>NC_089979.1:148914222-150163016 GCF_036417845.1 Apteryx mantelli | reverse complement strand
TAATAACTCAAATGAAGTTATGGTTCAGACCTACCCTAAGAAAGGAGAGTAACCAGCCTTTTCTTTTTCCATTTTTGACAACGTGGAAAAAGGTGCCAAAAACGCATTTCCGCATTTACAGAATGAAACTGAAGTTAAGCATTAGGTAAAAAGCCTTTTCAGCAGCATAAATTGAATATTTAGTAAGATTTTCAATGACACTTCATAAGATTCTACAATTATTATAATAGCAGTTCCCTGCAAGACAAAATATGGCCTTAGATGATTTAAAATCCAATTTATCTGCTCAAGCTACCACTGAAGATGACAAAGTTCATTAAAATAATACATTCATCTCAAAAAAGGAGAGAGCACACACATTTGCAGTAGTGACAGAAATGTTTCTAGTTTGACTGAAATAAGGAAACATGATGACTTTGAGCACTTAGTACAACTACTATGACAGTACGAATTACTGAGTGTCAGAAAAAGACCAAGTGCTAAAACCATGTGCGTACAAACAGTTTGAAAGTGAGCAGTAAATAGTACTCCAAAAAAATCCTCTAGAAGTCTGAAAAAAGTTGAAAAGCACTCAGTGCATGTAATACAGTCCATTAAAAAAAGACAGCATGCTTATTAGGATGAACTAAAAGCCCATAAGTTTTAAATGAGAATTTTAATGATTTTCAAGTTGCAGGCAAACAACATCCTGAACGAAAGCAATTGTTCTGTATGCTAAGTGATGGAAACAATTATCAGTGTTGCCTCGGCCCTCCGACTGTAAAATGTTCTTGTTTGCGGTGGTTGACTCAGCTACTAAAAGGATTAAAGAAACAGGAAAAGAAATAAGTCCAACACCAGGCAGTCATTTCGGAGTTAGTAAATTAAGCAATTTGTTCCATGTTCACACGGCAGCTGACATCAGCAGAAGTTCAGCTGCGGACTGCAGAGAGTATCTGGCCCTTCATTTACAAATTAAGCAGTATTGTGCTGCCACATCTTTAAAACATTGCTTTGTGCCAGTTCTTATTTGAAATCGTTCATCCTTTGCCTTCCTCCACAGAAACACAGTCCAATTTTAAGCACAGTCCAGTACCACACAGGACATAGCTGGGCTCATATACAACCAGCTAAATAAACTTTGTGCAAATGACACCAAGGGCAGTTCTAACCCTGTCAACAGGGACTTTTCCAATATTCTCCATCTTCTGCCTTCCATAATCCTGCCAGCAATTTTTCCAACAGGTCTCTAAGCCCCAACTTCACCATGAATTTCCCATGAACAAATAAATACAAGAACTCCCTCCCCTCCCAAACTATTCTAGGGTGTTTACATTAAAGAATACATTGCTTCTTTTTCTCTCCAGAAGGTCTTCTCAATCTATTTTTAAACAGTACTGAATCTTACAGACACATATTAATATACATAATTTCACTGGCTTTAAATGAGATTATCCATATTAGAAAATTAACATACAAATTTTTATGGTGTCTTTACTAATTCAAATATGTTCATTTTAATCTTGGAAATTAAATCCCTTGCTAGCAACTGTACTGGCTGGAGAGGTTTCTCCACCCTACGATGCCTCATGCTTGACCTAACTGTACTTCCACAGGATCCATCTGCAGGATCTTTTATGCACTTTCTTTTTTAAAAAAGCATCTGAAGAAGGTGTTAATACTTTCTAATTCTCTCAGTTTGCGTGATTTAATTAGTTGTTCACCAGAAATCCAATTAATTTAAGAAAAAAAAGTCACACAAACCACTCAAAAGGTATGCAATGATAAAGGTTTTTGACCAACCTGGGCAGGAAATGAGACATTTTGTTTGAATCATGAACGGTATCCTGGGTCATCCATTCTCGCTCTGCCATTCCCATGCCCCCTCTGGCACCTGCAGCATTCTTAAATAAAGCACATGCTTCTGTGAATCCCACAAGAAGTTTGTTATATACAGTTAATTATTTGAGACATCTGGTAACACAGTATTCATCTGAAGTCAGCCACAGACCGTGGAGGTCACAGCAATAGCAAGGATGTCACACTATGAAGCATGCGAGATGTTCTGCACTTCTGCCTCTTTTCTTTAATGGATCAAATGAGTCCTCCTGTCCTCCTTAAGCTTACAACATGTTCTTGTTTTGATATTGGTCACCAAGACATGAATTCACTTAACAGGGATTTGAATTCACTTTAAAAGTGTGATTTATCATTTTAGCAACAATCCATTTTTTCCCCATATTTTCTTTTTATCTTTGGTTAAGTAAGAGAGTGAAAAAGAGAAGGGTCAGGCGAAAGACCTGCCCAAAATCACCCTCTTCAGTCACACTCAGGGAGAGAACTAGAGCTACGCCAAGGGGAAAACAGCCAGGGAGCAGAAGAAAAGTTTGCTCATAGTAAAGCAAAGAGGACACAAACCTGGTTAAACCACCTGAAGCCCTGCTTTGCAGGCAATGTTGACCAGAGGAAAACTATGACAAGACGCCAGAGAGAGTCAAGACCCATAGAAAAGGGCTGAAAGACAACACACTGAAGGATATGATTAGAAGAAATGAATGTGACGAGCTCTGAGATGAGGTTTGCAAAGCAGCTGTAGAAGTCAGCGTATTCAGACTGACGAACTCCAGTGTGCCCGGATCAGCAGCACCGCTGATGGACTGCCAGGACACATTGGCCCTCCCGAGCACCATCTCCTCCTGCCCGTGGCAGCCCCCTACAGAACCGCCCAGAGAGCAGGAAGTTCCTTCCTTCACATGTTTCCAGCACAGCTTTATTTCTCTCCGTCTGCCACTTTTTCACTAGCAGCCCTTTAGCCTCCCAGTGACAGCCTCCCCGAGCGCTGCCGTTTATATGGCCCTGCCATTTGGAAACAGGCACCTACTCGCTTCCTTTCATGGGTCAATCCATCAGTTTGACACTCTGCCTACCACTTGCCCGAGAATTTTATTCTAAGAATTTTTCGGCTCTCTGGTGTACATTGGCAATTGCCTGCCAAGTCCAACATCTTATCAGGCCCTGATAGCACCTAAAACTTCCGTCGGTGGAGCCCGCTGCCAGGGGGAAGTTCCACCAATTTAAATGGGGAACCCATGAACTGGGGTTTTACTTTAGAACTGAGCCCTGGAAGTTCATACCTCAAAGAGTTTGCACTTTTCTGTAAGCTAACTGTAACACTCAGGGACTCTAAAGAACCAACAACATCCTCTCATTACAATGCACAGAAGCCTATTCCAAAATCAGAATTGGAAACAAAAGCCCAAACTGCAGACTTTGCACCAAATTTTGATGCACACAGATCCAGACACTAGTTTTTAAACAGGCTCAGCCAAAATCTGCAGGCCAAAACAGTCCTGGCTCATGGCGGAGTTTTGCTCTCCTGCCAGTTCCAAGGATCATGCTCTGATCTCTGCAGCACTGGAGAAGGAGCAGCACAGAGCTGCCGGGGGACGCTGTGGATTCAAACCGGCACGAAGCCTCACGCATTATTTTACCTGCTTCGTACACCCACTGGGACCTGGCAAAACAAAGTGTAGGATGCTCTGGACTCCAAAGTGAGGTTTTTATTCTGTTTACTGTGTTCCCTTAAAGAAAGGCAATGCCAAAACCCACACACAACATAGCCTTAAAATCTTCGGCTCGTTTTGAGTAAGACAACAGTCTTAAACGCACAGTCCTGCAGCAGACACACATACACGCGCACACACACACACAGACACACTTAAGGCTACAGGATAGTTCAGCTTTTCCAAGCAGACCTCAATTACAAAAGCATCCTGCTTCACCAGCTACTGAAAGTTCAGAGCACTGGTGCCAGGAACGCTTCTCCTGCCTGAGATAAGTGGCAAACCTGCAACTTTTACTTGCAAGAAGTCAGCGTGGCTGCTCCAGATGCCCTCAGCCCAAACGGCTTTGGAAGGCTGTACAGTCACTTCAGTGCATTTTAAATGGAAGGAAAAAGAGGTGGCATGGGCTGGCTGGAATTTACCATCTTTAATTTGTTGCACCAGAAGTACAGCAGTCATATTCCTGAGGCTGTTGAAACAAAGTTGCCAGACACAAATAAAGGATTTCCTTAGAGTTCAAAGAAGTGAGTGTAAGCGCGTGTGACTGAACGTGTATGTATGCATCAGTGCTCTATAAACCTTTAAAGTATTGTCACAGCAGCAGTTTCAATCACTGAATTGGTTGCAGGCACCCTTCAGTCATTTCAATTAATGAACAAAAAGCTAATTATCTGAAACATAAAGACACATAGCAAATCAAGAAAATTTCAGAGTATTTTATAATGCCTTAATCAGTGTTATTGTATAGACTACTTAATATACATGAAATTAAAAATGTCTTCTCCCCCATGCTCTTTAATTCACAATGGAAATACAGTATTCCAAAGCATCTTTGTGCTTTTGCAATGCTGGGCCCTAAAACATCGGTCATTGCTTAGTAAGGTCTTTATGTCTCTCATTAACAAGACCTTAATGAAAGAGTATCTGTAATGGACTGAAAATAACAAAATTAAATGCAAATTTCTACTTTTTTAGCTAATTACTAAGCAGAAAGCTGTACACCAAGAAAGCCTATGGGCTTTGAGAGCAGAACTTACACAACCAAAAGTATTTTTTTCATCTGATATATGCACACTTAATGTAGAATCTTTCAAAAGTAACACATGAGCATATATTTCAAATCACAGCAAAAGAAATAGACTCTTTTCTTTCCATGGCAGGATCATATGAAAACCCAAGCAAAATGAAAGAAAGGATAACTATCACTTAAAGCACTTTTTACCTATTGTCTTAATAATGTATTAAATAAAAAAGGAAAACCCTATTCCTATGCTAAAGCTTACAAATAGCCTTAACGGACAGAAAAGATTTTTTTAGGAGTAGTTCATTCCAGTGCAAGTATCATCTTTCTTTCATTTTATAAACTCAGGAGACTAAAGGCTACATGTTTAAATACAAGTCCATAAGGAAAAGTTGTCTACAAACACATTCGTACACAAACAAATTCCTATTGCAAATAACAGAAATTAAGTCACATAAGGCATGAGCTCAGACCTGGTATTCACTGGGAAAACAAGAACTCCTGTTGCTACAAAATTGATTCAAAAGGTGAAAAGATAAAACCTGAAAAAGATTACATGAGAATAGCTTCATTCAAAAATTAATTCAAATTAAGGGCTTTTTCTGAAAACACATCTGGAGCACAATATTAGCCAAAAAAGGAAAAGCTTTACGAAACTCTCCAGACTTCTGTGCATATTCATAACAATTTTTGTTGTAAATGTCAATAAGCACTAGCAAATTTCTTCAGTCCAGATTAAAAAGAAAAAAGGTAATCTGTACATTAACTTATGTGCTTTGCACACAAAATGTTCTACTTGTATGCAGAACATTCAGTTTCTGTTTGCACTGAGTTTACTTAAGAGTCAGGCCCGAAGGTGCCTAAAATAAGTGCTTAAATTAAAACCATATTTAGGATTCTATGTTAACATAGCTACTTTACCAGATATATTGAGCATGCAGAATTCCACTAAAGCTAAAAAAATTGCAGAACTTAAATAAAAATGCAGACATGTAATAAGAGGTATTCCTTTCAACCTTCACATGCTAATGCTGGCCCTAATTACTCAAATATAAGAGGTATATTCGCTTCAACTTCCAATTTTCATACAAATACTCCTGAAATAAAAATAAAAAGGAAAATGGAACCAGATCCTAAGATTCAAAAGCAGATCAGAACTAACCATTTTGTTGTGGATATAAGTGTCTCAAAGGTAACGGAAATTCCACAGTCTTTTGGATTAAACTCAAGTTTCTCCCACAAAAAAAGCACACATGCTTTGGAAAGGAAATAAATTCTAACATTCTGTAAAATTCCTTTTTAAGCATCACTTCCCTCTTAAACAAAAAATCACAACTGAAGACTGCCTTCTCTCACATTTAATAGACAGATAAAAGCATATGCTTTTATCCATATGCCATAACCATGCACCATAAAAACTTTTACAATCAAAAGAGGAAAAAAAAAACATTAGTAGCTCTGGAAAAAATAAGGTACTTAGGAATACGTGATAAATTGTTTAGGTTCCAAATACCTATATACCTTATACCATAGAGTATTAATAAGTTCATAATTCTTCATCTATCTGAGAACAGGCTGCTGCAGAATTTTCCCAGAAGACAGAAAAGCTGAGGACACTCCACCTGCTTCAATTCATACTCCACCCCCCTGCCCCATGTTATCACCAACCGTATTGCCAGACAGACCCATTTCATGTGTGCATGTATGCTTTCAAAATGCTAGGGTTTCTTCCTTCCCACCGCCAAAAATATTTTGAGGTGTCATTTGATACTTCACTTGTGGAAAAATGAACTATTTTTTAAAATCTGAACAGCAGTTTATCTGTGGGAAAATAAACTCTTCTGTTAAATGTTTCTAAAGCCACCAATTTTAAAATTAATGGTTAGACAATGTATGTGCACAAGCACATTTTTGGTACAGTACTTAAAAAGATAAGGAAAATTCAGGAAACAGTCTTTCCAGATGGTACAGTGTTTAAAATATTTTGAATCTGCTGTCAACCTCCAAGTTGTGAGTAAGGAGCACTGTCCAGCACCTCCCACACACTGCTGGCCCAGAGGCAGCCTCTGCACGTCTCAGCAGAGACGAAACGGCAGTACCATCGCAGCATGCAGGGAACAAAGCTAAGCTGAAGGATGGTGAACAGTCTTCTAAGAATGAACTTCAAAATTCCAAGTTTCATAAGAATTAGCCTCATGATTGGTGTCTGGTGCATGAGCTTGCTAATAAATACCTTTCCTCACTCTTGCTACTACCTCTTACCAGTTAAACGTCATAGGCAAAATTTCTCACCGTTAGGAAAATCAACAGAAGCAGAATCATTATAAATCTCTTTTTATTTGGAAATGTCTACATTTTTTTAATTACTCTAAGATTAAGAGTTGCATTTTTACCAAAAAAGAAAAAGTTTGAGATGCCCCGTAGATCTGTCATTCATTTAATGCAGTTATGTCCTGAGGTCTCCTGTATTAAAGCAAAGAGCTGCAGTCAATCACAGAATACTTACTTAGTGATTATTTAAAGATCAGCAGAGCTTAAATGTGGAACACCCTTGTTATAAGTGCTCTTAGATTGTTCATTACCAACCTCACATTAGGCAAGGAAAAAAAAGTCAGCACTAATACTGAATGATAGCTGGCTATGGTAAAGGACATCCTGGTGCATTTTCATGCTTCTCAGCTGTATTGAATTTACCCTGGAGATCTTTTACTATGCAAACTTCCTGTAAAATAAATTAAATAATAGTAAAACAAGCTAAAACTAAATCTTTGTTGAAAACAGATCTAGCAACTAGTCCTATGATTGCGGTATGCTTTCAGCTGCCAGTGTTTTAGTGTTTAGTAGGAGCCTGCATTAGCCCATCTATAGCATGAACTCGGACAATAATGAGGGTCTGACAACCCATTCAGACAAAGGGCTGCTAAAGTTTGTACAACAAACTTAACTAGTGTTGGAACAACACTACCAAACTGTATTTAAGGGACTCCAAGTTCTTTTCATGTGGACGCATCAATTTTACTCCTCTACTTCTTCTGATACTCTCCTGGTTTTCAGACCAATGACTTCCAAGTGTGCCAGATGATGAGAACAGATATGTGAAAACCGATATCACAGAGATTGCAAACTTCCAGAAACTCTTACCTTCAACATGAACTCAAATTTGGTCCTGAAAAATCAAAATAGTTTAGCAACTTCAGAAGATCCCAGAAGATGAAAAGAAGTCTCAGGTAACATCTTTTATTCAAAACATTGTTTACAGTTAACACAAAATGCAAGAAAACTACCAGGATCCCAAGAAATTTTAACAGTGCATCTCTAGAGTAACAGTTACCAAGCCTACCATAGAGCTACGATGACAAGTCATAAGCTATGAAGAGTAGAAACTCTTCTGTTCAGCACTGAGACCAGAACAGAACAATATAAATGGTGGCAGTACCAACGTCCCCACTCAAACAGCCCAAGACTGCCCCAAAGCAGTGAGCTCTAGGGCCAAACAAGCAGTACACCATCTCCGCAGCCATTCGTACCTGTTGGACCTTCAGAGAACTCCAGCAACATTGCCAATTATAGGAAGAGTTTTTGAAATGTGAATATGTGCACCCTAAAAACTGGACTGAGACCAGTAATTCATTTTGCAGACCTCTAGCTAGTTTTTCAGATGATAATAGTCTTCAGTCACTACAGTCACACTTAATTTAAAACAGTACCCTAGGAGAGAATAATACCATTTCCTCACTAGCAATGCCATCAGCCACCTAATTCTTCCCAAAGCACTAAATGTGTTAAAGCGCCAATATCTCTATACCTTCGACTGTTGCTATGCAACACTAGGTCTTATATTTCCTAGGAAGATGCAAAGAAAATTGGACTCTTGATCCTTAGCTTAACTACTATTACTCACAGCCATATATGCTATATACAATTTGGATTAATACTTATTGAGGAAACCAGGTTATGGTCATCAGCAATTTACTTTTAGAATCTGGGCTCTGCCCCAATGTAATTCCCCCCATTTAATATTTAATTCTTTTTTTGAACATGACCTGCCCTGCAATTTTAAGAGAAACCATCCGAGTTCTTCATTCAGCTATATTAGTCATTTTGCTTCAGAACTGCTCTCACAACAGTATCAGGCACGTCTTAGGGATAATTGTCTTTTATGGTTATAAAAGTTAGCACTGCTGGAATGCAGGAGGACTAAAAGTACAGAAGGCACAAGGCTCCGGATGAAGCCTTGCTCATGCCATGAGGAACAGGAATTCCATCCCATGAACAAACGCCCTCCTCAGCTTCTCATCATTAGACATTCTGGGACAATGAATCACCGTATCAATCAGCATACCTTTCAGAAAGGAAAGCAGGATTTCCCCCACCATCACCCACCCAAGGCCAATTATTTGCTCCTCTGTAGACATGCAGGCATTTTTAGTAACACTTCTAGACAATCAGCTTTATCAGCCAGATGGTACATTTTTGGAACAAGAGACACAAGCTTTGTTTGTTTCATCCTAAACAAAAATTCACTGGGGTAATCCATTTTGATAAGAATTTAACTCACAGTTAATAAAGATTGTTGGCATCTGTTTTTATATGAATTGATTGCACAGAGAAAGCATGTCAAGATCTGCTCTGGGTAAGAAGACCAATAGATCTAATGGTGAATTCCTGTTAGTGTGTATCATCGTGAAATTTGACTAACTAGATATTCTGCATGCTCTAACAAAACAGAATATACATCACATGTGCCCTGCTCATGCATTTAAAAAAGAAGGAAGGGAACACTGGTAAGTGCTCTACCATTTTACCCACTCAGAGTCCCTTACGCTGTGAAGCAGAGTCATGCTTTTTTATACAAGGGCCTCACACATATTAAGTTGAAAAGAAATTAGTTGAGTACATAAGTTGAGAAGAAATTAGTCAGCAAGAAATAATTAAAAGATTGATAAATAATTAAAAGATTGATAGAGCTTTGCATAAAGTACACATTCCTTTTAAGAAAATAATTTTAGCATAATAGTTTTTTTATTAAAAGAAAAATCTGCCTGCACATGAGCTAATCAGGATCAAATGCACATATACCTTGTATTTACAACAAATTCCAGCACAATTTCCAACCAAAGCAGTTTGCCTTGTCTTTCATCCACTCTAAATTGAAGTTACTCCTTTCTTTAACAAATTAGAAAGCTTATAAATGAAAGTGTCTTTGTGAAAACATCAGTTCAGAATATATACTTAATTAAAGCTCAAACTATGGATATACATTTGAAGAAAGTGAGAATGTGAACAAATTTATAACCAGATCTCAAGAAGTTCAGTGTGACATTGGGCATGTCCAGGGGCAAGATTACAAAACTGATGTATGGCACAGGAGAAGATTTTATCCTTTGCCTAATACTACATTTGATACACACTCATGTTTGGATTATTTTATTGGATATGAGCTAGGTTAATTGTAACTAGAGAGTTACAAATCTAGTACAAAAGTGGACATTTTCCTGCACATCTTCAACTGCTTTCTGACACAGATGCTGCTAGAGTTGCAACCACCATGCAAAAGAAAAAGAAGTTTTTTTCCACCAAGTAGAAAAAGAAATGATTTCCACTATGCAGTTTCATCATATAAAGTTCTTTATTCACTGAAAATTAAGGGAACTAGGTTCCCAAGTCACAAAATAAACACACACAAAATGTTTATCCTGTTCAGATTTTAAACAGTGCTCCTAATCCTCAACACTGAAAAAAATCATGACCCAAGAAAAAGATGACTCATGGTTATTAGAGAAGGAAATTCAGAGCTTTTTATTTTTTATGCACCTTTAGAGATATCACCCTTTACAAGACCATGTCTTCATGTCTCTCCGCTATAGCGGCAAGAGCAAGGGATTATTGGCATTTTAAAAAATAAGGCTACATCTACCACAGCCACAGGTAACTTGGAGATGAAGCTTTAGATAACAACACAAGCAGACTGGATAAAACCGCAATAGCTCCCAAAATCAGTCAAAGCACTTCCAAGATCCCCTTTGCACATGTGCCAGTGCGCACACTACCTGCGAATCACACCGCACTCCTTTGCGGCCACAAAGCAGTCTGCCACAGCCCTGCGCAGCAGCGAGCATATTTCAGCTGGCCACATCCCTCCCTCCCTTCCTCCACGGGTCCCAGAGAATGGCTCAGCTCTTTTTTCAAGTCTACAGTAATTAGCAAAAGGGCAGGAAGACACATGCCCTTTCTGTTGCATTCAGAAACAGCAGAGGAGATCAAAAAGAACAAAAACAGGAAAATAAAAGGCCTGCAAAATTTGTTGTTGACTTCATTCAAACAACGCAAAATGCAAAACATGAGAAAAAAAATCCTGCAGACTGAGTCTGAGTCTTCAGTTCCACTGAAAATATTTTCCGGCTGATGCAGCTGTTCAATTTTAATGGACTTATGTCAGGATAAAGCTAGCCTAGAAAATTCAGTGATTCTCTTTAGTGATAATCTTCACTTTTTTTTTTAATGTGAAAGTAGAAACTTTTGTTTCATTTAAGATCTAACTTTTACTATGCAGAGAGCTCCATTCCTAAGATTTTTAAAAGAAGGGAATATTAATATAACTTTTTGAAATAAAAAGCAGTAAAAGTTGGAAATAAAGTTACAAAATTGTCTGTATTTGAGACAGCATTCAGAGAAAAGAGTTTTAAACCAGTGTAAATTACCAAGAAGTTAAATACCAAAATTTAGTACTAGGTGACACTAGGCTACATAACCTAAATCCGAATTTTTGTACCTGCACTCCAAAACTGGGGAAGAAGAGCTGGTTTTACGAGGGACCTAGTAGGACAAGAGTTTGGAGCTCCTACCAGGCAGTCAGGTAACAGAATAAAACATCATCCCATACCTCAAGGGGAGGAGAAAAGGGTTCCTGTTACACTTGGAGCCTTGAGACTTCATACTAGTTTTGCTTTGAAGCAAGTTATTTCGTACAGCATTTTGAAGAAAAATGTAATGAATGTGTACTTCAGTGCTGACGTGAAAATTAAGACACAAGGTATATTACTTCCTGCATTTGTTAGTTTTACTGTAAAATAATACTAAGTTATTGTTAATAACTTTTGGCATAAGATCAAAGCACAACAATTTGGAACTCTCTAAAATATTTTAAAATGTATTTATATATTGTAACAGCAGTAAATAATCTAATCAAAGAGTTATGTACAGTTCTGACTATAAATTTAGAAGTTGTACGGCAAATCATAAAACAGACAGATGAGGAGTTAGGTTCTGTCTCAGAAAGCTTTCTGGCAATCTTTCAGCAACTACACACGGACAAGGACCATTTTATTCCATCTCTTTTAACATTCTCTAAATACCACAGAAGGCCTCTAAATGACTTGTGCAACTGGCAATTATTCTGTCCTTCTTGTTAGCATGGAAAACTTCTGTGGAGTATTCCATATCCTTCTATGGTGCATCATGCTAAATTGGTCCTCAAAGTCAAGTCGTCAACAAAATTGTTTAACTATTTCACAAAGTTTAAGGCCAAAAGGGACTGTTAAATCCTCTAGTGCAACCATCTTCATTTCACAAAACATTAAGTTTCACCCACAATCCTACTTTGAGCCCACTGACTCTTTAAGACATGTCAGAAAATAGGTTGGCCTACAGGCCAAACACAGGTATTACAAAGATGCCACAACTGCTGTAGCATGATAGAGGGTGGACAAGCAAGGACCAGAGTCCTACCACAAGGCCCAAGATATCACCCTACTGAATTTTGGCACAGGGAAGGAAAATTCCTCTAAAGTTCAAGCCTTACGAACACATGTGGAAGAAACACCACATCTCCCTGAAAGGCAGCGTTCCCTGGACGCCCACCCAGCTTTGACTACCCCACAGACGGTCCCCTCCTCTGCTGCAGAGAGGAACTTCTGTTGCTTCAGAGAAAGGCAAAAACACAAACAAACAAAATCCAACCCAAATACATTTGGCCACCAGCATCTCGGTTAAATTAAATCCTGGCTCCTGCAGGTGACTAGCTGATTTCCTCAGGCCCCAGGTCTGATCATGAGCACTACCACAGCGCAGAGCCGAGACGGATATCAACGCGTTTACGGAAACACAAGCATTGCTGTTCCCTGCATGCCCCATGGGAGGGCAGGAGGATTTGCAGACGCGCAGACTGCAACCCACAAAGCGACTTGCTGCTTGTGAAAGACAGCCAGAACTACCGGGTTCCCAGAGCTATACTTAGCAGCCCTTGCAAGAAAAGGCCACTGACTTAATTCAGAATTAGGCAGTCAAGAATGCTGACAAACAGGTCTATTTTAAGAGAGTGCTTGTCCAATATTTGTGTATTATTTATGTTGAACACTAACGGAAAAAACATGAGGGAAAGTCTGAATTAAGAAAAAAATTCAGGGATATCTATGAAAGAATACAAAAAAAAAAACTTTTAAAGACTCACCTAAGGATGCATCGTGATTTAAAACAAACTAAATCTAAAAAGTTAAACAACTCTAAAATAAAGGCCATGATTCTTCAGGGATTATATAGAATTGTTTTCTGACATTTAATACATTTTAAAAAAAAAAGGCTTAACAAGACAAAATAAGCAGTGCATGCAGCTAAATGGCAATCTGTCCAATTATTTTCTTAATCAGAATAAATATGCTCTTTTCTTCAGTCTGTTCTCTCATTTATCTCACACTTCACACAGTAGTACAATGACAACCATCATTTCTGCTGGATAAAAGAACAATCTAGAATATTATTACAGAATCACAGAATGGTTGAGGTTGGAAGGGACCTCTGGAGATCATCTAGTCCAACTCCCCTGCTCAAGCAGGGTCACCTAGAGCACGTTGCACAGGATCGCGTCCAGGCGTGTTTTAAATATCTCCAGAGAAGGAGACTCCACAACCTCTCTGGGCAGCCTGTTCCAGTGCTCTGTCACCCTCACAAAGTATTTCCTCATGTTCAGACAAAACTGTCTGTGTTTCAGTTTGTGCCCATTGCCTCACGTCCTGTCGCTGGGCACCACTGAAAAGAGTCTGGTCCCATCCTCTCGACACCCTCCCTTCAGATACTTGTACATGTTGATAAGATCTCCTCTCAGCCTTCTCTTCTCCAAGCTAGACAGGCCCAGCTCTCTCAGCCTTTCCTCATAAGAGAGATGCTCCAGTCCCCTAATCATCTTTGTGGCCCTTCGCTGGACTCGCTCCAGTAGTGCCACATCCCTCTTGTACTGGGGAGCCCAGAACTGGACACAGTACTCCAGATGTGGCCTCACCAGGGCTGAGTAGAGGGAGACAATCACCTCCCTCGACCTGCTGGCAACACTCTTCCTGATGCACCCCAGGATACCATTGGCCTTCTTGGCCACAAGGGCACATTGCTGCCTCATGCTTAACTTGGTGTCCACCAGCACTCCCAGGTCCTTCTCCGCAGAGCTGCTTTCCAGCAGGTCAACCCCCAACCTGTACTGGTGCATGGGGTTATGCCTCCCTAGGTGCAGGACCCTGCACTTGCCTTTGTTGAACTTCATGAGGTTCCTCTCCGCCCACCTCTCCAGCCTGTCCAGGTCTCTCTGAATGGCAGCACAGCCCCCTGGTGTATCGGCCACTCCTCCCAGTTTTGTATCATCGGCAAACTTGCTGAGGGTGCACGCTATCCTTTCCTCCAGGTCATTGATGAATAAGTTGAACAAGACTGGACCCAGTACTGACCCCTGGGGGACACCGCTAGCTACAGGCCTCCAACTAGACTCTGCGCCGCTGATCACAACTCTCTGAGCTCTGCCATTCAGCCAGTTCTCAGTCCACCTCACTGTCCACTCATCTAACCCACACTTCCTGAGCTTGTCTACGAGGATGTTCTGGGAGACAGTGCCAAAAGTCTTGCTGAAGTCAAGGTAGACAACATCCACTGCTCTCCCCTCATCTACCCAGCCAGTCATTCCATCATAGAAGGCTATCAGAGTGGTTAAGCATGATTTCCCCTTGGTGAAGCCATGCTGACTACTCCTGATCACCTTCTTGTCCTCCACATGCTTGGAGATGGCCTCCAGGATGAGCTGCTCCATCACCTTCCCAGGGATGCAGGTGAGGCTGACTGGCCTGTAGTTCCCTGGGTCCTCCTTCTTGCCCTTTTTGAAGACTGGGGTGACATTGGCTTTCTTCCAGTCTTCAGGCACCTCTCCTGTTCTCCATGACCTTTCAAAGATGATGGAGAGTGGCTTAGCAATAATGTCTGCCAGCTCCCTCAGCACTCGTGGGTGCATCCCATCAGGGCCCATGGATTTGTGGGTGTCAAGTCCGCCTAAATGATCTCTAACCTGATCCTCTTTGACCAAGGGAAAGTCTTCCTTTCTCCAGACTTTCTCTCTTGCCCCCAGGGGGCTGGCCTGAGCAGTAAAGACTGAAGCAAAGAAGGCATTCAGTAACTCTGCCTTCTCTGCATCCTTCGTCACCAGGGCACCCAGCCCATTCAGCAAAGGGCCCACATTTTCCCTAGTCTTCCTCTTGCTACTGATGTATTTGAAGAAGCCCTTCTTGTTGTCTTAACATCTCTCGCCAGATTTAATTCCAAACGGGCCTTAGCCTTCCTCGTCACATCCCTGCATACTCTGACAACGTTCCTATATTCCTCCCAAATGGCCTGTCCCCCTTTCCACTTTCTGTATACTTCCTTCTTCTGGAAGAGTTTTGCCAGGAGCTCCTTGCTCATCCATGCAGGTCTCCTACCTCCTTTGCTTGACTTCCTACTCATAGGGATGCACCGCTCTTGAGCCTGGAGGAAGTGATGTTTGAATATTAACCAGCTCTCTTGAACGCCCCTTCCTTCTAGGGCCCTAACCCATGGGATTCCTCCAAGTAGGTCCCTGAAGAGGCCAAAGTTTGCTCTCCTGAAGTCCAGGGTTGCGATCCTACTTAGTACCCTGCCTCCTCCTCGCAGGATCCTGAACTCCACCATCTCATGGTCACTGCAGCCAGGCTGTCCCCGACCTTTGCATCTTCCACCAGTCCTTCTTTGTTTGTTAGTACGAGGTCCAGCAGCACACCTCTCCTTGTTGGCTCCTCTACCACCTGTGTCAAGAAGTTGTCACCAATGCTCTGCAGGAACCTCCAGGACTGTTTGAGCCTAGCTGTGTTGTCTTTCCAGCAGATATCGGGGTGGTTGAAGTCCCCCGTGAGAACCAGGGCCTGGGATTATGAGGCTACTTCCAGCTGTCTGTAGAAGGCCTCATCGACTTCCTCTTCCTGATCAGGTGGCCTGTAGTAAACACCCACCACAGTGTCACCCATGCTAGCCTGCCCTTTAATCCTTACCCATAAGCTCTCGACTCACTCTTCATCCACCCCTAGGCACAGCTCAATACATTCCAGTTGCTCTCTCACATAAAGAGCAACTCCACCACCTCGCTTTCCTGGCCTGTCCTTCCTAAAAAGCACGTAGCCATCCGTGACAGCACTCCAGTCATGCGAGCTATCCCACCATGTCTCTGTAATGGCAATGAGATCATGGCCCTGCGACCGCACACAGATCTCTAGTTCTTCCTGTTTGTTCCCCATGCTGCGTGCATTGGTGTACCGGCATTTCAGAGAGGTGATCGAGCATGCAGGTTTCCCAGGAGGGGTAAAAGAGGATCCTCCATAGCCACATCCCATGCGCACTTCCCTGGCTGCATTCACCTGTTGGAGGCATCCCGACTTGAGCAGTCTTTTGCCAGCTACCCTGGCACTATAACTCTCCCCTTCCCCCGTCTTTCCTAGTTTAAAGCCCTCCTTACCAGGTTGGCCAACCTGTTGGCAAGGAAAGACACACGTGCCCCACTTAGTGAGGTGGATCCCATCTCTCCCCAACATTTGTCAATCTTCAAACAGGGTCCCATGGTTGTAGAAACCAAAACCCTGTTGCCAACACCAGTGGCGCAGCCAGTTGTTAACTTGGAAAGTCCGTCTCCTCCTCCTCTCATCCATCCCCCTCACTGGCAGGATTGAGGAGAAGATGACCTGGGCTCCCAGACCCTTGACCGCCATCCCCAGAGCTCTGAAGTCCTGCTTGATGGTCTCCAGTTTGCCCTTGGTGTCATTAGCACCCACATGGAAGAGCAGCAGTGGATAATAGTCTGAAGCATGGACAAGCCATGGCAGTCTTTGCATGACATCTCTCACACGAGCCCCCGGCAGGCCACAAACCTCTCTAGACAAGAGGTCAGGTCGGCAGATAGGTGCCTCTGTCCCCTGCAGCAGGGAGTCCCCCACAACAATCACCTGCCGCTTCTTCCGGGCTTTCCGGCAGGGCACAGGGTCTGTTGTCCCAGGTACTTCCCTGGCAGCCATGCCCATCTCCTCCTCATCCTGGAGGGCACTAAACCTGTTCTTCAGCTGCAAGCCTTCAGGAGGAGCAGGAGCCTTTCTCCTCCCACATGCAGTGACCAGTTTCCAGCATTCTTCTACGGTGTCATGATGTACCGTTTCACACGGCACAGAGCCCTCTGGCAACTCCACTGCTGTGGGGGGTTGGGACTCCCGAAGCTGCACAGTCTCCAAGAATACCCTGTCCATCACTTGCTCCGCTTCCCAGATGCTGCACAGCCTACTGACCTCCTCCCATAACTCCCTTACCTGACGACACAACTCGCCAACAGCAGCACACCTCCTGCAGGAGAGCTGACTGCCAGCCCAGGCCTCCCGGAGAGGCCCCAAGCACTCCCTGGAGCCTGAGACCTGGAGAGCTGCATCTGCTGTCAGAGGGTCGGTCTGGGTCCAAGCCTCTGACACAGCAACTCCAACAGCCGCTGGGGAACGCGCTGTGCAGCGTGTCACAACCATACTTGAGGAAACCTGCACCACAGGGAACAGAAACAAAGATCCCTTCATGCACCCTTCTGCACAAACTGCTGCCTCTGCTCACTGCACTCTAGGCCTGGCTCTTATATAGGCCTCTCCCTAGCACTGCCTAAGAGGGTGCTTGACCCGCCCTAATCAAGGGCCACTGGGATCAAAGGCCCCAACTCCCTCTGGCCAGGGGCAACCAAGAGAGCTCGTTAGCAGCAGCCACTCCTAGCTGGAGCTTTTCCCAGGAGCTTTTCCCAGGAGAAGTCAAGGCCTCCTGCAGTTGTCCTTGCCTAGCTTCCCCTTTCTTGTTCACAGCAATCACCTTCTAGTTCCTCGGGGGTCCTCAGAAAGCCCACAACTTCCAACAAGATTCTCAAGTTCCAGTCAGAGCCCAAACACTGCTGCGCAAATTGCTGCGTCTGTTCGCTGCCTCTGTTAGCTGCGCTCACTGCTATGAGCATAAACTGAGCATTACAATGAGCATTACTATGAGCATAAAGAATTTAAAAAACAAGAAACCTTCCCATATCTAGATATTTTTGTTTCCTGCCTTAAGCACTTTTCGGTATACTATATACATCCTTCCAAATGTTCTGCCCTCTCCCGTTGCTTTCCTTTGATAGAGTGACAAGTCTATCTATTAGCCCAATTTGAATATCTGTCTATATAGTGTCTTCTTCGCCTTCTTGCTACTCACTTCACTCCCCCTATTTACTTGGACTTTTAGACAGAAACCAAGTATGGCAACATACTGCTTTCTCTTAATACCTCTCCTGCCCTCATTCATTCAGTGCTGGCAGTTTCATCTTGAATTTTAGTATTTAGCATTTCTTTAAGTCCCAACTCCTGGAGTCTAGTGAATATGCGTTATTGTGAATATGTAATACTTTATCATTTATTATATTTAGTAAAGAATAAAAAAAAATCAGGAAATTTTTCTGCCATCACATTCATATTAACAATTCTGCTTCCTACATTCCTCCTTCATTCTTCTTTTGGAATTGCAGCTGGAAGAAGAAAATGGTAGCAGCTTTGTATTTCAAAAAGAGGTGAGCATACTCGACAAGTATGCTATGAAGTGTCTAGGATGAGCATCATAGTTGACTGGGAAAGGACAGACTAGCTCAGATACTAGCATCAGCTTACCTTTCATTTGCCTGCTTGAGTTTCAGGCAAGCAGAGTCTGCCTGTTTTGTGCCGGGATCCTTATCTGCTGTAAATGGGAGCAGGGACAATTCTCCTTCCTCCTTTCCTCTCTGTCTCTGGATGGCATTACAAATGTCTCGGGGCTCCCGGCCGTAAAAAGACCAGAGGTTCAGAAACATCAGCCATTTCTGTCCTACAGCCTGAAAACTGAATGCTGTCAAAGTTTGACAGGGCTCTACCATCTCTTTTGGTACCAGCTGCTGGGTGCTAAATGCTGCTCTGCCACCAACCCACGGCAGGAGTCAATCCGTCGGGTGTGAATGTCACAGGGATCGCCTACATTTCTGAGGAATCGAGACCTCTCTGCCCACCACAGCAGGCGACTCCCATCGCCCCAGCTCTCCCCTTCAACCAGGAGGACTTCCTTCTCCTAGATCCCTTCACATACAACACGCACACCGTCCCCATTTCTATATGCGGTACCTTGTACCCCCATCTTGTGGGCTTGAACTGCTCTAACAGTTAAAGAAATACTCAGCTGCAGATGGGGGGGAAATGATAAAACTATACATGCTGCCTGGTGAGAAGAAGGAGCAGATTTGCCTTATCCGTCTCTGAGAGGACACAAAAGGGACAATCAGTTGCGAGCTCTTGGAGGCCAGATCCTTTCTGAATGGAAGTTACTTCTGACTTTACAAGGTCTTTGAAAGAAAAATTAGGTATTTGCCATATTTTTTAAAAAAATATTTCAACGGTATAAAAGGTCTTCAGACTGTAATTCGGAACTTTTTTTTGTTTTCAGTTTTCAAATAATTTTAAGTAAAACTCCAATACAAAATTCAATACTATTTCTAAACAGTACTTTTAAGGTTAACAAAACAATTTCCCTTTGCTCCTGAGGTACAAAAATGCATAATTCCAGTTCTCAGAACAAGAATAGTACAAGCTAAATATGTAGGAACTAGATTTAAAAAACAAAACACCCTGTCATTTCCAACCAAGCACAGCCAATTTGTGGCAATTAGCACATTGCACACAGCACTGTTCATATGGCCAGCCACTGCACTGCCAAAGAAATTCTGGGTGGTACTTTGTGTTGGAGCTTATCAGCAGCGCTGACAAGGATTGCCGGTGCATCATCAAACACCTCCTAAAGCATGCAGCAGTTTGGCCGCTGCTTCTACCTGTCAGCCGCTTCTCAGTGAGTTGTTATCAAGGGAGAGAACACTTAATCATGGCTCTCAGGCAGCTAAGACTCAAGGAGAGGGCAGGAAGACTTCTGGCAAATTGAAATCAGCTGAAGTTATCACCCTTCCCCTCCCTCCAAATGGCCACACAGTTCCTCAGATTTTTTCCACTCATTAAATCTGCAGACCACTATATATTAGGGTAGAACAAAAATCAGATATCCCCATCCTCAGGGTCAGCACTGAGGTGGGGTGCCCAATCTTCAGCCATCTAATTTTTATCCACTGCTGCAAGACCACCAGCACTTTCATGCTCTTCCATTTCAATTGCTTTTAATATGACAGGTTGGGGCTTAGTCAGGAATGAGCTTGTAGTATTTTGATTTGCTAATCTTGGATCTGATTCTGTAATCCATACTCTAACTTGCTCCGAATTCCTCAAAGTATCCTTATAAAATACATAATATATTAAAGATGCAAAATTCCTAAGGGGCACCAAGTTCTGAAAATATTGACACATTATTATTAGCTAATAATTGTTCTTGGATACATCAAAAAGCCCATAACACAGAAAGAGTTTAATAAGCTGTGTTTAATAGAGAAATTAAAATGAGATGCAGTTCTTCAGGGAATGTGGTCCTCAGATATACTGATTTTACTAATGCCTTTTGCAGCTTTCCAAAACATTTCAATTCCCTCCCTAAAAAGCTCAAAATGTGGCCTAGAATTCATTTTCCTTCATGAACTTCACAGAAACTTATTATAGCAGATTTGATTTATGAAAGATGTCTGTGAGTTCCTCCCTTTTTCCTTCCTTCACTACTGCTATCTCAAGACTATAAACCTGATCTTCCCTTCAAATGACATTTTTCCACTAATATTTTGAAGAAATTACTGCATCAACAGCCTGACAAAGGCACCCTTGAGAGGTGTGAAAGACTACATAAAGGGAGCTAGGTTAAAACTTTTTGATAAATTAGTCTGAACAAGAACACTCTACAAGATGCTCAGAATTGCAAAATTCATTTTCTTCTTGAAACCATTAATAGAACTTAATAAATTAGTTTTGACAAACACAGCACATTCTCATTGAGCACAGAAATACAAGGTTGAAATGCGATCTAAAAGCGCTACCAGAGTTGTACAGAAATAAAATAGCTTCTAGCAGGAACATTTAGACTGGCATACTAGATTGACAGAAAACTAGAGGTAAATTTCCAAATTACGGTATATGCACACTCTGAATTCATTAGCTTCACTGTTCAGCATAAGCGCTGTCACAAGGTACCAAAGGCACAACTGAAGGATGAGAGTCTACTTCTGCAGAGCAAGTCTATGCTACGCCTCCTGCCCATGGCTGATCTCTGTCTTGCAATAAGGTTATCATGCTCAGCTGCACTAATATTCTACACTTCTCCCACAGCCAAGAGTTGTTTGTTTTGATTTGTTAACAGTGAAGCCAAAGGAGACAGAAGAAGCTATTCTGTCCTTGCGGGAGCCAAACTTTTGCTATTATCTTGTTCTCAGCAAAATCCAAAGCACACATTTGTCACGTAACTGATACAGCATACCGCTGCAGCGATAATCACTAACCCGGACAGCTGTAACTACCCCACTTACCTGTCACACTGCTCTGCCCATCCGCCCGGGGAGTGTCCCAGGAGTCACAGCCCGGCTCATGGAACAGTTAAATTACTGATGCCAGATGGGGTACCTTTTCAGTACAGGACGGAGGGAGACCTGCTGCAGAGGACCCCCTAGCCCAGTGCTACCCAAACTTTCCACGAGGTGAGAAACTGTGGCTCAAGTTCTGCCATAAATAGGGTAGAGAGTGGATTTGAAATTGGCTCTCTCCCCTCTAATATTTTGCTTGCAAAGCTAGGGACATTACATTTCACTAACCCACAGACTGAAAGTCAGAAAATGACGTATATTAAAAGGATTTTTTTTTAAACCATGTCAATACAATAATCATGGAATTCTACCACCAATACTTCCAAAAAAAAAAAACCTACCACAATATTCACATCATTAATTCACACATTTTAGTGAGACTAAAAGCTCACACACTTAAATAAGATCCACTGCAAACTAAGGCATAACATTGGATATGCATGAGAGTGAAGACTGCAAGAGAGTCCTTACTGTTCTCAGGTTCTTGAATATAATGAAAAAGATTGATGGGCTTTGGAAGAAGCCTCCCTATGCACACAGCACCGTATTTCAGGCTTTTTCACATCTTCTGGTCTAGACAGTTTGGCTAAGAAGACAAAAAGGAAAATTACCAGGTCAGACAGTTATATTCCTTTCCTCAGGGACAGTTTATAGCTGTCATTAGCTGTTTTTCATGACTATCAAAACATTTTTATTTTTTTAACTCATGTTGCATCTGTGCAGGAGAAACAAAAAGCCTAAAAAGATTACTAACATAACAGTAGTAGAGAAACAGGATGGTTCACTTAAACCAAACTATATATCCCCCAATTATGCAAAAGATTTGGTTTTTTTAACTTTTCTTGTACTTGCATGGCAGGTGCTGCTTCTTTGGGCATAAAATTCATCCTTAGTGAATGCCCCTAGCAGCTCACTGCTTTCTGTCTCAGGCAGTAGCCCTAACAAGTATTGCAAGCATAAAGGAGGGCCTTGCTCCAGGAGACTCCTTTTGACGTTAATGACCTTTTCTGTTCATGATCATTTTCCTCCTAGTCATTTTCCTGCTTTTAGGACATAATATGGTAGCAATCATGTAGCTACAAAAATACTTGTCTTCAGATTTCTGATCTGTTTTTAAACATAGCATGGGACTAAGACTGAATGAGAAGTACTTCAAGATTTCCCTGCTACAAATGAGGATGCACCTGAGCCAGTTAATGTAATTCTCATCCGTATTTGAGAGAGTTTACCACTGCATACTTCTGAAAAGTCTGCAGGCTCTAGATGAAGAGGATGGAATAGCTCCAGGCAGCCTTTCTTCTCTGTTGATAAAAAGGTTCAGTGTAATTTTGAGTGAATGCTCAGCCAGGTATAAAATGGTTTTAATAGCGTGCTAGGGTACTCTGTTCCAAGTTGCATGCAAGAAGTACACACTGCTCCTAGGAACTTTAATTAGTAGGCATGGATTATGCTATCTGTAGTATGCAAGCAACGCTGAGTTTTACTTATCCTTTGCAGCCAATGAATCTGATGAGGTGGACTGAATGGCCCAGGGATTCCTAGAGAGGAGGAGTCTTGAATAAAGACCACACGGCTATAACTTCATCTGGATAAAACACGGGTAAGAGTGGTAGGCAGAAAGAAGCTGTACATTTTTCGCTATCATCTGAGCATCATTAAATGACGGGGAGCTGACATTGTTTATTAATCAGTTTTTTTAATTCAAGAATCTTGCTAGACTGGCAGGTAAGAGTAAATACTCACACATAAGCATAGCACTGCAAATATGAAGTTTTATTTTGGATGAAGTTCTTGTAATGCTTACCCATGATTTCCATTTTAAGATTAAATCTGTTCTACATAGCACCACTTGTTAGGAACACAAACTGAACAGAAGCTGCTCATAAATACCTATTAGGAGATGGCACCTTTCAGAAAAAAACACATAAAATCTGTGCTCCAGGAATACTACTTGTTCCTTGAGAGCCTACAGATGGAATTCAAGTTATCGATTTTGACCTCTGAAGATATCTATCACACGTGATGGTGTTACCTCTTTCCTTATTCTGAGCTGCCAGAGTTTCCACTAGCCGAGACATTCGAGGCTACTGCACTCCGCTAGCAAGAACAGTTCACAGCACAGTGTTTTCTCCTCTTCACGCAACACACATTTCTCACCCTGTCTGCCAGAATCCAGATTTGTTTTAGTTACAGAACCATCTGCTTTTCAAAAGTTTTTTGGGGGGATGACAGATGGATGAGGTTCAAATTTTTGCTGTAACCAGCAATGAATTCTTACAATTCATTGTCTCTGCTGCTTACTGCCTTGCTTTAACTACTTGAAAGGACTCTCTGGGAGACTGGGCAGGGAGGAGCTTTCCAAGTACATATAATTTTTAAGACAAAACAAGTATATAAAATACATTTCTGACACTTTAACTAAACAAATAGTCTAGCTGCAGGTTTGTAACTTAGTTCTCTAATCCTGTATTGGCTCCCAGGTTTGTCTTTCATGTCCTGGAATAAAGGCATGCAGAGGGAGTACTTTAAGGGCTATCTGCAGTGTTAGAAGTGTCATATTGTTTTCCCCAGAGTCTCACAATATCAGCTGGCTCTTTCAAAGTCTTAGTCTTGAAGTCTGGTGTTTGCAAAAAGTCATGCTTCTTTAAAAAAAAAAAAACACATAAAAATAGCCCTCAATATGAAAAATAAATTAAAAAGTTGGTAGAGATGCATGTTTTTAATTGAATTCTTTAATGTTTTTAAAAGCTCACCATTTTTATTTCATATTTAGTACCCTTTTTGGACTGACAAGCTCGTAGCAGCAAATAAACCTCAAAGACACTGTGAAAACATGGTAAAAAGACTGCACTATCACTACACTGGCATGCCTCGACCCTACCGGCCATAACTCACACGTCGCCCCTCCGCCAGCGGCCCACGTCGTGCCTCGGGAGGGAGGCAGGGAGCATCGGCGAAGCTTTCCCGACTGCCCGGCAGCCCCGCGCCAGCCCCGCAGCTGCACACAGCTCGGCTGAGGGCGAAGGAGAGGCAGCTCGAGAGCCACCAGCCGGCCGCCCCGCTGGGACTGGGGACCCAAGCTCTGGGTGAAAGGGGGAAGGAGGGCAGCCAAAGAACAAATAACTGAGCAAAACCCCTAAGCAATCCTCTAGTTTACATCTCTAGGTTATGTCGCAGACTCATTACATCTGTGAAAATATTTCACAGAGAGCTACATGTCATGTTTGTATTAATTTCTTAATAACAAATAAAAGCTGCGTGTACAGCTGCAGGCATCAGTTTCAGCACTGAGCTTACTATGCCTGAAATACCACATGTGCCAGCCTTACAGACATGCACTGAAGATAAGGGACACGTTTGTATCTGCAAACAGGATACAAATGCTATGGAAAAATCAAGCCCAAATCAACAACATTTGGAATCTCGGGTCAACAACATTTGGAATCTCGGGTAAGGCACATTTAATTACTGCCCTTTATTACTCATTTACTATGGAGTCTTTGTAGACTTCAGTTTTGGTTTCAATGAAGCAACTGTTTCAAGAAAAGGAGAAAAAGAGGGAGGAAAGGAGAAAGTCTAAGGGGTGGGGTGGGGGGAAGCCTGACAGCAGAAATAGATCTGTAATCCAAGAAAAATCTATCACTTTTTTTTTTTTTTTTGCTCAAGTTGCTTCTTGATTTCCCAGAATAACCAAAAGCAGATGTTTTAACTTACTGTTCCCATAGTATTGGTCATTGTGCCTTGATCTATTTCCTGATGTTATTCCCCATTTTTTCCTCCACAATTTGTGATCTTTCATTCTTGCTATAAGGTAGACAAAAGAAAGTGACAGATAGCTGAGGCATCTTTCATTATGTTAAAAATAATTTTCAAGACAAAGTCCCTAATAACCACATTCTCCTCCAAGGGTAACTATAATAAACTATCCCTCAAAATCGGCATAGTCTGGACATTGCTAAGCGTTCTAAAACCACCTGTTTCTCCATAAAAATAAAAATAAATAAATAAATAAATAAATAAAAAGAAGTACATTCAACTTAGAATATTTTCTAGCACAACAGTGATGACTGTTAAACATTCATATCCACTTCTTTGTATTCTGAAGCTACACGCATGTAGAAATACAAGAATGTTTCACACATTCTTTTTAAATCTTCAAGAGTAATCTAACAGAAGAAGAGTAGACCAGAAGGAATCTCTGTACTGAAGACATTTCTCCTGAAGTCATACTGGATCCAAAGTAGCCATGATTATGTATCACAACAGCACAATTTTTTTAAATCAAACTAGCAATAAAAATGGCACAGAAAGTATTTAAACAGCACTGTCACTAACTTAACTGTTTTAAAGTTTTCCCTGTGTTATAAGTCCCACCACCAAAATTCCAGCACTGAATCTTTTCTCCTCTTTTTAAATGCTGTTATATGCCAAAGGTTAGTTTTAAGAGAAAATGCCGACAGAGGTTACTGACTGATACTTCATGCATTTTAAAACACAGAGACTGTATTTTCATTTACTGTGCTCCACCCAAATGCTTTCTTCTGCCTGCGCCACACCAGACAGGCCTGCACATCCCAGCCTCTCCTTGTGCCACCCCTGACCACAAGAAGGCAATCTCTGCTATATACACCTAAGAAGAAAGTGCAGAGAAAGAGGAAATACAGTGGCTATCAAATGACATCTGAATGGCAGATTCTGAAGAACAAATTGTTGGTAAATAATGTCTTTCTCCCTTCAAGGACTAGTCCATATGCACATTCACACAAGCAATTTCAAGCAATTCTGCTTTCATACGCTGCCAGTTCTCCCGAAGTGGATTACCAAGTCTTCACAGAATAAGAGAAACAATAGAAACACTAAAAGCCAACTAATCTCTAGATGCATCAGCAGTGGCACAGTTCTTGGTAGAAATGTGAAGGGAGTGAGACTATCAATGGGAAAACCCATTTGCAGTTTCAACACAGTCCGTTACCTCACTTAGCAATCAGGTGGCTCTGCAACATTACAACAGACATGGAAAAAATCCTTATGCTGTAGACATATGGAGAGGACCCTCCTGGTAACCAAAAAGCCATAATATATATATATCAGCCCTAGATGTAGGCAATTTAGGAGTTAAAAGGAATAAAAAAATCATCTCCTATTCCAGACAAATGTCCTTCTTGGAAGAAGCAACCAGACAGTCAGTCCAAGGTAGCTTTGCAGTTAATGAGAAATAAAGATGAAGAAATCATGCAATTCTTCAAGATACTACACCAGCAGAGGACTAGCAGAGTTAAAAGGCAGAGCTCTTCTCTTCCACAGATTGTCCTGTAAATTCTTCTACATAAAACAGGGGAGAAAAGGACAGAACATATTGGCAGGTCTTGGCAGGATGGTAGGAATCAACACCCAATTGAATGAGACTTCTCCCCTCTCTCAGGCTACCTGTGCTAGGCAGCTTTTACCTTAAGATTCAACTGCTTTGAAAGGAAAGGTATAAACTCATTGTCTAAGGAAGAGCATGATGCCCTGAGGTCACCACGAGGCCAGTCCATTGCCCAGGTCATGTCTGTGCTGAGCCCCAAGCCCAGCCCCTCAGGACAACACAGGCAGTAGATGGTGTCCCTGTGGGGTTTCAATAGAAGATACAGAATTTCCACAGCCTTTGGGGGGACACCCCCCCACCTCAAAAGCTACCATGTCATACAGAGCAAATAAATTTCATTCTTCAATTAAAATAGACATCTATATGCTCTCACCAAGAAAGGTATTAAGACAGTGCTGAAGGCTACAGAACTGAGGTTCTAGTAAGTGGTAAATGAATTGCTCTGGTATGGAAAGGGATAACAAGGAACATGCTGCCTCTTCTTCACAGCTACATCCAACATTTCAGGATCCAGGCGCTTCTCAGAACTACATCTTGGAATTTATAATAAGCACAGAAGAAGGTGAAAAGGGTCTTGGGGTGCTGATTTCACAGACCATCTGTCTCTCTCAGGATCTTGCAGTGTTCAAAAGAACCATTTTGCAGATTTTATTAAAGAGGGCTGCAGAGACAGGGAAATGCTCTTAATGCCAAGTATCCTGACTTGCCAGGTCTGTGATGGAATCCAGAGTCTGACCAAATAAATATTTTTTCATATGCATTTCCTAATTATTTTATTTTTTACACAGTAGGGCTTAACAGATCAGCAAATTGAGCAAAAGCTCAGAATGCAGCTTCCTCCCATACAAAATAATAACCTCATGTGAACACCTGCAGTATAAGTATCCCATCACAGGATGGGCAAAGTTTACAGTCATCCCAGAAAGGAAGGAAGGAAATTAATAAAAAGGAGGGAAGGGATGACAGAGAGGTGCCATACAACTTGAACAATGCCTCTTGATTAGCATTCAAAGAAAGGTGAAAGCAGAAATGCAGAAATCCTCCCTCCCCAACAGACACACACAAAAGAGAACAAGGATAGAAAACAGTCCTGAGATCAACACACTGACAAAAGCAGAATCTGTAATGCAAGAGAGCTCTGACTCATTCAAATGACTGAGAGGAACTGAAAAATCATATATCAAGTACCTGTTTTGCTTATGCACGCAGGTAAAGGAAAGGCAGGGTGTGAGTGCCTTATGCTTAGAAAAAAACATTTCCAACTTGAGCACTTGCAACACGAACGCCCAGTGTGAATACACACACGGAGATAAGCACT
The DNA here is from genome assembly GCF_036417845.1 of Apteryx mantelli. Lineage (NCBI taxonomy): Eukaryota > Metazoa > Chordata > Aves > Apterygiformes > Apterygidae > Apteryx > Apteryx mantelli. The sequence continues at coordinate 150,134,936 of NC_089979.1, read as the reverse complement.
CAAAAAGAGAGCCAGAAGTGAGACATACCAGGCGACCCAGGAACACATGCACTTTCTTTTGCAGCAGGAAAAACAATAGATTTGAAAAGCAGTGGTATAAATGAAAACAGTTTCTGAAAATCCAAATTTGGTAAGTGCTAAGCATTTAATGCAACTAACCAAATATACCCATAGCAACACGGCTAAGGGCAATAAGCAATAATAAAATTCCTTTACAACTCCTCATCTTTATGTGGTTCTTCAGCTATGAGCTTGGGAGCTGAACAGGGGAAGGGGAGATATAGCAGAGCCAGGCTCATGAAGTTTGAGCTGCTACATAGCCCTCACCTCCAGTTCCCCAGCCACTGCAGTGGCTTCTTTTCAGCTCCTAAAAATCCCTGTATGGACCGCAGCTGGAGGAAAACTACAGGTCAGTGCTGGGAATCCAAGCGGACAAGGCAGAGGCTGAGGGAACAGCTGCGTGCCGCAGGCCCACCACAGCACAGAGCCATTTCCATTTTGGGGCTAGGTTTCCTAGCATGAACTGGTTCAGTTTGATGTTACCAAAGTGGTTAAAACCAGTTATTGGCATAAACCAGAATTGACCTGGAGTGAATTCTAGTCATGGTTGGATGTGAATCAACTTACCCAAAAATTTACTGCCAGAAAGTGCTCATATTTAAAAGCACCATTAAAAATGATCACAAGGCAAATTTCCACTGAACTAAAAAGGCCCTAATATCAAAAGAAAAAAAATAAAATATAGGTCAACAACCAACTGTGGAAAGAGTTTTAAAACACCTCTGAAAAAATATGCTTACAGCAAATATTAAAGGTTGGAGTGAAACTAAGCAGATTTGCAGAGAAAGACCGAGACATGACCTTCCTGACCGCCACATCAAAGCCCCACCGCCACCGCCCAGCTGCAGATAACAGCAAAACCCAAAACAGAAGGTCACTTGCAAGTGCTCAACCTTTCAGATTCAAATAAGGATCTTGTACAAACTCAGAGCCTGGCTACAGGCATAGTAGCAAGGGGTATTTAAACTGAATGTATCTGCAGGCAGCCAATATAACAAAGGCAAAGGATGATGAAAGAAAACACAACAGTTCAAACATTTGAGCTAACAGTGGTGGTTAAGCTTCAAGAAACCCAGTGACAAGGTAATTCCACTAATCTGATCTCAGAGTCAAAAGAGCAGGTACTGCTATCACCAAGTTCCTGAGAGGTCAGTAAGGGTACAAGCCCTGCCAATGGCACAGACAGCAACCATGGTTCTGGACAGGACGCTATCAAAAGGGTAGTTGGCAAAAGACAGCTCAAGTCGGGACACCTCCATCAGGTGAATGCAGCCAGGGAAGTGCGCATGGGATGTGGCTATGGAGGATCCTCTTTTACCCCTCCTGGGAAACCTGCATGCTCGATCACCTCTCTGAAATGCCGGTACACCAATGCACGCAGCATGGGGAACAAACAGGAAGAACTAGAGATCTGTGTGCGGTCGCAGGGCCATGATCTCATTGCCATTACAGAGACATGGTGGGATAGCTCGCATGACTGGAGTGCTGTCACGGATGGCTACGTGCTTTTTAGGAAGGACAGGCCAGGAAAGCGAGGTGGTGGAGTTGCTCTTTATGTGAGAGAGCAACTGGAATGTATTGAGCTGTGCCTAGGGGTGGATGAAGAGTGAGTCGAGAGCTTATGGGTAAGGATTAAAGGGCAGGCTAGCATGGGTGACACTGTGGTGGGTGTTTACTACAGGCCACCTGATCAGGAAGAGGAAGTCGATGAGGCCTTCTACAGACAGCTGGAAGTAGCCTCATAATCCCAGGCCCTGGTTCTCACGGGGGACTTCAACCACCCCGATATCTGCTGGAAAGACAACACAGCTAGGCTCAAACAGTCCTGGAGGTTCCTGCAGAGCATTGGTGACAACTTCTTGACACAGGTGGTAGAGGAGCCAACAAGGAGAGGTGTGCTGCTGGACCTCGTACTAACAAACAAAGAAGGACTGGTGGAAGATGCAAAGGTCGGGGACAGCCTGGCTGCAGTGACCATGAGATGGTGGAGTTCAGGATCCTGCGAGGAGGAGGCAGGGTACTAAGTAGGATCGCAACCCTGGACTTCAGGAGAGCAAACTTTGGCCTCTTCAGGGACCTACTTGGAGGAATCCCATGGGTTAGGGCCCTAGAAGGAAGGGGCGTTCAAGAGAGCTGGTTAATATTCAAACATCACTTCCTCCAGGCTCAAGAGCGGTGCATCCCTATGAGTAGGAAGTCAAGCAAAGGAGGTAGGAGACCTGCATGGATGAGCAAGGAGCTCCTGGCAAAACTCTTCCAGAAGAAGGAAGTATACAGAAAGTGGAAAGGGGGACAGGCCATTTGGGAGGAATATAGGAACGTTGTCAGAGTATGCAGGGATGTGACGAGGAAGGCTAAGGCCCGTTTGGAATTAAATCTGGCGAGAGATGTTAAGACAACAAGAAGGGCTTCTTCAAATACATCAGTAGCAAGAGGAAGACTAGGGAAAATGTGGGCCCTTTGCTGAATGGGCTGGGTGCCCTGGTGACGAAGGATGCAGAGAAGGCAGAGTTACTGAATGCCTTCTTTGCTTCAGTCTTTACTGCTCAGGCCAGCCCCCTGGGGGCAAGAGAGAAAGTCTGGAGAAAGGAAGACTTTCCCTTGGTCAAAGAGGATCAGGTTAGAGATCATTTAGGCGGACTTGACACCCACAAATCCATGGGCCCTGATGGGATGCACCCACGAGTGCTGAGGGAGCTGGCAGACATTATTGCTAAGCCACTCTCCATCATCTTTGAAAGGTCATGGAGAACAGGAGAGGTGCCTGAAGACTGGAAGAAAGCCAATGTCACCCCAGTCTTCAAAAAGGGCAAGAAGGAGGACCCAGGGAACTACAGGCCAGTCAGCCTCACCTGCATCCCTGGGAAGGTGATGGAGCAGCTCATCCTGGAGGCCATCTCCAAGCATGTGGAGGACAAGAAGGTGATCAGGAGTAGTCAGCATGGCTTCACCAAGGGGAAATCATGCTTAACCACTCTGATAGCCTTCTATGATGGAATGACTGGCTGGGTAGATGAGGGGAGAGCAGTGGATGTTGTCTACCTTGACTTCAGCAAGACTTTTGGCACTGTCTCCCAGAACATCCTCGTAGACAAGCTCAGGAAGTGTGGGTTAGATGAGTGGACAGTGAGGTGGACTGAGAACTGGCTGAATGGCAGAGCTCAGAGAGTTGTGATCAGCGGCGCAGAGTCTAGTTGGAGGCCTGTAGCTAGCGGTGTCCCCCAGGGGTCAGTACTGGGTCCAGTCTTGTTCAACTTATTCATCAATGACCTGGAGGAAAGGATAGCGTGCACCCTCAGCAAGTTTGCCGATGATACAAAACTGGGAGGAGTGGCCGATACACCAGGGGGCTGTGCTGCCATTCAGAGAGACCTGGACAGGCTGGAGAGGTGGGCGGAGAGGAACCTCATGAAGTTCAACAAAGGCAAGTGCAGGGTCCTGCACCTAGGGAGGCATAACCCCATGCACCAGTACAGGTTGGGGGTTGACCTGCTGGAAAGCAGCTCTGCGGAGAAGGACCTGGGAGTGCTGGTGGACACCAAGTTAAGCATGAGGCAGCAATGTGCCCTTGTGGCCAAGAAGGCCAATGGTATCCTGGGGTGCATCAGGAAGAGTGCTGCCAGCAGGTTGAGGGAGGTGATTGTCCCCCTCTACTCAGCCCTGGTGAGGCCACATCTGGAGTACTGTGTCCAGTTCTGGGCTCCCCAGTACAAGAGGGATGTGGCACTACTGGAGCAAGTCCAGCGAAGGGCTACAAAGATGATTAGGGGACTGGAGCATCTCTCTTATGAGGAAAGGCTGAGAGAGCTGGGCCTGTCTAGCTTGGAGAAGAGAAGGCTGAGAGGAGATCTTATCAACGTGTACAAGTATCTGAAGGGAGGGTGTCGAGAGGATGGGACCAGACTCTTTTCAGTGGTGCCCAGCGACAGGACGTGAGGCAATGGGCACAAACTGAAACACAGACAGTTTTGTCTGAACATGAGGAAATACTTTGTGAGGGTGACAGAGCACTGGAACAGGCTGCCCAGAGAGGTTGTGGAGTCTCCTTCTCTGGAGATATTTAAAACACGCCTGGACGCGATCCTGTGCAACGTGCTCTAGGTGACCCTGCTTGAGCAGGGGAGTTGGACTAGATGATCTCCAGAGGTCCCTTCCAACCTCAGCCATTCTGTGATTCTGTGAAAAGTTAAACAGACTGTTACCAGTATATAGATAGTGCTCTCTCCCTCCTGATAGTGATTTCCCAAGCACCCTCACATGAGCATGGGCAATACAACAGCTCATAGTCCTTTACAGTGATAGCAGTCATCTGCCACTGCTGTGTGCCTCGTCTTCCCAAACGGACCACTGAGGAGCTGCCCCAACACACCAACAGCATCCCTCCGCCATCAGATCAATAGGCCACAGTCAGTGCTGTCAAGAATCACCAAAATTTTCCAGCCTGACAAAGTAACTTCTTAGCCCTGATCACTTAAACAGACCTCTCTCAGCCTCTCACACTTGCAGTACCAGTTTGAAGAGGAGGAGGTGGGAATCCAGACACGACACACAGACTGCCACCTCAACCCAGGGCCTCAGGGATAGGAAAGCCATTCCTTCTCCATCATCCCCTCCCAGAAAAGAAAAGTTCAAAGCTGGGCAGCCAGCATGACTGAAAGATCATTTCCTGAGAATCAGATTATTCTTCCAAATCACCAGCATCTTCCCCATTAAGTCAGACCCTGACAATGGCTGTCAACCAAGACATAACTGAGCTTGTACTTGCTTAAGCAACTAAAATAGATAGCAGTCCAGAAATGCAAATATTTGGCCTCAGGAAACTTGGAGAATCAAAATGCATTCTTGTCAGAGACTGAATTAAATCCAAAGGGCAACAGCCCATCAGTAATTTGTGAGTTTTCTAAACTGAAGATATGAAGAAACTTCCCAGCATCAGCCTATGCTACCTACATAAAACAGAATAATTTTTTCTCATCTCAGCCCAGCTTATTCAGACTCCACTCTATCCAAGCAAACTCTCAGACTATGTTCTTTGCCATGCAAAAATAAAAGATAACATTTCCTAGCTTCATTCATGGCTTTCCTTTCTGCCTATATATGCAACTAAAGCAAACAATCAGAAGCCTATCACTACTTTAACTCTCCTCCTCTCCAACATAGGATCCAGCTGTATTAAGTTCTGAAGACTCCCCCTTAGAACCAAGGGACTTCTTGCCAGTGCTATTAAGATAAGGATCTAGGTCCAAATGTCCACAGTTCTGACAACTGATAAATATCCATAGACCCACAACCACAGACACATAAATATTATCTAGATTTATTCATAAAGACTAGCATCATAAGCAGTGTTTGCTGCAGCTCAGCAAGACTCCCTAGCTGACATACTGATCTATACTTTGATAAAAACCAAAGAATGCCCCAATCCCATGGACACTGAAAACAGCCAAATGTCTTTTTTAGAGGGTCAGACAGCAAGTCACAGCTACCCACTACATCTTTGTTTTACAAGCAGGAAATGATTCAGCTGATTCCACATAGAGATTAATTATTCCAAAACAGGTAGCAGGACCTAACAAATCTTAGCAATACACGGCAGATGTGACCAGACATCACAATGTGTGAAGTGCACCAACATTGTTCACAATGGAGAAGGTAACAATTTTCCAGAAATTTACATTATGTTATTTTTAAAAGAGAGGAAAAAGAGGACGTTCAAGATGCACGTCCTCTAAACCACCTTCTCCCACCTCAGTGTTTACCATTCGTATTAAAAAAAAAAGATAACTCACCATCCTAGTAAACATCTCCAACTCCTGCTACGCCCTCTCCATTCACCCAACACCCAGCTAACTCTCCACAGGAATTTGGCTCCCAAGCACATTAAAAATAAAAGAAAATGCATATACAACCATCACCATCCAGCAAACTTTCTTCCAGTATACACAAAACCAGAAGAGCATAATTAAACACACAGGCACACACGAGGAGGGGCATTAAACCAGTGCATATTATCAGGTTGGTTACAGCTCCCTGGAAGGCCACACAAACACAAAACTAGCCCATAGAAGATTTGGGTAGGCAGTGTTTTTTTCAAATCGATGTCGAGGTTTCGCACTTACCCAGGTCCCTACAGGGGAGCACCACGCTCCAGCGGGGTGGCCAGGAAGCTCTGCCATGCGGCATGCCGGGGCATCACAGCACAGCAGCTGCTGGCAAGCCGCGACTTCGGGAAACCTAAAACAGGAAAAAGTAAGTTTACAGTCAACGTGCCGAAGCCCCTTTTGAAACCAGCACTTAACGGCAGTCCACAGACAGCTGCAGCATTGCCACAGTTTTAAACACTGCAAACAACATATAATCAAGGTTGACTAATCAAAAAACTGTTTGCTAAAATGCAATTAAAGCTGGAAGTATGAGCAATTTAACAGTTATACACACCAGAAAATATTGCAATAATCTCAAAACCAAACATTTCTAACCCCATAGAGATGCCCTGCAAGTCATACAATATGATCAAAGCCTTCTAGTACTTGTTAGCAAACACAATGGGAGCTGTCCTTCAATATTTTGTCACAAGGCAGAGTTGACATATATGCCTGAAGTAATTGCAAACTTTGTGCATTTGTAATGATTTTGTGAGAGATAACCCATGTCTATAATATTTTTCAGCTTTATTTTGCCAATATCCATTTCCAAACTCCACCCAGTTGTATGTTACTTTTAGTCATTTCAAATAAAAGTTTGTATCTAAATACAAGAAGGCCAAAGAGAACGCTAACATGTTTTCAACGATTTGAGAGCAACAGCATGAGTTTAGAAATTAACACAGTGCAATTCAGGTTAAAGTTTGTTACGCCTCAAAACAATGAGCATTGTCAAAAGCGTACCAAACAATTCATTTGGGTCTACTGGAACTCTGAATTATAATCACGCAATTTTCACTTCAATTTACATCTGACAGTGGTTGAAGTGTCATTTCCCAAACTTAAGGCCAATAGACCGTTACCAACCCACAAAACTTTCTGAATATCACCACGTACCCTCTCTTTAAACTTTAAAATGAAAACATTTTTGAGAGCATTGTTGAATAGTAGGGAATCACCAGTGATGAGCTGATCATATCTGAAAACCATTGGTTGCATTAGCATGCCTCGAAGTACTCAAAGAGAAAGCAAAATCTAGGATCTGAGTGTCCTTCAGCAGCACTCCTTGCTCCGGTTTCCCAGCAATACAGAACGGCACTTGGAAGACACTTGTTCATTGCCTCTAACATCTGAGCCGGGAAGCACTAGTGGCATTTTTCAGAACAAGCCCAGACAATCTGCTAATGAGAAAGATAGATTGATTCACGTCTAGGATTTAGAACGTTGATATACTTGAACACATACAGGTAAACGAGCCAGGAGGAATGGGAGCCAGAAAGGACTGCTGGTTTTATTTCTTCCTAATTGAGAATGGCAGCGTTGCCTATTTAAACTAGAATGTAGCCTATATAAACATAACAATTGACATAATGAAAATCTTTTGCATAGGCTATATTTGAAGAAATTAGGTTAATTTTCACTATGAGGTTTGAAGAGATTTTCTGGTAAAATCTCAGAAAAATAGTCTTTATTTAAACATTGCTATAGTTTGAGAACACAGTTCATTCTTTACACAGAAGAGAAGAGGCTAAATTGCTCAAGCACAAAAGATAACACAAATTCAATGACAGAATTGTGCCCAGCAACTCTGTAATAATTGCATACAGAACACAAACATGCTTTGTTGAGAACTTATAATATCTAATCAACAATAATTGTAAATTTTATTTTCCATTTGCAAATTACCAAGGGAGCTAACTAAAGAACAGGGGATGTAAAATAATATTCTAGCTGGGGTTAGTTTGTTAACACATAAGCCTCTACCCACCCCTTCCATAATGCCTGCAAGGCTATTCTAATTCTGAACTTATTTTTAATTGTTTACTTCTCTTTGAAGGTGTTTCAACCACACTGTGAGCAATGCTCTTAGGAATTCTCAGCTCTGTGGTACTTTTCTAAACAGTTATTTTACATCACCTACAAATTTAGATACTGAGATCTAGTTTTTCTGCTCATGTATATCTCTGTTTTTGAAGAAGGTCAATAATTTCAGTAAGTGACATTTGGAAGTTTTAAATCTAGAAAACACTTTTTATAGGTTTGTTGTTTTCTCAGATAACCTTGTTTTGGAGTAGAGATAACCTTATTATCTCTACTCACACTTCTCTACCAGTCCAGTTCCTGACCAGCCCTGTTTAATCACGCAGACACACGGGTGAACACAGCAGTTCTCTGCCGTTGACGAAGGATGTTTGCTCAGCACGGAAAATGACCCAGAGGAGCCAGCTTCGCCCCTCCACAGTCCACGTCTCTCCGTTATATGGTTCATCCCTAAGGCAAGTGGATGGGGTAATTCAAATCCCTCTCCAAACTTTCCTCTGCTAACACTTATTTTTCAAATTCACATGTACTTATCTCCATTCTGATTTTCACTGCCAACACCTTCCAAAACACTACAGTACTAAAGATGCTGGAAGCAGGCGGCACTGCAGGAGAAAGTGGATGGCAGTCATCTCATGCGAAGCATCCAAAAACCATAGAAATTATTGTTTAAGGGAAAGTTATGACATTGTTCCATGTTGTGCTTTCCTTATGACAGCATTTAGCTACGTTTTGCCAAGTATTAAGGTTCTACAGTGACAAGGACTCTTTGGTAAGAGCACAGGCAGTGCACAGCATAGCAGAAACCTTTTTGCCCCACATTGCAGTAATGAAGGCAGACCTTATTTCAGTGAATGAAAAGTGTTGTCAGTTATATCTGCACACTGACCTATCCAAAACTAACTATAATTTAAAGAGGTAATGATATAAGGGGAAAAACAAATATACTGTCCTGCCATATAAACAAGTATTTTCTATACTGGGCTTCTTCAAGACCAGTGGTAAAGTGAGCCAATACCCTGCTTTTAACAGCCCTGTTGCAAGCACCACACTGAGCTCATTGAAGACGCAGAGACAAAGGAGGAGGAGAAGTTAGAAATTCACTCCATGTCACAGTATTTTGAGAAATAATTTATAGCTGGGATGGAAGGGAAACAATAGTTGTTAAAGAATTAAGCCACAATTGACAAACTTGTTGACCCAAGTAGTCTTCTTGTGTTCAAAGAAAGCATTTTCAGGTTGTTTAAAAAAGTAACATAATGGAAAACAAAGAAATGTCTTTTTTTTGAAAACAGCAACTGACAATTTTACACAATAAGGAAACGTTATTATATAGTAACAAGTGCAATATCAGCAATACGCTTTTCCCCTAAAGTTAGCATATTAACACTGACAGAGATTATCTTTGTTCTCTATTAATCTGCATTCTTTACAGATGGCTATTTATAAAAATTAAGCATGAAGCTGAAAGGTTATCTATGGCCATATTAGCAAACATCTGTTTGTGATTCTGATTTCATGTTTGCATGCTATTCTTGGAAAAGCAACCATTTTCAAAAAGTGCCAGATGTGACCAAGTGTTCTTAATCATAAAGTGTTCATTTTAGGAAGATAAAAGTTCAGTGAAAAAGCAGAGCCAGGATGGAAACCATATTCTCTGAAGACAACCAAGCAACTGTCTTATACTGTTGCTGCCCCTGAATACTCCAGGGGAAAAGTGTTTCTGAAGGAGAGGGGGGGAAAAAGAAAAAGAAAAAGAAAAAAAAGCAGTTTATTTAGTATGCCACTACAGATAATTATTCTTCATTTTAAATATGAGACACACAAAGCAATAAACATGAACTCAGTTTTGACTTAAAAGCAGAGATGTTATACATTACATGAAACCAACAGCTTTTTACCATCAATCACACAGTGAGATTTACAGGGTACCCTTTAATCTCAAGTGGCAGGAGGTCAAATAGGATATAAGCAACAAAGTGAATTCAGGGATCTTCACTCACCCCCGAGGTGACCTCACCAAAATTCCACATTATCTGCAACAGCGAAGAAATGGTTACTTTGAGGCTGGGAAGGTGTTTCAGGAAGAAGGTTCTTGAGGGAGGCTATATGAGGAAATTAATGCACACTGAACCAAGAGGGGAGGTTAAATCTTTCTTATAGCCTCGTTATGGTTAACCTAGTTCCTAAAAAAAAAGTTTCTGCACCTTCAAAATATTTGCTCGTTATGTTTGATAACTATGTTCTGTGTGTGAATAAGAGCATACAATACTGTTAAACCAAAAGAAATATCTAGATAAAGGGTTAATATGCTTTGATTTTGTATTGCAACACAAATGTATACATGTATTCATATAGCTATATACAGATGTATCTTACTCCTCTCTGTTTATAAACTATCACAGACTTTCTTTGCACAGAGAGAGCTTCTGAAGTTAAAGAGAAAAAAACATAAAAATGAAATATCAGAGTGAAAGACTATGAACTGGGCTGCCAGCACTTATTGGCCTCATTTGGGGAATTTCTTACAAACTGTCTTTTTAAATAAAGGTCCTGAAAAAAAGTAATATACGGTAGTTCAGAATACCTCTGCTAGGTTTAAAAATTATTCTTCTGGTGAAGCACTTGTGCAAAATTCTTCAGGGAGCAACACACTTCACTTACGTCCCTAATAAATTTTCAGAGGAACACAATACCATGTAAAGATTCAAGGACATTTATTGAAGTAGCTCAGCTTATTTCTCAAATATTGCATAACAAGAAAATGATGCACTCCCCATCTTATCTTCTGCCTGCAGTTCTTCTAATTTTTTTTTTAATTAGTTCATAGATTTAATTTAATCCCAAACTGGATAGATGGCAACTCTCATAACATTTAAAGTAATACTATAAGGGACAATCACCGACCTGCATTATTAATTGATGCTACTCATACAACCTTTTATGTGAGGAACAGTGATTATCACAAATCCCAAGTACTGAAAAGTCAGAAATTACCTGCTTACCTGAAATTGTTTGGTCTGGAAAACTATTTTTTTTTTAATGTAATCTATCCAAATCTAAATTTAAACATTTTCATGTTCTAATGGCTGGGGCATTCACCAAATACATGATTCATATTTTGAATATTTTTCTATTGGAAAAAATATTTCTTAAATAAAAATGAAAATTCTCATATGACATGGCTCTTAGAGCTAGAGCTTCACAACTTAAAATGTTAAAAACCTCATAACAACACTGAGTTAGAATCCTGTAGTATGGATCTCCTTTGGAATTTTTAAAATTGAACTAGACAAAAAAAAAAAAGATGGCCACATTCTTCAGATTATTTTATACATTTCCTATTACTCTCTCACTGCATATCCCATTCCTCTTGAAAACACTCACCTTCTGATGTACTTGGAATCTAGAAGCTTTCTGACCCAAACATTTATCAAATTACTGTTTTTCTCCTACATGATTAACACACCAGTCTTTTGGTAGGAACCAGAGATCCCAATAATCTCATAGTTGCTTATGTCGTCTAACTCCTTGATATGGGAAACAAATATACAGATAGGGAAAACGGAAGATTAATTTTAAATAAGAAAATTTCAACACTGATGTATGCTCAAGATTTTGGGGCACATCAAGAAAATGCAAAAAAAAAATAGAAATATGGCTATTCAAAAATTACTAGGAATTTTGCATTGAAAACATTAACATATTTTGAAGTTTTGTTTTTAAGAAAAGTAAAATTCAGCTTCTTTTCATAAAGTTACTTTCCCTCTGCCAAGGCAGTGCCAGTATGTGTTCCTAAATGAGATGACAGCAAAGAATGAAGCGAACAGCATGAGTCAGAAAAACTAAACATTAATTTAACAGTGACTAAATAGATTATCAATTAAATTCAAAATTTTTAAACTCCTTTGCACACCTCAAACAATATGAACCACCCTGTACTTTTACCACTCAGCAATGTTTCACACACTTTGCTTTTTAATCTCTTGCCCCATTAGTTCACGCATGTTTTTAGACCCAGTTTAAGGCTCCCAGAAGGGACCATACGACCCCCCAGGGAAGCCCCTCGGAGACACGGGGGTTTGGCTCGCTCCAGCAGGGAGAGGAGCCCCAGGGCTCGCAGGAAGCCCCTCCGAGGTGCTGCCCATTGCCCCAGCTAACGGCCCCTGCTCTTCTATTCTGGGCGCTAGAAAAGGATCTTGGTTTGGATATTTATTTTAGCTTTTGGGTACCAGAAAAGATTTCTCCCCCACCAATACAATGGGCAGGGTAAAATGTGTATTTTTTTCCCCTCTTTGCCTTCTCCTTAAGAGGCATGAGAATTCACACGGGGGGTTAATGTCGCAAAAAAATGCAACCAAATACACAAGAAGTAGGTCTGAGAGCTCCCTGGCATGCAGGAGGCTCTTCTGAGGGAGGAATTGTGGCACATGAAGCTTAATTTAATTAAACATCCCTCCCATCAATGGGCCAACCTGAAGTCATGCCTGCAGCCACAAAATGAAATTCAAAGCTCTCCTTAAGCTACCTACACTGGAGAACTGACCTGGCAACAACTCAAGGGCTTTTCCTGGGACAAACAAGGACGATGATAAGATAGAGAAATGTAGAAACAAATATGGCAGCACTAAAGCAAAGACAGACAGAGAAATAGAAACATCAGAGGTCATCCATTTAACAAAAAAAAAAAAACAGTCATACCTGAAATCCTTCCAAGTCTCTTCAGCAACAATGTGTGGTTTTGTAAACAAAAGTAGCTCTTAACATACTTTCCCACTTGAAATGGATTCCTCCATATGGAAGAGTAAAGCAGACTGGCTTGATTTCTGGATATAAGATGGCATCCAACTGCTGTTCCTTATACACTTCTGCACCCTTAACATCATTTCAGGCATGAGCAGAAGGACCCTACACACCAGGCAGAGGTGCGAGTATCACATGCGCACACTCATGCACACAGAAGTGGCACATATTAGCTACCATTTTATTATATTAGCACACAAACATCTGCATTTCTCTATGGTGCTTTGAAATTAGAAAAATGCCTGAAAAAGAACTGCTTTCAACAATCATATAAGCTCTAGAGCTATTACAACTCATCCATTTTATGTCTTCGTTATTCCTTAAAATTCTCCTCGATAAAAGAGTACCTTCACTAAAGTCATCTTTCATAGGAAATCAAAGCAGGAAGATAAACAAGTCCAAAACTAGGGTCCCCCTCCTCAGCCTTTCAGAGAAAAAAAAATGCATGAAGACTTATTTTTTTCCATTCAGGATTGTTTCTGCCTAGCATATTGCACTGATAAGGAGAAAGAATAAATGAAGCTAGTGTTTAAAATATTTACATTACTGTATTTCATATCTGATATCTTAATAATCTTCAGCTTACTCAGTGCCCTTTACAGATATTTGTTCAGAATTTTTAAAATGTCAACCATAAAAATAGAACTAGTTAGAAAAAGTAAAATTTTATCATTCATTAAAAGAAATCTGAGATATGCCGGCAGACTGCACAAGAAAGAGCCTCTTGTTCTTGCCCTGCACACAATGCCGCACATAACCTTCCAGATTCTGCTGGATGAACAAAATAGCATTGATCCCAGAGCACTGCAAAACCAGGCCTCGCAAATAAGAGAGTGAAGCTACAGATGTCCTGCAAAGGACAAATCCTGCCTTGCACACTCAGCCAAGCTGGTGAGGGATGTGGTGGGGAACAGGACGTCTCCCTACCGTCCCACGCTCAATGGGAGAGAGGCCCCCACGAGTCACGCTGAGCTCACTGTGCTCCCTCCTGTGGTGGCACAAGGATTTTAGCAGCAGCAGAGCATACTTAAATTTAGTTTTCTTACTACATAAATTCTTACTTTAAAGGAGCACAAGATGCAAAACTCTTCCCCATGCAATAGATCTCAAGGTCCAGCTTCGATTTAATCCTACGCCCCTCAGCGCTGCAGAAGTGTGCTGTTTGTCTTCTAAGTCCTCCTGCAACCACAATGAATTTGGGCAGGATTTGCTCCTTCAGAAGCAAAGAAATTTAAAACAATTCATTGCTTTGCTGGATGCTAGTGAATGGTCTAATTTATTGTGAATGATATAAAGCATTCAGAGGTCTGTTCTTTATTGAGCGATCCAGAGACCAAGTTCTGTGCCAGACATCATAAGGAGAATCCCATAAAAGAATTGGTTACAAGACTTGCGTTATCAAATTACAAAAGTACAGTAGTAATAAGATCTTAATGTCTACCCATGGAGATATTTTACACTTGGTTTAAAAAAAAAAAAAAAGGAAAAATCAGTAAATCTGGACCTACAAATAACCAAAAAAGGCACAATGACATTTGCCAGGTAGACACGTAAGAAACATTTCTCATATGTAAGAGATGCACATTTTAACTTAAAACAGAATTAATGTTTGCTGCATAATTTGAAAACTCTTAGATGGTCATATTGTGTTTGCAGTAAGAACCTCAGAAACTAATAAATTGTCATAGGCTGTTAGACTACTAAAACAGTACAACTACAGTCAAATAATTCCAGTACATGCTGCTCCTCTGATAACATTAAAATAAACATTGAAAGGAAGAATCTCCAACATCTAGGCTTTGTCTGCCTCTGAATTTTTGCCCTTTTCCATCACTGAGCTCTATCCACTAGAGCAGCAAGAGAAGTGCAGACACGAGGCAGCGTGCAACCGCTGGCTTTTCAACAGCTTCATCGTTTACCTGCTTTGAGATAGTTAATGATGCTTATTAGAATGCTGACAGCTGATGTTTCCACCGTTAATACCATTAGTGAAAACTGCAGCAGTGAGAAACTGAATAACAACATAGATAAAGCCTGGGAGACTGGCACTTGTTGGTCTATTTTTCTCATTGTTGTCACCAAAATGAGAAAAGAAAGAGCTTTGTGCTTTTTCCAACCCCATGAATCTTGAAATCTGTTCATCCAACTGCAGAGTTTCAACACAAGGCATGTACATGGCCCTCTGCAACTTAGTGGCCGAGATCCTAGGAAGTAGGAGACAAGGGCTTAAACCTACCTAGCTGATGTATTTCCCATTTTCAAACCAAGTGAACTGAACACAGTTGTCACACAGAAAAAGTGAATATTACCACCATTAATTATGCTTTCCTCTGGTCTTGTTAGAAAAGGAAAGAACAAGCCACACACTTCTTTGCAAGGATAGTGGAGGACACTGGAGGAGACAAAGCTGGAAGCCAAGCGGAAAGAAGCACAGGCCAATAGACCAAACAGAAATGTGAACATATTTGCATGCTTACACCTTCAACCCTGGCATATTCTTAGGAGGACTAACCAATTTTGCATCATCACTTGGCATGCTAACACTTGCTAACATTGTCTAAGCTAGACTGCTGGAGGTGCAAACTATCCCCTGAAAAGTAGTATTACTCTAAATCACCACTCACATGACACCTACTGCATAAGAACTGCTAGTCCATTTGAAGGCAACAACATACAAGTTACACTTAAAACACTCCTGCAAGTGCTTCCAACTAAGCTGCTTGTATTTGACCTAAAATGACCTGAAAAATTCATAATCAGGTACCATGTTTCAAATGAGCAGAGGTAAGTTAACAGCTAACCCTTGGCTTTTCTGGATGCACAACATGAAGTGACAAAGTTTTGGGACTAGGTCCTGGTCTTGGCCTCACATAATACTTTACAAATGCTAGACTTTGGACTTCTCACACACCAGAATACTTGGCATTACCTCAAATGCCTAAGCTCCATGAAGACAGATTATTAAACATAACCCCGCACTCAGCATTTCCAAACTTTGTGCCTCCTCCCACAAGAAGGGGGAATTGTAGCATGTTTTCTGAGGCACTCGGCTTCTCTGTATACAAAAGAAACAGTCCAAACCCTCAACTGAAACACCTAAGTCAGGGACTTGTCTCTCTTCTTCTAAAGTTAAATTGCAAAAACCCCGGTTAGGTGTTACAAACAATGAAGGCAAGATCTAACACAGAAGCATAGACCGGCCACACAGCTTGGAAAGAACCCGTGAATTTTTGCACCATGAGGACAGTCAGGCTGTGGCACAGGTTGCTCTGGGAGGTTGTGCAGTCTTTGTCCTCGGAAGTTTTCAAGACACGGCTGGATGACGCCCTGAACAATCTGGTCTGACCTCATAGCTGACCCTGCTTTGAGCAGGAGGTTGGACTAGAGACCTCCTGAGGTCCCTTCCGGCCTTACAAATTTCTACATGCCTCAATATGTAGTGCAATTGGATCTTGATGCTATTTTAGCCTCTGGAAGATACTATTATGGAGTTATTAAACACAGATTAATAAGAGCTGATTCCATGAATAAAACTTTGTAATTTCCCATTTTTTCCAAAGTTCCAATTTCGCCCAAAATATTCTTTATTACTGGGAGGAGTAAAGCAAATAACTCTGAAAGCAAGTATCAGCTGGATACTGCTATTCATTGGTATGAGTCTTACTAAATGAAAACTGAATAGGATGAAGCAAGATGCTTGAAAAATAATTTATGTATAAAATATGCCTTGTCTTCATCCAGCTTTTGCCTAACCCCAAATAAAATAATGAACTGTTCCTACTGGAAACCAACCAGATAATAGACGACAACTTTTTTCTTTTCTTTTCAAGAGCAGAAAAACATTTTTGTTTGCAAAAATCATGAAACTATGGATGAGATTTCATGATTTTATGATAAACATTAACTTTTCTAAATAAAAAAAAGACTGCATTCATTTAAAGTCTCATATTAGGGAAACAATGTTGCCTTTATATGGATATCTATTACATCCTAGCTGAATTTCAATAATCAATTGTAATTCAGCACCATATCATCTATTTATATCCGCTGCTCTCAGCCAACTGCAAATTGCTGCATGCTCTTGAAAAGTTTGGCCAGGATTTCAGCATAGTTGGCAAATGCAAGCTGGCAAGGTCTTAGCCAATTAAATCTTTATAATGACTATACCGCCACATACAAGACTGCTAGAAACAGGACTGGACAAAGTAAAAATCTTACATTCATGCCTATTATACATGACTCCTTCACGCTCTCTCCAGTTCTGCTCCATTGATACTGCAGTAGCATACTGCGACTATCCTAGCAGTCTTTACACTGAATGAGATGTTTAATAAGCACTAGCTCCACATTCCAATTAGTGTTAAAAGAGGATTATCCATATTAAAATATTATTTATAAGAACAAGTGTTACAAAGGAAAGCATGTCCTCACTAGATGCATGAATGTTCAGCTGAAGTGCTAATTACATACTCCATGACTAAGTAACAAATACATATAATCCATCCTTAAGGATTCCAAAAGATGGATAATTCTACAAAACTTTTTCCAAGAAGCATTTCCAAGTAGCATCCATAGATAGTCACAGCAATAATGGATAGAAAGTCTTTCCTAATCACAGATTTTAGACTCTTGCCAGACAGAATGCAGAGTTTCCAAGATAGGAAGGACTCACCATTATTAAAGCAATACTCATTCAGTCTTAACTATCTTAACAGCGCATGTTCTGTTTTACGTGGTCCCAAGGGAATCCTGTCGTTTTTCCCATGTAGTTCCCTGTAGTTTTTTGGAATCCCCCTATCCAACAGCAACATAACGCTGAATTACAATATGCTTATAGAATGTTCTATTTCTGCAGAGTAACTGTTTTTATTATTTTGTGCAAAACTTCAGGAAGAAGTTTGAAAATCAGCAAACAGCATGTCAATGATTAAAAAAAAAAACTGCTACATTTCACTTTCAAGAACATTCCTAGGCCAAGATGCTATAC
This sequence comes from Apteryx mantelli, assembly GCF_036417845.1. NCBI lineage: Eukaryota > Metazoa > Chordata > Aves > Apterygiformes > Apterygidae > Apteryx > Apteryx mantelli. The sequence continues at coordinate 150,117,122 of NC_089979.1, read as the reverse complement.
ACAATTCATAAGTTTCTAGAACATTTATCAAGTACATAATTATAAGTAGTCTTGCATATTATGCTGTATATTATACCTGAATTATGCAGCAAGACTTATGATCTATGCAACATAGTTTCAGGGATTCTAAGGAAAGTAAGGAATTATGTAGCAATGTTAGTCATGCAGTAACTCATTTCACAACCTGCAAGGTTTTGGAAATTCTAAGAACACATCACAAATTGAAAATAAGTAAATAAATACATATTTTGTTTGTTCCACAGCAGATCACATCATCTCCTGAGACTTGCGCTAGAGAGGCCTGTTTGAACTGTGAATCCAGACACAGGAACTGAAGAAAAGAGTACACACAGGCTGGGATTGCGCTGATGTCACACCTGGAGAGGAAAGAAAAGGAGGAGAAGGTGTCCAGGACTCCCAAACCCATCAAGAATAATGTTCGATTCTTCCAGGGTTAAGGGGTCCAATAACCAGTCGCACAAACTCACAGCGTAGGAGAAGAATGCTTCGCTCACGTGGCATGTCCCAAAAAGTGAAGAAAAGATTGGCTTGGCAAGCTGCTGAGCTCCACAGCTGTCACTTCAGCCCCACCGGTTACTGCCACTGAGCGCGGAGCCAGGGCGCCGGGCACCTCCAGCCCCGCAGCCTCCACCTGCAAATGGTCTCTCTCGAGACACCTCCTGCCCTGCCCTTATAAAGGAAATGAGCACGAGCGTAAGCACGAGAAACACCAAAACCCTAGCTAGGGGTAAAGATCACCAGAAAACAGGATGAAAAATGGTAAGCATCAGATAGACGTGCTGAAAAGTAAAGCGCCAACTTTTGTTAGCTTGTGCAACACAGATGTATACAGCAACTTAGCAACACACAAAAACAGTCTCATCAGTCATGGGGTCTTAAGTTGCATTCTTCATTAAGTACTCACCCGCAACCACAAAGCTTGCATGACCCCTCTAAAACTCACCTCAGAGAAACCCAGATGCTTGTTAGCAACACCACTAGCAGTCGTCACTCCAAGCCCATGCCCGCTGCTCTTGTGCCTTTTTTGACACCCAGTTATTTCACTTAGCACAATCAAATCCCCTATTCCAATAATGCTGACACTGTAAAACACAACCTCAACATCCACATTATGTCACACAACACAATAAGGAATAGTAAGAGCATGTCATTACTCCCAATTTTCTCTGTACAACGAGATCTTGTGCGTCCGCAGTGGCCAAAAGCCCCACTCTGAACTCCAGCAGAGCTGTACTGGCAAACCTGGCCAGAGGAATGGCACTGCACAGGCATATTCTTCACAAAGCTTTAGGAAGGCAATATTTTTAGCCTGTTGCCTACAAATGATCCCCAACTTTCAGGGTCAAAAGACACCCTTTGAGAGCCAGGATTTTATCATGAAAGTCAAGAAAAAAACTCCTGCTGGCGTCAGCATGGACACCATCTCACATCTCACCCTCTCAAAGAAGGCGTAGAGAAGTAACAGCTGCCCCTACATCTTGTTAGAGCTACAAACTGATTTTAGTCTATACTGTAAAAAAAAAAAAAAAAAAACAAGAAAACAAGAAAACAAGCTGTGCTTTAGAAATGAGACAGTTTGGGCCTAATGTAAAAGATACAAAACTCTAAAGAAGAAAGACAGAGACATAAAGGAAAGAAATACATGGTACCAAATACAAAAGCTACACTGTATGGAAGGAGAAAAAAAGAAATCACCAATACCTATGGCCTGCAAGATTTTACAGGCTTACTGACCTTTAAACTCCACAACAAACCCTGTCAAGTGATTCAGAGAAATTCCAGGGGCTCCAGGAAGCATTTTCTGAGAGGTTTTCAATGGGGAGCCAAAGGAGGATTTGCTCCCCCCCACCCAAACTGGGGTAAGAGAGAGAACAGCAGATCATGTTAATATCTCCTTCAAAAAAGCCCAATATTACTCAGGTGGAATAAAAAAATTCCAAGATGCTGCAAATATTAAGCTACTTTTTAAGAACCTTCTTCCCCTTCCTACCTCTGTGTTCACCTACATTTAGTGTTGCCAAAGAGACAATTTTATATTTGTTCTAATTATAACAGTGAATTTTTCCCTAACATATTTTGGGAGGCAGAAGGGCTTGAACTCCTATCATTACGGAATATTTTTGTCAGTACCACTGCACCATCCCAATTCATTCTGTCACTATTTCTTCTCCTGGCATTGCCCAGGATACTAGCACAAATAAGATTACTATCCAAAATATTTTCCTTGAATTTTCATATGCATGTTTGGAGTTATTTCATTTCATGGCAGCTTGGATAACTATCATGCTATTATTTAAGAAATTCTGAGGCAAAGCATTTAAGAATATAGTCAATTCCAACTTACCTTAGGTAGAAGAAGCAATATTACTCAAATGAGTCCAAAGAAAAGGGGAAAAAAACCCACAGGAGCAGTTTTATATATATAAACTACATAAACAAGTTCCCAGTCATCTTTAGCAAAACTAAATCTACAAACCCAAGCCTATGGAGACTTACAGATAAACTTAACATTAAACATCTGTGCAGGCCTTCACCGGATGAAGACCTACGACATCGCCTTTTTCAGTAAGAAGGATTAAGATATCTGGTGTGACATGAGAATATTCCTTTGCACCACAGTACAACACATTCAAGGAAAAGCAATTTATTTTCTGCATAATTACGAAATCACTGACACCTGCTGGAAAATGATGTTTTGGAGGAGACCCAAAGTCCCAGACGACTGCAATGGATTGGAAAGGCTTTCACTACCAGGTCAGTGATTTAAATTCCCGTAAAGCTATTTAGGATAGAAAGCAGTTACCACCCAATGGCTCTTTGAAAGCTCAAGTTGACAATTTTGGTGTCATTTCCAGGAAGCAAACATGTAAAGATACCATAACAAACAGCAGTCACATGGACTACTTTAGCAGAAAAGCCCAGGACCGAGTTAGAGCAGAAAATTAATTAATCAGTTATCAGAACTGGATTAAGATAAACAAACGGTCTGTAACACATTTCCTCTCTGCAGGCTTAAGTCCAACACAACAGCAATGCCAAATACAGGAACAGCATAAGAAATAGTAAGGAAAAATAACCTTTCATCCATCATCAGATTGTTAACTTATTACAGTTTGATATAAGTGATAAGTCAAATAGAATTTTTTTTCCTTTTATTCTGCCTGCTAACATTAGTTCCATTCCACTTTCTTCTCCAGTTATTTCCTCAATTTCCTCCCTTTTAGCTTTGACTTCTGCATCTTGCTTCACCATGTTGTCCTTCCTCAGTTCCCCACCTATAGTCTATTTTCACCTCATTGCTTTCTTCAGTGCTTGTAATTTAATTTCTGTAAGTCCTCTGCAAACATTAACTGATTAATCAAGAAAATTATTAAAGATAACTTACTTTTAGAAGTTTTTGTACATATGAAAAAAACTGTCAGTACTTAGACTACTCAGAATATGGCTAAATTTTTCCAGATGCCTGCAAAATCCCAAGTAAAATAGAGATACAATAGAATATCAAAAAAATAAAGAAAAGAAAAAGAGAAATAAAAATAAAATTCAACCATGGCCAGGAGTTAGAACAAGAAACAGAACTAGATATCCTTGTTTCCAACTGAAGGACAGAAGAGATTTAAAATCATTAATGGTTGCCTTTTTCTTACAGCAAGAGGTCATGGCAAATGTCAAACAAGACAGCAGTTCTATTAAGGGCAACCTTGCAAAATCCACATTATTATCAACAGCAGCCTAAACATCTTCCTCGCCCCAACACAACCACTACCCAGGCAGTAGCTGTTACATAAGACACCAACCTTTAGAACTGCCAAGCTTTAACCTTCAACGAAGAGAAACGAATTTATTTTCTGAAGAAACCTTTCCACCATACCTAAGCATTTCCCAGCTTCCTTAGAAATATGTAAGAAAAAGGCAAGCCAACTTTTTCACCTCTTCCAATTGCCTAAACCCAAAGCTAAACCTATATACATATGACATAACAGCACAGTAATTCATCACAAAACAATAAACAGGAGATTATTATTTCGAATAGAGAAAGTAGGTAGATAGAGTTAGCTATTCAAAATCTGTATCTATTTTCAAAGAAAAAATGGTGAATACAAAGGCAAAGCTTTTTATAAAAAATGACATCTGCTGGAAAAATAGCTAAACAGAGTAGTTTTCTTCAATGACAGTTTTATTGTGGTATGTTGAACGCTATAGAAAATATAGCCAGTCTAAACTATAGTAAATTGTCAAAACAGTTTTAAAATACTTCATCTGCCGTACAGAAAAAGCAGTGTATAGTTCCAGGCATGGTATCCACTAAAGATACTCAGTACTAAACCTTCTCCTCTAATTCTGCAATGATCTGTGGATAAAGTTTGTCTAAAATCCACCAGCCTGAACTATGACAGTACATAAAAACTTCAGGCCTAGGCACGTCAGTCAGAGCTCCAGGAACACGTAATACAGAGTCAGAGCTAGCATTGGGCTGATTCAGAAACACTCATACGCTATTAGCACTGTATACTGTACAGGGTACATACAACAGGACCTACTGTGCGCATAAAACTTCCTATATGCATTACTGTGGGTGTTAATCAAAGCCTACATTAAGAATTGGAGATTAGGTTATATTTCCTTGGTTAACATAGAGTTAAGAAAAAAAAGTTTCATTTTGGCAAAGATCTTCTGGCTCTATCACTATATAAAAATGTAATTCTTAGAGAACCAGATAATTGTTCATAGACTTCCACACACAGCATACTCACTGTAGTTTGCTTTACACCGTTCACAAGGTCAGAAGAAAAAAAAAAGGGGCAAATAAAATTTTGATTTTGGTCTCTAACTTACAAAAAGCCAGTTTATTAAAAAGGCTCTAAGTTAACAAACAGCATCTTGATGTTTGATGTCGTGCAACATTTTGTCTAGTAGTCTACTTCTTCCACAGTAACAACGAGCTACTTCCCACGTAGCCTGTATAACCTGAAACATGCAAATAATCGCTCGGTGATTGCTCTGGGCAGTATGCAATGCTCTCCTGCAGAGCTCCAAACAAGTATTTTGAAGGTATCAAGGCAGAGGAAGAACATGAAATGAAGATGAGCTAAAAATGACTGGTTTTAAACAGCAGCACAGAAATAAAGCACTAAACATGGAATTTAAATATTCTGAAAAACTTACATCACCATACTCACCAATACTGCATTCAGCAGCTGAACTTTGCTGAACACTGACAAGCCAAATCCTCCTACCCTTGAAATTAACAATAGTTTTGCTTTAGCTCCAGAAGCAGCAGAAGTTGGCCCTTTGCAGACAGCAGAGCACATCTCAGGGCACACAGATGGGCAGAGTCACACACAGAGTACCCCACCGAGCATTTTCCACCCTCAAGCACTACAGGCAAAGCAGTCAAGTCTTGGGGACATTGCATTTTAGGAGCATGGAGAAGGACTTGCTTTCTATCCTTAAGGCTCTAAATAAAAAGCTTCCAATTCAATTTGCGCATTCTTAAGTGATTTTTTTTTTCTTAAGAACACAATAGTTCTGTTGTAGAAAGCTTCTGACTAGAGTCAATACCTGAAACACAATTCTCCACAAATATTTGGGGGGGGGGGATCATTTTAGTGGTACTCCATGCTTATAAGCAAGTAACGTACAAGTTTGACATATTTATAAGCTTACTGACATACACAGGTACCTGAAGAGACAGCCATACCGAAGGATGCTCTATTACGGGACTATGCTGAACTGACCCGGTAAACGGCGCGGCTGGTGGCGCTCCCGGGGAGCTGCCGGAGCCTCCCCCCGCGGGGCACCGCGGCCCCGGCCCGCCGCTCCCTCGGGTGCCCTCCGCTTCCCCAGCTTCGCCGGCCGGCCCGGGAGGCGGCGGCGGCGCCGTCGGGGGGCAGCGGAGGGCTCAGCGCCCCCAGCGCCCTCCCGCCCGCCCGCCCCGCTCGGACCAACCTGCTCCCGGCCCCGGCGGTACCGCGGCCCCGACGGCCCCGGCGCGGCGGACGGAGCCCGACGGCGCGGCCCGGGCTCGCCGGGCCCCAAGGTCACCCGCCCCCTCGGGGTGAGGGAGCTCCGGCAAAGCAAACTTTCGGTGCCACTCACTTTCGGGCCGGGGCGCTGCCTCCCGGCGGAGCGCGGCGGCTGCCGGCGGCGGGGGACGTCGGGCTCGGCCGCCGCAGAGAGCCCGAGGGCGGGGGGGGGGCGGCGTGGGGCGCTGCGCTGCGCTCCGCCGGCCGCGGCCAGGCTGCAGCGCGCAGGGAGGACGGCCGGCTCGCCGCCTCCTCCTCCTCCTCCTGGTCGGCGCCCCCTCTCCCTGCACTCCTCTCCCCGACGACTTTCACTTCACCTGCAGGCAGGCCGGGCTGCGTCGGGGCCGGGGGCGCCGGGGGCGGCGGCTCCGCAGCTCTCCCCGGGACTGCAGCACTGCGTCAGCGCCCTCCCCACCCCCGGCGGGGGGAGCCGCCGGCCGCGGGGGGCGGGCGGACGGGGCGGGCCGCGCCGCGCCGCGCCGTGCCGAAGCGCAGCGCAGCGCCGCGGAGGCTCGTCCCGCCGGGACGGGGCGGCCCCTGCCCTGGGGGTGCGCCGGGGTGGGGGGAGGCAGGGTGGGAACTAACGACCTCTCCGGTCTCGGGGGCCCGGGCGCCCGGAGCCCCTCCGCGGGGTGCGGAGGCAGCACGGCGCCGCTGCGCGCACGCCGGCGGGCCGCCCCCCGGGACCCTTTCCCCGAGGCTGCCGCTTGCCTGCGGCTGCTGGGTAGGGATTGCCCCCGTGCTGTCAATCACCTCCTCGGTAAGGGGCTATAAATATTTATTAGGCATCCTAATAGCTGCATCAAGCTAAGCAGACTACTTTATTCGTGTCGCTTCTGTGACTCAGACCTCCCAAACCAGTTATCCGCGGGCTTGATTGGAAGACGCACTGCCCCGCAGGCTCCGCACGGGTGCAGGGGTCTCTGCTCGGATCAGGTGAAGAGTTTAACTAGGAGGCATCAGTGTGCGCCCCAGCAGCTGCAATGCTGCTCTGTCCTTGCTAAGGGCAGCTTGGTGTTTCCTGGCTTGGAGGGTTTCTAAGAGAATGTATCCCACAGCATGGAGGCGACTGTTTTCTGTGGAACCACATCTCTAAACCCGTTTGGACAATCTGGGCTTTTATGCACTAATCCAGTTCTGAAAAAATATCTTAAGTGAGAATCTGAATGCACGAGGAGCTCTGGAATAAGAAGCTAATTCTGCATGCAGTTGTACTGTGTAATCCCTCTGGAAAAGGAGGATAAGAAATGATAGAAACTTTATACAACTCCACCTGTGTTTGAAATAAAACAGGGTTTCAAGCTGGAAAAAATGTGTATGAATGGAATGTAGTAAGTTCATCTCATTCCCTTCTTCTCCCTACAAAAATGGCTCTTGATGCTGGGTGGCGTAGGACCACACTGATAGGAATTCCCCAAGCTTGCAAGACTTCCTGCAACAACTGCCACCTTTGTAAATTTTGCTTATCTGAGAAATTTTAAAGGTAACAGTGAGAAAGGTCAAGACAGGCAGCACCTAAAACCCCTGATTACAAAAACACAAGCTTGCCTTGGTTTATTTTGAGGCAGGGGTTGGTTTTAATTTACAGGTGGTGTTCTCAGACAGTCAAGCTAGAAATGCGATTTTGGTTTCTGCTTTTCTACCCCTGGTGTTCCCAACCCGCTGATACTTGTGCCTGGAAACTGAACACTCTGAACTTGACTTTTCTGTCTTGAAGCACACAGCTTTGTGTGCATAGTGGGCTGGAAAAAAAGCAGCATCTATGAAGCTGAAAAATCACACTTAAACAGGAGTTAGAGCTGCAAAAGAACATTGTTGATCTGTATTTTTCCAAACTTCATACTTGCTAATATAAATAAATAACAAATTGGCAGTTTGCCCATCTCTCTGAGGTTTAACAGTAGCTGCTTTAGAGGGAGATCCTATTACCAGGACTTCAGTTTTGCTAAGATACACTGCTTTTGTGACTAGGGTAAGAGGTATTATTATTATTTGTATTACAGCAATGCACAGAGGCTGAACTGAGACTTGGCTGGGCTTTCCACTGGCCGTACACATACGGAGAGAATGCCCGTCTTGAAGATTTACAGTCCAGTCTAAACAGATAAGACAGGCAAGAAATGGCTGGGGAAACAGGAGCACAGAAAGGTGAAATAATTTGCCCCAGACCATGCAGAAAGTCTGTAACTTCTCTGGAAACAGAACTGGTGTCTCCGATTCAGCAACCCGTTCAACAGGTTCCAGCCTTGCCAAGCACTGCCTGAAACGAGGAACTCGGCACAGTCCTGAAAATCTAATGTACAAACTGCGTTTTTAGTAAGTTGTTTACGGTGCATTTATGTATTGAGCTTTTGTTCTTCTCAGCAGTGCTAAGCACTAGCAGCAAGAGGTGTTCAGTAAAATTTTGAGATAGTGCTCTAAGGCAAATTTTAGTCAAGTTATTTCAATGGAGTTTTGCCATTTCTTGACAAATTTGCCCCTTCCTTGCTAAATTGCAAAATTAATGACTTCACATTGGGTTTCCCAAGCATTAGTGAAAATTATTGTGCCTCCACTGAAGATACTTGTGAAAGGAATAATTTTTGAATGACATTTGACTTTACATGGCCAATACCTTCAGAAATAGAAGTGTGTATCTTTCTGTAATATAAGCCTCTGTGTAAAATACAATACCTGCACTAATGGTAAATGGTAGCTTAGTTTGATCATACTGTTAACTGCATTTTTCCAGCTTTGAATTTTTCACTTAAAGTAAGGACTTATTACCATTACTTGTAATGCCTCTAGGGCCTTAAGTTTCTATAGCAGAGTGTGCTTTTATACAGCTAACAAGATGATGATTACTCTGAACAGGGGTAACCTTATAAGACACTTGTGTAATGAATACAAGCATAATATTAACACTTGCATTACAATAAACCTCGAAAAACACCTTCTTATTTAAAAATGTTTAGGATGGTTTCATTCGAAAACAGATGATCTATCTCAGCTTTTTGAAAGGAAGCTATTCAGTCCGAGACCAAATCTGTATCATTTCTTTCCAGAAAGGAAATAAGGAAGCTGTGAGCAAGTGAAGATACTGTCCTAGTAGCATCCACTGCTGCAGAGGTCTCACTCGTGAAGAGCTGCTGCTTCAGAGATGCTCAGCACCACCGAGGTCCTGAGTGATCTCTGCTCTCACTGACACCAGTGGAGCCAAGGTCTCTCATCTCCCACAGGGAACGTCCCGAGCCTGACAGAACTGGGGGACGTAAGGTGATCTGTGCAGGGCAGATTACCTTGTTTTATAAGAAAATCCCGCTGATACCAGTGAAGTTTAATATGGGCCCAAGAGTCTATCAATGTTGGAGGCCCAAAGCCTCATAAATGCATACTTGCAGCAATTTATTTACACCAGTGGAAACTGCACTGAAGAAATCCTGCTTGGGGTTATTTCAGGTCTGTTATTAATCAGTTTAAGAAGACCTGAAAAAAAGTATATATACACAGTCTTTTGCACAAGCATAACTAAATTCTTGTAAATTAATATCTTACATGAAAATAGTGCATTTCCATCTGCAAACAAGTACTAATTTTGCAGGTACTTGTACTCCTGCTGAAGTAAGCAACAGTGCGCCCACCATTTTCTCTTCTAGAGGCAGAATTAGGGCCTTAAAGTTGCTCAAAGATGTTCTACCCTGTTCAGTGAGATTTTCCAGCAGGAATCCCTTTTCAATACTCATTTAATTTCATTCATTACATTTCATGTGAAGGTAAGTATCTTTGCTAGCTGTTATATACAAGTTCTGTAACTGCTACAAATGGCAAGATATCAATATGCAGTTCCTCACAAGTTGAAAGCAGTAAGCAAAATGTGGAGTCAGCTGGAGATACTCCATCTTGAGGTGAAGATCCACATCGAAATACTTTGTATTGTGATGGGATCCTTCTGCGGATGTGTTATGCTTCAGTAAGTATTCCATTTATAAGAAACTTCTAGTTCTCAATTGGACCATGAGAAATGAAGGAAATGGTTGTAGATGTGATATCCATAAAACTTTTACATTCATTGATTTTATTGCTCTATTGTCTTTCTGAGGCAAACATGAGGCTGCTTTGAGTTATCATTACATCTAAAATTGTTCAGCCTAAATACAACATGCCTAAATAACCCCTTTTGTTTTCCAAAGTTCACAGTAGAGATTGGAAGTATTTATATATATATATGTATGTATGTATCTCAAATAGCTGATGACCTTACGAAAGGTGAGAAAAGTCTGATGCAACATTTTCTTTCTTTCCTTCTTCTGTCTGCTCCCTACCTTTTGTTCTTCTAAAAAGGAATGTCTAACTTTTGTGAATGGGAACCAAGTACATGTTTGCTTTATTTCTGGATCTGTGCAGTGATGTTCACTCTGTGCAATGAAGTATTTTAAGATACCTGAATTGATTAAATATAGTATTGCACTGCTGCAGAATTACTTAGCAAAGGCGCAGTTCCCAGAAAGCACCATTCACAGCAACACAGAACCACTGCAACAGAACTAAAACCCTGGGGAGGCTGCGAACTTGCAGTTCAGATTCTAAGCCAAATTCATCCCTCTTGTAGCACAACCTGGCATCCACGTCAATGAGGAATTAATTTAGTCTTTGCATTTTCTGTGGCTATAACGTGCATTTGTTTTCATTTCTTTCTTGTGGAATTATCTTTAGACTTTATTTATTTACATTTTACTGGATTTAATCCAGATCTCCAAGCAGGGAGCTCTGCAGAAAAACTGTCCTTCAGAACTTTCTGCATTTAAAAAGAAAGGAATAATGCAAAAACCCTATGTCATTCTGGCAACATTCTCCCCCTCTTGGAGCACACAATCCTCATTAAAACTTCTAACAGCAGGAAAAAAAGTTTTATTAAAAAATGAAAGAATAAAAACAAATCATTTGTATATCAAAGAGTATCACTGGGTTTTGTGATAGAATGTAGCAGTGCACTCATGGTTTGGCAATGAATATAAGGCAATAATGTCACCATTTTAAGAATACGATATAACTTTTCTTATGTTGTAAGCACCTTGGATTAATAATTCTTAAAATAATCTAATTTCCTGTTATAGTATTTTTTTTGATTCTAATATGCTCTATCTGGACAATGAAACTTAGTAGTATTTTAATGGTAACACATAGAGCAGCAAAAAAAGTTGGTTTTTGTTTTATTAAAGTTTGTTTTACTAAGCAGTTTTTAAAAGTTCTGAATTATTTCAAATCTTAGAGATGTCAGGAAATTGAGCTCTCTTACCCTTTCATGGTTTAGTGGTAGTCTCCTTTAGGAAACAAAGAAGTGGATTAGAATTTTTCTCTATTTTTAATTAATAAGGGAGAGAATGGATTTGGGCATCTTGGTTTTCATTCTTTCCATTCATGAAATGTCTCAGTTAAGTAGATGCTGGTCAAACAACTTTGAAATGCCTCCAAAAGTTCCTGAGGGTCTCCCAGCCAACACTGCTTCAAATCCTAAATCCAGTTGGTAGCTCAGACAAACCAGTGGTGAATCGTGGAAGGGGGCAGTCTGCAGCCGGATCGGTGAGTGGAGCCGGCCACCTCGCACAGCCCCGCGGCCGGGCCGCCTCCGAGGCCGCTGCCTCCCGGCACGCAGTTGTGTCCACACTGCTTTAGAGGAGCTTGGCGACATTAGGACTCTGTTTTGCTGCTCATGACAAAGGCGGACTAGTCATCAGCAGAACAAGCAGAACTGGGTGACATTTTTTACCTGCAAAAGCACTTTGGGGAAATCCCACGCTTTCAGCGAAGTGGGGTGAGATGCAGAAATTGCCAGTGTTCAGAAAGCAACTCAGTCCTTATGGAAAGGGCTGAGCTGAAAGGACAGAGACTGGAAGTCCTTATGGAAAGAGAAAGGAAGAAGTAAAAATGTCTATGTAATATATTTTAGCTTGGTTCCTAAAAGCAGGGTTTATTAGGCTCTCTGCCTGTCTCCATGTAACAACTTTTGAATGCACTAGCCAATTTCAGCAACATTTTAAAGAGAGGGAGAGGTCTCAAAAATAATTAAGTTCCTACGATTCTGTGAAAATCAGCTGCTTGTGTAGAGGCAAGGCACCCAAAACAATGTCCTCACCCAAGACAAGGCAGGCAGGATCCAGCTAATACATCGCCCGGGTAGCAACTGCTTGCTGGCTCTTCCTTGTGCTATCAGGTATTTCGGAGTACGGTCACTTTCCCCTGAAGCTCATCTACCCTGTGTGAATTAGAGAGAATGAACCTGGAGTCCCCAGCGTCGAAAACACAAGGTCAAGTCTTCTGAATGCTCAAATCTATTTTTTTAATTTGGGGGGGTCCTAGTGCCAGCTGAGTGGGTCAGGTGGAGTCCAGGCTGGAGGAAGAGTATCTCCAGCCATAGCATTGTTATCACCATTAACTCTGATTTAGGTGTTTGCAACAGGGTCCTGGCTCCCCCTTGTGAATTTAATCCTGAATTTGCATTTTTTCCTTTGCTTCTTTTGGAAAAAGCTCCAAATTAAATGTTTCATTTCAACCCCAATTGGCTTATTTTGATCCCTCAAAGAACTGAAGGCTTCTCTTTGCCCCCCCCCCCAAGTATTCCTGTGTTTCAGTTTGAGCCAAAAGAGAAATAATTTACTCCTTTGCCCAATTTGGCACTGCAGTGGGGCACAGGCCATTCCCTGCCCTTCCTAGCAGTTCAGTTTCACTTACTTTACAGTTTAATTTAGTTGCGTGTTTTCTATGCACTGCTGGAGAAGACTGAATTTCTGATGCTACAAGAACATGATGACCTTGGAATCATCTAGTTTTGAGTAAAAAATATTGATGCATATATAAGAAAATAAAAGCTCACATAAAAAAAGAGATTTTTGGTTTGAACTCTGTACTGGATTATGTCCACTGAAATTGTGTTGAAGTGCAGAAAGTCAAACATTTCAATAAAATGGAAACAAGCAATGACTCAATGATTCCATTTCAGACTGAACCGGAAGGCTGACCAAATATCCTGAATAGCCTGCTCCCCACTGAAGTCAGCTATTCTGCTGCTCACTTCAGGAGAAGTTCATAACACATAACTGAGAGGAGAAGAGTAATAAAATGGAAATTTTTGGACAAGCAACCAAACCTATTTGTATGCGTTTAAAAGCTCCTGCTTATTAGTCTTCTTGGGGAAAGTGAGAGCATGGGGACAAACGACGTATCGTTGTCTTCACTAGCAATCATTGGCACGTAGTCTTGTTGGCTGCTGCTGAAACATTGCCAGCCATCGCTTTGCAGCAGCAATGGACCAAGAACTGTTCTGCAGTGTAGGCAAGATGCCAGAAGGAAAGGAAAGTGTGTGTATACATATGTTTGTTTTATATGTTTGTTGTTTATATGCTTGTTACCAAGGAAGGAAGGACAGCTAAACTCAATATAAAACAAGGTTATGGAGAGCACCACAAAAGAGACAGATCATCCTCTCCTCAACTCCACAATAAGTATTAAAAGTGTTCCAGAGCTACCTAACATGTGACTACTTATCTTGGTAGCTCTGCCACCAAATTTCTTTCTGGAAGAAGAGCCATGTTTTTAAACATGTTTTTTAACTACGGATGACTCTTGGTGGGAAACTAAAATAACTTTTAACTCTTTTATTTTTAATGGTTTGACTTTAGAGGACCTGAGTAAAGCTATAGATAGTTCTTAATATATTTTAAAGCCTATCACAACCTGAGCTGTAATAATGATCCTACAGAGAGGGTATCACAAAGAATTTTGCCTCTGGTAGAACAACCTCTGAATGGTGAGAGAACAATTTCCAAGCAAAGAGCAACTAACAAGACCAGAAGCCTCCAGTCTGGAAAAGAGATAGCTGGGAGGATATAAATGAGGTATAAAAATCATGAACAGTATGGAGATGGTAAATATGAAATTATTTGCTCACTCTCATAATTCAAGATCTACAGTTCACCAACTGAAATGATCCAGCTGCAAGTTTAAAAGAAACAAATGGAAATTCTTAATTATAGCATATGTGATTCAGCCAGAAATAGAAATGTTTTCAAAAAACAATTAGGTTTTCTACAAACAAGGTCCAAAAAGGTTATTAAACAATAATATGGATGCAATGTTTGGCACAGGAAGTCCCTAAACTGATGACTCAGAGAAACTGGTTGCTTTTTTCTTACTTTCCATAGTGATCTGCCACTGGTAACTGTTAGAGACAGTATATTGAGTGAGATGGGCCTTTGGTCTCATCCAGTATGGTTGTTCTTATCCTATGTTTAAGCAGTTCCCAACAAAATACAAGCACCTGTAATAAAATGTTAAATTTGGAGCTGTCCTTTTTGACTTATGGCAGTCTACAACAGATACATCAGGTATAAAATGATTGGCTTATACATTTCTTTCTAGATTTTTAAAGTATTCTGTTCTATACTTTTGAAGTAATTAAGTTAATGCTCTGAGCCACAAGTATTTTAAGATGTAGAGCTATCATGAAATGAAATCAACACTAGGAGCTTCCAAAAAATAAACTCCTGTAAAACTGGCTAATGGTATGAGCTTCATTTTACATATTCAACAATGAACTACGGATCAACATTTCAAGATAGTTTATGAATTCCGACAATATCTGCTTGGTTTCAAAGGATCATTATTTCCAAAAGACTAAAGAAAACACAAAGTATGTCAAGACTTGGATGTGATTACTACAGGAAACGGGGACCTAAAACTATGTTTCTGCATAATCCACACACAAAGCCAAGATGACATGCTGTCTTTCAAATGGTGACAGTGGTGATGTGACTGAAAGATAAAGAATCTAGATTAGACATTCATACACAACAAGTAACTCACTGAAGTAGCTCAGAAGGTTCTGAACAGAAAATGTCTTTTCCATAGCATTCACCAGTGGAGCTCAAGTAGAAGCACGCTATAGGCAGGATTTGCTCTCCACTCCTCTCTAATAACTATATTGCATTTTCTATTGGTCTGCAGTGTATATTGGTCCCTAGTTTATTTTATTCATAAAAATCAGTAAATGCAGCATTTAATCATACCCAGAGAACTACACAGGCACGTGTTTGGTTATCATCCCTGCCAAACAAGGCACCATATGAAATCTGATGAACTTGCAACAAATGCCATGTTTTCCACCTTTTCAGGACATCAGACATCCTCTCTAAAACCTATTGCATGATAGAAATTTCATCCAGGCACTGCTGGCTGCTGCATGTTTTCTCCAGCTGAGAACGTCAGCATCACGCTGTGGTGGAGGGAATGGAAAGAAACCTTTTCCACTATCCAGAAACTCCAGGTGACTGGCGACCTTGCCATGGCTCTCCTGCCACTTGGCAAAGTAAATCATTTTGCCAAGACTGGACAAGCTTCTGTTATCTGGGTTAGCCCACTGTGCACTTGTAGTTTCATGGAAATGCTACATACATGCCATGCTCCTTTTAAATTGAGGTCATCATTAGGTTTCTCAAGGCAAACTCTGATGACACACAGGCTGCTTTCTTGTGTTTTAAGCCTCACCTTATTTATTTTGCCCATACAACAATTTCTATGAATAAATAAATAATATTGTGACCTAAATAACTGGGTATCCTTTAAGCACCGATGTTCTCAACCCTACTGAAATCAGGATGAGGTACATGAGTGCTGGTGTTTGTGCAGGCTTCCCAGAGGCAGCTAATGCACACCCAGCTTTTGGCCACATCAGATCATTTTATTTATTTATTTATTTATTTATTTATGCAGAAGAGCAGGCTAAGATGGAAAATGTATGAGGAAGATAAAGCCATCTGAAAAAGTAAACAATGTTTTAGTAAACAGGAAAGTGCTATAACTCGGTGGTTTTAAGATGACTGACTTGTAATTTCAATATTCCATTAGCAAGAAGTTTTTAGAAGCATGTTTTTCTTCTTAGGTCTGTAGAGTTATTAGAATATGCCAGAATTGAATGAAAGAATGCTGCACACAAGGAAATAAGAACAGCTAATGCAAAATATTGAATTAATATTTTATTACAGACAAAGGAAATATTTTTTTTTAATGATGCTGTCCAGTCAAGCACCCTTCTCAGTCTGAGAACATGATGTTCTCTTTCATTTACCTGTTACAGGAGCTGACTTTATCAGTCTTTGTTTTCAGATGCCAACTGGTTGGCTGCCTAAGGAGGAAAACAAACAAATCAGAGGCTGAACAAAAAAATAAAAGGAGGATATGCTAAAGTGTTATCTAAATTGTCTAGTTAACTTCAAGATTAGAGACAGGCTGAACTATTCTGGTTATGCCCAAGGACCTGAAAAGCATGAAGTAAAGAGCATGGAGTGCTGCGTAAAATGAAGAACAAAGACATACCAATTACTCGTGTCCACTGGGTGCAGGATAGCATTCATTGTTACATGCATCAATCATCATTTGCTATTGACCTTCCAAGAGTTAGTACATAGCTTAATGCAAAGGAGAGAGACGTAACTATTTGTCTGCTTATTTATGTTCTGCTTTCTTATGGAATGGCTTGCGAAGGATGAAATTCACTTTTCTGCCCTATCGCATGCTCTTCGGATTGCAAATTCACCTTGCCATTGTCTATAGTACTACACTGCTTTTTAAAATCCTCTCCAGACATGGACTATTATCCATTACAAAACCATACACTGCTAATTTAGTCAAACATTCTTACCAGACTGCTGAAAATCATGCAAATACTGTATTTATTTAGAATTTTGGAATCTGCTAGATGACTTGGATGCTACCATAGAGAGTTTTTCCCTAAAATTATTTAATTTACTGTCGAAAGAAAGAAAAAAAAAACATAATGTAATACGAGATGATGTTCTTATAAAAAAACCCAAAGACCTAAACTGTCCAAATCCTGTGCCTCATCCAGTACCTAGTCTGAGCAGAACTGCAACTAAGATGAACACATGCTCCAAACACAGAGTCCCTGCAAATTCAGGCCAATAGGGCATTACTCATGTCATGGCTAAGCATAAATTTCTCAGCAGGAACTTTTACAGACACGGGCAGCTTAAAGGATATCCATTAAGGATATGAGGCAGGTAAGAGACAGAAAAAAATGGCTACATAGAGCTGATAATTTCTACTAAAATTGAACTGGTCTATGGCTAATAGATATTCCAACAACCTTAGATCCTCTGGTGTAAAAGCCTAGATCCTGAAGCTCTAATTACAACAGGAGATAAGATACCTTCAGTTTTTCCTTACCATCATCACAGATTTTGGTGGAAACTAAAGCTGTGGCACATCCTCATGTCACCTGGGGAAGAACGGGCCCAGCAAGGCTATTTCTCACTCTATGGGACACCCAACAAAGTGGAATTCAGCCTGAACCTTTTCTCTCCCTGTGTATGGGACTGAAACAGCACCAAGAGAAAAATGGAGTCTGTAGCTTGCAAGCACTCAAGCAGAGAAGTCCTGAGTCTGAGTCCTTCCTGCTGAGCAGTGTGTTTCAGCCAGATTTACCTGGCTCTGGTGTGAGATTTCCTAGTAATTGCAAGAATGCTAAATGGCCCATTGAAAGACCTATAGCTGAATATTCAGTATTCAAAGGGTTTTACTTCCTTTATCTCTACGATATGAGTAAAACAATAATAAGATCTAGAAAGGGTCCAGCTTCACTACACTTACCTCTGAAAATCAAAAACCAGTTTTAAGTCACCTTTGGCCCAACATTAAGCACGGAAAATGATACATTCATTACACTTGGAGAATATTTTGGGAAACTGTACACATGTGAAAACCTTACTTTCACTTTAGTTTCAAGACATAAGTTCTTATATTCTGCCAATTTCTGTCCTTTTTATCACTTATTTTCTGTCCTTACTGACTAACTTTTCTCTGCTTAATTTTTCTTAATATAGCATGGGTTTGATCTTTTTCTCTCTTGTTGATTAATAAGTAGAACAACCAGGAAAAAGACATGTGGTTTTCCTCTAAACTTTATGTCATTTCAGCTTTCCTTATTAAGCTTCTATTTACTTTCTCCATTTTGTTAAAATGATAGATTCATACATATTTTAAAATACAGAATTTAACTCTCTTATAGAAATTATTTCTCCAATGATCATTTCAGGAGAATATTCAGCAATTTTTGGAGATGTTGGAAATGGAACTTGAATCTTTGACATTAAAAATGAGGAATATTCATTCTAACCTAGAGTTTATTCAAGATGCACAGTTTTTTGCTGGAACATAATTTTATTTTGGTATAAATTAACAAAATGCGTGTGGTTATTTCTATCTGTACATGTATCTGAATTCTTGTTTAGTTAGGGTAGTGACACCAATCATCATTAGAAACTAAATCTTCTAGGCTCTCTTAAGTACATGAAACCCCATTTGTTATTTCACTGTCTCTGGTTTAAATCCTGACTATTCTTCTGTGATACAGCCAGCATTATATGTTTGTCCTATGGTGTGTGGGGTCCCTAACACAACAGATGAGCAGTTTATTTCATATGTTTTGTAAAGCAACTTTCAGTTAGGCCACACTAACACTACTGACTTGGAATGAATTTGAGCCAATTATATAAAAGCTGAATGTCATTGCCAACTCCTTTACCCATCAAGCTTTTTCTGTAATCAGATTTTCCAATTTTGTACAGTGTCTGCACTGGTCAGTTTTGGATTTCAGTTCACAGAGAGAAATTCAGGGATTTTTTTCTTCCATCCATATAAAAATATTAATATCCTGAGAATTTATCACACAAAGAGTAAAAATATTTATACAAATATACTGCTAAGACAAATACCGCACCTGAGATATGCTATTGTATATTAATAATGGGCTAGTTTCAAGCACTGAATATATTTTGGGTGACAGAAAGTGCCTCAGCTGGAGGCTGCTGCTGCTGCTGCAGCTGCTGCTGCTGCTGTGCAGAGCAACCTATGCCAGGCAGCCTGTCATCAGAGAAGTTAAAAAAATGGATAGGGCTGGTTAGAGAAGGCACCTCTCCATGAGTGCCAGGAGATGCGCTAGTTCAGTGTTTCCAATTTATTTGCAGATTCTATTAGCTGTGTCCATTACTTCCAATGTGGCTTTTCAATTTGACAGAATTTGTAGATAATGAAGCCTCATTTTGTGAAGTGCCAAGCATCCAAAGCATTATTTGAAATCAATGGATTATGGGACTGTGCTTAGTACCTCTGGAAATTAAGTTCAAAATGGATTGCAGATGTAAAACCAGCAGCAAATAATTAGTCTGAGCCTGCATCCAATGAAGTCAATAACTATAGCTTTACTGATGTTACTGGGCAGGAATCAAACTTCCTATCAGGAGTATATCCAGTGATTTAAAAAAACGAAAAATTTCCACGAGATTCTCAGTCTCATTTAAAGATGTCCTGTAATGCATTTTTATACCTTACAATGCATTGCCTCTATCAAGGAGACTTTGTGAAATTTTCTGCATTAAGACTCAGGCATACTGAGCTGCTCCTGCTTATTGTTGCAAATAGATAACAAAACTGAATGTTTTTTAATAAGCATCATGGAATATTATTAACATTCAGTGTTGTTGCTTTGAGATCCACTCTGTGTACATTAAAAATAGCGGGGATATGTTAACAAGGTAAAATGCAAAATCTTCAAGAACTACCAGAAATTGGTATTTTGGTCAGAGATAAATGTAAGACATACTGGCAGCAATTGATATGAGATCTTCCACAAAACATTTGCAGGTTTCAATTTCTCCCTCAGACCTTATTCACCTCCCAGCATCAGCTCTGGCAGAAAAAGAAGATACATTTTTCCAAAGGATCTAAAGCCATATTCTCTTGCATTCCTCCCAAGCTGCACTCCTTAGGAGCAAAGCATGGGATTTAATCCTTGGCTTTGAAAAGGACATACTGCTAAAAGTATCCTAGAAGTTCATAACTCAAGTTCACAAGAAAAAATATTTTAAGGACCAGTTGAGCTGTGATAATGAAAATGTCTGAAGTTTCTGTTTCATGTATTCTGGAACTCAAATTACAGCAAGGTATACGAGTTTATTAGCAATTAGTTATGGGCCATAAAATAATCACATCAGATTTTTATCTAATTCATTGTTACAGAGAAGAATGCTGCCCTTTAAAATTTAAGTCTTGGCAGAGTTACAGATACATTGTGATTCTTCAAGATGAACTTGAGGGAGCTGTGTGCAATAGCAAGTGGACCCATTTGCAGAGGGTCTCTGGAGCTCCCGTTGGGGTCAGGGAGAGCTGTGGTTATTCAGCCCTTCTAAAAAACAGGCAGTGAGAACCTATTAGTGAGAGGCTGCATGTCTCCATTTTGTAATGTCCGGAGCAAAACTTGATTTGCCCTCATCCTTGAAGCACTTATTTCAGCACATAGCAACAGTGTGAGTTACTTATTTATGGCTCGGAATGGGTTTGAATAAGGAGAAAGCTGTAGTAGTCTTCCTGTGTGATACAAGCTTTGGGGTGACCTGGTGTTAAGTGTGAAGGAAATGTTACACATTCACAATTTGTCTGCTCTTTAGTTTCCATAGGAAGCACATGCATGGCTATTTAGGCACACTGAGCAACCGTATAGGTTGTCATCTTTTTTATACGAACAAGAACATAGTTTTTGCAGCCCAAAGACTGAGCATTTAGGGTAGAAGAGTCAGGAGGAGGGGGATGCAGCATGCGGCTGCGAGGGGGACGGGGCAATGGTGAGAGGGAACACAGCCAGTGAAAACAGCAAATAGGTAGTAGTCAGAAAGCCCTGAATGCTAGGTAACAAGAAGGCCTTATGGTACAGACTTGGGGCTTTCCTGCAAGTTTGCTTGTGGATTTGATGGAAGAAAGGGAGAGAGCAGGACAGATGGTCTGAACTATTAACCTTGCAGAGAAAATTCATCATGAAACTCACCTGAGAAATTAAAAAAATATGTATTTTTCCCTTCATCCAAAGAATGGTTATTACAAACTGAGGATATATTTTCAGGTTATAAAAGTCAGCAACTACTGTATTTTTTGAGAAACGACAAGAGGCCATGATCAGTACCCAGAGGTCCTGGTCTCCTCAGAAGTCACCCACAGGTCCCAGGCGATGCCAGAGCCACCGTGGGGAGAGCTACAGCATGCCGCACAGCTCGGCCCAGACAGGCCCAAAGTCTTTTTTTCCCCCCTAGATCACCAAAGTCTTTTCCTCCTCAAGATCACCACAGAAACCCCCAACAGCAGGTACCGGCCCAAGTGACAAAGTGTCCCTTGGTCTGAGGGCCGCCTGGACTGCTTCTCCTGCTCTTTGTCTAATACACAGATATGTGCAGTGGCAACAAATACATCCTCCAGCCCTCACACAGGCCGTCCAGCCAGTCTCAGGGAAATGCCTCTAGTCCTTGCTGAGACCCTGTCATTCAGCCCAGCGCTCTTGCCTCATATGTTTAAGATGCCTTATACAATTAAGTGTTCTTTTCCCTCTTTCTGGTTTGCAGGTTTCAATTTTTTCATTTGCTTTTCTTTACTGTTTTATGTTATCTTAGGTTAATTTAGGTTAATTTGAGAACCTAAATGACTTCAAGTCTAAAGTCCAGTTCTAATTGTGCCTCAGTTCAAAGAATAACTTTGATTTCAGGAGAGAAAGAAAAATCAGAAAATGAGGCATGTGTGACTGTTTCTTTTCATAGAGAAAGTAAATATGTCTTTTTATTATGTATCCATGAATTAAGACAGGCTCACATGAAAAGGTCTCTTTGGACTGTAATAATATACTAGGTAATTCACACATCTTTATGTAAAGCAAGAATCTGGCTAATGTTAATGTTCATCCAGTGATGACAGAACATATACACTTTTTTCTTTTCTGTATTTTGATTTTTTTAAATCTAGTCTGTAAATAATCATACTCTTCCTGTTGGAAGAACTTTATTACCTGCATTTGAAGGATTTGGTTTTTCACTTGTTTGCAGTTCTGGAGGAAAGGGAAATGGAAAGCCACAGCTGAACTCCTAGTTTCAAGAGAGATAAATCAGAAATTGGCCTAACACTTTCTCAGGTGGTCTAATCACCAAAAAGAAGCACAGACATAAAGGACAGCACATATAACCTTTCTTCTCTTGGCAGCTGAATGCTTCATAGCATGGGGAAAATCCATGTCTGAAGTAATACTTAGCTGTATCTTTGTTGTATTGATTAGTCATACAAAACACATACTGCACAAAAGCATTGGTACACTGGGAAAACTGTGAATTTCTGTTAAAATAAAAATCAGGTTATAGTTCATGATGTACAACAGTTTCATGGGAGAATGAACAGTGCAGGAATATGAGAAACAACTGGAGTATAAGGTACATTTTAGAAATATTTATCCTGACATTGCTAGCGTAAGATGATCAGGAGCACTGTTCCCAGCAAGTTCCTTGCAGTGTTTCAGTAAGAATAACCAAGCAAGCCTATGCCTTTTTGTTCTTAAGATGGTATGTCTATTTACTGCAGCTGGAAATTCTGACTCAGAGGTATCTTGCCTTTTTGCCTCATGGGTTTTGTTAGTGATATCTCAGATGAGTGCTTGTTCTCACATGGGCTTGCTTCACTGTTTGTACTGCTTAATACCCAGTATTTCAATAAAAGCACCCCCCCCAAAATTAAACAATAAAATATGCATCAAGATCTAATTGTAACAGTTATATTAGCCAGCTTTTATAATTCATGATACAAAAAGAGATTCCTAAAAGAACTATCTACAGCATCTTTCTTCTCCATTTAAATGTTCCCTCCTCAGACTCTTATGTTTCATATAAGACTGTCCATGAAATAATCAACAATAGTTAAAATTTGCTGGATGACTCCATGCTGTTTCATCTAAAACTGACTAAATCAATTTTATGGAAGTGATTTGCCTGAAACTGATGTACGAAGAATATTAAATGTTAAAAAACCCTGACACTGAAAACAAGATCAAATACTATAGCTCTACTTTCACTAGCCATCCCTTGTATTCTGTTTACAGAGAAATTTGTTGGTTATATAATCTGCCAGTGAGATGTTTGCTCTTTTCCATAAATTTAATTAGGTTTTGATAGATTCATCAGTTTTCATCTGAATTATTTTTGGTGAATTCTAATTGGTTCCTGATGTGTCTTGGCAGCCACATAGCTGATCATATGCCTATTTAATCCACTCATGGGATATTTAACAAATTGTTAGCTATTTCACTGTGCACTGAAGTGTAGCTCTACCAATTCTTTTTTCCTGTCATACTACTGGGACTATTATGACAGTCCATTATGTGATTTATTTTGTGAAATACATGTGAAGTGTTGCAAAACAACAATATATCATAATCTTTACCCAAAATATAATAAGGTCAAAAGACATCTGTAAGCTTGTACATGCAAAACACTAATACCTTTCTTTCCAATCTGTGGACAATAATATACCTTTTTTGAGAATAATGTACTAAGTAAGATATACTACAGTGAAATAGTTATATGATAATTCATTTTATCCTTCAAAAATAAGTATTAAATTGGTTAAGAGAAAAAGTAATAGGCTTATTTATCAGATATTTAGGCTTGTCTACCTGGGGAAAAAGCCTGGAATAGTTATTGCATACTAACTCTTCATGTGGACATTCTTAATCCACACTGAAAGTGTCTCTGTGAGTTTAGCTAAATCCACTTTGGGAATGAGTACAGACCGGATGTTACACTTTAAATTCACCCCCTAAATTTATTCCACAATAACTTTCCCACATAGACAAATTCCTAATGAAAGCAACTTAAGCAGTTCAGCAAAACAGCTGTAAAGCATATTTTTATGCACTAAAATGCTCACTCTACTTGCCATGATAGAGCTTTATTGGGTAGGGCTAGTGGAGGTACCTTGGGAATGTGAAAAAACATTTAAAAAACATTTAAAATAGGAGCATCTGAAATATTGTTCCATATGCCCCCTCTTTTTTCCCAGCTGCCCAAGTCCTTTAGCTTATGTAGTGTTGAGCCTTCTCTTTTCAAATTTCTTCATTTTTTTGCAGCATGTAGAAAACAGTACATGGGATGCTCTGGAATTTGTACTACTCACTACTGTTTTTCGCTAGTGTAAGGTGAGGTGCTTGGGTGTATGAGTGCTCCACACAAAATCATAGCTTTCTATTGGAGATGTGGCATTGAATGCTCCCTCTTCTGGCATGGAGAGGCTAAAAGGGTGAAGGTCACTGTGAAATGCCAGTATGAACTGTTGTTTATCTCTCTCTAAATTAAATATCAGGGTAATGATGCCTATAAAATGGTGTGAAATTTGAAAGACAAACATGATAGATGTGCAAAATATGATTAAATACCCTCTAAGTAGAAATACCATATTTTCACAAAAGGCAATAATTACTGTGTGCCACAATTCATCAATTAGGCTTTAAAAATCTGCAATTCAGTTATCAGAAAACAAGAGAAAGTAGAGTTGCCAGTACACTACTCCAGAAAACTACCTAAAGTACTATTAAACTTTGTTATAATTCACATGTTGTAGGAGATACACAGCAGCTTCTGCACATACATGTTTCTTTAACAGAAGCTGAGCGCTCGCACTCCTGGCCATTGTAGGTGGATATGCAACAAGTGTGGGAAAGAACTTTCAAACAAAACCATTAGGGATGACAGATCTGGGCAGATTAAGTCACAATGGCAAGGTCAGTGGGATGTGAAACTTGACTAATGATGTTGTGCCCTTGTCAGCTTGCATTGGCTAAATACATTAAGGTTACAGAGAAGCCCTATGGCTTAGTGAACACTTCCAGAGGGAATTTCAACCTGAACTAGGTCAGCATGAACAGAATACAAATGCTTGCACCCCAAAGACTCCTGGTGAAATCCGGGAGCTGCTGAAGTTGGCAGGAGCTCAGTCAGTGGCCTCAGCAAGGCCAGGAGTTTGCCCTTTGGCTTTTACAGATATGACATTCAGTTAAGTCCCTTTGCTTATATTCTGTGGACTGATTTTTACTGTGTGTCACAAAGCATCTGAAGATTTTAAACTGTGCAGCAAGGAACTGCTTCTCATTTAACATTTGTACAAAACCCAGGTTAACAGTAGCCCAATCTTTCTGGGGCCACTGCACATACTGAAGAACAAAGTGGTAAAAACAATGCTCATCCATAGTGCAAGAATGATTATGCTGTAGGAATTAGCTAACATTAATCATCTGAAAATTGCTACATGTGATTCTCCATGGCAGACGAGCAGAACAGCATGGGCAAGTCTGGAGGGAGCCACGACCAGCTTCCCACTGTCAGAAACGATTACGAGGAAGCGGCGGCACTGAGGGAGGAGACGTCTCCAGGCCGAGATGGATGGTCCCACAGTCCATGCACCAAGAGCAGGGCAAGGATTTGGGAAGGGGAAGGGGTTAACCAGCAAACTGGGATGAAAGCAGGCTGCATCTCTTTGAAAGGCAGAGATCAGCAGTATGGCTAATGCTTCAGACAGGCAATCGACCTTGAAACTCTAGCTGCCTCACAGCGGTGTCAAATGTATTTTATACCAGTTTCATTTTGTTTTGAATCAACACTCCATGAATAAGCACTAAAGATAGCTCATCCAAACAGTTTTCTTTACTGCTAGGCATAGATGGCTTACCAAGTAAGCAACACAAAAATACTTCCCATGGCCAGGGTTACAAAGGCAAAAGAGCAAATATGCTTATCCCTAAAAGGCAATCATGAGAGATTATCAGATCATACAGAACAGTGTTTAAAATGCATTATGCACTACCTTGTGGCAGTAATTCCTCCACGGACATTTCATAGAAACACAGGTCTTCTGCACTCTGTTTGCAAAATCTAAGGGCAGTAGAAAGGGAACAGTAAAGGCAGTATATTTAATCCCTGTTCAGTGCATTCTGTTATCTATGAATTAATTTCAAAGCACACTCCTAAATTTCTCCAGGTTTACTTTTAGAAACTTCTTAACTCAAGAAACTTGAAATCCAAATAGGAGCAGATGAGTTAGACTAATTCTAAAAGGTAGGAGGCAAAGTCTTAGATATACTTAGGCACCAAAAAACAAAGAATCATAGCAAGATTTTAAAAAATATCCGGCAGGCTAGGTTCCTTACTTCTGCCAATGTCAAAAAAGGTTTTACTGTCAAACTGCCAAAAGAATGGCAATCTGAAAGATAAGAAATAGAGTATTATTAGTGTCAGTGCCAGAAAATGTTAATGCAGGTGATATTACGATGAATGAAAGCAGATGCAGACAAGTAGCTAAGAACAAGCAGGTTTCAGAAAAGTAAAACCATCTGTTGAGCAAAAATTTATGTCATGAAGAATCCTAGAAGTACAAAATATCAATAATCAATAATTATTAACTTTAATAACCTTGAGAAACTGAATAGTCAATTAGTCTTTATGGAAGACAGTGACCTCAAAAGATAGTTAGATAGGAATAATAACCTTCCAGAGTGAAAGCAAATATTCTAAGTAAACCAAAAAAATAGATAGCTAATAAGAGCGTGGGCAGAGTGACAAGTAGCAAGCTTTTATATATTACCACAGTCTTTTGGACTGGCCAAGGGCAGGCTCATGAGACAGGCCCTGGGCAAGGGGCACTATGAAATTCCCTGGACTGACCATCTGAAATGTAAAGACCTATATTTTGTTATCAACATAACCCTTCTCCCAGTTTCTGCGCCCAGAGGAACCCTCCAAAACCTAGGAGCAATAGGGAAGACTACACGCTTCAACAAGAAGACCAAGTTTGACAAAATTTGAATGACCATGATTAATCAATAACAAACAGAAAATGCTGGAAATGTGAGATACATTGTGAACAAGAAGAAAGAAGCAGAAATAAAGGTATGAAGAGGGAAAGTTACTGGAAATAAGAACACTTCAAGTAAAGCAGAAAGCAATAAGATAGAAAGTCTCTATCAATACGTACGAAGAGGAAGCTATACAGCAGCATAATATTATTGACATCAGTAGACAGAACAGAAGCATGCCAATAACAACATGTCATAAGATATAACAAGACAAAAGAAATTATTTTAATTCACAAAGTTCTCAACAACAAAAATTAAGCAGACTAGCAAAGTTATAAATCTAGAAACATGTAAAGAAACAAAAGAGAGATTAATGACTACTAGCAGTCATACTGAACAGGGACTGGGCATGAACCAAACCTGAAGTACATGAAGTTTGACTGTAAATATCAGCCAGAAAAAGAAAAGGAATACTAAAATACTATTTTTGTATGTTTTTAATTAAAATCCATTTTCTGTCCAGAAGCAACTCCGCACAATCACAAGCAAAAAGATATCTAGTTATTCAGTGTATACTAATACGGTAGAGAAAATGTAAAATGTTGTTACAGAATAAAGTAGGTTGAGCTGTGTAACTGCTGAAATAAATGTGTAGGTAGGGGCAAAATGGTGAAAAATTCAGTGTAAAAGTGTATTCATTTGCAAATCTGTATATGTACATAGTTATGCAAATCAATAAGCATTTTCCTTTCTTTATCAAAGGTCAAAATGAATGCCTTAAGCAAAGTTCCCTTCTTGCTGGTTTCAGGCCAGAAAAAAAAGAGTTTGAGGAACAGTTTTCAGAAGGCATAAAACCTCATAATTAATCATTTTTTCAAACACATCAGGAGCAGGAAGCTATAGAGTTTGTAGGCTCATTAATTGATCAAAATACAAAAGGAGCTCTCAGAGAAGATAAAGCAGAGCAGGAAAACTTTGTAATTTTTTTGCAGCCTTGAAGGAGTTTAGGGAAATTTCTGGGCCAGAACCCATCTTCATGGGGGATATGTCAGAGAAGCTGCCTCAAACTGAGTTCATTCAAAGAATCTATAGAACAGATTGTCAAAATTAAGGTAACAAATAGTCAGATCCAGATGATTTAAAAGCTGGCCTACTAAAGGAAGCTGCAAAGCTTTTAGAGCTGCCATGGCACTGCAAGAATGGAGGGTGGCAAATGTCATGACAATTTTTTAAAAGTTGCAGGGTGGATCTGGAGAGCTACAGTCTAAGAGCTTTGACACCTGTGTCAGGAGAACTGGAAGAAACTAAAGAACGTAATCAGTGGATACTGGGATTAGTGGAGTGCCCTGGAGAAATGTCTTTTGTAAAGAGGTGTCTCTCACAAACCAAGTGGAGTTCTTTGAAGGCCTCCAAGACCCAGATAAGAACATGGGCTCAAAAGAAGAGCTGTACTGGTTTTGCTAAGGGTTTTTCTAGCCCCGGGTCCTGTCTCCAAAAGTGAATGCCTAGGGAAGAGGAGAAGATCGCAGCAAATGTACATGATGCTCTCTCTGAATACGCTTGGGGCCTCTGATCATTTGTAATTCAGGAACTCCTCAGTCAGACACAATTTCTCAATGGATTTGTCATCTGTGAACTTGCCCAGCTTGTCCCTTGAATCCACAAAAACATTTCCTATCCACATTATGTATGGACTACACATTGCATGAATAACCTTGCTTTTTGTTCTAAATATGCCTTCTTGTATTGTCATTCAACATCCCCTAGTTCATGTACAGGAAGAGACAGCGAATGAGCAATTTCTGTCCCCATTCTGCACACACTGATTGTGATTTAGTCTACTGGGATTCCTTAAAGGCATTTAACAATATTCTTCGCCGAAAGCTCTTCGAAAACCTGTGCTGCCAGAGGGGATAAATAACCAGTTAAGATTTAGGAAATGAAAGATAGGAATAAACGGCCAACTTTCTCAATGCAAGGAAGGCACCAGTGGAGTCTTACTGGGGTATGTGATAGGTCTGTACTGTTCAATACACTCCTAAATTACCTGGAAAGTGAGGTGAATAGGGAGAGGGCAAAGTTTTCTGTTGATAAGAATTTATAGAGTGTAATCATAAAAAAAAGGAACTGCAGGATGCAGACTGACTGGATGATTAAGTGGCAGGTGAAATTCAAGCTAGACAAATGTAAAGTAGTGCACAAGAGAAAAACAATCCTAACTTTACATACACAGTGACAATCTTTGAATTAGAATTACAATTGAAGAATAAGATTTTGGGAATGTAATAGACAGTCTATGAAAATGTCAGCTCAATGCTTAGGAGTAATAAAAAAAGCAAATAGAATTTTAGGAATCATTAGAAAAGGAATAGAGAAGAAGAGAGAGAGAATACCATCAGGCCCCTGTATAAATGTGGTGCACCCACATCTTGCCCCACATTGGGCAGTTCTGGTTGACCTATCTCAAAAACATATAGCAGGTCTGGAAGAAGGTTCAGAGATGGAATCTCAAGACCACAAGGGTATCAAATGGCTTCTGCATCAGAAATGATTAAACAGATTAGGCTTTTTCAGTCTGAAAAGAAATGACTGAATGAGGCTGTAAGAAAGGTCTAGAAAACCGTGAGTGTACAGAGAACATAGATAAGCACCTTCTGTTCATTGTGTTTGCTAATACAAGAGCCAGGAAATATCAGATCAAAGAAGATGGCAATTTCAAAACAAACAAAGGAAACACAGTACATGGTTCAGCCATGAAATGTCTTTCCACATGCTTTTGCCAGAGTTTCCCTAGCTTCAGAAAGTGAATAGGGAAATCAGTGTAAGAAAAACCCACCCAGGGCTATTAAATATGAAGACAGAATCTGTAACTCAGGAACTCCCCGTACCACAGGTCACTAGAAGCTGAGACATTATGTTGGGGAAGTGTTTCATGGTTGCCCTGTTTCTGTACTCTTCCCAGTGCATCAGCCATTGGCTGCTACCAAGGAGAAGATAATGGACTAAATACATGTTTGGTCTTACCCTGTAGATCCATTCATACATGTTTAATCAACCCACTGTAGCATCTGAGATTGACAGCTAATAAAATACATTTTTTTAATTCTAGTAAAGTAAACGTATTTGGTATGGGACTCACTGACAGACAATGAGCATGGAACCTCACTGGACTAAGAAAATGACATTTTTTCAGTGGCACTTTAAAGTCTCAAGCCTGAAAGCTGCAAGATCAGCTGTGAAGAAATTAAGTGATTTTGTAATGATCTCATAGTAACAGGCAAGATTGAGACATACACTCGACCACCAGGTTCTGTAGTCTTGAGCTGAAGAAGAAAGTGCTCAGCTCTTTGAAAAAACAGAGTTTCAAGATCTTGCTGTTAAATAGACCAGATGAAACTGAAACTCAGCAAAAAGCTCCATACTTTCTGTCCTTGGAATTGATAAAGACGGAGCAGTCTGGAAAAGTTTAAAAAGAAAAGAAAGGAAAAGAAGTAACCTTAGGAATATCACTACCACTTATTTTCCAATGCCTTCCCATGGAAGGAAATTAAAAGTTGCAAAGCATCCCTGGCTTCCTTTCGCTTTTGTTGTTTTATGCATTGTGTGTGATAGAATAGGTGCCCACCTGAGTGGACAAGCAGAGACTGGGTGGTAGGTGTCCAGTATACCAAGAAAAGGAGCGTCCAGCTCACACAGGCCTGGCACACTCACCCCAAGCAAGGAGGGAACCAGCTACCAGACTGCTACTCAGTCTGTTCCTACACTGGCAAAAGTGCACCTTCCTGCTACCTAACCACTCTCCTAGAAAACTCCTCAGGGCAGACAGTATCTTTGTATTTATATCCTGGCTATCTAGAGCATATTGTCAATCCTAACCACATAGGACTTGTACATAGTACATTAAAATGTGATCAGTCAGATTACAATAGCAGAATTTAAAGACTAGACTGATCACCCACTCTAAAGGATATGTGCCAAATTGCCCCACCTCGGTTATCCAGGCAGGTTCTAAGACCCCAGTCCCATTCTCATTAGGAAGACAATGTTGTTTCAAATTTTCAGAGACAGAGTACTCCAGCAGTTTCAATCAACTTCAGCTACAGTTATCAGTGCTAAGCACTCTGAAAATCAGAGCCTTAAGGGCTTGACTTTGGTTAGTTTCATCTGAGATCGAGCTGAAAATGTTCAGCACATTTGTCCCATCAGTGGGAAGAGACAGCCCATCTGGAGAGGTTTCAAAATGAAGGGAAATTTTCCTGGAGCTTCTTGCTATAATTTTAGAGAACATCCCAATAGGAATTTAAGAATTCTGACAACTAGTGGTTCAGAACTGGCAGCACACAGAGTCACATATAAAAATGAAACAATATAAGAAAACTCTCTGTGTCCTTTGCCAGATAATTGGAAAACATCCTGCAAATTGTTATGACATGTTTTTGTACTTGCACTTTACTCTATGAATTGCTGTTAAACTGTGACCCTTGGCTGGACCATTTGCAAATAGGAAAATTGTCACATTAAATCATTATAAAATATATTCACATTTATATTCCAGTTTTAGTCTGTATTTCTCCAGTGAGGTAGACAAAATAAGAGTTTTCTTTAATTGAAGTGACCCCTCAGAGTGCTAATGAACATTTGATTGAGTTTGGACATTTTCGTAATTCTGATGTTCTTATTGTGCTGACAAAAAGTCAAGGAGACAGCCAACCTCCTCTAATATCCTCCTGTTCAATAGAAGGAAGCCCAGGCGATTGTGTTATTGTTTAAAATTACAGAGATTGTTTCACTTGTTTGAGATTTACAGAAGGTGATAAGACAAAATAGGAGTGAGAAAAGTTATCGCATATTTGTGTTCACATTTTGCTAACTAATAGAATATTTTTATGAAAGTACAGACTGTGTTGGACTTAAAAACAAAAACATGTAATTTGCTCATTTATGCAATGGTATAAAGTAGGCTTTCCCTTCTTTATGAGACAGACTTCATAATAAACAGATGCAGAAAATGTGAAGGTTTTTTAGTACAGCATTTTATCTTTACTTGACAGATTTTGTTTTCAGCAGAAACACAGTCATTAGGCCAAATGCTCCCTCTTGCATTTTATGCAATAACGCACACTCAGGCAGAGCAGAATGAGAATAGGGGCTTGGACCCTCGCTTTGCACAGGTGCAAGTGATTACCCAAACTGAAAAGCAGATGAGAATTCCTCTAATGCACCTCGCCTTCCTCGTGGTGCAAACATTTCAGATCATAGCTGCACCTCCTGCTGGAATGATCATTTCTCCTTGGTGACCCTGTCAAATTAAACTCATCTCTCTTCTCTCTAGAGCCCAAAGTGAATAATCTAGAATGCAATATTACAAATCAACACAAACATGTATTGAAAAACTCCTAACAGTGATGAAATACAAATAATGAGCAAGTTATTCTCTGTAGTTTGTCAAGACAACTGCCATGTCAACAGTGGAAGGCCTCCAAAGCCAGGATGAACAAAAATCAGGTGCCCAGGAGAGAGCAGCAGATTGGTGATCACCACAGCTGTCTTGAGTGAACAGGGCTGGCAAGCATCATGCAAGCTGCTGGGTTTGTTCTGGCTCAGGACAGGAGACCTTTCATATACCTTCTGCAGCCCAGTGAGTAACCCACCATGAGTAACTTAGGTAGTCTGATGTTTCTTTCAGTCCTTGAACAAAACAAAAAGCCACGTTTTCAACCTCATTAGAGAGAGAATGACCCTCAAACTTTGGTTTTTCTTTATTTTAGCATTTCCGAATCAAAATTTGGGAGTTAAACACTTTTAAAAATGAAATGGCAAACAAAAGTATTTTCTATTGATATTTCTAATATTTAAAATGTTTATTGGGAAAGGAGTATGGGAATGGGCATGGAGTAGGAATAACTGTTGTGAGGGCAGAACAAGCATGTCTTGATGAAACAAGAGCTGACACAGAAACTTTACTCAAATTACTAACCAAAGTGTTACAGAATCAGAAAGCTGAGATCTTTTTCTGTTTTTGTGTGTCCCTGCATTTCCCTGTTTTATCTGGAAGAAGAATCCATAAAAACCTGGAGAGGTGCTATTTTGCTTCCCCACAATTAAAAAACACAAGAATCTTTGACCAAAAGCCTGCCTCTTAAGCTGCCACCTACTAATGTGATTTTCAGAAAAGCTCCACTGAGATTTAAATACATATCTAACAAAATTTTGCTATCTGTCCAAACACAGCATTTAAGTGGCTGCTGATATTATACATAGGTTTTCAGCTAGACTGTCATGAATAGTCACCTCACTTTACAAAGGAAAAAACATCATTTCTCTTCCAGGATTAATCTTTTCTTCAGGCTTTAAGATATGTCAATGTGGAAAGTGTAAAATGCTTCACTTCATTACTTAATAAGTCATCATTTGCATTAAAACTAGTACCTAACATTGTACCCACAGGTAAGCGTGCTGGAAAGAAGAGTTCGAATAGCAAACTATTCTCAGGACAACAGAAGAAGGACTTCCTGGTTTTGGCAGGATCAGCTATTAGGTATGCACAAACCTTAACAAATGTTTTATGATGTACTATAGTTAATTAGGCAGCAGCATTAATGCTGACTTTGATTGGTTTCTTCACCTGTTCACTAGTCTTCTATTTAAAATTGGCAGGTGGCCAATAAAGCATTCAGGAAAGTTTATATTTGTCCAGTCATGATTTTCAGAATGTACAGGGTTTTTGTCCTTGACTTTATCCTTCTGTCTCACAGGCACATATTCGCAAAACCTGCTTCTGCATTGTATTCTAACCTGATGCTAATGAGAGATAAGAAAAGACTTTAATATCCAGAGCAGCTCTGTAAAAAATACTTTAGGTGTTAGTACACAGTTATCCATAGTATGTATGCAATTTAAAATAGGGAAAGAAAAAACAGCATTTAAAATCTTTTGAATAGTTTTAAAAGGATAACATGACCATAATTAGCTCAGAAAAAGGGCCAGAGACTCAATAGGAAGACTTGCTGACCAAAATGCAATATGCATGATTAGTAAGTAATTTACTAACTTTAGTAAACCTACTTAAATGCTGCAGGTGGAATTGATAATTGAAATACAGTTATGAAGGTACTACAAGCTTGCTTTATTCTGTGCCAGTATTTTCTTCTAATCTATTTGGGACTTTGAGTGCAGAACTTTGGGTCAGTTCCATATTTCCCAGGCAACAACTCCTACCTGCCCGGCAACAGTGATCTATCTTGACTGAAATGTAGTCTCAAGAGAAATGTCTTCTGGATTTTGAATATGTACATTCATAACAAAATTTCTCCATAATGATTGCTTAAAATCTAGAATTACATATTTATCTGAGAAATATCTTTCCTGTAGCTGATTTACTTTTATGGAACACAATGGTTGGAAATTACAAAACATGTTCGAACATTACTAAAAGCATTCTTGTTTAAAAAGTCATGTCAGCAATGTGCCACAGTTCTAATTACTGCAGAGAAATTAACAAATAATTATATGCAAATAAATGAAGCCAATCAAAGTTATTAGCACATTTTGCTAGTCAATCATCTGAATTGCTTTAGGCTGCATTACAGCATTGGGGTGAGAGAATCAACTGCAGAAAAAACTTAGAGCTTGATTATGTGGGATTTCCAGCATTCGTATAAACGTTTCAAATGTGGTATTGAAACAGCTAGTCCACTCTGTTAACTGGCTTGGCTCTGGTAATCCATATTACCTATACTATGAGAACACTTCGATATGTTAGGTGGGGTTCACAGTCCAATATATCCTATTTTCAGTTTCTTATGAAAGTGTACCGTTAAGTTTTTAAAAGTTTCTGTTGTGGGTTTTTGCCTCAGGCAGTATTTGTTACTGCTGCTGTCTGTTTTGAATGTTGCTGCTCAAATGTTTCTGTCATTTCAGGCAACAAGGCTTAAAAAATATGTTGTTTTACCAATGTTAAAAATTCTTATTATGGGAAGGAAAAATGACATGTTTTGACATAAAGGCAAATTCCTGCTTCTGAGTTATACTTTTTCTGCCTAGTGAAAATCTGCCCAGATTTGGCCAACGTTTCAGCTTCTGGAAAAAATGCAGTTTTTACTTCTTGGGTAGAGACTTCAATTTTCTCAGGGCAGAGTTTGCAAGAACTGCATCTTTTCTGGTGCTGCTGAAGCAGCTTTGCCGCTGCCACCAGGCAGGCCATCGTCCTTATGGGGTGACCCAGGCTCCAAGCCAGGACACCCAGCCAAAGTCAGAGCCTTCCAAAATGGGCACTCTGGGCTTGGCTTCACCTCGGTACTGAAATACAGATGAGCAACCAAAAGCCAGATGAAGGAGAAAGAGGGAACAAGGACTGTGGGAAAGCAGAGGCTCGATGGCAGAGGAGAGAATGAAACTGGCTGTGCAGAGAGATGGGGCTGAGGCCGGAGTGAAACCAAAGCCTGCGTTGGTGGTGAGAAGCACAATGAAGGCAGGATGTGACTAATCGGTAAGGGAGATATAACTGGAGGTTTGGGAGAGTAGGAGCCAGCTAGAGAAACAGGGTTTGGCTGAAGGGAGGCTGGGGATAGGCTGCAGGGAACGCAGGAGAAGCAGAGGCAGTGGTTACGAGAAGCAGAAGGGCTGGGAGGAGCTGGGATGGCCGGGACAGGCAGCAGGTTGGTCTGTGGCTCAGGTGAGCTTTGGGTAGGAGAGGTGGAATTGGTTGGCTTATGCCCACTATTGTCCCCAGGGACATGAGGTACCCAACCCAATTTAGGCTGGATTTTAGTAAATGCCAGTGTGCTGGCATAGTGAACAGACATGCCTACATATTATTCCTGCAAACACTCGCTTATTTGCTCACTGCAAATACTTACTCACTTACTCGCTCTGAAAAGCATAAAATTCACTCTCCAGGTCTGCAGGACCAGATGCTTGGTGACTGTGATCAAAGGGAATGACTGCAGGATTTACCTGTATATATTTTAAAAGATGACAAAAATGTCGAGATTTTTTCATAGTTACAATTCTTGTATACACATACATATGCAGCTATTATTTTAAGATCGTCTCTTTTGTTATGTCAATGCTAATAAATTAAACAGTGCATGGGAATGTTCCCAGGCACGGGAACTGAAACTGTTTTAATTGTCTCCAGCTCAAGGCTGGCCTGTGCCAACTGCTGCTCTCTCAAACAGCTCCTAGACGTGCTTTGGAAGTTAGCATAGCCCAAGTTCCTTCCTGGTGAACAGACTAGAGATGACCACCTCATCTTGTGGGCAGGAGAATTGAGCACAGCTGTGGGCCATTCTGCACCGGTTGCCTCCGTGCCAGGGAACGGTCCTGGGCGTGTCTGACTAATTAGTACAGACATAGCTTTTATGTGATACTGTATGATCTTCCTATTCCCAGTTCCTCGTGCCTAGTGGGGTTTTTATTATTATGATTTATTTTTGAAGTATGGGAAGTTTCAGAAGGGAAGCAATTCCATTGACTGATTTTGCTCAGCTTTGCCCAGACAACTTAAGCTCCTAGAAACTTGTCCAAATTGAGCATTCTCAGACACTTCTTACAAGTATTAGCATGCAAGAATATATTATGTTAGTGCTGTATTGTACAATTTTATAATGCTGTCATTCTCAGAGCAGTAAATGGGTATTTGTTGTTATGTTTTCAATTATTTGTATTGGCTCAAATCATTGTAATAATTGTAAATAACTGTGATGTTCATTTTCACCTTTGCAGGTTGGATCCTCCCACCCGTGAATCAGATCCACACTCCCAAGATGCTCATTCATTTGTCTGTGAGAACTCTGAATTTATTCATTCTTTCCTCTCCTCATGATCTCAGCACTCATAATGCTCTTCCATTTTTTTTCAATGGTTGACATCTTCAGGTACTGAAATATTGAGATACTGAACATTACTTCTCTGAATGCAACAACCCTTCTTACCTGGGAAAAGAGAAAGACTTCATTTTACTGATTATGGATTTTATATAACACAGGAGTCACTGTTTTCATATTCTGCAGAATCACCATATATATGTATATACCTGGGGGTGTTCCTAATCTTCCAGATATGGAACTTGATTCTTCCTGGTATTAGAGCATTTCCTCCCTGTAACATTTTTTATTTATTTTACCGCATTATTTTATTCATGAAATTTTTTGTTATTGCTGGATTAAAAGATTGATTGATTATGCCTGTCAACATTTTTTTCAACCATTCAGTGATATTTTCTGTTTTCATTCATCAGACTTTTAAGAAAAATCTTTTTCTCTATTTATCTTTACTTTTCACTTTAAAGAGGTCTGAATATCTGGTTTTATGTATATTCTCAGCAGAAGCAACAAGTTAAAAACATACCCTTTTTGCCAAACAGAAGAAAAATTAAAATACTTTGTGCTTCCTTTAATGTGGGAAAATGACATAAAATTTGGAGAATCAGAAAGATATATGCTTAGGTATTATGCAAGATATGACCACAATTGTATGCAGGGTCTTTCTTTTTTCTTCTTTCTAGTCACAGTTAATTTATATACAATTAAATACATTTTATATGGAAGTTTCAGTAGTCACACTTAAATTCTATATAATTGCCTTGTACAACTAGAAAAACACTACCTTGTCTGCTGTATGCCTAATATGCAGAGCACGAAAAAGCAACGGCACCTTCAAATACCATGAAAAGGGAATTATTTATGGAAATTGCAATATTAAAGTAATTACTGTAAATATACACCACTCCAATATAAGTGATAGGAATGTGTGCATTTTTATATCAAGTCAAACAGCTGTATAGGTTGCTAGGAACATTTTATGTGCTGCAGGACCAGGATAACATCTCACAGCAAGGCAGGTTTATATGTCTCATAATGGTCTGTTTTGTATAATATATATTTCAGGTAATTTTGTGTGGCCTTCATACTTTCTAATGCAGATTAGTGGCTATTTCTTTGTTTTAGTAGACAGGCTGTGCTCCACAAGATTGTTTGTGCACACTGTGCAATGTTACCGCTAAGTGTTACTGTACTGGGCACTAAAAGTTAGATTTATGTCTCATCTTTAGAGGTGGTAGTCAGCTGCAGTTGCTATTACAACAAATCAGTTTTTGTATAATACACAGTAAATCTCCACTGAGAATAGTTTTCTACTCTTTTAATGCACTCCATACGCTGAAAGAAGTAGTTTGAGATTAAGAGAGGTTTATACTAGACGCTTGCTAACCTTTCTGCTGTCATTCAGAAACCCCCGAGGCCTGTAAGTGCCCTGTGGCACAGGCACACCCCGAACTTCTGCTTTCTGCCTGCAGCCGCCCTGCTCCATCGCAGACAGATCTCAGGGGCTCTGCAGACCCAGGGAGTCAACAAAGCACCTCCTCGCCTCACCTGGAGTACTCTTTCTCAGATCTTGGGCTGCTTCCTCCTTCTTTCCCATACATCTGATATGTTTTTTCCCATGTTACATTCCCTCCTGGCCTCAGGTATGAACAATTTAATATAGATGAACTGCAGTCGAGAAAGTTTTCACCAATACTTCTGCTCTTTCTTTTATACTGGCATCTTTTTTATGTTTTATGCACAAATACGAACCTATGCCATCTTTCTTGCCCATAGACCCTGAATTTCTGCCTCTTTTCTCTATAACTCAATAGTGTGTTTGGGAATAAAGGAATATAAAGATTATCTGTAAAATTTCCAAAGAAGAGAAGCCAAACAAAATCACAGTTATAGATCGAGTCCGTATCTCACGGATTAGGTTTAGAAAATCAAAATGCAGTCAACATGTGCTTATACAGAGGAGGAAAAAAAATGCATTTCTGTTCTGGGTAAATATACGCAGCACTGCGTATGAAACTTTTGAAGATCTGCAGTTTCTCATGCAGATGACCATCTGCAATTTACAGGCAGGGACACTAACAAAGAGGTCTGTGAGGCAAGTTTTGTTCCCAGGAAGAAGAGAATTGCCCGTGCTGATGGAGCAGCTTTGTAAGAGTGATTTCAGCCAGGGCAGATCACAAGAAGCAGAGAAACATAAAGCCCGCCAAACCAGGAGAGAACAGTGTCACCTCTAAAGGGGCAGCATAAATCTAGCTTTTAGTTCCTAACACAATAAACACTTGGTGGCTAACATTGCATGGTCTGCACAAATAATGCTGTGGAGCAGACCCTGTCTACTAAAGCAAAGTCATAACCTCTAATCTAAATTAGAAAATATGAAGGCCACACAAAATTACCCAAAATATATATTAAACAAAATAATGCATTGACAGCCACTGACAATGCTGGAGTGTTCAAGGACAATGCATTGTTCAAGGACCAAGAGGAGCCTGGCTGCAGTATCCTTCAAACCTTGGAGCTTAGACACCAAGGATTTAGGAGAACCATAAATGACAACTGCAATAGTCAAGATATACATTGATTAGATCATGAATAAAGATTTCAACAGAGGAACACCTGGTACAGTTCTGGGTCTAGTTACTAGCAGCCCATCAGCCAAAGCTGGTTCAAGATATCTGCCCAGGGAATGAAGTAGAAGTCTGATTTAAGGGAAATGAGAATATAGTTGGGAAAGAAACAATCAAAAAAAATTCTTTAAGGCAGGAGGAAGACACTTCAGAAAATTAGTAAGCATTTGATGTAGGCTGGAAAGTGAGACAGCAAAGAGAGGAGAGAGAGGTTGATTGAAGAGAGATGCAATTGTGCTGTTTCATGCAGATGTGGTTCCAGCCAGAGTTTCAGCAGTATGTTTGGAGACCATTTTCCGCAACATTAAATTTGAGTGAAATTCCCCAGAGATAGGGAGCCTCAGTCAAAAAGCCTGGAGATACCTCTTTTAACAAAATAGAGTGCAAATAAATAACTGTTCTAGGAAGAAACCACATTACCTCCAGGATAAACTTACATAAAATTTGTCAAGTTAAGCCTCATTGTCACTGTTTTCATCATACGGTTGTAATTTTTTTCTTTCAGAGCAGGAGTTTTCCCAAGATGTTCAATTCATGCCCCTATTGTCTGGCTGTGACTAGCAACATTAAAACACTACCCAACCAAATAGAGTCTGAATGCTGCTTCTTAACTATCTGTACATTACTTTGTTTCCTTCTCATTGCTCTTTGGATGCAATTAGAAAGCTATGGGCTCCTTTTATGAAATCAATCTCTCTTTAAATAATGGAACTTCCTATTCTTTTAAGCTTACTCCCTTTTCTAGGAAAGAGATTGTAAACTAAAGCATCATTATCAATGTTCTGCAGAAAAAAGTAGAGTGCAAGAAGAAAAGGAATACAATGAGTGTTGTCACTGAATTGTTGTCGAGAGCCAGACAGCTTATGTACAGCTATGCAGACTTTTGGCTGCTAGTGGTCTGCAGTCTGAATATGGTGATCTGACAGGCTGGCATCACTGCTCATTCCCTCCGGTCAAGAAGCTGCAGTACACTATCATTAATGAACAGGAAGAATTTGTAAAATCTGTCCTGCGGCTGTTTGCAGAAGGCAGAGAAATTGGTGAGTAGTAAATAATGAGGACAAATCAGTAACATAGAGTGAGGTGGATCAATTTATAAAGCAGGCAGTGTCAAGCAACACACATTTTGAATATGATCAAAGCAAAAAACAAAAAAAGAGGGCTTGTGTTATGCAGTAATATTCTCTGGAAAGCAATCACTGAAGAGGATATTATGGATAACCAGTCAAACATGATATACTGTTATCTGAAGTGTTACCATGATTTTTGGATTGATAAAGATATACCTACATACATATGAGTCTGTATAAGTCTTTGATGGGATATAAACTTTATTCTTTGTCGAGATATGTTTGGAGAGTTACTATAGCTCTCCCTATAACCAAATAGAAGTAAGTTGGCAGCTAGGATTCAGCAGCTGTGCTGCATCTAAAAGTTTTGAAGGTATGTCATTTAAGACAAATTTCATGAGATCTCAGGTTTGAAATGACCTTTCTATGCCCTGCAATGGAATATGGGGTAATGGACACCTGAAATAGTAAAGCTGACAAAGTTGTGTGTAGTGCCCTGCACAGTTACCAGCACGAGTCCAGATACTGTTCATCCGCACTAATCCGGCACATTGCAGAAATAACAACTCTGCCACAAATCAGACTCAGTTGTGGACTAATATAGTTAAACTACATCTCAGTCTGTGGGGGCCTGTGGATGTGGTAGTTCAATGGCTTTGCCTCAGATAGATCTCTTTTTGCTACACAGCTTCTATGAGCATACGATTTTCCTGTGTAGGCAGATCCCATCTGGCAATTTCTACTCCTCTATTCCAGCTACTGCTCCTTTCCAGCTTTGCCTGTTAATTTTGGTGCTGCTCAGCTGCCTAATGTGAGCCAAGGCTGTACTCTGCTGTGAGGTGCCAGGCAAAACTGCAGATGTGGCTCTACCAAAGACCTGTGAAAAGACCTCTACCTGTGAAAAGGCCAGAGAGCAGCCCGGACAGTTTTCTCAGGACCTGGTAGCAGTAACTATATGTGTCTGATGCTGACTCTCCTCCCTACCCTGCTGTCGCCCCAGTGCTCACCCCACCACGTATGCTGGTCTGCTCTGGAGCCCATGCTGCCACCTCTGCTGGCACAGAGCAGTAAGGGACACCAGGGTGCTCAAGTGCAGGGAGGAGGATGGGCGAAGGAAGAGCATAAACCCCTGACATTTTGTTTGCTTTGGGGCCTAAAACAGTTTGCAGTGGCTGCGATACACCTCCGCTGAGCAGGGCTTACCTCAAAACTGCTGTCACTCCTTCTCTGGTGCAATGCCGTAAAGATAAATCAGAAGGTCCTCAACCAATGTCCTTGCTCAGGGCCTACAGTGCAGTACTGTGTGTACTTCCCTTGGGTGTAAAAGGGCCAGGTGGCAAACTCCTAAATCCATTTTTCCCTGCTGGACTTATAACTGTCTGCCCAAGTTCACTGCATGCATCTCTAAACAAACAATCCCATGTTCTCTGGTCAGAAAAAGGCAGAGTTTGCCCCGAAGCAGGGCCAGTTGGAATAGCCACTGCCATTGCTCTGCCACTGAGGCCTGGGTTTGCTGCAACTCTAAAACTTTCCTTCTGAGGCAGCGGGTGTTTTCATCACACTGCCAACGTCTGGGACATGTTAGGGAACTTCCTTGTCGCCTCTGAACAGATAAAGTCTGGCAAGAGATAAAGTCAGATTTTAAAGAACTTCCTTCTTGTCTTACAAGTACAGAAAATCAATGGGGCTTGTCCTCCTCAGTCACTTAGATAGTCTGCTTATTCTTGTGATTTTTGTCTGACTCATACTCCTAAATCGTTCTGTGGATCTAGCTGCCAGTGATTTGGGGTTTACTATTTCACACTTAATGAGTAATACTTTCATATTTACTGGAAAAGGAACTGATGTCTACCAGTCCTTCAGGAAAGTGGCCAGGCTGGGAGGAATAGCATGTTCCCACATTCACCGCTGTCCCTTTCCCTCATCCCCCCTGCAAAGCAGGAAGGCTTCTGGGTAGAGCAGGAGGACCGCTGAAGCCCTCCAAGTCAAAGGGAGTACACCACAGATTGACAGCCCTCTCTACCGACTGTGTAGGAAGCCAGAATCTGACTTGCTCACTCCTTCCTTGAAAGTAGATGGCACAGTAATCACTCAGCTCCATTTCAGACCACACAGGCAGTAACTGGGGAATGATATGTCTTCTTCTGCATTCAGCAGATGGGGGGAAATCCCTCTCATTTTCCAGACTTATCCCCAGCCCGGTGCTTGGCTTCATTGCAACTCAACGTGGTAACAAATATCTGGCTAAATTTCTCTTCCCATCTGGGCTGTTCTTGTGACAGTTCCTTCATCTTATACTTTATAGGAAATTCCTATAATCCTTCCTATACCTTTTTCAGAATTAACAAGATGCACCTATCTCCATACTCTGCCTGTATCTACCTTTAAGCTTAATAGGCCCAGTGCGTCCAGTATAAAATTTAGGAAAAAGTGAAATATAAGTGCGATGTATTAGAAGCTTGATGTGTCATATAAAAATTACAAGGCTAAGTAGGTAGGGAAGTCTCTAACTGAACACAAGGGCTATTCTTTTTGCTAAATGCTCTGGGGATTATTTGAATGCCTTAACATTCAGGAAGCACTAAAGAAGACATAACATTCAAGGGTTTTTTTTCTCTCTCTTCCCTGTTCTTCTAGAATATGTATGTTAAAACCAGAAGAATTCCCATTTTATTTATTTTTGAAGATTCTTCTGAAGGCATGTTTTGCTAATTCAGCTGAGAATGTAGCATGCAATATTTGGGGGGGGGGGGGTTCAGAATGCTACATGATCTTAGTATCTGCAAGCTGTATTTAGGGAACTGAGAGATATTTGAACATAAAAGAAAACTTATGTAACGTGGCCTTCAGGGAATGGCCAATGACTAGACACACTTCAAGAATTTAGCACAG
The DNA here is from genome assembly GCF_036417845.1 of Apteryx mantelli. Classification (NCBI taxonomy): domain Eukaryota; kingdom Metazoa; phylum Chordata; class Aves; order Apterygiformes; family Apterygidae; genus Apteryx; species Apteryx mantelli. The sequence goes on along the minus strand of NC_089979.1, from coordinate 150,073,967 downwards.
AAAAAAAAGGAGACTGTAGTTTCTAACCTGCAAGATTAGCAATAAGAATTTAGTGATCTGGCTGCTCTTGAGACCATTATATGAGAACATGGACAAAATGAAAGATACTTTGATCTACGGTTCCCATTTAGAAAACCCTAAAATTAGCTACAGTATATCTAAGGTGCTGAAGGTATCTCATAGACCACTGAGCAGGTCTGTAATTAACTTTGCTTCTTTGAGTGCAAAAGGACATGTGATTGATTATCATCCAGACAACAGGACTGGAAAATGCAGCTGTGTCATAGATATATGAGTATATAATGGTCCCTGCTAATTCAAGCTCTGTTATATGGTGCAATATTTGGATAAATTGCTCAATTTTGGAACATACTATTTTTAAGATCAGATGTCGATATTAATACACACTTAACCATAGGCTCAAGATGCTCTGGAGAATGAAACCTAGCAGCGAGTGCTGAGGACATACATGACAAAGCCCTGGATCACTGCATCAGTGCCAGGGTCCTCCATTCACACAAGTCTCCTCCTGACTCCAATACAAGAATATTTTGGGGAACCTTCTCAAAACATCTCTACCAAAGGGCCAAAAACCGTTATGGCCCAAGGGTGTCTGACTCTCTACACAAGCTTGCTTCAGTGTTAGAAAAGGGGCACTGCATTGAGGTGACAAAGACACTAGGTGCAGCCCTGCTGCCACTTTTGCCGGTCATCATTTGAACACCTCACCAAGTGGACGGTCCCCAGAAAGGCTCCCAGGGAGAAGAGGTGCCTTGAGAAAGCCTCAGCAGAGATGGAGGAACAATTCACTGATGGGATCAATCTGAGGGAATGATTTAATGCCCTGTTATTAGGTAACATTGAAATTTTTACTGTATTTCTTAGTGAAAAAAATAGTTCCTTAGGAAAAGAGGCAAAAGGTTAAAGCCAAAAGTTTTACACACATAAATAACAAATCCTCATCACAAAAAGTTAAGTATTAGCATAGGTCCTTCATATTATGCATGGGTTTCAGTTCGGTTTGTTGAGTTTAGTCCCATTAAATTGTACATAGCTGCTGAGAAAGGTTCACAACTCTTAAGCATGAAGATCATATTTCCCTTATATTACCACTAGGTGGCTCAAAATCAGAGCCAAAATACACTACTGCTCAATCTATGATCCGAATAAACACCCACAGTTTAAAGACCATCAGGTATTCTCTCATAGTTGTTATACTTCAAAATTTTCTATAAATCTTCAAGTTCCACCGATTAATGGTAAATATTGTCCTGAGACAACACAGCTGTCATAGCCTCAGCCACGTTATAGTACTTAAAGGCAGATGTTGCTTGTGAATGTGGGGGAGCAACATCCAGATGAGTGATTTGTGTTTTTCTCCTCCTTAAAATCAGCTGCAACTGAGTGAAGTCACCGGCTGACAGAGAGGAGAGGAGGATGTTCAAATGCGTCTAAAGAGCAGTCTTAGCACCACATTATATTTTAATTTATTTTAACAAATCATTTCAACAGGTAACTTGTTTTATTTCATAGTGATTGCCTTTATTTATAACTGTTAGCAGCTTGTGACTTGAGGTCTAACTTTCTATTACACATTGCTTTAGATTAGGGACAAAGCTTGCAAATCAAACCCATCCTTACTTGAAAGTAACTTACTGATAGGCGAGACTCCTGGGGATGGATATATATCTGCAATCAATCAAACCAGCAGGCTTACGGCACTTTGCTCTTTCCAGGTCAAGTAAAATAAATAGAAAGGACACTTTCTTCAGAACTTTAAAAGGCAGATTATGTTATCTGCTACCTTACAGTCAGCCAGTATCATACCACTGACATATGAATTAGCTCCTTTTGAGGCTGATGGAACTTGTTGGAGAGGAGGATGCCAGAGAGAGAGCGAGAGAGAAATGAGACATAGAAAGGATGTTTATTTTCTCATAATTCAAATGCCTTAAATATCATATGCAAATCTCCCATTTCTTATATGAAGAAAGTCTGGATATTAGCTACACTGGGTACCTTCTCACAGTAGCCCTGGCATTACACATGCAGATAAAACACTTTCACAGAGGTTATAATCTGGGCAGTTAAAACACAACTGAGCAATAAGAATGTTTTCATGTGGTGGCTCACTGGTGAAGATTTGGTATCCACATGTGCTCATCGTGACTGTAAGTGAGAATTACTGAAAGAGAGAAATCTGTATCAGAAGACAATATCCAGATTGATAGCAGATTCATACCTACACATTTTCCTTGGCCTCTCTAGAAAAACACAGTATGTGCTTGTATCGCTTGTCTTTCGTTTTCAACAACACATGCTCAGACCTGGGGAGCTGTGGTGTCAGAAGCTGAGATGAAGCTGGGGCCCTAAAATCTCTGTCAGGAAACAGGACCTGGATGTTTCCATGCACAAGGGGAGTCCCTCGAGCACACGTTGACACACCTTTAGCTTTGGAAGGAGAAGCCTCCTGTGTCTCCTACTGAAGAGCCTTGCCTTTCCCTCCCGCAGAGAAAGACTTCTGGAAGAGCAGCAGCACTGGCATGAAGCAAACACTCTAACACTCCTCCCTTACAACAGTCCCCTCCATTGGGGGACTGTTAAATTATTTATAGTTTGAAAACCTTCACAAGTTCCTTGCAAGCTGTGCTTTCAGATATGCTGTTGGACAGGGCAATACCCCAGTCTCTGTGCCCCAGCTCTCACCATGATATAGATATGAGGGGTTACCCTCCAGACGCAGAGGCATTGCACACTCAGGTGCTTCGCGTCCTGGAACAAAGCTTCGTGGCCCAAAGACGCCCTGCATGGCTCCAAACACAGCTCTCTGTTCGGCAGCAGAGAGTACAAACAAGAAGGCAGGAATGGCTCTTGTCTTGGGGACACGGGGTCCTGTCCCCACAACTTTATAAACCCTGCTAAAAATCTTTCTTTGGCATTCTGCCTTAACAGTGACATACAGCAGTGGCATGACGCAATGGACCTTGAACTCCTCTGTACAAAACTTGTACAGGCCTTGTAGGTTGTCCTATAGGAGGTAACTGCAAACCTTGAACAAACTTTTTACAACAGGTAATAAGATACAAGATGTAGCAACTCACTACAACAAGTACCAAGTTTCCCTAGATATTTGTTTTTACAATGCTTAAATGTCTTACAAAGCCCGCATGTATTTGTGAAACCTTTGTCCTTGGTGGGGCTTTCGCTGGCTGTGGCTGGCTGTTGCTGACTACTTTTTTCTGTTCTGTACAATACTGTTGCCTTAAACTTCCACTATATTATATGCACATGTGCACACACATACGCACGTTTACCACAGTTTTTTGTTAGGCTCCCCACCAGCTTAAAAAGTATTAGAGTTGCCACTGCAGGAAGGTATACCTCACTCTGATACACTGTTCTGCATGTGGGTCCTGCCAGAAGCGAGTCCAGTTCATCGTCTCTTTCCTGATTTTCAAAGCCCTCCACGTCTGGTTCTGCCTACAGTGACAGATGATTTATCTGGGATTAGGCCTTCTCATGACAAACACCTTATATGTGGATCAGTAGGAACAGACCTGTGACCGTAAGTGGCTGAACCTTCAGAACAGCCAAAACTGAGTTATGGAAACAAGTCAGCAAGCAAAGTAAAGACATCCACTAAATGTACCAAATTCAAATGAAAGGCAAAACCTCCCTTTGCGCTCTCACTGTGTGCTGGCTGCCAGACCAGGTCACACTTCCTCTTCATAATAAACGAATCTGATTCTTGATGGCTGCAAAGGATGGGAGATCTTTGTCACTAGTCTGGGTCTTAAAAAGTTTTCTGATACTACGAATCAGCTCTGTGACAGATGCTACATGCTGGCTATAATCCACAAGTTTGTTTCTGAGATATGTTCATCTGGCCTGTAATATTTTTGAAACTAGGTGTTTACTCTGTGGTCAAATTGCTTATACAGATTTTGCAACAGTTCAGGATTTTGTGCTTGCTGTGTGCCCAGAGTGAGTGCTGAACACTTATGAAATTTGAGGTCATAGTTTCTGAAACCCTAAACTTCTCTGCAAAACAGATGCATTTTCTTGCAAAAAGCAGAAACTCTCAGAAAGCCCTCCTGCCTGCATCCCAGCATGGCCAAAATCTATTTGCAGTTAGATTATCAAGCATATTTTACAACCTTAAAGTACATATGACAAACAGTATTTTAGATTCTCTGTTAAAAAATATTTCACCATATCTACACTAGAGTGTAAGACACTCAGCTACTATGGATAGGCCTTTGCATATATGGTATCTGCCTCTGAAGTGAGGCCCAGAGGGATAAACCAGTGGTGTCTAAGTAGTAGTTTGCCACATGTGGCTGCAGTTTCAGATGTTCAGCTGACTCCCCAGCCGGCCCGTGATGCTGGCAGCATGCAAACTGCAGGGCACATAACAAATGCATGCTTGTTCTGCACGAAAGGACACTGGCTACCCTGATGCTCCCTTAAAGCCCTCCTGGTCTGAGGAAGAGGGACAAAAAGTTTACTCACTAGCAGAATGGGAGGAAAAGGTACAGGAAATTATGGCTCATGTTTGACAATTTTCTCTCTCTTTTAAAAGAGAAGGAGCAAGCATGTATTTACCATCTCTCTTTTCTGAAAGGGGAATGTTCGTTCCTACAGTGCCACCTTCAGTCCTCTCTTGCCTATAGTCCCAGTTTTACCTCGTTTGTTCCATCTTCTGAAGAACTTTGATTATTTCTGCTAGTGAAAGCCCAAACAAAAGCATCGTTCTGCATTTCTTTTTGATAGCGTCTTGGGTTTCTAAAACATTACACTCCTCAAATCCAAGAGTTAATCCTTGAAAATTTCTGAGCTACGTTAATTGTCTCTATTATGTATGACCACATTCAGCTGACTCGGCAATCATTTATTTGCGGAAAGGGTAATGGATAGGTAGGAGCAGGGAGGGGTAAGTTGCAATGGTGTATTACTAAGAAGCTTTTTCTACACAACAGATCTGGTAGGTTTCAGTGTATAAGCTATGGACCTGAATGGATATTATGATAAGGAGAACCAACCTATAAAAGAGCAAATACAGGTTCTTTCTGTCAGAAAATTATATTTGTTACACTGGAGGGATTATATACAGCTTGATGGTTCACTGAATGAACTTATCCTCTATACTAGCAAGTTTTATACCCAGTTAATTTAATATAACTGTATTAATTGTTTTGCTAAGAAATGTATAACTAGAATATAAAAGGAATGTGAAATGCATTATAATTCTTTCCTGTCATCACAGAGATTTTTTACATGAGGATATGGAACTGACAGCTATTTTCAAGCCAAAGAAGTACCATGTTAACTTTTTCAGGATAAAGAGTAATTTGTGTCACACTCTCCTCCATGTCATATTCTGCCAAGAATATCTGCAGTAACTTCCTGGAAGTCAGAATTTTTTGAAGTATATTAACTACCACAGGCATGTTTGCATCAGTGTTTGCGTTGGTCTCACAGGATTTTGCCCCAGGCATCTGTCGCGTGAAAGGGAGGGACGGAAGGCCCTTCCTTATCTTTAAAATTTACGTTTGCCTGCCAGAGCCCCCCTGTTTGAGGACTTTCCTTGAGACAGTTTCGCAAAGTAAAAAGAATAAGATTTTATTAAAGCAACAGATAAAACAGGTTCGGAATTGCCGTTGATAAATGCACTTGCTGCTACAAATTTTCTTTCTATGAGCTCAAACTAACAATTAAGCGCTTTCAATAATACTATATTTTCCCGGGTAACGTCCAACGTTTGTCAGAGGCGCAAGTCTTACCAAAGAGGCATCCCTGTTTGGGGGAGGGAGAAGGAGGCTCGCTCGTCAGCAATCTCCAGTGAACAGGTCAGGGGTTCGGTTTTCTTCCCTTCCAAAAACTTTAGTGAGCTCTCCTCTGTTTTATAGCTGCTGAAGGTGGGATGTGGAAGTGCAGCAGACATACTTCATTGGCCAGATTGCCATTTGCGCGGTTGTTGGGGGTATGCCCCCTTAATTACATATCGTTATGCAGCAAAGGGTGTGATTTTTAATACGGTAAGCAGGGATAATGAGGCTGGGGGTACTATAGGTCAACAGTTAGTCTGTGAGCAGCAATTATTTTTTGGGATGCAACCCTTTGTGGTCGGGGTGGACCGCGATATCTCCATATCGCTCCCTCCTCCGCCGTGCAGCTGGAACAAACTGTCTGGCCTTCACCAGCTAGTTCGTTACTCATGTTGCAAAAGGGTGGTGTGCTTTGGCTGCCACGTACTGTTTTTCCCGTGTGCCCCCTTATCTTTCTCCCTGAATTCTCTCTTGTTCCCACATCAGCATCGAAGCTCATGGAACGTTGTCACTGGTACAACAAATGCAGAGTCACAGCACAAAGTAAAAGAGCAGGTGAAATATTGATCTATTTTAAGCTTTACCACTGATCTCAATGGCTACATTTGTATAGTACAGTATTCCTTTAAGAAACTCCTTTATGAAAACACTTTTTAACTATCCATCTTGCCTTCATCTTGGTGTGCATTTGGAGAGGGTCCAGCTAGACCCAAGAGCAGACTCTGGGATTGGGGTATCTCACCCACTCTTTTTATATTCTTCACTGCCCACTTTGAGGCAGCCAGGTCTGGGGCTGCACCAGGCTACAAACTTGTATCACACAGGGCCATGTGCTTGTGCATGTGCAAGACTTGCCCCACCATGGGCTCAGGCTTGGCATGCCCCCTTGAAGACTTCCCATTACAGAAAAGTATCTGTGCTCATTATCTGGCACATTCACAACTGAATGTCAGACTGAAGGAAAGTTCCCTGCGTCATAGGTAAATCTCATGCCAGATTCTTGCTGGGAAATTTTGTGCACAGCTGTGACCGTAGCTGGAGCCTACCTCTTCCCCAGAGCGATGAGAGGAGCCACCTCATCAACACAGTGAGCTTCAACAGGTGACATGAATATCCTCTTGCAGCCCTATGTTGAGGCCAGGAGGGTCAGATGTCTTGAGTTGAACACCCACAAGGTACATCAGGGGCTGGAAAGGCACTACACAGCCTGGCACATGCTCAGAGCCCACCACACACGTGCTGGTGAACCGCATGCCCTGGTGCCCATCCCGGCGCTCAGAGGCTTTTTTTTTAACTAAGAAATTAATGTCTTCATTGTCTCCAGCCTTGAAGCTAGCATAGCTAAATGTACCTACAAAATGAGTGTGAGAAACTGCTATTTCTATTTACTAGCATTTTATACATACACTACACAGCACAAGTGGTTCAAAAAGGTTTATGGCAGTGTTAATCGAGACATTAATGCAACTGCATCTAAGCCAGTTTCCTCTCATGGACTGAAAAACTTAAGTGTTTATTTTAATTTAGAATATTCAGAAACTAAACCTAGAAATGAAAGCACTTCCACCAAATATGATACTTATGAGAACAGTTGCAAAGGCTCAGTCATTTCCACACAGCAGCGAGAACCGAGGCCAGCAGTGTCGGCAGGACTAGGCACAAAGTGAGAATGCCATCATGCACTTCCATAATCCCTGGATTTAAATCCCCGCCACAGTTTCCTGAATGCACAGTTTTATCCTACTGTGCTGAAAGGAAATGACTTCACACATTCTATTGATGATCACATGCAAAAGTTATGATTTTTTGCATGCCAATAAAACAAGACTCTCCCACAGTGTATTGCCACCAGGCAGTATGTTCCACAGGGTGTGGCTCCAAAAAAGCGTGCTTAACTGTCATTAGCTTCCAGGGGAGTGACCTCTCTCTTCATTTGCCTCTCTGCACTATAAAGTAGAATAGACTTTTTACTTGTTTCTTTCTCTTTCCAAAGTATGTCATCACTATCAACTAAATATCCACTTATTTACCACGAAAGTAAAGTTTTGTTCTAATCTTTTTAGCCAAAACGTGAGATTAACAACTGTCCTTCATAAATGGTATCTGATGTAAAATATTTTAAGCTCACATTTTTAAAAAGGGCTGAAGTGTCTGTATCTACAGCTTTAAGCTTTTCTTATTGATAAAAGCTTTATTTGCATTTTTTCTGCCAAGTACATTCTGAACTCTGCAGTACAAAACCCCTGCCTGCTAATTGACATGGTATTTGAGCTTCAGATTAATATCCTCTCGAATGTTTTTCTGACAAGATGCTAATGAACCAATCAGCACAGCTTTGCCTGGAAGGAAACCCATAAAATATGAATTGTAAAGCCAGCCCATAAACAGAAATTGCTCAGATTGTACATCTAGTCCATCATGGTATTAATGAGGATTTCAGCCAGAACGAACAAGTGAACCCATTTTCTGCTGTAGACATTCATCCACCTTCAACTCAGCTCACTTGGATCTTGGAGCTGTGACTCTCTCTCTCTGTAGCACCTTTATAAGTTTGCATGTTTTCTGTGATTTTAACAACTTTTGAGATTTTATTTTTCAATACTTTTTCACATTGACAAGGTTGGAGGGGAAAATCTGTCTAAATTACTTTGGGAAAACTAGAAATGCCATATTCATTGGTTGAAAAACGTACCACACATATGCAGTGAATGTGCTCTGGGGAATGCAGCAGGCATGTGCTGTGCAGATGGCCTGTCCATGAGACCTGACCTGACACTTCCCCACTCCATTGCTCTGCACGCACAGCACCAGGGCACAGAGCATGCCCATGTGGATGTACCTCTAGATACACACAGGGTTACTGCACCTCTCACAGACCAGTTGCCTGCTAGTGTATCTATCCACCATCAACCAAATTCTTTAAATTAATGTTGGAGGGCTCTGTCTTGGTGAGAAGATAAGGGCTTGTTGCCACCAGGTGAAACTCTGTGGCCTCTAGCATAACTGTGTGGCTTCTGATACATACCAGCTCAGACCAGCTGCCCATAAAGGTCCCTTCTGACTTCAAACCCTATTCAAGACAGTAATTGAGAGAGTTACTGTTATGTAGTGCCTGATTTGCAATTTATGTGAAGTCGTCTGCTCACAGTTCATTTTCTGATGGAGAGTTTCTGTCCTCATTACAGTATTTGCTATCAAAAAAGGAATCTCTAATAATCACTTCACACAACCAAATTGATAATCTGAAGCAGGGTGATTCTTTTTTTTTTCAGTTAGGACATGATGTGAGAAGGGAAGCCAAATGTTATTCTACTAGTTCCTCAGTAAAAAGCAAAACACAGGCAAATCCATTTAAGCACAGAACACCAAGGCATCCTAGCAGAGTGAGAACCAGAGCTTATATAAGAGACATTACACACCTCATTAGGGAATGCAAAATATTTGACAAGGCAAAGCCTGTTGAGATCTGTAAATAAAGTATGAATGTTGGTGCTCCAGGGCAAAAAACTAGAACAAGCAGATACCAAAAGATAGAAAGGTGAGTTTAAGCTCCCCTGTCTAATGTATTTTAAAACACTCTAAATGTTCCCAAGTTTCTCAGTGACATCCTGTTCATTCAGCATAGTAAAATGCTGAGCAAGTGACAGGTACAGGGCAAACCTGATTCCTGAGGATGTGGCACATATGCCACAGTAAAATAATTACCTTGCTATATTAAGTGTCACTGTGGAACGTAAAGCAATCTTGTTAGTACTTACATGAGTGCGAGAGGAATTTATTAGCAATTTTTTGGAAAATAAGTACATTCTTGCTTATAGTTCAGCAACAACATAGTATTGACAAATAAAGATCTGATGGATGGGATTGTCTCATCCCTGAATCTCAGTTTTGTGAGGCTGCTCCACCAGCTGTGCAGTCCTTACTTCTGTAAGCAGTTCTGCTCCTCTCCAGGGCGTGGCAAAGGTCTGTGTCCCTTCAGGTTTTATATAATATAAATTCAAAACCCTCAGTGATGAGGTCAGCAGCAAACTCAAAAATAACACACTTACACCCATACCACAGCCTTGTGCCATCACAAACAACTCCTAATCTCTCAAAATGTAATAGAATCTGAGTTCTGACGGAGATCAGCTGACAGCTCAGCTCAAGGGCACTTTTTGAAGATGAAGAGCTCAACAAAGGTCCCGGGCTTGCAAAACTTGAACCTGCTGCAACACAGGATAAACAACAATCTTAAAGTACTGGCAATGGGCAAATTAACTGATGAAACTGCCTGTTTCTACTAGTGGTAAAGAAAATAGGTTATATCTTTCCTCATTATAGAGTTTTTGTTTTCATTTTTAAAATCTACATCTTTGCCCAGCAGAACATAACTAAGCATTCTATTGTTATCCAAACCACAGCGTCAGACAATAGACCACTAATGGTAAAGCAGTACAGCATAAGTTTGGCATTACAGATTTACATTCTTGCAGCAATTTTAGATTACATTCACCCTAACTAATCTATTTGGACCATTAGCAAGCTGATACTTCTCTATTTATCATGCCTTTGCAAGAGGTTATCACTGATATTAGCACAAAAATGAAGTACAATCTCTGAATCCTCTATATTCAGGAAAATTTAAAAAATAATCTGGCATCACACTGGACATACAGCACGGATGTATTGTAATTAGCCTGTATTCTGTGTAATAGCAACCAGAGAAACATTCACTACAAAGACCATTATATTTATATAAAGAGAGTTATAGAGGCATTCATGCACTGAACAACAGAATAAAGTGAACACACGTTTCAGATGCAGGGAGTCCATGAGAGAAAAGCCTGAATGTCACTTGGATTTGATAGCCCAGCTCAACCCTCTTGACTGAGATCAAATAGCTCCGGACTGTAACCCTGATGGGAGGAGGAAATGAGTATGCTCCAGAAAGGCTATTCTGTGCTCCCTCTCTCCCTTCCCAGGATAAGAGAGAGAGCAAAAGAAGTCCCACCCCATGGTGAGGTCAATGAGGTCTCCCCACTGAGGAGATGAGGTCTCCACAGCAAATGCCTGTACGAAGTTTGTTGTGGTTGGAGCGGGTAGCTGAGCTGTTGATTTAGATGGGGGCTGTCTCTCTAGTCTCCCTGTAAGAGGCACCTTGGATTAAGCTGGCCACAGGACTTAATGCCCCATTCACAGCTTTCCATTTTTAATCATCAGGTGCTTTAAGCAATAACTTAAGCAGGATGGTTCCAGTTCAGCAGTTTCACACTGGAGTACACCTGAAGCTCTTGCGTTAATTTGTACTGGTCCTGGGAATTTGTTAGGTTCAGTTGATTTATTCTAAAACCTTTCCTATTGACACTTCATTCAGCATTTCTCACACTCATCCTCTATGAAGAATAACTCCAGTGGGAACCTCACTGACCTCTTCTGTAACAACCACTAGCAAAAACACATCATTTAGCTCTGCTGCAAGGTCATATATTCACAGAGTGCTCTTTTTACACCTTCATCATGTATTGGCTCCACTGACTTTCTAGTCAGCCTCTGGCTTTTGATGTTTTTGGAGAAGGTTTTATAGCAGATTTCATACCTTTAGTAGGCTGTGTCTCTAAATCTTCATTGGCCAACTTTATTGCAGTTTGACATTCAGCTTGCCAGAGTTTATGTTCTTCTCCATTTTCCATGTTCAGATAAGACTTCCACTTTTTAAAAGATGTTTTTAATACCATCTGGCAGTTTCCACTGCCTTGATGTTTGACAATGCCAACATTTTCTTTTCTTTTGGTCTTTTAAAAAACTTTTCTGGCGGTGGTGTACATTGACTTGGTGCTTCTAAAATACTGTTTTGAAGCAGTCTCAGTGCTGCCAATAAACATTTTACTGCTTTATTTAATCCCCTGTTTTCTTTTTTACTATCTTACTGATTTATTGAAGTTCTGCTTTCCAAAAGGCCTAAGTCAGCCACACACATCATCTCAGATTTTTGTCATTTAAAAACAAAAAAGCTACAGTAATTTAAAACACCATCTTCTCATGGGACTGACCCCACAGATATGCGCTCTTATGTGAGTTTTCTTGTGAAGTCAATAGACTGGCATTAGAAAGGGTTTTGAGGAGCAGAACCCTTGAAAGTTTTACTGTAATCAAACAATAAGATTTTTTCTGCATTGGTCTTTTGTGGCCTCAGTATCTGCCTACCTTCCACTTGATTCTGAGTATTTACACACCAGAAATTTGCATCTAAATGGCATAAATTAGGCATAGCCTGGTTATCTAGTCTTATGGAATAATCATTTTTCAGTGAATTGTAATTTTAAAAAATGTTATATAGAAGAGAGGCATTTGCAATTATGAATTAAATTCAACCTTCTAAAGACTAAATCTGTTCTCCATTTACTTGTGAAAGTTGTGCCTGCTATACACAACCTGAATTACTTCTTTCAAATAGATATTTAAAGAACTGCATTAATTATCATTTCCTCAGGATTCAAAAGAATTGATATGGGCTGAAAGAGAAGAAAAGGTTTAATCACGTCACTCTCTTTCACCCCAGTGCCCCTTTTCCCAGCCTGCCTTAAGGCAGCTGGCATCTGAGCTGTTGTACAAATGGAAGAGAAGCAATATCCTAAAGATGAATATGAATCATATAGATGTTTTATTTCAAATGACAGGATTCTGACTATAAGACTTATGCCTGTAAAAGGTCAAATACAATTTTTCATTTCCTGAGTCTGGAGGGAGGGAGGGATTGAGGCGACATCTAAACTGTTCCCCTGCCCTAGCACCCTTGGTGGCTGCAGTGGGCACAGGGCTGAGGTGTAGCACAGGTACCCTTTGCCCCATGCATTAGATGTCCTTCCTGCGATGCTGCAGAGGGGACGGTGCACACCCAGACAGTGCACACCTGGACATTACACGCCTGGACGGTGCACACCTGGCCCTCCGTTCAGCGTGAAGCTGGGATACGCTGGGGCATATAGGTAGTCCCAGGTGCTGCAAGACACTCTCAGGTACTGCTCTTTTGACGTAACCTGGGACCAGGGATCAAATGTAGGTGAGAGGCTGCTCTGCTTTGTGTTTTGCTGCTGTTGTGCAGCCAGTGAATTCACCCAGCAGCGCAAAACAAAAGGAGCCCGATGCTTCGACCCAGTCAGGGTGCACCGGCGCGTTTCATGTATATTCTTACAGGAGAAAGCAAAGGTTGCTCCAGCATCCAGCATCTCAGGGACATCAGGGAAGCTTCTGTGCAGGAGGTGGTCTTGAGTGGGAGATACACTGGTTTTGTGGCTCCTCCAGGCCCAGAAATCATGCATATATTAACCGTTTTGCAAACTTCTGATTTTCTTTTTACTTTGATGTAATTCTGAGGTTGTTTACACGAAAATAGTGAAATTAGGTACAGATAAGCCAGCAGTAGTTAAAAGAGACTTTGCCTTTGTAAGCCTTTACTTACCTTTCCTCCATGCAGCTAATGGCTCCTGTGGTTTTATTGTTATTGTTTTGGGAGGGGGTTCTTTTTTTTTCTTCGAGAGCCATGCTTCATGGCAATCTCTGTCTTCTCCTATGTCTTCAACAGAAATGGGGTCAAATCCAGTATGCCAGCTCCTGTCTTCCTTTGGAAAATGAAGTTTGAAATAGCAGCCAACACCCTGCTGACAATGTGCAGCAGCCAGCAAATTCCACCTCTTATTTTAAAATTAAAATATCAAAATCAGAACAACCGACACGAAAGCAAGGATATAAGTCCAAATTTATAGAGGAAGTCTGTTTCTCTTTTAAAGCAAATTTGTTCTGAACTATCAGCAACACTAGGCCTCTGTAAGCACCAAGTGCTGTATTCAGATCGTCCTCCCTCTCGTGCCCCGTGTTTCCTATGGACTGGCTATAGGGACCTTCCCATTTATCACTGTCCCTGGGTCTTTCCATCCCTCAGAAATCTTAGAAGCCCCTATTCTCCTGCTGAGTAGGAACAGGGACTAAAGAAAAATGTTGACTGTCTGGATATTACCCTGAATCCCAGATCCACAAACATATAAAGGTGCATAACATCAGTTGGGCACATAAATCCCCCTGACTACAATACAACGGATTTTAAGTTCTTCGAGTCAGGTTCCCAGCTGTCCCTGTGGTTCTAGGCTTCGGTTTGTAATGGCACACACAATTTAAAAATGAGGCTGGTTTAGTTGTTCACACAAGGCAACATCAAAGGTGTGCCAAAGTAGATTATAGAAAAATGTCATTGTAACCTGGCACCACTCTCAGGGTCAGGTCTCTCTCTCCAGCAGATTTTGTTTGTTCCTTTTGAAATTCATCTCAGACTTCTGCAGAGATAAGAATGGGAAGCACCATTACCAGGAGCTGATAACTTTGTTCATTTTAAGATCTAGAGAAAAATGAAAGTGTTTGATGGAAGTGTCAGTTCAGCCTTTACCACTAAGTTCCTAATGCAGCACTAGAATGAAAAAACACCAACAGAATTGGTGCAGAGTTTTGATCTCTCCCAATGTACACTTAATAAATGTGTAATCCAGGATGCATTTCAAAATAGAATTAAGAGAACAAATTGCCCCAAAATGCACCTGAAGTGAGGCTGAGTAAGAAGTATATATATATACCATGACAGATTTTTTTTTTAACATGTTCATCCTGAAAATGTCTTCTGCAATTTTAATTCCCTACTAATACAGGCTGCATTAGTGACATCCAGAGTGATATTTTTCACTTTTAATCACATTTCCATCATCATGCTGAGGCTAAACTGTCAGGTGGTTTTAAAATTAAGCTGGTTTTGAACTTCAAATCTATGTGACTACAGGAATGATAAACACTATACAGACTACAATACATCAGCCTTATGTTTTTCAAAATCAAATCAATTGTGCAGCAGGACATACATTCAAAGATCTGTAAGTATTAAGTCTCAATAAGCATATCACAGAACTCAAGATTCAATGGAAAAAACAATCTTGCACTCAAAACTCCCATGCATACCCCAGCAAGTTAAAATATAATTCCTCTGTTTAGAAATTACAAAGCAAGTTTTGCTTTCTATGGACATTCTGTGCTTCTCTAGCTCTGGCAGGGGTTTTGAATGTAAAATATTAGTAACAAAATATGTCAGAAAAAACAACAGAGAAAAAGGATGTGATAAATGTCAGTCTCCATACAATATACCTCTTCACTATCTAAGACAGTAAAAACTGTCTTCACTTGATTATTTGACTATGATTTTGTACAGAACTGGACTATGAAAATGGGTATTCAGTATTTATGTTTCTTTAATTTTTGGCATTTCCTAGGGTATGTGCAGCAAGTCTAGAGAATGAGGAAAATTATTCCAAATAGATTTTTGTGAATATATTCTTTTGAAACTTTATACAACTATCCTACACTCAGCTTTCCTTTCTCATCCAACAACTCCCCCCTAGATGAATGAGAGGAGACAAAAATACCCACAGAATTTTATCCTTAAGACGTCTTCACAAAGAAGAACTTACAGACATTTCCACAACTAGCTGAGTACAACTGCTGATGAAAGATGACTTAATTGACTTCATTCAAATCACCCCAGGTGGGTGATTAAAAAATTGATTAGGGATTTTTCCCCCTCCTGTCAAGCCTGACTGCAGCTCAGTTAAATTAATAGTATATCTCTTCCTGAGCTTGAGATGATAATACACTGCTTGATTGACTGAAGTGTCCCTGGGTCAAATCAAACAGGACAAACTGATGCTACAGAACATCTCTCTAGCTGGCACATGATATTATCCACTTTTCAATGCATAATATATTTTCCTACCACTGATTTTCAGCTTTCTGTGACCACTGAATAAGAGAAATAAAATCTCTTTAAAGCTGGGGAAATGTGAAGGGAGAAAAGAATAGTTTAATCCACAAAAAAAATTTTTTTTCACAGTTGCTTACCCTCCAAGAACTAACTTTCCTCTGGAAAGAGTCCTCTCCAAACACCCACTGGAATCCTGCTCTCACCATGCAAGTTTGGCATCTTTAACAAGCAGCTAGCTAGCGCTGCCACTAGCAGTGTTTCAGTGGTCTTTATCACTGGTACCATGAGCTTCAGTGCCAAGGACGATGGAGTAGACGTTTCCAGATTCCAGCAAAATAAAGTTCCCAGAAGTTGAAAGGATGGTTTGAGCTGAGGTTGTTTCTTTCCAAGAGAAAAGTTACAAAGAGTATCACAATGAATTCTGGGTGAATTGTAACCAAAACAAAGCCGAAAGTGGCCAAAGGGTGAAGCACATTTGGACTGAAGCAGAGCTCGCATCAAGGCAGAGGTAGGTATGGAGTGTCAGTGCCATGGATGATGCACAACAGCATCTGAAGAATAATGAGCATTAGAGAAAATCCAGTGCTGAATGTCAGATTTTGGGTAACGCTTTTCTCCCCCGAGAGCAGGCCTAGCTGACTAATCTATGGAGACCTGCAACTCATTTTTTCAGAAATTCCTGTTACAGTCCTAGCCAGCTTGATACCCTGGACAGCTGAGCTGGCCTCTCTTGTGTTCGGATCGTTGCTTGTCTTCAGTTCTTGTGTGAGACAAGCTGTATCCTTTCACAGAAGAATTTCTGAAATAGAGACAGCTATAACTGACCCTTCTATTAAAAACAAATGTAAACTTGATTCTCAGGCTAAGTACTTCCTGAAAAAGACATACAAACTGCATGTTTCTCAGGGAATTGGCCGCTAATAAAAGCATGTATTTTAATGTCTGTCACTTGGGGATCCAGCTGGAGTGAGAAGGTGTTTGAATCACAGTGCTGATGCCTAAATACTCAGGCAGTGATTGCTGTACAAGTTTCTACTTTTGTCTCATCAATGAACTACAAAACAAGGCAAAATAAATGACTGCTCCAACAAGTAATGCAACAGCCTACTGCAGGGCATCCAGCTGGACATTACAATTGCTCTGCCAGGTCACAGTAGGCAGCGGGAAGCAGCTGCTGTCAGAGGGAGCAGAAGGACAAACAGCACGTCAGGCACTCCTGGATGAGAAAGTCCCCCCCAACCCCCGTCCCATCCAGCCAAGGGGCTGCACCAGGGTGGGCACGCTCCAGGACTAACTAATTGCTAGGCAGGCTGCTGACATAAGGCGCTCTAAAGCATGCATAATAACTAAATAAGTAGAACAAAAAGAGTTTTATTTTCTGTCATTTCCTACTGAACACATTGCCCTGCTTACTACCCCAGCCATTGCCTGCACATCATTCAGCAGAGCACAGCTCCACTGACGGGAAAGCCACTAAAATATAGGACATGGACAGAGTGGGGGGGGGGGGTTTATCACTGTAACCAGATCCTGATAATTCTTCAGTGTGTGTATAACATTATACACAGATGTGATTGCAGTATCAGGAGTCGTATTGGATAATCTCACCTTCCTGAGCCTATCTGTGTCACAGCATCTGCTTCTTCTACCCCCTGCGATGAACTACGACTACTGCAGTAGTCTGGGAAGCCTGAAGCATTTCAGCAGCTGGGAAGGAAATAAAAGGAAGCCACTTTGTCTGCAAGGAGGGTAACCTGAGTTTGCTAAGCTTCCTAGTAGTTTTGCTTTTAAAGGTAACTTGTTTGTTTCAAGCAAGCTGGCATTAAATGAGGTACAAGTGTTCACACAGGATGAATGTTGATGAGCTGAAAGCCTTAAGAATATTAGCTTTAGAAGGGTCTTCCTAACACAAATTGTCTTAATGCTCCATTACTCAAGTGCACAAAAGCCCTAGTCAAATGCCTCTTTCAACTGCTAGATAATTTAGTGATGCTATGCCTTTATGTTTATGTTCTAAATAAAACATATTTAGTGTTCTTCTACTGATTTTGTAAAGGGATATGTAAAAAAGTGAAAATTATTAATGGCAAATTATTGACATTTCCCCTTTCCTCCCAATTAACAAAGTAAGTTTTCAATCATTTGCTCAATTTAGTGAAATGATAGCAAGACCTAATACCGTTAAGTAATACAAATGGAATGGGTAGTCACAATGTGTTACAGTTTATTAAAGAACATTTTAGGTTACCTTAAAAGCTCATAACTTTAATAGACCTTGTAGGGTCCATTAAAAATTTAATTCAAATAATAGATTTTTCATTCTGTGGATTTTATATACAACAACTAATGATTTATTCAGCTTAAGAATATCTGGAAATAAAGTCTCTACAGTATATGAAAAATTCTATGACCAGGATTCTTAAGCATGGTGATAACACAAACAGCTAATAACGCTGACAATATAACAATTTACTTCCTTCAGAGGGAATTGATGCTTCGGGGAAAAAAAAAGTGCTTCCTCTTGTATCTTCCTAAATGCAAGCTCTCTATTTACCACTGATTTATTTTGATTCTCATAGTTCTTTTTGCATTTTTGTTTTTAGCAATTAGTTGAAACTTAAAGGCTGCCCTTAGTTTTCTTACACTAATTCATTGTGGAGCACTTGTATATGTCTATGGTGGCCTTTTTTTTAAACAGCTTAGTTAGAAAGACCTTTAATGTTAATATGAATTTATTTGTATGGTTTTGGTATTGTCTGAAATTATATTACTATTGCATTAAAAATGACATTTTATGAAGAATTTCTATTTTATTTCAGTTTTATTTCTTTTTGATCCAATATTCCCTCCAGGCTGAGAGAGACCTTCAAGCTAAAGGTTAATGCTGACATTTATGATTCTATATTTTTGTTTATATTTGCACATAACCACATGAAAACAAAGGAATCTCATTTCCATATACACTTGTTAGCAACAACAATTTTCAGCCAGCACTTTGTACATAGAAGACATATTTTATAGCTATTACTCAAAACAATGGTGATGATAATGAGTTGAACAACCTTTTGAGCAGAGGCAGACTGCAGAACTCTCACTGCATTATGCAAACTTTAAAAATATAATTGGGCTACAAAAAATCGTATTAAATTGTCATACACATTATTTTCCTCTTACAGGATTGCTGATTATTAAAATATTTTGCATGGATATGCTCTTTTATTATGCACTTTTAAAACTCCCTCAAATACTCATCAACTTTAAACTCCAAATCATAACTTTGGTAGTTAGCAATGCCACAGATGTTGAAATATATTTGGCCACACTGAAAAAAATAGCCCCAAACCATTCTCCATCAAATTAAACTTTATACAAAATATACGTTGTATATTTTCTTTTTCCTGTTCAAATTCAGTTGATGTAACAACCCATTTCTTTATTTTTAAATTATATGTTATCTTAATGTTTTTATTTTCTGTAATCAGACCTAGATGGTGAGTCTTGTGTACATATTAGAAAAAAATGGTTTATTACAACATCAGTATTTCCTCCTCATTCAGTCTTCAAGTATGCACAGACTGCAGTTCAGAGTCCTCTAAATTGAACACATATGCCCAAAACTCACTTACCCTACCAGGATTAGTCTCTCTTGATCTGTACACATAATAAAGAAAATAAAGAAATGATATTTGTAATGGCTAGCTGTAAGGCCAACATTTCTTTTGGTGACAAAAGTCTCAGTTTGTAGGATCACTTCAGGAATCATTAAGAAAAAACTCGAAGAAAAAGCAAATTTAATTCACAAAGAAGTTATTATTACATTTCCGTTCCACAGTGTCCAGTTGCTGAATGTTGTTGACTTCCTCTGTCCTGCACATGGCTTCATTCATTTACAGGTTTCCCAGTGGTGACATTAATCAAAGAATCAGAACAGAGCAGCAGCAGGAGAAAAGAAGCTGTATCATTTTCCCTGCTTTTGTTGCTACTCTAGTTGCTTTTCTCTTGCTCCCCAATGCTATTGTGCTTGTATTTACTGACAATCTACTATGACAAGCAACTGGGCAAGGAGGGAACCACCATTCCCAGCTACTTCTTGCCACCACTCCCCACCACCAGCGGTCATTGGGGTGGAGGTACAGTAGCCTTCTGACTAGGACCACCACACAGGGTATTTGACCTGAGAATCTCATTGCTCTTTTCCACTGCCTGGCATGGACCCACTGTGGTTGCACTTTCTGCAGCTCTTTCAGGGACTGCACTTACAGTATTTGCCACCTTTTTGCCAGCCCCAGAAAAATCCTTTTCCACAGGAGCCAGGTGCCTGGTGGTTACTGGGCAAGTGCCCAAGGCCCTAACAGCTGAACCATCCCCAGAGCTTCCTTCCAGCTCACAGCGCACTGTTCATACCATGGGGCTTCGGTGCACCACAGCCGCGAGCAACCAGCAATTATGGTACTGTACCACTAAAACGAGGAACTCCATTATAATGAGCGTGATCTCCGAGCCAATGCAACACTCAGAGCACTCAGAGCTGCCTCAAAACAGACACATTTACTCTGGACAGTACCAGGGAGGGATTATAGCCGAGCTGTGTCAAGGCAGAGAAGGCAAGCATGAACACAGAAAAGAAACCAACAAAGAGGTAAGAGGAGAACGAGTCTTGACAGAAACAAGCACAAGAATATTGCAGGAGGAAGATTTGTCTACATACAGACTTGTCTATAGCTTTTCTTACTCTCTGCTTTTTGGCTGACACTTCCCCTTCTGCTCAATCTATCGTAGCCACCGCTGTACTACTTCCCCTTTAGGAATTTTTTTCACTCCCTCCTATCTCCTCTGCAAACTCTTGTATGAGATTTCCTTTACTCTGAACATTTTCTCCATCATTAGTTCTCCACAGAATTGGACATTAAGCTTTGACTGCATGAAGAAAGACCTTTACATAGGTTATTTGTATAACAATGTATAAAGCTTGCTCAGTCTGCCCCTCACAAAGATGGATCTCATCCCATTGTTGTCGCCTATGCTGGCAATACTGACCTATTCTCTTCTGAGAGGGGGACATTGGCATTTTCCATTGGAAAACAAGTTAAGACTGTTAGGCCACTAGACTAGACTAGTAAATAGAAGAGGTCAAGGCTCCTTCTATGGCCCTGAGTGACATGGTCTGGCTTGCATCTCTACAGCTTTCCCACTCTACGGGAATGGCAAATGGTCCTGCCTTTTGGGAATAGTCTCTAGCAGAAGCTGAGCTCTGAACTGAATTCAAGAATTTTGGGGGAAAGTACTATTTGGCACAGGCCAAAACTGTGCCAGGAACCAAACTAACAATCTAGTTATTAACCTGAGCTTAGATCCTGACATTAATTAGATTCCTCTTGTAGCTGTAGCCTTAAACACTTATAGAATCTATCCAATGCAGTAAGGGAAGCTAAGTTTTTGCAACTATTTTGTGACAAATTATCTTGACCTAATTTAAATAATTATCTTTGAGCCATGCCTATAAGAGGTTTTACACAATGTACCCATACAGGCTTGAGAATTTTCAGCTACCACACTGAAAATAACCAACCAGGAACCAGTGGATTCTGGGCAAAGCAGGCACAATATCTCAAGCTTTTTCAAAAGGTATAGAGAAGGCAAGGAAAACATAAATGGAGTGGCAGCAAGACTACATGGGACAGTGAGCTCTGGGCTGAGAGGAAGCTGTAAGGAAAGCACAGCAGTTAAATAGCTTACACAGACACAGTGGTGGGCTGCTATTTAAAAGCAATAGATGGACAGAAAAGCAGACTGCTAGAGGATAACAGTGCTTTGCTTTTAGTCTGTATTAGTAGAAGATGACTAGGGGCCACAGGAATACTACTGTTACCATGCCAGGTGAGATCACAAGTAGTCTGCAAGCTACCTGTGTCGCTAACTTATTGCAAACTCCATTAGGCGTGGCTGCACTGTCCCACTTCACTTCTACTGAGTGCAAAATACCATGGTCTTTGTTTTAGGGAAGAATTTCCAAGATTCAAAGCAAAAATAAAGATACCTGGAACCAAATATATCATCTGCTTGAACACCCATGTATACTCCATGCCAGTGCCTTGCTTCTGTTCATCAGATTGCCTCAAGTGTGCAGTTTGCAATCTTTGTGAGCTACAGTCAATACCTTTTCCTGTATATGCACCCCATTCCCCTAGCCACCATTTAAGTGCCTCCACTCTATCACTTGGTTTGTATTTCTCTGACTGAAAAAATCATTTCCTGCCTAATGTAACAGCCATGCTACTCTGTCTCCCTGAGGAATTTTTATTTTCATTGTTCCCCGCTTTTTATTCCCTAATAACTATCCATTTGATACTCAAATGTCTCTTCTATCAGCAAAATACAGGAATCTCGTCTGCATATGTGGGAAGAATCAGCCAAGCGAGGCCGACTTAAAATATATACAGCTATAGTTTGAACTTCTCAAAGCTATATGATAATAACTTTGAACCTAAAAAATGTGTAGTGGGTAGATAGTACAAAGTATTGACTATACCAGGAGAGCCTGCAGGGTCAGGCTCAAATTTAAAAGAACACAGCTAGGAAAGTATGAAGCTGACATAATGTCAGGGAAGAATTACAGCTGCTGGGTGTCATTTCTCTATTCTAAAAGCTTGGATTTAAATTTCACAGTAATTTTAACATTAACAATTATATCAGCATAAATATCCTTTAATTAGCATGCCACCTTACCTTCATTTCATCTCATTCTGTGCCAGCAGATTTAAATTAATGCCCTCTAGCAGCAACTCTATCAAAAAATAAATATGTATTTCAAAATAGGCATAAGTTATCATTTACTATTGTATAGTTTTTCTTCAGTTATCATTTAAGTAATTTGGGCTTTTTCTTCTTCTATCAGCATCAAAATCCATGTTAAATTTTTTTTTAAATCTCAGCAAGATATTAAAATCACTTTTCTTACTTAACGCTATTTTTATCAAAATCCTGTCTACTTTTTTCTTCACTGCTGAATCTTTTGTACTTCCTAGAATATGAAAAACTCAGGTGAATCATCCCTCAGTAGTCATGCAGGATACGTTTTGATTCATGAGAAAGCAGCAGACAGTGAAGAATTTTTTAGAAAAAGACCTAGAA
Source organism: Apteryx mantelli (assembly GCF_036417845.1). Taxonomy (NCBI): domain Eukaryota; kingdom Metazoa; phylum Chordata; class Aves; order Apterygiformes; family Apterygidae; genus Apteryx; species Apteryx mantelli. Next base: position 150,051,233 of record NC_089979.1, on the reverse strand, counting down.
AACTGTCGAATCTGGCTAAAGGAAAGATCATTTACAGCTTGTGTTTCATTCTGTTTATGGTTCTGTTAAAGAAATGTTCTTTCTGAACCTGTAATTACTGTCGGAAATGTGTTTTGACCTACGATAAGCAGATGAATGTGTGTGTGTGTGTGTGTATGTATATATGCACATGCACGCATGTGTTTGTATTAGCAGCTTGGAAAAATGTCTTACGACATATATTACTTACAGGCTTTGTTTTTAGAAGGATGGATGCCAAAACATCCTCTAAAAATTATATTCCCAAGGAATATTATGGTACTTTGGCTAAACTATTAATTTCATTAGCCTGATCTTCTTAGAACACAGAAGAATCATTTGGCTTGTTTCATTTCTCTGCTACAATTTGTTTTGCATTTGTGCAAGCTCTCTGAAGCAGACTGTCTTTGCTACCTGTTTATATGGTGCTTATCACAATCTTTGTCACTCTTTATTTGAGGTCATGTTTGGGCATAAGTCTAGATGTCCCTGTAGGTCTTGATGGACTATGATGTGGCTAAACTGGAATTAAGGAAAACCGTCCCCATGTAGACATCTTCTATTCAAATCAAGCATGCACCTACTCTGGTGGGTCTAGCATCCCTGCAGAGTTTATGTTTTTCTTCTTAAAGAGAAAAATAAACATGCAAAGTAAAAGATATTCAGTAAGAGCAGTAGTTTGAAGAATTCCTTTCTGGAAATGTTATTGCTCTGAGAAGTGGATGAATTCTGCAATTTCTGTTTTATGAAAGAAAAAGCATCTTTCACTGAAATCATACCAGCATATGCAGTTACAGCTTTGAGGATGAAGTTCACGGAAACCCCATGCCATCATCTCCTTCCAAAAAATAACAGGAACCTTTAGTGTACCCTTTTCTCTTAGTTTTCCTCCAGGAGGGTGGCGCCTGCACTTTTCTGTTTCTCCATCCTGACACTAATCCAGAATTGCTCTTGCCAGCGGAGGTTAAAGAGATCAGCTCTAGAAAGGCAGCCATAATTAATCCATAATTAAGTGGTCTTGGAGAGGGGAAGTTCAAAATCAGAAGTGCCCCCTCCATCAGATTAATGAAGTAGGAAGAGAGGAAAGTTATCCTGCTCACTCAGAAGATCCATAAAAAATTGCAGAAACTGTGCTGCTCTGTTCCTTAAAGCTTCAGCATATGAATCAGCACTCCCCTGAGCATCTGTAAGTGACATATTATTGTGCAATAAGGAACAGAAAGAAGGAAGTCTTCTAAAACCAACAGGATTAGGAACATGTGAAGAAGAAAGTGAACTTTTTCAAGCCTTAGCTATTACACATGACCAAAAAGCGAAGCATGAAGAATTCAAACTCCATGTGACCATTTTGGCACTGACGCTTTCCCTTTCAGCAAGGGGAATTTCTCAGTTCCTCCTCCAGGTCCCAAGCAAACTGCAAACTTTAAATTTAGACCTGTCTCTGCAGTTGATTGTTTTGTTTCAAAAGGAAAACTTGTGACCTTCTGCAAGTTCGGGGGGTCTTTTCCAGAATACTCCCTTTGAGGCCACTTTGGGAACTGTCCAGAGCAGATTATCAGAGCAGGCCCCGCGATGAAGTGGAGGACGGAAGCGCAGCCTCCCCTCTCTCGCACTACCTGGAGTGGGCACCATGGGAGAAAATGTTAGGAGATGCTGAGGGACACATTACAATACTTTTCTCTCCTGTGGTCCTTTCTTCTCTGCTGCAAAAGAATTGGTTTTAGGGCATGTACTGTTTAGGGCATAAACTATTCAGAAAGACATCATGGTACGCAGTCACAAACTTACTCCTCGCTTTTAGCTTTTTATCTTTTGAGAAAATGTTACAGTATAATCCTTGCCTTGTGACTTCCACTAGCATAGATAAAACCAAAAACTGGCATACTTTCACCAGGCTATGAGACTGATTATTTAAACTGTGGGTTTTTCTAGTTGGGATCTTTGGGACAAGGATATAGTCTTTACTTATGGCTTTAATTTCTAGCATGCTGTGGACAGAAAAACAAACAGCAGTAGCAAGAAAGCAGAATATGCAGTTGTGGTGTGTTTCCCTGAAGATTTAATTTGGCATTTCAACTGGGCATCTTCATGGCAAAGCTGTATCCTTCTCTGTGTAGTGTTATTGTTTCTGTTTCAACCCATGTGGGTCTGTGGTTCTTTGCACTATGGCTCTACCCGGCAATAGTGTCAGTTACAGAGAAACATTTTTGCACTTCAAGACAAATATAGGAAGAGACAGGAAAACTATCAGTCTTCGAATGATTTGGCTTGCATGCCCTTTGGAAGTGGACAGTGTATTTCACATAAGCTTGCCCAGGCCCAGAGCTCTTCCAGACCTCAACACTAAAAGGAGCAGGAACAAAGAGCCCACGTGCAATGGACATAAACCCTAATAAGAGTAGAAAAGATCTTAGAACAAAACCAAGATCTACATTTCACCCAGGAACTTCATATCTCTACTGCTGAGCACAGTCTGTGTTCAAACATTAATCGTAGATTCACCAGACTGATAAACACATGCTTTCCTTTTAGTCACTTCAGCTGCAGGCCCTATTTGCTTTGAATGTGTTGCTGGTTATACCTAATTTTTCCATTGCATTAACTTAGGTTTTGGACTTCAAGTACTCAATACCATCCAGCTACTGTATCATTCAATGTAAAATATTCCACTCTACTAAAACCAGTTACATAATCCTTTTTTACACCAAACAATACACTTTTCCCTCCCCATCACTGTCCTTTAATTCCCATGACTGCAACAGCGTTAACTAGTTATTGCTACTTCTAATAACTAATTCTAAGAAAATGATCACTAACAAAATGTAGAACAAAGAACTCAAGTAGGATAACTTTAGCCATTTATTGCTGCTACTAATTATCCTAACCTTCTTATCTTAATTACTTAGTGGCCTACTTACCCAGATATCCTAACCTCATAGCCTTGACTTCCATTACACTCGGGATTCAGGGCTACAAAATCTTAAGTCTTTGTTACTGATGCTAAATACAATCTAAAAATGAACCATACAAAGAGCAGTAATTCAAACAATATCATTCCTGCAAAAACACACACATTTCTTTGATAACCATTATTACAGCCATGAATGTCTAAGGGCATAAGAAAGGAAGACTCTGTGGGAAGAGGAAATATCTTTCATAGACCAACTAATATGGAGGGGAAAAAAGCTTGCAGGTTTGCAGGCCTTTCCTCAGCTCTCAAATAGGGCAGCAATATTCAAAGCTAAATAAAAACTGAAACAACTCCTCTGAGTCTAGTTAGATATGCTAATCAGTTTGATCATCTGAGAGAAAAGATATCTGGAGTCTCCAGAATAGTGTTAGCAAGGCAACATCATAAGATGTTTATCTCCTACAGGAAAACTAGAGAGAGGTCATTTATTGCTTGTGGGACTTGAAGGAAAATTTATTTCTCTATTGAGAATTTTAGTTCATCTTCTGAAGGTTCAGCTTCATCTTTTTAAGATGTTTTCTTGCTTAGGACTGAGGGGTCAGAGACAGCAGTGGCTGATAGTGAGAAATTTCTTAGCCGGCCTTGGGAAGCTCCTGCCTTCTGTCGGTTGCCCGTGTTAGTCCTGAAGTGTGGTAGTTGTTTAGCTTTACCCATATAGTTTCCCCGGGGACATGTGGTGCGCAGGATGAGATAGAAGACATTCAAAGGATGCCAGGTATGCCCAAAGAAAGTTGTAGATGCAAAGCAATTCAAGTGAGATTGCCGATTACTTGGGGCATACTTGCAAGAGAAGGAGTTACTAAATAGACCAGCCCCTTAGCTACCAATAGTCAGGCGTTGGGAAAATTTTAGGGGGAAGTATCACATATGCTTGGCCTGTTCTTAGTCTTCCCTCTAGGTGTCCACTTACGGCTACTACGGGAGGCAGAACACAAGGCCCTGCAGCCCCCTCAGTCTGACCCAGTGCAGCTGCTCCCGTGTGCCCGTTCTGCAACATGCAGGTCAGGATCCAGAGACTGTAGCATCTGCTGTGGAGATGTGAGACATTTGTTTGTTGAAGCACAGTTCGGATTCATTCAGAGCATGTTGGTCCACAGATCACATGGTGAGTTAAGAGAAACAGGGGTGTTTGAGGCTGAAGGGAAAATTCTTGGAAAAACTGGAAATAATCCTGGAAAGGATTTTTTTTCCAGTATAGGCTGTAACTGTTTAATTATTTTCTGAACTGGTTCCAAGCTACCAAGAGTTTACAACTGTTAGGGATATAATTTTCTATTAAAATCATAGCTCTGAAAAATGCACTTAAAAGAGCATTCTTCCTCAGTAAAGAATTTTTTTTTACATTGTGGAATTGAATATTGAAATGGTTGAATTCAGATACCACTCACTTTGGTCCAAGGTCCCAATTGTATATTGCAAACCAGTTTGGTTTGTTCAAAGTGACTGCTGTACTTGAGGACTGCAATAATTATTTTGCATGCACTGTCACAATGATATCAGTTATCCATGAACATTTATACAGTGCCCGAGGAACTGAGTTGCTTAGCCTTAACTATACTTAGGAGAAGTTTTAAAATGTTATTTTACAAGTAGAGACACACTTTTGTTTAGCCTTTAACAAATTCCTGACTTTTAAGAAGCACAACATACATATGGCATTAAGAGCACATGTTCAGTAAAAGTCTATTGCATTCTTTAATTAAAATACAGTTAAAAATAACTTTAAGAAAATGTTTTCCATTTATACTTCAATTTTTGTTGAAATAAACATTGTACTTCAAAAACAGTAACCACGTCAGTATTTCTTTCCAATGTGTTCTAAAGCTAAACTTTGATTCTCCCCTCTCTTACAATAATAGATGTTCTGGGTATGTTTAGAAATTCTGGCACCAATAATGCCTTCCAGATTAGCCAAACCACATTTATTCATAAGGTTAGAGAACACACACCCACATATCTATATCTTCATGAATGGAGCAGTGTAACACCTCAGATTTTTAGTGCTTTTGATCTCTTTCATTAAGTGAGGCTTCTAATCCTCTAATAATGCTCCCTTCAAACTTAAATGTAACCTGTTAATCTCTTTAAGAAGCTACTGAATTCTTCCATCACAAGCATCTACCATTAGTAGCGACACACGTAACAAATTAAGATGTCTCTTTTTAAGATTGAGGAACTTTTCTGGCATGCTAACTGAAAACAATGAAAAGGGAAGATAATGTTAAAGTTTAGCCAAAAGGACATTTAATCCACACTGGCTTTTAAAACTGAGCAAGACTTCTTTCTGTTTGACTTAAATCTGTGGGGAACTGCAAAAAGTAATGAAACATGATAAACATCATGAATAACATTATTATGGTTCTCATTCCCATTATTCAGGTGTCTGATTCATTTATTTACAGATTCAACACTGTAAGTATCAAGAGATCTGAACATTGAATAAGTAATCATGGATTGTTATTAAAATGATATGTGGCCATATGTGTGACACCTATTTACAGGAGACCACTCTTTCTGAAGGGTTGTGATTAAAAATCAATAGCAAAATATTGCTGTATTTTGATAAGCATCTATACTGATAGAACTGAAAGCCAGAGGTACTTGCTACAAGTACATTTTTCTTTTCTGTTTTTAAAGGCATTCTTGTTGAAGAACATTTATGCACCGACTGCTTGAGAGAATAACATGTGATGATAATGCCATTTTCCTACAAAACTGTTTATCCACTTATGTAAGGTAAAAAAGGTTCAATCTCATCTGTCAGTGGAATATAACATATTGAGGTTTTTATTCACCTTACTTTTTTTAAAGCATTGAAGATAAACTTCAAGAAACAACTCAAAAGTTTAGGGACAAAAAGCTTGGTGAACTCATTTTCTATCCCTAATCCTGTTTGGGATACAGATGAAACATTTCATATGGCAAATGAAAACAAATTAATGATATGAAATAACCCGAGAGAAGGAAACTTGGCAAATCATTATTAATCAAAGAGCTGTCGGTCAGCCTTGTTCTATGTACAGACAGCATTATTGGTCCTAGCAGGGGTGTACATACAGAGGGAAAAACACAGTGGAAGGCCAGCAAGTCCCTGTCTTTTTCAATACTGTGAACTTCACTAAAAGAGATGTGGTTTTAATGTTAACTGTATGAAATGTATATTATATTAAAAAATGGAGATAGTGTCAGAGACATCATTCTGTTCAAGTGAAAGACTAGTGTTATAGCATTAAGTTTGCTAGGGTATATTAATTGTTACATATTTGAACATAAGATACTTTTTATGGCTTTTATAAAGTCTGTTTATAGCAGAGTAATTTAATAACTGGCTCTATTGTGTGAGTTTTCTGTTTAATCTGCAAACACTTACAATTGCGTTATTATGCAATCTATCAAGAGGATGGGACCAGACTCTTTTCAGTGGTGCCCAGTGACAGGACGCGAGGCAACGGGCACAAACTGAAACACAGACACTTCCGTCTGAACATGAGGAAAAACTTTTTCACTGTGAGGGTGACAGAGCACTGGAACAGGTTGCCCAGAGAGGTGGTGGAGTCTTCTTCTCTGGAGATATTCAAAAGCCGCCTGGACGCGATCCTGTACAACGTGCTCTAGGTGACCCTGCTTGAGCAGGGGGGTTGGACTAGATGATCTCCAGAGGTCCCTTCCAACCTCAACCATCCTGTGATGCTGTGATTAAATGGTATATTTTTCTCTTACTAAAAATGTTTAGGATAAATTTTATGTTCTAACATACAAACAGACATGTTCCCATGTACATATTCACACACAGATGCAAAGCAAGTCTGCCAGAAAAGGGTGACAACCTAAAGGAAAACAGTGAAGGGGGCCTAACAGAATGGAAAACTAGAAATGTCAAACATTTCAATTGCATTTATTATGAATTAGCAATTTACAAGCACAGAAAGATAAAGAAAAATAAAGTGCTTGTATCAAATCTACCATGACTCAGAGCAGCTCTGTTGTACTTTCTCTTGTTTATAAGGCATATTAGTTGTAGTTCATGCCATGCTAACGCTGTGAGAAAGTTGTCACTTCCATCCGTGAGAGGCAGAAGCTGAGTAAGAACAGCAGAATGACTTGTCACAGCCCCAGGCCGACTTGCTCCCGCAGCTGTGAGTAAAGCTGTGTTACTGCAGGGATTTCATCCCAGAGTCCCCAGTCTCAGGGACAGCTTTATAAGGTGCTATGTGGAAGACAAGATGATCCCAACATGGAAGAATTTACAGTCTAACAGAACTTTTAAAAAATGTAAAATAATATGGATATCACAAAACACCAGGTTTTCAAAGTGTGGAGAAGTAGCAGGTACCATAGCCTGTTGGACGGCAGTGATCCCAGGGAGAAATAAGTGAAATGTCACACTCCTCAACAACTCTGCTTATGGCAGTGCCTTACTCACCTGCTTCCATACCCAGCTGCAGACTCTGGTCTGTTGGGAGAGATCATGATTCACCCCGCAGGCCTGATTTGTCTTCAATGTCTACAGCTCTGATCTCTCTGGAAATGCACAGAAGTCGAATACAGTGATAAAACAGTCTTCATGATAGCTCTTGGCAGTTACTAGTGACTAGTGACTACACTGAATGAACTGAAATTATTTAGAACTAAAGCATTTTAGAAAAAAAAAGATTTTAAAATAGTAATGAAATCTGTAGACCTCCCTGTTTCTCCCTCAGTCTCCCGGTCCCTGGAGCAGGATAGAGCTGAGCTTCATCAGATGGCCTGTGCAGACCTGCCTTCACCTCAGCACCCCCCGCGCTGCCCCGACTCCCTGCCCTTGACAAGAGCATCACTGCAGCAGCTCCACGATTTGCAGTGCTGCGAATGCTCGTGATCACAGTCAGCCTTGTAATTTTTTTTTATTTTTCTCACGAAAACAAGATGAAAACTGCCTTGCTCCAGCTGACTACTAGATCCCATTGCTAGCAAGGGAGCTGCAGCCTGCGGTTCAGTTGTCAACTCCCTGCCAAAGTATCCACAAGCAAAAACAAGGCTGCACTAATAAATGCGGTGTGGTTATGCTCTCTTGAAAAATAGCTGCCACTATGTGGGTCGGGGGGTGAGATGTAACATTTTTAGGATAGACCCTATGAACAGTGATGGCTATCAGTGTGAGTGCTGTTTGCCAAAAGGCAGGGGGAAGAGGCACCAGGAGCAGAGCACCTACGTAGACTGGCAGACAAACAGGGAGAAGGGGCTCAGAGGGTGAAAGCAGGGTTGGAGGCAATGCAGAAGACAGTGATGGGAATATAAGCTGGTGGGACCAGTGATGGCCCTGCCTGGGCTGGTGGAGGGTGAAAGCCATCTCTTTCAAGGAGCCAGGGGAAAGAAACTTTTTTGCATGTGCATCATGGCCTGCATTTTGACTTCTGAAGATTGCACATGATTTAGGAACAGGAGACTTCCTACTAAACCTTCAAAAAAAGAGAACGAAGTTGAAATGTTTCACAGAAATATTACTGTAGAACATCTTATTCTTCTAAGCCAACTTTCTGAGCTTGCAGCTGTAGCGCAACACTTTGTAAGTGAGGGCCCGGGGGGTGGGAGGTGGCAATTCAGATCTCCGTTCCAGGGGCTGGCAAAGCAGTGAAGTCATTTCAGCTAGGGTTGTCATGTAATTCCCTCTTTCCTCTCCACAAGCATTGCTGAGAAGTAATTTATTATAACTGCTGTACCATTTTCCTGCTTGTAGTTACCACGCTTTCCTATTAAATTGCAATTTAGTTATACATGGAAGTCTTACACATCTGTAATACAGTAACTTCGACTCTCTCCTGGGGCTACATAACCTTTATACAATTATTGCAGCTTGGCATTCCAGGATTATTGCATAGCAATACACCAAGTCTTACAAAGTAAGGACTCCTTGAAATCTACTCCACAGTGTTAAGTGCTGCAAGCTGACCTCTGCTCCTGAACCACTGTGCTGACACAGAACCTGACCGGGCTGCATGGGGCCCTGCACATGCACCAGGCGAGACACCAAACCTGTGCTGGAGCTCGAGATCTTAATTACTTCTTTCCAAAAACTGCTTTTTCCTTCTGTCTAACAAGCACCGTGATGACATGGCTTCTTTGCTTTCCCTGCTGAGCTGGATGGAATATATCTGCCCAGCACTACATTTTGCAGTACAGACATACCCTAAAAGACCAGCAGGGTAATTTTCTTTCTTCATCCCAATAACCTTTTCCATTGGGCAGCATAGAACAAAGAAAAGGCAGGAAATGTTATTTCAAATAATGTAAAGGTGACAATGCTGACTTTCTATATGGTCATGGCTACATTCTCCCCTTTAAATATTTTCTTTTAAGAATCTGTAAACAGACTCTGCATGTAATTGCACATCTGCAATAACTAGAGGAAAAGGCTGTTCTTTCAGGAAGGTGACTAGGTAATGATTTGCTGGGAGAAGCTGGCCATTCAGCACAGCAGCTAAGAGGCCCGATAAGCTTCATTCTAAATTCTTTTTTTTTTTCCCCTTACAAATTAAATCTGGAAATTCACAATCAAGTGCACAAGAACAAGAAATGTCCAATTTTTATAACATATTATTCACATAACACTTCCCATTAAGAATTCCCTTACTATATAGCAACCTGAGCACGGCTGTAAACACTTACTTTAAAAGGTTACAATGGTGGGCTTAATGCTTCTTTAGAAACTTACTTTTCATAGAGTCAGTTCACAGCTGGGTGCTTAAATTGTACCGTAATTTTGTGCAATCGAAAACAAACCATATATCAACTCTGTTAGAGGTTAAAATTTCTAAAATACATTTGAGACTTGACTCGCAAGAGCTAAGATCTCTATTAACATTTAATCTCAGGGACGAGGGGGGAAAGAGGAGGCAACATTCTGCAAAAAATGTGAAAAATCATTTTGTATGCCAAGAAAATGAAGGTAAAGTTATAACTAAGATGCAAAATCCACAGGCCAGGCCATTCAAAATCAAGCACACCTCAGATGCTACACTTTCATCTCAGGGTTGGACACACTGCTTTCATTTTCATTCACTCAGTACTGATCCTGTCTTCATAGTGTTTAGCAAATGCACTCAGCATAAAGAGTGTTTAGCAACAACAAATGTTCCCTAAAGAAGACTTTCTGTCTGAAAAGATTCTTTTCAATCATTAGTCTTTTTAGCAGTGAGAGGATAGAAATCTGCTCCTGATCTTTATGGTGGATATACTGCCATTTTTGTTTATTTTTACTTTATTTATTTTATCTCTCCTTCCTCATTCACAGTCACTAGGGATTTCTGCATGGGGACCTATATGTAAGACCTGGCCTCATATCACAGCTTCACTTTTAAAAAAAAGAAGACTGGAGATGACAATGCCCATGTTAAGAACTCTTTTTTTGTTTCTTTTCCATAATATGCTACTCTCTCCTCTTTCTTTCCAGTTTTGATAGTATTAACTACCATTGGAAATACTACCCAACATTTCCTGCTGATGCTATGGGAATAAGCACATTAAAGTTTATGAGGAGATTAAATACATTATGTCAGTAGTAAATAGACTGAAACAAATATCTGAACAGCAGATAAATCTGGATCCAGGGTTGAATTTGGTAGAAAAATTATTTGAATTCCACTGCAGACCTCCAGGTGATCAAACGTCATTGGCACTTCCAGAGCTGTAAAATGCTTCTGTGGCTAGCCATAAAGTACTAGTGAAACACTTATAGTCTGTAGATAAAAAGTAAATATAACCAGTTTAGAGCAGCTTTGAAGATTTTTTTTCTGAGAGATTTTAACACAATAGTGAGAGAACTGATTCCATATTCTAGCAGTGTATAAACTCTTTTTTTCTTACACTTCACACTGAAGAAGAATGATATAACACATGGTAAGAGAACCAGTAAGATACACTGGACTACAAGTTTCTCTACACAGTGGCAGCACCTACTTCTTGTCTACCTCATCTACCAACATCAAGTGGCTGAAGGAGATTTGACACGGCTGATGACTGATGGCCAGCTAGAGCTCAATCCAGAGAGCACTGAGATAGAGCTCAAAGGCTGGAGCAAGCACCAAAAGTCTTAGCAGAGATTAGCTCAATCTCCTTGACTGAAGTAGCACATCTACTATTACTTAGTCTCACAGTCAAGAAGTCCACTTGGCAGAAGAACTTCTGGTAGATGTTAAGGCTGATGCCACTGCCAAGACTCTTTTGTGTAACTTGTCTCTGGGAAGAGGGGCACCATGGTCCCTTTCAGACAGAATCCACCTGCAGCAATTTCTCTCTTTTGCCACCCAAGGTAAGTCTTGTACAACGTATCATGTTTGGTTGCAGATTAAAAAAATTTCAGAAATTCTCTACTACAGGCTACAGGCAGCTATTTACTCATCAAATAATATCATGGAAAGCAATCCACTCTGCTGACTGCCCGTTAGTTTCAAAGTGGGACCCAAGGTGTGGATGTGACAGATGGCACCTGGGGCTTGCTGACCACTGGAGCAGTGAGCAGCCCGAGGCAGAGCTGGGATCCTGGCTCTTGGCAGGCGTTCGCCCGAAGTCTGCATCAGAATGGCCGAAAGATAGCTGAGGTCATCCAGGCTTCAATGCTGCACAGATACATGAGGTAATCAACTGCTGATGATTCTTATATGCAAACAAAGTGTATCACACGTACAAGTTTGAGCATATGAATAATATTCAGTGCAGTGTATACCTTACATGGGTTAGGTGCTCTTACAGTCTAATCATGCATCTCTGCTAAGTTTCTTAATTAAAATAACAGAGGCTTTTGTGACAGGCCCAGAAAACCTTAACGCCAATGAACTTTTGGGCCCTGATTAACGCAGACTGTTAGCATTGCTAGACAGAGAGAAAATTAATGTATGGACAAACAACCACTATTCAAGTCAGAAACCATATTGCCATCTCATTCCCCACCTAATCTGCAACACACCGGGCCTACCAAAGATAAAGAAAAAATTTATCCCAAGTGTTTATTATCATTTAACTGATAATTTTAAGGACTCATGGAAGCAAATACAGCAGGAAAATTGTTGGGACATTTTTATGTAGGATGGAACTGTTAGAGAATTACGGGTATTCTGCTCAGTCATTTTAGGAAATATTTTGCTCTAAAGGACAAAAAACAATTCAGTGCTGAAAAATTTCAGTGTGACAATAAAGTATTTTGAACAACATACTGGTAGGGTATCCCAACAGCCCCTGTTGTGATCACATATTTGGTGAAGCTTTCCACAATAGTAACTATTTTCTCCTGAAAGATTCTTTATTTTACCTAATGGAGGTATTGTCCTATTTGCCCATTTTGAAATGTGTGTCTCTCTCTGGCCAGAGTTATATCAAATTCTTTGAGGAAAGAGAGGAAACTAACTACACAAATGCTATCAAATACCCCACCAAATAAGTGATTTTTTTTCCCATTTGTTACCATTTCTAGCATTTTCAGATGTTACAAGGCCTCTTCAGGGCAACAGACAGACAGCTACCTAATTGAGAAAGCATCCATAAATATTTACTTCCTGATAAGTAAGATAAGCTGCCTGCCAGAAAAAGTCAATGGAGATTAAGTTTTCAGATATCTGCAAAATCTGTGTTGTTAGTAATACTGCTGCACACAGAAGCCCCAGTAGGGACTGCAGCTTTGTTGTGCTACATGTTCTACGTTCTAAAAAATAGTTGTTTATCTGAGGAAACTTCTCAATCAGCATTTTTATAGGTATAAATCTGAAGTAAAAGATCTTACTTTACATGTAGTCAGCTTTTCAGTTCAGTAAGAATTCAGGCCATATGCACAAACATTCATTACCTAAATCTAAAGATTTTTGTTCCTTGGACTCTGGTCATGGTGGGAAATAAAAGAAACATGCAATTACTTCCTGGATCCTAATAGCAGAACATTGTATTCTTTTTTAATCTACCAGTATTAGTCTGCTGTGTCTCCATTCTCAGTTTAGCAAAAATGTAACACGCTGTCAGATAACAGTGATTATTTTTTAATAATAAACACAGGTGCACTAAAGCCTTTAGATCAGCAGTCATAATGCCTATATAAGATGATATAGTCACCCTTCAAAGCAAAACAAGTCCTTTCATAATTGCTTCAATACGGGCTCCACCTTTCTTTCCAGTTATACATAAGCAACAAAACAGCTGTCAGCTCCTAAACTCATCCAAATGCCTTATTTAATTAGATTTTGTTTTACAGCATAACTAGGCTCCAGGATTAAATTTGAAAGGATAAATAGCTGACAACCAAAAAAAAAATTAAAAGGAAAAGGAACTAGGAAGCTGTAGGCAGGGTTTGCGGGAGGAGTAGGGATCATGTGGGTAATTAATGAGACGATCAGTTTTGCCATTGCTCCTAGCTTAAGCCACAAAAGGCAAGGTCAGTCACCGCATGTAACCTAATTCAGGGGAGCTGAAGTTCAGGAAAGCAAACAAGCCATACAGACACTTTAGTTAATTGTTTAGTCAAAACTCAGTCTTTAAATCATATGGAACACAGATGATTGAGATGTAAGATGTACTGCATTATTTATTTATAAAACGAGTACATTTTGATCAGAGACACTCTGAAAAATACCAAAAGAAGCTCTGTTGGAGTTCCAAAGATTGTTATTTCTAAAAGCAGCCATCTAAACACGAACACAGCATTAGCCGTGGGGAAAATTAAGTATTGCTCTTAGCCATATTAGGTTAAATTGACAGAGCTTACAAAGTTCCAAACCCCACTCAGGGAACAGATCTGAAACCATGTGTTTGCTTGCCCAGAAATGTTGGTTAGCTGAATAGCTGAAAAATGAAGCTTTACATTCAGCAAAAAAATGAAAGGAATATGCAGGAATCATACTGGATCCTTGTATGTGTGAAAATAATGTGATCTAGATAACAAAACATTTGGATAAAATTAAAAATATACATATTTCCAACATCTTATTGGAGTCTCAAAAGGCTGCTATTATGTGCTTTATGAGATTTTTAAAAATCATGTTGATCCTTGCAAACCATTTTGAGATTCTTCCATGCTTTCACTCTTTGATATCTAACAACAGAAAGCTCACAGGCTAGAAAAATGCATCTTTGCCCACGCAATTCTGTCCAGGTTTTTCTGAGGTACTTGTTACATTCCTTCTTTCATTTGCAGCCCCCAGAAAGCTTGCCAGGGTAAGAACTTAGTGAGCACCAACAGCGAGCTTGATGCACGCTATCATCAGAACAGCAGCGAAGACCCACTGCACATGACAGCGAGTCAGGACCTCCCAGCGCTTGGGATGCAGGTGAGCACAGAGGAAGGAAGGATGGAAGATGACCTGGGCTCCTTCACCACTATCTCCCAGCTCCAGCTTTCCTCCCAGCTATCTTCCCCTCCTATAATAGCATTCTTTGTTGCAAATACCACTCTTTATGCAGCTTAACTGCGCTATAGTGCTGAAGGTTTGAATCATGTCTCATGAGAAACAACAGCTTATTTTCTATGACTTTCATTTTAAAAAAAACTAGGAAATAAAAAAAGCATTAAAAACATAATATGTTTTAAAATAGATTATAAATTAAAGTTGGACGTGAAATATGAAAGCCACTTCTTTCAACTAAAATGAATGTATATATGTTATAAACCAGCTTTTACATTACTAAGTTCAAATTTGAAAGTTCTTTTCTGCTTCTGTAAAAAAGTCCCAGTGATTACAGAATTACATGACAGAACTGATGTCCTTTCACACTGCTACTCAGAACCTTTCTGCATGCTGTATACATTCATATAACTGCATAATTCAAAAATGGGACAGTCTTTTAACACCAAAGCTGAGTTTTTGCACCTTAATTACCAACATCCTATGAACCCCTCTTATTAACACTTACCAATAAACTGTTAAATAAATTTCAAAGAATATAAACAAAAAAGACTATATTGGTCTTAAGCAAACGCTACTTACCAGCAGGTACCTGCCTGCATTATGAGACACCTACAGTCATTTTCTACTTGGTCATTTTGACAACAATGTGTACATGCACACTGATATACCACAAATTTTTTTTCCTTAAAAATCTCATGAATTACAACATAATAAGAAAAAAGCAAACAGAAGAAACATTTGGATGCAAACAGTTTTGTTCATATACCAAAGTACTGAAATACACCTTTTATTTCCAAAAGTAACATTAATGTAACAGATTTATCCTTTACACATGTAATGTACTAGCAAAGTACAACAGGAACAGATAAACCCAGTAGCTGGCATTAGGCAACTTTTATATATCCTAAATAAGTTAGTAAGCACAAACAAATCATCCACTGAACTTTCCAAAAAGAAAACAGTTGACTGAGATGAAGAACAACATTGGAACAAATCTTCCCTTTTCCACTTGTCCCCCCATTTTGGAATGCATTCATTTTACATACAAACCAGGGTGAGTCTTACAAACCTTGCTTTGTGTAACAGCTTCTTTCCAATACACATGGAAATTATAATATATCCATTACACATTTAGTGACAGAATGACATAGTCTTGACAACCTAACAAACTCCTCAGATGAAGTATCTGCCATGTTTTCTAATTCACAATTCTGTTATAAAATGCAAGTGAAGATGGCATCACAAAGTTTTAGGTTGGTGTGGAGTCTGCAGGAGCTGACTCAAGTTCATATTTGCTCGGTTTAGCATTAAAGCATTTTCTACCTTGCTTAAACAACCATACACCTGAATACTGAAAATTAAGCTCTCCTTCTCACTTATTGCCAATAATAAAGATTCTGTTGACTAAAGTCCCCGGACAGGTCTAAGGATTAACTGGGTTATGCAAGTGATTAGCCAATGTTAAAATAATCAGGTACTGAAGTTACAAACGAGGGTAACATTTGTCCTTCCCTAGTTACTGGAGTTGTTAAACAGGAAACAGCAAGGGCAAATTTGTATCTAATTGTGCTTTTGCTGGTACAGTTTATTTCAAATGGAGGGGAGGGTACACAGATGAAAAGCTACTATGTTACAAGCAGTTTTGCTAAAGTAAAGCAGGGCCATATTAGGATCACCACCTGTGCAAAATGCTAATGTCCAAGCAAGATGCTACTAGCTTGTATCTGACCTCGGTGTCTCAGCTGAACTTTAAACAGTTACACCAGTTATAATTTTTTAATTTCCCTGTGCCTTAAATGTCTGACATGCCATTTTTTCACTTCCTTTTAGGATAGACCCAGTACATAACACAAGTCACAAAAATAAGTACCTTGTTATATGCTTCAGCAATACGTTCTTAACGTCTTTGCAAACTAGTTCCACAAGTAACCTTTTTTTTTTTTTTCCCCAAATTCCTTAAAGTTATATGCATTCACCTATGAACCATGCAGTGACACCAAAACTACTAAGGAACCCTCTGGGAACTTATCGCAGAGTTCTGTGCTGTTCACTTTTACCACTACTTTTTTGTTTCTATTCTTTTTTGTTTTGTTTCTATTTTAATAGAAATTGTATCTCTCAGAGTGAACACTACATCAATCTTTCTTTGCTTAGTTTACTTCATTAGTGTTTAAAGGTAGGTGCATCTACACAATTCATGATGTATCTAAAGCTGGTCATTTTAAAAGACCCAAAAGCAAAAAAAAAAAATTTTTAAGTTTGGGATACTGACAACTTTTTGAGTGAATTCGTTACATCCAAACAAAAGCATGAGCATTCTCAATAAAAGCTTTGAATGAGTTACGCACATTTACACATAGTAATGACATTAATATTTTTGCAGTTAAGAGTCCACTATAGTAGATGTTTTCCCTATCAACTACCTGTTTCTCATAAATATATTCATTTGTGTATTTTCGCCTTGTCCACACCTCAGAATTAAGCTTTCAAGAGATTCAGTAAAGTTAAACAGCAGCGGATTTGCAAGATTGTATTTCCCCCGCCCCTCATTTGACCTCTAAAGGAAAAGCATCACTGCATGTGAAGAAAATAGGGAAAACTCTGCATTTAGCACTTCAGTGTTTTGGAAGTAACTAGTAGATTTATTTAAATCTACTATTTGCACCATAGCATGCAAATAGTAACAGCACCAAATATACACATTACCAGTCCTGTAGCTCTTCATCAGAATAAGATGTTCAATTAAGACTGCTTCATTTCAGCTACTTAGTTCATTTTTTCATTCTGATTTTAATCCAGTACTGTTCTGTTAAATAAAGATGGACTTCTAATGTTATTGGAGATGGGGGGGGGAAGGATATATATAAAAATACACACATAGACGCACACAAACAGTAGAGTGCTGTTTACCAACTTTCAAGGCATTTCAATCTTAAAAGGGAACTAAAACGCTGCAGCTCCTTATGACCTTACCTCCGTGCAAGTAATAAGAGGGTTGCAGAGGTATCAGTGGTGACAGGGCAAAACCAAAATGAGTTTGGGAATGACAACATAACAGAGGTTCCCAATTACAAAGTCTAAGTGCACGTGGCCCAGGAGGCAGCTGGCTCATCACAGCCACTGACACTACCAGCCTAGGCATAAGGTTTGGGAACCCCTCTTCTAAGACGTATTAACATACAAAAATGTTTCTTATTGGCAAAGACATATGCTAAACATCTCTCAAAACTACAAAAGAATTAAAAATATTCATCTTTCATTAAATGTTTACATTTCTTTTGGACACTCAAAGACACCAGAATTATTAGCTATTCATATCTGTAAAGTACCATGACCCTTCCTCTCTCCAATTAATTGGGGAGACAAAGACAGAGAAGCTAAATAAAGGGTCCTGGGCAATTTGCAATACTTCACCATACCAGGAATACAAAGGGTGGAAAAAGAGCACAAGTAAAATTATATTCTTTATTCATTCCATTTTAGCTGAGAATGTTCCTATTATACAAATACAGTATAAATTCCAAAATCACAATATATTACAAAATAAAAAAGTACAAACTGCATTACTTAATAAATATATCTAACAAGTTAATCAGAAATTAGAAGTGACAGAATTCAGATTGGAAACATTTAAATGTTTGACCCAGCAAACCATACAAATCTCAATTTAAATACTTTTTTTTTAAACCATAACATTGAATACCATTCCTGATTTCTTGATTAGAAAATAACATCAAAGGAATAAAAATGTTGTGATCGGAAAATTACTTCTTGGTGCAACACAAGTGCCAAAAGAGAAGCAGGGCTCATACAAAAGACACCATAACCTCAGAAACAAGAACACAAACACGGAGGTGCAGCCAAGGCAATTTATTGCCAGAGCAGGAGACTATTATCTAGTCACAACATTCTATTGCAAGTTAATGTTCTGTTATTACAGATAAATAAGTGGAACAGAGGGTGAGCCAACCAGGCAACAAGAGGCCAGTTTACTCAAAACAGTAATTAAATACAGAAGAGTCAATTGCTCCCTGCACTGTTCATGTGTAGCTGCATTCCAGCTGGCTCAAAGGACCTGTTCTGTGCTCGAGGCAGAGAAAGCAACCGTTCTGAAAAGCACTCTTTTCATACTTTGCTGCACTTTTACAAAAACTATTGTTTAGCTTTACCAAAAAAAAAAAAAAGCAGCTTTCATCAATTAGGGAGGGTCAGTCTGACATCAACTTCATTTGGTAGAAATATAAGGTTTATGGGTAAAAAAACACAGCAAAAAATAGCTGTTACATCATAAGCCTTATTTACAAAACAAACAGTTTACAAACGTTTTTGGCTGTACAGCTGAAAGCCAGATGCTAACATGAGATGTAGAAGATGGAGGTAACAGTTTAAAAATATTGTGCAAAAAATACATTCTTATAGAAAACAGAGAAACCGTGGGGAGGAGAGACACAAATATACACGGAGAATCTGCTCGCAAATAATCCGAGGCTAACTTTATACAACACAGAATATTACAAATACGTTTGGATTCACCTCCCCCCCGCCCCCAGCCTGCGTTTCTTCTCAGCCTGGGTGCTGCTGCTTTATTAAGGATTAAGGCATCACCATCGCAGCCAGCACACCTCCCGTCTCCGAGCCCGCAGCAGAGCGCCCAGCCTGGGGGCCAGGAGGGCTCACGAGCAAGCGTTCTGCTCAATGTACATCTTGGACAGGGACACGGCCATGGACTTGGCCAGCTCCTCATCCCGCCTGCGCTGTACCTGAGTCTGCCTGCACCACGCCTCGTACTCCGGGTTGGGGCACACGCGGTCCAGCACGGCATCGTAGTGCCCGTTGCTAAGCCAGCTCAGCCAGATGCTGGGCCGCGCCGGGTCCTCGGGCCCCAGGTAGTGAACCATGGTGGAGACAGTGGGGCTCTCCGGCCTGCCGCCCGTGGTGAGGTGGATGTTCACGTTCAGCATCTGCCCCATGGCCAGCAGCTCCGGGTAGCCGGCCCAGGCCCCGTCCTGCGCGGCGCCGATGAGGAACTCCCCCACGTCGCCCTCGATGATAGGGCTGAAGTGATCCAGGTGGTCGGCGATGTAGTGCACCGTCTGCTCGCGGAGCTCGCCGTGCAGGCGCTGGTCCCCGTACACCGCCTTGCAGACGGCGCGGTAGAGGCAGTTCCCGTCGGGGATGATGTGGAAGCGGAACCGGCCCTTCTGCCGCAGGTACTTGTCCTGCTTCTCCACCTCGGCCAGGTACAGCGCCAGCTTCTCGCTGCGCTCCGGCCGCCCGCCCGGCCCCCGCGGCGCGCCGGGGCCGCCCGCGTCCTCCTCCGCCTCGGCCGGCGCGGGGCCGGCGGCGGGCTGCGCCTCGGGGCCGCTCCTCTCCGCGGGGCGGCAGCCGGGCGCCAGGCCGGGCGCGGCGGCGGCGGCCGCCTGCAGCGCCTGGCAGTGCTCGCTGAGGCGCAGGCTGCGGTTGCTGGGCTCGCCGGCGGGGCGCGGGACGGCGGCCGCCTCGCCGTCCCCCCCGGCCTGCCGCATGCTCTCCAGGATGCCCTCCAGCCAGGCGCGCCCGTGCGGCGGGGCCGGCCCCAGCTCGCCGCCGGCCTCGGCGCGCTGCACGATGCGGATGGGCACGACCCGCTCCAGCGGCCGGCGGCGGCTGACGGTGATCTGCGCGCAGGAGCTGTACTGCGGGGCGCCCGCCCTGCGGCCGCCGGGGCCCGCCGCGGGGCCGCTCGGCATCACCTCCAGGCAGGAGGAGAAAGCGGGCATGGCGGCGGCGCTGCCGGTGCCTCCCCCCCCGGGAATTAAGCCGTCCTTGGCGGGGCTCTCGGCGGCCGCGCTCTGGCCTGCGGCGCTGGCGGCGCTCGCTGCCTCCGCAGACGCGTGTCCCGGCGACAGGGAGACCTTGAAGACACCTGCCGCGCCCGCCGGCGCCGGGGCGGCCGCTGTGGCGGCGGCCGCTGTTCCGCCCGCTGGGTAGTGGGTGATCACGGAGCTGTAGAGCTGCATCCTCGGTTCCCCGCGGGCGGCGCTTTATAGGCGGCGCCGTCGGAGCCGGGGCGGGGAGCGGCCGCGGGGGCCGCGCTCGGGCTGCCGGAGAGGATGAGCCGCCCAGGTAAAAATAAACAAGGGCATCACCCCCCTCCCCGCCGCCGCCGCCGCCGCCCTCCGGCCGCCGCCGCCCTCCCCGCCGCCGGCGCGGCCCCGCGGCGGGCGGCAATTCCGACTGCGCCACAAGCGCCGCGCGGGCCGCCCCCTGCGCGGGCGCGCGCGCGGCCGGAGCACTCGGGCCCCTTCTGGAAGCTGCTGGAGGCCGCGCCGCCGGGGGGCGGGGCCCGTGTTATTCCCGTCCCGCCGTACGCGGGAAAGCGCGGGAGGGGCCGTGCCGGGGCCGCGCCGCGCCGCGCCGCGCCGCGCCGCGCCGCGCGGGGGCCCGCCTCCCCTGGCGGAAGGGGATGCGGTGCGCTGCGCCGGCCGCGGGGGGGCGGGAGCGCGGGCCCGGGCGCGGCTCGGGGCTGCGGGAGCGGGCGGCGCCCTGCGGGCCCGCGGCTCCGCCGCCCCCGGCATGGCGGGCCGTCCCGGCGGACGGCCGTTGGTGCCCGCTGGATCGTGGTGCGTAGCTAGATACGTAGTCGCGGCCTGTCCCCTCGCGTGTAGCGGCGCAGAGGCGGCGGCGGGGGGCTTTTCGGCCCGGTTCAGGCCGGGTGCCGAGGCGAGGCGCGGGAAAGGGCCTGCGGACAGGGGCCTCGGCGGGAGCCCGCCTCGCCGCGGGGAGAGACGGCGGCGCCTCTGCGCTGGGGGCGGGCTGGGTGTTGGACGGCAGTGATGGGCTCTGACAGAGTACTGGGAAGACTTTAAGGACAAGAATGCGGCATCCGCTGTCCTCAGAGGCTTACCTGGAAAATGTTTCAGAAGTAGCAAAAACAGTGTCTCACAAGATAATTTATTCAGCCAAGCACTTTGATTTTTAGAACTGACCATCAAGAATGCATTACTGGAGGTGTTCTAACTGCAACTGACTGATGCTACCT
This sequence comes from Apteryx mantelli, assembly GCF_036417845.1. Lineage (NCBI taxonomy): Eukaryota > Metazoa > Chordata > Aves > Apterygiformes > Apterygidae > Apteryx > Apteryx mantelli. Next base: position 150,029,860 of record NC_089979.1, on the reverse strand, counting down.
TGTATCCACGTTACTATTGAAAAGGACTGATGCTCCTGCCTATGCATAATCTGCTCCATGGTCCGGAGTTTGCAGCTGAGGTAGAAATATGCATTCAGTAGTTTTTTGACGCTTGCTGGATAAGCTGCTATTTGTCCACCCGTAATCCTACTTAGGAAAACATAGTGCATACATACATAAAAAGTATGGTATAAATCATCAAATAATAACAGGAGAGAAAACTTTTAAAATATAGGTCTCAAAAAGATCATTTGTAATTGGTTGGTCAATGCCTGTAGTGTCTTAAAATTAAGCTGTGTCTTTTAGTCTTAGCTGTGTTATAAATAAACTCATATCTAAGCCTTTGTCCATGAATGACAACGCTGTCTATACACACTGGACTTGATTATGTTCTGACAGGAATGCTGACCAAGAAATACCAGCTTACACTATGATCAAATGTTAACAGACATATTCCTACCAAAATGAAAAGCAGATATTGATAAACGTGATTTCAAAGTGATACTTTATTTTTCTGGATTCCATCCCATAGACTCAAATGTCTTATGAAAAGCTTTAGTAATCCAAGTAGCTTGCAGAACTTTAAAAAACTTTAAATTTGGATATTCTGACAATTTTGTGCCCCTTGTTCCTCTTTTACACTAATTAAAAATAAAATGATTAACTACAAGGATCATTTGCAAAACACTACCATGTCAAAAATAATTGTTTCTTTAGAGTTTAGTTGTCTTTTGGATCCATATGCAGGGAACTATTTCCTATCTCAATCATTGCAGCTGATTCCAGGGCTACCAGCAATACAATATAGCATTTCATTCTCCTCTTTATACAAAAAATGTGATCTGATCTGTGACTGACTTTTAGGTTGAAGGAAAAATGCTGAAATTCTTGGTGCTAAAAACAGTGGTATTTAAGAGAACAGTTTTCACATCCACCTTATTTTTTGTTTTGGATAAAACATTGCAGATAATTCCATGCATTGGGAACCTTTTAATAAAAAATTACAGAATCAATATATTTCCACAATTACTGCCTAAGAAGTTGAAATGTAAGAGGAATATCAGGTATGAATCTAAGTCCAAATATTCTGACTTACCTGTCATGTCCAGAAAGTTGATATCTCAGAATGAATGATGATATGTGTAAGCCAGGAGCATTTCTGGCAACCTATTACAAGGGGATAAGGTATTACAGCTCTGAAATTACAGAATGACTCTCATATTTCAGAATGTTCAGAACTTGTGTTTTAAATATAGCTTGTGAGATTAGTTGCTGAGTCTTTATTTTTGGACAAATCAGTGCTTAGAGAGGAATAATATACAGATCAAATGGTGGTAAATTGAAAAGCTTTCCTCCTTGAAGTGAAGAGTTGGAGCAAAAGAAAAATTCCTGTATAGTTTTCAATCAAAATTTTCAAGGTAAATTTCTGAGTTAAAATACTTTCTAATATGTTCATAGTTGACCTAATGTAAAATCACTAAAAGTTGCCTCTCCTTAAAGGGTTTAAAATGTGCCAATAGATGTTGTGGTTTTGTTCATTGTGCATAGATCAATGTATATTGTATGGAGATGTACATAACTTCATCCCAAGCAGCCCTTTTGCCTACTTTTTTTTAGTTTAAAAATGTATCTGTATGTTTCTGGGGGGGGAGGGAGAGACAGAGGGAGAGACACAGAGATGGAGGGAGGGAGAGAGAGAGATTCCCCTCATTCTGTTGGAGAATAAGAAATGGACCCATTAGAATAAGAACATTTTTGTTACAAATGAGTGCTGCATTTTGAATACTCAGTACTGAAATTTTCTTCATTCTAGGATGTTACAGAAACTCCTGATAATGACTGTTCTGCCTCTCCAAAACTATTGGTTATTTGGGGCAGCGGTACATTAATGGATGGCAAGCTGTTTAATTCTGATTGTTACAATGACGTGCTACATTTGTAGTGCTTCATTTTTGGAAAGAAACAGAGTTGTTATGTATGCCCAAATTCTCATCATGTTAGTATTCTGATGTTCTGCTTCTCAGAATCTACATGGGCAGCAATTGGCAGTTATCTATTTCAAAAAATTATCATTCAGCATATTCTGGACAGAAAGCTTGTTTATCACTGAACAAAAATCCAAGTAGTATCCCGAAGTAAATGATAAATATGCCAGCAGTTTTTGGTAATGTTTGCAGATATATTGTTCTTTTATTCTCTTTTCATCTATAAACAGATGTAAATAATGCCACTCCTGTATTTTCACTTAAAATACATGTAGTAAGCTTGCTAATAAAATTAAAATATGATCAAAGTCTGTTACTAGGTAACTGTGAGACGTAACAGAAACATTTATAATACTATCTTAGTGTTAATTACTTTTAACATTTATTCCCTCCTATGTCAGGTAAGTGGAAAGAGAAGTTCATTTTGGTGTGTTTCACCTGTGTTATTAAATACTGTCAATGTAACATGGCCAACATTTTCCATTAATGAGCACATAGAGTTAGTCATAACTAACATAGTTGGCCTGGGTGGAATCCAATATCTCTTGAAATCAATGACAAAAATTCCTTTGGACCTCTGTGGCACAAGCATTTCATGCCTAGTTTTCAGCTTTCGTAGTAGGAGTTATCAAGGCTCTGCACATACGTAAAGAATCATTTCCTTAGATGTGACATCTACATTAATAATATCCTAATCCATGGTTTGCTCCAGTGTCATTGGCTGAGGAAGAGGGGGGCAATAGAATAGAATGATCAATTGCTGTGAACATAGTTCTCGTGAAAAAGAAATTCCAGGGAAGAATGTGAATTTCTTCAAGGCAAAGGTATCTATAAAAAGAAGGGGCACATGGTTATGCCACTGGTGCCCTTGCTACAAGAAGATGTTTTTTTGCTGTTTCTCTGAGCTGCATATGGAGAAGCTGTTGATTCCAGGGAAAGAGCAGACTTTGCTTTACATGTCATTTGTGGGGCCTGGATAAAACCTGACACACAGACTGACTGCTTCCAGAATATTCCTACATTTGCCACTTTTGTCACTTCAGCCTGAGCGTTGTGGCCACACAGGCACTAGAAGGGTTTGTAAAATGAGGGCACAGTATGAAGATGCCTTGCACTGTCTTCCGTAGGTTAATGTTCCGGGGCTTCTGCTTCATTCAGTATAGTGGAGCTTAAACAGACCTTAAACAATCTCTGTAATGATAAAGAGTAAACAGCTCTTGTAGTTAAAGTTTCTCCTGACATAATAGTTACCACTGGTTACACTGCACATTCCAGGCATTTTTCAGATTGTTCAGAAGGCAAACTACAGCCATAAAAACAGCTGCAGAACAACAGTGGTATTCACTGACGTAAAGCTGGATGGCTGAGAGTGGAACTACTTTTAATTTTAACGTGTAGTGGATACATGATTGACACAGAGGGAACAAGTTAATTACATCAGCTGGAACATTTATTAGTGAAGAAGGGAGGAGAACTTGGCTTACATGATACATTGAATGACACTATTAATAAGCATTTCCACAGCTTTTTTTTTTATGCTATCTAACAACAGTTCTTCAGCCAAATATACTTCTGGTTGAAGTATTTGATGAATTTATAGTTCTTTGTACATCATTGGATAATTAAATGTTTATCTTTATTAATATTTTGAAGCTGTGTATCTAGGACCAAATTTTAAAACTAATAGAAAATAGAAATGTACATGTATTTCTATACTTACATAGGTGTTTATAAAGGATCTTCCAAAGCAGGAAAGAAATATTTACGAGCTGGGACTAGAAGGAACTTCCTGAATTGTCAGTTTTGATCCTCTGTTGCCTGCAGATGATCATATCATATCATTCCTTTCATAAGGTTACCAAGTTACAGGTAACTTAATTCAGGATACGGTTAACTGAACTTGTAAAGATGGGATGAGTCAACAGCATGGCCAAAAGAACCAGTTCTGCTCTTTCCTATTCCCAGCCTCTTGTTTCCTCTCCTATGATGCCAACTTTGTGATGGCTCAAGCACTGGTATTCAGCTAGAGTACTTTGTTCAACTCTAAATGTACTATTAACTAACATAAAAAGGAGAGAGAGTTTATCAGCGCTTACTTCTGAGGTAAGAATGCAATGTATAAAACGGGATGTGTCTCAGAGTTTTGCCTCACAATTTTCTGTTTAGCTTCTGCTGTTGTGTCATGTTAAAATAATAATCACTGTATGGCTGCAGTAGTCATTAGAGACATAATCCACACTATGATATCATGTGGCAAGACTTCATGGAAAAGGGGCTGCTGGTGATAAATATAGACCTTAGTTCACATCTCAGGGTTGCCACTCCTGGATAAGTGAGCCTCTGAATGAGAGCTATGACTCAGGTTAAGGCTCATTTCTACTTAGAGACAAGTGTAGACTGTTTTTGTGGTGGTCATTGTGAAAAGGGCTTTGAGATGCTACCATAAAAAGGGGTCAACAATGTACTTCCTCTGAGAGAAAGTAGTGGTAATAGTATGATGTAAACAAGCTTTATAATGTGTGTGAAATTTAGAAGGGGTTATCTTCTACAATTTATAAAACTGGTGTTTTTTCAATGCTTATATTTTATTATCTAGTTATAGAAAATGAAATAGTTACTTTCTCTCCCTTTTATGTTAGTGGCAAATTTATGGTTAAAGTAGATATTCTGGCTAATACAACAGCAGAACAGAGTTCTGACATGGACAAATTATGAAGGAAGTAGAGGAAGTGGGCAATATAGCAATACCAGAAGTAGGAAATCACTATACACAATTACAGGAAATATTATTAATAGATTAATCTTGATAAAAACTGTAAGTGTAAAATAACTGCATTAGAAAAAAGGTGCAAGACTGCCTACCCCTGAAGTGAAGAAATACTTCAGTGAGGTACCAGGTAGTCAGCATTTCCATGTGTGGCCTTGCAACAGAAAGGCTTTGGAAATTGAGAATGATTCAAAATAAAGTGTTACCCCTTTATCCTCAAAAACTTTGCAATGCACAGCTCTCCCTTCCTTCCTTCCATCAGTAAGCAGCAAAGGAGGTATCAGCACTTTACACAGATGATTGTAGCACAAAACCACACTTATGTAATTATAGGCTATTCCACAACTGAAAACATGCACTACAAAGATCAGCTTTGTTATTCCACTGCTTAGTCCTTCCTGTGGGAAAGGACTGTGGTTACGTTTTTACATAACCAGCCCAGCGAGTCATGTTCTAGACCTGGAATTCAGGGAAAGAACATCATCACAATAAAAGCCTGATCTGTTCTCATCTACATAGCATAGAGCTCACTGTTATTGCAGAGTCAAATCGCAGCTATTTAACTTCCCTGTCTAATGAGAAAAAATAACACAGGTAGAGCCATTAGAGAGGAAGGATGACATCAATTCATCTTATTAATGTCTTATTCTGTCTGTGTAAGTACTTAAACCTTTCCTAAGCTAGTTTTTTCCATACCTAAATGTACAATACAGAATTATTTTTCTGATTTGACATTTTCAAAAGCCTGATTTTGTAAGAGACAGTTTAAAAGAGCATTCATAACAATGAGCCCAAATCCAGTATCATTTGCACTGGAAAAAGTCAGGAGCAACTACACTCCAGTTAGTGTATTTATACCAAAAACACCAATCAAAATGTAATCTTAACTTAGTCTAGTCAGCCTGAAATACAAAGCAGCATTCCTAATGCTTTGAGTATCAACAGAAATTTAAAAAGTAGTATATTAGCTATTTGAGCGTTTCTATACTTATTCGAGTGCAATTGAAATATTAAAATTGTTATAAAGAAGCTCTAGTAAGAATTATAATATCCACATTATATGAAAATTTAAACATTCTTTAAATTGTGATTTACATACAGGCACAATTTTATGAAAATTAAGCTTTAAGTATTTAGTAATTCAGAGTAATAATCCCAGATAGAATCAGATTACTATATCAAACCTGGGCCTTTCCACTGGACAGAATTTTTGTTCATGTCCCTCTGAATCTGATGGAAATTTAATACATCTAATCTAGCTGGACCTAAATAAAGTTTCTGATCCTACATAATATGGATATTATTAAACTAATGAATATAGGGATTAGAATAGCAATTAAAACGTGGTCATGGGACAGGCTAGAGGAGAAGCAACTGGAGATAATGTAAAGGAATCATTAGGCTGAAAGAAACTTGCTAGTGGAATTCTTCACAGATCAGTCATGAGACTGACTTTGTTTAACATTTTCATTAGTTACCTTGTCACTTAGTGTGCTAATGACTTCACTAATGACTCAAAGTTGAACAGCATTTTTATTATAAAGAAAGTTTTTGAAACATCATACAGGAAATATTTGAAGGCTAGAGATGGAATGGCTTTGGTGATTAGATGAAATTTAACAGTAAAAAATGGAAAATAATCTGCCTAGTGACAGGCAAATACTTCTGCTCTTGGCAGAAATCATCTGTGGGAAATCATCAGGAGAAAGACCCACATGTGCTATTCAGTTGTGGAATTACTATAGCTTCTAATGTGATGAAGCTTTCAAAAGGACAACTAGGATCATAGAATATAGCAGGTGAGAATGCATCTTCATCTGGAATACTGTATGTATTTCTGGTCAACATGGTTTAAGGATGTTGAATTTTGACTGGAAGTAGTGCAAAGGCAAATTCAAATCATCAGAGTACTGGAGATTGGACTGGGACTATCTAACAAGAGAAGACTAAATGTTCTTGGCTTGCTTAATCTAATAAAGGTTGAGAAGGGATGTGAGTGATCTCTATAAATACATCACAGAATAAATATTAGGGAGTGAGAAGACCTATTTAAGTTAAATGACAGTGCTAGCCAAAAAGAAATGGATGCAAATAGCCAATGAATAAATATAGTATTGACTCACATGCTTGGCTTTCAGCTATGACATAATTGCAAATAATTTTATGAAAGGATCCTAATAATAAAATACTACTAGCTGTATGGTGAAATAAGGATGGCCTATGAATGTGAGGACCATTACGGTCTAACAATAACAGCAGGGCAGTATTTCAGTAAAGACTTTGATCTTACTTTACACTAAAATCTCATCCTACTCCTGCTACTTCTTTGTTCCACAAGTGGAAACAATTTTGTTTCCCAGACAGCTATGATCTGTCATTTTCTTCCCCTGCAAAAAAGTCTCTCTTCTGAAAGTGCTACTACACTTTTTCTTCCAAATTGTCCAATGGATTAATGCAATTAGTTTAAACAAAGAGCAGTTGTCGTCTTATATTTCGCTTGAAGTTTATTGCTGCTTTATCAGACCTGCAGAAGGAACTGTGTGCCTGAAAATCTGTTCACTTTTTTCCAACAAGACCAGCAAGAATAAAATGGATTTATTGTATTTCTCTTAGGTCTGCAAACAAAATGCCTCAGATAATGAGGAAAAACAGGAAATACCTGTATTATTTTCATTGTCATACTTGTTGTCATAGTTGTACTGTGACCTTTTGTGACCTAACCAAATTTCTTGTTTCTCTGGAATACAGAACTAAGAGAGAGATTTTGGTTTGCAAGAATAAATTATCAAGAACTCTTAGTGTATGAACCAGGTTACCTTGGAGACTCAGTCAGAAATTAATTAACTCTTGATGACTTCAGTCAAAGGATGCAGAATATGTAAAATTATCATAATTAAACTCTGAAGCAAAAAAACTGAGGTAGCTGGAAGGGGAGAGGAGCTATACTGTGTATTGCCAATTCAATTGTAACACTGAATCTGATCATTTCCAGACTAGAGAGATGGACTGTGCTTTCACTATGAACAAACACAAAAGCTTTGCTGTTCCATTCTAACAGAATGCACTCTAAATGCTTTATTTTAGCTAACTAATAGAAGGGTATCTTGTTAAAAAAGATGCTATGTGCGGCTGCAAACATCTGTTCCTAAGGGGTCAAATTCATCTAAACTCACTGAGGAGCAATGGTGAGAAACAGTGGTGCTGGTGGAAAGGCCCAGTCTCTGACATGTGAAACCACAGCATTATCCTCCTAGAAAGGAGAAACCCTGGCCAACTAGCAGAAGAGCAACACTTCTTGAGAGACAGCACACAGATTAGAGGCTGGTGGGATCTAGTTTTCAAAGATTAAAACTAACCTCATTTTCCAAAGTCAAAACCAGTATTTTGTTATGCCATAATAATGTTATTTAAGATTTGTCACCAGTACCATTCCAGTGCCCTGTTTTCAGTAGTTCTTAACTAGGTTAAAATACCATACCATCCATTTTAGGGAACTTGATGAATGAAGACAACAAATAACTTTTGATTATAGTCTTAAAAGATAGCTGACCTTGCCCAGACAAGACAACAAAGTTGTTTCTAAATAAACAAGATTATTATCACTGCAGTAGGTAATTAGCTGTGAAGCATCAAGCTACTTAACATAAACATACTACTTAGAATAGTAAGACCAGGCCCTAATCACAAATAAGATAATACCCAAGACAGTATGAAGTATAAGGAAATCATTGAATTTTCAATGTTCATAAGCAAATGTGAAAATTACGGTCAGCGGCCTGGATCCCCTAATGGATTTTGTATTCAAACGATATATGGGATTAACAATTCCCTTAACCTCCCCTAGTCTGATTCCATGCATCATAAAACACTGATGTAATTTTTTGGCAGTTTTTGCCACGTGTCATGCCATCATCTATGTTAATACATTTTTTTTCTGTTTCCAATGGCAAATCACTTTTCCACCAAAACAAAATGCACACTTCTATACATTATTATTGTTGGAAGGCATCCCCAAAGTACCACAGATTTCACAAATGGTCTTTGTAAACAAAGTAACAATTTCTGCTTTTCACTCGATTACCCGTCACTTTTCTAAACTAAAAGAAAATGACTTAGATGTCTGAGTTAAAACTGTCGGTTAAAACTATTATTCAGCGCATGTGACTTAAAAATGTAATTCCCCTTTTTGCATTGAATTGAGTAACATTTGTGCATGTAGTAACTGGTGACTTATGTTCTGTAACATATCTCACTTAAATTTCTTACCAATTACATTTCACCATTTCACTAATATAAAGAGGTAACTGTTTATCTCATTTCAGCTTGAATTCAAGAACGAGAACAAAACTAGCAGTTTACATTTAATTTGGCGGTTTGTATCTCTTTCCCTATGTCTTCTGTGGATTAGATTAAATTAAATTAAATGGTGTCTAGAGATTGCAAAAAAGTGCAATTAATAAAATTATTTTCATTCTTGAAAACTAGAGGCACATTTTTTCTATGAGCCATATGAATCCCTGACAGCTTTTTGGATTGACAGAACTTTTAACAGTCTTAGCTATACTAATGACTCAAAACATTATCAATGGTGATTTATTATTTAGCACAAAGGAAACTAAATCTGTAACCACTTCAGGTCCATAATGATTGTATATCACATTGAACAGACATAGCTGGTAATCTTAGCAAAATACAGTTTCAGTAGTAGCATCCTTCCTGTATAAAAGTCTTTCTTGTTTCCATTAAATAAGCCATTATTTTGCTCCTATATTTATAGAGTTATGTGATATTGATGCTTGTTCTTAAATGCTTACCTTTTTTTCCATGGGTAATTGGAATTCAAGCAAAGTTGAGATGATTCTTAGTGTAAATGTAATTATTGAGATCAAAGATCACTACAAATCAAATACTGTATTCAAACACAGATTAATACTCTCTGATGTACTTCTATCAAGGGAGAATTATGAGTAAATATTAAAAAATGCATTTCTTTTTTATCATTTGTCTCACACTGCCTGCTATTGACTCTCCACAGTTTAAAAACTAGAATGTGAAAACATATATTCGGTATTACAATGAAAGCAAATATGCTACCCAGAATGGCTTTGTTTGACAACACCTGCTAGCCTACAGTCATGAGCCAGGTAAGGGGTTTTTTTCCTCTTCTTCCTCCAGCACCTAAGTTGCAACCAAAACCTTTGACTTCTCCAGCATTCCTCCTCATTTTCTTCTCCTTCTTTGTAGCTTAAAAATGCTATCTCAATTTCTCATATCTATTTTCAAACAGACTAGAGGAGGGTGAAGCAGATAAAGTTCAGGATGATCAAAGTGTGGCTAGAATCATTGCATTTGGGTGCTATATTATATTTAGTATTCCCTCGATTATGCATGAGGTAGGGAAGATGTTTCTTGACCTGACAATAATCCTGCATAGCACATGAAATCCCCTCAGATATTTACTCTCCAGTGTATGATACAAAGGGGGTCTAATCCTTTATATTTTCAAAGTAATAGCACTGGCCCTTTAAGTGGGAAGCATTTGTTTTAAATTAGCCAAAGACTCTTGAAAGAGAGGTTGGCTGAAAATGGGGAAAAGATGTCACTAGATTAATGTATTTTGAATGAGAAAAAAAATGAAGGGGAGGTACCTGTGGAGTAACAGTTGAGGGGAAGAAAATGAGAAATACAGCAAAAACAATGTCGTTCAGGAAATAGGATGCGAGTTGAATTAATTGGCTTTATGAGCTGAGGTTTTCTACGGTGAAACAGGAATGTTTTGTTTTTTTTCTGAGGTTCGTGGGAGCGTGTTGAAAACTGGTGAAGGAAGCTTTGTTGCTGGGAGCTGGTGGCTGCTGCCGGGGAGAGGCGCTGACGGTGTATGCACCCTGGAGCGGGTGTGCCGAAGCGCAGACGGTGAGGTGGCTGCCTATGTGGAAGCTGTGGGTATCCCTTGGGGGAAGGTGCGGCGGGCGAAGCAGCAGCAACGCTGCCGCCCCGCCCCCACCGCGGCTAGCCGCCGAATGCGACACCAACGGCTACGCAGCAAAGGTGTCGCAACAGTTAATGGCAGCTGCGCCATTTCCTCTCTGTCGCTGCCGGAAATGGCATCATCTTCTCTCCTCCCACTAGCATTGTGCGCAGCCCTGGGGCGGGGCTCCGGTTGCTACGGCTCCGGGCGCGGCGTCGTGTGGGGAGGCGGCGGCGCCGCCATGAGCGACCTCCGTGACGGGGCCGGCAGCCCCGCCCCGGGGTCGTGGGCGCCCCGCCTGGCCCCGGAGACGTGGGAGATGCTGGCGCTGCCCTGCTGCCTGGAGGAGCTGGAGCCCCAGCGCCGGTGAGGCCGCGGGCGCCGAGGCGAGCCGAGGCGGGCGGCGGGGCCCCTCGGCGGGGTCTGGGCCCGGCTGCGCCGCAGCCGCCCGCGGCGATGGCGAGTCGCCGCCCGACCCCTGGTTCCCGTGCGTACGGGAGCCTTCCGTGAAGATGCCCTCTGTTTTTACAGTGACTCGGTCGGAGGGCAGTTTTTCGGTTGGCCCCTAGTGATACGAGTCATTAGGACAACTTTGTCTTGCGGTGCCTGAAACCGGCCGTGTCCTAAATTTTGCTTTCCATAACTTTCCTTGAGCGATTATACGCTGAAGTTTCAACTAAATACTTATGTAACCTATTTAATAATGTTCTCTGTATTTTTGCTGCTCTTCCATGGACTAGCAAGGATCAGACTGTAATTTATTATATATTTTTCTTTCCTATTTTGGAAGAACCTACTTGTAGTTTTGATTTAAAGTAATCTACTTGTGCACTGAATTACAGTTAACCTACCCATAGGTAATTCACGTGTTTTGACTGTATTGTACAGCTTACGGTGTAACCTACTTACAGCTGAGATTGCAACTGCTTCAGTGATGGATTTCACATTTCCTCTCCTTTAATGCAAACTGTGAAATGATAATACAAATTGATGGTCATTAATGCATTGATAAGTAGTAGTACTTGGAATGTACCTGATTGTTCACAAAATAAAGAGGTTTTCAGAACACCTGTGATCAAATGCTATTATTTTAACCAATTTGTCCAGTAGACAGGTCAAGTAGACCAGGGCAAGAATGTTCATTTCTAACAGAAAGGAATTTTGACACTGTCAAAATATTGGTTTTAACATTCTAAAACTCAGAAAAATATTTTCTGAGTTTAATAAAGTGTATTATTAAAGTTCTGTGTTTATTAAAATGTAACATTCATAAGTGTATTTTAGAGTATGATAATAATATAAAAATATCAAATGTATCAGTGGAATAGAAAATCCAGCTCCTAACCCAATCCAAAATCCAGGATTTCTGACTGATTTATTTCGCTACACAACGTTGAAAAGAATCTATTTACTGACAAAACACATTATTTTCTTAGCATTCTCTTTTATGTTCTTTAGCATACTGTCAGTGTGGTTTGATGTTTTAGTTTTTATTCAGTATTTGACTGAAAACAGCTGCCTTCAGGAAGCAAACATAGCCCAAGAAAAATGAACTCTAAATGTGTTCATTCCACTCTTTTAGATTCCCCTTTATCTAAAAAAAAAAATCATTTAAGTGAAAGGATAACTTTACCTCTGAATTTCCATTATTAATAAAAGATTAACTTAAATGATTAATACAATTACTAAAATTTCAAATATTTTTCAAATCTGACTGTTTTTGCAGGCCTTGCATTTCAGATGACTTAAAAATAGGGTATTACAGCACAGATCATGCTACTCAAACAGATATCAAAGAAATACCAGAACTAAAGGAGCTAACTATTGCTACACAAGCTTTAATGGAGGTAAATTAGGAAAGTATCATAAGAAGGTTTTCATCACACTATAGAACATGTAGTTTTGTCAGTCATCTCTGTTTTGTGTATTTCTTAGGGAATCTGTTTTAGCTCTTCTTCTGTCTTCATTTGGCTGTTTCAGCTAAATTGTATAAATTTCTGTTTTCAAAAGTAGAATAATAAACAATTCTTGATAGATGAATTAGAGACTGGATTACCTGGCTGCCTGAGTCAGAGAACACTACGTAGTGGTTAACATTGTTTAATGTACAGAAAACATAAATGTAAGTGAAAATTCTAAAGACTTAAACCTGTCTAATAGTGGCTAAGAGTCTGGAAATAAATGTGGGCCTATCAGTTCCACTGATATCTCACCTAATATCAGTTGTGAATCTAGCTAATAGTTTGGTGCTTCTATTTTGAAAATGTCATATTCAAAAGCAAATTAGAAAGAAGACCCAAACGGGTGGTCTTCTTTCTTCTTCTTTCCCAAATGAGAGGTTTTGAGAAAACTAAATATTTTTATTGAAAAATATTTTCTAACTGTCCAATACTGAACCCAAATATCAAATATCCAGTGTTGAAGGTTTTGGGGGGTGTTGGTTTTTAATTTGACAGCGAATATGCTATACATCTGGATACAAAGTATCTTTAAATCCAGAGTCGGTTCTCATTATGTTTCCTTCCCTCTTACTGGGACTCTTGAAAAGTATGTTTAATATTATGTATTCAGATCTTCTATTTCATGAGTTACAGTTTCCTTAATTTTAGTTTTAATTTTTATCATCCACAGACGTGATACAATGGAGTGATGCTTACAAATATGTCATTGATACCTCTGCGACTACTTTATATATCTGTTTTGGCACATTTTTATAATTTATGTTTTGTTTTACAAAAACCATTACAGTTTTCTTCATATAACTACTATCTAATTTCATTAGAGAACATTCTGATACAATATCTTTCACCTTCATTATAGAAGGCTGCCCAATACTTTGTTTAACAGTCAAATTTGTTATTTGGGCTGAGAATCAGTTCACGGATTAAGACACCTACACTTCAGTGTCTCATGCAGGTATCTGAGCAGGGTGTCCAAACTGCCCCTATATTCAGTGTAAACTTGTCTTTGTTGTCAGTGGAATATGGAGAACTGATTCAGCTGATCAAATACAGATGTGAGAAGAATCTCCCTCTAGATTCAATTGTCCTACAGATAAGCACCTAGTGCAATTTGAGATGTCCCAAGATATACCACCTGGCCGCTGTCTCCTGTTTCAGAGAGGCACAGGTTTTCTTTAGGTTCTGTGTCATGTCTGCCAGCCCTGCATAAGATGTGTTTCATATCTCATATCTTATGACACTACACCACATATGCATGAGCAACAGAATCAAGTCCCGCTGACTTCATTGACTGTAAAAGAAACTTATTCACCTAGTTCAGATGTAGATCCCCAAATTTAGGTGTCATATTCTGCAAATTGAATCCCATATTGACATCCTGAGGTGTCCAAAGCTTGGATATAGAGCTAGAAGCTCTGACAGCTATCAAGACTTTTGTCCTTCTGAAGTGATAGTTGTAGACCAAAGAAGATACCACAGGGCATAGAAATACATTAGATGCTTGTGTTTAGGCAAATGATTCTAGTCATCAATGTCTTGAACAGAGTAATAGAAGTAGTCATATTTTACTTTTGCCTAACTTATTTTGTATAGAAAAATATTCTCTAGTATGTGAATAATAACAGGATTTTGATTTTCTTTAGTTCATCCATTCCCTCCAGCAAGATTTGCTTACCTACAAAACAGTCGTTCAAGCACAGTATGAAGAGAAAATTGAAGAGCAGACTTCAAATCTCTGTAAATATGTAAATGACAGACTGAGAGACATTGAAGTTTTTCATAAACGGGTAAAAAGAAAAATTCTTGATCACTTATATGTTAATTTTCACTAGGTACCAAGTTCTCATTCATATACCCTCCTTGTGCAGATTGATGTAATATTGTACATGATGAAAAGTAATCCACAGAAGTAATAGCAATAAGGAAATAAAGTGCTAATGCAGATATAAAAGTGACTGTCCAAAGTGTCTGTTGCAATTAATAAAACATGGATTATATTGTACTCTCATATTAACAACCTGTCTAGAAAAACATCTTAAATTGTAGTGTGATTACTTCTAATAAATATTTTGTAATATTTTAATATGCAAGAAATTTAGCATGCTTTCTTGTGTGTGTTTAAATTATTTACAGCTCTTTTCCCATGTATTTCTTTGAAAATATATATGCAGTGATTTTTAGGTAATAAATCAAAACACATGCACTGGCATGAATGCTCCTGGGTAATCATGTTGCAAGTATACAGTGAGCAATCACTAGGAAGGAGGAATGTATGAGTAAAGAATCAAATTCAGTTACAAGCTTCTGAGATGATCATATAAGAAAACAAAAGTTTTAAAAATTGATACA
This sequence comes from Apteryx mantelli, assembly GCF_036417845.1. Classification (NCBI taxonomy): domain Eukaryota; kingdom Metazoa; phylum Chordata; class Aves; order Apterygiformes; family Apterygidae; genus Apteryx; species Apteryx mantelli. The sequence continues at coordinate 150,014,830 of NC_089979.1, read as the reverse complement.
TGAATTCCTATTTTAAACATCTGAGACAGCCCTTGTTAAATAAATGCTTGTATTTAAAGCAGTTTGGAATCCACTTTTTGTAGAGAAGAGATAGAGATGATTATTTGGGTAAAATCCAAAAAGAGGTTGAAGAATGTTGTCAGCAGAAAAAGTGATAGGAAAAGGAACATTAGCTTAGTTTTTTTTTTTTTTTTTCAAATTTAAGAGTTTGGTTAGCATTTAATCTTTAACGAAAAAGAAGAAACAATTTTTTTTTTGTAATTGCTTCTGTCCTTTTATTGCACATCAAAATTCTCAGTAATTTTTTACAAATTGAATTGCAGAAAGAAGCCCGAATTCAACAGAGCTACCAACAACAATTATGTGATGCGCTGGCTGTTCTCAAATCAAATACTGAGGTGGGTTTTAACTAATAATGTGGTAGTAGACTGCTGATATACATAATAATATATGTTATGAACCAATTAGAGAGATCAGCTTTGCACTTCAAAATCTGGAGAAGAATGTGTTTGAATTTTTTCATGAAGACTAAGCATTCAAACCATTTTTAATAGAAAACAGCACAAAATATAATTTTTTTACAAGCACTGTTTTTTCCCCTCTACTAGTAAAGTATGCGGTTTGACATACTGAAGCATAGTCTTAGATGAGCAACATCATGGTTATTATAGCATGAATAATAGCAGGTCTTAGCAGGTATCTTAGCAGGTATCACTGGAAGAAGGTAGAAATGGCACATTTTTGCATTTCTTGACTACTGAAAAATAATTGACCACAAAATTATCAAGCAATATAGGATTAGACCCAGATACACAGTTAACACTTATTTTTGCATGTTATTGGGGGTTGTAGAAAGAAGTCAGAGCAAATGAAGGGATCTTCTGGGACTACTGGCTACTAGGAAGGTGAACTTGCTTTAATTCATGGTAAAGATAGACAGCTGTAAAAGGTGTTTGAAGTTGTCTTCATATAAGAATATAGTCTGCTCCAATAAAAAATGTGGAGGAGTAATCCTCCACTTTGTAGTCATTATGTTGCTATGAAAACTGGCCATAGTCTGTGCTGGGTCTCCTAGGAAGCAGGAATATGGTAATCACAAAAAATATTGTTCGATTCAATTTAAAAAAATGAAAATGTCTGGATACATTTTGTAAGTGAATTCTCAGGCTACTGAATGATGACCATTCACGTCTGCTGTAAGTGACTTTATACTGCCCTCTAGGGACCATGCCACAAACTTTCATATCACCAGATTACAGGATGTAATTTTAACAGTAAAATAATTCAAATTAGAAAGCATGGAGCGTAAATTTTATCTTTCTTCCTCTGCATACAAATAGAACATGCAAGTTTGTACTTCTGTATAAAACAAAGTCAGTAGTTAAAAAAAAACACTTACATGGATAATTAAAGGTGACAATATTTAAACCACTTATATGGATAGTTAAAGCTGGCAATATTTACCTATAGTTGTTCTCCTGTTGTTTATACATAGCATAGTCAAGTCTATGTGTATAGTGAGAAGTGTGCACCGTATATTAGCAGCATCTACTGTACAATACAACTTACAGAAAATCATATAAATTAAATGAAAAGCAGCCTGGAAGGAAAAGAAAAAAGTATGTGTTATTAGAGAATGGAACATCTTCTAGACATGTGAAGGGACAGGAAAACAGGTATAGTTCTATGAGTCAAATCATCATTTACCATATGGATGGTTCAGAGAACGGAATAGAGTAATGTGAAGCAAAGAAGAAAGATTCACAGAAAAAAAGGTGTGAGGAACCATGAGAGTGAGGAATTTAAGATGTGAAAGGAGATCAGAACACTGCAAACACTGAGCAAGTGACAGAAGATGATACGCATTTCAACAATGTTGCATAGTTTAGAGTGGATGAAGGGTAGAACTGGGGACCCAAGAGGCAAAAGCTAGGTTTTAGCAGTGAACAAAAGGATAGGTCCTGCGAAAAAAGAAATGACCAAATTTGTTAACACTTTACAGAAAGGAGATGTTTATTTTTTGATTTTGTTCTTTTTTATTCCTAAATGACATGTAGCGCCATCACTTGAAGAAAGAAATTCTGCTACAAACCCAAGTATAAAATAGTAATTTCCATGAGAATTGTGAAATCTTGCTAGCAATGACTTCAAGATAGTAATTTCAATCAGAGTTAGTTTTTCTTAAATAGTTCGTACAATATAGTGCTCTTTTAAACAATGTCCCCTCTCAAAATCTTATAGTGACTCTTTGGGGGAAATAATCACTTCTGAGAAAAATGAAGAGAGTGACATTTGTCTCCTGGAACATTTGATCAATAATGTAGACATGTTTATGATGTAGCAGAGCTGGCCTTGCTTCCTTGACAGTCAATGGAGAGAAATAAGTATTTTTTAGGGCACAATTCATCTGATCAGTTTTAGATGCCTACTTAAGGGTAAATTGAGTTGTGCTCTAGACTCCTCTGACTTTATGAACTAAATCTCTACAGACTATTAAAAAAGCAAAGTGTAACTAACTAAAATGTAGATGTCTACATATGTTCAAGGAACTGCTACATAGACCATCTGCAATAATGCAAGCTTAATTGTGTGTCAAAAGTTCTGTTTCTCTAATCCAGTTCATATAATCACTCTGTAGTAAAAAACGCACAGAGATTCCATGGAGGGGGTAACAGCAGTGTTTGCACCGGGGAGTTGCAGGGTCAGGTTCCCTCTGGTTTGCTTTCCTTTTGGAAAATCTTGCATTAAGCTTGAATTTTTGTGCACAATGATCCGTCTTCAGCAACAGAGGTAGAGCCTGGCCCCATCCCAGCCGTGTATGTATCTTTGTAGGTAGGGTGCTCTAAGAAACAAGGAGAACTGAGTTTGAATCCACTGTGGATGAGGAAAGACTTCGGCCACGGTTCTCTCAGTTCCTAGAAGGATACTACAAGCGTTAGTGTATTTCACAAGAGAAAGCTGGTATTAATGCTAGCATTAATATTTTTAGAAAGTTGAGCAGTATTATGTATCACCTAACTTTGGAAAATACATTGAATTAGATGCCTAGATACTCCTGAAGGAAGTGTTTGTACGCACTTTTTAGTGTTTCCTAATGGCTGGCTGTTGGCAATACACGATCTTGGAGAGACATCTTTGTATATTCAATGGGAGGCAGCATATGCTCTTTTTCTTTGAAGGTGCTTATCTTTGTCTTTTGATGGCACAGGAAATAAATAATCCATTGTAGACACTCTTTTTTTAATCCTTTAATGCAATTTTAAAACTTTACTAGTGCAATCAATAAGATGCAAAAATAAATGTCAGTAATGCAAAAGTCAACATTTTAATAGTTTATCTTGCTATTCTGTACTTATGATGTATATTCCCCTCATTTTATTTATTCTTAAATGTTTTAAATAAATTCGTAAAATGCTTTAAAATATGTAAAATATACAATGCCTCCAAATCCTTTGCTGAATGTTTGAATTCTCTAGTATTATAGATTATATATTAGATATAATAAACTTCTGGCTTAAATACTTGAAATGTAGTCAGGTATGTTCAAATTTTATATTTGCTACTAGAACAGAACTCTGGAATGTAAAATATGCATCAATAATGTCTTTGAATTACAAAAACATTCTGTAACTTTAGAAAAAACGGTTGCCTGATTTATGCTGGCGTCTTACTGGAGAATTTTTTCCCATATTAGAAGTATTACAGCATAAATGAAGAAAACACGGAGTCTCCATCAGCAGAATTTTTGAGGCTTTTATGTAACAAGCTGTGTGAGGAACAGTCCAGAACTGAAGATCTGGAACGAAAATTGCATGAGTATCAAGAAAAAGGAAAGGGTAAAAGGGTATGTTTTAAAAAAGTTCATAAACTCATTATCCAAATGTGATCTTTGAACACATTCAACAAAGTGTATTTCTAGTCTTATTATATATTTATAGGAAACATTTGGCTGAAAAAATACTAGAAAGCTTTTTGGAATTTCCCTTGTAATTGATAGGTAGGTATTTTGTTTAAAATAAATTATGTTACTCTATTGATGTCACACCAGTTTACATCAAGTGATAGTCTGGCCAGGAGCTGATTGTTATACTATTTTTTCTGTATCTAATTTCTTTTTTTTTAATCCTCTTTGATAAAATACTGCTCTCAGTGCTATCTTTATTCCATACATGAACTTCTCAGTTTTAGAAAAGTCTACCTTTGTTTTACTAGTACTTACAGAAGTACTTACATTACTTCTTCCCATGTGTCTCTTTGTTCCCACTGTCTCGAAATAACTTCTTCTAAAATAAATGTCTTCATTTTTTTCTTCAGAATTGTGTTAATATCATTTAAATCAGCTATTCAAATATCCAAACGAAGACTAAAACCTTTCATGTTTAATTTTTTAAACTCCTGCAATAGGAGTTTATTGAATATGGTAATTACTTAGGTGCAACCATTCATAAACACAAAAGGCTCTTTATGGTTATAAGTCTTTTTACCCACTCAAATAGAGACATAAATAGCTAGTTATAATGGCTTACCTGTTCAGTTTTATGTATTCAGTCTCTAACTTTCAAATGGGAAACACAGAGTTCAGTCACATATGTACATGTAATTATTATCCCTTCTATAACATAAACAAATCCTTTTCCCAACCAAATTAACGATATTCATCTCCAGTTCACTGAAATGTGAGAAAGCTATAATACTTTTTGAAAACTTCACATATGTTTCAGGCTGGTATAAAGCAGTCGTAGGTACTAAAGAGGCTCTTGCTAAGCCTAACACAGGATCACCTTTTCTCTCATACATTGTTCCTAAGCTCCCTACACACCATTGAGATAAATAGTGTTAATGAGATCCGAAAAAGCCACCTAACTGTGGAGGCAGCTACCTGAGGTAGACAGTATGGCCTGTGAAGAAGAAAGGTGGGGTCTAAGGTGTATTCCCTGAGGAAGCTAGGTATCTCTTTCCAGTTGGAATTCATAGCTATGCAACCTCTTCCAGAATTAGATATTTAAGCCATGTCAGTCTGTTCTTGAGTACAGAAGAAAGTGATAGTTACTCTTTCTTTTAACAGTCCACAGCTACAACAGTCAACACTGGTGTGACTTGTTTCTCTTTTGCTTCATTTGGATAAGACCCAGTGAGGCTGCTTTGCTTTCTACTTTTAGAGCACTTAAGTGGATCGGAAAGCATATAGTAAAGAAGTTTTTATAACTTCCACTGGAAATTAGGTGCTAAGCCTCTCATTGTTACCAGGGCTCAAATAGTTCTGCAGCAGTACTTTAACTGTCTTGCAGCTTTTACGGGTACAAGTTCAAGCAGTTGGAGATTTTTAGTGCTTGTAATGCAGAATTGTTTAGTGCTTCATCAAGGATTTGGATCCAGATTTTGGACTATATGCCTCTTAACCAAATCACATGTGTATACTGTGCAGTGAAACCCACTGTAAAGATGCCCAGGTTGTCAGCTGGTGGTCATTTTGGAGCCAGATATATGATAAATTGATATATGCATACATTGCATCTAAAATAATGAGTTCTACTTAATAAAAAAAAAATCATACTTGGAGACTCTCACTAAAAACGTAAGCTGAGAAGGTAAATTCCAACTTCCGATGTTGTGAACAAATTACATTAGTTTGAAATGGCAGAGGATGTGGACAAAAGAAAAATTTTAATTGACTATATACTAATCCTAGGAGTTAACAAGCTAGGGGGACGGGAAATGCTCATATATCATACTCACATCAAGAAATGCATTGTAAGGGGCATTACTGAAATCTGATAGAACCACATGCATAGCTGGAATGTTGATATCTTTGACTAAAACACCTTTTTAGAAAAGTTGAAGTAACTAAAAATTTTTCAAAAAACTTGAGAGGAGTGGTATTCAATGTCAAAGAACAGGGGTTTTTTTTAAATTACTGATAACTGTACATTAAGAATCTTGTAATCCTGTATTTTCGCTAGCAAAACTCCTGGTGAGGATCTATTACAAATGGCATGCTAGAGAAGAGGATGAGTAATTCTTTAAACACTCCTTCATCTCATGTGAAGACAGAGATGCTGCATTTGAAAATTTTGTTTCTGAAATATATTGTTTCATATTTGAGATTTTTCTGTCAAAAACTTTTAAAAGAGCATAAGAGAATGCTTTTTTGTGCCTTGTAATTTATTGCTGGACTAGAAGATAGTGGTTTTCCAAGGAATGATAAATGAATAACTTCTACCATATGTATGTGAGCATATTTGTGAATGATTTTGTATGCACATACATGCAATATTTCAAAAGCTTGATTCACATTAGTGAGGGAAACTGACTGAGGCTGAAAATTTGAACCCCAAAATATGAATGAAAAAGCTGAATTCTCTAAGAATAATTTTATTATGTGACCAAAAAGCCGTGATCCCATCATCAAGAAAGAGGACGACTTTGACTAAAATCCCATTTGGGTTCCATGGCAAAATGAAAGTAGCAAATAATAGAAATTAAAGCAACATAAAACAAATGTGGAAAAATGTAAAAAAATGATGGCAATAATAATATAATCTAGAAGTTTTTGAAGGGTATAAAATGGACAACATATCAAGGAAAGAAATATAAATAGCAATATCAAGGACAATAAAATAGTTTTAGAATGTTGGGAGCAAAGGAAGTGGCTGCAATTGTATGAGCTCACTATTAGGCGAACATTGTAGAATTGTTAATAATGTGAAAATCACATGGGCAATTAAAAAAAAAGATGTCATATATATATAGGAAGAGGCAGAATAATGTACTTATATCACAGGGGTAACAATTACTTTCTGATTTATTAACCTCCAAAACAGGATTTAAGTGTTTAGAGAGAATACACACTTTCAGATGAGGAAAACCAGTCTCAGTGTCCCACGGAAAGGTGGGAAGCTCCTAAAAGTCTGTAGTTTCAGACCTCAGATAGAGAGAGACATATGGGCATGAGATCCTCTACATCTAGGGCAAAACTAGGAGGCACTGCAGCAAGGTTTTCTCTTATAAGAGAAAACCTCTTATAATCTCTGTCAAAGAGATTGCAATGAAATGCCTATTCTCCCTCCAGAGCTATACTATCTTAAATCTTTATCCAGACCTGACATGCCTTACAAAGGCAGATGGAGCTCTTTTGGGCCAATGGTAACTTGGTAGTCCCTTCCTGGCTGGTGTTACATTTAAAAGGCCTCCACAGATAACGTAATAAAATTCATCATAATGTAATGAATTCAGCTTGCAGTGGCTACAAGATGAAACCAAATATGAGAATAACTGATGAGATCAAAGGAATGATGGTGTCTTGATCTTTAAAAATCTTCAAGACTGGAAGCCCTTTTGGAATAGATGCATTAGCTGAATTCAAGATACAGATGCAATAATAGGGTGACTGGCTGAAAAGTAATGGCTTGTATTCTGTCAGTGGCCTTACGAGACATTTTCATGCTCTGTCTTAAACTGCAAATCTTTGAAATGTATACATATACAGTGTGAAAGAATTAAAATTATAAACACATCAATGAAAAGTCATTATGGAAACATGATGTTTTCAACAATAAAGTTCAAATTTACAGAAATGAAAAAGACATTTTTCCCTTACAACTCAAATCTGCTATATTTGTAAATGAGTGTTTTTCATGACAGCTTGTACAATTGCACCCTCTTGTGGTATAAATAATGTAGACATAAATACCTGAAGTATAGCTTAGAAAGGGAAAGGTGCATAATAATTTGGATGACAGGTTTTCAGTCATGAATTTTGTTTTCAGGGCAAATTCCCAATAAATAAACAATAACTTCAGTTTATCTTTTCAACTAAAATATGCCAAATATTTTCATTTTTGATATCATCATGAAGCATCAGTAAAATGAATCATATTTCTGTGCAGTAAGACTGCAGAAATCCCAGCTGTTATTAAAACAGCTGATTAATTATTTTGAGTGTGTACTAAATAGACAGATACCAAAGGGAAATGTGTATTTCTCAGTTGCATAATAATGGCTATATACTTTTGCCTTTACTCAGAGGATTATTTGGCCAGAATGCTCTCCTTATAGGTAGATGAATCTGGTTTAAGTTTGTTTATATTTCAAAATTATGTATCCATGTTTATCTAGTATTCTATTAGAAATGTAATCTGAAGAGTCCACAATACTTAACTCTAGCAACTGTATAGTAGAATTCATTAAAGCTAAAATATGCATATTTTACGTAAGTAATAAAACTTTGAGAGTTAACAGATAAGGTGAGAAATTTTGAAACCTCCTTTATAAGCCAGGTTCTACTCATCTTCCAACCTCTAGCTGTTTTCTTACAATTTAAAGTTCCCTGGTTTAAGCAAGCCAAACACCACCGCTGTGGGCAGATGGTAGAGAGAACATTACTACAAAACCTGCCACTCAAAGTGTAACAGATGACTGTAGCTACAGAAAATTGTCCCTTTGTTCATTTTGCTAATGAGTGTCCTCATTGCAGCAGGAGACTGAATAATTAATTACTTGCAGTTCTTGTTTTTAACAGATGGTGGAGCTAGAGCTAAAGGTTGTCTTAAGTAAATTGCGAAGTATAAATTTATGAAAAAAATAACGTCTGGTGTGTTTTTCATATCGTTTCCTTAAAACAGTAAAAGATAAGACTACATTTATATTTGAGATACCATTTAAAATTAATTCATATGATTAACTAAAATTATTTTAGTTTATGATAATGGCAGTTTCTTTGATCATCAGCTGTTGGTGCTCAAATACCGCCAGGGCAAAAGAACAAATACCTAAGCCTATTAAGAGCTGTAACAGTTACTTAAAAGGTCTTTTGAAATTCTAAATTTGTTTTGTAATGGTTTAGAGTTGGCTACTGCCAGACCAGAAACTCAATTACTCAAATATTCCATGCACTGTATTATTAACACTACTTATCTCCCTAAAGCATGCTAGTCTGTTTACAGGATTTGCTACAAGTTTTTAATGAAAACATGCAACTAATAATTATCTGAGAAGTTTAATTTAAAATCTCTTAGTGCATAAAGAATATTTAAAATAGTTTTTGAAGTATTTAAATAGAATTTTTTAAAAACTTGTACTATTCAAAGTAGCATTTTTGTTACTGTTGGTTGGTTTTATTGTAAACGACTACTGTTCCTTCAGTAAAGGAAGGGGAACCACAAACTAATACAATGTATTACTTTTCAAAGCACTTGACTTTTTTTTATATGATTTTTGATAAAATCAGTGAAAGCTTTGTGGCCAGAACTCTATGTGATACATTGATAATTTGTTCTGGTAAGTCAGAGATCAAAAATGTCTTTTATAAGGAAAAAGTAGTTAGGGACTAAATTTTACTCATAAATATATTATAGTTCAAGTTTATATGTTATTTGAAAACCTCAGAATTTTATTTTCAAAGTTCTTTAACATTTTTATTTTCTGGTAATTTTAGAAAGGAGTTAATATTTTTACCAGGCAAAGCAAGTAATATCCTAAATTTTCTTTTGTAAGCAAAGTAATTGCTGTCTGACTTTTCTCTTTTGTGTTAATATTTTAAATGGTTTCAGGAGTTAGTTATTATTCTGGTATTACTATAAAGATCCGTGCCAGCTCTGAAAGCTTTTCTATAATTTTAAAAGAAATATGTGGCAGTAAAATCTAGACAGCCATAAGACAATATATTCAAATGTTTTCAATAGCTTTGAAACCAACAAGAAAAAAAGAGTAGCTGTCCCAATAAGCTTCAGTTGCATAAGAAGTCTTTTCCATAATGGACGTGGCAAGATTTAAACAAAGGACACGCATAATAAAAATGTAAATGAGTTTGCTTTACTAAAACTATAACTTTAAAGTCTTTTGTTGTATGTTATCCTGGAACCTTCTTACAAGGTAATCACTGTTTGCATAGAGATTTAAACCGTAGTCTTCAATAGCATTAAACCCCTGCACGGTCTATGTGTGACAGGCATGCAAAGCCATGTTAATGTTCAGAATATGAATTGCCTCTGGGTGGCTCCGACACCAAGTAGAAAACCAACTGTGTTGGTATCAGAAGGCCTGATGGACTCCATGCGGCTCCCAGCCTGAAAACTTCACCGCTTTGACATGTGATGTGCTCCTCATGACACTGGCAGCACTGTCACTGAGAAATGGCACAAAGGCAACAAGCCCCCCTCCTTAGCCGTGCACTTTGCAACCCCCTGGTGTTGCCTGTCCACAGTCTCTCCTGCCTGCCTAGTTACGGACAGCACTTCATAAACACAGAGGGAAGTGTGGGTGGATAGGCCCCAGCTGCCTTCCTGGACACAGCCTCCATAATAAATTGACCTGAATGATGAGGGCACACAAACAGTATGATATGCATTATTCCTGTCAATAAAATGTCCCCATGTGTTATGGTCTTTGTATATAATGTACTGCAGCCTTTCTTCCAGCAAGAACCTATTTAGAGTCTCAACTTTCTTCTATTCATATTATGTCTCTGTAATAGAATTCAGAAATTATATGATACTGTGTTGTATAATATTATACCAGTGTAGCATATTTAAATCCTTGAGTCCTTACTTATAAATTCAAGGCATTGCAATCTTTCAGGTTGCCTTTGAAGATGATGACCATGAAAAAAAAATGCTTGAAAAAGGAAATGAGGATTTCAAAGAAGAGATTTTTAAACTACACAATAAGATTTTTCATCTTGAAAATGCTCTGAAACGCTCTGAAAAAGAAAATTGTTTATTAGGTAAAACTTTAAACTGATGTTAGATCAAGATGACTAGTTTAAATACAGTATATAAGAAATGTTACTAAATATGAAATTCGTTGTTAACATGCTTCAGATGGTTGGCAATTTATTTCTGGACTACTATCTTTTTCTGGTATTGAATGCTAATTTTGTATGTATTTGTAGAGAAATTCATACATATTTATTCTAATTTTAATGCATATATTAACATATTTTTAATTTATGACAAAGGAATATTTGCTATGGCTTTTGAGACTTCTAATATTGCCTAGCAATGTGGCTAGAGATCATATTTTGTGACAGACATACTGTAAAGTTGCTAAAATAGAAGGTTTTGTATGTAGATGTTTATACTTTTAAATCATGGTCTAATATTTTATCTCATCTTAAAACGATTGTATTAAAGCCTGCTCTTTTATAGAGCAGTTTTTGTGCTTCTGCAAAATATTTGAATGTGCATTTCTTCATAAAATTTGTGTTTCCATGGAGGTTTTCTAACAGAATCAGTTTTATCAAATAAGCAATCACTATTTTTGGTACCTATGCTTTACCACAGTTCTGAAAAGGAATTTGTTTTTTCCAGTAGGTACAATGTACAGTCTTTACTTTCAGGTTACCTCTCATATATTGCCAGTGTGAAATACTTAATGGATGAAATTAGAAACTATGGCAATAGAATAGAATTTGACTTTTTACTTTTGTTGTGTCCAGCTAGATTAGACCCGGTATCACCTTTAATGGTAGCAAGATGAATTTGACTTAGGCTATATTCCTTATTCCTATTTATTATCTGATTTAATGGTACTTCTCATCTTTTGATAGTTTTGTATGAGCTGTAAAGAACCACCTGCTAAAGCACTTTGTATTGGCTGTGACTAACAGCAAGGATGTCCAGAATTAGTATTAATGAAAAGCTGTGGGCACTCAGTCACACTTGGCTCTTGAACTTACTTCTTAATCCCTATCTGACCAGCCGGCTGAACAGCAGGAAGAAGGCTGTGAATGTCAAGGGCGGTTGTGAAGGTCACAGTTCTGCCAGGACTCGCATCCAGTGTGCACTGTGTGGGTTTATAGACTGACCTAAAGCAAACATTTTGAATACATTGATGTAGGCATGTAATTTCATGGTCTTCCTTTTTCTTCTCTTGTTTTCAGATAAGCAAGTTCAAAGAATGCAATTAAAACTGGAAACTGATGAGCGAACTATTCAAAAGGTACTGTAATTTTTACATTTATGAACTACTGTCATAGTGGAATAGTAATAAGCTTGGACTGTTGGCAATGGATAGTCCAAATAATGCTGAAAAATAGACTTTAACTTGAATACTGTCACATTTTGTTTTATGGTTGTATAACTCATTGAAGAGTAATAATGCACTGGCATTCCTTTAGTGAATATGGTGATTTAGACTTTCTCATCCTGTCATATTGCTTAATATTCTTAAAATGCAGTTAAAATTCTGAACCTCAGTAAACTACAGTAAAATTAGTTGAATACTTCAATAAAAATGAAACACATTCAGTATCTTTTTAAAGGCAGGGAAATAAGATTTGTATGTGCAAGTAGCTAGTAACTTAAAGGAAGAAAACAGTTATTTTTGGTTACCTGTGACTTAATAAATATCCCCCTATTCCTAGACAGAGCTATTAGTATATGTGAATTATTATTCGTGTGCTACCTGAGCAAAACTGTAGCTGAGCAAGGTATAAAAGTCAACTTTTTAAATAACTTTCCCATGCCAACTTTTATTAAATTCTGTCCTCAAGGAGGGGTTGATAGATCTCAGTGTTTTTCAGTTACAATATCTGGTTATCCTTCCAGTAAGCTTCTTATGTTGTGACAGTTCTCAAATGACTTTCTTCAACAAAGTATAGTTCTCATTCTGAAAATTAAAAAATAGCCACAGAACTTCTTCCTAGAAAGAACATTCTTTCTGTAAAATATTTTCAAAATGTTTTGTAGATTACTCAATTCTACTAATCTACAAATCTACATGATTTTCTCAGAGATTGCTAAGTTCTTGCACCAATTCATATAAAAAAAGATTGTTTTGGTGACTGACACTCTGGAGTTGTAAAACCATCCCTTTCATTGACTTCCCTTGTGAACTTAGATGAATTTCTCTTCTATGACCAAGTTTCCCACTCTGAAAATAGTGGTATCTTCTTATCTCTAGAGGAGCATTGGAAAGGTAAGTTCATTAAGGTTTAAAAACCATCAAGATCCTATAGATGAAATCCAAGATCAGATATGGAAAGTGAATTGGTCTGTCTAATGCACTAGTCGGTCAAAGGAGGAATGCTTCTTCAGGTAGATTTTTCTCATTTGTAGTTCTGGCAGTGCTTGGGAATGCCACTTAGTTCTGAAGCCTCATTATGCTGGAAAGAAGTGCAAACCCTCAATATCCTATACTAAACATTTCTGTTTAGTTCAATTGCAAAGTCCAACAAAGATTTTTTCATAATACATTTTTTTTCATCCTTTCACTCGCATGAAATTTTTCCCGAAATTACCATAAATTTTCCCTTCCTTCACTTCATCTCTGTACAAAGGAGGACAATGTCTAATATGTAGTATCCTCCCATAGATACTACCTCAATCTGTAAATTAGAGCAGCCTCCTAGGAATTTTTTTCCATATGTCTTTCATATGATTTGGAAGTCCTACATTCATGTAAATTTGGATTACATGCTTCCTTCGCAAACTTCCTCCAAGACAACTATCCATATAGGTAGCCCTTCCCAGTCACTTCACATTCTGTCAAGTTAGCTAAGTTGTAAGACTGATGTGCTCTGAGAAATCATAGGAGCAGCCCTTCCCTTCTCATTATAATACTGATAATGATTTGTATTTCCTTTCCAAGAAGAAAAACCATAATTCTAAAGGAATAACTACATTGATTTTAGTTTCTGACAAACACTTTTTTTCCCCTCCTCTGCATATCCTACTGAAAAGAATGTTCTCTCAATAGCCAAAGTATGCATAAATTTCTTCAAATAAAATAATTTGATTTTTAAAAAGAGGAGCTGGGCGTGAAGGCACACACTGCTGTAGTGCCCAATATTCAGATATTTGGCTCCAGATAGGGAGTTCACAAAGCTGATACAGACACCAATATATAGGATAAGGAAAATGTGTATAAGGAAAAGTTAACACCTAAAAATGGGATTCAAACCAGACACAATGTTGAACCAATCAGTTGTAAATGGTGATGAAACATGTGTTGGGCACACTGTCTCTCACCTGGATTAACTATGAAGTGTTGCTCAGTTTCTTGTAGATGGGATTTGGAGTCTGAAACTTCTTCCTGTGCCCAGGCAGCCAGGTTGTGCACTAGCTGTGATCAACTGCCTCTCTGATTTATCTTAAAGTATTCTAAGAGATGGCAGCCACTGAGTTTTTCATAAGGACCAGAGCGCTAGCTCAGGCTTCTGGTCATTGATGAACTTGAGGATGTTTGTATCTGTAGCTCCATATACCAATGGAATGACTTAACTGCTAGTTTGTGTTGTGTTTTGTGGGAAAACATTCTCTTTAAAGCTGGATACAGAGAGATCAAGCAGAAAAGAACCATAATTTCTAAACTAATGATTATGATATTCAGCATATAGGAACGGAGTTTCCTATAAATTTGTTCTTTCTTTCCTTGGATTATTGCTGAGTATTTCTGGGTTTTGCGTGTGTGCATAGTGTGTGTATGGGGGGGGGGTTGTTGTTTCATTTGTTATTTTTTAGTAATTCATAATCTAAAGTAAAATGCAGAAATGATCTATTGAGGCAGAACACAAGGTTCTCCCTTTCTCACTGAGTCACAACTTTTCAATGACATGAAGCTCTTGCATGAGCATTCTGTATCTAGTCTCATGAATTTTGTATTCTTTGCGTCCAATGGCACAGCTTGAACAGAACTGGTGGCTTATTTTCATCATAGAGTGGTACTTAAGCTGCTGTGCTAGGACTTGAGAAATTGTAATCAAACCCCATAAAACTCCCAGAGGCAGAGAATCTAGACTGCCCCGATCTGTGGGCAGTCTAACTCCCAGTTTATTATGCTGAAGGAGAGCATTTCTCCATTTTTATGAGAGGAAATGAATGTCAGTGTTGAACTCAACATTATCGGCTTTTGGATTTGTTCTAAGTGCAAATTCAGTAAGTAACAAACTCAGATCCTTGTGACACTGAGAAATACAGATGTTTAACTTGCAAATCCCAGATGACAACAGCTGTGACAGAAGTCCTAGATGGCTCAAGAACAGCAGAACCTACGGAAGCTTTGCCATGAAATGTAACTGTTTAAGTGAGTTTGATTCTGGAACTTCCAAAGAATTTTGCTTAAATTGTTCTTTAGGCACAATCCTTTGTCCTTGGTGACAGTGGATGTGAAATTTGCCTGACTGAGTTTGTCTCACAATGATATGTTAGGACTTGCTGCAAATGATATAGTAGTCCACTGATCTTTCTACAAATTTGTAATACTATAGTGGGTTTGTCCCTGCAGTTCCAAACTGCCACTACTGTTTGACTATAACAGATTTCCACAAATATCTACATTTCTGGGTTTTTAAGTCAATGTAGTCTCCATTGTAATGTTTCCCTCATCTTCCTACATCCTCTCACAGAGCGATCTATTTTGCTCGAGTCTTAAGAACTGTACATTTTATATGTGTGACTCTTGTGACGTTATTAAGCCTATCTAGCTATAAGTCAAGATGTCTGTCTGTTTCCACTTATAATATTAAGATGTGTATGTCCACATGTAGTCTTTTGAGCAGGGGGACTATATCTAGAAAGGATTTCTAGAGAATGTCTGTAATAAGAAATCCAGCATTAATTCTTAAATGTTTATAATGTTTATATTTTTAGTTAATTGAAATTCAAGAACAAATGAAGGCAGAAATTGAAAATGAAAGATCATTAGTTAAAAGTCTGGTAAGATATTTATGTATACTTTTTTTTATAAACCATCATTTATTGCAAATCTAATAAAATATGCCAAATCCTTTTAATGTCACATAGATTGAATATAGACAGGAATGTTGTTTTTAACATGTGAAAAAGTAAGTTAGAAAAATACATTTTTTCTTGCAGAATTTTGAGAGGAACAGACATTAACAATGCTGCCAGAAAGATTTTTTTTAAGAACTCTAATATTTTGTTTTAGGAAGACTTGTATTTAATAAATTTAGTATTATTTGGAAGAATTTACTGCTGCTGTTTACAAATGTCATAGGCAATGATATAGAGAGTTTTGTCTTAAAATATTTTTGTATTCTGCATTAGTCTCATAAGAACACTGCCTTTTATTTTCTTTTTACATGAATCAGGAACTTTCCAGATGGCTGGTCCTTTATTTTACCATTTGACTTTTTTTTTTTCCTAGCCTGATTTCGTACTGGCTTTCACACTGATCACCACTAGTATGTCTTTGTTACAGTAAACTGACTGGGTTTATTATAATAAAAAATAAAACACAGCTTGACTTGCAATCTAAATGTGCTGGAAAAGAATATGATACTGTTTAGAAGAGAAAAGGTTGTGAATAGAAAATCAGTACCACTTCAGTTATTTAAACATTTGCTTTTCTGCAGCTTGTCAAACGTTGTGCCAAGTCATAGCTGCTTTACTTACTTTGTTTTGTTAATCTCAGCACCATGTGTCTTAGGCTTTTTTAATAGGGGGCCAATCCTGCAGTCTTTACTCAGTTTTCAGTTTCAGTGACTCTGGGTAAGCACTGTAGGACTGAACTTTTTAAAATTGGTCAAAAACAAAATATAATATTATAGACTAGTTCTTTGAAACTAGTTTGTGAAGGTAAAAAAAAAGCATAAAATAAATTGCCTGTTAAATAAGTTTTAATAAACACCTTCATCCAGAAAACACTTTATAGGTCTCAACACATTTTTTTAAATTTTCTTTAACCTGAAAATGTAAGCAGGACTCTGTTAGAAATAGGAAATAATTAAGGAAAGATTTTAAGATTTGATTGTCTAAATTTAGGCCACTGAGCCAAGGTATAGACTCTGTTCTGTCAGGAATTTGCCAGTGGAGAATCCTAGCTGATGCTAAAGATCTCAACTCTGATTTGTAGATTTGTATATTTACCAAAAACATTTGAGGGCATTGTTGTCAGACGATAAAACTGAGGGATCATTTGCCTTTGTAGTCTATTTCTGACACAGTAGTCAGGTAGTCTATGTGACATGCAAAGAGCTCAGGCTAACTTCTGGATCTCAGATTGTGGCTGTGACACCTAGAAAAGTCATTATAAGTCACAAACTGAGTTGTGATAGATCTAGAACTCCCTGCGGAAGCTTTAACATCAAAGCTTAGATAGACAGGTATCATATATCTTTAATGGATATAAAAAAGTTTAGAGATTAGAAAGTTTTTATTAATTCAGGAGAAAAACAAGTTTTCAAAGTAAAACTACATTAAAAAATAAATAAATACTGATCTTAGACGTATTTACTTCTAATTTTGTGTTATCCCAGAGTTAGTTCCTGTTTTTACCTAGAAATGCTTCTTTGAGGACCTTCTTGGATGAATTGGGGACACATGATAGGGCATAGTCTAGGACTAGGAATAGACTAGGAATAGTCTGAGCTCAAAACAAATGAGTGCATAGAAGTCCAGCCAAAGGCAGGACTGCAAAGGCTGGACTGCAAAGGCTGTTGGGTGAGGTTTGGTCTCCTTCTTCCCATTGTTCCTAATTCTTCCTGAGTTAGAGTACACAGTTACCAAATATCTAAAACATACTTGTGAAATTGATTCTAAGGTCTATTAGTGTACTGAAATAAAGATACAGAGAATATACATCTAGATTAATTCTGGAATGTGGTGAGGGTATCCTGACTAGTGCAATATCTAATATTATTTAACATGCAAATTTTTGTGGCCTTATCTTTTAATTGCATATTATCAAACAAAACAATATGAAACACAGGAAATACAGCAGTGGCACAGTAAGTCAGAGCAGTAATGTGCACAGTGAATGTTAAATAACATTGGAAGCAGAATGCCTGTCCTCCGGGAAACAGAAAGGAAAGAGTAGAGTCAATGAGAAGTTACATGCTTTGCTCATTGAGACTTCATGTTGATACTCTGAGTGCATACAAATGTGGAAATGAAAGATGGACAAGCAAGAGAATAAAAACACTCTCAGGGCACATAGTGCTCGAGGGAAAGGGGAATGAACACTGAATGTAAAAAGTGATCTATAAGTAAAGGTTGAATCTGAAAATATAAATCCTATGACATAAGACTAGTAGAGTTTAAATCCTGAAAAATGTAAAAATGTAAGATGAAAATAAACTGTAAGAAAGCAGAATCAGTAGCAAAGTATTCAAAACAATCAATAATAAAGTTCTGAAATAAATCGTAGGAAAAATTTGTTAATTTACATGTTTTTTCCCTTTTTCTGTAGTTTAATGATTTTTTTTTCATTTGGTTTCGTTGTTTATAAACAATTTTTGCTTTCCTGTCATGTGAGTAATAAAATTAAAACTGAGCACTGCTGAGCAGTAGCATAGAAACAACTGGCTTTGTTACAACTCAGTGAAAGCCAAGAAACTGCTGTCACTTTCAAATGATCTTAACAGTCCCAGTTTATTTCCAACTGAGTTTTCTAAGAAAAAGTGTTAAGTATGAAGTCTCTCTAGTTATCATGTCCACAGATGGTGAACTGTAAGACAATTTTTCACTGTCATAGATCAAGGTGCTAATACAATTAGCTTTAAATCTGCAAAAAGCTGTATATCTTTTGAATATATTTATATAAGACTTCCTATGTACTCATTTTAATACAGTTTTTCAATATAATGCCGAGTTAATAATAGTCTTTTTTGCTGAGGGATTTAATACAGGACTGTTGTGCTTTCCACACTTCAGTCACCAGTTTGATTCGGATATAGCTTTAGAGTAATAAAAAGAATTGTTTATTGGCAAGTTGTTTGAAGTGTTTGGCAATCTCATTACAGATTGTAATCTGATTTCTTGCACCCAAAACAGATGATTTAGAGAAAGAAAGTGTGGTCTGTTTTACCTAAGTTCTCCTTACTTTTGAAAGACTTCCTCTTGTTGTAACTCCTTCTACACATTTGCCAACATTGGAATCCTTTAAATAGAAGGACATGTGAGAGCAATAGGGAAACATCTAACATTTTAATATAATTTGAAGGTTTCCCTTTAGAAATTGTATTTTCTTCCTTGGTAAGAGTGATTATCACTTAAGAATCCATAACCTATTTGAGTTAGTTGTTTGAACTACTTAAAAACTCACTCTACTATGAGATTTCTGAATGTGATCATAATCAAATAAGAATGTCATTTGTCTTCTGTACCTACTACTATATCCTGTCATTTACCAAAGTCGTGAGGTTATAATGACATGAAAGCTAGACTATTTGGATTTCTTTTTTGCTATGAATAATATTTCAAAGGTTTTAGAAAAATAACTGGCTGAAAATATATATATATATTTGTGGACATTCTTTAACTTTTGCAGTATACTTTTAATAATATCAAGAAAAAAAAGTAGAGAATCATTTTAAGAACAAAGGATTTTTTTTATTTTGTTATTCCTGAAGTTAGACTAATTCAGGTTTTACGGGCCCTTTATTTGACTGAAAGTTGCTGATATCAGTGATCTTCGTAAAGCTTCAAATAATAGAAAAAAAGCAAAGGAATACATAGAAGTTAATATCTAAATCAATATATTAATCAGCCTTGCTTTTTAAAGCTGTATTTCCTTCAACAGTTATTTGACATATCCTATTAATCATAGTTAGATTTGGAAATCTATGGCATGTGGTGAGAACAGGCCATATGCTGAGATAAAACTGGCAAGTCTAAGTTAGTTGAAATATGTGCGATGTTTGAAAGTGATATTTGATTGTATTAATACAAAAAATTGGTATATTGTTTTAATTATCTATCTGTTACCTAGATTTATGACTCAAGATGTTATGGGTATAAAGGAATATCCTTTATTCAATGATTTAATTCATATTCATATTTAATGGATTCAGTATCATTTAATTAATGATACTACTTTGACACTCATCAGATCTCTAACTGCCCTACTGCTTTAATTATGCAGTAAAATCCCAGCAGCAACAAAGTAATAATTTCAACAGAAAATCAGCCTCCTTACTACCTACAATACTTTTTTCTGTCCTTTTATATAGAAAAACTAGCCCTAGTCTTTTCTAGCAGCCCTATCAAACATATTTTTGGAGCGGACCCAAAATGGCACCACATTGTTCAAAGACCAGTAATTAATTTCTGGAATCCTGGATACACCAGAAGGAGATACTTGCTGGTTAAACCTTCTAGTGAATGGAAAAAAAACATTTTTACTCACCACAACTGAGAAAATATAGTACAGGTAGAGGGATTCATGGACTGACTCTACAGTCTGTTCATGTTTTGTTTTGTTTTTAATCAACTGGGACTAACACTGTAAATTCTGTCCAAAAACCAGTGGATGTCCCTATGAAATCCAGAATGTCTGATATTATATAAGTTCCCAGCAGGGTAGCAAACTAGTAAACTTTGATTCTATTTCTGGTTTGGATCCAGCTATGACAGAATATTTTCCAGTTTGATGCATTCTTTGGGCTAATAACACTTTTTTTAACTGGTTCAGAGTGTTCTTGCATTTCAAACTAGTTAATAGTAGAAAAATTCCCATTTGAAAAGGGAAATAACACATTTGTGAATTTGGCAATAATATCTTTAATGCAGTCTATGGATTTTTACACACAACTGTGTGCAATAGGTCTACAGCTAACATATTTATAAGGTGCTTGTCTCCATTTTCTCTTTTAATTTTTTCTTGTTATTTTGAAATTGCTCAATCTAACTAACAATATATTCTTCAAGACTGCAGTTAAAAAGAAAATAACTTTAAATGCCCAATCAGTGTTCATCTGAGTTGCTGACACTGACAGTACAACTTGAGCCAAATGATATTGTCCACATCTAAATATTTTTTGAATATTCTGATATCTTTTTTTTCCCCTTTTTTCATTTAAGGATACTTTGTGAATGAATCCAGAAATAGACTAATCCTCTGTTGCTTTGTGCCAAGAAAGATTGTGTTTTGAGCTCTTTCTTGATTTGAGCTATGATTCAGAAGAACTAATCCAGTTTGAACCTAGTAACTTTTTTTAAATTGGGTTTCAACTGTATTTTTTTCCCTGATCTGAACCAGTAATACCTGCATGATGCTAATGCCAACATAAGAGAGGCAGCAGAAACAAGTGGCTACTAGCAGTGTGGATTAAAGTGACTGTCTAATCACTGCCTAACATAGATTTCTTCTGTTCTTTTAGAACCGAAATATATTTTTGGTTTCTTAGCTTCATGCATCTGTTGTGTTTCCCTGATAGTATGAGTTTTTAAAAGTATTTACTTTTTTCTTTTGTTATTTCACTATATCATCAACTATTAGTTGCAAGGTACATACAGAATCCCAGATAAAATTCTTCCAGGATAACTCAAGTCAGAAACAGAATTTCCCATCTTTTTTCTCTCTTTCATTATTCTTCCTCTTCTTCACATATTCTTTGGTTTTTATCCTACTTTTCCTCATCAGTAGGTTAGTTGCAGTCTTTGGGCAGATGGGAAATTTAGTTGCCCAAACATAAGGTGCTCTCTGTCACGTTAGGTGCTACAGCTGTCCCACCTACTCTCCATCTGCTCCTTCAGAAAGGTATAGGCCTCTCCTAAGTCATCTGTCATATCTGCCAGCCTCTTGCAGGTGTCTTGAATCTCAGGGTATCTCACATGGCAGTAGTCATCGAAGTTTATGCAAACTGAATTCCAGCCACAGTCGAAAATTGTATTGTCATCAATAAACTATGGCATTTTCACTTTTTGTTCCATTATCTTTTGTTATGGAGTACAGCTACCTGGGATTAATTTCATAACCAGCAATAAAGTCCATTCTCCAGCTTTCAGGTGCTCAGATATGTATTTCACTACAAAAATCTTCAGTATAATTTGGCTATTACCAATGAACTGGATGTTTGTTTATTAAGTTGGGGGCTGCACAATCCACAGTTGAGGAGATTAGTTTATTTTGACCTTATTCCTAATTACATGCTGTTTACTGTCTGTGTTCTCAGCAAATTTGTGTCTGAGGTTTTTGGCCAGTTTGGCCCAAGAAATCAATTATGGGATTAATTATCTTCTAAAATCCCTAATATTTTTTAAATTCAATGGCCTTCCCTTTCCTGTTACAAATGCTGTAAGAGCATAAAATTCCGTTCTTTTCTATCTGGAAAATGAAAAAGGGAGTGTATTAGCCCAGCAAGGCTGCGTATGTATTTTCCCTGAATTTTCCTTTCCCTGTATGTATGTGCTTTTAATTATATCTAAATACACATCAGTTCAAAACACTGATTTACTTTCCAGGAAATCAAATAAACCTAGCAAGAAGACAGTTTCTCTTTTTTTCCTTGTGAGCCTTGAGACTCACAAAGATTTAAAATCGAATAAAGTTTTTGTTATGCAACACACTTATTCTGAGAAAAACACATCATTAGTCAGACTTTGATCACTTTTGATCTGCACTGGAAGTAAAATCTTTGTAAGGTATTTGTATTTGAACCACTTCAGTGATTTAAACCTTCATCTTAATTTTTTTGTCTTTGCTGTTGTGACTAAGTTCTGCTTACATTTCCATTTACACAGTTTTAAAAATTACTTTTTGCCTGTGAAATGTAGATCCCTCTGTTTATTTCAGGCTGTTTTTCTTACAGTACCGATTATGTGACTAGCAACATGAGTAAGCAAAGAGTAGCAGCACCAAATGTAGACCCCTGATTTTAGTCTTATTTGATGTGATGAGCCAGGCTGAAACTTTACTGCTGACCAACAGCAAAGCTTTAACTAGAGGTGGACTGGAGACTATGTTCTGTTTGTTATTGCTTTCAGATTCATTCATTAAAAAAAGACACACATTAAAGTTCATACATTTTATTCTTTTACTGTTCTCTGCAATTTGTGGAGACTTTTAAACAAATACAACTTAATTTGTTTCCACTAGTTGCTTAGTCATTAACCATGGCAATAAGCAATGGATGTGAAGACTGTTTACAGTTAAAGCAGCTATACTCCATACTGAACAAAAGTGACACAGTTTTGTTTTGTTTTGTTTTGTTTTGTTTTGTTTTGTTTTGTTTTGTTTTGTTTTGTTTTTAAACAGCAAAAAAATTAAAGTGGAAAGCTTTAATATTTAATGTAGCACTTGACTGAACATCATTCATTTCTTCTTTCCAGGGACAGGGAGTATATATTAGTAGTAAGTTACCTTTGGAAAAGACTTCTCATGTAGATTAGACATTTAGAGACTGTTTTTTCTGAAGATGCAAATCGTCTTCATGCCATTCTTTGTCGTTCAGTCTGTTGTTCAATAGTGTGTAGTATTAGGGTAAATTGCTCAGTTAACTGAAAACCTGGCTGTTGTTAAATTCGTGTGCATAGTCTCTAAATGTGTTAATGATGTAATCTAAGGAGACTGTTTTACAATAACCTAACCTTTTGGCATCCTGTGTTGGATAAGAGTGACAAGGTCCATATATGAAACAACAGCAGGTACAAATACTCTGAATATTCTGGGTAGATGATTGTTCTGCTGTGTACTGTAACACAAGGATCAGTCTAAGACTAGGAGACTTGCCCAGGGAGAGAGAAAAGTATGAAATCAGGAGGTCACTCAAAATCCTGAACTGGCAGAAGTGCTCCTAGCCTGCACTTATGCCACCTCCTTTCCAGATCCAGCTGGTAACAACCTGAGTAGACCATTGTTGTGATACCACCGTCATGATACCACTGTCAAACAGTGTCTCAGCATCTATAATTGCCCCTTACTAAAAATGCAAGTAGTTAATGATGGGTGTATTCTCTCAGTTAAAAGGACCAACGTTTATGTGGCTATCTCCTCTGTGATAAATTAGGGGAAACAGGCAATCACTTCAGTCTTTGTTGTTAATCTTTCCCCAGCTTGCTCTTCCCATTTCCAGGTTCATCTGAGATCATGCTGAACCATACTATCCAAACTGGAGGAGATACTCTTGTCACTGGGAGTGACCAATATAAAGAAAATGCTGAACCCTATTCTTTTCAAAGACTGTCTGTGGGCCATCACATATAAGTTAGACAAAATGGGTGAGCAGATATCATTCTGAAGAACCATACAGTTTGAGAGAAAAGAATAAACTCCTTAAATATCAGTCCCATTCAGTCATGCCATGATCTATAGATGAATTAACATCTCATGGTTAGTAGTATCAAAGGTAGTTAATAATAGCAGCAGATGGAGCTTCATCCATCACCAGGAGATCTTTGTCCAAAGCAGTGTGTATGCCAGACTGCTAATGATCAAAAAAAAAAAGATACTTAGATACTGTGAGAGCCTGTCTTGCTACAGAATTTTCCTTAGTCTCACATAGATGCACATTCTACCCCCTAATGATTATGTACATGCTGAAAACTTTGGCTGTGATGTTAAGGAGGAGTGAGGGGAGAGAGAGGTATAGGCAATATTTATGACATTTCCCTGCTAGAAAAGCCTAGACTTAATAGCATAAAAATGTTTCTGCACATCTAGATTCTTACTGAGGGTTTGTTAATTTTGACAGCAAACCTTTTCCAGTGTTTGGTGACCAAGTAAATGCTGGTCTGTTTGAAAAAGAGTAGAGCTTTAGGCCAGAAGTAATGTGCCCAGCTGCAGGGAAAGAAAGATGGAAAGAAAGAAATGACACTAAAAAGTTAAAAAGAATTTCCAGCTTATATCATAAAACAGCATGACATTGTGTATGAACCATTCTTTAGATCTCATTGTTTATCCTAGTCTAATTAAAATGTTTAAAAGAGGAATTTCACTTTTTCTGATATTTTATCATGTACAAATCTTGTGGTCGCAAAGGTTTTTTTCTTGTTTCTTTTAGTATTTTGTGAATTTTCCTGCTACTTGTGTTTGAAAAATCCACTATCCACAAACCAAGTCTGTACCTGTCGGAATATACCTGAGGAACTGAAGGAGTCTTGATTATAGTTTCACCTTTAGAATAACTTAGCATACTTCATCTCTTGTTAGAAATATTTTGGGGAGTTCGAAACACTTCGTAAATTCTTCTCTGTTCTTTAATACCTTATCCTCCTGCTCTGTCTTTCATTATCCTTGGTCATATACTATTTTTTGACCAATTTACCACTGCTATTTCACAGTCTTTTTTTTTTCTTTTTTTTTTTCCTGTTAGTTGAATTTCTAGGAGCATTGCATCCTTAATAATCATAATCCTATTATGCTTCTACTAGTATTCACACTGCTATTCTTTCTTGTGCCTGTAGACCTTCATAATTCTTCTTTAAAAAACAGCAAAGATAGTAGGATTTTAACTTGGATGAATTAAAAATTAATGTTTAGACCTGTATTATTTTGTATTTGTATTCATCAATACTGTACTCATTAGTGTACTAAGCAAGAGGATAAATCCCCAACCCTGACCACTCTTCACTGACAATCACAAGGACTGCTGCCTAATGTCCAGGCCTAAGATTAACACCAACTAGTCAATTAAGTTGACTAAGTTGAACCCATAGTTCTAGAGTCCTGGGAGGCTGGTGCCTCTCAGAAACCATGTAGGCTTCAACATGGCCTGAAGTGCTTTTAAGATATGCTGTTAATGAATAAAACACTAAATAATATTGGTAAGCTTCTGCTGTATAGTTTTTCAATTTTTTAATGTGGTTTTGAAGGAGCACAAAATAGTACATTCAATAAAGTTAAAAGAAATGGCCTTTAATTACTGTTAAATACACATACAGTGTTAGCTGATATTTTGCTCACTGTTTGTACTGAAGCAGATTTGGTTGTGTAATTTTGCTTTGTAGATAGAGCAGGGGACACCTGCATTCACCTTAGAAATTTTATGTATCTGGATAGGGAATATATTTACACATGAAAATCCATTTTGTTATAGATGAAGATATTGAAAACAATAGGATATCTGTTTATATTGTGTTACAATGATAGCTGATGACTGCATACTGCACTATTGATAAAATAGGAGATGTATACAAGAAGAATTGGCATTTATTATGGAAACAAGAGACTAGAGATGGTCAATGAGGAGGTTTTTCTTATTGCATATTTTTTATTATTTTATTGATTTTAAGCAGATAATTTATATCAAGATAATGTTGTGATGGGAAGGGTATAATAGTAGAATAGAAAAAGTATCAGAGATAATGGGATTTCTACAGTTCCCCTGAAAGATGTTTCACTGCCCTGTGTCTCTTATTCCCATTTCTTGGTTTCATTCTGTTTCCTTTTCTAACTTCCCTAATTCATCACTTAACTGTCTCAATGGTTTTCTTTCTTAGTATTTATATTCTTCAAGTTTTATTCCTTGTTATCATAGAGCCTTATAACCATATTATAGTTAATAGAAAATTTGATTTATTAGGGTTGAAATCTGTCCTATTAATAGTGTTGAAGTTCATTCAAGTTTGCTATATCTTTTTGAACCTAAGTAGACCAAAAAGAATGAAATTTCTGTATGATCTTACCAGACATTTACAAAACCTTTTTGATGCCTCTTGTATTGCAAATAGTGGAAGCTATAAATATAACCAAAAAAGAGGGCAGTAACCTTTGGCTAGTACAAAAATCTAACAGTTCTAGATTTAAAAAAAATGGCTCAAGTAATTTTCAAGACTTATGAAAGAGTAAAGAATACTCCTGAAATTCCACAAAGTGGAAGATTCCTAGGCAGATCACTGTCAGATATTTATGACACTCTTCTACACTAGGTAGAAAGCAAAAATCTATCAAGTCCTATGAGCCAGTCTATATACTTGTTGTATCTTCATCTGAACATGGCTGTGCAGTCAACAGTGTTTAGTTTTAGAACCTTTTAGGCAATTAGATGTCTTTTCTAGACTGTAAAAATTAATCAGATTTTAAGATGTAGTCACTAATACTTTTTAGGGATATAGTTATGAATAGGTTTTTGTACTAAGATAAGTTGGATTGTTGTATTTAAAATTTTTACCTTTTAGGGTGAAAATTAGATTTGGGATGGGGGGATTTTACCAAAAAAATGGTTGCAGAGTGTTCTTTCCTAGCTGTCTTTTTTCCTACTCTGTAAGTTACAGTTCCAGTGTCTGAAAGCTGAATCTATTTGACTAGGAGATGGAAAGCTTAGTGTGTTATAATTACACGGAAGACTTTAGTTGTTAGACTCTGCTCATGCTTAATTTGCTAGAAGTTAATTATATATTTGATTATGTGTCTGAAATGTATGAAACATCTTTCCTGAAATATAGTTTTTACAAGCACCACACTAATATGCAGTACCCCAACTTATGCTGCAGAAGAGCTGGACTTCCTTACCAAAGTTAAGTTTTCTAATCCCATTCAATAGGATTAATATTTTGATTTTCAGGAAGCAATAGACTTTATTAGGAAGATTTAGGTGGAGGTTCAGTTCTTATGCATTGCCTGAAGTATCGAGGTGTTGTAACCATGCTGAAACACTAGCTAATTAGTTGCTTCCTCTGCTAAATATATGGTGGATTTTTATCTTTACTTGGTGATACTGGGTGTATCAAGCAAACTTGATCTAATGAAAGTTGTTGTTTTTGCAAAGTGTTCTATCCAGTTGCAAATAACATGTCCTCATAATTCCTGTTACATAAAATCTTATGTAAGTAGACAAATATATAGTTATGTGCTGTGAATACTTCACTACTGACACAGAGAAAGGATTTCCTGTAGAACAGATGGCCCTTGTAGTGTTATCCAAACTGTTCATCTAAACCAGCATTGTCTGGAACCTAATGCCCTCAGGCAAGGATCCGGCCCAGTTGTGGAGAGACGCCATGCAGTCATGACAGATGGTCATGTGTGGAGGCAGTCCGAAGACCATGCATATGTACCAAGGATAGTTGTCAAGAACTCACAGTGCAGAATGTTCAGTAGACTTATGGTTATGAAGTGTCCTACTCTGAACAACATAAATACAAAAAAAATGAAGGCGCATGAGAACTTAAATTACATCGAATGAAGAAAGCAATAGCTTCTCAGCCCTTCGCCTGTGTTTCATTGAATAGATCAATAGGGGGTAGAAGTTTGTTTCATTAGCTTCAGTCAGCTTAAAGAAGATATAAAATTTGGTGAGTCATCTGTAATGAGTTGAATGACTGACAATAAATACTTAGAATGATGCATTTATGACTTTTGAAAAGCAACATGAAAATGCACTAATATTCCAAATAGTTGTTACATTGAGGCTTAGTGTTTCCTAGAATAATTATCAATTTTATACATAAATCTGAATGAAATCTTAATTGGGCCTGCTTGAAGGATACAAAATATAGTTTAAATAGCAAAGTGGACTTTCCAATCAAAAGATTTATCAAGACTCCTTCTGTATTCAGAATAAGCTTTAATCATCTGGAGATGCTCTTTAAAGGGGGCAGGAGTCTTACATCAAAGGTTGAATTTTTATCCAGCTTATGACTGCTTTCCACATTTGCAAAGAGGTTTGCTCTGCTTTTCAGCCTGAAAGAGCATGATTTTGAGGGATACACCTAATGACAGAGATTTCAGTGGGGTAAATAAGATCAGGGTAGAAAGAATATCAAAACACGTTAGGGATTAAAATAATCTCATGAGAAACATGGTAATAGATTGTAAAGAGGCAAAGGAATGAGCTGGAAAAATATAATAGAGGGAGGGAATGAATGCATTTAAAATTGAACTGGTTGAAGCCTTAATGACTGACATGTCTAGAAAGTAGCTGCAATTAGCGTTACATTTAAAGTTTACTCATCTTTTATAATCATCTTTCCAAGCAAAATATTAAAGGTGGCACAGGCATAACTATCATTCATTTCTTTCTGGTTGGCATACTGACTTGGAATTCTGAAGTGCCCACTGCTCCCTCAGGAGACTCTGCAAGAGCTAGGGATCTTCAGATTGTAACAAGTTTTTAGACATAGTCTTTTCTACCCTGCCATATCCCAGCAGTCAGTCAGGGTATCAGAAAGGGTTTTGCCATGGAAGCCCTGTTATGCTTATATTCCAAATGTCTGCAATCCATAAAACTAATCAGCCGGGGATCAAATCTTGTGACTTCAGAGCTGCTTTTCGCCATTATCAAATGGCTTGAGATCTAGTCCATTGTGTATATAGTTACAATGGGCCTGATTTTGCTTTTACAAACTCTCAGTTACCCAGCTATATTGCTATTGAAATGTAGGGTGTTAAACTAGTGTAAAATTAGTGTGGAAGGAGAATATGACCCTGTGATTGTTTTTCCAGTCATTTAATAATAATTAATGTTTACAGTGAATTTTGTTTGCCATTTTCATAGTAGAGAGATTAAATGACTTTTCTTTATTTAAAAAGGCCTGATACTGCAATGTATCTGCAATACTATCTATATTTTAACTCTGTTGTTTACACCTCTGAACTAGCCACATAGCTACCAGCATGTGCGTTTGAGAGAAAGTGGAATGTATCAGCAGCTGACAAAACAAAATGATGACTCGATCTGGATAGGGTTAGAGTTTAATAGAAAATGCTACTGAATGCCTGGAAGTTCTATTCAGAGGGGTTGGTAATGTATTTGACTTACCAGATTCATGTCCATTGTGTCCCTGTGGAGTGCTATGGAAATATAACAGGGATGAAAATGTTTCTTGGAGGAGGGAATAGCTATACCTGTGAGGTACAAAAAAGAAGCAAGAGATGGTTGGGGAGAGGACTGTAAAAGGATCTCGTCTTTGTTTTTTCAGATTTGCTCTGTGCTGTGTAGAATATAATTTACAGTTGGAAAATTAATGTATATGACACTCTGCTAAGAGGGAATGGAAGATTTGAGGTGGCCTAGTTTGTTTCAGATTGTGATATGGTGTGCCCAGTCAGTGGTGCTCTCATTGCCTGAATGATGAAAGTATTACAGGAGACTAAAACAGGTTTGCATATTCAATAGACTATATTTGTCAGACTTCAGGACTGCAAGTAGAAGAAAACGAAGTTAAAAAAAACAAACTGCCAGTGCAAAGTGAAACTGAAAATATAATGCCTGAGGAGAAAAGAGAATTCCAAAAGGACCATCTTACAAAACAAAAGAAAGAGCTGACTGACAAGGTAATGTTTTAATTATTACAAGCTAATTTATTTAAGTATATATTTTATATACATATACTGACCTTCACTACTTGTCTTTGAATCTGCCAGAACTACTGCTTCTTTAGCCTTTTAGCTGCTATAGTAATGATACTAGTAGACATTTCTGTAGTGGCTTTATCCCAGAACTTTACAGAATTTCTCACAACATTCCTCTGAGAGAATTGCTACTACCTCAACTTCCCAGACAGAATAGTGAAGATCCAAGGTCACACAGATTGTGTCTAAGCTGTATGGCATAATTGCTCCATGGGCACCCTCATGAGTACCTCCATCCAATTACACAGGCTGAAAATGTGCCACAGCTCCCTTCTAGTCCTTGTGCCTGGGTTTTCCCAGCTCTTTCGCTAGATGTGGAACTGGTTTGTGTCAGGACATCTACACAAAACCAAAGATGAGTAAGCACTCCTGGGTCCCAAGGATAGATATGCTCATGAAAATCAGGGTTAGAGCTGAGAGTCAGGAGTCCGATTATTTATTCTAATCACTTGACCATATACTCTCTACAAATGACGGTCTTTGCCATGGGGGACTTATAACAATAGATCTAGGTCTTGAGTCCTCTTCCATTCAAGGCAATGATAATTTTACCATTAATAACAGTAAGATGGTATTCAGACAAATATATGTAGACAATTTATTGTATTCTTTTATTATATTGTCACAAAAAAAGTTGCCTAACTATAATTATCCTTAAAGGAAAAATTGATCTGACTTTGAACTACTGGCTAAGGCTACAAAGCCTTTCAATTTTTTAACAAAATTCTGGAAATATCTAACAGCCCAAAATAGGAAAGCTTGTTCCAATAATCAGAGAAGAGTACTGCATATGAGCAAAACTTTGTATTTGTTTTCACATTGTTGGCAAAGAAAATAAACAGTGTTTTATTTAAATTCAGATAACATATGTAGCACCTGATCAGGAAGCTGCTAAAAGAACACTGACTGCTGAAAATGATAAACTGAAGCAATATAAAGGTCAAGAATGGCAAACCGTAGAAAGGTAGTGGCCAAAATTTTTAATATGTGCTTTGAAGACATTTAAGAAGCCTCTACATAGTTTTAACTTATTTTTTACATTTTTTTTCAGCCCTAGAAAAACAACTGAGCAAAGTAATATAATATGGAAAAAGAAATTCCAGATTCTACAAAAGAGGTTTAGTATTATAACACCATTGATTGTGTTTATAAAATACCTTAGGTCTATAGTTTTTGCAAATGATATTCATGAAAATTAAAATAGGCGTGTACATTATTCAGTTACCTAGTCATTAGCATTTGATGATGTAATATCTAGGTTAATAAAATTGGAATTGAATAATATTAGGTTGAATGGTATACTATTAACCTTCTTGTAATAATAATAAACACTTCAGACAGGTCATTTTGTATGATTATGTCAATAGTACTCTGCATTCTTAAAAACAAAACTTGTGTGCACACTGTTAAATTGCATTTTTCTTTAAAGACCCTTTATGGCAGTCTTGAGTGAGATTCTAAGCTGTTAATGGTCTTTTTTTTTCCTCTATTTATTTCTCTTTGTTTACATTCCTAATGTTTTTTTTTCTCAGATATCTTTTTCATCTCCCTTGTTTCATACTTCACTATTTTCTGTCACTACCCTCTCTTTGTCCCGGAATCTCAATACTGTCTTCTGTTTTGCATTCCGTTCCAGTCCTCCAATATACATCTCTTCTACTCAGCTGTTTTTCTCCTCTGCTCTATCCATCCTCTCTAAAATCTTTAACTTCCTGCTCTGTATTCTGAAACATTTTGTCTGAAAAAGCCAAACTCACAAACTCCCTCCAATCATCAAAAATGTAATGAACTTCTAGCAGATTAACATTAAGGTAACCCATGGAGCTCTGCTCAGATTCCTAGAGACCTGTTGAGAATTTTAGTGCTTCTAGGTAACACAGATTAAGTGCAACTATTTGTGTCATAGCTGTCAGGCTTGCCATGGAGCTGTGACTGAGATTGGAAGTCTTGGAATACCTATGAATTTCCTTGGTCTAAAGCTGGTCCCACTATAAAGCCTGCCCATTGAAAAAGCCTTATGGTGTTTCCAATGAAGTAGCACTTGAACAGCTGTTGTATAGGTACGTATAGGTGTATAGCACTACATCTATACTGACAAATGAATTTTAATGGTGTAGATACCCACATTTGTTCTGGGATCTTGGTTGCTGATCAACCTCAATACATCTGTATTGCTTCACTCATATTCTCTTTTGGAGCAAAGCAACCAATTCCCTCAAGACAAAACCACAGAGCAGTTCTGGTGCTGGTTTGTTCCCTACAAGCATATGAGATAGCACTAGCTCTGGCTCACTCTGCACAATGCAATCACCTGCTGCTATCTCAACACACCTTGAATTTTCAAACATACCCACATACCATCAGGCCACATCTCAGAGAATGCAACACGTATGTTTGGCATCATGCTTTAGAAACGCCAGTTTCATAGGCCATTACATAGCCCAGTGCTTTTTTAGATAGAAAACTACAGCTTAAAAATATCTTAAATTCACGAATGTGCCCCATGGGACCCATCCTGGCCCAGTACTATGCAGTGTGAATGTAACCAGTCCGCTCTGGAGGGCAGTAGTAGTGATCAGTGTGGACAAAACATAGTGCGGCATCTCTTATGGCTATGATTTTCTCTCTGAAGCATAATATTTTGGTAGTGCATATCTAATGTAGGGCATGCAGAATCTTTACTGTCTGAAGAAACAGGAGGGATTTGCTAAGACTGAAATCCACAGCACTAGGGTGGAAAAAAACAGTAACCTCAGTGCTAACCAGGGTTGTCAGAGCTTCCAGAGTCCCTGCTGTTGACCTAGGAACTGGAATCTGAAAGTTTTGGGACAAGAGTGTGGAAGTTGTAGGGTTTATAGCTGGGGCAGTTTGCATGTAGATATTGCCCAGAATGGCAAAATATGAGAGCCCTAGCAGCTGCTGAATAACTGCAAGATATGCTTGGTGAGATCTTTGCTGCTATTGTAGGGAAGAATCAGACAAACTTGAATTAGTCAGATTTATGGAGTCCTAAAGGAATGTAATTAAACTTGTAAGCATCTTGGTTCCTTCTTTCCAAAATATTTTTTCTGGATTTCAAGTTAATTTCAAATCCAGCTTGACTGATACTAACTTTTAAAGAACAAAATTTCCCACCAGCTGGACATTCTACTGTATTTCAGCCAGTTCTTTTCCTATAATTTTTTTATCTCCACAACACCACTCAGAAGTGTGGAAATGCAGTAATTCCTGTCCTAGAGATGGTTAGCTGTAGTGAAGTTATATCCATTACACAGCAAACTCTCTGTATTGTACTTCATGCTTGTGCAGTTTTATACACTGTCCCTAAAGTCAGTGGAGTTTCTTGTTAAATTCAGCATTCATTGGAATAGTCCCCTAGTTATCCTCTCATCTGAAAAGGATGAGAATATATTATGATGACCATATAATGACAGTTATCAGTGTTCTTAGTAATAATCAAAGTCCTCTGTAATAATTCAAGTCTCTGTAGAAAAATAAACTTCTACCATTGTTATCTACTCGGGTCTATCTTAATGAGTATTCAGTGAGCTACAGGAATACTGTTAGGTGCTGGAGGGTTGTTTTAATAGACTCCATTAAAATCACTTGCTTAAATAGGAGCTGAATTTGTCACTTTATACATAGCTAGTCCTTGTAACATCATAAAAACAGATTCATTTTGATAAAGATCCAATTAATAGTGAGATAAATAGAATATAGGAACATTCTTATTTTTGTTCCTTTTTTTTTCTGATAGTTTATTAAAGACCACGCAAAATATTTTTCATGACAGTGGGATTACTTGGACAGCATGTTTACCTTGAATTTAGCCTGTATACTCATGTAATAAATTATGATTTTGTTATGCTCATATTTTATTTTTTTTACTATAAAATATGTGAGCCCTCTTGTGGCCAAAATAACTTCTATGTGTTTTATGAATATCATCAAAGACCATGTAGTGTAGAGTATAAAGTACCTGAAAAATATTTAGAAAATATTGAATTTAAGTATATTTAGTTAGTATTTCTAATGTCAATTATCTTTCATTTTTTATGCCATTTAAATCCATTCTTAGCAGTTTTCCTCTACTTTTTTTAAGAAGTTTTTCTTTTCTTCTTTTTTTTTTAAATACTATTTGTAGCTAAAAAGCTCATGAAATCCTTGTTTTGTAACCAGACACAAACACAGCACAGAACCCCAGACTTTCTAACAACTTTGTCCATTCTGGTAAATTGCCACAAAAGATGCTAGTTAATGTAAAACTTTTTTTTTAATGATGCAGGCATTTTTACATTAAAAACCTTATAAAAATAACTAATATGTGTCATATAGGATCAAACATAACTATCAGAAAGAGCTGTCTTTTAGTCATTACGGAACTGGAGCTAAACTCTGTGTAGTGATTCTGACACAAAAGAGATTATATTTCATGGCCAGTAACCACTGTTTCCTGAGAAATACGAGAGAAAATAAACCAAACCATCCAAAATAAATATTCGTATTTAAGAAAAATTCTTATCACCTGATATAATTATTGTCATCTTTTTTGATGTTTTACTCTTCCCTTTATTAAAAATGCCTGTTTCTGTAGCATAATACCTTTCTTTATAAAGAAAGGGGAAAAAATTTACAGCTGTTCAAACTATCTCTTGAGCTGAACCTTGAAAAATTAGGTAGCAATTTTCACTGATTAGATAAAGTATCAGAACTCTGTGGTTAAAGTTATAGTAAATTTACAGATAGGAAAAGGACTGTATTTTAAATTGGGAATGTGTATTCTGCTCCTTACAGATTCTTCAGTTGGGTCTGTTACTTTACTCCTACACTTAATGTAGTATAGTTAATGTAATATATTAATGATATTCTAATATATATTTGTCCCAGGGACTGCTGAATGCTTACTGGTTATTTCTTCTAATTCTGCCAATCATTAGTGTTTGATTTATTGTTTTCATTGAGGCCTCAAAAAGATACACAAAAGTAAATTTGTTTTAAGTGAATAATTTAAAAGTTCTGCTGGAGAATATTGGTTTTAATTCTTTAACTCCTTCTGTATCATGGTGTTTGTGATACTTGTGTAAAATTATTTATTTACTTATGACACAGCTATACATATGCTAAAGAAATGTAACCATCAGATCTACAAAACATCTTACTTTTCTTGCTTTTACTCTGGTCTTTTATTTTTGTTTTCAGCATTTTTCTGTTTAATGCAATCTTTTCAGTAGTATGAAATGAGATTAAAACTGAAGCTTATTTGTCAAGTGTTGCTCTGTTAAGCCATATCAATTTTTTCCTAAAAAATGTTACTTGTACAATCCTAGTTAAAAGATATACCACATTCCCAAATGTACTTGGCGTCCATTGTTAAAATGAATTTTATCATTGCATCCTTAATATAAAATATCAAAGTACTCTTTACAAAGAGTCATTGTAGACTGAACAGAGTTGAAGATTTCTAATACTGGATGCCTAGAGAAATGATGTGCAGAAGTAATACTCAGCAGTTTGTAGAAAGTATGTCAGAAAAGAGGCAAATATTAGCAAATTAAGTGAGCAGAGAAAAAAGTTAAACTTTGCATGTATTACCAGTGAAATCAGGTAAGTTTCTCCTTTTCAAGATTTGACCGAATACAGTTTTTAATTGGGCACAGAATGGGGTAGTAATTCATAGATTGTTTAGTTTCTTTAAATGAGAGGAGTTACACTGCAGTGTTTTTGACCAGTCAAAATTTAGAAAATAGTGAACTTAAGACCCTACAAGACACTGACAGCTTTCTGACTTAAATATTTTAAATAGAAGCATCTCATGTTGAAAGTGCTCTGAATTTGAATCCAACTGATTAATGATCGTACAAGGTATGTTGAGGCTACCCAGAACTAATATGCTCCATGTTTATTTAAAATCTATTATATTTATCACTCTGGAGTGAGTAGCAATCAAATGGCTGCTTCATTAGATTGTTATTTTGATATTTTGGATATTCAATTTCTGTATGATTTTAAATTTATGTATTGTCATTCCTAAGAATGACAACAGGTTAATGTAGTTTAATTTAATGTGAAAATCCTTTCTTTTCAGCTTGCATGCCATTAAGGATGAGATGTTTCTTAGGCAAACCCTGCAACGTCGGTTATTTGTGTTTAAAAGTACATCCCTCAGTGAGACAGTAAGTAAAGACAAGGCAACTGGTTTATTGTATTTAATGCGTTGTTTTTATTGAAAGTCATTCTGACCTTTCTAATACAACAAAACATAGAAGCCAGCTCATACTATAAAGTCAAACAAATTTGATAGTGAAAAATATGAAATGGCAAATACAGCAGAGGCAGACTGTGCAAGTTGGATATGCTCAGCTGCATGCAGTGCAATCTTGTGCACGTCATTTGTGTGTACAGATAACACACAAATTGTGCCTTTGCCGGAATACAACATTAGGTAAACACAATATCCATTTGCAATATGTGAATGAATCATAATGGTAACTTTTTCAGTCAGTTTGTGAATTCAAACAAAAAGACTGTAGCTTGCCCCCTGTATCCACCTGATAGAAGGTAGAGGGATCAGGAACTGTGAGGCTTGGCATCTTACTTGCTCTGCAGGCTACTCGCATTGTAAGGCATAACCCAGCAGGGAGAGCAGCCCTTAGCAAGCCATCGATCCTTCTCCTGTGTCAGTGGGTAGAATGGTGGAGAGTGAAATATTGGCCCTCCTTTCTTCCAGGGAAGTTAAATAGGGGAAAATATAATCCAGTTTTGATACTACACTACCACAGATTGCTTTCTTCCTGGATCAGTGTAGGAAGATGAATAGTAACTCAGAGTCCTTTTGGTTTTAATTTAAACTCTTCTCTAAATTTCAGCAGGGTCTTAATTCAGTCCTTTTTTGGATGGACCAGAGTTAGCACAAGTTTATACTGTCTCCTACTCAGGTCAGGTTGTGCTTTTACAAGTTAGACATGCTTGAAGGAATTTCAGAGAACAGTTTTGGCAAAACAGAAATGGAAGGTGTAAATGTTTAAAACTCATTTGTTGCCTGGCAGTCGGTCTTAAACAGCAAAATTACTTTTATTTGCGTCATACAGAGTTGTATGTGTTTGTTCCCTTTTGTGTTGTTCTGACAACACAGTGAGAACTTCAGTGAAAATGAGCAAGGCTCGAGCTATGGTCAAGTCAAACTGAAAACAACATTTTGAGTTTATCATCATTGGCATAACAAAAGTTCAAACAGAGTGTTGCATTAACATAGTACTTTCCATTGATTTTTTTTCTTGAATATGATCATATATCAAAATGGATGTGAATATGTTCAACTCTCCATATAAAAGACATACAGTTCAGGTATGGTGATGTTAAAACGTACTCCCCGAATTTAAGGATGGTTATACAATGGTGCCAATTCCACATTCAGTTAGTCAACAAAACATTGCATCCTTTTTTAAAATCTTTTATTAATATTGCTCGCTTACTTATCAGTTTATATCTTAAGCTATACTTTCTTGAAATGTATTTAGCACGTAATTGATGTGTTACTTACAGATGTCTTTTCCTGTTTATATTGAAAATGATACACAAGATGTGAAAGGATTCAGAGCTGGCTTATATTTACCTTTAACTTTGGTATGTAGCTTTTTTTTTTCTAAATAGAAATGCTTAAATATATTCTGTACTTAATAAAGTAGTAGCATTTGTGTCAATTTTGTGATGCATAGGATAAGACTTTTATATATCCAGCAATCAACACTTGTCATTTGCACAATGGAAGATTGTTTCAATGTGAGAGTTTATTAATGTCTGACAATCGCTTGTTGCAGACTTATGGAATTTTCAGTTTCTTTACAATATGAATTATGATTATTTAGTTGTATTTTGTATGACTTTATTTTTCAAAATATTTAAAATATTTGAGTGTTCTGAATTTTTATGTAAAAATCATGTTATAGCAATTGTATAGCAATTGTATTTGTCATCAAATGCATGTAATAACAAATATTTATGTAAAGCATGCCAGACTGAGTTTTAAAGCCAGCTGTAATTAAAAGAAAAAAGAAGAAGAAGAAGAAGAAAATAAATCAACCTTTGTGGTTGCAATTATGGTCACCTGCATATGAACTGAAGTAGCATTGTCTCAGTGGGTAACAAGACCACTGTAAACCTGATTTATCTACTAATAAAATAAGTGGGAAGACCAAAAAGATTTATATGAGACGTGAATGAGATTCTAAAGGTATGAATAACACTAGTTACTTAACCAGTAACAGTGTGACTTTTCTTGCTACCTTTTAAGGCTAATACTTAGATCTTAATGGGTAGTTTGTTTGATTACTTCAAGGAATAGAGAATTATAATCTAATATGTGATCACGAGTATAATCTCTATGAGAAATATGTCACTCAATTAGGATTACTGATTGAAGTTTTGGTATTTAACATATGAAATCATAAATATCCTATGTGATACAAATATTTATGACAGAAAATGACAGGGATTCAAAGGCCAAGATAGCATGAAATATTCAGAGAAAAATTATTATAGTTAAGTAAAGGATAGTAAAGAGTAAAATATCGTTCAGGTTGCTATAGATAATTACAGAAAAGTTACCAAGGGTACAAAAATAATTTGAGCTTTCATTTTAGCAAACAATTCAAATAAAGAACAATTCTTAGAGACAAGCATCCTGAACTGTCTCAGTTCAACTCTCTTAACAAGTCTGTAACAGTAATTGCACAGGATAAACTGACTTTCAGATGTTTCTCTCAGAAAAGGACATGAAAGTATCTTAGCCTCATTCTTTAAAAATGTGGAATGATTTAAAAAGAATATTAGACTTTTGATAAAACTACAAAATGCTTAAAATTATGAATAATAGTAGTCTACATAGTATAGTAGTGTGTCAATGTTTTTAACAACAGGAAAATTCAATGTATCTGTAATTGTATGACCTTCATTAGAGAATAAATTATTGAACTGACAAAAGCTAATTTCTTAAACAACATCATAAAAATGTGCCCTATTCATGTCATAACAAATTGCAAGTAATATTTATTTACAGAAACATATATATATACACTTGCATACAAATATTCAATTCTTCCTATCTCATCATGCTAAAAAGACACATATGGAACTATTCTAGTTCTCAAAGCCCAGTGGAAATATTTATGCCTATTTTAATAAAAGTTGAGTGACACCCTAAAATGGTCTCTTGAGAACTAAGGCCATAGTAGGTTTGTTTTATATGCTGACTGCTGAAATATCTTTCTGTGTTTTTTGCAAGAACTCACTGCTAAGCTAAGCATCTGAATTGTTTATATGATGTCTAATTTCTGTATTTTATAGGGTTTTAGTGTTTCGTTGTTTTAAGAACAGTTTTATTTGTATTTCTTTTTCCTAGATTTCAAATGAACTTAACTGTAACTTGGCTTTCTAGTTTTTTAGTTAATCAATAGCTTATGATCAGCCTTAATAGGAAAATATTTCTCCTCTAGCCTCCAATACAATCCCAGTCTACTGAACAGCAGAAAGAAGGTGAAGATAATTTTCTTAGACTTACAAATGCAACAAAAAAGGACAGTGTGTTTGAAGATGGTGAGTGTGAAATTTATGATGCATAGTAACATACTCTGCAATTTAAGTAGTGGTGATTGTCCTCAGACACTTGATCCCTGAGGCAATCTTATTCCTGGAAACATAGCTGCTCTGTGATTGCTAAATAATAGTAAAAAGGGCAGCCATGAAGAAAGAGGTATTATATTATATTTCACAGTGCTTTGCCTCTTCTGAGTGACCATCTTCTTTTTCCCTATGCAGAAAGCTAAAAAAGTCATGGACTTAAAGAGAATAGATATGGTTACATTTAAAAGAACTTAGATCATTTGGTGGCATTCTTGCTGGAG
Organism: Apteryx mantelli; assembly: GCF_036417845.1. Lineage (NCBI taxonomy): Eukaryota > Metazoa > Chordata > Aves > Apterygiformes > Apterygidae > Apteryx > Apteryx mantelli. Next base: position 149,974,961 of record NC_089979.1, on the reverse strand, counting down.
GTGACTCCTTTATAAGACCCAGAATTCAGGTGGAGGAGTTTCTTTTGGGGGAAAAAAATGAGTTCTCTATTTCCAAGTCTTAACTTAAAGTGTGATTGTCTCAAAGAGACATAATTCTATTATTCAAGACACAGAATCAGAATTCTTGGAAGGAGCTTCTAAGAGAATGCTTTATTATGACTAGGTAGGTAGGGATGTTTGTGATGTTTGTGTGTTTGTTCGTGACTCTTCTAGTTGAATGTGAGGTGGTGTGCATCCTTAGTATGTAGATAAAAGTCTGTTTCAATGACTAGTGGTTTCAGGCGGAAAAAAAAACCACTAGTTTCCTTTACTCTACAAAAACCGTCTAACAAATACATAACCCTTTCAGGTACCTACCAAGCAGGAACTTTTCCATGTAGGCACTGTTAGTAGTATTTATTTATTTATTTATTTATTGGTAATAGACAATGTTTCTGGGAATTTCTGCCAAGTGTTGTATCATCCAAAACAAAGAGTGCATGAACCAAATATAAAACATTTGATAGAACTGTATAATGTACAAGAAATTTCACTTATTATATTCAATAGCTGATGCTAAGTGCAAATAAGCAGCTATGAAGTTAAATAATATTCAATTAAAGAGACTTGAAAACAGGGATATAAACAACTCATTTCATTTGAGAGGACCAAGATTAAAAACAAAGTTGTGCAATATTAGTTTTTTATACCATCTGATTATTGTTAAAGGAGGAAGTCCCCCAGTAATTCAGCTTGATCATTTCAGCACAAAGCAGAGCACAATCTCCTAGCAGTCTTGCCTACCTGAAGTCCCTATCTCACTGGATTACACAAATTGATCTTGGCAAACACAGACAGTTTGAAGGTTTCTTTTGAAGCAAGTTCTGGCTGCTGTCTTTCATGGTTGGAAAATGACTCAGGCAGAGGAGTCCTCCTCTTCTGATGGAGGCCAATTTTATGTGCTTATCAGAGGTCTGCAGGCTGTTTTTCCTTTCCCTCCTTTTTTCACACAAAAATTATGACTGTCTGCCAGTACAAAAGTACTTCTGAGCTGTCTTCTTTTCTTATCTCCTTTTCTCAACCTCTGATAGGTACAGCAAACTGCTACTCTTTTGAGACTGATTGGGAGAGCTGCTTGGTTAACTGTTACCTTCTTTCTGCCACCATTACTACACAAATTTCTGTCTAAGTTTTTCACAGGTGATAAATAGAGGAAGACCAGGCATAATGAGTCTCATGATTCTCTGGTTGTCAAAATGCAGTCTCTGACTCCATCCCATGCCCAGGAGCCAGATGTTATTTTAGCAATCTTTGCAGTCTTTTGCTGTTCAAAGTCTCTGGGCAAGAGAGAAGCCAAGGGGTTTACAAAAATAAAACACTAATGCAAATGAATTTCAGTATGATCAAGAGCTCATGGGAAATCTCCATTCTCTCACAACAAGCCAGAAGCATGCTTCAGTTTGCTTGATAATATGTACTTGTTTTAATTCTTCAAACTTCTCACTCTTCCTGAATATTGACTGAATGAAGAAAAAAAAAGTATATTTTTAAGATATTAAAAGACGATAACCTAAAGTGTGAATATTTAAGTAGAAAGCAACTACACATTTAGCAACAAGATGATCAGTTTTGCTGGTGGTTTGAATGAATTTTTGCTGTTTTCAGCAGGACAGCATGCAACAAGAAGGAAAAGGATGTGATTGATAATGTTACTGTTTCTGAAGTGCTTCTGCAATTCTTTTCTTCCTTAAGAAGGTTGGCCTTTCTGCTTATTCTATTCTGATGATGTTCAATATTTGTACTATTTGAAGCTCTTTATAGTATATATAGATACTTTGTAAATGCTCTAAGCTATTTTAGACCTCAGATGTACCAAGGTCCAAAGTTAAGAGTCCAACTTCCTTTTGGAACTTGTTTGGAACAAAAGGTGACTGACTGGGGTCAAGGGTGAACTGATCCCACCCTTCACAGGTCCCACCTCAGACGTTGTAGTAGCCTAGAGCATAAGCTGTAAATATGCTTTGCCCTGACTTCTTAATTTTTAGAAACTATTTTAGAAACTATTTTTCACTATGTGGTGATGAGAAATGTTCCTGTAATATGAATTATTTTATTGGAAAATGCTTCTAATGCCTGAGAAATTTTGAATTTCTACCTGCCACCACAGAGACTGGTTTTCTTTGATGTTATGCTGTGTTTTGTTTTCAGCATTTTCAGAAGAAAAAAAAAAGGCATTAATTAGTTAAACACAGATATTAACTGCAAGGTCAATTATACTGAAAGAAAGTGAAATATGCCCTGAACTAGAGATAGTGATTGTAAACAAAGCTGTTGATTAATTTCCTAAAAACTATACTCTGATACTTGAAAATGACTGAAAAGTAGTTGTACAAATTCTTGAGTTCAGTTATGCAAGAGTGTATTGAAAACTGTAACCAAACAATAGACTTCTCCAACATAGAGACAGTGATGTGTCTTCTGCATCTAACTTGATATCATGTTCATGAATAGTTGATTAGTTTATAGAATGTAACATATGCATGCATTATTGAAGCTCCACTAATTACCAATGCTATCTGATATCGTTCCAGTTATAGACCCTTGTCATGGGTCATACATTGGTTATATCTGCCCTACAGGTTGCCCTCAAAGAGGGTATCGGATATGCTGAAGGAATCCTTGCTATTTTCAATGAATCTTCTGCCCTGTGGAGTCTGTTCTTTTCAACTGATAAACTCCATATTGAATTCTGTGTGGCAACCCACCTCTTTTGTGCTTCCATGTGCAAGTGAATTATTAGAAGGTATCCAGTCTGTTTGGCCATGGATTTTCTATTTTTATCCACAGTACTTTCTTGTCATGGCTGCTGCTGCTAGGTAGAAAAAGCAATGGCAAGACACAAAAGATATTAAAAAATGAACAATCTTTTTAAAAGAAAAAGTGTGCCTCATTTCTTTCCAATCTTGAGCATTGACCTACCTAGCTTTAATGGCAAGATACACTCACAAAATATCTTACCTTTCCTCTTTCATAAGAGTATTGCTGCAAAAATTCTGTGAACATTTTGAACAGTCAGCTGTCACAGTACACACTTATAGAAATCAAATGATAGAAGTGGCTTCTTTGCAGAATGGCTCATTTACACCTGCATTATTGCCACTGCTGAACTGTTGATGCATGATGCTGCATGAGACAGGACAGTCCCAGAGTCCTTATTTAATATTGACTACATGAGCTTTATTTGGGTATAAGGAATTTTGTGAAGAGCACTGCTTGGAGTCACAAACTGTACGAATGTATATATTCATAGATATAGATGAATATATGATGTGTTTTCATATATGCATCATATATATGAAGATAGAAGCAGGCACCAAGAGAAGAAAGCTATCAGTAACTGTTTGTCTTTGAGATGAATTGCCTGTATGTGCATATGCAGGTCCCTGTAGTCCAACCTGTCCTCCTATCTCTCCCTCTCAGTCCCCTGAAATTTTTCCAAGAAGAAACAAAGAGAATATTCTTTCCCAGAGCTTATAATAATGGGGAGACAAGGAAGAGGAAAGGGTTTCCAGGCATTCCCAGTCTTGAGTTCATGGGTGTGTGTGTATCTACAGCATGACTGTATGGAGAGATAGTGCATCTTAAAGAACAGCAATAAATAAGTACCAGTCAGAAAAGAGAGGTTTTTGAAATAAGCTTTTAAAAACATCCAACACAGTAGACAGTCTTTCCAAAACTTTGCAAGAGTTTGATCTTCCTATAGTAGAATGACTTTGCTTAATTTGCTTCAGATCATCTGATCGGATATTCAGGGAGAAAATCTACTAAGTTTCAAACTGAAAATAGTGTGTTTGAGCTTTTCAACAAAATATACTTGGGAAAGTATATTGTTCATGAATAACCCAACAACAAAGCTACACTGCTACATCCAAGTTCAACAAAGAAATATCTATATAGTCTGAATATAAATGACTTTATCATTATCATTAAGCCAAGATTTGAACGAGCTAAAATTTCTTTTCAAAATACTGAAGCTCTTGTAACTAGTGCAAACATTGAAGACATTTCAGATGTATGATTCCTATTTAAACTACTCTTGATTGATTTTATTACAAGCTGTCAGCTTATGGAAAAATTGTTGACATCAGTTCATAAATGTTTATTTTCACTTAGACAAATGAATGTGGATTTCTTTTCTAAAAATATGACATATATTCTAAACATTATTGTTTCTAAACACTATTTTAATGACACAGGCAAACAGTGTGGAAGTAAGAGCAGTTTCAGTGCTCCATGTCAAAGCACAGGTGAAATCATCACTTAGTTGTACCTGTGAATAAATCTAGTGAATTACATATACTGAAGTAGAATTAATTTCAGTAAAATTTCAGGTGAGTTCATGGTTTGGAACTTTTTGAGTATTGCAAATAGTTGTTAAAACAGGAAAATGAAGTGATGCTTTAATGTATCATTTTTCTATTAATCAGTTTGCATACTTTTAATGAGATAAATGATTACCTGGTAAGCAAAAATGTGGGGGAAAAAAAGGGTTTTAGGCTCTTAAGACAACCTAAAACAAGTAAATTTTAGGAACTGAACTGTTTCCTTTTTCTGTTATTGAAGTCTCTGAATTTGGGATTCTAATGCTGCGTCATTTCCCCTAATTGTCTGCACCCATATAAAAGTCCAATAATACAATAGAATTTTAGTACAACTGATTATCACTGTATTAGCTTCAAGGTAGATTCTTTATTTCCATACAAAAATAAGTTTTATTAAGAATGTATGATGTCCAATGTTAAACCTTTTAAAAGGTAAAAGAGAAAATAATCGTCTTCTAGTCTAGCCTCCTCCAAAGTAAAATGTTTTATAAAAGTTTAGTAGAGGTATTGCACCTGTTTATCCTAGATATATTCCAGCTCATGTACCTGCCTTCTGCCAACTTCCTTTTCTTTTTTAAACAGAAATTTCTCAGTTCTTCTTAACTGCTTTTGTAAAGTAGTTACAAGTACAAGTTGCAGTGTTGCTGGACACACCTGACAACAAGGTTATGCTCCAGGGGAGACTATTTAAGGTTTCAGGGAATGATTATTCTCTGTTGTGCATGAAGATAAAAAGCTCCATACCCCTGAGCAGAGAGTGAATGACAATAACGTGCAGTATAGTAAGGGAGAATTCAGGAGAATTGTGTCAGATGTTAGCTGCAGAGTATCAGGCATAGAGAGATACGTGGACTGTCCTAAGGTTACATTACCTTGCTTCTCTCTAAAAATGAGCAGATACACCAGGAAGATGTCAGGTCTACCCTACTGCTGAGAAAAAATGAGAACTTGTTAATTCCACTTATGTGTAAAACGGAACTGCTTTTTTAACGTGCGTGTTGGTGTTCAGACAATAGGGAAGTAATGAGAGAATGTAAATATGCAATGTGTTGGTGTGACTCATTAAAAGTATGGCTTATGAGTGTGTTTCCTCTGCGAATGGCTAGTTCTAGCACTTCAATAAGTACCAGCTCTCGCAGGGAAGGGAGGGAGCGGGGCGGCCCCGGCCCCGGCCCCGGCCCCGGCCCCCGCCCCGGCCTCCTCGCCGCCTTCAGCACCATGGACACGCCGCGCCGGGCCGCCCCGCTCCGCGCCACGCCGCGGGGACTCCGCAGCCGGCCGCGCTTCTGCGCGCCACCACGTACCTCGAGACCCACGGCCGAGCCCTCTTTTCCTTCAATTCCGGCAGAGGTAGCCTCTGGGCTCTGTTAGCAGCACCCTTTCGCTCCCTAAAACACAGCAAGTGGAGAGTGTTCTGATTTCTACTGACATAGTTGTGGCTAAAGGGAGAATGACACTTTGGGAAGATTAGGTGAATTCTTGATAGTGGAAGACCTTTAAATGATTTTAGCTATCTCTGTGTTTGAAACGTACATGCTAAACAGACGTATATTTTAGACGTGTCAGGTTTGTCTACATGTTCTTTCTAAACTTCTTGACTGTGCCTATTTCAGGCGTGTGACTGGATATCTGCTTCACATGGCTATGAATGACTGCACCATCTACAAACAGCAGTAGTACAAGTGCGAAAATCGTGTACCTCTTGAATAATTCCCCACCACAGACCTGTTGGCATCCACAGGAAGTTTCTGGAAATATTTTTTCTTTCTGCCGGTTTTTAAAGATGGTCTAAAATAATGTTTGCAGAGATTAGAAAAAGGATTATTCAAACTAATGTTCAACTTCTAAAAGTTTGGCAACTTTCCTCCATCGCTGCCTTCAGCTTGTTCAGACCTAAGTGCCCTCTCCTGAGGGCTGGGTTGGAGCTGAGGGTTTTCTCTTGTTTTCACTTCAGGCTCTCTTTAATGTGCAAGCACAGAGAGAGGCATACTGGGAAATTAAAATTTCAACATTAACTATATATAAATATATATGTATGTATATGAAAACTTTGATGCATAAGAGAAGGAAACAAAAGAGTCTGCACCTAAAGAGCCTGATTCAGCCCTTCTCAATAACTGAAGGAATCTGTCTAGGATTCAGAATCCTTCAGAATTTTTTAATAAATTGAAAGAGCGTCAATGAGTTCAGTCATCCTTTCTGAGAATAATCCGTAAAAGTAGCTTTAAGGCCATCACGTCCAGGTCCACCACATTGTAGGTGGACTGATAACGTTCACTGTGGTTATGTATAGAAAACTCAGAATACTTATAAGCTGTATTTAAACTAAGCTGTTTGATAAATCTACCATTAAGAAATAAGGATGCATAGCTGTCAAACTTTGGGAATGGCAAAAGGAAATGTAAAACAATGGAAGGTGAAATTTTGCAACAATATTTACTCTCTTTCGTGTTTAAAGATGATAAAACTGAACACCTAAAAACATCTATGCTTTCCATTGTATAGCATCCACTGCTGTTGATTTTTATGTACTCAGGGAGGTTTTTCTCACAGTCCGGTATTTGGATCTATTGACTTTGTAATCTGTGGACAGATTCTTAATGAGCAGAAAAGACAAGAATCTCAGAGATAAAAACTTGGAATAACAGTGAACCTTTACGGCTTGTCAGTAAGAGAAAGCTCAAACATAAATATCTGATTTACAGAAGTAACACAACTTATTTTGATAGATTACATTGTTTCCGTTTCAAATTACTCTGTCAATCGAGGAAGAAGAGGTTAAGAGGTCATATTTAAAAAAATGCTTGAAAGGGCTCTTTCAAAGGATTTTTCATAAATTTCAAATCCATATTTAATCAATTATTTGTGATGGTGCATAAATTCTACTTTTCCTAGCAAACTAAGATGTTGATCTTGTTAAATTCAGTTTTTATAAAATCCCCCTAAATATGTAGGATCAAACCCACTACACGAGGAGTGAAGTGGAGGTTTGCCACACGGTTCTTGTCAGGGGGACTTCTTTACATATTCTTTTTAAGCTTGATTTTTTTTTCCTGTTTGGCGAGGCTTCGTTTGTTGTTGTGGATTTGTTTTACTTGAGAGTGGAGAATGCAGAAGATGACATGGACACGTGTGAGTTCAAATTTGAGCTTCGTATTTATTGGCGACCTTTAAAGTAGTAATTACTGAACAAGAGCTGAGGAAATTACAGGGATCCTAGGTATACGGTTTAAAATGTTGGGGCAAAAATCCCCTTGGCTGTAGCGGTGCTTTACTTTGCTCTTGAATATCAACGTAATCCCATAGAGAAGTCTATAGGCGGAAGCGGAATCCTTTCGCTTCGTCCCTCCGTGGCCACCTGCCATCGCCCCGGTGAGATCGCGGCGCTCCGGCCCGCGCAGGCGAGGCCCCCCCGCCCCCCGTCCCCCGTCCCCCCCAGCAGGCTCAGCACGGGGAGCAGCGCCGCTGCAAGCGCACCGTGTTCAGCACCTGTAGGGAGCCCCGAAAAGCAGCTCCTCAGGAAACGCCGCTGAGCAGCACAGCTGTGGGGCTTTCGTCCTCTCTCTTCTTACCGCCGTCGCCCGCGGCCGAGCCGCGCGGTGCTGGGCCCGGGGTGCCCCTGGGGCGCGCTGCCGCCGCCGCCCAGCGCCGCCGGTCCTGGCAGCCGCGCTGCCTCCCGGGGGCGGCTGCGGCCCGGCCCCGCCGCTGCTTCGGCCCTCGCCCTCGAGCCTGGGGCTCCCCGGCAGCGCTGGGGCGAAGCGCCAGCGGGGCCGAGTGCCGGCGCTGGGGTCTGCCCGCGCCGGGGGAGGCCAGCAGAGGAGCCGCGGGCGGCCCGGCCCGTGGCCCGCACGGCGCTGCTTGGCGCCCCTACGTGCCGCCGCTGCGCCGTGCACCCAGCGCGGTCCCGCCGAGAGCCGCGCCCGGCCGCGCAGAGCCCGCGCCCCGGGGCGCAAGCCGCGCGGCCCGCTCCGCCCTGGCGCCTCTGTGCCGCCCGCGGGCCGCTGCGCGCCTGGCTCCCATTTGGGTTGCGGGAGCGAGGGCCCAAACGCGGCTGCGGCACGGCGAGACCCGGCGCCGCCCGAAGCCGCGGTCCTGGGGGATCCGCGCTGCGGCGGGGCGGCTCGCGGCTCCCCGGCCCGGCGCCGCCCGCCCCGCGGCAAGGCGCGGCCGCGGGTCCCGCGCGGGGCCGGGCGCACACGCGCTGCCTCGGACCTCGTGGCCGCCGCAGAGACACCCGCGGAGCTCCGGCTGCTGCTGCTCGGGAAGGGCCGCGCTGGAAGCGGGTTTGTTTATTCACCAAACAGCCTCGCCGGCCTCTGCCAGTATGAACCATGGGAATGTGGAAGCAGGGCGGCGCTGGCCGTATCGCGCCGGGACACGACAGCGATAACTTTATCGGTGGTATGTGATACAAGGGGGCAGCAGACTACAACGTCCTCTCCTCGTGTGGGACGACAAACACTTTCGATAAGCTGTTTGCTTGGTTTTAAAGAGCTCTGGAGCGCTGTTAGCACGTGCACTTGTTTTACTGCCTTTAATGTCTCTGCTTTTCCAACGTGTTCAGTTCACCGGGAGCCAAGAACAAGAATAAATTACAAAACCACATTTAATGTTAGTGACTCTTTAAATGGAATTTTTCATTCAAACTTTGTCATTAAAATAGAAAGGCCTTTTGGTTGTGACCATACAAGCATAATAAATTGTATATGTTTGTGATACTGAATGAATCTTGCCCATATGCTGCACTGCAAGGCTACATGAATGAAGCATTTACCAAATCAGGCCCACCACATTAAACAGAAAAACAATCTTTATTCATGGTAACTTATCAGTTTCAATTAATCAACCTTAACAATAGAAATTCTGATGTGTTCAAGCAACTTGAAAGCAATAGGTCATCTCCAGGGCAGCCATGTTGTGTCTTTGTGCCTATGGTTTCAAACAAAGCAACATCTCCAATAAATGTACATCTACACATGCATGTGTGTGCCGAGATGTGTATAAACATCTCGGCACACTGAGGGCTGCAGTATACACGTAGGTCTGTAGATAGAGTGTTTATCTTTTTGTCATACAAGAAGTAATTGTTTTCTAGTATTTTTGAGCTCTGTAAGTTTAAACAAAAGAAAAGAAATTTCCATTGGATGACCATCCTTTCAGTTTCTCTGCTGCTATGTGAATAGCATTGTGCAAACCATTCCAATGGTATTGAAAAGGGGTAACCATTGGTTTGATTTGGTTACACGGTTTCGTAAAGCGCTCCCTCCCACTGCCTTAGGGTCTGTGAAAGGTCTGTGACCTGTTTAGAACTGCCAAGTGAAATGTCATGTCGCCCCTCCCAAATGGGAGTATCTGCATTCATTTGATCAGTATAAAAAATGATTGGGGATGGCGAGATCAGGGCTTTTGAATTGCAATTTATAGCAGTTTACAAAAATGCACATTGTTGGAAAAGAAAACATGGAAGTGTTTCTTTCTAAATTGCATTACCTGTGAAATGTCATTAGTCTTTTTAGGATATCGCATCCTATTTTTTATGATAGCAGAGACTGACTTAAATGAAGAAGTTCAGTATTTGCTTGAGATATAAATACATACTGTGCTACCTATTGCTGTGTAATTAGTTTGAAGAAAGGTTTCCTGACTCTTTTCCAGCTTCTGCTTATCTGTTGTCATCACTTCACGGTATAGTGAATTTCACGAGACCATGAAATGTCATGAAATTTTAGTGAAATGACACAACGCTGCTGTTTTCCAGGAGTATAATTTGTCCATGGCCAGGACTCAGCATCCTCCTACCTCCTGTTGAGTGCTTTGACCGCTGCCTTCCTGTCCAGAGACGGATTCACTTGAGCACTTAATTTGTTACTCTTGCAGCCGTCTTCGCCGCCGTGCACCTTGGGAAACGAAACATGAGGGCAGGCTTACCCTTATTTTTAAATATCCGCCACTGAATTTGTCTTCTTTCACATTCCATCTACCCCCGGGGCTGCGCCCTGTGTCCGCCAAAAGGCGAGCTCCGCTGTTAGGGCAGCCGTCGGGGGGCGCCGTTTTGCACCGGGGCGCGGGGCTGTGCCAGCCCCTGGGGCCCGACCCGGCCGCCGGGGGGGGGTCGCTGTCGCGCTGGGCCGCGCAGGGCTGCGCGGAGCGGCCGGGGCGCGCCGGGCAGAGCCGGCGGGTGTCGGACGGGGCGGGCGGGCTGCGGCGCTGCGGTTGGGGACTGTCCCGCCGCGGCGGGACACGACCGTGCCCGGGCCGGTGCCGCAACCCGCCACGGCTCCCCGGCGGAGCCTGCGCTGCCCTCGCCAGCCGGAGGCGGGAGCGAGCCCGGGGCTCGGCGCCCGGCCCAGACGAGGGGAGCGGGGACCCGCAAGGGCGCCGCTGCCGGCTGCTCGGGCGAGGGGAGGGGAGGGGAGGCGAGGAGAGGGGAGGGAAATGCCGGCGTCCTTGCTCCCTAGCGGGAGGAGAGCGGGGAGACCCCGACTGGGGGAATAAAACGCCAGTAGGGCCAGAAGGGGAGAAGGTGGAGAAGGAGCTGCTTGGGCCTCGGCGAGTGGATTTGCAAGTTCCTCCGCTCTGCTGCGGCCGTGGTGGCCGGGCTGGCGGGTGCCGGCCGGGGAGCGCGGCCAGGCGCGGCCGGCCCGGCGGGGGTGGCCAGTGGGGCCGAGCCCCGGGCCATAAAGATGCCACATAGGCTTCAAAACGGCGAGGAGAGCACATGAATGGCGAAAGCGAGGGCCGAGGCTCGGGTTTGCCCTGAACAGCGGGCACGGAGGTCTCTGTTGTGCGCTATTTTATGGGATCGGACGAGGTCCCGGGGGGCTGGGGCAGGCAGGGCCGCCAGGGCCCCGCAGCCCGGTGTCACGGCTGCTCTGCATCTTCTCCTTCAGTTTCTGGGCTTCGAGATGAAGCTGGCGGGTCCCCTTCTCTGCTTTCACCTCTGCCGCCCCTCACCTAGCAGCAGGCTAGGTCTCCTGCCGGCAGAGAGAGAGACAGCGGGTCGCGGTGAAAATAAGAGCGCAGGGGTCCACGAGCCGTCGGGGGCCCTCGGCAGGACGGGGCGCCCGCCCGGCCCCTCTCCGTGCTGGCCCGGCGCTGGGAGCCGCGCGGGAGCTCACGGCCGTCCCGGCCCTCGGGCCCGTCCCCTCCGGGACTCGCGCCCCGGCCTCGACGGCGCCCTCAGGAGCAAAACGTTGCCTCGAATAAAGACGCGGCCTCAAAACCCCGAGCCCCCAGGCTCTCCGAGAGCCTCCTGAACGTCCCCGCCGGGATGCCCTGACGGCTGCGGTGATTTAGTGCAGGTCCTCGCAGGCCCCGACGGCTGCGGGGCAGCGTGTGTCTGTGTGTGTGTGTGTGTCCCTTTGGGCTGATCCGGACCTGGGGCCAGGCCGCGGCCAGGGGGGTTGAGGTGTCGTCGCTGAGGCCGGGCAGAAGTTTGACGCTAGCTCCACAACCGTATTTACGGGGTCCGGCAGAGACGCTCTTTGTAGCTGTCACCCAAGGCTGAAACGTTTAAACGGGACAGATAAATTATTAGAGAAGTAAAAGACTTGAACGGCTTAATTGGGGAAAGCAGTCCTGGTTCCAACCAATGTCCGTACAATTGCACACTGCAGTCCACCATTATTCGAGCTTCATCTACTATGCACTATATACCACCGCCTCCAAAGGATTGTTGCCCTAGAAACTTGTTTTAAATCTCCAGCTATATATCAACACCTTGTTTTAGCAGTCCTTGGCTGAATTACAGTTACACAGTTTGGCGCTTCTTTCAAATTTCCTCCCATCAGTTTGGCCAAAGAAAGGAATTTTTCTCCTTTAGAAATGAATTGGCTTAATTAGTAAGTAGATTAATGGCAATTGCTGGTGAGTTGGTTTCCAGCAGAGTTTCACCAGAGAGGGTTAATCGGAGTCAGGTCTGGAATCTTTCCCAGAACTGGCTGCCAGCCATTTCCGTCAACCAATCAACCCTATAAACAAATGCACTATCCAGTGAAATAGAGTTTATATTCTTACTGTCATCCTGGTAGAGTCATTTCCCCAAACAGCCGCAACCTCGCCGTGTGTTTGAAACCGATCGCCCTGGACTTCGGGGTGTTAATTTCAAGCTCTTTACCCAAATACTTGTACGCGTTTCCCCCACAGGAGAAGATTTGTTGGGTACATCGGCATTCAATAAACATGTAACGTGATTTCAACCTCCATCTGAGATTCTCCCTTCTAAATAGCTGATAATTTGAGGTTAAAACAATCGACAAACCAGGGCAATCCAAAACACTTTTCCAAAGCCGCTGCCTCAAATATGGGACAAGCGCGAAAAACATCAAGAATAGGCTTTGACATTTTTTCAGCCTTTCCGCTTATTTTTCTATACTGATAAAATGCATTCATACTTCGACTTGCAGCTGCATTAGTCTTGCAAAAAAAAAAAAAAAAAAAAAAATCCCTGCTGAGAAATGCATATAATAGGAAAAACAGATCGGCTGGACAGCAGTGTAATTAATGCCAGAAAGGGCTGAGGCCGGTTTCATAGTTTGTCTTTTGAGGATATCAAGACGAGACCTGGTGAAAAATGACGCATGCTTTAACATTTCAGAAAGCTGGCAACTAACAGAGTTCCCCCCCTTCACCCCCTCCCTTTTTTTTTTAACTTTATGCCGCTGAACAAAGGGGTCGGCAGAACTAGCTAGGTTGTAATGAGTTCTGTGTCCCTAGCACATTAAGTGCATCATGGAAACATATTGTATCGAAATAGTTTGGAGGAGAATACTGGGGATGAAAGAGAAAGGGTGCTTTGATCAGCTCCCTGGGGTCCTGAGTGCGCGCAGACCGACTTGCAAGGACTTATTCAGCTCCAGCGAGACACACTTACAACACCATTCAAAGAAATTTGCATATCTGTAATTTATCACATTTGTCCCGAACATTTTTGCAAGGTAAATAAAAGTTGGCTGAATAAAAAATATCAATCATCACAGAGAGCGAGCGAGAGAGGGAGCGAGAGGAGGGCGAAGTGTTTGTTTAGCCAGACTCCGTTTGGAAAAGTTTGCTGAACACGGAGTAAAGCATATACCGGAGCGTTTTGCAAAGTTATTCGCAAAGCGGCGCCCGCGTGTGGGTCCCGCGGGCAGAGCTCCGCGCCCGCCCCGCGGGGCCGCGGCACGCCGAGCACGGCCGCTCCTCGCCCCCCCGCGCAGCGCAGCGCGGCGCAGCGCCCGTCCCGTCGGACCGTGCCGCGGCCTCCGCTCCCTCCCAAGCCCCTCGCAGAAACGTCTGGCAAAAAAGGGCAAGGGGGGGGGGAGGGCAGATAAATAAGCAACGGCGGGAAAGGGGGGACCCCGCTCCGAGCCGCGCATTGTTCGGCGTTAATCAGCCCCGGTTAAACAGCCACCGGGATCTTCAACTTGACCTTGGAGAGGGCTCCGCGCCTTCGCACAATCTGTCACCCGGGCCCGCTGACAGTGATGCATTTCGCAGTATTGTCGGAGCAGGGGACGGGGAGATCCGTCGGGACGGGACGGGACGGGACGGGACGGGACGGGACGGGACGGGGCGGGGCGGGCAGGGCAGGGCAGGGCAGCCCGGCGCGGCCAGGCGCGGAGAGCCCTTGCGGCGCTAGCGCGGTGTCCCCGGGCCGTGCGGGGAACAAAAGTCCCAGCGAGACGTCTTTGTGGCTAATTCCGTGACAGGCGCGTCCCGGTCCCCCCGCGGAAAGGTCAGTGCCGGGGGGTCTGCTCCGCCGAGGCGGTGTCTGCACGGCGATGCGGAGGCAGCTGTCCCCGCCACCCCGCGCCGTCGGGGCGCTCCCGGCGCCGCTCCGCACACACGCTCCACACCTGCAAAAGCGCCCCGTCCCGACACTTCCCGAGGGCTCCGTGTGTTTCCCCTCTTCTCCCTCTCCTTCTCTTCCCAAACTCTGCCGGCATAACGCCAGCCCCGAAGCGGGGAGCGCCGCTCGGGGCCGGCAGGCACTAACGGGGCCGTCCGTGCAAGGCTGGGCCCCACCGGGGCGCTCCCCGCCCGGCCCGGCTGGCCCCGCAGCCGCTTCCCGCCGTCGCGGCGCGGGGAAGCTCTCCCTGGCCTCGCCCGGGCCGGGACAAGCGCCGTCGAGGGGCCCGGTCCCGCCCCGGGGGCGTCCCCGCCCTGCCAGCTTGGCGGGGCCCTTCCGCCCCGCGGCTGGGCTGCGGCTCCTGCCCTGGCGATCGCTTTAGTCGGGGCAGGAGAGCGGGGGCTGCGGCGGCCGCCCACACCCGGCCCCGGCCGCTACGCGCAGCGGCGGCAGCGCGGCTGCCGGGGCGCCCGGCGGCGACACGTCCCCGAGCGAGAGCCGCCCCGACCCGCGCAGCGCGTGCGGAGCCCCCGCCGCCGCGGCCGCCCTCCGCCCGGGGCGGCCCAGAGCGGCCGCGGCACGGGGCCGCCGTCGGGGCGCGGGCGGCCGCGAGCTGCGCCCGCCCGAGCGGCCCCTCGGCGCCGCCCGCGGGGAGGCCGGGCCCGGCGAGGCGCGGGCTCGGGCTGGGGCTGCCCCGCTGCCTCGCGGGGCCCGCGGCGGCGCGGGCGGGGGGTCCCGCGGCCCCGGGGCGCCGGCGGGGCGGTGCAGGGCAGGGCGCGGCGGGGCGGCCGCAGCCGCCCGGTCCCCGGGGCCGCGCCGCTGGGCGCCGGTACCCGCCCGGCGCGGCGGGGACGCCGCCGCCCTCTCCAAGCAGCGCGGCGTAACAGGTTGCGGGGAGCATGTGCACGGGCAGAGCCCGGGGCCGCGGGGGGCCGCGGCGGGGGCGGCGGGCGGGCAGGGGCGAGGCGCGGCCGCGGGACCCCCGGGGCCGGCACCGCGCTGCCCGCGCCGGCGCCGCGCCCGCGGCCAGGGCGCCGAGCGCCGCCTCCGGAGCCGGTGCCGCCGCCCCAGGGGCCGCCGCGGGGGAGCCCTGCTCTGCCCCGCGGGACCGCCGCGGGGCGGGGGGCGGCGGCGCGGGGCGGCGGCCCCGCGCGGGGGCCCCCCCGACGCCGCCTGCGGCGCGGCCCCCGCGGCCGGGCGGCGCGGCGCGCGGCCCCGGGGGCGCCCCGCAGCCGGGCCCCCTCTTGGAGACCTCCATGCGCAACGCGGGCAGGCGGGCGGGAGAGCCCCGCGTCCGCCGCCCGCCGCCGCCCGCCGGAGCCCCGACGGCGGCGGGGCCGCGGCTCGGGCGGCGCCCGGGAGCCGCCCCCGGCCCGGGGCCGCCCCGCCCGCGCCTCCCGCCTTCCCCGGCGGCCCGGGAGCCCCGGGGAGCGCCGGGGCGCATGCGCGCCTCGCCCGGGTCCCGGCGCGGGCGCGCGGCGGCCCGGGGGCGCGCGGCGGCGGCCGGGGCGCGGGCGCGGGCGCGGGCCGGGCGGCGCGGGCGGCGGCGCGGCGCGGCCGGGGCGCGGCCGGGGCGCGGCCGGGGCGGCCCCTGCGCACGGCGGCCGCGGCGCGCTCGGCCCCGCGGCGCGGTCTCCGGCGAGGCCACCTCCGCCCGGGCGCGCCTCATTTACAGCCGGAGCCATTCATCCCCCCCGCCCCTTTGTTCGCCCTGAAAGTAATGCTGTGAATTAAAAGAAATGACAATATTTTCTATCTGCTTGAAAGTCCACGAGAAGGGCCCTTGAGCTTGGCAAAAATCAGGCGAATCATTCATCGTGCCACCCCGCACCTGTGGGCTTGGCATTGAAAACCCCGCAGACCTATTCCTATTAAACTTAATTATTCCCCAAAGGCGCACAATGGTTGAAATGGAGCAGGTTGGAGTCTGTTTATTGGTCGTAAATGTTTTTCTGAAGATCTTCTGAATCTCATTGTTAGCTCGTTGTTTGAGGCTGCCCTCTTTCTTTCAGACTAGAGTAGCCTTGGACTTTTCAATTTTCAATCGTAACATCTGCTTAATCGTACGGATCAAAATATGGAGACACAAAACATATGTAATGGTTGATTTGTTAAATCCTGGTAATGAGTTATTAACAAGGGAAAACAATAGGGCAGGATGGTGAGAGCCTTATGGTAACAGAGTCACTTTATGTAACGCCTGACGTTTCCCTTCTTGATAAATGGAACTAAGGTCTGAGCGCCAGGTGATAGCAAGAAAATCAATGTCTTTAGGGGCCAGCACTGAGACTTTTTTTCTATGTGAAAAATTAGGAGACATAAAATTTAATTGGCTGATCAGGGGAAAGCAGTGGTCTTAAGTTTAATTGCCAGTAGGCTTAGCAAGAGAGACAAAACAAGATTTGGGCCTGTTTGTTTGCTCGCATCCCAGCTTCAAGTCCAAGTGTATCATTGAAAATGTGTTTTATTATAACACATGTCATGCTTTACAGTTCCCATATTGTGTGAAGACAATAGTTAATGGTACATTAAAGACAAGCAAACCATGCCAACACGTCTTGGACACATTGTAAGGGCCTCTCTCTTTGCTTGCTTTAGGCAGCTGCAGTCCAGGACCCAGAAGCACAAAAAGAACAAGTTTGAAATACCAGGTGCATCCTAGAGAACCACGACAGGGATTGATATGTTATAGCCCAGGACATGAACCTAGCAATAAAGATATCATTTCGATTGTTTGCGGCTTCCACGCCATGTAAAGCAAGAGGCGCCAGAGCAGGCTGCTTTCTGGCAGCGAAGCTTTCCCTCCCTGCGTTTCCCTATCTCCCTCAGCCAAATCCGAACACCTGTTGGCCAGACCTCACATCCCGTCGTGGGAATCGTTTCCTACCAATGATTCCAGATCTCGAAAATGCAATTTGTTGTGGAATTATTTAGGACCATTCCCACAGGCTGCAGAATGCTTTGGAAAGAGAGAGATTTACCAGGGAACACTCAACTGGTGTTTGTTCAACCTCGCAGCTGGTACTCGATGCCAGCGAGAGATACATTAATGAAAATGGGATGAGTTCACGCGTTGAGGAGGTTTCACATCCGATACATTGCAGGGCGCTCGTCCTAATATTGGCAGATTAGAGGCCATGGGAATCACGGTGGGACGATTTCACAGTGCCCATGACAGCCCCCTTATGCGCACAGCCCTGCTGGAGGAGAGATGCACTCGTTCCGATACCTTTTCTAGGCTTTAAGATGAGGAGATTGATGCCTTCAGTTTGCAGGGGATTTTTTACTAGGTCCTTTTTGATAATTAAATTGTCTTCTCAATGGGATTTAAGAAGCATCACGATTGATATCCATCTCAGGAGAACAGCAGCAGCCTGTGCACCAACAGCCCGCACCTCCCTCTCGGGAGCCCGCGAGAAGTGACACGTTTGGAAGTGCCTTAAAAAAAAAAAAAAAAAAAAAACACGCCCGAGCAGATTTGGGGATTTTTTTCTCCCTTTTTGTTTGCTTGGTTTATTCTCTTCTGGTTTCTAGCCCGGCCTCAGACCGGTGCGGCTGCCGGGGCAGCTTCTCACCTCGGGAATGCGTGTCGGGGGGCCTGGGCGGGGGGCGACCCGGACCCGGCGGGCCTGGCCCGTCCCCGGGGGCGCCGTCGGGGCAGCGCGGCCCGGGAAGCGGGCCCCGCCGAGAGGCCCCTGCACGGACTTTTCCGCCGGGCTCGCGGCGGCGGGGCCCGGAGGGGCCTCGGTGCGAGGCGGCAGCCCGGGGGCGGCGGGGAGCCCCTGGCCGGGCCTTGCTCCGCGCTGCAAACACGGGCTGCACCGCGGTGCCCCTTCCAGCGCCGCGGGAAGGGAAGGGGCAGGCGGGTGAAAAGGGGCCTCAATGGCTGTCAGTCACGGCTGCCCCACGCTGGTCCCGCAGCGCCCAGCCGCAGCCGCGGCCGGCCAAGCCCCGGGCCGCTGCGAGAGCGGCGCGGTCCCTCGGGCTCCGCGGCTCCCTCCGCGCCGGGGGACCTGCAAAGGCACTTTCGTTCTGCTTTTTGCTGCGGGATTTTGTCGCAGAAGCGCGGCACTCGGGTGAATGGATTATGAGTAAGTAAAAAGAAGCTGTCAGTCTCTTTGAAGATTGCGTTTAAAGGGACTTGCCAAGTCAAGACGGGAGAGTGACAAGATAGAGACCCTGGTGTTTTACATGCGAAGGCCGGCTCTTCCGCTTGATCTGCACCATACTAAAGGATGTGTTGAAGCATTGAATCACAAAAAAGTGGCACGCCAAAGAAAAGGTGCCACATAACAATGATTGTAGTGTTTTAATTGTGGGGTGCCACATCACCAAAGCCAATTGAGACGGACGGGGCTATACACAGAAGGAAACGGTACAACACTTCCATAACTTATAATTAAGCTGAAGTCCGACTAACATTTGACTTTCTAATGAGTGTAATGAGATTACATGCCTGATGGAAGCATTTGTGCAAAAGCGACTTTCTGTGTTTAATGAGGTCCTAATACAGGAAAAGATCGAATTATGGGTCGGCTCTTTTCTCACTGAAAAAGCCCCGTTTAAGTTCAATGACACCGGTGCCGACCGCCTCCCTCCTGCTGCCGGATGGGGAGAGGCTCGAACCAGGGCAGGCTAGCCGGGGAGTCAGAGCCTTCAGTAAAAATAAGCAAATAAATAAGCACATGGCCCCCCCCACTCCCCTGGCCCAGCGTCGCCGTGTTTGTGTGGGTAAGTAGCTCCTCTAATTGCTATTGGAATAGATCCATGCCATCCGCGCTAGGGAACTAAATGTGTCTAACTAGGTTAATGCAATTAGCATGCATGCAACATATTGCTCCCACTTTGCGGCAGCTTTGAAAAAAAGAGAGAGAGATGTACAGTATATGATGAGTAATAATTATACCTTGGCTCACCAGGGCCGTTCCCATCCGCCTGGACACCTCGCTGGGTCAGCTCTGCTCCGGACTGAGCTGGGCTGGGCATCTGGGGCTCGGCCGGGGGCCGAGGCGGCGGGGCAGAGCCGCGGGTGCCACGGGAAAATCAGCACCTGCGGCGCTGGCCAGCGGCGGCGGGGCCGAGCCCCGCGCAGCCCCGGGCCGCCGCCGCCGCCGCCGCTGCCCCCGCCCGCGCCCGCGCCCGCCCCCGCGCAGGTGGGGGCCCGACCCCCGCCCCCGCGCCGGCCCCCGGGGCCATGCCGCCCCCTCCGGCGGGCTGGCACGCCGAGCTGCGCCTGGCCGGGGGGACTTTGGCACCCCGACGGCTTCGCGAGCCCCCGAGTGCTGCGCACCCAGGGCAAAGGTGCGGGGCGGAGGGGCTGTTTGCCACGCATGGCCCGCTCCAAGCGTGGGGACAGCCGGCAAAATGCCGGCGTTGGCCACGCACCCTGGGCAGCGCGAAGCTAGGCTGGTCCCGAGGCTTGGTCCCCACGCCCCGTCACTTTTGGGAAGGGCTTTGTTTGCACCGCTGTGCCCCCGCGGCGTGGCAGCGCCCATCCCCGTGGCCGCCGGACCGGGGTACAATGCAGAAGGGGCACCTGCGAGCCCTTGCAAAGCTGGTGCTGCAGCACCCTGGGTCTTTCTGCCGGAAGCCACAAGCAGAGCAGAGGCACTGAAAGGAAGGGACCTCATAGAAATAGACAAAGACATCGGTTGGAAACACTTCAGGAGAGGACGTCAAAGGGGGTGGAGTGAAAGTGTCCCCCCCGCGTTCCCCCCGGCAGTATAAGAGCCGCCGAGCCGGGCGGCGGGGCGGAGGCACGGGGCGGGCACTGCCGGCCGGTGCCCAGCGCGGACGCGCTCCCGGCCCCGCACAGGGACCGGGAGAGGCACCTCGGCCGTCTCCGGCAGCTCGGCGCTCCCCGCCAGGGCTGAATTTTGGCGTTTATTGGGGGGGGGGGGGGCGCAGGCTGCTTCCCTCGAGGATGTCCCGGAGTTCTCTGAGCATCCACTTCCCACAAATACACTGCTCTACAAGGTTTTATCCGGATTTATTATTAACAAACACAGGAAGAGTCCACGTGTTGCAATAAATTATTTTCACAGGTTCTGACAAGTTTTTTTTTTTTTTCAGAAGGTGCTGATGGAATAAAACTATTGCATATCTTTAAAATCAGGATAAATTATATAAATTATACATTCAAAACAGACGATTCTACCTCATTATCTCTACTCTGTAATAAATAGATAAATAAAGTTGATTGCCCTTAGAGTCTGAATCTTAAATTACATTTAAAATAAAGGTCTTTACATACAAAATATACACCGCTGGACACACGCGCAGTCCACCTGCGCGGCGCCTCATGCCACGAAATCGAAGGGAGGCTCGTTCTCGATGTTGTTGAGGGACGACTTGTTGTTCAGCTTCCGGGGGTCCTCGGGGGTCCACACTTTGGCTGTCCTGATAATGTTTTGTTCCTTGAGCTGCTTCTCATCAGTCCACGACAGCGAGTGACCGGCCAGAGGGGGGAGTCCGTAGTCGGGGTCGCTCGGGGAGGGAGATCCTGGGCGAAGGGGGAAGAAGACAGAGGGGTTATTGCTGGGGTTTTGCCCCGGGGCGCCCGCAGCCTCCCCTGCCTGCGCGGCGGCGGCAGCCCGAGGCCGGGGAGGCGGCGGGGCCGAGGAGCGGGGCCCGGCGGGCGCCCCGCCGCGGGGACGGGGCGGGATGCGACGGGACGGGACGGACGCGGCGCGGCGCGGCGAGACGCCACTTACTTGTGCCGCGGTGGCAGATGATGATTTTCTTGGGCTGGCTGGGGCTCTCGCTGCTGGCGCTGCGCAGCGGCAGGTCGGACTGCACCAGTTCGCTGAGGAAGTTGATGTAGCCGATGGCGAGGCGGAGCGTGTCCACCTTGGAGAGCCGCTTCTCGTAGGGCAGCGTGGGGATGTGCGAGCGCAGCCCCTCGAAGGCGTCGTTGATGGACTGCATCCGCCGGCGCTCCCGCACGTTGGCCGCCTGCCGCAGCTGCTGCAGCTCCGCCTCGGAGCGCACCCGCCGCCGCCGCTTGGCCGAGCCCAGCGCCTGGAGCCGCCCCCCCGGGGACAGCAGCGCCGCGCCCGCCGCCCCGCAGCACTCGTAGGCGAAGCCGGGCGAGGCGGGCGACGGGGGGAAGGTGGCGGCCGCCGCCTCGCAGCAGTAGCCGCCCTCGGGGTCCCCGCCGTCGCGATAATACTCCTGCAGCTGGCGGCTGAGGAAGTCCACGTCCTGCTCCAGGAGCCCGTCGGCGCCCAGGGCGTCCCGCGAGGACGGCTCGGGGAAGAAGTCCTCCTCGTCGAAGTAGGGGGGCGAGGAGAAGGAGTCCAGCCCCCCGGGGAAGTGCTCCAGCAGCACCGCGTCCATGCTGCGCCCTGCCCCGGCGGCGCAGCCGGCGCGGGGGGCGGCCCCGCCGGGACGCGGCTCCAGCGGCCCCCGCCGGCCCACGAGCGGAGCCCGCCCCGCGGCTGCAGCCGCCCCGGCGGGGGCAGTGGCGGCGGCGGCCCCCCCCGGCCGCCGCCCTGGCACGGCCCCGCTCGGCGGCCGGGTCCCTCGGCGGCCGGGCCCGGTGCTGCGCCGCTCTCCGGGGAGGAGCCCGGTGCTCGCTGGAGCGGCGGGCCGGCACGCGAGGAGTCTTATAACTACATCCACAGGCGCGTGCCAGTGACCGCCGGCGCCAGCCAATCAGCGCGCGCCGGGCGCAGCCGGGCCCCCCCGTCGGGGATGCACCTCGGAGCGCCCCACGGTGAGGGGCGGCGCCGCGCCGCGGCCCGGGGGGGCGGCCCGGGGGGCGGGCGGAGCGGGCGCGCCCGCAGCCGTCGGGCCGGGCCCCGCCGCCGTCGGGCCGGGCCGCGGGCCCCCGCGGCGGGCGGGGGCGGGGAGGCAGCCCAGCCGTCTAGGGAAGGGCGCTGCTGCCCGCCCCGCTCCCCGCCGGTGGCCGCGCGGGCCGCGGGCCTCTCCCCGGCGGGGCGTCGCGCCCTCCCGCAGGTGCCGCGGGCGCCGCGGGTGCGGGGTGTTTGGGGACGGGCCGCGGGGCCAGGCAGCAGCGCCGGCCTGGGGGGCCGCCCCGCACCCCCAGCGAGCAGCCCAGCTCCAGCCCCACGGCCGCCCCGCGCTTCCCAAGAGGTCGCTGATCAAAACGTGCCCGTTTGCAAGAGTCGGCAGCCCCCGGGCCAGCCTCTAACCGCGGCACGTTTTGGCCCTCCGACGTCAGAGATACTGTCTGTCCAGTTTCTTTCCGAGTATTTTTCCAAGGCGCGAAGAGCAGCGCGGCTCATTCACAGAACCTGCGAGCCCTTGCTGTCGGCAGAGTCACTGTAGGAGCAGTCATATGATTAATTGATCGAGTGGGGTTTCTAGTGGCATTTGAAATTAAGACTATTGTATCCTCACATCAGAATAAATCTCATCAGCTTCTTGAGTCCGGGGGTGTATCGATTTTAAACATATCGGATTGTATTGCGTTTTTTCTTTTCCCACTCCGATTACCCTCTCAGAATGAGCTCGTTTGGCTGAAGCTCTGTTAATAATTCCCTAACTGACTCTCACTGATTAAAGCGTTAAAAATTCTCACTGGGGTGAAATGGATTGCACATCAGATTAGGGGAGGATTATCTCTGTCATTAGCGCTGCAATATTTTGTCCGGTAAAGTCTGTCGAGGTTTATCGAAAGTGACTTTCCAACGGACTACCAGCATAGACAGAGATCAAACCCCAAATGGAAACGTACCCCACTCTATCAGCAGAGTAAGACAGGGCTAGCTCCAGAAAAGTAATAAATGACTCGACTTCAAAGCAGCTGACAACATCGTGATAACGCCAGAGAAACGTGAGTCACATAAGGGAACAAAGAGCTTTGCAAGAGCGATTTCTTGGAAAGTCCTGCCTTTAGACAGACCACGCTAAAAAAAGGCCAAAAGGAAAGGAGGAAACCAGAGCTCGCGCCAAGGCAGGAACGCGCCTGCGCGTGGCTGGAGGAGTCGCTGCCACCGCCTTCGGGGCAGGGAAACTGAGGCCATTTTCCAGTCGAGGGGCGAAGCAACCGCGAGAGAGATCCCTGTTCCCTGCCCACGTGCGTCCGGAGAGCCAAACCCACGCAAACCGGCCGCTGCATTTCATTGCATCGCTCCGCAGTCGCAGCGACTCCGGCCCGGAGGAGGCCCGAAGCCCCGGGCGGGAGGAGTGACCGTCCCGGCGGACGCGCCGGCGGCAGCGCGGCGGGCGGGGTCCCCGGGCGCCCGGGCGGCGCGCACAGCTCCTGCGGCCCCTTGCCGCGGCCCTGCCGCGCAGGAGCCTGCCCTCGCATGAACTGCTGGGGAGGAGGCACGGCGTGACCCCCTGGGGCCCGGCCCCGGGCCAGGCGGACCCGCCGCCTTGCAAAGTCAGTGACCCTCGAAACGGGCCCGTCCCAGGGCTGCAAGGCGGGGGATCGCCGTCGCGGAGGGTCTGCGGAAGCCTCCTGGCCGGGGAAATCTCCCAGCACCGGGAGGGAGCCGCGGGCCCGGGGCTCGGCGCTAGGCTCAGGAGGAGGCTGCGAGGCGGCGAGGGAAGCGAGGGGCGACCGGCTTCCTGCGCGCAGGGCTCGGCCCTCTGCGCCCCTTCGTCCTGCAGCCCCTCGCCAGGGGCCAGGCCTCGCTCCTGGCTGCACGACGTCTTCCCGGAAGGTCCTTTCCCAAAGAGCTGGTGGGCAGGGAAAGCCGTCCCGGCTTCGGCGGGCGGCACGGGGCTCGGCGCGGGGCTCCTGCAGAAGGCACCTCCTGGTGCCGCCGCGCCGCTTGAGTGCGGTCGGACGGCGGCTAATTAGTGACCAGACCAGATCAGGTACCGCAATTGGGTGGCAATAGGAGCAGCCGCGCCCGTTGGACAGAGCCGCCCCTGCTCCGCGCCCGCGGCTGCCCGGCGGAGGCTCCGCGGGGCCCGGCGGGTGTCGCCCGCCCGTGCGCACCATGCGTGCCGTGAGCCCGCGGGCCGCGAGGCGCTGCCCATTCGCCTCATAGGATCCCGGGATAATTCCGGTTGGAGGTGCCACGTCCAACCTCCTGCTCAAAGCGGGGTCAGCTTCGAGGTCAGAGCAGGTTGCGCAGGGTTTTAGCCAGTCGGGTCTTTAAAACCCCCAGAGGCTGCACAACCTCCCCGGACAACCTGTGCCACGGCTTGACTGTCCTCATGGTGAGGAGTTTTCCTTTATATCCAGTCTGAACATCTCCTGTTTCTTATGGTAAAAAGGTTTTCCTTACGTCCAGTCTGAACTTTTCGTTTCAGTTTATGCCCGTTTTCCCTCATCCTCCAACCATGCACTGTTGTAAAGTCTGCCTTCTTCGTAGGTATCGGCAGGCTGCTATTAGGTTTCCCTGACACCGCCTCCTCTCCAGGTTGAGCAAGCTCAGTTCCCTCAGCCTCTCCTCACAGGACAAGTGCTCCAGCCCCGACCGTCTTGGTGGCCCTTGGTGGGCTCCAGTTTATCGGTCTTTCCTGTATTGGAGGGCCCCAAAGTGGACGCAGTATCCAGATGTGGTCTCGCGAGTGCCAAACAGAGGGGACTGATCCTTTTCCTCGCTTCCCGGGTTGTGTTCCTGTTCATGCAGCCCAGGGGTGCTGAGGGCCTTCTTTGCTGCCGGGGCGCACTGCAGGCTGCTGCCCACCGGGACCCCCGGGCGCTTTTCAGCCGAGGTTGGCGGCGAGCGCTGCGAACGCACGGCGCACCGCGCTGCCCCAGCGCAGCTGTGTGCCCAGCTGTGCCCTGGCACCAGCACTGCACCCTGGCATCGTGGTCCGCCTCACGCCCCCAGGGTTCTCGGTCCCCCATTTGCAACCGTAGCTTGGCAAAGGCATCGTTCGTCCGCCGACAACTCCTCCAGAACAGCTCTGTCCGGCCAAGCCGTGGGACCCGTCTGCAAGAGCAAACGCAGCCCCGGGCCCTTGCTGCGCCCCCGGAGACACCGGACTGCTCCCTCGGAGGAAAGCGGCGGAGGGTCGCTCTGGAAACCGCTAGGAGCCACCGGCTTTAAGGGGGGCGCGGACCCTCAAGATGCTCAAGTGTGAGAGGAGAGGGTTGTGCCTGCTCTCCGCACCGGCCCCCCGACGTCTCCAGGGACTGCAGGGAAGGCGCATCCCGCCCGTGTCGAGAGGCCCTGCAGGGACGCCCGCACTTCAGCACTCCCCAGACGGCACATGGGGACGGCGACACTCCCCCGCCGGGTTGCTGCCCCTCCCCGCCCAAGCTGGGCTCTCCGGCAGAGCGGCGCCTGTCTCACTCCAGCCCTAACATCCCTTAACCCGTCAGCCAGGTCCAAAACAGTGGCGGGGGGGGGAGCACCAACGTGTGGCGGTGCCACCAGCGGCGGGACAAGAGGCGCTGCGGCAGGGCAGGGACCGCCGTGCCCGGCCAGCGAGGCTGCTGTCGGGGGCCGGAGGTGGCCGGGCAGCCCACAACGCTCCGGTCCCTCCAGCACAATGCTCAGGTGAGTTTGAGGGGATTTCCCACCGGCAGAACTTGCTGTGTTCCCACTCCTACCTACCCGAGCAGGAGGCATCACCCGTGGGACGGCCAGTCCGCGCTCCCGCCACGCTCCAGCTGGAGCCGGGAGGTTCAAAGTCGGTGAGCAAACCACGCCGAGTGGCCTCTGCCACCACCCACCCAGCCAGCACGCAGACACACACAAGCTCCTACGCTGATTAACGTTGCTGGGCGGGGATATTCCTGTGCACCTCTTGCAGCATGTCCCCCAGGTCAGACTGACCAAG
The DNA here is from genome assembly GCF_036417845.1 of Apteryx mantelli. Lineage (NCBI taxonomy): Eukaryota > Metazoa > Chordata > Aves > Apterygiformes > Apterygidae > Apteryx > Apteryx mantelli. Next base: position 149,949,035 of record NC_089979.1, on the reverse strand, counting down.
TACTACAGATCCAGGTGGGGGGCAGCTCCCAGGAACAGGCTCTTTCCTTCAAAAGCCACCAGCCTTCCCCCAGCCAAGCTCTTTGATACCGGTCTGTCCCTGAGGTCGAGACAGATGCCCGGGCATTTCTCTTTAACGCTTTACATGGTGGTGAAGCACTTTCCCGACGGCCCAGTCTGAAGGCTTTAGGAAGTGGCTGGAAAAGCGAAACAGGATCCCTGCTGTTGATCTAAGGGCTGCCTGTGCCGGGAGAGGCCAGCGGAGCGCAGCGCATTTACCGCACGCGCGGTATTTCGCCTGCCCCCGCGGTGCCGCTGCGCGCTGCAGTGCTCTGCCGCCGTCCCGCGGGCCTGAGCCCCATCGCGCTGCGACGTGAACCCTACATGTGTGGTCGCGGCGCGACACCGGCGAGCCAGAAGAACCGAGGCAGGGGGTCTGGGGTCCTTGCGATCTGTCTGTCCTTGGGAACCAGCTCCATCGGGAACTAAGGTCACTTTGTGCTGCTGTTTTGGCACTGGCACCTTGAGCAGGCTCAACAACTCAGCAGCCGAGCTGCTGCAGGGGAGCTCGGCACCCAGCTCCCTTTGAAGATCTGCTGGGGAGAACAAAAGGGACAGAAGTGAGATATTTTGGAAACCTAATGAGCCGACGGAACTGAGAATATCCGAGTTTACACTCATGGGCTGTCAGAAAAGTTAAGAGAGAAAAGGTTTCTGAGGACTAACTGCTATGACTGGACACGGACAAGTTGTTGGGGGCTCAAAGCCCTTGAAATCGTTCGGATTTAAAAGATCTTTGGAAATATTGTGGCCAGTCCCACAGGGGAAATAACAGATGCGTGATACTATTCACTGACAGTGCTTCTCCCCCTCGTCACGGCATGGCTGTGACTCTGCATATGCAATGGGATGGAGGGCTATGAAACATTTGGTCCCCAAGATCACAGAAGCACAGAATGGCTGAGGTTGGAACAGACCTCTGGAGACCATCTAGTCCAACCCCATCCCATGCTCAAGCAGGGTCACCTAGACCAGGAAGATCCGTGGTACTTAGTACCAAGCATGATGCTTAGGGACAGCAGTGTTTTAGTGCCCTGTACTGTATTGAGCTCAGCCCTTGTCACTGAGGAGATGCAGAAGCAGCTCCATAACGATGTCTTAAAGACAAAGGATTCCAGTTTTGAACATCTGCCTTTGAGAAATTAATACAAGTTATCGTTTAAGGAGCAGTCTGACTCACGGGGAAATCTCATCTCAGGTTGCCTAAGACTTTATGAAAAAGAAACTTGCGAAAACCATGAGACGCTAACACTGCAGCCCTAACTATGGAAATGCACCTGGGCAAGCACCGCGTGTGTCGCAAAACCCCTTGTTTCAATATTTGCACTAGCCAGGCGTTTCGTGCGACACTCGCCGACGGTCGCCCCGGGAGGGCTAGCGACGCGCTAACGGGAACGAGCCCTCCCAGCACTGCTTTCCCGCAAAGAAAATATTTAACCAGTGCCCAACACTTCATCATTTCAATTCCTTGAATTCAGGAACGAGTGAAGGGACCCAAGGACACACTTCCTTCCTTTCCAAGTCAATGATAACAAGATAAGTCCACTAAGCAGCTACCTGGCTGCCAGGTGACCAGGTGTCACCAGCAGTCACTAATGGTCTAGAGATGGGGCGGGATGATGGGGCTGGGACCGGAATGGGAAGGACAGTGCAGGGGTGCGTGCGAGGCCTGGCCCCACCTGCCCCCACTCCCGAGCTGCTCCCCAGCCTTCGTGGTCCACTGCAATGTCCCCCCGAGGGAAGGAGGGGAGGGCGAGCTTCCTGCAGCCGAGGGGCGCGGGCACCCCGGCCCCGCTGGCTCGGGCAGGGCCGCGGAACGGCCTCTCCCGGGGTGCTCGGCGCGGGACACAGCCTGGCCCGAGGAGACTGCGCCATCCAGGCGGCTGCTGCGCGCCCCTGGCTCGGGAAAGGCTGCTCTTCACCGCCGTCCCCGAGCCTCCTCCGCGGACGAGGGGCCCCGCAGCACGGCTGGGAGTCGGCAGCGGCTCCGCTCCCGCAGGACAAGCAGAGCGCCCTGCCCGCTTCCGCCCACCCTTTCCCGTTAACAGGGTTCAGCTCGGGATCTCTCAGGAGGGCAGGACCAGGGCGAGCAGAGGCTGAGGTCCGTCGTCCCGGCAGCGCTGCAAAGCGCGCTCAACAGCCGGCGATCACCTGCGCGAAGCGCGGAAGGAAACCGGCCCCGGGTCGCCAAGTGCTCCGCTCCCGCGGCCCCGCAACCACGTGGGCAGCTCCAAAGGGGTCCGGCCCCTGCGGGCTCCAGGCTCTCCCTAGGCCTGTCGTTACTTTTAACGAAACTTTTTATTTTTCCGTCCGTGCGTCTGTCTGCTTTAGTCGGCGTGTCGCCCCCACAGGAGTGCTGTGTCCTCCTGCTGCCCCGTCCCCAAGGCGGTTCCCAGGCATCTCCCCCGAGCCCAGCCCCAGCCCGGGGCGGCTCCGGGCACGGCCGCGCTGCAGAGTCCTCTGCTGCGCGCAGGGCAGCGCAGGCGCGCCCAGCAAAGGCAGCGGGCGGGCGGGCAGCGAGCGCTTCCCTGCAGCAAACCCGCCGCCCCTGCGCTCTCCCGGGCGCTGCTTTCCAGCCGCGTATTAGCCGCCCCAGGAAGGGCAGCCAGAAGCAGCGCAGCCTGCTTCCTCGTTGCCTCTGCGCGCCCGCGGAGCCACCTCCCCGAGGACGCTGCGCTGCCCCCGGCGGCGGCGCGCACAGCAGTGCCGCAGCGCGCACGGCGGGCCGGCTCCGCGGGGAAACGCGGCTCCACGCTGGCCCCCAGCGGGACGAGCCTGTTACCGGGGCACGGCCGGCCCTGCCCCGCCGAATTTACCCCGCACAGTGCCCTTTCCAGGTGCGCGCCCGTCTCTACCTGTGAAATGCACTCGATCCGTACGTGTATCGTCTTGTTTCCATTACGTTTGCTCGGGAACAGTTAGGAGATGGAAAAATAGATATTCTATCTTTTTCAGCACTGCATAATAAGTGGAATTAAGTGAGCAGCAATGAAGTCTAAAGTGGAGAATAAAACCACTGTCAGAGATGATGAGGGAGGAGGTCCATATTCCATACACTGCCTTCCAGTCCAGAGTCTTCCAAAGTTGTTTCAAATTCATGTGCTATTCCAGAACAGTGAAACCTGATTAGTTGACGTGAAGGTAAAATCACAGGTACCCTAAGAGATTTCTGTGGGGTTACCTATCTAGGCCTAAAATCTAGTTCTTATGCACGCATTACCTGCATATTTTGAAAAGACAGGAAAAGCCAATCTGAAAGAGTTCCCCCTTCCAGCATGGAGACACCACCCAATTTTCTTAAGCAAGTCTTCATCTCCACCCCACCAGTGGTTGTGTCTGCTTAAACTAGAGGTCTGAAGTCTGTAAAGGTCACAATGGGGCAAATACGGAGTATGACCTTTTCAGGAGATCACAAAACCCACCAGCTCCTATTGTGATTCCCTGGTGGGCTGGGCTCTTTCAGAGATGCAATTTTTGATGCAGAAGGGAAGCAGAAGTCTTCTAAAAGACTGTCCCAAGTTGGCCCAATATGTATGCAACAGATATTTTAGCTGAAAAGGATAAAAAAATCCTATTGCAATTCCCAATTTCATATACCATTTCAATTAATAGAAAAATACAGTATTTTCTCAGCTCATTTTATTACTAAAAACAAGAATTTAAAATTTGTCCAATGCGTAACGTTGGGGGATTGTTGCCTGCAAATCCATTTCTACACTCCTGTTCTGAGGGCGAGGAGAGGATGTGCATGGGAAGCTGTTGCGGTTAGCTGTGCAGCACTGTTTCACACCCAGACACCTGATACCAGGCAGATCCACATGCTGCGAGACCCTGAAGCAAGCATGAAGCTGGTGGCTGACAAGCACTTCATGGAGAAGTCTGCGGGAGCCTTATGTACCCCGGTGAGCAGCCCAGCTGCGGGTACCATACCCAGTGCTATGGGGATAACTAGAGCTGGGCTTTACCCTGCCTTCCCCTGGGACAAACCCAGACACACGGACTGTCACTGAGGAAGGACAGGGCCAAAATCCTCCGGGCCCTTTGTTTCCCCGGGGCCAGGAAAGACACCTCAGGCCTCCCACTCCATTACCATCTCCCGGCTGTGCCCCACAGGAAACCCCTTCTGCATTTACCTTCCTTTTCTGGTAGCCTGAGCACCCCTATCCCCTGAGGCAGGCCTGAGGCGGGCCGCAGCCCCCTGCCCCTCTAGCAGGGCCCAGCAGCAGGCACCTGAGCTGGCGCTGCCCTGGGTGACTCTGCAGGCAGCTCCCCTCAGAGTGGGCAGCGCTGGACAGGCCCACAGCAAGGGGGAGTGGCGGGAGCCCAACTGCCGCAGGGCCCAACCGCCATGGGGCCCAATTGCCGCAGAGCCCAACCACTGTGGAATGCCAAACGCCGCGGGAGGCCAACCAGCCTAGGCTCAGCCACCACAGGACCCAACCGCCATGGGGTGCCAACCAGCTGGGCCCAACCACTGTGAGGGCCCAACCACCATGGGGCACCAACCGCTGCAGGGCTCCAACCAGCCTTGGCCTAAACACCACGGAGGCTCTAAACACCACAGGCTTCCAACAGCCACAGGAGCTCCAACCGCCACGGGGTGCCAACTGGCCTGGGCCTAAACACCACGGGGGGCCCAACCGCCGTGGGGCACCAACCGCCGTGGGACTCCAACCAGCCTGGGCCTAAACACTACAGGGACGCCAACTGCCATCGGGGCTCCAAACGGCATAGGGCGCCAACAGGCCTGGGCCTAAACACCACGGGGGGCCCAACCGCTGCAGGGCACCAACCGCTGCAGAGGCCCAACCGCCACGGGGGCTCCAACCACCATGGGGTGCCAACTGCTGCAGGGACCCATCCGCTGCGGGGACCCAACTGCCGTGGGGCGCGCCTGCCGTGGGCCCCCACCGGCCTGGGCGCAGCCGCCGCTGGGGCGCAGCCGCCGCGGGGCGGCCCCAGGAGGGCGCTGCGGCGGCGGCCGCTCCGAGCGGCGAGGGAGTCCGGCCCTTCCCCCGCCGCGGCGTGAGGCCCATAAATAAGGCGGGTAGGGCCGCTCCCCCCCCCCCCCCCCGCGCCGCTAATGGGGCGAGTGCGGCGCCGTGGGGGGGGCGGCCCCACAAAGGCGGCGCGCTGGCGGCGGGGCGGCCGCGGGCCCCGCGCACGCCCGGCTGAGGAGGCACCTGCAGCCGGGGTCGGCGCGGCTGCGCGCCTTCCCCTCCGAGCTGGTACCTGGGCGCCCGGCTGGTAATGCACCATAAAGAGCCTCCTTTCAGGCTCTTTGAAGCCGAGATCGCGGAGGTCAGCGTGTCTACAAACCCCCCTCTGCCGGCCGCTCGGGCCGGGGTGCCAGCGCGGCAAGCTGGAGAGCAGGCACAGCCCATGGGAATCCCAACACTTGTGCCGTGGCGGGCGGGGGGCGGAGGGAGGGCTCCCCCGGCCCGCCCTGCTCCCCCGCGCCCCCGCCCCGAGGAGCCGCTGAATGTAACAAATGAGCTGCAATCGATCTGCGGGCACGGAGGAAAATCAAATTATATGGTGCGGCTGGGCGGCCGCGGCCGGCAAGGTGTGGGCGAGCGGCGGGCGGGCGGCGCGGGGCGCAGCTGGGCCGGGGCCGCTCGGCAGCGCTGCCGGCGGCGCGGGCTCCCCCTCGCCCCAGGCCCCGCCAGAGCGCTCTCCTCGAGGCGGGCAGGCTGCCAGCCCAGCCCAGCGCCTGCCGAGCCCCGGCTCGTTCTCCTGCCTCCCCCCGCGGCACGGAGGGGCAGCTCTGCTTGCAGTGTGCTGCCCCTGCGAGGCAACAGGTCGCTGGCTGCGAGGGGCTGGTGCAAGCCCCGCTGCGGCGCGTCCCTCCGGTGCAGCTCAGGCTGCCGGCGCTGCCCCGCCGTGAGACGCCCCGCAGCCCCCACGCGGCTGCCGGCCCGCGGGCGGGCAGAGCCGTGACTCGCCGCCGGCAAGCAACCCGCGGAACGGGCAGGGGCCCTGCAGCGAGGCCGTCTCCGAGGCGGGGAAGCACATCCCCTCCCGGTGCCGCTTCCCCGCGCTCCTCCGCCGGCTCCGCACCGCCTGCCAGGCTGGGCGGTTAGGAGCTGGCGGACGGAGGCAGCCTCATCCCGCGGGCCGGGCCCACTGCGCGCCCCTGGGGCGCCCCGGCCCCGCCGCCGCCGGGCGAGTCTTCCCGAGAAACGAGCGTCCGCGGACTCGCAGCCCCCGGGCAAGGCAGCACCTGCCGAGGCTGTGAATAGAGCGAGTTCAACCAGCCAGCTCGTACCTGGGCCCTTTTCTCAGCACCCAGACGTGCATGTGCGGACGGCGCCGCTCGTTCCGCTTGGGAAAAACCTCGCGCGAGCGCAGCGTCTGTCTGCGGCAAAGCTGCCGGCCGGGCCGTCCATGGGAATCTCGCCACTTGTGCAGCCCGCAGCCGGGAGGGGGCTGTGCTTCCTTTACAAAAAGAGACACAATTAAGCAAAATGCTCAATGAACATTATAAATGATGTGCAATCGCCTCGCAGATTGCTTAGCAAATCAGATTATATGGTTGCTCACGGATGATTTCCATGCGCTTTAAAACGCAAACAGGTACTTTCTGATTTTGTTTTTTGTTGTTGGTTTTTTTTTAACCAAAAAAAAGTGCTTTAAACATTGCGGAGAAATGCCACACGCTGAAAGGCGGCTGTGTGAATATTCACGTTCTCCTTTGTTCGCTCCTGAATTTCACAATAGCCTGGGGAGGACACGACCACTGCACTCTTGTAAATTTACCAATCCTTGACTAAAACCGCCAGGCACCTGCTTGGCAGAGCACAAAGCTGCCTACGTTTCCACTAACAATTTACTGTTTCATCAGCTTCTAAATTGGCCTGACAATAGAAGGGTTCAAAGCTAATATCATTTAAATCAACGGGGATAGCCGAGTTCAAGGATCACGAGCAAAAGCGCAGGCTGCGGAGGCAGGCATAGCCTTGCGGCTGCGGTCTGCTTTCTTTGTCGGGAGCGTTCAGGTGTGAGCAGGGCTGGCTGCGGTGGGCGATGCCCACGGGCCGGGAGGGCCGGCTCCGTGGGCAGGCTGGCAGCGTGGGCAGGCTCCTGCCCGGCCCTGGCACGGGGCCCCGGGCAGGGCGGCCGCGGTGCCCTGGCGGGCCGGGGCAGGGAGCAGGGCTCGCCGTGCGGCCGTCCCCGTGTCGCTTTCACGGCGGGGAGGCCGGAGGACACGGCGGCTTCGGGGCCTGGAAGCGCCCTCCGGCCGTGTGCGGAGGGCGGCGCGGTGGGAGAGGCGGGCGCGGAAGCGGTTCCTGCCGGCGGGATGTTTCGGCTAGGCGGCGGTGGCTCCCCCGGAGCGCTGCTGCGGAGTGAGGCCGCGCAAGCCCAGCCCCGCAAACGGGCTCCCGGCGGGCGCTAGTGCCGCCCCCCAGGCGCCCGGAGCCGCGTCTCCCTCGGCCGCGCCGGCGGGTTGCGGCGGGGCAGGACCCGCCCGCGGCGCCGGGGCAGCCCGGCCCCGCGGCCCGACGCCCGGGGCTCCCCAGGGCCGCGGAGGGCGAAGGTCATAGCGAGCCTGCCGAGCTTTTCACGTCCTTCGCAGGTACCGACAGTGGGGCATCTCTTCCCGTTCCCCTGTCGAGGATTTGTGAATCAGAGGAAAGCAGTATTTAAAAAGCACGTTTTGATGAGGAGTCTCTTATTTTCCAGTTCGCAAAACCACTGAAGAGGAGGGGGGATGATACCTTTATACCAGATCCTCATAACTCTTTATTCTGTCCCGGAGGACCACCCATTTGGAAAACTATAAAAGACTGTCATTATGACTGCGGAAGGGTTTGTAGACAACAAAGCAGGTGGCAATTGATAAAAATGTTAGATAACATAAGGTTAGATAATATAACATAATAAGGCTCCCTAGCATCAGCTGGAAGGAGGCTCTTCAATTTTTGGTTCCTGACAATTTCTCATGAGTAAGAGCCCTGTCACACTGGGATAATAGGGCATTTTTCCATTCCTGTTACACCATTCCTCTGACAACCATGATACACTCTCCCTTCCATAAATATATCAAGCTATAAATTATATAGAAATAAGAGGCTTTTCTTCTCATCACTTCTCTTCGTGGATCAGAAACTCCTCCTGTTTTCTTATTTTCTCCCTTTATTTATTTATTCTTGGTTTATTCCCATTTGATCGTGTGCAAGTGTTGTCCTATTAAAGATCTCTACCTCCATGGTATTTTCCCTTAGGCTTAAATACAGTAGCCATGCTCCTTCTCAGCTCTCATTTTGCTAGGCTAAACAAAGTAAGCTCAGGATTAGACGCCCTGTTTCTTTATCCCCCAAATCACCTTTCCCTGGCCTTTTCTCAGTATGTGTTAATCATCTGGGACAACCAGAATTGTAATTGTACACAATCATCTAGGAGAGCACTCACAGCTTCTTGGAGAATGCTATCAACACCCGCCTCTCTGCCAAAACCCTTCATTTGGTACTGTGAAGGTTATATTTACCCTTTTCATGGCCATGTTCCTTCAGAGGCTCATAGCCACTTTGTCCTTAACTAGTACCTTAATGTGTTTTTCCTCCTCTGTCTGGCAAGGACTACTGATACCACAGTCATAGTACACATTTGTACAATATGTCCCAAATGCATGACTTTTTATTATTGCACTTCACCCTCTCTCTGTCATTCTGGTATTCACAGTCATTGGGTTGCTCCCGATGGGTTTTCAAGCTTCATCAGTGTTGAGATGGCCTTCCTACTCTGTGACTTTGTCAAATGTTGATAGCAGATTTCTTCCTTAGCTTTGAAATTGTTCATGAAATTTTCCCATTGAATCCATAAGAACAAAGAGATGGCTATACTAGGCTCATGTATTTGAGGGATGGCATAGGTCCATCTAGTTCCCTCACCTGTTTGTGGCAGTGGACAAGAGCTCAGAGACTTCTTGTGCCAGAGGCTGTTTCTGTGCGTCTAATAGCTCTTGATAGATTTATTTTCTCTTCTATGAATTTGTATAATGGCTTTTTAGAATTCAAGCAGCAAATAGTTTTATTAAAATTAGTAGATACTATTCAGTAAGACCCAAGTCTTAAGTGAATGATTGCTGTCTTGGAAATAGGTGCCAGACTTACAGATGCAGGTAAAACCAGAGGTGGAAAAACAAGTTAGATGTCTAAGCTGCTCAAAAATCTCTCTTCAGCTACTGTTTAACCCCAAAGGGTTTCTGCTGAAGAGACCTCCTACATAGTTCATGTTTTGCTGAACAGTCTTGGCTGTAATATGATGGGAAAAATACCCTGATGATTTTTAGTAAGCAAGGGCTTGCCTTGGGTGTCCAGTTCCAGGAAAGGATCTCCAGCGAAGATCCCCAGATCTCCACTTCCAAGGGCAGTTAGGTTCTCCTCCAGCCCAGAGCCAGATGTCTTACTACATTTGTTGGCTCCTTGCTGAGCTTGCTGGCTCAGTACTGCACTGTTTGTTGATCACCTGCCTCTCACCATACCATGAGCCTTGGGGTTGGTGCCCAGTGCCTACAATTTAGGCATTGCAAAACCACATCTCTGCATCCATTTAGCCCTGAGCCTTTTATCTTTGTGGCTAATTATTAACCAAGTCAGGGACATGAAAAACATCTATATAAGGAGATGCTGCATTTTCTTTGGAACTTGTCCACACATGAGTTGTACTGTTTTGCCTGTCCTGGTACCTCTTCTCCAAGGCTCACCTTCATAGTAGGCATGGGAGAATATTGCTCATTCTCCTCTAAAAGAAGATTGTTATCATATCTCCTCTCAATGATCTCTTTTTGAGACTAAACAAATCTATTCCCCTTCAGTGCACACTTTTTTAAATCTCTTTTGTTGTTCTCTACTAATCTTCCCCAGTGTGCCCGTATTTTTCTTCAAGTGTGGTGTCCAGAACTGGGCACTATGCTTCAGCTAAGCCTCACCAGTGCCAAGTAGAGCAGAATAATTACCTCAGTGTTTTACCCAAAACATTGCTGTCAATATATCCCCAAGACATTTGTTTTTCTGCATAGGTTTGATCCAGTTTTATCTAATATGTGGTTCACAATAGTCAGTCAATCCATTCCTGCAGTATTGCTGCCTATTAGTTATTCCCCATTTTACAACTGTGCATTTGATTTTTCTTTTGTCCCAAGATTGCATTTTACACTTGTCTTTATTACAGTGCAACTTATTGATTTCAGTCTCCAATCTCTGAAGATCAATTAGAGTTCTGATTCTGTTCTCCAAAGCAACCTCTCCCAGCCAGTGCTATCAGGAGCTTTATTAACTACTCTATTTTCCAGTAGCCAATTTATTGTTGAAAAGATTGAGATGAACTGGGGCCATGGCAGACGCCTGCAGGACCCACTTGGAATGTCCAGCTTTGACAGTGAACCGCTGATAAGTGCTTCAGTGTGATTGCAATCATTATGCAGTCATTCTAATGCTGGTTTCATTTGGACCTCATTATCCAGTTTTGTTTATAAGAAGAGTAAGGCTTTTGGCACTAACAAAGTTAAAATATATATCACATCTATCCCCTTTATACACTTGGCTAGTTAGTCCTTCAAATAAGGACACTGAATAATTTGAAGTGATATGTTCTCGATTAATCCATATTGATATGTTCTATTGCCTTATCATTTATGTGCTTACAGATTGATTAATAATTGACTCTCATTATCATGGTTACACTGATGGATTTGTAATTCCCAGGATCCTCTTTTTTGCTCTTTTTTTTTGAGCTTGTAAGCACATGCTTCTGGCACAGACATCCTGTGTGACCTCAAGCAAATCATTTAGGTTGGGAGTCGTGGCCTCTAACTTCAGCCAGTCAAAAGCTGGACATTAATTAGGAGAGGGATTCAGTTCCTGGCACACACGTGTCTAGTGCCATATTAGGTACTATATAGTATCCAAGACATTTCTTGGCATTCACAGATATGACACAGGACCCACAGGACATGTGCATCTTTCTGGAAGCACAATGGAGGCCTTAGGGAACACCTGAGAGCATCTGAAATGGGACAGGACATCTATGTTTAGACAACTGAATCCCTAAGTATAAGTTAGTCGTTAATAGCTAAAGGAGAAAGGTGGGTATAGCAAACCACCCTCAGGAAGAATCTTTCTTAAGAGAGAGTCAGTTGGTCTTTGGAGACGCCAGTCACATTTCACTGGCATTAGAAGGAACCAAAAATTTTTACCTTCAATTTAAAGGCCTAATATTTAGGCAGCTACATGTTCTTCAAGGCATTCTGACATCTAAAGGTCTGGATACCTAAGGAGACTTTTGAAGTATCTAGGAGCCTACGTCCCAGTCTGGCCCATGCTTATTCTGTCTGACTTTTGGTCCTGCACCGATTAAACCTTAACTTGGGCGCTTCTGTTCAGTGGGAGGAATCTACGCTTTTATAGTTCAGTCCTATCTATTAAGTGCAGACAACCCTTCACTGACTCACAGTAGCTGTAAGGATAACTGTATGAAAGCTTGCAAGGGATGTCGATCTGTGGTTAGCAGAGCCACACGTACACAAGACGGAAGTCATGATGCACCACTTAGTGCATAATACAATCCTGGAAGCTTACCTGTGCTGCCCCCAGTTCTGAGCAGTATTATACCCTTCTGCAGATCAACAGACAAGAAGCTGATGGCAGGACACATCTACTGCAAAAACACAAATGCAGTAATGTAACAAAACATCAAAGATCAAATCACATGACAATTACTTCTTTTTTTTGTTACTGAAAAGCTCAAGATCTCTGCTGGACATAGCAAGTCCTAAAGGTACATAAGCACTGTAAATCCAAGGGTTTGGGCTGCATGTATGCCCATGCATAAAGATACAAGATCTTTCTGATCAATTATAGCTAAACAAGCAAATGACAAATAGACAGCATTGGCGAGGAAGTGGTAGCTGGAGAAAGTAATGTCTCCCTAGTCCGTGCCTTCATTTGCAAGCTGTCAGAAATTTGTAGGAATAATTCCACTACCGGTAACATACAGGCTGTTTTATTTAATCCATGCCTCCATTGGCTTCCACAGCAATAAAGCCCACAAGGAGTTATCATATAATAGATAAACGTGGATCCCAATGAGCTGCTGCAGCTTCCCGCCCCGGTGTGAGGACTGAAGCCGCATTACCCGGGGCCACCTGTCCCGGCTCAGCACTGCAATGTGCAGTGGAGGGATTTAGCCCGATTTGCTCTCTGCTGTCTGCCAGCGTTGTTGTTTGGGTGGGGCTGCACCTGTTCCTGGGCAGTGGGAATCCCTTAATTAACACTGCCGAGCTGGGCAGCCAGAGCTGGCCCCGCATGGGCGCACAAAGGCTTAGGGGAGCGCATGTGAATTCAGTGCCCTCTTTATGCCATGCCACCATTCATTTCAAATCCTCTGTGCGACCTTACAGTGCAGCTCCTGCATTCCCAGGGCTTCTGCCTGTTATTCACACCCTGGATTTTCCTCTCTTCAAAAGGCAGAGATGCTGCCTCACTGTAGTTCAGATTCTTGGGTCTGCAGTTGTGGGAAAAGCCACTGAGGGACAATAATATATTTCAAGGTGTATATTTGGTCATGGCATTGACAGTGCTTTCCTGCTATCAAATGCAATTTGAGTTTAATTGGTGAACATATCCCCATGCTTTGAAGTGTAATATTAGCAAAGATAGCCTGGGCCGTAAAATTGGATCCAAGTTATATATTCTACTGAAGGCTCAGAGATGTTGAATCTCTTTCCTCACTAATCCCAGTTACCTACTAAACCCCCTTATCCATATCACCTCATCCTAGTGAGTTCCTCATTCCCTCCCCTGTCGCACACTCCTCTCTGCCCTTGACACCATGTATACTGGTGCCACCTTCTTTCGCTAGCCACCCTGCTCCCTCTTCTCCCTCCCCACTCAAGCTCTGCCTGTCTGCATTTCAAGTCAAATGTTACTGTCTTCCAACCAAATGCCAGCAGACAAACTACACACTGCATGGTAGGTCTATGCCTTTAACTCCAGAGGCCAATGTCATGGAGACCTTTGAAGATGAGAAAACTAACTGCAGATAAATTTGTGCCTAGACTTTGCACTTCTGGGCTGAAGCATGTTGTGTTCAGATGGAAACTCTGGAATACCTGGCAGTCAAACTCCTGCAAGCTTTTGTTGGGTGTGAAAAGAGACATTTCAAAAAATTCACAGCGTGGAAAGTTTTTTCTAGCCATCATATTCAATTTACTTCTTTCCAGGACAGCTCCCCTCCTGCCAGTTTCAGGGATATCTCATTTTGCTTTTAAGGTGAAGGGCAAAGGGGAGCATACCACTTTGCAGGTGGTCAGCATGGTATCATACCACATTTGGGAGAACTTTAGCCATTTATCTTCAAGTCACCTCCTTTGAGGTACTGAACCCAAAACTGCAAGTAGGGTTTTACAACTGGTGCTGAAGTCTACAAAGCCTTGAGTATTTTCCCTAATGTATGCATTGTATGAGCAGCAGATTTGTGATGAACAGTTATTTAGTAGTGGGGAAAGAAAAGAATTTTGTTGCAAAACATGAATTAGATCCAGGAAAAGCTATGTATCACCACGTTGCTTTCTCGGATGAGAGCTCAAGCGAAGTAGTGATGTTATCATACCGCCAGGCAGCCCAGGTGGGCGCAACTCCCCACCTGCCCTGGTGCTGAGCATTTCTGTGCATCGTGCGCTTGCCCAGAGATTGCTCTGTCTGCACAGTGCCTATGAAGGCTCAAACTGGCTCGACCTTACCATCCGGTGCAAGGGGAGGCTGGTGTGGGCCCACCAGGACACCCATGTGCCCCAGCGTCCCGTCGGACGCTGGCAGCCTCTGCCAGCTGCGGGCACAGAGTGGGGAGGCAGGGCCAGCCCTCCCTGCTGCTCTGGCAGAGCTGCAGACAGCAACCAGGGCTCCCTGTGAGCCCCCAAAACAGGTGTCCCTGGGAACACGTTTCACCCGGTGTGTCAGCCCCTCTGATTTCGCACACCTCTCTCCTGTTTGCTTTGCTGGCCGCCTTTTGGAAATGAAGCGTTTCTCATGGGTGGCAACATTACTCCACAAGTGTCATTTTCCGTCCCGTGTGGGTAGCCATGCTGCTGTACCACGGTTGCGCAAGGCAGCCTAAAGCGGTGAGGATCTGTAGGCAGAGGCAGCACCTTTTGAGGGACTAACCAGAGAAGTGCGGAGAAAAGAGGTGAACTTTGGGGCACAAACCCCTTCTTTTGGTCGCCGAACATACAACAACACCGGGTCTCATTAAAAATGTTTGCCTCTTTACCAAACGTGAAAAGAGCATTGACAGGGCGCCGCGCCTGGCCTCGGCCCTCCTGGAAACCGGTTCTCTGTCGCCATCTTATGGCGCAGCGCGGAGCGGCGGCGGCCCGTCATGGCGGGCGGCCCGTCATGGTGCTCGCCGCGCCGTGCCGCCGCGCCCGGGCCGGGGCAGCCTCGCCTCCCGCAGCGCCGGCGGGTGAGGCCGCCGCCCGGGCTGACAGGTGACAGGCCGTGCGACGTTACTGCCTGCGCAGTGTCCCTCGTGTCAGCGGCCCCCAGTGCCGGGGAAGCGAGCTGGAAATCCAGCTCCTTGTACTGCACAGCAAGAAACCACCTCTGCCCCCGGCTGGGCTTCAGGGTGTAACGGAAAAAAGGCAGAGCTCGCTATGATGAAACAACATCTTGAAATAAAGTGCTGTTACTCACACCACTAAAGCAGCCCTGAAATTAGTTGAAATTAGCATTATTGCTCTTGCTAATGGAAAGACGCAGGAGCTCAGCACTTGCCATTTGCTGTGCTGCTGCCTCAATGGCTTGCTGCTTTCCGGCTCCAGACAAGGCCTGTTGAGCGATATAACCCACATTAATCCTCCCTTTAGTCACTCGTAGGCCGAAGACTCAAGCTGGTACCAGACAGCCACATCAGACACTGAATACGGAGCCCCACAATGAGCGATGCCTGTGAATAGTGTGACAAGGGTGCTCAGCCGGTACCCTGGTAGCTCACCTCAGGCTCCCTGCTGCAGGCCGCGGCACCTGGACGCCCCGCTCCTCCCTTACCCCTATCCACCGGCTGCCTCCAAACCACCCTGGCAGCCTGCAAATGCAGCTCCCGCGTCCGTACCTTCTTGAACCTGTCGTAATAGCCCTGAGGATAAACAGGGTTGAGAGCCAGCTGTAGGGAGCCGATATGACAAATGAGACGTTCGGATAGACGATTGATAGCAATTAGATTGCCACCTGCTATCGCTTTAATCTGTATCACGGATTTTTAATTGTTAAGGGGGGGGGCCGCTGGCACATGAATACATAAGGACTATCTTAAAAGGCACAAAGCATTAGGATTGCATCCCAGTCATTACAAATAGGACTGCACCACTTTTTAGTTTTAGCCTCTACTGTGAATTTTGGTCTCATTTTTCAACAGTTTTGCCCTGAGGTTTCTGGGACTTTTGTGCTCTCTACTTCCATCCTTTTTTTTTTTTTTTTTTTTGCAAATGCAGAGGATTTCATTTTAGGCTTGGACAGTTCTTTCCAGTTTGGCTTCCTGACAACCTTCTGCTGTCAAGTGGCCTGCATTGATTTGCACTGTGTCTGATTTTCAGCAGGTCCTTATCCAAGGCCTATTCCCTCTGGCTGTTACCCAGGTGAGCAGTCCTACTGCAGTCAGTTGATAATAGTTTTCAGTAATTGGTACTTCCACAGGTTTGCAGGGTCAGGGCTTGCTTCTTCTTCCCCCTCTTTGGATGGCTCTAATCTGTTTTCAAGTCATGCTTCCTCAGAAAAAGAGAATGCCAAGAATTCTGAAAGGTTTGGTATGAGGTGCCGCAAAGGAGAAACATGCTGATTTTGTTGGAGAGACACACAAAATAGACTACGATTTGCATAAGGAGCTACTGAGAGAGGGAGACTGAATGAGAGGTCAATGGAAGGGTTTTCATTGACTTCAAAGAGTATTGGATCAGATCCATGTTGAGCATCTGCAACTTCCTTTGATGCAACAGCAAAATGTAGATAACAAGCCTCTCCGCTCTGTACATGCCCTACCTAAGGCACTATGTGGAGAAAGACTGTGAGACTGGCAATGGCATACGCCAGTCTTGGAAGAGAAAGCAGATCCATCTCGTCTATGTGGGAGAAGCTGTTTTTCCTAGGTGATCTAAGGTTGCAGCAGGGCTGAAAGCAAACGTACCCTAGAGGTTACTGCAGAGCAGCCATGTGAGCTACTCTGTGTTCTGAGGGAAAATTGTTAGATTATTCTGGAATATTAAAATACATTTTTTAAAGTGTTTTTTGAGGTAACCTTGAATAGTCACTGCCCATCTGTCTTCAAAAGCATCTGCCCAACTCTACAAAGCAGATCCCAAACCTGTAGAACATTATCTTTCTCAACCAGAACAACAACTCCTTCATGTCCACTCTTCCATTCTGTGTGCCCACCTATTCCCTAAACTAAGGCCCACCCCATGAGGTCTTCCTGCTGCAATGGCAGCCCAACCTCATAATCCTGTCCATGTCACATCTCCCCAGCACCCACAAGCTAAACCCCTCACCATGCTCCCAACAAATATTCAGATTTTTCCTTCTTCAGCCAGTATGACAGTTAGCTTCCTATCAGATAGCTTCCTGCAGCCACCACTGTGGTTGCAGCAGGCTGGGAAGTCACAAGCACATCTAACCACAACTGATCAGGGATAATTATCTGGAGGGAGGTATTAAATGGCTTAGCTAAATACCACTTCATCAGCAGAGTGGGGAAGTTTTGCTGTGTGTCAGCTTTGGAGCAGTTCATGAGCTATCTGTGTTCTAAGCAAAATTTTTTTATGGGCAGTTTTTGCCTATCCTTGAGGCAGGCGCAGAGCAAGAAGGTGCAATCTTGCAGAAGGAAACTAAATTGGGAAGGGGTAATAGAAATAAGAATAACAACGGGACCAAAATAATAAGCCATCGTAAACATTTCTACAACACTTTTCACCTGTGGATGTCAAATAATTTGCAAGAGCTAAAAAATTAAGCCTCTCGGCAGTGCTCATGAGTCAGAAATACACACTGTTTCTTTCACCTGTTGCTTAACTGCTGTCACCCCTGAATTAGGACACAGAAGCTGTTCATTGCTCAGGGCAAAGACACCTAGCAATTTAGGGTGTGAGAGGCTAACTCAAACTGAAACTGTAAGACAAGGCAGCATTTAGAGTCTAGATTGGCCAGGCCACAGCCTTACAAAAAGAGCCATGGATCTTTAACACCAAGTGGTCAGGCCCTCAGTTTGACGTCTTAGCTGATAAAACAGGAAAGGTGAAAGCAGGGGCAGAACCAATCTTTTAACAGCTGGCTATAGGAGAAGACAAATTTGTAAACTGAAAGAAGGACAAAGAAAATAGATTTACCCCCTGCTTTTAATAGAGATTCATTCATAAAAGTAAAGCAAGGGCTACAAGGTCATAGAAAGTTACATGTGATCAGTTTTTGGAAAATGCCCTTACAGACCAAGCCTAAAGGCAGAGGCTATTTGGACTATTGCCAAGGAGAAGTGTCATGGAGGCCCGTTTTTTTTCCCTTCTCTGGGGGCCCAAGGAAACTCCAGCTAGACATATTGTATATGACAAGGTTTAATGACCTTTGTTCATAATGGTCCCAAGCATGAATACCCAAGTGCATTCAGGAGAGGCCCAGGACTAAGAGGTAATGTAAAGCCTAAAATAGGAAGCAAAGATTTTCTGGATTGGGAACAGGGTCATTCCTGGGGCAGTGAATGTGTGAGGGTTCACTTTGCACCTGGTATACTGATTAACGGCACGGTCAAGCTCCTAAACTTCCCAAGCATGAACACCTGCTTCTAGCTCTGCTCAGATCTTAGCTCTTCACAAGACTTTCTCCTTCAGTAATCCAAGAAAATGCAGAAGCATCCTATGGCTCTGTCAGAACTGTCCCCAAGAACCTGTCACATCAGTAAGGATTGATCTCAGCCCCTCCATTCCTGAGAGCTCACTCTGAGCTCTCTATGTGCCATCCTCTACATGCATTCAATCTATCCGCCCTCAGCTGTATACTGATGCTTCAGTGCTGACTGCTTCTGGAGGGGAAAACACTAGAGCTCATTATCCCTCTTTGACTCCAGCACCTTTCTTCGTGCTGCCTTTGACCCTTTCCTCCTAGTTGTGCAAAATATTTTGCTATCCTTTCCTGTTCCCTGCTCCTATCATAAAACTCCCTGATCCATCTTCTGATCTTCCAAAAAATACATCTGGGCAAAGATGACCTGATTCTGGATCTCATGCCTACTCCCATACTTGAATGCAGCAGGGCAGCACAGTCTATTTACAGAACTAACCAGGATACTCAAGCATCCCTGATGACTGTTCTTTTTTTTTTTTTTTTTTTCTTTTTTTCTTCTGATTTCTGTGGCTGCTCCTCTGTCCCTAACAGTTTTTCAGGAATCCAGTCTGTAAGTGCTGACAAACAGCATGTGCAAAGGCAGTGAGCTGGGTGAGCACAGCTCTGCCAAGCTCCCTAGAGCCTTCAGGCAAGATCCCCACACCCACTTCCAGCACATGCAGGTAGCTGCCAACTCAGATGTGGGCACGTGGCTGTGTGTTTGATCATCTCTCTGACACCAAGAGAAGCAGAGAGTTCAGGCCCAAGGTGAGGGTGGGTGCAGTCAGAGCCAGGGGGATATTACAAAGGGATTTCTGAAGAGGAAAGAGGAAGGATACCACAGAGAAAAAAAAAATACAAAAACAAAAGCGAAGACAGTACAAGGGAGCATAATAATGGGCATGAATTTCTCTTTCTTCTGCCCTGTGGCAGGCTGCCAATCCCTTCCACACACATTCCTTAGCGCTACTAAAACCAGTCCCCATGGACACACCTGCCTTGAGACAAATTCTTTCAGTCTTGAAAAAATCTGGGCACTTCTTCAATAAAGAGCGTTGCTTTTAAACTGCTTTGCCTTTGTGAATTTTGGCAGCAGCTCACACTTGGAGAGCTTTTGAGAACCCTTTCTGTAATCAGATTTCCCTGCCCTGCCCCGGGGGACTGTAGGCGAGCCACTTCCTACAGCTGTCCCTCAGCTTCCTATACTGTGACATGTGACTCACCACTGCCTTAAAGGGCTGGAGCTAGGCATCATTTATGTGTAAAGAGCTGTGAAATCCATGAGGCTGATGGGTGCTGAGCGTTACACTACATGCTGTGAGAATAGCATTACCGCAGCTCATCACTTGGGTAAAGCAGGGGGTGGGACAGGCACAGGAGTATGGTTTTAAAACACTTTGATGCCCCATGCAAAAAGTTCTTAAGTGAATGGAATAAGAGGCAGTTCAGTCGTGTGGTGGCAGGACTCATCTGTTCAAAACAACAGGTCCAAATTTGAAGACCAGAAAATAAAAATACACTTAGGAGTATTAGCTAAGCCCTCACCATGCTGTTCATAACCAGAAAAAAGCAAAACCCCATTTGAGTCTTTTTCGGTTCCTTCTCAAGCACCACATGCAGGTTGCCTCCAGAACCAGCTCAGGTTGACAATGTTCTGGTATGGCAAAATCCTGCTTTTGCTCCAAGAAAAATCTTTTATTCTTGTTCTGACCAGAATAAGACTAGGTTTCAATATCCTTGAAAGAGAAACCAAATGATGAGGAGCGTGGTCCTGGGGAGAAGAGCATAACTGCAGTTCTATGGATATATGGCCAAAGCAATGTACATTAAGATTTCTGGTGGTGTTACTCCAGGGTGAAGCTACCAGCAGTGCAAGAGTAACTTGCAGTTTCTGCCCTGATCTCTCCATGCCCATGAAGAAGCCATGCTGCCTCCCAAATAAACAAATTCCTATTAGCAAGCTGCATTGTGCCATTTTTACCTATAGCTGTCCTGGAACGTAGAGAACATCAGTTCATTTTAGACTGCGGCAATAGTCAGCATTGCCAGAGAATACAGCTGCCTATTTCCTAACCAAGCCTTTGCTGCCTTTGCTCTGAAGAGGTCAAGTATTGCTCTTTTGCACCAACATTGTCCTAGCTGGCCTTGCTTTGGTTTTAATACCATAGCTAGAAAAGCGCGTGCTTAATTTTATTAAGTGCCAACTAAAGTTTTAGAAAAAGTAGAGTGTGAAGAACTGAACACTATTAGAAGCCATGCAGAGTCTAATGTCGACTTGGCTGAAAATTTAATCTTGAACAAATCAAATTCTCCTTGTCATTTTTTTCCCTGGTAAAATACAGAATAATTACTTGCCTTGTAGAGATGTTGTAAAGACTAAGAAAGACTTGAAATCATTTATTTAAGATGTTAAAATCTCCTAAGAATTGTGTAGAAACCTAAATTAGCATTAAAATATTTAAAAATTTAAAAACACAATGAGAGAAAACAAAGTATTATCATTGAAACTAAATATTTAATGATATAGCAATGTTAAAAGATTTTTCACAGGTAAAGGATGGAACATTAATTTACAATTGCCTGGCAGAATATTTTCAGCTCAGAGAAGCAACTGCTCTATATTTGCCATGGAGGAACAAAGTTAGTGCAGGTACACAGGGAAACTCTTGTAGCTCACGACAGTCTTTAATAGTGTCTTCCATTATTATCACCATTTCATGACAATTCATTTAATTATTATCATAATTTCATGAATTTCATCAGTTCATGCTATTATAATGCCTTGGGCCTTTAGCTGGGATGTGTCCTACTGTGGTTGGTACCACAGCCAAGGAAGATGATAAAGTTCCCTGACCCCAGAGCTTAAAATCAAAAGTCCTGAATGTCCAACAGTTTATGTCACACGGGAATTGGACCATTAACATCAACAAGCCTGTTTACAGACATAAAATTAGTCTGGGTGAATACATCTTCATGGAAGATAAATTCAAATATAGATGAGAAGTGTCACATGGATACCCTAAACAGATGCATGAAGCACAAGGTAAGAGTAAGACCATTATGGCAGGTATCATCAGAGTGCACCAATTGCTTAGATGTGCTGTACATGCAAACTGACAGATGTAAATTTTAGGGAAGAGACTGAAAAGAATCAGGGTAAGTAAATGGCCTTGCAGATTCTTAAATGGATCTCCTCTTTGGTTTCAGGGTAGCCCAAAATAAAACACAAAGGTATTTGAAGAAAAATTGCCCTAGAAGTTACAAAGGCAGAGATTACTGGCAGAGCATAAGCCAGTACCTGAAGCATGTATGAGTCAATGCACAGGGTGGGATGAAGCTGTGATAGATCTTAAAAGCAGAAAATAGAAGTTTGAGCTGATACATGGAGAATAAAGAGCCAGGAGGTGGTCAAAGCAAAGACACAGATGACATGCATTTTCATACCTGCAGATTTTGTCACATCCTCCAAATTAATAAGTATCCTAGTAACAGTAATGCTCTGCTTGAGAGAAAATCACCTTGTATGCAAATGACTATGATCCTTCTCCCCCATCTTGCACTCTAAGACAAAAAGCAATAGAAAACAAGGCTGTCAAATATGCCATTTTATAAAGGACTACTGAAGAATAACCCATTTGCTCCACACCATTTTTCATAAGTGATAACAAGAAAAAGACAAATCAGTAAAGAGGCCCCTGCATTATCCCCACCACCCTACTGGAGATTTCTGTCTGACCAGTGAAGTTCCAGCCAGTATCTGGTATAGCAGACAGTGTAACAGGGGAGCTAGACATTGGCAAAAAAAAGCATCAGCGGAGCTAATTTGAGAAGTTTGTACCCACTTCCCCCACTCACATCTGCCTTATCTACTACCTCCATTTACTTCTGCTAAATCCTGCATTATTTATTTGTATGGTTGTGTTTTAATAGAAAGGGTGCAAATTGCCAGCAATGGGGAAAGCTGGAAATGATAAGAGGCTTTTATTGATTTTGCTTTTTTATTCCAAATTGATTACTGGCCCTGCTAACAGAGCAAAATTATTGCCTCTATTCTTCTAATGATATATACACAGCCATACCTACAGACATCTAAGTGCTCTTAGCATTCCACTGCAGCACAAGCAGCAGAATATTCAAACACCTCTCAGTATAGCTACTCCAAACTGCAGGATACATGGCCACACTGAAAGCTCATGTGCCGTTACTCCAGTTTTACACACACAGTGAAAACAAAACCTTCCTCTTTTCCCTATTTTTAGTTCAATAAGGTTTCCCTGAGTAAGATTGCTCATTTGAGGGCCTGGTTTCTCTGGGCAGTATGGTTAAGTTTTATGTTGTTAGTTCGGTGACATACCAGTATAGTGCAGGCCAGGTATTATCCTTGAAAATATGGGTCTGTATTTATATATCTGTAATTAACACTGGACAAGCTAAACCTGACCCTTACAGGACTCTTTCCTCAGGCCATTCTGTATGAGTGAGCAAGCACCACTGCTTCTTAACTCAGTCAAATGCCCAGTTGGGTACTATGGTGTTTACAGGTGTAGAATAAATGCTTTCTGCTCACACAGTCTTCCTCGGTCAGTCATAAGCTTGCCAGTTCACCAAAGACTGGTCTCCATCAACCATTTGGAAGGTTATTAGGAACCTTCCAAGGAATTAAACTGAGTGCAGTTTGCACACAAGTCTGCGCATGGATACTTGTTTTTCAGATCCAGAGTCTATTTTGTGTGAACAGCATTCAGTCTCTTATCCTCAGAAGGTGTCACCGAGAGATCTGGACAGTAGTGACAGATAAATGTCTATTTTGGCAGTTACCTTCCTACTTACGCTGTTCTAAAAGAGAGCATTTTTCTTCACAAAAAGACTGTGCATGTCTTAAAGAAAACTTAGGAAACTTGAGGGAAGATTAAAACCACTGTCATTACCCTGGTGTAAACCTGCCCAGATCAAATCCAACTCCACATTAAGAAGTGACAGGATATACCCCAATCCACTTCAGGATGAAGTTTGCAGAGACTGGGAGCATTTCAATTTGGTATCCTAGCCAAAAGGCGTTGCACTCAGGCAGGTGTTGTCTTGCCTCTCAGCACCTTGCTGAATGCAGCAGTCCAACTGTGGCCTGCTCTCACACTTTCTGGTTGCTCTCCCTTCTGCAACAAACCTCTCCTGATGTGAACACTGAGGAAAGCGAAGGGCTTGCCTGACTAAAGAATACTTATAAGGACCCCTCAAAACCTTTCTAAATAGCTGTGCAATAGATCTTCAGAGAAAGAAACCCAACAAACTGTGAATGAAACTAAAACAGGGTGCAGATTACATTTGTCCTGCAAAGACTCTGGGGCCAAGAGACCTGAGCAGGTTGGGCACTCACATCCTGGCCACAGCAGGCAGGCGATAGTGGCAGATGATGCAAAGCGACATGCATGACGCAGCATGGACACAGCAAGCAGCACACTATTTCCATTAGCAGATGCATCTAGTAACACAACATAACTGTCACCACGTAAGACCAGTAGCAGCAACTGTTTATTCATGCTGCTTCACACCTCTGATGGCTTTCGTGCCATGCTGTTTTAGGTTGGCTGTGACCATCACTATGTTTGTATGATGTTTCTATGAAGTTAGGAAATAGCACAGTTCTCCATTTGAAAGTACAGGAGAGTGAAACGCTGCCGAGCTCCAAGACACAAAGATTAAAAGCAAAAGCCCACTGCACTAAAGGTCTACTTTATAAAGACATTAAACAGTTTTAAGACTAACCTAGGCCACAGAAGGCCAAGTAAATGAAAACACCCTTTTTATTACTTAGGCAACCAGAACAGGGAAAATGGAAACAGCCTGTTACAGGTGAAACCAAATGAGATGTTGCCTAGTAACTCTCAGCAGGGAAGCATTTAAACCCAGCCCGTTTAGTGAAGCTGATGTTGTGTCTCAAAGATTATTTTCTGTGAAAAAAAATCCGAAAGCAGGAAAGCTCAATTTAACACACATATGATTTATTTTCCTGTTACAGCAAACCAGGGTGACAATGCTTGGAACAGTACAAAAGTATTTACAACTTGTACAAGGAAGAACAGACCAGGCATGTTTTCAGCAAAAGGATCATTTTATTGAACATTTTTATATGTTGTTTTTACCCCCAAATACAGAAAACTTCACATTCATTTTTTTTTTCCAGATTCTGAAGTACACAAGTGATAACAGAAGTCTGGAGATATTACACAGATCATTACATTGTTATAATAATATTTCTCTGACAGAAAGTTCCTGGAGCAAACCCTGTTTCAGGTCTGCTTTTGGACATGGAATCAAAGTCATTGATTTAAAAGAAGAAAGACTCCATGTCTCCACTGGTTCCGTTTCCTGGAATAGTTTTAATTAGGCCCTACTTCAGAATTTGCTTTTATGGGTTCACAGAAAAGTCACTGATGTGGCTAAATGTCTCTCACATCAGAGAGAAAAAAAAAACAACCTCTTAAACCTTATTTGGAAATTCATGTTATTTTTGCTTCTCTTTAAAAGGATATGATGAACTCAATATATGGAAGTAAAACCTCTGGCACAATCCACAGTGTATAACTGTATTCCTGGGTGTCACAACTAAATGTCTTTTAACATTTTAAGTTCAGCATAGGCAAAGTCAGCTTCAGGAAAGCATTTCATTTCAACATTCTCAATACAGTTAATGATGATAGTTATGAATCTATCTATGGATTATCACACAGATTTTTTTTAATTAAAAACACAGTAAACATCAACACTTACATTGCACTAACCATGAAAAGGCAGACTGCCAAACATGTATCACAAAAATACATATTTTATCAACACTGATAATAGCTGGAAAGAAAAACTGCAACAGCATAAGGAACTCAAATCTGAGTTCTATTTAAAAATATGATTGTTTTTCACAAGCTGGCTGTATGAACAGCGAAAGGAAGTTCTGTAAGCTGCAAAGATCCATTTCTTACCGACTGGAGCCTGGTTTGAAGTTTAATGAAACACTGTTGATACAGAATCTCTGTCCAGAAGGTGCAGGACCATCATCAAACACGTGGCCTAGATGTGCATCACACTGCAACAGAAAGAACTGTCTTCAGCATTAGCTTTTCAGACACACATCTCTCTCCAGCCTGAAAACAACAGCATTGCATTTTCTGCAGTGCTGTTCCACTGTTAAGTTAAGGCTGACCACTGAAAGGGAAAGGGAAAGAGAAAGAGAAAGCAATCTCTCTCATCTTTCCTCATGAGTTATCAAACATTCCCTGAAAGGACTTTCTTCTTTCAGAGGACAAACTTTGGGACCAGAATAAAACTCACAGGGAAACTCTTGTTCCCTCACAGGGAAGCTCTGGTCAGTTCACAGATCTTAATAACAGGCCAATCTTTTAAGAATGACAGCTGAGCAGATATAAAGGGTGTCTAAAGATGCTTCTCTGCAAGATGGACATTTGAGTAATGCTTTAAAAAATGACTGAAAAGGACTTGAAACATAAACCCATTAAGAGATGGGTTAGTTTGTGATCAGTTCAGAGATCTGTATACTGTTAACCAAAGCAATGCTGTGAAGGCCTAAAAACGTAAATATTTAGGTAATATTTGTATCTGAACATCTGAAGGAGGTTGACAGTATGGCTGATAGACAGTGGACAGTATGGATAATGGAGACCTACACAAATATCAGTGGCACTGTACACAGGAGGTGTATAGACCAGGAATGTTCAGAAGTGGCATTTAAAGACAGCGCATGAACTAAACATGGGATATTACTGACTGGAGCTAGATCATGCAGTTAGCATAAAATAAAGAGGTTAACATATTAGAAGGTAGATGGCAGATACATACTGGAGATGACAACACACAGGAGAATACATAATACAGTGTAAGAAACATTGCATGTTTGTGAAGGAGACCCACAACTGGGATACAGTTTGTGACATTTAGTGACAACTATACTCAATCTGGTCACTTGTATATAGCATCAGGATATGTGCTATCCTGAATAAAGAAACTTGGGTGATGAATCCAGTGTTGAATTGCATGGGTAGGTGACTCTTTGGGAGAGGCAAGACTAGAAATAAATTCTTAAGCAATCACTTTTGGTCAGTGGGTAAACATGAACCTCCAAACAAACAGACAAGAAGAAATCAAAACTTAGGTTCTTTTCCTTAATATCTAATCTTTCTAACAGTAGGAATACATGAGCATTAGCATTGATTATCTAGTGAGGTTGTGGAGCCTCTATCACTGGTATTTTAAGAAAAGCAAACATTTAGTAGGACGATATTCTGTGATTCTGTGATTCTGTGATATCAGAAAGCACTGATCCTGTGATGGAGGAGATGGGTGGACTGAATCTGGGAGTTCCTTCCTATTGTTTGTTGTCACATACTGCAATTCACTTGAGGTCCTCTGAATAAATTTTCTGTCCAAATTCCAACCCCTGGCTGTACTTAAACAAGGATGCTCTCCTCAGTCACATCACTGTCTTGATCCAAAACCAACTGTCTACATTTGAAACTTAGAACTTTACTCATATATTTGATCCCAAGAAGTGAAACAGAATATTTGCAATGATCTAATAATTCTCACTACTACATTTGGGTGAATTCATTCATGGATACAAATAAAATATATTTGTTAAGATTTGGATTGGATCCTTGGTGATCTTGGGCACCATCTCCAAAATAAACATACCTTTTTGCAGATGACTTCAGTCCTTGTTGATCCCAATGAGTTATCTGGTCGTTTCATGATATTGGTATTACTTTCATCTCTGCCACAAGTATCGTAAGCCTCAGAAAATGAAGGCCATCCAGTCCCAGAATTGTACTTCTTTTCTGAACTATAAGGGAAAACAGATATTCTTGTTAATTAAGACCAAAGATGTTATAAAAACTTCCGCCTTTATCAACAACATTGGCTTCTTTCTTCATCCCTATCTTGTACAACTTTTAGTAATATTTAGCACAGTAGAAAATTTCTCACTGGCATCAAACTGTGCTGGAACATGTTTTCCAAATGGAATTCTTGATCAGCCCACAATAGGAGCTTTTGCCTTATCACTTCTATTTCACTGACAGTTTAGCATTTTCTAAAGCATGAAAAAAGGTCTTTCCAGTATCTGAGCACATTGGTAGCTGAGTTACATTTCTAAAGTTGCAGTTCAAAGCTTGGCACAATGCAGCAGAACCTCAGAGAACAGAGTTTACAGGAAGAAACAAAACATAACACAGAACCAGAATGAGTATGGAGAACCGTTAGGTTGGCCCACTGAGCCTGGTTCATGTATGATGATGGCTTCTGCTTGCAGATTGCAAAGTGACACAGTCATCAAAATAGTCTGGTAAATCAAATAGAGCTTTGCTCAAAACTTCAATCAACCAATGAAGAATTCTGAGAGCACAGAGATCTACTTTTCCCAAGAGACAACCACAGCCACTAGATAAAGATACTACAGACTGTTGACTTGTGGGTACCTCCAGTAAATATACAGACTTACCAATCCAGTTTAGTTGCATATTAAAACTTAGAGTGTATTGTAAATTATGATCAGAAAATATTTCCAGGCTGTACCATACAGAAATGTAAAAGGCCCTCCTCTCAGATTTCTCATGTCTTAGCCTACGGCACTCAGATTACAAAATCAATGCTCTTACTGGCACCTAGTGGTAGCTGGAGACATTAACACCACTGATAACTTTTTCGTTATAAAAGGGACTATTACATGATTCAATATATAACTTAAAGCAAAACATTTACTGAAGAGAACCATGTATATTTTGGTGGGATATTAATACAATGAAAAAAGAAGAAAACTGAAAATCTTACTTACAATACCTTTTAGAAAGACAAGATAAATGAGCTGGTCAAAAAACTTAAAAAATTGTAATACTCTAAACCAGATCAGTATTACAGATTCAGCATGCATTTTATAATTAACTGTATATGGCTTTCTATGAGCAATCTAACTATGGAAATAAAAGAGGAGCTGCAAACAAAAGAACATCCAAGGGATAATTTTTGGATGGGCTATTGCCTAATCCATCAAGACACATTAGAAATGCTCTCCTACCTCTATCCTGCACATAAAACTTGGGAGAAATAAGATACAGTATAGAGGCAGGCTGCAGCAAAGCAACTGCAGTTTGCAGATTCTCCATATGCATAAGATGACATTTAGGGATCAAGTCCTGTTTCTATCCAGGCAAAGAGGGCTCTCCGCCATCCATGCTACTGTGTCTACTGGGCACAGATTCCCAAGGAATAACCTGGGTGAACATAAATATTCACACACCACTTCTGAACTTCCCTAACATATATTTGTTATTTTTTATTTTAAAAATATTTCAATTAGAATTCTTCATTTACTGACCCAGGGATCCTTCTGTTCATGCATATACAGAGAAGCCACATAAAGATCCTCTCTGAAATCCAGTGAAGTCAAGAAAAGTCTTTCTGCTGTAACACCGTGTGGGTTTTGCATCTGTCCCTGACTGACTCTGTCCCTTACATGCAGCTCACAATGCTTAAGCTTATTGGAGGTGTTTTCTGCTGCTAAAGGATCAATCTTTTGAGCTGTAAAACTAGCTCTCAACAAAAATTATTTCTGTGCTGTTTTACTAACAAGAATATCACTTAGATTCCCTAATAGAAACATTTTAGTACCCCAAAATATTGCTGTTCAAGATCGTATTTGTCCTTTGAAGTATTTCACCGCTTAATTTATGGATAAATGGACCTTCCCTAAACATATGCATTAGATTAGCCTTCAACACACCATTCCTCCTGCACATTTCATTTACTTTGATCCCTATTTCAGTCGTCCTGGATGGAATCCAGATAATTCTAAAAAGTGCTTTTTGCTGTATGAATCTCAGCTGTAGGTTTATGGTTTGCTGAAGGTTTGAGATTTCATTAAAGCACACAATTTGCTATCTATAAAGGTTAGCTTTTTGTTCCATGTATTTCTATACCTTTCAAATTAATATACCATAATAAATTACGGTGTATATATATATATATAAACACACATGTATACTTACAGAGAAAGGAGGAAATGCTTCGTGTTTACCTGTGGCTAATGTTCTAATGCATTTGAAAAAGAAAGGACATTTTTAATGCAGTAGCAAATAAACACGATGAATCAATCTCTTATCAAATGCCATTTTTTCTGATTGTTAGTGTCCATCATAACATAATGCATTCATGGAAAAAATATTTTCAGCCCATTTTTGAACATTTAACAATTTTCAATTTTCTTAACAGATTTTTTTAATATAATCTTATTTTTCCCCTGTATCAATCTTTGTGGTTTAATATTATTTTATGCTTCAAACAAAAGTACCTATATTCTCCTACAGCAGGATATTGCAAAATGCAGCATGACTGTTTGATTATATTGCTATTTTGTCATTAGTTTAGTAGCTAAAGCAATTATCTTCAGTTCAGTACTCATTCTCTTCATGTTGGCCTAACTATAGCTATTGTCCAATATAAAGATTGCCTAAATTAAGGGAATATCAGTTCTTCCACAGCTTGGTAATTTAAAATTTCTCTAATTTATCTGAATTTCCAATAGGTTTTTTTAGGTTTTGTATTTATCTTCAGAGTATTCTGCAATGCCACACTACTTTCTGAAATTATTTTATTTAAAATTGTTTATTAGTAAACCTCTACAGAAATACCTATCTTTAAGCAAATATCTGCTTGTGTATCATGGTTCTCCACACTTGAGCAAAGGAAAACTGTCTATTAACAATTATCAGGCTCCAATTTTATCATTTAATTGCTTAGTTTCTGTTTTTTTAATACAGACACTACATTTTCCCCACCTCTTACTCTTCAGGTATATTGTTCTTCAGCTTCCTATTCGAAGTTCTGATCCATGATACATCCTTTAAAGTACTCACAGAAACGGGCATATTAGCCATATTCCATTGAGCTCTCAGTTGGAAATATATAAAGGCTATTTTCTAGATCAAAAATGTGAGGAACTGTCTTTTCTGGTTCAGTTACAGAGAGCAGAACACCATCTGCATATCCTACTTTGAGGCACTCTATTTCCTTTTACTTAGACTTTAATGAAGTTGCAAAATATATAGTATTGTAAAGAGCACAGAGGTTAATAGCAGTCTTTCACAGCCAGGTTTTTAAAAGTAGATATAACTGAAGAGGCAAAAAGAGTGGAATTTAATTTAGGGCACAAGAAAGGGGTGGGGGTGAAGAGGAGGTCTTGGCTCCAAATCAACAGAGGACCCAGCAAATAAGAACATAATAGCAGCTATACTAAGGCAGACCAGAGCTCTCTCTAGCCCAGTATCCTGAACAACAGCAGATGACTATGGAAGAGTAGAAGAACAGAGCAAACACACAGTGATACTCACCCATAAACACACATATTTTGTGGCAGTCTGTGGCTTAGGGACCTCCTAAACAGAGACTTATTATCAGCCAAAAAGGAGACTGCATGTAGCAGGAGAAAAAATGCAGAATCCCTAGTATAACTATCACCAGGCCACTGGAGACCCTTTTCTGCTCAAGAAAAAGGCTACCATGTACCTGTACCGCCACAAGTATCTTGTAAAACTCATACATAGCACATAGCACTCTAGCATCAAAAGACTGTTTTTGTGACCTAACTAAGCTTTCTGTTCTTCTAATGAAAGAACATAGCACCTCCTGCCACAGTTATGGCATTTTAAGGATGCTGTGAAATCTAAAGGATGTTACCTGAACAGTGGGGCATTGCAGCACACGCAGTAGTATATTCCTGGTTCTGTGTTATTCAGATAGATTCCACTGAAAGGCTTTAAAAAAAAAAAAAAAAGGAAGAGAAAAGGGAAGTTAATAATGTAGGTCTTTAAAAGCTCACCATCTGGAACAAACATGTAGGAATCAGATTCAAAACAGGAGAAAAAACATAAAAAGAAGGCTTCACAGGGGGGCTTTGAAGAACAAACATTAGCAGCCTAAAGAAATGAAGGGGAGGATGCCTTTGGATTAATAGTGAAGACTACCTCCTGCCCTCAGAAACTTCAAGACTAGTCAGATGCATAAATCACTCAGGTACTAGGGCTAGAGTCATGACCACTCAAGAACTTGTGCAACGTGCAGGATCCCAAAGATCAAGTCTCTTATATGGAGTTCCACAACTTCAAAGTGCTCTGCAAAGGAACTTTTCTCTTCCCTAGATAGTCTGGAATTAAGATCCTTATTTTACAGATAAAGATTTGGGCACAGCTCACATGGTTGAATCCCATGGCACATATTCAGCTGCACAGATCCCCTGATTCCTGGTTAAGGAACTCCAGCACTCTACCCACAAGGTTACATGGCCTCAATTAGAGAAGGAAAGAAAGCACAGGGACAAGGTGAGTGTGGGGGCTGGCACATGTGGGATAATCAGGCTCCTGAATATTATATGGATAATCTACATAAGGTTAAAAACAGAAAAAAGAGACTACAGGAAAGATACAGTCCTCTTCCTTCCCATTGGAAAGGCCTCCATTATTGCTACAGAGAAGTCAGAGTTGACTTGCTTAGGTTTTGAACTTTTTTTCTGGCAATAAAGTAATCCCAGAGAAAAGTGAAAAGAATGAAGAATGTTTTTTCATCTGCAAGCCAGTCTGGGTCAGAACAAATTCCAGACAGTTCAATACATTGAGCCTAGCTTTCATCCACAGGAAGGTAGGGGAAAACTTGTGAAGCAACTGAGTGATGACAACTCCCCCAAAGAAAATTTTATGCCAGCAGAGAACAAGGTTGGCTTAACCTTGGAAAGCATTAGCTCTTTTGCTTACCGGTTCAGTTCCTTTTTGTCTTGTAACACAGAATTGCTCTGGAGTCAATTTTTTTTTCCAGTCTGTAGCAACAGTTCTTTCAGCTTGTTTAGTCAGAGAGCCTGCATCTTTGACTGGATATAAAAATACAATGTGTATTATTTTTAACACTGTTTTAACTTAGATTCTCTAAGAGATCCTCTCTTATATCCACAGTTAAGCGGGGGGACAGAATAGAACAACATAAGTCACACATCGCAGTGCAAACCTCCAGGAATGCCTACTGAGTCTGTATACGCTGTGAAAGTGATTTATGATCATATGGGATTGGCTAAGATAGTTGAAAAACAACAAGCAGAATGGAACAAGTAGTTTCATTCCTTCTTAGCAGAATGCATCCAAAAGTTTGAGATGGGAAACAACTTCCACACTCATCTCCATCAACACAAGCTAATCCTTGAAACAAAATCAGCTCCTGAATGATGAACATCTGACTGGACTTGTCTCTTACAAAGCAGAGATGATGCTGGGAAAAAAAAAACATTTTGAAAACCATGTCATCTCTACCAGTTAAATAGATACACCTATCTCCTGAATTCCCTAGAGACCAATTTTTCCACACACTACCACCCAGAAGTAATGCTTCCTGCCCTTTCTAACTTGCTTGAAAACACCTGGGGTACACCAAGTGGGACACTGTGGCAGACTGTGGCCTGGCTTTGATGACATATGGAGGTACCACCTCTGGTCACCTCTCCTGTTGCAGCTTGGCTCCTACCCCCTTTCTCCATTCTGCTTGGTACACTGCTTCCCTTCGCCCTTCCCATCCAGTGCTAGATACCTTCAACCCTTCTCACTTCCTCTACCCCAGTCCTCCCTAATCCCTGTCATCTCACATGCTGGGACTACCCTTGCCTTTCTTTCTCTTTGCCATGCTTTCTCTGCTCCTCCAATATGCTTTCTTGTCCCAGGAGGAGCCCTGAAGTGCATCTTCTATTTGGAGAAATATATGATCTAATTAATTTTAAAATAGGTATTGTAAAATAGGTAAATTTAAAATAGGTATCACCTTGGAGCTCGTGTCACGTACCAGGGCCTTACTGCCCTGAGCACTGAACAGAGAACAGGACAGAAAGGAACAAACGGCCTGGCAAGTAGTTACTACCGCTGAGAAGGACAACAGTGCCTGTGCTCGACAGACAGCACCAGGCTCTGCCGTTCCAGTTTACCTCCACCACCTCGTATTTTCTGATCCGTTCGGGCCAGTCAAAAATCCCATCCTTTGAGGCACCTGCCCCACTTTGCCCCAGCTAAGAGAACACCGGTAATGTGGGAGATGAATGGCAAAACACACGTGAGCACAGTCATTCACTACCATCAGGGCAGAGAGAAACAAGAGACACAAGTCGCAAACCCCTGAAGGACCAGGGCTGCTGCATGCAGCAGCAGGGAGCAAGTGGGCTAACGTGAAGCTCAGCAGAGGGAGCAAACTGTGTTCACAGATATTAAATTATTAGCTGGGTACATAATCCATTCTGTTTTGTCATAGATGAATACAAACTTTTAAAATAACCTGGCACCATGAGGGCAGAAATTAGGGCAGCCTTCACCCCGCCCTGAGAAGCCCTTTTGCTGGCAGGTGTCCCCACGCTGCACGTGTCCCTCCAGCAGCTCCCGCCGAGCCACCCCGCAGCACCGCTGCGACCAGTCCTAAGGGGCTCCCCTAACTCAGGCAAATTAAGGTGAAAAGAAGCCGTGGAAAAGGCGGTTTCATAGGATGAGACACCGTTACACGTGCGTTGTCAGCACTGCTCCTCCTGCCGGGCGGGCACCGACCCGCAACCCGCCGTGTAGGCGAGCGTCCGACCCCCCGGGGGTCCCCCAGGGCCCAGCCGCGGCCCCGCGCCACCTCTGAGTCCGAGCCCGCGCCCGGCGCCGGCGCGGCCCGGCCCGCTGCCTCCCTCCCCGCCCGCAGGGGCCCGCGCCGGCGGCACCCCGCCGCCGCCGCAGCCGCTGGCTACCTGAGCCGCCGCCACCGCCGCCACGGCCCCGGCTGGGCGGCGGCAGAGGCGGGCGGCGGAGGCGCCCCACCAGCAGCGCGCGCAGCCCGCGCGCCGCCATCTCGCAGCGCCGCGCCGGCGGCTCCGCCCCTCCGGCGGGGGCGGCCCCGGCCCCGGCCCGCCGCCGCGGTCTGGCCCCCACCTCGCCTGGGCTGGGGCCGGGGCCGGGGGTGCCGCGCTGCCGCGCACAGGCGCGGGGAGCAGCGGCCGTGCCGTGTGAACGCCCCCGCGGGCCTGGCCGGCTGCGCGGGGTTCGCCCGGGCCCGCGAGCGCGCTGTTGGCCTCCGACGTCGGCTCCAGGCGCCTGCCTGTACCGTGCGCCCGGGCCACGCTGGCGCTGGGCCTGTGCTGCAGGTCCGACCTGGGTGCTTGTAATCAGCGTATGGCTGCTTTATTCCAGTAACTCATGGTTCGACTCATGAAATGCAGGTCTGCAATAAATTTGGGGAGTCAGAATTCCATCCGTTTGCCTCAAAGCATGATAATTTATTCAAGAGGAAGATTGTGGAAGTGCAGGGCTGCTCTAAGCACAGTGTGATGCAATACAAATCATACAGTCTTATTTTAATGTGTCATTCATGGTCTTTTGGTTCAATCCTGGTCTCATTTGAAGTCCTGCAGAGCTTTCCATTGATTTACACTGCATCACTAGAGTGACTCTGGGTTTGGGCGTTCACTGCGTTTCAGGTGCCAGATCCTTTGGTCCCTAATGCCCAGCAGCTGCTCTTCTGCTTTTGATTCTATTTCAGGCTCATCGCTTTCGCTATTCACACTTGTTTCTCATGTCACATAACTCTTCCCTTCCCAGGTCTTTATCTGGGAAACACTATCATCAAAAGGACAAACCTATTTTAGCTGTACCACGGCAGTATTCTATTCCTAGTTAGTTGTTGCTCAATTAAAAAAAATTTAACAGACCTAAATAGTCATACTTGACTGTATAAAAGCAGTGTGTAGCTAAATAGTTGTACTTTACTGTATAAAAGTAATGTGTAAAGTGTCCAATTATATGGTGATGAAGGTGGAGGAATTCTCAAGTTTGCACTAGTAACAGAAACCAGGAAAGAAAGCCATTACAGCTTGACAAGTCACTTGACTCTTCTGTCATTTGAATATGAAAACATAAAACTCTGCTCTGTGTTCTGTTAAAGATAGCACTAAAATTAGCAGTGCACAGAGGGGGTCATAAAAAGACAAGCCTGACAGATTTCAATCACTTCTTACTGAGAGACAAATCAGCTTAAAATTGCATTATTGCTGCAGCCATAAGCCATAATGCATACGCTAATCTGTTCAAGGAAAAAAATCCTGTCAAGTCATTTACTTGCAGCCATTATAGACTGTTTTTAAGAAAAATAAGTACAGTATTAGCATGCAAAAACACTTGTGTTCTTGCTTTCCTAAATGCACATATGATGGCATTGCTCTCAGTGGTATTGACAGAGCATTTGCAAAGGTGATGTGCTACCTAAACAGCTAATTGGCTACTTGTTTACACTGTGATTTCCAATCACA
This sequence comes from Apteryx mantelli, assembly GCF_036417845.1. Taxonomy (NCBI): domain Eukaryota; kingdom Metazoa; phylum Chordata; class Aves; order Apterygiformes; family Apterygidae; genus Apteryx; species Apteryx mantelli. The sequence goes on along the minus strand of NC_089979.1, from coordinate 149,913,759 downwards.
AGTGATTTGTCTTTGCCTATAAATACATCTCTAACAGTACCTGTATTTCAGCTTGGCATCATGTTCTTAAAATGTAAAACTAAATCCAAGTTGTTTTGCCAGTTTAAACCTTAATACTGTTGTCTTTGTTTCCGATTACTCTGTTTCTGATTTGGAATTAGTTAATTGTTACTGAATGATATGAAAACAACTATTTTGATTGGATTGGAACTGTTTTGCGTCAGATAAAAAAGCTAATGATAGTGTTTAATAAAAGATAACATTCTTTTTAGACTAGTCCTTCTAGTGTAAATTTTAAATCAAGGCTAGAAGACATTGCTGCGTGTTCAGTCCTGTTCATACAAACCCTTATCATTGAACCAGGCATTGCGTAAGATGGTAAGTTCAATGGCAGCTGAGGACATCCAGCACATCATATTATCAGTGCCACAGCTGTAATCGAATCCTCTGCTCAGATTCATGAAGCCATGCACAGAAAGACAGATAGCAGTAGGGCTCATACACGATCACATTCGCTGTCTGTGGCAGCAGGAGAGAGGGGGGCACACAGTTGATTAATGGCTTTGTTCTATGTAATAAGACATGGTGGAGTGAAGCCAGAGTACCGCAATAAAAATCCTGGAGACGTGATGCCCAGGAGTCTTTAGGACGGCTGTTTCATATTGGCAGGAAGGCAGCACTGCTGGACAGTAAGGAGAGGGCTCAGGCCAGGGCTCGCAGTGCTGTCAGAGGCAGCATTTATGTTCTGGGCAGAAGGACAAAACTTTTCCATGTTCAGCCATTTGAGGAAATGTAGATTGAAGAAAGATCTTTCCAATATCCTTCTAGTTTACTGCTAAAGTGACATCATGTAACAATAATTTAGCCATAGTTTGGGAGGGAATTGGACATGTTAGCTGGTCTTTGGAGGTGAGATATCCAGTTTGACACTCCTCCAGTTCTGGCAAATGGCTTAGAGCTGAAAAGCTTTGGCAGGAGATGGAGCTCACTGCCAGTAGCTGCAGTTCAACCACAGCAGTGAGGCATTTCCATGCTGTCGCTGGCCTTGTTCTCAGGCAGCATTTGTCCCTGAGGTAGATCAGGTAATCAATGGAGTTCTCCCTTAAGTATGCTGGAAATGAAGGAGGGTAAGACAAAGTGATTAGTCCTGAAATTTGTATGTTTTAATGTAACTGACATTGATTTAACTGCTGTTTTTTTAAAGACACAATTCAATAAAAAATGAACTGTCAGTATCTTTCTTGCAGCTTTCTGTCATTGGTACTATTCCAGAATGCAGCAATTTCTCGGCAGTAGGAAATTAAACAACAAAGATCAATTGCTTTGCCATCTTCCTCGTGCTCTGGAGGAGGAGTCCAGGCACGCTGGCCGTGCAGAGCAGGGAAGGAAGAGGAGAAAGCGCTGGGTGCCTCAGCCCTGACTTCATCGCTCTGTTGTCCAGTTTGCTGCAGGCCGCTCCTTGATTAAAATGAACACACTGGTACCACACACAAATCTGGTTCATGCCAACATCCATGACCCGCATCTGAGGGCCTACGCTCAACGCTCTATTACGCTGCATGGCGTGGAGTTATTCACTTCATAGCAAAATTGCTGCAGAATGCTATCCTGGCCAAATGACACCATTGCACACCTCTTTGGCTCGCTAGTACATTTTTAAGTGCCCAGAGTGCAGGTAAGTGGAGGCAGTGGCAGATGAGATCCTCCATTTGTTCATCAGGCAGATTCTTTCCAGCGAAGGGCTGACCTGTAGTCCTCTGAACCAGCATGACAAGTCTTCCTCAAGCAGAAAACAAAACCCCCCAGTTGGAGGTATTTCATTTTTCAGATCTTTAATGCTGAAAAACAAAATCATTGTCCTGTCATACCTGTAATATTGCCTCCCATGGTTACAGCACATACCAAGCTTCGTAGCTAGGCAGAGAACCGGCCTGCATTTCTCCCCATAGACTGTTATAAAAGCCAATTAGACTGTTACTTAATTTTCCTCTCCCCCCCCCCCCGAAGCACAAGAGGAAGCAGTTAAAAGTCTCCCCTAGCTACATTATATAAATTTTAAAGTAAATTCTGTCTGAATTGTAATTCAGCTAGTTTATTGTTAAAATGTCATCTGACTTCAGCACACATACAAGCTGCATCCAGGGAAGGGTCACTCATCAAAAGCGCAATGTCTTATTAAATATGTGTATATGGGGGGAGAAGCTCCTCAGCTTTTCCTGTAGTGTTACTTCGTGCTGAAGCAGAAGCAGCAGCATGTGTGTAGGCGGGTGAAGACAAGAGTAGGAGGGAAGCGGTCATGGTCCAGACTTCTGCTAATATTTATTCGGTCTCTAACCATTTCCCAGCCCAGGCTCTGTCTTGACTGACAGCTTTGGGGACAAGCAGAGCATCGCATAATGCCTACGCTGGCAGATACTGAGCAGTCAGCCAGGAAGCAGTGAGGTGCAGAAATCAAATGAACCCTTTTCAAATTCAAACCACTGCTTAAGCAGCTTTTGTAAATAAAATCTCTCAGCATTACTACATATGGAAAACTATTTAAATAGTAGTGTTTTTATTTCCTATGCATTTCTGTGTGATCAGTTTTCCTCTGCTCATTTTGTCATATCTGTTGTATGTCCCCTCCTATGGGAAGTTCCCATTGAAACTTATGGGAGCTCAGCATGCAAGAATTTGGATTGGACCTGTCATATGCAGTGATACTTTGTGCCCAGGTCCCCAGAAAAGGAAGAAAGGGGGACCAGCATGGTGGGCGGTCCATCCACCCACCTTGGTGGGTAGGTTGTATCTGTGGCTAGCTCCATTTTTGTCGCAGAAATCCTCACTGCTTTTGTGGAAGATCGTCACAGGAATCAGTAGAGAGTGTTCCTGCTCCACCAGCCATCTTGATACAACTCCACATCTAGTTTCCAGACCCTCAGACATCATGAAAATCCGAACTTCTGATATATGGAGATACTGTTCCCACATGAAAATGCTATCCAAAGATGTGCGTTCATGTTCCAGCACTGAATTCCAATGCTGACAAAGGATTTCAGTGAAAAATATTTTGGAAATGCTTTTGTGCTTCTTTATCCTGGGCTATAGCTGAGACTAGAAGCACAAGTGCTAAAGGTATTGCAGATTTCCAGGGACGCTGAGAGACTTAGGCGGATCCCAAACTCCCTGAAACTGGCCCACGGAATCTGCTGAGATTAATTTATGGAGTAGACCAATATGATTCAGATCAAAAATACCATTAGAATTAACAAGCACACAGCCTTTTCCATTGTGTTTGGTTTTGTGGTTTAATATCTCTTTTTGCTAGTCATAAGCTCTAGGATACAAAATTATCCTAACTTCTGTTTTTTAAAAAATTAGGTCATATCTGTGGACTAGCTTAAGCGGGAGACCTCTGCCAGAATCTAAGGCTGGAATTTGGTCCACTGTGAGAAAGGCTTTGCGCTGCTTTGAGCAAAGGGGTTGGCTCAAATGCCCTCCTGACCTCCTGCCCAGCCTGAATTATTCCAGGATTCTAAATGCTTTGAGAAATTTCTTGCAAAATATGTGAAGACTGGAATTCAAAGTACAGTGGATATTTTGCAATCACTCCTTGATAGACGGTCTTACCCTGCAATAAGACGACTTGTGTGGATAAATTTCATCCACTTTGAAAAGAAGCAAGCATGCTCTCTGGTATGGGACAGGTGTATCTGCACAGGCAACTAGTGTGAAGTGGCAATTCCAGGCTATTTGCCTGGGTTGCCCCAGGTGTATCATATCTCATGTAATGCAAGTTTTGTGAACCACATGGATAGTAATAATGCATTCCCCAAACTTCTGTGGGATTTCTTGTCCCTTGTACCTCCAGGTAGTGAAGAATTGTCATGGTTCTTCTTCCACCCAGTGCCCAAACCCTGAACAAAGCATTGAATGAACAATTATTTGGCAGCAACTGCAGTAGCAGCAGCTTCCTGTAGGTTATTTTAATGGATTTATCACCCTGAACTAAGCCCTGGCCATCTGTTCTATCCTCTAATTACAAATATAGAAAGAGCTAATTCACGACTGCATCATAAAAAAGGAAAATATAAATGATTTAATAGTGGGGTATGTCATGCTTCACACTCTGATTGGGGGAAATTGCTCTCCCCTCAACAGACTGATTTCCCTGATAACAGAGTTTGCCTCTTCCCTGGCAAACAGGAATTCCTGAGGAACAGGGCTCACCAGAACAGGTTTTATTCCTGCTCATTTATCTTAGATGTATTTTTAAATAGGTAATAGGGATTCACATAAGTGCAGTTATGATCCTTTTTTTTGTTCTCTCTTAGATGAGTCCAAAAAGATGGACTGTGGTATTTTTAATGCATCTTCTAATCAGGAGAAGCATAAAACCATAATGCTTAAAAATACACTAAAACTCTGCACGTCCCTCCATCTCACTGCAAAACTGCCCTTTTGCTCTGATGAAGCCATGTTTAGTGTTGCTGCTGACTTAAATCAGAGTTGTCCCCTGATGTTCTGCTGGTAGCTGATCTTCATGGTGGCAGGGGGTGAGTGTGCATGCCCAGCTATTTAGGAATTACTTTAAATTCTTTTTTAGGACTCCTGTGGCAATGACTGTCCTTTCTGTCCTCTGGAAATCTTATACCAAAAATGGGTGCAACTGAGCAAGTTAAGTTGAGGGACCATAAAGCAGTACCTCAGTCCTCCTTATCTCTTACAGGCTAAATCCTCATGGTCCAAGTCCCTCTTCCCGGCAGAACAAGCTCTGCCCTGGCTTGGCAGCAGTTTCAGCAGAGCTGTTATCAGCCTTAAAGGCTGTGGCCTGGATCGCAAGCAAACTTCGATGGAGCAGTTGGACACTCTGCAGGCTCTCCGCACCCAAATGCCTGTCTTGTGTGGCTGGGAAAGAGAGGCTAGATTCTCCCTACCCAGCTCGCTCAAGTAAGAATTACAGAGAAATAAACAGGGCAGGTAAAGTAGATGGATAGCAGATGGGGGCAAATAACTCCGAATGTATCATTCGGCATCTGGGTTTTTGGATTTCTTTTTTTTTTCCTTGCAGTTATGTAGAAACAGATTGTGATTTCCTCAACTGCATATGTTATTTGAAGAATTAAAAAACATGTAGTCGAGTGGAAGCAGTGCAAGAGATCCCTCTAATTAGAAAACTTGCCTGAGGGATTCACAGAAGTACAGTGTGCAGTTCTGATTTGCCATATGTAATTGCCTTCCTTAAACTTACTCTTTTAGCAGTAGTTTGTGATTTTCTTATAATCCTTGATCTCCAGTGGGCTCACAAGTTATTTATTGGGAATAGAATCACAGAATCACAGAATCGCTGAGGTTGGAAGGGACCTCTGGAGATCATCTAGTCCAACCCCCCTGCTCAAGCAGGGTCACCTAGAGCACATTGCACAGGATTGCATCCAGGCGCGTTTTGAATATCTCCAGAGAAGGAGACTCCACCACCTCTCGGGGCAACCTGTTCCAGTGCTCTGTCACCCTCACAGTGAAAAAGTTTTTCCTCATGTTCAGATGGAACTGTCTGTGTTTCAGTTTGTGCCCATTGCCTCGCGTCCTGTCGCTCGGCACCACTGAAAAGAGTCTGGTCCCATCCTCTCGACACCCTCCCTTCAGATACTTGTACACGTTGATAAGATCTCCTCTCAGCCTTCTCTTCTGCAAGCTAAACAGGCCCAGCTCTCTCAGCCTTTCCTCATAAGAGAGATGCTCCAGTCCCCTAATCATCTTTGTGGCCCTTCGCTGGACTTGCTCCAGTAGTGCCACATCCCTCTTGTACTGGGGAGCCCAGAACTGGACGCAGTACTCCAGATGTGGCCTCACCAGGGCTGAGTAGAGGGGGAGAATCACCTCCCTCGACCTGCTGGCAACACTCTTCCTGATGCACCCCAGGATACCATTGGCCTTCTTGGCCACAAGGGCACATTGCTGCCTCATGCTTAACTTGGTGTCCACCAGCACTCCCAGGTCCTTCTCCGCAGAGCTGCTTTCCAGCAGGTCAACCCCCAACCTGTACTGGTGCATGGGGTTATTCCTCCCCAGCTGCAGGACCCTGCACTTCCCTTTGTTGAACTTCGTGAGGTTCCTCTCCGCCCACCTCTCCAGCCTGTCCAGGTCTCTCTGAATGGCAGCACAGCCCCCTGGTGTATCGGCCACTCCTCCCAGTTTGGTATCGTCAGCAAACTTGCTGAGGGTGCACTCTGTCCCTTCATCCAGGTCATTGATGAAGAAGTTGAACAAGACTGGACCCAGTACTGACCCCTGGGGGACACCGCTAGCTACAGGCCTCCAACTAGACTCTGTGCCACTGATCACAACTCTCTGAGCTCTGCCATTCAGCCAGTTCTCAATCCACCTCACTGTCCACTCATCTAACCCACACTTCCTGAGCTTGTCTATGAGGATGCTATGGGAGACAGTGTCAAAAGCCTTGCTGAAGTCTAGGTAGACAACATCCGCTGCTCTCCCCTCATCTACCCAGCCAGTCATTCCATCATAGAAGGCTATCAGATTGGTTAGGCATGATTTCCCCTTGGTGAAGCCATGCTGACTACTCCTGATCACCTTCTTTTCCTCCACATGCTTGGAGATGGCTTCCAGGATGAGCTGCTCCATCACCTTTCCAGGGATGGAGGTGAGGCTGACTGGCCTGTAGTTCCCTGGGTCCTCCTTCTTGCCCTTTTTGAAGACTGGGGTGACATTGGCTTTCTTCCAGTCCTCAGGCACCTCTCCTGTTCTCCATGACCTTTCAGAGATGATGGAGAGCGGCTTAGCAGTAATGTCCGCCAGCTCCCTCAGCACTCGTGGGTGCATCCCATCAGGGCCCATGGATTTGTGGGTGTCAAGTTTGCTTAAATGATCTCTAACCCACTCCTCCTCCACCAAGGGAAAGTCTTCCTCTCTCCAGACTTTCTCTCTTGCCTCCAGGGTCTGGGATTCCTGAGGGCTGGCCTGAGCAGTAAAGACTGAAGCAAAGGCGGCATTCAGTAACTCTGCCTTCTCTGCATCCTTCGTCACCAGGGCACCCACCCCATTCAGCAAAGGGCCCACATTTTCCCTAGTCTTCCTCTTGCTGCTGATGTATTTGAAGAAGCCCTTCTTGCTGTCCTTGACATCTCTAGCCAGATTTAATTCCAAACGGACCTTAGCCTTCCTCGTCGCATCCCTGCATACTCTGACAACGTTCCTATATTCCTCCCAAGTGGCCTGTCCCCCTTTCCACTTTCTGTATACTTCCTTCTTCTGGTTGAGTTTTGCCAGGAGCTCCTTGCTCATCCATGCAGGTCTCCTACCTCCTTTGCTTGACTTCCTACTCATAGGGACACACCGCTCTTGAGCCTGGAGGAAGTGATGTTTGAATATTAACCAGCTCTCTTGGACCCCCCCTTCCTTATAGGGCCCTAACCCATGGGATTCCTCCAAGTAGGTCCCTGAAGAGGCCAAAGTTTGCTCTCCTGAAGTCTAGGGTTGCGATCCTACTTAGTGCCTTGCTGCCTCCTCGCAGGATCCTGAACTCCACCATCTCATGGTCACTGCAGCCAAGACAGCCCCCGACCTTCACATCTTCCACCAGTCCTTCTTTGTTTGTTAGTACGAGGTCCAGCAGCACACCTCTCCTTGTTGGCTCCTCCACCACCTGTGTCAAGAATACTAGCGTTCTGGCCTCAAGGTATGAGCTGTTTCTGACAGGGCATGTGGGATGCACAGTGTCCATTCCATGACCCTTTGAATGAAAATTTGGGGTGTAATTTGTTATTATTTATTCACAGGTTGCCTTGCACAAATACTCTGCACATTTGACGCTTCCATGGCAAACAAGCACAAAGGAGAGGGAATACCATGAAAAGGGAAGGTGTTAAACAAAGCAGAATATTTGTGGAGTTTTATTGAAACACTTCCTCAGGTCTAATCACCATTATAAAAGACAAAATAAGCATACCTCATGATATTTTGTTCTCCCCAAAAGTAATGGTCACGATGCCTCCCCACTTCCAGCAGTTGCGTTTGCTAGTGCGGAGTCCGGTTTCGCAGTGTCGGCTTCAGCTCAGTGAGAAAGGGACCATGACTGCAGCTTCACAAACACGCAAGGGAGTCAGGGCATGTGTGGTCTCTCTGTAAGACCCCAAATAGCCATGAGGGACTTCTTGGGTCTTGATATTGAGCATGAGCTGTAGAAAATGGGCACCATTTCAAATGTCACTCCCAGAAGCAAGTAGCCAGGGAGGAACCGTAACAGCTGCAACCGCCCACCTCCACATCAGCCCCAGGACAGCCAGACAGGGCTGTCGCTGGTGCCGGCCTGGCTCTGCACGCACCCTGCTCCCACGGACATGGGAACTGTGCTTGCCTCTCCAGAGACAGCCCAGGCAAGGGCAGCATTGAGCAAAAGCTTTACTGCAGCCTTACAGGATGCTAGGACTAGACAGCTTTGTAAGGAAAGCTACCACCACCACCACCATATGGGAACTTTAGGTTAGGATCCTTTTAAAGGAAAGAGTGTACTGATCGATGCTGTCTCTATAAGTGTTTTAGTCTGTATTTGCTATATGAAGACAGGGTAGGAAGGAGCAGAGCAGGCTCTAGGAGGTTTGGACACAGACCGCTTTTTTCCATTAATCTAACAGCACAGTTCAGGGAAGAGTACTGGTAAATCATGTATTGCTGACATGTTCGTTAGCACGCATTGATTTAATTTATGAGTGGTAAACAAGGACCCCTTTCCAGCATACCCCCGTGTTCAGTGGCATTTTAGTACCAAAAATGAGCATGGACCTGACTGGAATCTGTGCTCAGATTTGCTATTTTATTTCCATAGTCAGCAAGTGGCAATAACATACTATATGGATGGCAGCCCCTTTCTTATTCCTCCTCCATCCCAAGGTAAGAAAAGCTACAGACTGAGCAAATCACTGCGGATTTCCAAGACAGAGGTTTTGCTCTGAAGAAAGCACCTAGCCAACGCAGCAGCTATTCTTGGGGAGTTCTCGGTACGTGTAACACTGCGTCCTGAACTCACCCTTTATTTTGTGTTATTTGTATTTTAGACAATACAAACTTGTGGAGGATACCACGTGCTCCACGAGCATTTGGCTTGTGGATGCTGCTACAAATATTTACACCCAATATATTACTTGGTCCAGTGCTGCAAAGCCCCAGACCTGGTTCAGTCCTGGTATTTAGCTGTCTGTCATTGAGAACTTCTAAAGGAATTTAATACCTGAATATTTCTAAGAACATTCAATGTTTAGTATTGTGGTCTCTGGCTTTTCTTGTATACTTGGACCTAAGGGCCAGCTCTACAAAAGCATTTAGTCATCTCTTTTAAGTACTGCATCTCCCATTAAGAGCTGGTGGAGGTAGGATTCGACTCACTTATATAAGAACTTTACAGTGTAAATACAGTGTAATGAAAAGCAATTGGCACTTTAAGCAGGTGAGTCTTCTGCTACTATAGTAGCAATCTACCATAGATAAACTGTGTCTTAAAAGTGCCCATTTGTCAGAGAACACTCCTCTAAGTTGCCATTTTGGAAAATTAGATGTCATTATCTGAATCTCTTACACTTGGGACATTGAGCAGAACTCTATCTAAATCCCTTTCATAATTTGTTCCCTAATGGCAATTAAAATTAATGACTTGACATTTTCAAAATCCTTTTGACTCTTGAATATCCTTTTGACACCTGCCCTTTAAGGAATCTTCTTTCAAAACGCTCTCTCTCTAAAAACATTTTCTTTAGAGAAGTTTAAATTTAAAAATGAATTAAAAACACACTGTGGCTATTATAACTGTATTTTCTGTTTTTCATATCCTTTTTATAAATAGGAAGCATTGCTGATCTGTAGATGTCTGTAGGGACATCTGCAAACAGCAAGAAAAAGAAAGACATAAACAGGGAAGCCTGAGCCTCGGAGCTGGAGGTTAAACGTGGGCCAGCCTGTGCTGAGATGTCGGATGGGCTGCTTAGCTCGCCCTCCCTGTAATGGAAGGGGGAACTGCTTCTGCAGCAGTTTCTGGCACCACAAGAGGGAAAGACATTGCACATTGTGAGTCCACACCAGAGTTTTTTATTTTTGTTGGTTTTATACAGCCAGGTGAGGGAGCGGCAGACAGCAGTGCACAGCTCTAAAGCTTCATGTAGGCTGGAAGAGGTTTGCTCACAGGTCTCCAGAGCTCCGCAGCAAGCCCTCATGGCACTGTACTTTCTAGAAAACGAATAACCAGTATCACCGAAGGGTAATTTTTGTCTCTTAGTTTTTGGCCAGCATGGCTGTCCGGTTTAGGGGGATATGATTTTGGCTTAAATACACTAGCAAAGCAATGCAGCATAGGTCAAGCCTGAGGACCTCCAGGAGGCAGAGCCAAGGAAACCCCTGGTGGTGCTCACTCGCCAAGGACTGACAGTGGAACTGGATGAGAGCAGCCGGCTACCAGCAGCAATGGGTAGGCACGTATTGCCCGGGCGAAGGGGCTGTGCGAGCACAGGTAGGGTAAGAGAGGATCTGTTGCGTATTTTGGTATGATTGTTTTTCTCATCTGGCTGTATTTCCCCCAAGTGTTTATCCAGCTTCAAGCAAGAGCTGGCTTCAATTATGCTTCACACATGGTTTCCATAGATGACATCTCAGCATGTCAGTGAAACATCAATGAGCTGGAAGAACAAGCTGGTTAATTAGCATGCAAATAAGTACACTCCTTAGTGAGAGAAAAGCTTTAACTAGCTCACTGTGTCTCCAATACACTGGCTTCTGCCATGTCCTACAAATAACATTTTTATAGGTCAAAGACACGTATGTGTGTATGTCTTTCTTCCTGTGATTCTGGCATTTTTGCATATACTCTATCTATGTCTGAAATGTAAATTCTGCCTGGTTAACAGTGGACAAGGAAGGCTAGATAAAGTCATTCCAATATTCCCGATATCTTTCAGTGTCAGAGCCAGCATTTGCTTAATAGAAAAATAATCAGCTCATTAAGAGGGCTAAAGAGCTTTTAATTTATCTGCAAAGTTGTGCTGTAATAGCTGTACTGGTTAAGAGTGTGAAAGAACGATGCCCCCAGGTCCACACGGCTACGCTGCAAAGCCTGCAGCAAAATGCCGGGGCTGAGTCCTTTGGTTATTTCCCCATGTGACATTCGGGGTGAGATGCAGCGGGACCAGTGGGTCCCTGGGAGGGCAGGAGCGACACTGGCACAGCTGCGGGGGAACGGTTCTGCCTCGAGATGTGCCGGTATGTGTCTGTACATGTGCATCTGTGCTGGATTATGTGCTTTCATCTGGATGTAGTGCATCCCAGTGCCGTGGATGTGTTGATTAACACTCAGCAGTTAACACATTTGAGCAGACCGCTCGTTTCCCTGGGGTAGAAACCCCCTGGAACTGGGAACATCATCGTGCCTTCAGGAGCTCACCACATGGCCGGCCCCACCTCTCGGTGCTTGGAGTCTGCCTTTTAGGGCTGGAAATGGCAAATGCCTCACACGGATGCAATGTACAGTGGTGAGAGAGTTCTTTGTTAGCTGCTGCTGTTCAGGGAAATAGTTTAGCTACACAGGGAGAAAGAGGTCTTTCATCAAGGTATTGCAAGGGTTTTCCATTGCTGCACTATCAGGAATGTTTGTTGAGGAGAGACTGGCTGTAGGTCTTGGAGTGTTTTTCTGCAAAGCCATGCCTGTGGTTTATAATTTCCTTGGCCCCCACGCAAACTAATGTTAATCAGCATATTTTTTTCCCTGCTGTGAAAAGATGAAACCACAGAATCGGGTTGACTTAATTATGTTTCAGAAAAATCAAGTCACATCAGTGACTGCACAGATGCGTTTCCTGTCCAGCAGGCCTGAGCTCAGGCTCCTTCCCTCACTGCTGCCCCATGCAGTGGGACATCACTCCGGGCTCGGCCTCTCGGCTGCTGACCAGCCCCAGAGCGCCCCAGGCACCATCCGAATGCCAGCAGTGCAGTCACCTCCTGGCCCAGCTGCTGGAGAGGAGGCGAAACCCTCTGTGCAGCACCTCTGGTCTGGGGAGGCTGGGGCAGAGTGAGGGCAAAGAGGCACCCACACGCATCGGGGGTCTCAGAGGAAGGACCCAGGAACTTGCATCTACCCGCCCATCCACTCTCCTGTCCCTCCAGCCCCAGCGGGATCCCACAGCCAGCCCGGACACTGCGGAGCAGTGTGACCCCGGGTGCAGCTCCTGGCACCCCAGCACATCCCCACAGATGGCTCGTTGAATAGACGTGCCTCAAAAGCCCAGTATAAACACATGCAAGAGCAACATGGGGAACAAGCATGCAGCTAGCAGAGTGCTCAGGTCACATGCTCCTGCAGTTCAGCCTCTTCCTCAAAGGAAGATGCAACAAGAGAGTTAAAACAAAAAGGAGTGACCGTGAAGGAAAGAAAGGACAAACCAGGTTAAGAGCCAGATAATACTGTTAAATAGGCTGATATGATGCATATTTATTGGTCATCTTTGAGAGCACTTTTATTCTGTAAATAATAACTTCTTGCAGACATCTTGACTGTCTCAGAACTACAGTTTTCAGCAAGTGTGATGCTTTTCTGTTTTCCCTGCTGGTTTGGTTTGGGTGGTCTGACAGCTGGTGGTGTAGCAGGCATGTGCGCTTCATGTTGCAGCAGGCACAGTGCATGGGGAACTGCACTGCCTGGCACTTCATGCCAGGAAGCCCCAGGTCTTTGCCACTGAGCAATTTTTTTTTTTTTTTTTAAGGAAAGAGAAAGATCTCAAACCCTTTACTAATTCTACTCAACTGTCAAAAAAAAAAAAGCTTCTGTAACATGCAGCATCATTATTCACATTATCAGGATAAATAATAATGGGTACATAAAATAGATATGAAAATGCTTTTCTCCATTACCTATGGCTTGAAACAAGTGACATTTCACCTTCTACGGAGGCTGTCACTTCAGTTTGTGCCCTGTTCTTCTGTGACAGCTGTCACCAAAGAGGACATGCCTGTTCCTTGTTTAACTCTCAGCAGAGCCTTGCGTATGCTGCCAGGCTGCGGTTCCTGCTACAGGACCCCACCGCCCTGAGGGAGCAGGGCAGCGGGACAGCGGGGGCAGCTCCAGCGCCAGGCTTTGGGCACCGCCATGGGGCCAGACGGCTGGGCAGTCACCCACAGGGCAGGAGGGGATGGTCCGGCGAGTCTGGAGCCAGCACTGCCATGGCATCACGGGGCAGGGACTGATGGCCCCGGGCAGGGCTGGGCTGGGGGCTTGGGGTGGGGGAGGCCCAAGGCAGTGGACAGGGACAGTGAGGCCTGTTCGTGCACTCAGGCCCTGACAACTGATCATTACAGCAGAAGTTTTTAGCCAATATTTCATCCTGTAGTTCCAAAGAGCCCAGGGGCCAAAATCCTCTATCTCTGCCTGAACCATCACCTCCCTGCTGTATATAGCTGTTATGTAGCTGTCTATTGTTACAGAAAAACCTGCACGGCTTATTAAGAATGAAAACATTGGTAGGATAAAATAAATTGATCTGAATGACTAAATCAATAATAATTACTGTGCTGACTGCTCATTTTCATTTATCAATGAAATCCTTAAATTTTTAAACAAAGCTGTCACTAAATTTCCATTCTGCTGTACAAAGCTCTGTAGCACCAAGAACTGGTGCAGGATTAGAAATGCCCTTGTCATAGTCATCCCTCGAGCACAGAGGAGGATGAGTAACTGGAGAACGCCTGCCAGAGCTTGTGGGGCCCTATAAACCAAAATATTCAAGAGTACTCTGGAGCACTTTCTTCCCCAGTTTGCTAGGTGGACAGTCCTCACACCATGGGAACGAAGACAAGGCTTGGCAGATGCGTTCTGATTGACTGAGGAAAATACCAGGCATAAAAGAGCTGTGTATTTATTATTCTTGCCTAAAAGTCGTGAATTTGGGGCTTACCTTTATTGAATACATGCTGTTGTTCAAGCCTCTTTCTCTGGTGTGTCTTCTTTGATCTTTCTGTAAGATCAAAAGTAACAGAGTATATACATGAAATCAGCTAAACCACAGAGTCAAAAAGGCATCTCCTGGAAATCTGGACCTTCAACCTAGTGGAGCATAAGAGCTGTCATTTACTGTTGTGTTTAGCAGCTCAGGATGGCACAAGGGCATAATGACCAAATCCTTTGTTGTATAAGGAAAGCACTGTGAGAAAAGCCTGCCAAGACGATCCACCAGTGTATGTTGAAGGCCTGGAGGATGAACCACAACCCCATGCTGAGGCTTCCAGAGACAAACTTCTTTTGCACAATGATGAGTCAATTTGGTACCTCCTGCTTGGTCACCTAGCGTATGGCAATGGAGTTATGTCATGGAGTTATAGGGGACACTTGCCTCATGTTGGTGCTCAGGAGGACCACAGAGCTGGACAGAACATTCTGAGCTGTGGATATTGATCCTAGAGGGTCAACAGATTGGGCTTCTCACCATACCCACTGACTTTGCAGTAGTCTGGAGAACATTTAAAGACATATTAAACCTTGCATAGCAAGATTCTTGAAATGAGCTATCCCTGCTCCTTCATTTCCCTTCATTCTAGGGATGTAGTTAAATGTTCAGTAATTGTCAATTGTAAATGGATTATTAGGAACTCTTAGAAGAAGAATAGAGAATACAACACAAACTTTTGAATACTGTAGCAGGTCTAGTCTCATCTCTAAAAATATACAGTAGAACTAAAAGAGGTACACATAAGCAACAGTACAATGACCAAAGGTATGGGCGAGAGTCTGTACAAGGAGTGATTAAATATACTTCGCATCCCAGAAAGTACACTGAAGGAAGATAGGGTGGAGAGCCATCAGATCACAAGTCATGGTGAAGCTAAGTTAAGGAATGAATGTTCACTGTCTCTTCTGGCAGAAAAATGAAGAGGCATTAGATGAAACCAGCAGATGACAAGTTCAGAATAAATAAAAGGAGATGCTTCTTTGCAGAACTGTAGTGAAGGCAGAAAACTTGAAGAGCTATTAAACACATAGACACATAGAAAATCCCTAAACTGCAAGTTGTTGGCCTTAACAGAGTATCCTGGAGATGTGTGTGTGCCACGTTCTTAACATTTGCTGTATTGGCCACTGTTGGAGACAGGCTACTTGGTTAGACAGACCCTTGGCCTCAGCCTGTATGGCCATTCTTATGCTTTATTCTTCCACCTCGCTGTGATGGAGTGTACAAAGGTTTCAATATACGCTGTCTTTGGGCTTCAAGTACACGGGGCTGCTTTTGTTTATTTTCAGTCTACTGAAGGAAGAGAGATACTGCCATGACTTGTTGGGGAGAAACCTTGTATAAACCAGAGGGAGAGCTATGAATATAATGAATATGCACTTTTCTATCTTAACTGAGTTGCCATGTTAGCCAGTGAAAGTCTACTGCCTCTGCCCAGCCTACATTTGGACACCCTGCACTGATAGGGTCCTCAATTTATGGAGAAATGAATCATGTAAAAGAAGAGGTGCAAACTCAGGCAAAGGAGCTATGGATGAAATAATATGTCACCATTCAAAACTTGTATTTACTTACAAAGGAGGTTTTGTTTGTCTGTTTTTCCCTGAAGTCCAACTTAGGATGTCAAAAAAAATAGAAGAAAGTTCCTCTTGGATCTGAAAAGAAACATCTGTTTGCTTTAAGGCCCTGGATTCTTCTCAGAATACCATGTTATTGGCAATATAGAGATTTACTGGAGAAAGTTCGTTTCAATTTCTACTATGCAAGGGAGCACACAGTTTGAGGGAGTGACATACTGGCAGTTTTCTGCCATTGCTGTAGTTTAGCTAGAGTAATCAGAAAGTATTTGAAATGTATCAACTCTATAAATTACACAGCAGTTGTTCCCTGCTAAAGTAAAGATAAAATAAGCATGAGCTAACTTGAATGCTCATACAGATCAGGATCACAGGCAATGCAGGGGAAGCACAGAAATGCTGGTACCACTGCTGCCAGCAACCTGTACAGTCTCTGCACCTGCTCTGGGGAAAAACAGAGGATGCCATTTCCATCATACAGCTGAAATGCATTATAATCACCATCAAAGAAATAAAAAAGGAGTGTGTAAAAAGCTAACATTTCCGCAGCTAGCTATTGTGCCTCTGTTTACTAAAAGCACCCCTCAGAAATGATCTCAGCCAGAAAACTGATCTGAAAAGCCTAAATTTACCCATTTAGAACCCCGTTTGCCATAATGGGTCTCTGCATGCACAGAACAAGCAAACACAGGGATGTGTGCAGGGTCAAAGCATTAGACTCTTTCATACCCAAAGCTTTAGTGCAGTGTGAAATCACATTTACAGCACCACCAATTTCAGTCTACTGCTTTGCCAGTTCATATTGCTTAGAAAGGTAAAAATCACGTCTGACCTTTCATAAACACAGCCCAATTTTGTATTTCATGATATGCAAATTTGCTATATATTAAACATTGTGTTTTTCCATGTCAAATTAAAAACAACATTCATTTCTATCATAATGAATTGCAGGTGCATGCATGCATGTGACTGTACTGCATTCCAGAACAGCATTTGTCCCCTCTGAGTTTCTCTTGGCTCTCCTATGATATAAAATCAAACATTTAGGGATATATCCAATAACAGACTTAAACAAAACAGGCAGGTGCACTCCACAGTAGAATGCAGTCCTTTTGTAAGGTGTCTGTATCCTGTATTTCAAGAAATTGAGTAAGTTTTATTTGGTTTTTATTCTGCACAGCTGAACTTGATGCCTACTTTCATGTAAGTGCCCAGTAGAGGGAGAAGGGACCTCGTTTCAGTTCCTGTCTTAGCATAAAGGAGCCTTTCCCCTCTCGGGAGAGTGCCTAACCAGGAAGGTGTTTTAGGTAGGGTACAGTTTCTACATATTACAGTAGACACTCAAAAAACTACAAGAACACTTCTGGCAGCAGGCACTGGAAACCAGGACTCTCTTTCCCAAAGAAAAAAACTAATTATCACCCATAACATTAGGTTGAGGAGGTTGCTCTGCTTTTCTTTTTCTGTAGTCCTGTTAATCCTGTACTATGTATTTTCTACGTGATAGCAGAGCTTCAGCAAGAGGGATGAAGAGTGCCTAGTGGCTAGAATACAACCTGCAGTTAGGTAGGCTCAGTCAGATTTGCTCATGCTCAAGAGGGCATTGAACCTAAGTCCTCCTATTTCCTGAGTGACCGACCTGCCCATTGAACTGTTATATAAAAGGAAATATGAGACCCTCTTTCATCTGTTTTTTAAAAGAAGGTGGGCAATCACCTCATTTATACATAGCCCAAGCCAAATGATGCATGCTGGGCATGTTCTGGAAATATTTACCCAGCTAAGCCCTGCAAAACCTTTAGAACATCTTGTTTTTCAATCCAGATCTGGAATGAATGTGAGCTGGGCTGCTCTTGTCAAGGCTGGGGGAATTCTGGACCAGGGCAGGGGCACAGCTGCAAGTGCCTGGAAAGCATCAAATACAAAAGTATGGTGTCTCTTGAGTTATTTGGCAACTGAACTGCAGTTTTCAAAACAACAACTTGGGATTAAAGTGCTTAAATTCTATCTAGATCTCATTTCTGGCACCCAAGTCCACGACAATTTTGAAGTGGAAGGACTCAGCTAATACAAAGCTAAAAACTGTGAAAGACAAAACTATCCCCATCCAACATTATGGATCATCAAAGTCTGCATTATACAAGGCTGTGTACTATTTTTTCATTTGTTTAGCTAATCATTTTATGTTAAATGAGCTTATATGTCTAAAATGGCATTTTCCACTTTTTTATTCTGAAGAAACTTACATTTTGTCTTTTTTTTTTGCCTTGACTTTTATCAGAAACAACTGAAATAGCTTTGTTTTTCAAGACCTCCTCAAATAAAAAGACTAAGTCACACCTCATCATTATGGTTCCAATACAAAATAATGAAATTCTAAGGTAGGGAAAACTATACAAAATGATAGTGAGTAGGAAATGAATTCATGTTTTATTTCCATTTACTGCACTTTCAAAGTTGCAGGTTTCTATATCCCATCATACCTGTCAGTGAGAACATATCGCTTTTCATCAGTCCTCTACTAGCTAAATAGCAATGATAAGAAATACATCCTGAGCCTGTCACCTACTTCTGCCAGTGTCTTGTGCATTCTGTTTCCAGAGTTCTTTTCCATTCTGATGTCCAGAGTATTGCTGAACACAAGGTTAAAAATTGAACATGAGGCCATATAAGTCAATTTACAACAAAAGAAGATAAAATGTTCCCCAAAGGGCTACCAGGAAATCATGCTGCTTGTCAATGGAGGAAGGAAAGGGAGCAGTGGGATCTTGCTCATAAGCAGTAATGAATACAACAGATATAAACCTCTTGAAACCAAAGCAGTATATAGAAGTGACCTTGATTACATAAACATTAAAAACGAAATGAACACAGAGCCCCAACTTCATTATCACATTTTTGGTGGGCAGGAAGTAAATGTAACGTTGTTGTTCTGGTCATCTGAAATTCACTTATTCACAATGTTGCCTTCATTGCCCTAACTTGTACAGGATTTTTTGTCAGTTTTCTACATTAAACTCACTTGATAACGGTACTCCCTGAAATACTCTGCTTTTTCAGTACATTTCTGAATCTTTCACCAGAAAGGATTTACTGGAGTGTTCTAGCTAGTGTTTTACCTCTCTTAGATACACCACCACACTGTGGCAACACCTTGTTACCAAAAGCTCTAAGAAACACACGTACATACCTTGTCTGAAACTGCTTCCTTCTCAGACCCCGTTTTATCTTCAAGTGAAAAGTGAAGAATTTAAAGGGAGCTAGCAAGCAATAACTTAACAGGCATCTATCTTTTCTGAGCCAAACAAACTATTTACCTTCACCCAGAGTATATTATTATCCATAATTATCAATTGCATCAAGTTCTAAGAAACATAAGTGAGATGTTTCTACAGAGGCTGAAGGTACACTATTACCTTAGGTCTGATTCTCAGTTCTTGGATTATTTCACACAAAAAAATGTGTAATTGCTTTTAGGTGACTTATTATTTTACAAGATGTCAGTCTCTCTTCCTGGACGTGTAAGTCCCATAAATGTACATGGGAGCTGAAGGAACGTAAGAAAAACAGAATAAACCGTATTTTGGAAATAATTCAAACCTATTTAATAAGTATTATAATGTTAACACATACTAAATATTATTGGTCTACCAATTTTTATTCTATATTTTTACAGTTTAATCTTAATACAGTATCACAAAATGAGCAGAACTTCCAAAGTGTTGAAGTTGGAGACCTAAAATATGTTGTTTAATTCAACATTTAGGACCACATACCAGAAGCAGATACCTATACTGAGTTCTTAGAAACTGAAGAACACCTTTCAGCAAGTGAATATAGAAATATATACTTCTTTTTTATAGCTACGCCCCCCCAAAAAACATGTGTTTCATAAATATTACCACTGAAATCATCTTTAAAAGAAATTGGCATGATGATTAAATACATTTGTAGTGATCTGCCTCCGCACTTCCTTGTTTCATCAAATAGCCTGGCTCAAACATTAGATCTACAATATACTCTTGAGGAGGAAGCAGAAGTCCAGCTATTCCTTGAGGAGAGTCATCAACCAACTTAACTTCATTCCAAGCTCTGTTATACTCGCCACGAACTAAACTGCAGCCAATGCCAATTCTGTCTGCTATCACCTAAAAAAGAAAGAAAAGGGAGTTAATCACAGTTAATATACTTTGCCTTTACAATATACAGCAAGGTCAGGAGATGCTTAAAAAGAAAATAAATACCTGAAAGGCCAAGGGCTTTCTTGAAAGAGACTTTGTAAATCTCTAAGGTGTCCCAAACTGCAAATTTTTATTGCCAGTTCAGCTTAGAAATTGTAGGCTTTTAAATATTATTTCTACCATATTCTATGTACAGCATAAAAAATATTCATTTTAACTCTTTTCAGAAACTGATACATTTGTGTATCAGCCACTCCTTCAGATCTCAAATGAACTGCAGCACCCACAGTACCCCGCAATGTTTTTTCTAGTTGGAAGACTCATTTCTGAATAATGTTCTAAAGAACTGTCCATACAAGCAACAAGGTTAGGTACATTGCACACACATACTGAGTATGAAATATTAAGTGTTAAAATGTAACATTTTTATCAGTATAAGTTTAGGGTTGCTGCTTGACTCTGAAGCATACCGCTTGCTTTTCAGCCTTGCTGATGTGTGAAGCAATGAAACATGTGGCAAATGTCTGCTAGATGGAACACCTGCAGTTCCTGCGTGCTGCAGGATCACTGACACAATTATAATGGTTTCCAGCTACAAAATCGCTTTCTCAGAACGCTTCTGCTGTGAAGGAATGAAATCAGTTTTTTAACATGTTACAAATGCACAAGTATATCCCTTGCTTAGATTGTTGTGGCTTTAGAGAGACAATCCCTACAAAGGCTTCTTGTGAGACATTATGGTGAGAGGGCAGTGGTGGGGAAGGGAATATTGAGGTTGCTTCAGTAAAATTAATTCACTCCCTCCACAAATTAAGTGTATCAGCCACAAAGTAAGTCAGGAACTTTCTCCCCCCATGGATATCATAAATTTAGGATTGTGCTCTTTTTCTGAGCTCCTGTGTGCTCTTTCCTAGGTCCATCATGCTTAATGCCATAGGCCTTACTTCTCTTTTCCTTTTGTGACCGTGTGCTCCTTTCCCCCCACACCGATGTGCTCTCTCCTCCTCAACATGACCTCCCTGTAAACAGCACATATGTAGTGGCTAGTTGAGCATGCATCAGCTAAGGCCTGTCTAGTATGCAGATATGACTATGAGTCAATCATCTCCCCCCCGTAAATAGGGGGCAGCCCAGAGCCCATTGAGCGCTCCTGCATGGCAGCGGGCTGCACTGCAGAACCTCCTCTTGAGCAGGGACGCCTCTCAAGGTTACTCCTCAAGGCTGAGAGATTCCTTACCTGCGACAGATCCTCGGTAAGTGATTAATAGCATGCTGAACTTTTGCGAACTTTGCGAAACTTTGCTGAGTTATATCTCTGACTAATTGTGCACATAATCCCTTAGACATAAACCGTTGACCAAGTCAGAGACTAGGACCAGACTCAGCCGCACACAGGCTCCTCTCTGCAGGAGTTTAGAAAGCAAGGGGGTCCAGTCTGAACCTCGTGACTCAACAGGAGGGTCTCCATTGCGCACGCATCTGACCCTGTCCTTCATGCAGTGAATAACTGAGTGAATCTTGCCAATCAAACCTCATTAAATCGTTCTTATTCACGATTGAACTTTGTTAAGTCGCTGTCTTACTGCAATAAATGTAGTGCTGCTTCCCTCTTACAAGTGAAGTGCATCACTCCTTTTGCGACACCTTTCCACCCAAGAAGGGTGGAAAAAAGCCAAGCTACCCAACAGCCAAGGAAAAAGGATGGGACAGATAAGCAGCTTGCATCAGTTCATCTACACATGAAGAGAGAAGAAGGACTGAAGCTTCCCAGGCTATGAAACTACGGAATGAAAGCTGTAATATGCTCTCAAAGAATACTAGATAGATACCGACTAGAAATTGTCCCAACAAGTTTACATTTGCAGCATGAAAAGAAGGAAACTGCATAATTCAATATTTTACAGTTTACAGAAAATGTAAAATGTTTTGACTCCCAATCAAATATTTTGGCTTTTTGCCATTTATCAAGTATTCTGCTGATATCACTTAAGACAATTTAATGACAACAAGGATTTTTACAGAAAGCAGCAATGCTGGCTTTCATTGACTGGGAAATCAATTTTGCCAGTGAAAAATGACTTAAATGTATACAAAAGATTTTACGTGAATATAAATATTATATTATACTGATGCAAGTGTACTTTAGTTTATACTATCCATTTAACAAAAATAAGGTAGTGTTATGTTGCAAAATAAATGTTAATATACCTTGAAAAGCAAAGCCCTGTGGTAGAATGTTCCTTTTTTGACTTTCCCAATAGGCACAGTATTGCATTTCAGTTCAAATTCTATTTCACTTATGTGAAGTTCCCAGCTGAAGTCATATAGTCTGTCTCTTTCAATTGGGCCACCCATCTTGTTTGCGACAAACCTGTTCCAGTTTATACCAAGATCAATTAAATCTATAATTCCTCTTGTATTTATCACAAAAATATATCAGCAAAATGAAATGTATAGAATCAATAAGTGAATGACTTATAAAACCATAATACTTTTGTTATGTGTGCTTTATTTTTTTTAATTTAATAACTAGTACTTTAAATATGCTCACTATTAAATATAGATAGCCATGATTCAGGTCATTCAGATTTGTCAGTCTTAAGGTGTACCAGCTGTTAGCAGAAACTCTGGAGAGGAGCAATGCAAGTACCAAGCACTCGTAGAAAATTATCAATAAAAAGTCAACTTAATGAAGAAGTAGTTCAGAAGCTAACATCCATCTTTACAGCTAACAGATTACATGAGCTATTTATTACGATATGCAGTCCTATCAGTTTTTTGAAATAATAATAAAGGCCAATGAAAGTATAGATGACAAAAATAAAGCCATAGGTAATAATCCCAACTCATGGAAGCAACTGCATCCAGAAAAGGTACTTCAACTTTCGCATGTCAAAGCCAATATTTTACATGGCCCCTATATGTAAATACCTTGGTCCCTCACAGTGTCCCCAGCCAAAGGCACAGGTGTTATTGAGGGCTGTAGCACTGCACAGAGTGTTGCAGAGCTGAGGTTGGAGCCATAAACCACTGCCTCAGGCAGGGAGCAAAATTCAGTATCACCTCCTGCATCACTCTCTACAAACAGGTTCTGCCCTCACAGTACCTGCAAGGCAATTTCAGGGGCTTTATTTCTCAGTATCTAGGGCCGAAGGAATTACTGGTAGCAAAAGCACGGGCACAGGGAGTTATCCCAGAGCAGGCAAGGCACAGCATCTTGAAGATGGGAACTACTGGGTGAGCCTGAAGAAGTGGGGTGGCTCCAAGTACTCACTTGTGCTGCTTGTGCCTGGAGGCAGCCCCCAATAAAGAGAGCAAAGTTTCTTGAGCCAACATGCATACGTCTCCAGTATGTGTGCAAAGATGTGCTGGGTTTGTTTAAAAGGAGATGCAGCCAGCACTATTATGTGTTTCCTAATCTACGCAGGCTCTCTCCCTTGGGATCATGGCAGAAATGCTGTTTAAGCCTCCAGGCTCCCGAGGACTCCTGCAACTGCCTCCTCCTTCCCTTTATATTCAACACACACTATTCTGGCAGCAGCTTAAGATGGAACATATATATAAAATCCCACAGAAAGCATTCCTACTTAAGTTTTTTATGATTGTTTCACTGGATTATGTGTTTGCAAAGATTTCATTGGTGTGTTTGAAGAGTGGATTTGAAATAGTATTTTATGGATTCCACCTTCAGAAAGGTGGCATGATTTATACGCAGCTGAACAGTTAAAGATGAAGACCTGTCTTGTCAAATTTTGCAATCAACAGAAAAGTCATTCCTCACAGTGAAGTAGACCACTTTATTAAAAATGAGGGTTAGCAGAACAAACAAGTTTTGTAAGACTCAGCAGGATCTGACACCAAACTCCCCAGATGGAGGAGCCAACCAGAAAACTGCTAAAATAGTAAGTAAAGGTTAAACTAAGGAGAAGATGAAAGCTGACACACTTCTTGGAGATGACAGTGACTGGTGCCCAGACTGAGCAGTCAATGTAACTAATGAATCCCACATTGATAACAATAGTCTGTACACATATCACATTATACCACACATCAATTTGATGTTCTGGCACTATTAAATATCAGGATGTTAATCATAGTAGCACCTAAAAACTAAATTGGAAAAATGTCTCATGCTTTTGGCACTATATAAAGATCAAATACAAAAGAGTTCTTGTCCTGAGGGGTACTAAAACCAGCTAAGCAAGAAAGATCATAAGAGAGGGAAAGGATATAATACACAAAAGCCGCAACACCATCAAGTCTTAGGCTAGGGTTTCATCTCGTGCATTTAGGCTCTGCAGTGCCTGGGCCTCTCCTATTCCTTGATTATATACATACCATGTGCAGCTGATCAGCAGTCAGGTACACGGGGTATGCAGGGTCATGGGGCAAAGGAAACACTATGGCTTTGTGCCTCAGCTGGGGCTTGCCACCTCCCTGCACAGGAGTCCTGTGCTCAAAAGAAACCTGCTGTGTGCCAGAGCCCCAGGTGGGGCTTAGCCCTCCAGCTGCTTCCCCACCTAGGGGCCCAGTATGCCAGCCACATGCCCCAGTATGAAGCTTAAAGAAAGGGAAGGAGTGGAGACCTTGAGGGGGAATGAATGTGAAGGGGCTGGGGAGCAGGAGGGACAGGCACTGCACGAAGCTGAAGCGAAATGCCTGTGAAGGTGCAAGAAGGAAGAGGTGGAGAGGAAACAAGCAATCTGCACAGGGCAGGAAAGGTCCAGTCAGAAGGTCACAAAGTTCTCTCAACACCTGAAGATCACACTGCTGACTAGAAACAAACACATACTGCATTAAGTGTTTGAATTTTATTATCTTCTAATACAGCACCTTTTTCTTCGCTGACAATGTTTAGTTTATTATAACCTGGTGTATTTCACTTACTACATTACACAACTGGGCATGCACATAGCCAGTGACAAATTGTACAAAATTCCATGTGCATGGAATTAAAAAGGCATCTCCTGGGAATTTGAACTTTCTACCCAGTAGAGTAGAGAATTTTGGCATTTGGGGTCAGTTTTTAGATCCTCAAACAAAAGCCAGTGGAGTCAACAGAAAGACTGACTCACAGCACCCATTTTCTGACTGGGACATACAGCAATAGCAGTAACAAAGCAATGACTTTGTTTCCCCCTAGTCATTTGTTTTAAAATTCAGGGGAAAAGAAGTATTAATTATTTTCCTAATGACTGATTGCTGTTCAGCAATATTCAGGGCATTATCACTGCCAAGATCACTAGCAAGAATAAAGGCAACCTGTATTATCACAAAATAGATGGAATGTGAGCAGGAGTGGGAGGGGCATGTTTCATGAAACAACTGCTCTAAAAAAACCCAAAAATTAACACAACAAAAATATTTAAAATACTTTAAAGATAGTCTTCACTATATATTCATTTGTAGAAATAACAAGGAATTTTACAATAAAAATGCTAGAAAAGCTGGTTTATCAGAAATATTCTTTGAAAAGGATCAGTACAGATAAATTTCTCATTCTGAAAATGTCAAAAAAACTGAAATCATCTATATGAATATTTTCAAAATGAGCAATTCACACCCTGTTGTCACAAGTGATGCTTTGTTTAAAAATTTAAACTAATTGCAATAAAATCAGAAACACCAAGCTTAAAATCTAAAATGATGTCAAAATTCTGGACTGAATCTGGTTTGGATTCCAACTGAGGATAGGAAAAATAACAAATCTGAAAATGTTGTCCTAGGTTAAGAAAATTGTTCCTTTACCAATTCAACTTATTTGCATTAGTTATGAAAATACAATTCAGTACTCACTGTGCAAGAGCCACAACCTGTTTCCAGGTAGTTGTTAGTGGTAGAATTGTTTTGGAAGCATCATTAATGTAATCCAATAAAATGAAGTCAGGTGGTGGCAACCAATGTGAATTTTCAAGATTTACTTCATCCTGGACTTCAAATGTACTCTGAACATCATCTTCTTTCACTTTTTCCTCTTCTTTTTTCCCCTTCCATTTTCTTACATAGAAAACAATATACCCTTTTTTAGAATACTGTAGTCTCTGAAGTCCGGATTCTAACAGAGTAGTTCTCCACCAGGACATTTTAGACAAACTGATTTTGGAGGGAAAGGTATGGGAACTTTTTTCTCCTGATATTGAATACTCCAAAATCTACAAAGCTTTAGAGAATACTTAAGGAAGAGATGGTTAGGAACCACTTGACACTATCTCCATATTAATACTCCTGTTAATTCTCTTTTGACGTTTGTCTATGGTTCTGATATGCCTCTCCCATATATGAATTATCTACATTAGAAGACACTTACCTAAGTACAGCTACATAATAATTGCAACAAGCTTTTAGAGAGTATATAGGAAACATTTTTAGACTGTTACAGTTTGCATACAGTCAAGAGTTAAAAATAACAAATTACCATGAGTTTTTACTTGATAGAAATCTCGACTTCAAATAAAGGAAAAACTGTTATCAACACCATGGCTGAAATATTGACAAGACATACCAAGCAATAGTCCATGTAGTTATAAGTCCATGTATTTTGCAAACTCAGCATGGCTTATCAGATAAAGATTTTATAAGAAATCTATGTTTTCCTGACTTTTTTTTGCTGTACATATTACATTTTCCACTAAAGCTCAGGATTTGAAAGATGACTGTGACCCTGAATAGATTTCATAGGCCTTTTCAGTATAGGTCCTGAATAATTCTACTTTGAAATACAACAAAATATCTTCTTCCCTTTCTCTAACAGGTCTGGCTTATTTTTTAAAATCCATAATACTTCTGGCATTCTTGGAAGGAAAAAAAAAAGAAAAAAGACCACCAGAGAACATAGTTTCAGGGCACATTATCATTATTTTATGCTCTTCAATTTATTCTTAATTTTTTTACAATTAACACATTTCAGCACTCTGAGGACTAAAAGCATAATTGGGAGCAGAAGGACATATGGCATTATCAGTAGTTTAATTCAAGCAATTTGTCTTCAGAATACTTTGCAAACTTTTCTTTTACCTTATTGAGATTTGTCACATTCACCAAAAGCCCTTTTCATAGATTTCATAAAGCACATTTTAGGAGATCAACCAATTTAGATTTAATATTCAAATTATGGAAAATTCACCACTCTCTTAAATAAATTGTTCCAGTTATTAGTTAACTTAAAACAGCAGACAAACAATTTTCTTTATCTAATTTGAATCTATTAACTATAGCTTTGAACTAGGGAACCTTATAATGTTAGTTTAAACAGCTACCTACTTCCACATTTAAACTCTTATACATCATGGTTGAGAATAACCTGTTAAAAAAAAAGAACCCTTTCTGCATTTCTGGTGTCTCACTTAACAGGTTTTCAAAACAACAGACTTCTGCAAATGTTATAATACTTGTTCTTTGATCATTTTCCCTCTTTCTCTGCTGCTTTTCCCTTTTATCCTCCCAATACTTTCTTTTCCCTATGAAAAGTGCACTGTTCAATCATTGCGCTACGTCAGGAAAATGTGTTCTCTAGTTCTGTCTACTCAAATTACTGTTGAACCACTCTTATTCTATTTCTTTGCAGTGTTTAGGAAGAAAAAAAACTTGAGAAGGGTAGGTCCGAAGAATGATTTTCTGGTTTTTGCTTCTTGTTTCTCTGAGGTATGACTGTGTTCTGCTCCTTGGTGGAATGGCTGTTATAAGATTGTCTTCCACACTTGTTCCTACCCTACTGCTCAACTCTTCAATCCATCATGTCTGTCTCATATTTATCTCGTAAGGAACCGTGAACTTGCTGTCATAGTGCCCGCTATGACACCTATTTTGTTTCCTTTTTGCATAACTTAATATCTTGGCCATCTTTAGAAAAGGAGTAAATGAGCACTGGAAAGTATTTCCTTAAATGGTCTATCAGAACATAGCACAGAAGGAATGCATGTTCATCAGTCCACATTAAAGATTATCTTTTAGCCCAGGCAATGTATATATCAGATATGCAACTCTTTGATCAAAAGTATGCTATCTGTCTATGCAAATATATGTCAAACTATCTACTAGGCACTTCCTCTACATCTATTTCAAACTTTTCCAGCAGACTATTATAACTGTCCTTTTCTTAGCTTTCAACTTCAGTTTACATAAACTAGTATCACTTTTCAAAAACAATGGTTTTAAACTGCGTGTTCAGTGGTACTTTGCAAAATAGTGATAAACAGAAACATACAATCAAAGGAAAAAAGCATTTAGGAAAAAGTCTAAGCATTTTTGAGACTTGGAGTCAGCTACTGACCTTCAAGTAACTCCCATATATCTCACAAATTAGTAGCAATAATGATATATGAATTATGGATTCAAAATGAATGACAATGGGGTTATAAATCATACAACTTGATCATGACATTCAAAAGCAATTATTTCATACTTGAAGAAAGATGTCTTTGTATCCTTGCAAATTTTCTTTGGGGAAATTGAGCCAGGCTTTTGTTTTTTCCAAATACAATTTTTTTTGCTTTCCAAAAGTTATGGTTCCTAACAGTGCAGTCATTTACTGTGTAATTGACATAAATTACATTAAAAAGCAACTGTTCAAGGGTATCTTCACCTCACACTGTAAGAAACAATGATGTGATTCACATGATCCATTTCTAATATAAAATTATTTAAATTGAATTCCAGAAGTGCTTGCAGTCTAAATAACTAACAAAAGGTAGATGACTGCCTTGTAAGTTTATAACTTTTAGGGAGATTAAACTTACAATTTGGGTCCTGAATTAAGTCAGAAATTCAGATCCTCCTAGTCAGTAGCCATCATCTGTCAACAATTTCAGTAGCTATCATCTGTCAACAATTTGCATTTCAGTTCTAAATGAACCTATAGGTACATAATTCATAATATAATACCTTAAGCCATTCTCTCTAGTGCTGCCTTTGTTGAGTGAAGACCTTCGTCCAGATAATTCCTGTTTTTCTTCCACTGGAGATGCCATTAAACTATTGAAATCACAAAACAGGTTCCAATTTTCTCTTTTCTTTCTTACTGCAAATTTAATCTCTCAAGCACACACACATATGTATGCACAGGCAAATATAAAAGCAGTGTAAGAAATCAACAACTATCTCTATCAACAGAATGCCTGTACAGAGGGTAGTGTATCATAGTTCATGGATGAGCTCCAAGCTAAAAACTGAAAACATAGTACCTCAGCCTCTACAACAAGGATCCAGTCTCTCCCCTTTTTCAAGTCCTGTAGCACTTAGCCTTTTGTAACACCCATCACTGACTAGAATTCACAGCCCTGAGGTGTGGCCAAGGCCTCCTATACCATAAGACAAGGAAAATTAGGAAGCCAGGACTGGGATCCACGGAAACCAGCATGACAAATGGTAAACTCCTTAAGTTAGCTAACAGAAATACTGAGGAGAGGTTGTAGGTTATGTTCCTATCAAGGATTAGGCACCATCCCATTGATTGCAAGGAGGCTCTATTTGGACTGGATTCAAAATCCTGAATGTTCCCCCTGGAATTCCAGTCTTCTCTGAAAGGCCTGGTTGTGGTCATGATTGTGCTACTGTTTTGCATAAAGACTTACTGGTTCAATTGGAAGACCATGGTTCAGTTTAACAAACTAAGGTTTAAGTATTTTATATTAACAGTCGTCACGGCCAGGACTAGAACTTAGGTTTCCACCCTCTCAGAGAAGTGCCCTAGCAGCTGAAGCAGAATGCTCTGTTCCTTGTATCTCTTCATTAGTGAATAGCTACAACAAAAGAGAGTAAGACAGCTATACGCTGAATATCATGTGATCAGCTACATGCAGGTGGGAGGGGCAGGCTCAAATCCTGTTTCTGTAAAAGAAGGAAATGAAATTCCCACAGCCTTAACGATTCTGACATATGTGGCATGGGCAAACATGCCCATGTGATCTCATGGCATGAGATAGGCATGAAAAGGACAAGTAGGATTGTATCTAATGTATGGATCAGAGGGAGTTCTTCATGAGCCAGGCATTTTTAGACTGAGCATTGTCAAAATTGAGTCCGTTCTGGGCATGCCCTTCTCAGCTTTTAGTCACTTATGGAATTTTACTGGCAGAAGTTTAATCTAGAAATAAGGATACATGTAGGCAGCACAGGAAGTTTTGTGGGCCTAGGTTCTAAACTGAAAAAATTCTACCCTAATTTCCCTATGTCTTCGTTCTCAAGATGTACAATAACAGCATTTCCCTGGTTCCTAGGGATACTGAAAGGAGAAACAGCTAAATAATTGTGAGATGATCAAATACAGCATGGGGAGGGCAGACAAATAACTACTAAGATAGACAGAGGAAGTTTATTGCAATTAGGAGGTGAAAGACTCTGAAAATATGTTTAACACTATATTTGAGCAATTTTACTCAGTATGGAAACTATCTATCGCTATTTTCAATCAGAATTCTATTTCTGATGTTAGTACAATAATAGAGCATTGACGTTCAGTATAATCTCCAGACCATACCTGGCTTTTTCTCTACTGCCTCGTCTTAAAATAGAAGATGACAAGTTAGTGTGTTCGTAAAATGCATCTTGTGCCTTTTCCTCTACTACAGGCACACTGAAATGGAACAAGATATTTTTACATATTATTTGCAGAAATAAGTATTTGAATATTAAGCTAAGCAAATAGACTTCTAATTTTAAAGGACAGTAAATATATTTGTAAGAAAGCCAGGAGTGTAAGAAATAACATAGCAACTAGTAAACTTGAAATTCATTCAGGGGTCAAAAATGAAGTATGGGCTACCAATGATGGATACCTAAGTAACTGGGCAGTAAGACTGCTGACAAGGTACAAAGGCAAGAAGCTGTATCAAAGTCAAAGAAAGAAAACTTGATAGTAAAAGACAACTTTAGGAATCAACAAAGAGTGTGGATTGTTAATTTGTCATAGATGTTCTCAGACATCTTTACAGTGTCATGTACAATCTTAAAAGGGAAGCTAATGATATCGTAAACCAAATATGTGATGTGTTGACAGAGAAGAAGGTTTTGGACTTGCAAAATACTGGTAGAACATTCTTTGATCTGTAAGACTGTTTAGAGGAAATGACTTCTAGTTAAACAAGCCAAATACCAACTTCCTGCATTCAAATCTAAGATTTGTTAGGCTGGCTTCAACTTAAATAGAGAAGAAATGCACATAGGTTCTTTATATTACTGTACTACAAATACTGAAAGCAGCCTGAAAGCTTGATGCTTGGCTTTGTCCTGCTTCTTGGGATGATTTGCTTAAAATTCCATGTATTTGTCAGTACAAGAAGTTCATCAAATCAGAGTTTTCATTGACATTCATACTGACAGCCAGTTTAGATGAACCTTTCTTAACTTTTGTTATAACTAATAAAACACTGGATGTCCCACCATCCAGAATAAAGGTTGTTATATGAATGAGACTTAATGGCTAAGTTTTCCAAGAAAACCAACTCAGCCGAATAAATCTTTTCTATCTAGAGAAAAAGTAATTATCAAAATTCTTATTTCATAAAATACAAATCTCTTGTCTCCTGGGACATGAAGCACTGTGCTGGGATTAAAATATATCTCTCACAATACAAACGTCACAGTAATTTTGTATTATTTGAAAAGTGGGTAGAGTGGAAAAGGTGGAAAGATGAAAAAGGTGAGCTATTGCAATGAAAATTGCCAGATCAACTGTGACTCACATGCTCTGTGGTTTAGCATTAATGAAGATTATGGCCCGACGGTCAGTAAGTTCTTGTTTACTCAGTTCCTCCAAAGATAAAAATTTCACTCCAGGTTGTACCTACAAGAAAATCACAATAAAAGATCAGTTGTTCTGTTCTTCTAAAGTTGGACAGAAAATACATTCTTTAAAAGATATTTAAAGCGTTATTTAAAATTCCAAATCTTTAACAGAATAGTATATACAAGAACTTTTAAAAACATTCAAAATATATGAAATCAGTTACTTCTTCATTAATTTGCTTAAGGAAGATGGTTTATAAATAATTTATTTTTTAATTATTGTTAATATGTCATCTTAGATCTAGAATAAAGAAATGTTCCTGCCTCTGAAGACTTTACAATCTAGAATGGAATTTTCAAAAGCAACCAAATGCTTTAGTAGCACGTATTTTACTGATTTTCAATAAGACTGGTATTTCCCATTCATTTGGGCATTTTGAAAATGCCTTCTCCAATTTAAATCAAACACAGCACACAGTGGAGTCAGTCTTTATATAAATACTGCTTTGTGAGAGAAAGGGTTGTGACAAAGGTGAAAATATGAGCTCTTTACTTCTTTATGTAAAAAAAAAAAAACAAAAAAAAACACACAACAAAAAGCCCATGGGCCATTAAGTGTCAGGTTAGTATTAAGTGTACTACAGTGAAAGAGACCAGAAGAGGAAGGATCCAAAAATGGAAAGGAGAGTTGCAAAGCTTACATAGGTTGGGAAGAAGGTCCCGACTGTGGGATAGCATGAAGATGACGAGGTTTCACCCCCATGGGAAAAGATAATCAAAGGAAACTAGTAAGAAAATTTTATTCCTTCTAAGTAAAATAATTTATTGAAAGTAGCTTACCTGACCACAGTCATAGAATCCATCAGTAATAATATTACTTGATGATAAATAACCCATCTGGCTGTACTTTTGGGAGAGATTGTTATCAAGTAGCTTTTCCAGAGCTCCTTCACTAAAGTTATTTTTGTGCCCTGTTGACAGATTAATTTCTTCTAGGATCTCTAAAGCCCTATTCAACAAAACACAAAGGCTAAGTCATCATTAAGTACCAGCTAATTGTTATTACACAGTTCAGAGCTGGTTTTCAGCATTACTGAGCCCAAGACACAGATTCATTTCCAAGTCCTAGCCTCTTGCCCCCTGGGCCAGCAAGGAGCTGACTATGCTACCTACAATTCTTTCTCTAGAGGAGAAAAAATGCCTTGCAGTGCTCCAAAGCAAAAGCAATTCCTTTAGACAGTTAAACAGTTAGTTACATAAAGGATCTGACAGGTTGCCACAGCCAACCTTTTATCAGAAAGATGTTAGCTACTACAGAGAACTTGAGAATAAGGAGAATATAAAAGCAGAGTAAAGGAATAATGTCAGAGCTAACCGTATGGTACAATTCAGGGAATATCTCTCTCTCCAGCTTATAATGCAGTTTACCAGTTCCAGTTTTGTATTATGAAATGTGTGAATCTTCCTGTTTTATGACTGTTACTGGCCATGGGGGAGGGGCAGCTGGCAAAGATTTGCTAAACTTGGAATAGCACGGCCACCCCAACAGTTGTGTCAGCATGACCAGGACGGCAGCACTTTTGCAGCATGGAGGGCAAAGCAGATAATTATGTGGGGACACGGAATGACAGGAATTACTCAAGCTGTTCTTGGTGCTGAAACCCATGATAACTTCTGAGCTGAGAAACCTGGGAGAAGCTCACTAAGAAAATAACGGAAACTGAATCAGGAGGAAAGAATAATGAGGCACTGCATGCTGCTGCTTTGGAGCTGTTTAGTAATTGAAAGACAGAAAAAAGAGGGAGATTTTATATGTGTGTGCAGGTGCACGTGTGTATGTGTACATATGCAAGTGTGTGTGTGTGTGTGTGTGTGTGTGTATACACACATGCAAACACCCACCCCACCCATAAAAGGTCTATGTAGTTAGTAGTGGTTTAGTCATGGAATCTAAGGCACGATTCTTCACATTGTAAGCAACTGATTTTTATATATATACATATATATATATGCACACACACACACACACTTATCATATTTGTATAAATGTAGATATATAATGTAAACATAAAATTATATATAAAAATATGTATCTATATCTGGTTATAAAGTACATATGGTTATAAAATACACACACATATACATATATAGACATACATATATATACACACACACATATATGTATGTACGTGTGTGGGGGGGGTGAACTGTGCCTCTAGAGTGCCCATTTCCCTCTGTGAACTACACGGGGAAGCTCAGCTGTGGGCATTGACAATGCAGACCTCTGAAGGCAGGTCAAGGGAATTCCAGAGAACAAGCTTTTCAGATAGGCAAGTGACAGCCTTCTCTTTAAGAAGATAGCAATGGGAGAAAATAGTGGAACAGATTATTTCAGGTTCTATTCAGGTTTGCAGGTTATTTGTCAGAAAGCATACTTCAACAAGCTCAGGAAATTAGCAAGTAAGATGATAAGTGGAAGAATTTTAATGGGGAAAATGAGTGCAGGCAAGTCTAATGAGTACAGTAATAGAGATAACACTGGAGGCACAATGGCACGTTATCCTAATGTCAAGGAAAGACAGGCAGAAAAGGAAGGGACAAATATGGCTGCATCAAAAGTTCTCAAAGGACCGAAAACCAAAAAAAGAATCATACAGAAATGGGAACGTGGACGTGCTTTTGTCAGTGAAGACCCAAAAGACCCACAAACGAAGCAAGATACAACTATTCAGGGGCTGAAAAGAAAGAAATGTTTCCTATGCTACAAGTAGGAGAGGAAATACAGGCCTATAAGTCAATGTGTGAAGAAAAGTCGTAAAAGATGGCACGGAAAAGACTTAAATGTTTGGTGCCTTTTTTTGCTTTAGTTTTCATAAAAAGGTTGAAAGTAGATGCCTAACTAATATTAACAAGGAAGTAGAAACAGTAGGCTTAATAAATCTAGAATAAGTCTGAGGAGACAAAGTTGGCAGTGTTTGAGGAAACTTACCCCAGAAGACTCTATGAATGGGCAAAAGCAACCTCTGAACTACTTATAATTATCTTTGAAATTTCAGGGAGGACAGACTGGGTCCCAGAAGAGTGGAGAAGGGCAAACATATTATCTACATTTAAAAAGGAAAAACCAGGAAATAACAGAGATCATTCAGCCAAATTTCAGTGTCCAAAGGACGTTAGATCAAATTATGAAACAATCAGTTTGTAAGCATGCAAGAGATAAGATGGTAAGAAATAGCCATTATGTATTTGTCAAGAATAAATCATGTAAAGCCAATCTAATTCTTTCTGTGATAGAGTAACTGATGTAATGTATAGGCAGAAGCAGTAGATGTGAGATATGTCTTGACTTTGAGATATGTTTTGACTTTAATATGTCTTTTCACATATTCCTACTTGAATACTCATGAGCAAGTCAGGGAAATATGATCTACATGAAAATAACATGAAGTAGTGCCTGACTGGTTGAAAAACTATGCTTAATGCATTATTATCAATAATATGCTGTCAAACTGGAAGGATACATAAATTAGAGTCCTACTTTGATATTGTCACAAAGAAGGGATTAAATATGAACAGTGCTATATACAAGATATGGAAAATAATTCCTGAGCTGTGTTTGATGGTGGTATGACCTCAACTGAAGTATCTCATCCAGGTTGGGAGATTGCACTTAAAAATGCAATAAATAAATGAAAGAAATTCAGACACTGTGACAAAACTATACAAGAGTTCAAAACAATGAAAAGTTTAACAATGCTTTTACTTTGTCGTAAAAGGGAAAATGAGAAAGGAACGTGGACCATGAGAAAATTCAATAGCTTAAAAAACCTAAACTGTTATAAAAAAGGTGGTTATTCAATCCCACTGAAAGTAGGACAATATGTAATTGGATTGATTTATTGTAAGGGACATCTAGAACCTGAAAACCCTTCTAATTTCTACTTAAGCACTCAAATAGGTTACCTCAGAAAGTTGTGAAATCTGCTCAGAACTGGTATTTACAAACACACTCAACAAATATAAATACATCAGCATAGCTGATTCAGTCTTACAGCATCACCTTTAAGGTCCCGTCCAGACCTACATTTCTAAGATTCTGACCCTGCAGAACCTGCCGCAGATAGTTTAAATGTATGTATGCAGTAACCTGAGAAGCGTCCAGCAGAGGGAGCAGGGCAATTACACATATTTAACAATAACTAAAAGAGTCACCCCGTACAAGAGCCCTGTGACATAATTCTTACAATCTAAGATAGCTTTTCTAATTCAGATATTAATATATGAAGCTTAGAGTTTCTAAGAAAGAATAAAATAGTCTCCTCTATGTGACACTTCAACAATTAACTCACAGTTAACTAGAGCTTGTAAACCAAATTCAGCCCCTGTATAAAAAGTGCAATTCACTGTATGTTGAACTTATACTGAAACTTTAATTTCAATTTCATTTGTCTGTGGCATTGTAGTCCCTAATTTTGACTGACATATGCATATCTTCAATGTAAAACCTAGTTCAGTCACAGAAACGATATATTTTTATAATTCCAGACAGACAGCTCTCTCTTCAGGCTAGCAATTTTTCTTCATACTTCTGTTACTTAAAACCAATACCATTTCATCTGTAACATCTGTGGTGCAAAAGTAATTCCTGCTTACAAAAAAAAGCATATCTTAACTTTGTTATTCTGCTATAAATATGTAAAGATCAACTTTGAAAGAGTTCTTTCATCAAAATCTTCCCTCTGCCCCTTGATACTGTATCTACTCACCCTAGCCTACACAGCTCAACAGCTGTTAGTTCATCACTTGCACAAACCATAACAGCCCAACAGGCATTTCTTCTGACTTCTTCATTCTTAGAATGCAGCAATTCAACAAGTGGTCCCAGTCCACTTGCATTTCTTAACTATTAAAAAAAATAAAGAAGAAGAAAAAAGACAAC
This sequence comes from Apteryx mantelli, assembly GCF_036417845.1. Taxonomy (NCBI): domain Eukaryota; kingdom Metazoa; phylum Chordata; class Aves; order Apterygiformes; family Apterygidae; genus Apteryx; species Apteryx mantelli. The sequence continues at coordinate 149,877,365 of NC_089979.1, read as the reverse complement.
ATTGCTGCTGACAGATTTCCTTTATCCCAACAAGAACAGTCTATGAAATTCTTCTTCTGAAACATTTAAGCCCTGTAGACAAGCTATGCTGGGCTGGTAGAATGGCCATTTATGGGGATTTTCTCCTTCTGTGAACTCTAAGGAGGCTGGAGCCAAAGAGAGCTTCAGACTGGTCCAATGCACACCTGTCTTCTGAACAGACCATCCATCCCGCAGCTGCCGTGCAGAGGTATGCAGCTTGCTCTGTGTTCTGTTGCCTCCTAGCAACTAATTTACATCACAATATATTTGAATTTGTACTGTACTGTATGTATGACAATCTTATTAACATCCTTTCTCTTCTATGCTACAACATCTTTCCTAAATGCTGGAGGAAATATTGGTCATCTGGATTTTTGCAGAGCAATACTTTTCAAGGACACTGAAAAAGGTAGACTATTTATGCCCCTTATTCATGTCCTAATTAACAGCCTTGATGCTTGAGAAATCTGCAGTTTATGGTCTGTGAATGTAGATGGCATCATCCTTCGTTATGAAGAGAAAATACCATGACCATTGATAAACAGGTCTAAATTCAACTTGCTAGATGCTACTGACCAAGGGATTAATTATATATTTTTATTTACTCCAGTCACATCCAGTATCTGATAAATCAGTCAGACATTGCCACTCAGGCATTGAAAATGGACAGTAAAACAACACTGAGGGAAGGTGAACAGGATAGAACATCTTCAAAATACAATTGATGGTCCCAGTTGAAGGAAATCTTAATGCTTAATATCCATAAACATGGGGATTCAGATATAGCCCCGGTTAAAGCTCATTGAAGCCACTGGAAAGCCATAAAAGATGAACGGAGTGAAAGCAAATACAGCAGCAAAAATAAAAATTAAAGAAAACCCTTTCCACATCTCATGACAAACTGAGCTAAGTTCAGCTGAACAAGCCTATGATGAAAGCACAAAATTAATTACTATCTAAAAACAAACGGAATTTAAGACAGACGTACAAAATACAAATAACCTAGGTAAGTATAATGCAAACCTCAGGATTTAGAAATGCTATAAATAACCACAACCTTATAGAGTAGTTTTACCTCAGTTCTTGCATCAGCATCACAACCAAACGCAGCCACAGTGAATGCTGCTTTGCTCTGCACTTGGCTGTTGGTAGAGCGCAGTGGTCCTACAAGCGCACTCATAATTCTGTGACTAAGAATATTTAGACGGAATGGCTCTTGCATGGCCATGTTTGTTAGTACTGTAGCAGCATTAGCAATGGCTCCATCTCTCTCAGCACTCAAAGTATTTATTAATGGCTCAATTCCTTCAGCCTCAGCAATGGCACTAGTAAAAGGAAGGAGAGGGAAAAAAATCTCAGTTATTTTCGAACCATTTTTTTTCTTGATGTGTTATATTTACCAACTAAATCAGTATTATACTTCAAGAAGAACATTCATAAAATATAGCTTATCTGAAGTAAGTTGGAAGGCTGATGTATATACTCTGTAGTATGAAATTGAAACTAAAAGTTGAAATGTGAAAACCCTTCTTTCTGATGCCATAAATGGGTTGGTTTGACTCACACTGTGAAGCTCAAGAGACACAACCTAAGCAAATGAAACAAGTCACGGACTTCTGGATTCTTTAACTTGTTAGGACATCAATTCTTTCTTTCTTTTAAACAAGTGAATTAAATCTTGCATCTTTTCAAAGAAGCAGAATTTCTGCATCTTTACTTCCAGTCAAATGCCTCTGCAGAAGCTTATTACCTCTCCCCAAAATCATTCTAACATTTTTTAGATGAGGATTATAGTGCAGAGAGCATCACACTTCTGCTCTTTGTGCTGTTTCCTTAAATTTCTGTGTTAGGATACCTGGGTGGCACAAACCTCATGTAGCAACTTCTGCCATTCTTACTGAGCAAGTCTGCGTGGTGCAGTTCAGTGCAGTGCAGCTCCACATGAACTGATGTAGATAGCATGAGTACAGCAGACACATCAGCACACAGCTCTGGGCTGGCTATGGCCATGGTTCCACATTACTAGGCTATCAGCAGCAGATCCACTTTAAATATTCCCTCTGCTCCCAGATGGTCATTGCAGCATGCTGCTGAGGGCTGCTGCCCCTCAGCAGGGCCAAGCCAACTCTTAGGGTGGCCATGGTCTAAGTCCGACTTGCAAACCACCTGTTTACAAACAAAACTGAGGGAAGATCATTGAAGGGGGGCTCAAGGATCACTTCATAGATCGAGGTTAGAGAACAGACAAACAAAACAGCTGAAGCAGCAGTGCTGAGGAAACAGTAACTTCAGGCAGGAGACAGCTGGAGGTACCGGCTGCTGTACTACTGGGGACATTTGGAAATGACTTGAATCAGATGTGCTGCCAAACTAACAGTAACGTGGGACTTCATCTCAGTCACAGCAGAAGAAACCAGCCTATGAGAGCTCCATCCTAACACTGCTATTCTGCTTCCAGTACTCAACTGGACAGTGCCTTAAAAAGAAAAAAATCAATTTCCTATTTAATGTCTGGAATAAAGTATATATTTGAAAGCAGCTGGTGACATTGCTTATAATGATAGTAAACTCTCAGCTACAGCTGATGCAGACCCTGAAGAGAGAACTTGGATTGGCTGAGGGGACTCTACAATGCTCTAACAAACCAGAATCTCACATATTGGAAAGGCATACAGTTCTGGGTTACCAGCTCCTCAGGTATTCTTTGCCCTAGGCAAAAAAAACAGCTAACACAAATGTAGTTTACATTCTTCAGATACCATAAGGTATTCCATAACTTAAGATGTTTGTTTGCCTTCTTGCCAAGACTTTGCTTTCTACTAAACAATGGGCACTAATTTCTGCGTCTAATATATATTTGCCATTGTCTTATCATTCATTTCAGTGTTACTTTTTCCAACATTGTTACACACCACCACATATAAAAATTGAATTTTCTTCCTTATGAGTCTGCGTATAATATTTGATCAAATGATTTGAGGCATATGTCCAACTTACTATCTGTTCTTAGTAATTTTATTTTGGGCTCATCTGTTTGTTAAACAAAAGTTGGCAATATTGTTAGCAGAGGAAAAGCGCAGATGGCAATGTAAATTTTCCTTGCAACCACTTTTTTATATCTTCACTTTAAAACATTTTCTATATCAAAAGCATAACAAACTCTCCCACTTCTATACAAGCATAACTAAGCACTTCAGCAATAGAAGAGCATATTGTTTTTATAAGTTTTGATAACTTTCTGTCAACACATTAATAACAGAAATCTGGATTTGCAAATCTTACTTTTATAGCTTCTTACCAAAAATCTAACCAATCTTTTGGTAACTTTTACAATTACAAAACAGCCACAAGCTTACAAGTATTACATAAGCAGGAAACAGTTATGCTATGAAAGACTGCCAAGGCATCCATAAAAGCATGAAACCTCAGGAATGCTTATGATCGCTCTCTGGTGCAAATAGGATACAAAGCAGCAGGATACATGCCAGCCTGTAGCACATAATCACAACGTGTGGGCAATATGGTGCAGAGCTTACTGCAAAGTTAGTGTAAGCATTTCTGAACCACTTTTTTTTTTTTTTTGGGGGGGGGGGGAATGCAGATATACCTGAGTAGACCTGGAATGAATCAGCAGAGATTGACTGGGTTTGTAGCCTGATCTCTACGCCTCAACTATAAGGTGATGGCAGCTCACAGGTAGTGCTAGGGCATGGGTGTAATGAAGGCTGTTGGGCAGGCCATAGTCCTCAGTTTGGAAAACTGGGGAAAAGGCAACAATCTACACACCGAAAGTGATTCAGTTTATTAGCTTGGGTGTGGCATAAAGGTATAGGGGCTCATTTAGTGTTGTTCTGCACCTAAAATAATTAATCCTCCTGAAACACTAGTAACTTTAATGCAAGCACTTCAGTATCTGCACAGAAGTGAATTCCATGCTTTCAGTTGTCCCTCTGCAATGCACTCCTCAGAGCGCCAGTGATTTGCTGGATTACCCCTTACCTGAATGTCCTCCCTGCCCTGCCCTCCTTGACCAGATAAAGGAGAACAGCTGAAAATGTAACTTTTGTGTGTAAGGCCACTGTATTTCTGAGTTCTCTGGCTCATTGTCCCCCCCTCCTGCCCCATGAGAATTTAAACCAGATTTACAGCTCCAGGAAGGCTGTCCAGGCTGCTGGGTATGAAGAGATCCTGGACACATTGATTGCACATGTAAGGATCAGTTGTACAGCATCTGTACCACAGGTTTTCAGGAAAATATCAGATTCACAGCACATATGTAACAATGATATGATATACCTCCTGGCAAAGTATGAGAGAGACTCACCATACATGCACACAGCCACGTACAGTAAGCCATGTCCATAAGGCATCAGATTTACAGCATTACACAGTATATAGACGCATAGCTTAACTGAGGGAAAAAAAAACACAATAGTTTTTCCTGTACAGTGGATATATGGGAATGAATTCCAGTTCCTCCAGGATTTATGGGACAGACCCGCAAACATGAATTGCATCACTGCACCTCACAGGTGTAGCATATCCAACACTTCCGCAAAAGTTGGACTTACTACTCCTATGCTACCCCTGATAACACATGTATGCCTCCTTAGGCTATCCTTATAAATACATAGCTCTTAACAGACTGATTCCGGGATGATACACAGAATTGAAAGATGTAGCCAATTACATTATAAGCAGATTTACTATAATCTGCATCAAACCCAGCAAGTATACAAATACGTAACAAAAGAACAAGGTTCCAGCTCCTTGTGTTCAGAGCTGACCTCAGCAAGGAACAGAGCACAGCCAATTTTCTCAAGTGCCACTCAGCTTCAAAAAGGTTGAGAACCACTGATTTAGAAGATCATACATATTTATTTTAATCCTGTATTCTACTTTAGTGCAGATTCATATTGAATCATGGTTTCATTACTATAGCTTCATCAAGTAACACAACGGATCTCAAGCCTAAAAGAATTCATGTTAAAAATCACAAAAGCAGGTAATGACAGTTGAAGGTAATCAATATATTGGAGGATCAGATTTTAAGAGGGGCTAGAACACCTAAGGGCAAGACTGCATCCTGCTAACAGAAATAAGTACAGAAGAGGTTATGAGAGAAAAAGGAAGAATGGACAATCCATAGTTCCGTTCATTCCTATCTCATAGCCTGCCTGGGCCACAGAGCTCCAGCTGCTACAAAGACACAGTAGTGCCCAACCACAAAAGAGAGTTAAAAGAAGGAATATACTTAACATATTAAGGATATTAGATATTAGGATATTAGAATATACAGTATTAAGACCTAAGTATGGAGGTCTTGTCCCCTTCAATCTTATACAGAGATATGCAACTATATAGTCACTGTGTATTTTTTTGTTACAAGGAAACAGAAGTCCAAGGAAGAGGCTTTTACCAGCACTGACTTTGCCTAATGTAGATCAGTGCTAGCTCTCTCCAACCTCCAGGACACACCCTTTCCACTTCAGACACCACCTACAGGGACGATGTATTTCATTAGTGCTCCCAGTCAGGGCTACATCCTCAAGGAACAAGGAAGCCTTGGTTTGGCTGGAAAAGGTATACTCTTCTTCATGTGGAAAAGGAGTAAATTATATAAATCCATAGCTTTTTTCCTTCATGTTGTGTACAGCTCCAAAACACATCAAGTTCCCTAATCATGGAGGGAAAAGATTAGGCAAAAAGAAAAAAAGACAAAGAATAAAAAGGATGTTACATTTGCAAAACATCACTACGTTCCTTTGAAAAATGGAGGCTGAAACAAACAAACAAGAAACCCCAAACAACATAGGTCTAGAAAATAAAGAGCTCAAAATAAAGTTAAAATAATTCAAATACGTAATGATACAGATGTACATGGTTAAGGCAGCCTCATGACCTAAACCATTCCTCATAGTGAAACAGTACAATTCTGATTATATTTGAATTGCTTAAACTGTCTATAATTCAAGAATATCTAAAATATTTTTATCACGTGTCACTGGAAAGGCAAGCATTAAATGGCCTGATATTAAATATTTAATTTTAAAGGTTTAATTTTAAACATACATTTTAACTTAGAAGTTATTAAGATATTTACCTGAAAATTCTCTAAAAGATTGCTCAGGACTCAAAGAATACACACTGAAGTTTGGGGAAAACAAATGTTTTCTTCATCCATAGCAAAGAACCACTGTCTTTACTGCAAAATTATATTCAAAGCTGACAATAAAACTGTTACCAAAAGTTTCATAGAAGAACATTTTTTAAGTGGTTAAGGTGGAGGTGCATATGCATTTCATCTAACTGAATATTTGATTACTTTAATTGTCTAGGGTGCAACAGGGAAGCTCAAACATAGGTTGAGAGTGTTGTGAAAACAATCAATCATCAGTAGAAGTCAGATAAAAACTCCTTTTATTAGGACTGTAAGCTTTCTGGGGCAAGAACCACATCTCTGTTGGCATCACATCAAGCTTAATAGCTCTGGTCCTTAACAAAGCCTCCTAGCCTTGGCAAGATAGATAATGAATTATTTACTTTCTTAAATAGTGCATAGGGAATGGTCCAGCTAGCTTTTTTTCCTGAAAGGAAGGTTCAGCATAGTGGAGGAAACAAGCGTCACTGTTCGAAGATCTGATAGAAACCATTGAGATTGCTCCTCAAAATCCTTTTTAACCTGCTCAAGTTAAGCCTAAGCAACCTCACATGGAGGGGAGGTCAGAGGGGAAGAGGAGTGGTGCAGCTTCACACCACTGTTTACGCTGATTTGTGCTTAATTAACACTTGCAAGATTGACACTTTATACAAATGATAAAGTATGTTCTTTTGTGCTCCCTCCAAAACTACTGAACGAAAATTGATTTATATTAAATTCTATTTTTGAGCCTATTCTATGCTGTTTATTTCCCCTTTCTCATTGAGAAGAATTTAACATAATTTCTTCCCCCCCCCGCGCAAAAAATCAAATTCTACCTCCTCACAAAGGCCACTGGACTCCTTATGGACTTCATTTTCCAAATGTATTTGCAACTGCATGTTTAATTTGTGTGAAAATTACTGTGATTGTGTGTGAGGTGCTTAGCTAGCCATTTATGCATGTGCATATCTCATTTTCATACATAATTGCATGTAAATTATGCATAAGAATTATGCATCTAATTACACACACTTTTTTTAAATCAAGCTTTATCTGTGTTAAATTGTATGACTTCATTTTCACACAAGGCACTTTTGATCCTGCTCAATTACATAATTTCTGACTGTAAAGCAACTTCAAAGACCAAAACTAGAACATCATAACCAGAAGTTTGAAAACCTCATGAAGTATATTCCTTTTTATCCCTTAAATATATTAGTTTGTTAATTTTTCATTTACCTTGTTATACCATCAGAATAATCACATCCAATAAATGTCTTCTGCATTTACCAAAAATTTCACTTTGGGATTTAATTACTTTCAAAGGCAACTGACTATTGTATATAGCCACTTGTATTTTAGTTAATGACTCGCATCATTTCCGTTTTTTCACTATGCAATGGAAATTAATGTTAATTTGATTATTTTGAGTAACAGAATCTAGCACAAGGGACTCTGATCTACAATTTGGGGCTCCTTTGTGCTACAGTAAAAATATTGATTATATCAACAAACCATTTCATTCTTCATTTCAAGAACAGAACCCTCTACTCCTATTTTCTAATGACAAGTACCCTCTTAAAACATCAGCAAACCCAAAACTCAATAAATCTCATGGTCTGAAAGCAATCAAATGTTAAACTGTCTGGATTGGCAGAGACTGTAATAGCTGACTCTTGTTTAGAGATATGCTGACATTTCTGATTGTCTGTCATTGAATTTATCTGACAGAGTTACAAAGATCTCAATTATAAAACTGTAGTTTACCTAATTTAAAATATTACAGGGGCGTTGGTAATGAACTATCTATTCATGAAATCTAAGTCTATTTGCAACCTTTATGAAGAAGTTCTGACACTTTCACTGTCAGCAGAAAAGCTTGAAATTCACCAAGAAGAAAGCCTTTTTGTCCCTTAAAATTCCATTTAGTTTCACCTAAGATAAGCTCATGAAAAAAACCACTATGCCCTTTTCTCTTTTCTGCTGATCCAAAAAATAATGCATGCAAAAAATCAATAATCCAGCACAAATGTTGAGAGTCTGGAATCCACATTGTTATGAAAGCAAAATAACAGAGAACATTCGGGAGCTGCCGGAGCAGCTTTTGTGGAGGTGTAATGAAAGAAAGGAAAGAGCCAACGTGAGGTCCCTGCAACAGCTCCGCTGAACACAGGGATTTCTCCAGCGGCTCCGCTTCTGCTTTGGAAGTACCAGATGAGGAAGGACAACTAAATTGTCCTGAGCCAGTCACTCTGCAAATACTACTCACACCGTGAAGTTGGATCCCATCTTTCACTTTTGAATGAGTCTTTTCCTGACAACTGTTAACTTATCTCAAATGACAGCAATCCCGTTTGCCCTGCTAAAGATTCAGGCTCTTACAATGATTCAGAGTGGTGAAACTGCTGCATAATTTTATCCCTTAAAAATTAAATCTCTAAGGAAGTTCACACACAGTACTACATTAAGATAACATTACTGAGGTTGCAACTCTTAAGGTTTAAAGTTACTTAAAGCCTAATTTTATCCCCTTGTGCATATGACAGCCTCTAATTAGGTAACGTGCAGATCAGTGTGTCTAACCTGTCAGTGCACAGATTAGATTCACAGCAGCACAGAACTGAGCTTGTATGAACAACCATAAATCTGCCATTTCCTTATATATACTCAGAATACATAACTTACACTATACTAAATTAAGTTAAAATGTATCCTTAAATAACATGTATTTAATTATATTCATAATGGAAATGTGCTACAAATGAAACATACATGTAAAAGCAGCAATAATTTTTTTCTGAATTCTCCTAAAATGTAAAATAAACTTTGCCACCTTTAATTCATGAAAACATATAATTCGCCTCAGTGCATACCACTGAATGTCATTCTAGGGGGCACAGTCAAGAGAAATCAGGGTACTTGCACCTCTATGTAAAATACAGCTTTCTTTCCCAGGCTTACCAGTTGCCATCCAAGAGAGGAAACGTCTCATCTGATCCCACAGAAATCCACCCTGGGAAGTTACAGGTGACAACACACGTGCTCTGAATGAAATTCCAGACTTCCACAACTAAGAAAAATAGTGATCATACTGCAAGAGTTTGAGGGTGCAACAGCTCAAAAGATTTTACTATATTCCACTGAGTAGGACTTCCATACAATTAACATTGTCACAATTTAGAAGTATTCTATTTTCTGTCTAAAACTATTTTGGATACATTTAAGTCCTCATGCACCTTAGGATACTGTGACATGAAATTTGTGTTAAACAGATAGGGATGAATACATTATATTGGTCTCTGTCTTCAATATACCTCTTGATAGGCATCACAGTTAAAAAAAAAAACACAGGAAAATTGAATAAAGAATTTTTTTTGTAAAAGAAAAGCTGCACTGGCAACAAAATGCAGTTACAGTGACTGAGTCTAAAGAAGTACTCTTCCATATAGCCACACCTTCACAAATCAAGGACAGAAGAACAGCAACTGGTTGAGTGAAATATTTTGTACCTGCCAGCAGGGGATGATTTAGGATACTGTCCATAAGTTGTGTGTCAGTCATTTGAGGTGATGTTAAAGTCATAGTGCTGACACATTTCTGAACAACATTACAACATTAGACTTTGATCCAGCTTTTCTGCCATTTTTCAAGGGAGAAATTTATTGTAACACATTTTGCAGTTTTTAATGGAAGTCATTATGTAACTTACAGTTTACTGTGACTGTTTTTATAATTTTCTTGTTCAAAAATAAATAAAATGTAAACTATAAACTACTAGCATGGTGTTAAGATAAGCTTGCGGCTCTTGGGTAATGACCATGTTGTCTTTTCTCTTTGGAAAGCATCTGTCACATTACAGATACATAGTAAGTGAAAGTCAAAACAGGAATCTACTCATAGCAGGAATTAACTGTTTGTATATGTACAGGGCTTTGCAGAATGGGTGGTGATGTAAAAAATAACAATACAAACCACAAAAACCAACCAAATCCCTTTACCTTGCAGAATAGTAGCTCAAAAATATAATTAATTCTGTCACTAGGGGTCAGTATTAAGACACATTACCTTTGTACAATATTGCTAGTGGAATTCTATTCTTAATTCCCTGCTTCAGGGACAGAAACTTCTGTTAAAAAGAAGAACTATTAAATCAGAAAAAAGATAAAACCTATATTACAAATTATTACTATTTCTGTTTTTAAATTTAGCACTCACATACTAGACATTTTTGTATCTATTCTCACATACATATATGTTCATGCAAATATCTTACATAGTACTGACTCTTCAGTGTTGATACATTCGTATGAATTAGATTCCACCTAAGTCTTGAAAGGGAAGAGCTACGTTTAAGTTTTCCTGTTTCTGACAGATACTGTCACTTTAACAAAACACTGAAGTAAAACTGACCTAGTTTTATCTGTTACTAAATGTAGGGACAGGCCACTACTGCCTAGTGATAATAACAAAATCCAAAATGTAAGAAAACAGGATGTTCTTTAAAATTTATTCCTTGACAGCAGAACCCTCCTTAAAAATAATAAAAATCACTGCTGGGTGGTGAAAATCTCCCTTTAAGAAGGAGAGTTAGACTCTCATTAAAGGTGAGCGTTATTCACACAGAATAGACTGAGGATGTATTTTGGGTCATTAGATCAGTATATGAATTTCAGTTTGAAACAGATGCAACACTCACTGAAGTCAATGGAACAACTTGCTTTCTCCTCACTGGGCACTGCCCATAAGCAATGAGTCCCAAGCCCCAAAAGTCCAAATCTTGCAAATCTTTATACACATGAGCAGACGCAAACACACATTCAGGTGTTGTCATGATGCCTAGGACTACCTACATGGACATAATTTTGCTGATGTGCCTAGGTACACTGAGTCCTGTGAAGAATTCAAGAATCAGAAAATTATATACCATCAAGCTTGCTAACTTCATACTTTTGGGAATGATATTTTAATATCTTGAATCCTGATATGTTACTTAGAAATAAGTAACATGACACTATCATATCAATCCCAGGAGAAAAATTCTGCCCAGATCATCAGTTCATCAGGTACCACAATTTCCTGCAGTCCTTGGTACAGCTGAACAAAACCATCCCTTTCTGTCTTCCCCCAAACCAAACTCTATCTGCACGCTACAAATTTTGTATTTAAAACAAACAATTCATGACAAGTATTATAGAGACTGTTAAATGGTTTTCATGTCCAGTACAAAGCTCTAAATTACAGAGTACATGTTTTTCTTTATTGGTAACTCTCACAGATGCCCAGAATTCATACTTTTCCAGATTTATGAAGACAGTTATTAGAAACAGCATTTGTGCTAATACAACACTGAAGAAAAGAACTGGTCAAATCAGCTAATGCCTGACTAACTTTTACATTTGAGCTCTTATTTCTATATGTTACTTCTAATTAATATCATTTTATAAATATATTTAACATGATTAAGTTATCCTAAATACATGAAAGGCAAAAATAATTGCTTATACTTTAAAAAGGAAAACATAAACAAAGGCCAAAGTAGATTGTTCTGTAGCTAGTTGTAAAGCATAGAATAATTTCTTTTTCTGTCCAATAGATGGCACTGCTGTTTCTTTATTTGTGTGTAATTTTTCAATTTCTGCATAATATACATTACTGAAGTGATTGTGCCTACATTTCCTGACACTTGGACACATCAAAAGAAGACAGATTTCACACACGCTTTAAAATGGCATTCTGCTGTCCAAATAACTATATACAGTTTTCAATAAGAAATTAGTCTTGTGGATTAAAAAAATGCTGTGTGGACACAAATTCCCAGTTGAACATAATTCCCTTTTTCCCAGAAGCAGACACATGGAAACAAATTCTGACACATAAATCAAGAATGTCTTAGGAGCTATAGATACTCATAGTAACATCACAAAATCATTTCCTTATAATCAAAATGTGTTAGAATAAGTACATGGGATTCTAAACAGCAGTATAATTTGCAATTTTATTTTTATTTAGCCCAATTATTTCCAAGTTTACACTGACTTTGTCATCAGTATAGAGTACCACTAAAATATTAGCATTACTTTATGATAAAATTCTGATAAAAGCACCACTTGAGAGTGTGAATCTTTAAATTAATGAGGCATTTGACCGCTATATTCTTCCTACACTACTCCATTTCTGTGAATGGAGAGCATTGTGTTATTGAAGCATCACACAACTTCAGATATGCAGCACATGCTTAAAAGCTAGAATTTCTTTAAAGTTATTTACAATAATTTTTATGTATTCTGGTTGAGATCAGATTGCAAATCTGTGTTTCACAGTAAATCACAAAACTCAGAGCACTAGAATCATGAGCTCTTACACTCAAGATTTTTGGTCAAAATCCTACAGAAGCCAAAGTGTTTGATTTATTTCTTTATTTTTGCCAAATAACAGTTGTTTGGGGACCTGTGTGAAATGACAAGCTGGTCTCTGTCCAGTTCATCGTGAACAGGTGCTCTAATTACAAAGCCTCCACTGTATCTGACACCTTTATTAGCTGGCTCAGTTGGGAAACAAAGGACTGCTGGGGTAGGGGCAGGGGAGCGGCCTGTCCTTGTTGTGGGAGGTCCCCAAAGGTCAAGGTTAATATACATTAGTGGGGGGCAGTATTGCCCATTGCCTGGGCTGTTCTTGTGTTATAAATCAATGGGACACTTTATCCTTCTGAGCAAGCTACCAAGGGAGCCTTAATCACACAGTATGTTTTAATTTCTATGTTTTTTAATGTCAAGCAATACTGCTTGATCAAATATCCCTAATAAGAACAATGACCTCCAGCAAAAGTGCAATGTCTTGCCCTCTGTTTACATTCTGTAATATATACTGTACACACTGAAAGGACAAGTTACACATCCTTCAATCAGTATAATACATGCAAAAATACTCAATATGAATATGGCAGAATGCAGGTATATGAGTCCAACAAGATCTAGTTTTGTGATCTGGCTGGCCAGTAAATAGTGAAAAAATATATTTGTAGTAACTCTAGTCTTTCGCCTTTAATGTAGCCATTTTGCCGTTCTTGTCACATAAGGTTTATATGCTACTACTAGCTTTATGATTTAATATTCTTGGACAGCTTATAACAAGAATCTAATACATAACCAATAAAATGGTTCTAGTCTCACTAGTCCCATTTGGGATTAGAATATTGTCAACATAATTACACAGAGAAGTCATATCATTATGAAAGTATATCAGCATCTTCATTATATACACACTTGTTTTCAGTGGTTTACAAGACACACAGAGAAAAATTTCCAAAATTAAATATGATTATGGTAACTCAATCTGGAACGCATTTTCTCCAAACTATTTTTTTTCTCAATTATGTGAATGTAAAATAAATAAGTGCCAGATACTCAGCCAGTGAGCTGGAACTACACCAATTTGTATCAGCTGAGGGTTCAACTCTATATATTAATTTATAGGTCCAAGTCACACTTGGACTCATCTATTACTTAGTAATGGTTTTGATTTAGAAATGAAGCTTTGAAGTAATTACATAGTCACATGGCATTCATCCAATATACATATTTAATGTAAATTACTGCTTCCTGATCTTCACAGAAGACCTGTGATTAGATTATCTGGTACATCCATATTGTACTTCAAGCAGGGCTGCGAAGAGGGAAAAGTATATGTAAGCTACCCTTACAATTTCCTGACTCCTTGCCTAGCAAGAAACAACTGCAGCATCCATTATAATCCAGAGGGACGGAGACAGCTATTTCCCTGCCTGAGGTCTCAGAGAATTGTTCTAGCAGTTGAGCTAAACAACATTCTGACTATCTCCTTGGCAAAAGAAACTGAATGAGTTGGCATAAGCTGCTATACCAGCTCAAAACTCTCCAGAGATTCCCTTTTCACAATGTGAAACCTCAAAGGGCTGCACTAAGAAAACCAGCTGTAGCAGAGCTGAAAGTTTGACCCCTGGACTCCAGGACTGTTCTCTTTTTATGTGTGTATAACTCCCACTGACACCAACTGGAGAGTCATGCGCATGAGGAGAGCAGAATATCAGACAAAAAATCTACTATGTGAATCTGAGAACAGAATATTATTCTCTTGTGACAAATTATGGCTCCATCTGGTAACATTAAGTGAATACTAGTGACTATTAGAGCTGAATCAATACTTTGAAACAAATAATTTATTTGGTGAGTTATTTTACTTTTTCACTTCAAAGAATGCCTACGAATGGATTACAACTTCCTTGAGAATATGCCAGGAAACTTTTAAGGAATTTTATTTTATGGTTTGTTAGTTACATGTGATTGCTCATATATGTCAGACTGCTCTGTTTCTTTTCCCTGAACAGAACTTTTAATAGAGTTGAGATAACAGAACTCTGCAACTGACAGCAGAATTTAGTTGATACAGTTATGGTCAAATAACTTTCCTTTGTTAATTATTTTGGAAACTGAAGTTACACATTTTTTATTTTTAGGGAATGTACTATTAGCATTCTCTATTACCTGGAAAATTATAAAAAAGAAAAAGAGAAGGACAGTGCTGATATTCAGAATATTTGAGAGTTATCACAATCAAAGAATGGGTGTAAATCATTCAAAAATTTGTATGAAACATCAAATTTTAAAGAACATCTTACTGATTTTGGATTTTCAAAAAATATCCAACATCAAGTGACTTAGATTATGAAACATATTTTCCTCACGTGTTCTCTTCAAATCATGATTTATATCTCTGCTTCCATTACATCTGCTTCATACCTTTCCCTGATAAAGCAAGCGTTAGCAGAGAAAGCGTAACTGTTGTAACACTGATGAGAAGCAACCTATTCCAGATGACTCATAAGCACCAAAACGGCCCTTACAGACAAATTCAAATAGACCTGACTGTAGGATGAAGACAACATGGGGTTTCTTTTAAAAATCAAGATATTATCATTTGTGTTCAGATTAGTGTTTGAAATAATCATTTAATTATTACAGACTCACCTGGCATTACTAGGACTGGCTGCTGTCAAATTAGCTAAAGCTATGACTGCAGCTTCTTTTACTTCTTCATTGTCACTGCTTAGCAACTGTACTAGCTGGGGAATCCCTTTGGAAAAAAAAATAGTCGTATACATGAAGCTTTAAATAAACCAAGACAATCTGCAAAATTATAATATACTTCCTTACAAAAGGAAAAGCACAGATTCTCAGTTCATCTCTTCCCACCTTACTTACCCTGGGGTCCAAATGCTCGTTTGCTAGCTAAATTCTCACACATGGCAGAAATTGCTTGGGAAGCAGCAGCTTTAACTCCATCGTTATCATTTCCCAAAAGGTTTATGAGACACTTCTCAACCTCATGCTCATTTAAGATTTTTCTATTTTCAGCTTTAAACAAAAAAGAACAATAGCGTTAATCTTCACTCATTTTCCAAATCAGTCAGTAGAGATAACGCAACTGTTGTAACACTGATGAGAAGCAACCTATTCCAGACGACTCATAAGCACCAAATGGGCCTTAAAGACAACTGGACAAAAGGACATGAATTTGATATCATATTTGTTTCTATCATAACACTTGCTTTTGATACCATGTAAATGAAAATATTTTGGTAACAGAGGCACCAGTAATTAAGAAACATGCACAAAGGACCTGATCCAAAACCCATTAGACTTCACTGAGCTCTGAATCAAGCCCAAAAGATGCCTATTAAATACACATGCCTATTAAATATACATGGCCCAGTAAAATGCAAAGTTTGTTCTCCATGAGACTTAAAACCACATAATGTATACAGGCTTGATGAAAACAGTTTTTTCCATTCAGAATCATATTTACTCAGGAATGTATCCTTCCTTCAGTCTACCCTAACAAAAAATCAAGCATATAACATGTAAAACCAAACTTAGTGAAGCACCAGTTAAAATACAAGAATCAAAAAGGCAAGGTGAATTAAAAATTGCATTTTAAGTCCTGTACCACTTGCACTTCTTCATTAGTGCATAGTTTGCAGAGGATTTCAATTTCGTATTTTAGCCTGGTGGCACAGGGGTCACTGCTGACCTGCACTGCAATCATACACAGCAGTTAGGAAAGGACACAGACGTCCCTCTCCTCTGCACAAGTAACACCACAGAGTCTCTCCCCAGGTGTCTGACAACTGCACTAATAGACTCACTCATCCCCAAATGGGTGAGATCAGAAGTTGGGAAGGCACATCCAAACTCCCTGCTCTCCCAAGGTATTTGTTACAGATAGCCTTGTCCGAGTCTGCTGGTTTTAGGCAGAAAGGGACTGGACAGCAAATAAGCTCTACACTTACTAGGTTCAAAAAGTATTTAACCACATGTATAATTTTAGAAGGGCTAATTGTGTGTTCAAAGCTATATCTATGTGGTAAAATTTTCCAATGTATCAAAGAAATTCAGTAACAGCCAGTAGGACTTTGACACATTTGGAAATTTTGCCAGTGCTTACTAATGCTTTGAGGGATCAAGTCCTTGGCATGTTGTCTAATGGATAAAAACAGGAAAGAAAATATTGTAAGTATTCTTTTAAATAAAACTGAATCTGAAGTGAATAAAAGTCAACAAAGCTAATGAAAAGGAGATTTGATTGAAAATCTAGTTACAACAGAAATGACTCAATGCATATCATGGGAAGACTAGATGTCTTCTCCTCTCTAGCTCAGTTTTAAATATTTTTAGAATTATCGGAAATATACAACTGAAATCACAAAGTAAAACATGCAACAAAAAGAACAGAAAGGAAAGGATTTTAAGCAAGAGCATAACCTTGGACACAACACTGATGTGTATCAGCCAGCTCTCCAGAGAAGCCCTTAATTGGGATTACAGACCACTTTGACAAGTAATCAAATATGTCTCTGGCCTGTTGCTTGCCAAACTAGTCCATAATCCCTAATAATGATCTACAGAGATTCTTCATGCCTCACTGATGTGTTTTTGATACAGCAAGTTTCAGTAGTTTATTACAGTAGTAATAAATAACTAGACAGATATTTATGATGATGGGTAAACATTCCATTTTGAAGATATTTTATGCCTATATAAAATCCAAATGAAAAACTTATAATATGATAAAATTCCTTTGAACTGCTGAAAATAGTAATTTAAACTATTTTAAACAAAAAATTATTTTTTTCAGTAATCTAGAAGAATTGATTTTGGATTTGAGTTTACTGTAACAGTATGCATATATATAGCTAGTTAGACAGATAGATGAAAATTATTAATATTTTAAGATCCAGGTGCCAATTCTATTTAAGGGATAAATACTTTTT
Source organism: Apteryx mantelli (assembly GCF_036417845.1). NCBI lineage: Eukaryota > Metazoa > Chordata > Aves > Apterygiformes > Apterygidae > Apteryx > Apteryx mantelli. The sequence goes on along the minus strand of NC_089979.1, from coordinate 149,859,897 downwards.
GCAGATCTTCTCTATGTTTGCATGAGTCGTTCCCTTTGGCCTTACTAGAGCATCCTTTGCACTTCAGCACTTCTCATATTCAGTGCCAACACCATTTTTACAGGGATGAATTTCTTGACCCCTAAGTCATTTGATTTAACACTAAGCAAAATACTCAGGCACACCCTACCAAGAGAGTCTGGAGTACTAACATTTCTGTGCAGTTTTTCATGTATTGACATACCCCATCATGAGCTGACCTTTGTTTTTCAATATATTTTCCTGTTTCCCCTTCTTGCCCCAAAATCACAGTCAAAGAGTTCTACTCATTATCCATTCAGCTCACTGTCATGACCTTACAGAATTATTTATACCAATTTTGAATGAAGAAAAGATTACGCTAAATGGTATTGTGAACTCCCACTAACCTTGAGCTGAAATAACCCAGATAAATAAAAAACCTGTATTATAAAAAGCATATATTAATCAGGCTACAGAGCATTTTAATATGCTCCCTTTTGAAAAGATTGGCAATTAGATACATGTAAAGAACTGGGAGAGCTTCAGATCAGAAGTTTGGCAGAGTGGGGCCAAACTCGAGTGAGCTTAATCATCGCTTTCTCCACAGCATTTTGTTGTTGTTGTTGTTGCAGCTAGCACTGTCAGGGAAAAGTCAGGCCTTACTTAATCACCAGTCCAGAGAATCCACTTCCAGATATTCAATAACTGATAGCATTACAGTGTAATTTGCGCTCTGGAATTACTGTTTTATTTGCTGGAAAAGGAGGGAATCAGAATAAAAATCACCACTATAATTCTGAGCATACAAAATAAAACTATTGATGAATTAATTCAGAATTAAATTCAGAATTATGCTGCAGAACGAAATAATTTTTCCATGTAAAAGGGATAACGATTATGTATAGAAATATGATCAATTTTACCTTACTTAAACAGAGCAGCATGCTAAAGATGCATTCAATTTAAAATTGAATGTAGTGTTTGTGCCACGTAAGTTATTCTGATATTGAGAATAGCTCTCAAGGAATAATCTGTCTTCTAACAGAAGAAAAAAAAAAGTTACAGGAGTCCCTTTCCAAAGGGCACAAAACTGTTTGCTATAATCACACCTATCAGGAAAAAAAAAAGCCATCTGTCAAGAATAAACATTTCAAAAATGGACACTGCTGTATATTCGGCTGTGGGAGTAAAAAACCAGATACATGTTCCATCACAGCAGTGGTTCAGTTTTTCATTTTAATGAAAAGCAGCAATTTTTTTTCTCAGATATGCAGGAAATGTTCTTAAAATACAGCTATGTTTATCAAACCTGAAGAGTACAGGCTACTGTATGGCTATTGCAAATTTAATGAAAAAGTCATATAGGAACTGAGAGCTCTGTCATATTACATTGGATTCTACATCAAGTCAAGCATTAATTAATAGATTTACTAATTAGCATAACTGTAGCATTGTAGACTGGATTGGCTGTTCAGTATACTTACAACCAGGATCAAAACACATAATTGCATACTGTGGCAAATATTTCTGTCTTCTTTCTGTCCTTGCACTATTCCTTATAATGACCCCCATGCCACCTTTCTCTACACTGAAAGCCTGACTTTAGACCAGTAGCTCTGGGTATCTGAAATAAATTCAATATTTCCAGGGGCCATATTGAGCAGCAAGTTTACTGGACTGTGTTTTCCACTGTACCACTACAACATGTTGCCATTTATCTAACAGGTTGTCATCAAAATTCTACAGCTTTGAAGCAAATATTTTAAATCTTCTTTTTGATCTATTTTCCCAACTTGCTACATCCATACCAACTGTCACAGGCTGAAGAAGAGAGCAAACCTTTATAATAAAACCACATTGACTCTATTTGTAAAGAAAAGTGACAAGAAGATGCATCATCACTGACAGTAACATCCAATGATATAAGATCATATGCAGCACTGTAATATATTATGTTTAGTTCTTGCCATCATGTGCTTTAAAAATGTTGTGTTCAGACATGCTTTCACTAACAGCTGCTAAAATATTAGGCCACCAAAACCAAAAAAGGTGAACAAGAGAGGGAAAGAAGGCTATGCTTATGTGAAAATAAATATGAAAATGGAGTAACATGCAGTAGAAAGTAGTAGGAACAAATATAAATCTGCTTAGCACACTACTTCCAAGTCTGTCACAGGACTATAAAAATGATACTGACCATTCTAAGTAGCATAGTAAAATAATAATACAGGAAAAATACACAAAGAAAATATTGGCATAAGTAGGAGCCTTCCAATCTTTGATACCTAAACATTAATGCAAATAATTTTCAGTGACATGTAAACTTCCAAGGGATAATGATGAAGCATGCAGAAACCCACAAAATACTAGGAAAGGTAGCTTCTGCTCTTTTCATATATTATTTGCAATCCAAATAGTTACAAATATTCTGGATGCCAAACGAAGGAAGGTGACAAAAGAATTGGACAGATAAGATGAGGAAAGAAGAAAGGAGGTCTGAAATACTGTAGAAAGGGAGAGTTTTTTTAGCCATGTATTCAATTAGATAACATATTTGTAAAATACACATAAATTAAAGCCATGATTCAGCCATGAGATGATGGAAATATGAACAAAATATTTAAGCTCTACTGTCATAGTTACTGTCATTAAAATCCCTTGACAGAATCAAAATCTTTTATAGACAGAAGTATATTCTTTCCTACATTGCATTTTGCTATATAGCAGTACGAGGCATATGTTGCAACTCGGAAACCAATGTATGGAAGGAATTTCAAATGTAGATTTATTTAAAGAGCATCTTTGTGGGCAAAAATGATGAACACGTTCTGCCTAATTCAGAATTCCTTGGTGAATTAAAGAAAACTCTATAAAAAAGAACCATAGGATGAATAATTATAAAAAGATGACAATGAAACTATTTAACTCCACCGGGAATATTAATCTGTAAGCCATTTGAAAGGTTTTTCTAATGTCCCCGTTAAAGGAATTTGTATTTGAAATAGCCTGACATTTAGATGAGGAGTTGTATGCAAAAGAAAGTAAGCTTGCCGTTAAGCCTTAACCAATACCAATGAGAAATAGTGTTGGCAGAGAAGGTTTAAGATGCCAGTTATCTGGCATTACTAAATAAAAGACAAAGACCAGTTTCTGAGGCCCATTGCCCTTTTTGAGGAGAGCATTTTGCAAGAATACATTACACTTACAAATGAATTGAGGGAAAATCTTAAAATGCTTATATGTACAACGAAGTATCCCCTTGCTGCTCTGATTGCCAAGATTCATCACTGTAATTCATTCTTGCCAATGTTTTCCTCAGCACAATTACTACCCTCAACCAGATAATACAGCCTCATTCTGGATGAAAATTTACTTCATAAACAAATTCACTAAATAATATGCATAGATTTTTAAAAAGTCACATACAGTCATAAGCTGCTTTGGCAATTGCCTTTGCTGCATTCTTCTGAACATCAGGAACAGTAGAAACTCCTATAAATGAAAGCAGCTTTTTAAGGCCTCCTGTCCGCTGAATCCATGGCATAGTATCCACATCTTCAAGACAATTTCCCACTACTGCAAGTGCTTCCACATGTAGATCACTGAATTCCTAATAAGGAAAAAACCCCAAACAAATAATCTTCAAATCAGCATTAAAATATCTTTAGCTTTTACCTTTGTAGGATAATTGGCATAACTGTCTTTTGGACAGTTTGCTTATATTACAAAGTGCATCTTTTCATGTTCGTGTTGTTTATGAAATTTCCTTAATGTGCCTTAAGATGCAACACAACTTGTCTAAAACAGTGGAAAAACAGAGAGGTTACCATTTATTTCCAAGTGGGTTAGGCAGGTACTCAGAAAAATATTAAACTTTTCAAAGTATTTCAAATATTTTACCAATTTCACTATGAATCATATTTCCCATGAGATGAAATAAATATTGGTAATAAATAGTGACATCTGAAGGCAAGAAGCACTAAAGTGAGTTTCATAATAACATAAACAATGAAATTTCCAAGGTAAGAAATTATATTTAAAGCCATTATATCAAAGTAAATTCAGAAAACAAGACTGGCTTTCAAACTAGGAATGACCACCAAGCAGAGTTCAACATACAAGCAGCAATTTTGGGAAAACATTGTATAAATAGTTACGTGGTGATTTTTTCTGATATTTACAACAGCTTGAGAAATGGACAGGAAATGCAAAACAATATTACTAATAGCAATAAGCCAATAAAATATACATTTGGGTGAATCCCTTTGTTCCCTATCTATTGTTAATGCTACATAATTTTATCTGACATACTGCAGTATGGTGAAGTGAAAATCTGAGAAACCAAACCAAATCTGTATGCTTCTTCTAATTGTTTAATATGTAAGGAGTTCTTTCTTTTGTTATCATTCTCCCATACATGAATAATATTTCTGATCAGTAATACAAACATTAGCAGCAGGAACAAAAACTTCTAAGGCAAGTAAACTGTACCTTGGTTTCTAGTATCTTAAGGAGATAATCTAATCCTTGATGTTCTGTCAGTATTACCCTGGTTTCTCTGTCATTGCTAATTACTTCTAAGGTTTTGAGGGCTAACAACTGAATAACTGGGTATTCAGATTTCAGTAGTTCCAGCAAGGGTGGAATTACATTCAGTTCACGAACTGCAGCACGGCTTTGAAAATCCTGCAGTAAAATATTCAAAGGAAGAGTGTAAGTGATAGAGAACATAACAGCACATCAATTCCTGACTTTACAGAAAGAACAGGGAAAATCTGATTTCAAACACACAACAGTGAGTCAATACTCTGGAACTTCCAGTTCTGAAGATTTCTTTCTTTTCAGGTAAGAATCAAACTGAATATATTTAAAAAACTCCCCCAAAACATAAAATCCAAATATTTTTCATGAGTGAAGTATAGATTACAGTATCTCATTATGGCTAAAGAAACCTATTTATTTTTGGTTTTGCCATGTTTATCTCAACGTACACACATTTCTTTGAGAAAGTTTTTTAAATTTAGTTTGATCATTTTGATTTACTTCATTTGGAGGGAAAAGATAGTTTTCATACTCTACTGTGGTTGCCTGGTTGCATCTTCTTTTGTTTCAATAGCTATAAAATGACAATTTAAAATTTAACTTTAAACAGCATATATGCTGCTTAATAAAGAACAGTAGTAGATTACACTAAAATAGAAAAAATATAAATAAATTACAATTTGCTTTTAAATAGCTTATTGCACATGTGCAGCATGCAATTACCCTTATCAATATAAGCAAGCACCAGGTGCAGTTATCCAGATATACCCTGCAACAAAGACAGCGAGATAGTAAGAAAGGGGAAAGAGTAAAATGTGATTCTGAATAGACATGCTCTGATGCCCCAAAAGAGATAGAGTTATAAACTGAATTCATTATTGAATTGATTCGCTTAAGCCTTGGAAGAGAACTGCCATACAAATGCATCATTCTTTTGCTAAGCAGCATATGGATGACATTAGTGCTGAGTGTGAAAGAAGCCAATAACAAATCTATTCCTTCCAATATGGAAAGTAGTTGTTGACAACATTCACCTATCATTAGAAAGTTGTTTAAAATCATGACTATGGGACTTGTTGGCCAAAACAAGGCAGAATGCAAATTCTAGTTCTTTAATTTACAGGATTATTCCTATCTTTTGGATAGACAGGTTATCCTCTGATTACTGAGATTAACATTTTCCAAATAAGAAAACAAATTCATATTTAATTAAAACCACATCTGAATTTGATTCTGATCTCACTTACATTGCTGTACAGCAAGGATAAGTGCATTAAGTTCAACAAAATTAGAGTCAAACAAGCTATATTCATGTGACAATCAAAGATTTGGGTATAGGGATTTCAAATACATTCATGTACACAGGACAGTAAAAGAATGAAATATTTTTAAATGATTAACCCTACAGGGCATGAGGGGAGAGAGCTTATCTGCCTCTGTAATTAAAAAAAAAAAAAAAAAAAAGCCTTTACCTGCACCAGGAGATAGATACATTCAACTGAATTCTTGTTAACATCAGGATCAGGGCTACCTAGCAGTCTGATAAGTGGTTCTAGTCCGCCTTGCTCAAACATTTGTAGTTTACTAGTATATTCAGCAGCCATATGTGCTAGACATAGAGTAGCAAATTCATGGATGACTACGTCTTCTATGGGGAAAAGAAACAAATATTTTAATTAAGTTTTATTCAACACAGTATATGTTCACTAATATGGTACTTTAAAGTATTATTTAAAGTCAATAAACATTAGCGTTAATCATACCTTACTTTTCCATAAACATGTTGTTCCATCTGTCCAACATAAAATACTACTCACTGAATAGCTGAGCTGTGCCTATAAAAGCAATTACCTATTTAATATGTATTATGGCAAATCATAAGTTATAAGGAAGATTTTATTAAATTGTCCGATCAAATGGCAATAGTAAATTATTTCTGACAGTATTCTTATACAAGAAAGGAATACTACAAGTTACCTTCCGGTGCCAGCCGTGATATAAGTGAATTTGTGACATCCATTTCTCTCAATAATTTCCTTACATCATCTACAATGAAATAAACACAAATATGAGGTCTTTTGTTTGGCTAGCTGAACTGAGTAAAGAAACAGGTCTTCTGCTCCAAATGAAAGGTGCTTAGGTTTACTCCCTGAGCAAGAAAAAGATCTGACTGGGAGTGACACACAGTTCAAGTTACAGCAAGATCGTAATGGGCTCAGAAAACATATGCAGGAGATTCTCAAGCACCAGACAACATATTCTATGCTGTTTGATATATAGAAAATTCCCCAATCCTTCATTAAAACTTCATTCAGAATACCTGCATCTAGTTAGTTCTTATTAAATATTGCACAGTTTTAGTTGTCAAAAAAAGTCATGCCCCAATAATTAAGATTATTTGTAGGTATTAAGACTTTTTATTGAACTAAAAACAATCCTTCCATTATTTAATTTTAAAGCCATCATTTTCTAATTTTCTGCTAACACAGCCCACATTGCAAATTGAAAACATAAATTATATTAGTCGTATTGAAACCTCAGTAACGACTTTCAGAAAGCATTTTTATTGTTGTCAATAGCAAACTAGCAAAAATATGATAACTGGATAGAAAAAATGAAATACACTTTTTGTGACAGATTTCATGTGATCTTAAGGGCTGTGTTGTTACTGTCAACACATCAGAGTGTTAACATGCAAGAGAAAAGGTATGAAGTGAATATATTTTTAAAGGGAGAAAAAATAAAGTTGTGAACATAAATGGAAGATCTGGAATCATTCAGACCCATATTTGTGCAGTAGCAGAGGATGCCAAGGTCTGAAGGGAATAATTGTACACTAGTGTCAAGCTGAAGGTAGGGTAAAGGGCATAAGGTCCAATGCAACAAGAAAAGCAGGCAGCAGTTGGTGAAAAAGACTTAAATAGGACTTAGGACATCACCATGGAAAACAGTTGGGCAGATTATCTACCAAAATAAGATGTTATTAGCTAGGTGTAACTTTATAAAGCAACGTAAAAGTAACAGCCACTGAAACTCAAGCTTATCTTCCTTATTTCTTCATCATCTCCAGGTACATCTACACACCAGCTTCACCATTTGGCACTCTCACTCACCTAGCATGTATGTAATACATTCTCACCTTATAAAAAGGTACAGGAAAATCTGCATATACTGTGGTTGAATCATCTAATAATGTTATGGCTACACTAGATACACTACACTGCTGCGAATGCAATGTCTCCAAGAGATGCTCAAGACAGGCTGAATTTCACTAGCTCGGATACTGATAAAACATCTACATCAGCACTGACCTGCCAAAGAAGCTGAGCAAATATGCATGCCAGTGCTGGATATTTCAGTACTTAGATTGCTATCAATACCTGAGTTAGTTACTTTAAATCTAACTCATCTTTTCTCCCTTATCACTGCAGCTATACAGCATCTGCAATATATGCCTTCAGTAACAACTGATATTTAACCACAGCATTTTCTGTAGATGATAAATACTTTTTTTTCCTTTTCTTCCAACTTTTGTAAAAGACGAGAATGTGCTATGTCCACTTATATAGTCAGGCTTTTCCAGACAGACAGAATTCCAGAAATAAACTGTTTCAATTTGGCCCTGTCATATCAAAAATAAGGGTTGGAGGGAAATTCACTTCTCCTGTAATTTTTTTTCAAAATCAGCAGACCTCACAAACTTGTTCCTGTGTTTTGGGCAGTTAATACAGGAATTTTTCACATGGGCCACCTATTCCTTTAACATTTACACTCTTACACATTGAAAAATATTAAGAAATGGAGACTCTTACGATTAGAAGCCATGATCCCAAATACCATAACAGCATTTCTGCGTACAATTGGATCTTCATGTGAAATGAGTTTATATAGAGGTTCCACTGCTCCAAGACCAAGAAGTGTCACTTTGTTTTCATCACCTGAACAGTAATTAGGTTAAAAGTCTGGTATAAATGCAACAACAAGCCAACAGCTCTCATGTAACAAAGTTACCAGTAGTTACCAATCTTTTTTTGGACTACAGAATCAAAGAAGCCCTCGCCTTTGGTGCCAGGCCTGATCATGTCCTCGTTGATCCAGACCCTGCCCCTGCCCCATGGACTGGACTTTCTGGCTTGACCTGAGACCTGCCTCATTACGACGGACTTGCTTGGCAATCAGTGGACTGTTGGCCAAGCCTGGGTACCATCAGCAGACCTGTTTTCCTCGCCTTGCCCTTGCCAGGATGTTCGCTGCCCCATGCTGACCTTGCTGTCATCCTTGGCTCCTGGGTCCCCTTTCTCTGTAGGGCAGCCTGCCCTTGCTGCTACCTGACAACATGGACTACCTCTAATAGATGCAGTGATGCCTGCTATTAACTGAATTTACAGATAATCCAAAACAATTGCTCATAAAGCTGGGCATTTCAGTGGGATAATAACTAGATGGGTCATACTATAACACAAGAGATCTCCAGGGGTGACCTTTTGACAGATTTGAACAGGAGTCAGGAAGAACCTGTCCTTACCTTGTGATGGTAAGGAAGAACCATCACAAGCTGTGAGGAAGGTTATAGTTTGGCTCAGCACCATCAGGTATCTAAGGTCATTGATTCCTTTAATCCATCTCTGGACGTGTCTTTAAAAATCTACCAGTTACAAGAGAGCTCACCTCAACCTGGATATTTCAGATACATATGATGAAAATAATTACTTTAAGAAACATTAATGAGAGAAAAGTCAAGCACTCAAAAGCCAAAAATTCCAGTACTAGAGTTGACTATTCAAATTAAAATATGCCCTTCTTAATGTGTATAATAGATAGTCTTTAAAAACACCATCACCTGCTAAAATTTCCTTGCGATGTAGCACAGGAACAGTGCTCTAGGATTAATTCACGTTTGTATAATAAAAGGATGCTTCTGTCTGTTGGACACCCACCTCATTAACTGAAGACTGCAGGAGTAGTACAAAGGATAGTTTCCTATTTGGGGAAGTAGAGGTGAATGCTACTATAAAGAACCTCATTTTATTTTCCTCTTTTCTTACCTGCCTATTTTATTTTCCTGAAAAATAAAACAGATAATTCATTCTATGGATCTGCACTACCCCTCAACTGAAGCAATTTCCAAGATTTGGATCATTAAAACCCGAGTTTTCTACCACCCGAGAATGGACAACTTCGTAGCTGAATATGCTCTGGGTAAGCAATAAACAGGAGTGTTTTGCATGATTAGAGCCTTCTGTTTCTTCTCACTCAAAAAAAAAAACCCACCCCATGAAACAAAAGCCAAAACCTGCTTATTTCCTTTGTTCCCACACCAACCTTATAATTTATCCTCTAGTGAACAGTGGGAAAAGCTCCCTACCCTTTCAGGGTACAAGGAGGCAATGTGAGAAGAAACCAGAGAACTATGCTCATTCTCAGGCTAAAACCCAGTCAATTAAAAGACAAGAACAACTTTTTATTGAGGAGTGGGACTTAAATTACTAGCAATATCCATGAATTAATTTTGATGTGAAAACAACCCCTTCCCTTGCACAGTACTGCAAAAAGTTATAGTCTAGTCTTCTGGAAGATTACAAGAATACCTACATTAATAATTTAAAGGAGTATTCATTTAGTAGAAACAGCAAAATAAAATGTCTGTCATCTTATTGTGTTCCATATGTTACTGTGGACACTAGGGGAGGAGCCAGAAAAGAGTTTATAGCAGGCGATTCATAGCTGTCTCCCAACATTTCAAGTTCTCTCTTCACATATTCACAAATTGTTTGCATGTCCTCAGCCAAACTTGCCTTTTTAAGCTGAACTTAAACATTTTTCAGAACCCAAATAATCCCTAGACAACTGTCAAAGCCTCCAGCTTTTCTCTCATAACTTCAGCAGTGCTGATAATTACTATCAGCACAATAATCAGCATACAAAACCATAATCTTTTAAGGGAACATAAATTAAATGGCAATTAATACAAAAATAGATGAATTATACCAAGAATGCTACTAGTGTATGCCAGTTTGACTGGAGTGGGTGGTGTGGAATGAGTAGGATACAGCTTAGGAAATTAGGTGCTTCACAATTTTGAGCCTTTGTTAAACAGTTGTCTAATGGGCACCCAGAACATGATGCTTAATTATATGTAATTCATACAGGGACCTTAGAGGATTTGTATCTTAGAGACTTGTTAGATTTTCAATACATGCAGAAATAAGCTAGATAATGGAGGCTGACAGATCACTGGTAAATTATATATCACAGAAGTACTGACACAGAGAAAAATGAAAAACTAACATAAACAGACTAAAAAGTAATTTTCATTCACAATACACAACCTATCAAAATACAAGAACCTTGAAATAACTATTTTTCCATTTTCAACTATTTACTAGTACAAGAATTTCAAAGTTTAACATAAAAATTAGAATCTTATCCAAGATGCTAGTGTGTTGCTAATGGCAAAACAGATCTAGATTGTATTTAAACAAAGCTCCATTAAAAAGAGAACATCTATACAATTGTAAAACCAAGCATTAAATATTTACTTCATGTAAATCACAGGACTTCTTTATAACTGCAACTATAGGTGCGACAGATATTTCAGAAAACCCCCAAAACCTTGAAAGAAACCTTTGACATTAAACAAAGATGTTAGCACTAATAAACTAAAAAATTCTGAACAACTATCAAAATGTAAGCAAGGCAGAGAAAAGCTTACCAAAAAAAGACTAACCTTTTGATGCAAATTTATATATGGCATCACATGCTTTGGCCAAAACTTCCTCTTCAGGAGAACTAAGCATTAGCACAACTGTTGCTGCTGTTTTGCTTTCAATTAATAAAGGATCAAACTACAAACAAAAAAGGAAAGAACAGTCTGAGTTTATACCACAGCACACTGTAAGGCTCAGTAGACTCTCACATTTCATTAAAAAAAATAGTTTGAGATCTACAGTGAATTAGAAATGTTATCATGGGTTTCTATATACCTAGAGAAATTCAAATTTTTAACAACAATTTGAGGTGTTGCTGAAAAACAAGAAAGAATAATTGACTTCAAAACTGAATCATGATTTCATCTTGTATGAAAATTTGGGGAAACCTTGGTAATTTCCTGTACATGTAGGGCGCTGTGAAGGCAAGAGACTATGAAATGCTGCTACATATGAAAGAGAAGCATCCTGAGGCATCAGAACCAAACACGGAACAACCTGTGGAAAAACATTTCTGACAAGCAGCCGTGCACAGAACCTATGAACTTAGATGCTGCATGAGAAAAAGGATGTGGTTCTTCAGTGTCATTACTATTTTGTGATAGTTTCAAAAAAATATACAGTGACCTTTCCTGTGCCTTCTTCAACTCAGTTCATTTGTCAAACACTAGCTTACCATGATCCTGTACTAGCTGAAACATTTTGATGATACGATCCCAGCTCAGTCAGCTGGAAGTGATACAAAGTGTTCATTTCCATTTCTGACCTCTCTCATACAGAAAGAAATCTTCCAGGAAATCCAGCTGCTTTGACCCTCTTAATAGACTCTTTGGGACTCAGATATTTTGAGAAAGGGCACTCTTTTAAAAAAGCCTTTTGTTCTTTAGTAAGACTCAAGAATTTATGAAAATTTTACCCATAAAAAAGTTTTAATCTTATTTGGGTTTAAAATACAATTTTTATATATGAAAACTCTCTTCTGTCCCACTCTTGTCACACTCAATGGCCACAAAGTACGTGTGTTACATACAGGAGCTACTAAAATACTGGAGTCATACACAGTCTCTCAATATCAATGTATTTATCTTCAAAATACAGCAGATTAACCATTTAAGATAGTATATTAAAATAATTTGCATTGCTGTTACAATATATATTAATACTGTGTATACCTTAAAATATCTATTATTTGTTTTACTTCATTTTAAAACCTTCTAATAGCTACATCAGAGACGTGTTGCTGAACAACAAGGGCATGGAGATTTACATATGTCTCTTGTCAATCAAGGAAATTATTTGGAGCAAATCTTCATCAAAGTTATGAGTGTGCTGGAAAGAAAATGAAGAAACAGGAAGCTTTTTCTCCTCCTGAACTTGTTCAAAAATAAGGCAAAATATGATGTTAATGCCCAGTCTTCTCAATGTGCATTTTTGATGGGTTCTCAAATCAAAGCAATTTCATTATCTTCCATGAGGCATTTCACACAAATTAGAGTCTGCAAGATCAGTTTCTGTGATAGTTAAAAGGTTGCCTAGCTAATGTGACTAATTGGTTTCCCTGCCTTCAAAAAAAAACCTGAAGACCCTTTCCAACTTGATGCTTGCTGTGACAAGTAGGAGACATGGGACAAGTTGTGGAACAAAGCTTGTTTGTAAAGAAACTATAAGCAGCTTATCACACCACAGGTCGTTTTGCTCAATAACAACTTGGCAACAAGAATCAAACCAAATAGTGGCACAGTGGTCCAATTTACATCCTAGTGATGGGCCTACAATGCTGGAATCCTTTATGGGAGTCCTCTCTTCAGATCATAAGGAGGCAGAAAACTCAGGTCACAGCCTGTACTTACAGCTTACCACAGCAAAAGCCCTTTTTGTTGGTTCATCCTATCCATAGGAGAGGAGTATGCAAGAATTACTAAGATATGATTGAAAGTTCCTTTTGTCACATTCACACTTCTTCTGTACCTTGCAGGGACAGAAGAAGATCCTCCATATAAGTGCTATGATGTAAGCAGAGACATAATGTTTCTCTGGGAAAAAAAGTATCCCAGTCCACTCTAGCCTATTACTGGATCAGTCCCTTGGAGGCAATGGTAGATAGAAGTAAGAGATATGACATGACATTATGCAAAAAATGTATTTAAATTTCAGCTTGTAAAATGTTCATGACCCTTCAGGTAACAAGTTCAGAGCCCTATATACTGCAAATTTAAATTATCATTAGTATTACATGAATACTAAACAGATGTGACAGAGTCACTAACCAAACCCAGATGTACACATGCTATTTTCCAAATATTTTGCAAATTGAGAACTTTTAGCACATGGGTCACAGCAAGTGGGGAAAACAGATTTTGGCAAGGAGAAAAGGAAATCACTTCTGACAATTCTTTATAGGCTGCAGCCAGCATACAACTTCCTTTGTGACTAGGTAGATCTGCTCTCCAGCACAAGAGGGGAAGAGTGTACCCCCATATCTAGAAATATTTTTGTTGCATTTAGCTTTTTGATTAGTAGAGAACACTAGAACTATGTTTAAACTGTGACTGCTTTATCAGTATGGGTACACTGTATCTGCAGTTTTGCACCTAATGTGGATATAGTTAAACCTATGAAAATGCACTTTGTTCCAATATAGGAAAACAACCTAAGGAGGCAATAGAAATCATACTACTTTGACACCGTAATTATGTCTGTTGTAAGGTGTTCTGCAGCTCGGCTGAACACAGATTACTTCTCTAAGACCAATGCAGCTATATTGTCAAAAATCTTTACGCAGGTATTGAGTATGAGCTTGTCAGGGCACTTTTTATTCTAGCAAAAGGAAAACTTTTTTCCTAAATACAATCCTTTGCTCCCTTGCAGCTGCTCCTCAAGGGCACCTCTGGTACAGCACCTCACATGCTGAGGCTGCCATCTGAGCATTCCCAAAGGTGGCTGCAGCAGAGCAGAATTCTTACCACACCTCAAACGTCCTTCCTCCACCCAGCCCTGAAGATGTTCTCCACCCATACTGATTGTGAGCCTCCATTAATAACACATTCTGCTATAAAGTAAGAATATAAATAATAAAAGAATAAATTACAATCTACATTTTCTCTACCGAAATTCAAAATGGATTCCTAATAGATGTCAAAATCTATTGCAGACATTTTAATTACATTAGGCCTTGAATGAAAGGTGATTTATAGTTAAAGAGGCAGAGTCAAATCCAACCCTGCAGAAACTCCACTGCCAACAGCACGGCTGAGTCTGGCCAAATGCATGGTTTTGGGATGAAATTGTAATTTTTAGTAAATGCTGTTAGTCCTTCAGAGAAAAATAAATTAAACAAAAGGATTGCCCTCAGATAAAGTTTAATAAGAAATGAAATATGAAATAAGAGTTTTCAGTCTCAGTAATTTATTTATATTGATTAAATACCAAAGACACTATTATGTTGCTCCATTTCCTTTGCCTCTCTACTACTCACAAGTAATTGTATAAAACACAATTCACTGACAATTCCTAAGCTTTATCACAGGTTGGAGCATGAGCAGAGTGAATTGATCTAGTCTCTACTCATTTATATAGACATCAGATTCACTGCTACTGTCTGAAATATTTAATGGTCAGCTTCCTATTAGCAGTATTTTTGACTTAAAACATAATAAGAAGAGTCACTGAAATGAACATAAGTTTAAAAATTAAGAGGCCTGAGCAGGGCATTGATTTGCTGGGAAGTAATATTTTCAGTCAAAAATATCACAGAACTGGATGTAACATTTCCTTATCATAATGCCAGCATAGCTAGGGTTCATTGTTTTGTTATCAAGATTTGCTCCAAAATGTAGACTTTCCCCTATGGTACATATAGGCCAGATTAAGTGCTACAATAATAATCTTGAAGTCACACATGACCTTGAAATAAACACAGAAATCTATCTGGTTTAATGAGCAATAACATTCCCAACACTTAGTTTGTATTAAGAAAAATAAAATAAATGAAAAAATGCTATAATTCAAAACTCCTATATGTCTCTGACCATGATTTTTGTGTGCATTTGACTTTGAGGCTGTTGGAATCTGCTGAGTATCTACTTTTTTGGCTTCCATCAACCCATTCATTTGAAACGCTAAATCGAAGGTAATATAAAATGTTTTCAGTCAGACTAAAGGTCCATCTAGCCCAGCATCCCATCTCTGACAAAGGCCAGTAACTGGTGTGTGCAGCAGACTATTAAACTTTGCTTACATTCCCTCCCAAACTCCAGCAGTCTGCAACTTAGAGACCTGGTAAGCTAGAGGTTTTATCTCTGTGTTAAAAAAGGCCAAGAGAATTTTTTCGCCAGTTAATTAGGTAAATAATTTTTGAAGACATCTGTACTTTAGCTATCTTTAATATTCTGAGGCACAAGTATCACAGTTTAACAATGTCTTAAGTAAATAGTAGTGCCTTTTCTTTGTATTAATTTATCACCTGATAACTCTATTTGTTCCCCTCCTCCCCAAAGTTCTTTCACTGTGAGAAAGTGAAATAAATGATACCTGTTTGCCTTCTCTGTACATGCATAATTTTCTAGGCTTCTATCATATTCCTTTTCACAGTCATTTCCTTTTGGGGATGAAGAATCCTACTCTATTTGATCTTTCCCAGTACAAAAGATACTCTTTGATTATTCTTGTTGAGCACTTTTCCAGTTCAACTTTATCCTTTTTGAGATGCAGGAATCACCACTGTTGATGGCATTCAACATATGAGTGTCTAATGGAATTGTTAGTGGTACAGTGTTTTGCCTTTTATTTTTTTGTTAATAATTTGAAATGTATTCATTTTTTTGACTGCTGACTGACTGACACTTTCATGAAGATAGCCCATTAATTCTCATAGGCTGGATGACACAGGTTTCAGAAAAAATCCCCATGACATTCCACTGATAATCTCTCTCCATTACATAAACTGAATTCTAATTTGTTTTCTAACCTTTGCTTTCTATTTTACAACCAGATATTATAGCCATAAGAGGACTTTCTCTTTACCTGTCAGCATTTATGTGAATGAAGAGTCTGGTTTAAAGACCTGAAAAATCTAAATAACAGTACCAACCAGATCACCATTATCCTCTTGCTCACTGACTTCTCTAAACAATTTGAATAGATTTTTAAGGTAAGATTTTTCTCTACACAAGTAATGTTGATTCTGCCCCACTATTACTGTATCTACTCACATACATATTTAAGTTTTTTAATCATTCCTACAAATTAAACCAGTGTAGAAGACAAACTATCTGTCCTGTAATTACGCAGATATTTCTTTTTAAAAATAAAATTATTTTCTACCCTCCATTCCTCTAGTACAAAGGATACATATTAAATACCATAAGTAACAGTACTGCAATTTCATATTTTAATTATTTTACAGTTAGAACAATATCTAGGCAAATACTATTAATTCACATTTGGGAAATTTATTTACATTTGTTTTAGTGATTTGTTACATAGCTTCTTCTTTTGGCACAAAAATAATTCATTTTGCTTTTCTTTTATGGCTGTAATCTTCATATTACACCTAGATTAGCAGAAAGTTTCATTCTGCGAAGCTTCTTGCATCTAGCGATTTTGAAAAAGCTTTAGTAGTAGTTATGATATCTTCATTAGGTCTCTTGCAAAATATTTTGCATCATTGTGGTTTTACTTTTAATTTATTTTAGCACTCTTTTTCTCATTTAGATTCAGAATCCACTTTCTGAAGAATGTCTTCAGTTCTAATAGCCTCCCGCTATTCTATTGTTTATATATGTTGGCTTTTTTTTTAATATCCTTTTGAAGTATTTTTTAAACTGACTGATTACACATCTGCTTTATGCTTGTACTTTTCATAGACCACTTACAAGCAGTAATATCTTTGATATTCTTCAATCCCTCTTCCTTTACCTAGAAAAATACCGTTAACATACCTGGGTGTATGTGCCATAGTTTAGAAGCCACTTCCTAGTCACGCTAATTGTTTCAGTTTCTGAGATATCCCAGAGTATCACAGAATAGTTGAGGTTGGAAGGCACCTCTGGAGATCAGCTAGTTCAACCGTCCTGCTCAAAGCACAGTCAGCTAGAGCGCATTGCTCAGGACCATTCCTAGTCTGGTTTTGAATATCTTCGAGGATGCAGGCTCCACAACCTCTCTGGGCAACCTGTTCCAGTGTTCAACCAGCCTCACAGTAAAAAAGCTTTTTTCTTGTTTTAAACATAATTCCTGTATTTCCATTTGTACCCTTTGCCTGTTGTTTTTTCACTGGATATCACTGAGAAGAGTCTGACTCCATCTTCTTTACACCTCCCATCAGGTATTCATACACATGGATAAGATCCCCCTGAGTCTTCTCTTCTCCAAGCTGAACAGTTCCAGCTCTCTCAGCCTCTCTTCCTATGACAGATGCTCCAATCCCTTAATCATCTTCATGGCCCTTCACTGGACCTGCTCCAGAATGTCCATGTCTGTCTCGTACTGGGGAGCCCAGAACTGGACACAATACTCCACAGTACTCACCAGTGCTGAGTAGAGGGAAAGGATCAGGTCCCTTGACCTGCTGGCAGTGCTCTTCCTAATGCAGCCCAGGAGGCTGTTGGTCATCTTTGCTGTAAGGGCACATTGTTGGCTCATGTTCAATTTGTTGTCCACCAGCACCCCCAAGTACTTTTCTACAAAGCTTTTTGCAGCTGGTCAGCCCCCAGCCTGCACCGGGCCATAGGATTATTCCTCTCCAGATGCAGGACTTTGTTGAACTTCATGAGATTCCTCTCAGTCCATTTCTCCC
The DNA here is from genome assembly GCF_036417845.1 of Apteryx mantelli. Lineage (NCBI taxonomy): Eukaryota > Metazoa > Chordata > Aves > Apterygiformes > Apterygidae > Apteryx > Apteryx mantelli. The sequence goes on along the minus strand of NC_089979.1, from coordinate 149,841,852 downwards.
ATCTGTCGAGGTCTCTCTAAATGGCAGAATAACCATCTGGTGTATTAACCACTCCTCCCAGTTTTGTAATGACTGCAAACTTGCTCAAGGTGCACTCTGTCCCATCATCCACATAATTAATGAAGAGTATAAACAGCATTGGCCCCTGGGGTCACCATTAGTGACTGGCCTCCAGCTGGAATTCATGCTACCAATCATAACCCTTTCAGCCTGGCAGTTCAGCCAGTTTTCAGTCTTCCTGAAAGCTAGTCCATTTACCTAGCCCATACTTCACCAGTTTGTCTATGAGAATGTTACAGGAGATAGTATCAAAAGCCTTACTAAACTCAAGTCAAATTAACATTTAGGTATTAATTGACCAAAAGAAGGTGTTTCTGTGGAGACTGAATTTCAGGAGTTGACAGCACCACTTCCTGTATTCCAGCATAGCTTCCTTTTTAACATCAGTGTTGTGAATGAAGCCATTTTCAAAAATATTCAGATATTTATAGTCTTCTTTCAGGGCTAATGCCTCAGTACTTTCTCTAGTGGTGAGCTTAGACTTCTACTTTTATATCTATGCCCTAATTGATGGACAAATAGTAAAAACTTCTAGACCAAACTTAATGAAGATATCATATGAAAAGTTCCTATAATCTATGTCAAAGCTACCATATTTTATCTGTCTGAAATATAGTTTAAGGTTATCCATACAAAGAAGCAAGCTGAAAGCAGTATTTTTCCTGGAGAAGTCCAGTCCTCAGAAGAAAAGATAATAGTAAAAGAGAAATTATGAAAGGCAGGGACAACAGAGTCCTCAGAAATACTCTCTGATACATATAAACAGTGGCTAGGCTGAGAACAGGTTTTACACCTGTTTCTAGAAATCTGTAAAAATCAGTGGTCATCTGCAGTACCATATATTCTCAGTGCATTCTACATGCACAAAGGCCCTCTTACAGTCTGTCCACATTATCTCGAGGCTTCTTTTCTTGGACTTGACAGTTTTCATAAACAGTTTATTAATCAGAAGATAACAGCTAATATAGCTTGTATTTTGTCTGCATTTTCTGCCATCTGAAATAGCCAAGCCAAATTTAGAGGTCTGAAATCTGATTTTACAAGATCACTGATAACAATATTCAAATGGCTAGAATATCTGTTTGGTTGCTAGTTACAGCTAATCAATAATCTATTTTCATATTTAATAGTTTTGCTATGCAACATTCAGTTGTTTTCTCCTGATAGGACTACTAGAGGGAATGTGCTAGTCTGAAGCACAATAATGTTAAGTATTTAAGCCAAAAACTGCAGATGCCATCTGGACTTCACTCTTTCCAATTCTTTATTTTTTAATGGTTCTATTGACCACTTTTGCAAGTTTGTTTAATTTTTCCAGTTGTTAAATATCTTTTATAACATTATTCACAGATTATTGTAGTAGTTAGTAGGCGGTACCATACTTTTCTCCAGAAAATCTGATGGCATCTTTTGGATCTAGAAACTGTGGTTCTGCTTCTACTGACTTTCTAGATATTTACTGAAATGGTCTCTTTTTATTACTGTGGAGGGGGTTAGCTCATCTCTATGTCTTAATTCTATCATACCTATCAATTTTTGGTACTATCATACCTTTCAATTTTTTTCTTAGGCTGCAAAGATACTTTGTTTTAATTCTTCAGGTCTGTTTTATGGAGTCTTATGCACAGACAACTTCTTTGTGTTTCCTCCTTGTTTTTTAGGTCATTCCATGCAGAAAAGGAATGTTTTGATTTACCCTCTCATGTTTCTTTAACAGTTTTATCTCAAGTCTCCTTTCATGAGGATTCATTGGTGACTACAGCTTATAACTTACATTTTTAATACTCATCTTTCCACAGAACAGTTGGGCAAGAACAGATATCAACTGCTAAGCCTCAGTGATGTCATGACTTTGGATATGGAGTTGAACCGGAATGACTGACTTTTGATAGGCTGGTTAAGATCCTGCTTCCTCATCAACTTAGTCATCATCTGGTGAAGAATTCATATTATACTCTGTTCAATGTTTCAGGCTTATTTCCTCTACTTCTTCCTGAATAAAGCAATTAGACTCTTAAAATGTCTATATTTTGAATTGCTACCATTATTTGGGTCTCCCTCTACCTCATGGCTTTGCAGAAACTCTCAAAAAGTACGTATAAATTAGTCCTAGACCTTCAACCTCTAGAGTCATATACCACCATTATTCTGTAGTTGGCTTCAGCTCCACTACTTCTCACTGTGGAACTCCCAATGATACTGGAAGAACTTGAACTGCTGCTAGTGAATTTGTATCTTTGCAAAAGATCCAAAATACATAGTGTTGTCATTTTAAATATTTGTAAAACTTTGCATTCAGTAAAAAACTCTGCAGATGCATCTCGTCTCTTATTTTTTTCATGTTTCTCCTTTCTCTCCTTTGATTTTTACAAGTGAAAGGCTAATACTGTTCTCCCAATAAAAAGAAGCCTGGATTGTTTCATACATTACTACTTGCAAAGCCTGCCAAAGACAACAATCTCCACAAAGAACTATACATGCCCAGTCACTCTGGTTTGCATGCTGTCCAAAAAAAGCAGAAACAGAATCATCTTTAAAAGACATTTTTAGAATTATGTGGGTAAGCTAGTGGAGTAAGGAACTATGTAAGGATGGTAGAGCTGGGCCTATAATTGTGTAATGTTTATTTTATAGCACATAGAAGTTTATTAACTTACCACATCCTTGGGTGGAGACTCTACTTCCTTCTTTACTTTTTTACCCATTCTAAAAACAAACAAACAAAAATATAAAAGTAGACAAACAAACTCCATTCTGTGTTTTAGGAATCAGCTTAACGGTGATTTAGGAAAGCTTGTAAGACAGACTTTCTCATTTGTTTGACCCATCCAATCAGTCTAGACAAATTTGACAAATTCTTTGGCATAACAATTTCTTTGCAGAAAGTTGTTCCTTTTTAAACAGTAAGGCTTCATTTGTGCCACAAAACAAACTTCCTAACACTTGAACACAATTGGTAAAATACATCTACCGACAAAATAAATTTCTAAAAAGAAGGATGTAAGACATCACAGGCTCAAGCTATAATGTTGTAAAAATATATCGGACATGTATTTCTATAAGTCAGTTTTATTTGCATGTATAAATCAGACATGAATACAAAGGTCCTGTTAGGGTATTTTGGTCCTCAGCTAGGACAACTTTTTACAGCCTCCCTGTCATTTAAGAGATTATTATCTAGTTCAATATGAGCTGCAGACTGGGCAAATACAAAATTCAGGACTGTTGTTTGTTGTGTTCAATAAAATTTGGAGCTGTTCTTGAGTTCTCTGAATTCTTTCAGGTACTGTTCTCCTATCCATAATCCCAAGAAACTGTAACACACAGCAGCAGTGAAACCACTTGATAAGCTCACTCATGAAGCAGCATGTAAAGTCTTCCTACGGATCTGAAGTTTAAAACTTCATAGGCAAGTCACTAAATACTTTAGTTTTAAGAGGAATAACCGCATAATCAGAGATTCTTCAGCCCCATCTGCTTTACCCTTGCACATATATACATGCATACATATGAACACACACACTAGCACTCACTGCATCAGGAAGTGCAGCTTTGGCAAAGGAACACTTAACTTTATATAAGAGAAAAAGTAGAGGACAAACTACTGAAGGTGTATTCAGCAAAAATGATGGACATACTACCCTCTTACTTATGCAGTCATTGTACAAAGTAAGCATCAATATTAAATAAATTAAATTTAATAAGGTTTGCTTATACAAAGGCATTCAGGAAAACTGGATTATTTAAACTGTGTTAAATCCTGGTAGGGACACATGCACACTTATTCAGAATTAACATAGCCTCAAATCAGTTCACCTTAATTCATTTTAGATATGAATTAAGCTAAAACCATTAGAATTTTAATTCTGAATGGGTTTAATAAGGTTTAAACCAAACCATTTTAAAAGTTAATTCAAGTAAAGGTATTCATAATGTTGTACATTTAACGTGCGCAGATTCAAATAATTATACATATTCCAAGATAACCAAAGCCTTAAATCATAAATGTTTCTTCACAATATAAATGCATTTAGCTTTTGAGTCTATTTTCAAGAAACATACATATTTTTCTACATGTTCAGAAACATTTGGTTCCTTGGTAGTATAAAAAACCAGTGTGATCTGTAGCAGCAATCACAGAGAACTGTGGACAATTACTTTACTGTGGATTATGCCCCTCAGTCTGCTTTTTTACTGCAGTGACTCTTCTGGATTTCAATGCCTTCTGTCATCAGATAGTGTTGTCAGCTTGGTCCCCATAAAGCGCTCTGTATTCAGCAATCATTCTCTGACTTGAGGCAATGATGCACATGGATCTCTTTGGCTTACTGATAATTAAAAATGTGTCTTGTGTATTGAATTTTAATCATCTCAGACAATCAATGTGCACAGGTATTGAATGGCTACTGACCCATAAGTGAACTGCTTATTCAAATCTCTTTCTCTCCATAACTGTGTGTCATGTTTTTCTCAGTATGTCTACATCTTTGGTTCTCAGTTCCCACTGTTCTCTGCCATATGTCCATAACAAACTCTTCTATTTTTCAGCCTTATCCTCTCTGATCCCACTAGCATTCACTCTGAAGGATAAGCCTAAGAATTCCACATGTATGCATACACTCCCGTCATATTTTGGAAAACTCAGAGTATAGTCTGTCACTTTACTGTATTTTCATTGTTTCTAAAACTATTTCTGACCACAATTTGAACCAGTGTAAATTAGCTATAAATTACCTAGATTAGTTCTGAGAGGAATCCCTTGTTGAGGAAGAGAGAACTTTTACATAGTGTTGCTTTGCTAATTGAGGTAAGGCTCTTTTAGGATTAGAATGTATGAAAACTTTTATTATTCTAAATATTTAGAATTCAAACAAAATTGAGTGGGATTTATATTTTAAATTTGATTAAATGCTGGGTCTATGTTATCTGAAAATTTTCATTTAAAAATAAAACTCTCTACTATTAAGTAATTAAGTGTAATTAATTAAATCTTTAAGATCAAATAAAGAATATTCTCATTTTAGGAATATTCTCTCCTTTGTGTTCTGTAAGTTTTTAGAATCACAGGACTGTATCACAGGATACTTCACATATATTTTTTGATATTAAAGGGTTGATTTTTTAAAATCAGGCAGGGCTAGAGGTAATAAAAAACTTTGACATAACCGATGCAGTCAACACACAGTCAAGCAATCTATGAATTTATCATCCTATGCTACTTATGGTCCTTCAGCTGGAACTTACCACTTTCAGTGGCAGACAAATTAGCCTATTTTATTTTGCTCCAACTCTGTTTCAGGGCAGTGATATGATCAGGTGTTGTTTCTCAGCCAACAGGACAGTCATTACATCTAAATACATCCTCATTCCAAAATTACAGTTTCTGGCCAATCTTGCTGCCTAAGATCAGTAGACACTTCTTTATTTCACACTGAACTTCATTAGAGGCTCCAGCTTTTCCATAACACCAGAAATACCTCAGTCTGAGCAGTCTGCTCAGTTCAGTTTGATCAGTATCCAGAAAATCTGGGTGGGATCCACTCAACTAAATTAGGTAGCAGAATATAAATTAGTCACCTTCCTTTAAAAGAAGTGGAGAGGTGGTCAATACATTAAATGGCTCTTAAGGCAGATTCATCCTAAAGCAGGTATCTAAAATAAGTCAGGTGACTTGCACATTAAAAATTACTATTTTTACCACTGATGAAAAAAGGAGTTTAGAGCAGCTAGCTCGTATATTGACATCTACACTGTTGATATCTAAAGTTAGTAAGATAAATATAACCATGTTTCTTTGAGGAAGGTCTTGAATGTGGACCTTTCAGTTCAAGAGTAGATCCCTCTAACCTCTTGGCTGTTATATCAAAAACAGGCATTTCTGCCACTTCAAGTAAAATAAGCAAAATTTATTTAGTTTTTTGAAAGAATGGTTGCAGAATGGCTGATTCCAAGTACTGGATGGACCTTAAGATAATGATGCCCATGATCATGGTGCTTTCTTCACTTTATTGGCTTTTTCTAAGAACCTTTCTACCCCGTGTGTATAGTTTCTTAGATTGCAAATCTGAGATATCCACCTATTTCTAGTCACTGTACAAAGAATGAGACTTTGGACTTCTTTGGTTAGAAGCAGTGAGACATTCAGCATTGCTGCTTTTAACTGCAGATACCCAAAGGCTTGACTGGATTTGCCGAGTATTTGTTTTATATTCTATGACAGCTGACTTTTAATTTTTATTTAGAGAAGCCTGGCACTGGCTTTTCAACACATTTTTCCTCATATGTTTGTTGACTAATGAGTGTGCAGACAGGTTTCCTTTCTTAAAAATAAATAAATAAATAAAACAAGATGATGGCTAGCAAGGGACCTTTAATCAAAAAAAAATAAATCTGTAAATCATACTTTGAAGTATGAGGAAAGTGCTTTGGTGGTTACGCTGTTCAACTAACAAAAACTTATGAACAGTTCCTTTACAGTACAGGTTGTATATCTATAATACCAATCTCAGGAGACAGTCCTTTTGCATATCCTTAAAAGCACAATATAATGTGGTCTCCAAGTCAGATAATGCATTTAAAAAACATTATCTGTTCCATTCCCACTTCTATTTTCTAAAACCTTAAATAACAGATAGAACAATCTAAGATCTTGCAAATACTGAATGTTGAGTGAGACATGAGACAAAGTAAAGGAGTAAGTTAAGGACACAGCCAAATGTGGAACTTACCTCTTAGTCATGGAATCAAAGGTTTCTTCTGAGAGCAATTACTTCCAGTGAAAAAGCAGTGCAAAGAGAAGTATTTAAGAATAGCTTCTAACCAGTTATTTATTACATGATCCACTTTGGGAGTTGAGAGTACCATGCTTTAAGAAAGTCTGAAGCTGTGTGACTACAACCTTGCCTTGATTTTCAGGTACCTCCCAAAAATGTTGCACAAGGGAGATTCTTTTTCCCTTTCAGGTGATAATTAGGTAATCTTAATTTAGTCTAGCTAGTTTTAGTAAAGTATTCCTGTTTCTTCCTGTCTCACAGAAATTCAGACATTTTTTCTGTGATAACAGCCAAAATGATTGTTTCCAAACTGGTCATCTTTGATTATTTCAATTGCTTTCTGTTTGGACACTCCAGTTCTCCCACTGCCACCTTCCGGTGCAACCAAAAGGAAGATGCTAAAATTGTAATTCTAATCTTAACAAACGTTCTCACTCCTTTCTTGAGTCCATGTAGCTTTGTCATAATTAAGAGAACAATGGGGAATAGTCTTGAAACTCCCTTATTTCTTTCCCCCACACTCCTGTTTGGGCTTTCTTCTTTCCTACTCCTTAAATTGTCTTCTGTGAAACCTCTAAACATTAATATATTATAAAAACTTGGCTTCATAGGAGAACTAAAAAAGAGATGTCTGGTCCAAATTAATATTCAGTTCCTGAAGATTTATGCTGTATGAAAATAATACATTATAAGTGAGACCAATTAAGTCAACACCTTTGAATCTGCCTGCTCATTCTGTTTTATCTGTGCCCGTGCCTATGTTAGGCAAAAAAATGATCAGGATTAAGTCAAGCATCGGCTATCATGTAACGCATGTTAACTAACTGAACTTGACAAGAATCTGTTCCTAGATACAAAGTAACATCTTCTATTTTAACTCAGCTGTACGAAGTCAATCCCATTCCAGAAAAAAGACTAAATATACCCTGATTATTCTGAGAACTCACTGAAAGATTCCATTTTTTCAAGTGATCTGTCTATAAATCATACAGACCCCCAAAAAATCACAAAAAAAAATTAACAAAATATTGAGAGAGAGGAGTACTCTACAGACATACCCTTAAAAATATAATTAGCTTGTAGTTAGATGAAATGGTGAGGTTTTTAGGTGAGCTAAAAATAATACAATTATTTATTTAAAATTTCAGAACTTATAAGATAGGTTGGTACTTTTTATTTGCACTCTGATATATTACATTAACATTCAGTTGAGTGTTATTTTCAAAAAACCCAAGAGTTAAACAGTTATATTTTCAATAAAAGCTGAGATTCTCAGGTATTTATAAGATTCCAGGACCTAAGACTACAAAAAATATGTGAGATTGTAATAAAAATTTTGAAAGACACAGTCTCTGATTGATAGCAGTGCCTTTTTCATGTGTCCCAGGGACCATATTCAGCTGCTGAAGGTGAATTGCTTAGTATACCTAGTAAGAGGGTATTTCAGTCTCCATGCCCGCTGAAGTCCTGTCAACAGAGATGCTGATTTGGATGATTCTGATACCCTGCCTCGATATCTGTCAAACAGAGTTAATTAAATCTACTAATTCCTTTCAGATAAATCATCAAAAGCAACAAGAACTGAAAGTCAGATTTCTAACGAAGGCCACAGAGACAAGTAGACAAGTTGCTCTCTGTAAATGATATGCTAAAACATTTAAATCAAGTCCTGTTGAGATTCTAAGCTATAGAGGCACAACATATTTTTCTAATTTGTACTGTGTAAAAGATGGTATGTTACTTCATTAAAAAAATGAAGTAACAGGAATTGAAGAACATGATAATGTTCTTTCCCAGTCACAGAGCAACTGAGATGCCTCAGCACAAAAAACCTGCTGTACTGAATAAGGACTGTCCCACACTAGGCCAGTATCCTGCCTCTAGAGTGATAAGAACCAAATGCTTCTGACAAATGCATGAAACCCATCCTCCATCTGTTCCAGGTTTTCTATTTCACTAAAGTATGAAAGTTTAGATCTCCTGAAGTTTTTATGTTCTTCCCAACAATAGTAGTTATTTTTACTGTCTACATAAATGCTTAATCTTTTTCTTAGCTTGTGACATGCTATGGCACAGGTCCAAATGTTAAGTATACTTTATAAACAACTGCTCTTTAGGTTTTAAAAATATGTAAATGGTTTAAATGTTTAATTCTACACAATATTTCCTTGTTCTTGTATTAAAAATTTAGTTAAAAGAAGTCCTAATTTGATCTTTTCTGCTTTCTTTTATAACTCCCTGTTCATTCTGATTTATCACCTTTCTAAACTTATTTTTTCCATACAGCTTTTGCAGACATACATGTTTCTTGCTTCAGAGCCCCTCTATGACTGTTAAATCTTTCTGAGATATGATTAAACTAACATGAAATACTGTATGCAGTTTTAGAACACTACTGATTTATTAGTGACATTATAGCTTTTTGACTATTAATTTTTTACCTAATTTCTTCAGCAAAGATTTTTACCAAGCTATCCACACATTGTAAACAGGTCATTCTCCAGTTGATTATAGTTGATTTAGGTTCACTACTGAAGAGTATATTGTTTCAAATATTCCTTTTGATGTAAATTACATTTCATTTGTCAACAGCGAATTTTATCTGTCATGGTGTTACCAGTTCACCTAACTGCAGAATGTCTCTCAGGAGTTTCTAATAATCTTCCTTAGTCTTGATTAATCTAAATCATTTTATCTCATCAGCAAATTTTGCTTTCTCTATGTTACTTCTCATTTTCAAATTATTAATGAACATATTAAATAACATCTGACTTTGGATATATCCTTGGAGAATCCAAGCTGTGACAATCTGAATGAAGGAGATTTTTAGAAATTATGTGTAAGATTTTAAATGTCTCACTGAGACACATAGTGAAATCCTTCATCCCATGAGAGACTAAGAAAAATTAGCTTAATATTAATCTATAATAAGTGAGAGATAGTAGTTACGCAACCATTTTATGTAGAATAATAGCAGGATACTTTTCATATAGAAGCCAAAGATGGTCTGCCATAGAAAGACAGATATTTTAAAGACGAGTATAAATTAAAGATGTTCTTAAGTTTTTAAGCAATTGTGGCAATCTACGTGTCTTAAAATGAGTGTCCCATATTCCAATTTCACAGGCATATAGGGCTCAAAGCAACATTCTGAATGACTACATCCAATCCTCTCCTATCACATGCAAAACTTCACATTATTCCCACCAGAAACCTATCACACTCTATTTTAAAAACTGTTAGGTATTTTGTTCCCACTTGTCTCCCTGAAAAGCTGTTCCACAAGCTGATTGCTTAAGTGGCTAGGAACCTTTTTTAATTTTTCAGTCTACATTTATTTATGACCAATTTACTGTGCCTGTGTCCTGTTCCAACTTTTGTCAATTACTTTAGTACTTCTTTTCCTTTGCTGGCATTCATCAAAATATATTTAAAGATAGTCATATCCCCACTCAACCTTCATTTTGTTAGGTTAGAGGACTCTTAATATTCTCCAAGAAAATTGATTCTTTATTCTCCACATCATCCTCATACCCTTCCTCTTCTAAATTAATCTCTTGAAAACTCAGATGACCTCAGCTCGGCACAGCTTCCCAGATGAAGTCTCTCCTGTCTTGTACAAAACTGTACTCATACTTCTCTGTCTACCTTGGAAATATCTCAACTCCGTCACAATCATATTTGTGATGTTTATGGTTACATCATGCTGCTGGGGTAGACCTATCATTTAATCTTAACTCCTCATTTATTAGGCTTTAACATGCTAACAGTAAAAAAAGGCATTTGTTATAGTTTAGGATAAAAATACACAGAGCAGGTTTGCAGATATAAGTAGGAACTATAGGACACAGAGGCCCATCTTGGCACTCATCATGGCAGCAAAACACTAGATGATCAGAAAATGACAGCAGCGATAAAATTCATAAAAATGAAATGAGCTGATGCTTTCATCAACAAAGGTGAGAAAGTCAGATTGCTCACAAGCAGCCAACAAACAACGAACAACAGATATGTGTTTATCTTACATAGGCTAAGATAATACTATATTAGGCTACCTCATATAGATGAAGATCATTTTATATTACACAGACGAAGATCATTTCATATTAGCAATAAGATTATAAAAGAAGAGCTCTGTTCTACAGATGAGGTTCCTCTGCTAGCAAAGCCATTCTTCAGGCTAAAATTCCTGTCTGCAGATGCCCCCAGACCTTTAAAACATCAATAAATTAGGTGAAATTTCTTCCCTAACAGCCTAGGCACCTGTTAGTGTTCTTTAGGGTAGAACTTCTGTATTTAAATTTTTGTTCTCTCTTTTTCCTTCTTCTCCCCTCTCTTATCCATACATTTTTAGGTACCACACCTTTCATGTTACTGTCACATATCAATTCTGTTTATCTTATCTGTATTGCACTGTTTCTTCTTTATTCATATTACCTGTTGAAGGTTTTAAACCAAATTCTTTTTGTCTACCATACGGACTTCCTTAGGGTAGGTCCATGGAGGTTTCTTGCTTGCCAGCTCACATCTGAAAATATTGGTCACAGTTACCCTGTGATCAACGAGTTCACTTGTGTCTTTCCCTGCCTTTGTTGACACCAATTTCTAAGCTAGCAGCTTCTAGTAGGAAATACTGTCCTTAGCCCCTAAGTGCAGGACCTTGCATTTTGTAGTTTTAAATTTTAATTAAATTTTAATTATGTTCATTCTCACACACTTCAGTAGTTCCCACTGTTGCCAAGCCTTATGATTTTATTATTAACCTTGCCACTGTTGCTGCTTTTCTTAAAGGTGTAGATGCTGTCATCAAGCAGACGCTAAGTTTTTTTTTTTTTTCGGGGGGGGGGGCTGTGGTTGGAGAAAAAACCTTACAACGTCACCTTAAAAAAATCAAGAAAACCTCAAGATTGTTTTTTAGCTTTGATTGGGACCTTTGACAGCCCACAGTTACACGGTTCTTATCATAAACTGATAACCAAAGCATGTCAGGAAGAGAGAAAGAAACTAAAAAGTTGACCTGAAGATAGCATTAACGATTAACCAGCCGGGGCTCTGCAGGCTCGTTAACGGCGATCACCGCGCTCGACCCAGCACGGAGCTGGCAAGACCACTTCTGCCTCAGCACGAGCCTCCAGGTGCCGAGAACGGGTTACGCTGCTGGCTGCTGACTGCGGCCGCCGCTCGCCGCCGCGCCTCCGAGCCCTCGGCCCACGCAGGGAGGCGCCGGCCCGGACCCCGGGCCCCGGGCCCCAGGACCCACCGCGGGCCGCCGCTCGCTCCCCGGCGCCCCTTCCCCGCGGCCCCCCCGGCAGCCGGGGCGGGGCGGGGGCGGCGGGACCGGCGCGCGCCTCACTCACCCGCCGCCGCCGCCAGGCGCCCGCCCGGGGGCGATCACGCTGCAGCCGCCCGCGCCGTTGTTTCCTGGTTGCTAGGAGACGCCGGTGGGGTCTGTTGCGCATGCGCTGGGCGCCGTGCGGGGGCGGGGCCTGCTGGGGCGGGCCGCGGCCGCCGCCGGCGTGTTGCCCTCTCGCAGCTACCTGCGCCGGGACCCTGCCTTCCCCCAGAGGCGCGCCCCCTCTATTGCCCCGTCGTGTCCGTTTCCCTTCCTCCCCCCTCCGCTGCCCGGGCGGAATGCCGAGCCCCCAGCCACGGAAACGGTGTTTGTTAGCCGCCCCTCCCGGGGCCTGGGGTGCAGGGGCTGGGTGAGGACGGTGGTGCGGCAGGGTCTGCTCATTCCTGGCCCAGCGCTGTGCTTGCGCGCTTTGTTTCCCACCGTGTTTAAGAGCCTCGTGAACTCTGCAGAATTCCTCTCCCGAGGTCCCCGCGCAAGAGGAGCGCTGTTCCCCTTTCACACGGCCACCGAGGATGGGCCTGGACCAAAGCAGTCACTTCGGCGCTTCCCGTTCAGACGCTGCGGTGCCCAAATGCTGGCCACCGGGCCTCGTACTGGTGGTTGCAGGGCCCTGCCAGCAGCAGCAAAGAACCTGGAAAGACCCGGAGAGTTACGAGATTCTGGCTGGGGGGCCAGAAAACTCACAAACGGCAATGAAAGCCCCCTCATCTAAGAGAAACACAAGGAAACGCGGCAGGGAGGGCAGGATTTGCAGCCCGCGCACGTAGCGAGTATCTCCTATCACCACCCCGATGCAGCCAAGGAAAGGCAGTTAACTGGGTGAACTCACTAAAACAGCTCTTTTGGACACAGCAAATGGGAAACATGTTTACATATCGTAATTACTTTGGTCATTCCCCCCAAAAGCAGGAGATGAGGCTGGGAGCCTTCCCCCCAGCCGGTCCCGGAGGAGGCAAGCCCAGCCAACTGCGCGTGCTGGGGGCGGCCGAGCGCCTGGGAACGCGAGCCGTAGGGGAGCCCGACATTGGGGAGAGCTGCGATTACCACAGTAGCTAAAAGCTCAGCTGAAGGTGGGGCTGAGATCCTGTTTCTGCTCCCAGGACTGACCTACCCTACTTTAGACAGTCGTGAGATTAAAAAAATGACAAGGTCCAACATCCAGAGCTTTCTGGATTATTTTTTTGATTTGGATACCAGTACACCACTTCAATTCTGTTTTAGGTATCAAAGCAGGCTTTCTTGATCTCACTCTAAGTTGTTTGCCCAAAGCGACCTGGGAAGTTTGTGGAAGAGTTTAATATGAATTTCCGAGTATTTAGTGAATGATGGCACCATGGCACACACAATAATCCATTCCTTCACAGTTTATCCCAACTCCAAAGTGCAAGTAGCAAACCTTTTTCGGGGAAGGGTTAAATCATTACTACGGATAAGCTGGGATACTGATGAAAAACTAAATCAGTAATTTCTCTAAGTTAGAGGAAAAGGCTATTTTCTCGCCCAAAGAATATTTCTTAAAATTAATAAACGTATACAGTCTGTTTAAAATTCAGAGGTTGTCCTGATCACTCCTTCCTTTTGTTTTTTTCTTGTTGTTCCTGTTTCACTAGCTATTTTCAGTGCATTCAAGAAAAAAAAGAAATAGCCATTAGTTCTTGGCAGCAAACAGAAAACAACAGTTATGCTACTTAGAGCAATGGAAGGAAACACAAAACACAGGCAAATCTCTACTGGAGATCACCTTTTGTGGCTCCGTTGTTAAGACATCAGCAAGGAATTTTGTCAGTCGGCTGGAAGAGTTACCTCCTTTCTATTATCAGCTCGGGGTTGATGGTGGAGAAAGCCATGCTGTACAGATAATTGTGCTATTTTCAGAATAATAATTCATTGTAGTGTTCTCTTTTGCCAGCTAAGGCTATTTTTGAATGAATACTAAGCCAAATTCTGAAATCAAATAACATTTCCTACCTTCAAAAGCAGTTTAATTGCTATCAGCAACTGTGCAAGCAAGTGGGAACAGGCAAATATAATCATTTTGTGTACCTCAAAGCCAGGTAATAATAAGTAAAGAAATTACAGCTGCTATTAATTCTCTCCTGTGATTCCTTCTCATCACAAATCTCATTGCTCTCTCCCCAGATTTCTTATAACACTGCACTGCAAGTATAAATTCAGTTCTATTTTTATAACCCATATCAATCTGTAGAGATCATAGCACAAATAGGTCCTGGGCTTATTGGTTTGCACTGTAATAAATGTGATTACAGTCATAACAAAAGAGTTGGTGGGTCATCTTTAGGTGTAAACAAGCCACATATGAGATTGTGTCCCATTCCACTTTTAACATTATCACTCCCATAGGAAATACAGATTTATAATTACCTTCAGTGGTATTAATGAAAGCAACTGCAATGACAAATCAGAACCATTTATACTGATCTGTATCCCATCAGACATGAGAAATCATACTGAACTTCTAAGGCGAGTTTCTGATTGACACTTCATGAAGTCTTGCTGATCTCTAAGGATGGCGGTGGGTATTAGAGGCTTGTATTGGCAGGGAAACTGTTTTCAGTAACATGGTAGACACAAGAAATCTGCTTCACAAACTTCTATGTGGATCTTTATTCCTCTAAACAGACTTAGGCACTGCAGTGGTGGGCAGATAATAGAAACATAATGAGATCAATGTAGGTATTGAAAGCAAGGATTTTGTTTTTAATGCAACAATTTTTGTGACTAGCTTTTCTTGTCTTCAGTGATGGTAAATCTTATGGCTATTTCAAATGTAATTCTGGCCAATCTTCAGTTGGTTACTTCTTTTCTTTATTTCCATATAGATAGTCACAAGCCATAAGAGACATTTGACAATGTAGACTCCATGTGAAAGAAGAGGGACATGGTAATTAGGTGCAAGATCACCGAGTGTTTCAGTATGTTCCCAGAACAATGGGTTCGGTTATCCTTGAAGATTAAGGTGCCTCAAACAGATATGAGAAGAGTGGTGGTCTCAGACTCATTGCCAGTATCTTCTCACAAATTTTGTGAAGTGTAAAGCATCTTTGTTGTGAAGTAGATGGTAAGGAAGAGGGACAACAGTAGATGATCTGGAGAAACACAAACATCTATTTCCTTCCACAGCTCTGTCATTCATGCCATGCTTACATGTCTAACCTTCAGGACCCAGAAGCACCCCCAGGCGTGTGCTCCTGCTGCATTTTGATTTCATGTCAGATGAGATTTGGCAAGTCCCTTCTCTGTGCCTTGGTTTCCACTGTTGTTTTCCGCTCAGTTGTGTGACTGGAAGATGAGGACTATAGGCACATTGTGGGCACCTACACACTCCATAGTCTAAATGTGGTGTCCCCATTCCCTAGAAAGGAATTTTGCAGACATTATCTTTTCTGTCTTTATTTTTATCTGTGTTTGCTGTGGGTAGAGACAATCAAGCACTGCATGAAAGCCATATAATTGCAGTATTTTTATTATGTTTTGGCACAATCATGCAAATATATCAAGAAAAATATATTAATTTAATTTAATTTTGTGAAAATATTCTTAGGTTGTCCTTAAGTTACAGCACACTAATAAGCTTACAAAGGAAGAGGACTAATGAGAACAGTTACAAAATGTCGTGAGTATTCACAACTCTGACAAATATTCATAAATGACAGAAATATTATATTAAAATATAATTTATTCTAACACTAAAAAATGTACAAACAGAATAATACAAATTGTATTAAAGATAGAAGGAGATTATGAAATTAAAGAACTTTCTAGAGACCAAATATTTAATATAGTGAATAGGGACTTTACTAACTATGCATCTTAATGAAATTTCTTTTGATGACTTAGCTTTTGACAAAGCCACTATAGAATTTTTATGCTTTCTAAAAATGACTATTAAGGAACAGGGCCAAATATCCTTCCAATTTGATTAAATTAAGACTTCTGCAAAAATAAATCAAATGCAGATTAAAAATACATTTGAAAGAATATTGTGGAACAATATTTTTAAGATTGAGGTGTTTGAAATTATCTTTCGATTGTTACTGAAAGCACCAGTGGGGGAGTCACTTCTCTTTTCCTGAAACATCAGAAGTGGAATTATTATTTGCTGGATTGCTTGTCTGAAATATTTCTTTCTTCCATTCTGAAAAACAGCAGTCATATTTTATGCTTTAAGAAATACCTGATGATATACAGTACATACAGTCTTGTCATATAACTTGTTTAATATCAGCCTCAAAAGTCAGTCAAAAGGAATTTTCTCACAAGAAGCAGCTGGCTTATGAAAATAATGAATTTACGACATACCATCTTGGCATTTCAGCTTGGTATATTACTTCACACATTAAAATACCCAGTATCAATGTAAATGGACCTCTTTCTCCAGAGAAGAAATGGAAATCAAATTAATGAACAAGCCTTTCATTCTTTTGGCTTGCGAGTGAAACTTCTAAGTCTCCTTTCTTTGCAGGCACCCTGGCTGCGCCAAGTGTACGGGCTGGGAGTACTGAAAATGTCCTCCCATTGCAGTTGTATTCTCCAGTCGGATTTTCTTCTGTACTACAGTCAAACTAAGTTAATGGATGGCTATTTTTAAGAATAGATTAATCATAGATTGCAAATGGCAGATTTTATAGCACTACCATTTAGAAATTGATGTCTTGCAGCCACAGCCTGTATCCAGATCTATAGCCTAGATCTCTGGCTGCTGACAGTGGTACGTAACACCAGTGCATGTGTATATCGGTATGTATTTAATATCTTCAGAGAGACTCAGAAGAGGACAGATGGTTCAGCAGTGAAAGTGTTAAGGTTAGAGTCACAAGAAACAGAAAATAGTTTAATGAATATTTTTAAGTCGTCTCAATTTTGCAGCATTCAAAATGAAAAATTTTCGTGGTTGAAGTCTTTGTTCTTTTAATCACAGATTGTGAATTCTCAGATTTTTAGGTTTTGCTTCCTTTCTTTTCCTCGCTGTGTTTCTTTCTTGTTTTGAGGGGAAACTGAGCAATTTTCTTCGCTTTTCTTCAGTTCCTATTCATTAATTTGCTCTGTAATTTACATAATTTCCTCAAATCTGAAAAAAGTACAGAGTACAGAGTTTCATTTTCCTTTTGCTTACTGTGTAACTTTTTAAAGGTTGAAGAAAAATAGATGTGCAGCAGAGAGAGAGAGAGAAGAAATCCTTCATGTGAGGATTTTTCTGAGTTTGGAAATCAGAAAAGAAAAGTAAATGCTTTTAAGTTTGAGGTTAAAGACACAAAAGTCATACAAATAATATTCCTGAAAAAGATACTAGTTTAGATGAAAGGCCATTTGTTCCTGTGAATTTTTTTTAACTGAAAAAGCCCTTTAGGTCCAGAAAATGGGTTCAGAGGTGAAAAAAAAGTATGTAAAAGTTTTTTAAATTATCAGTTCCTATATTGCTTTTAAATAAAGTGATATTATTTATCACATTTTTTTAACCTAATCTGAGATACCTCTTTCTGATGTTTAGCTGTGAGGGTGCATAGTACCCTGTTATTACTGAAATATTTTTAAGTCAGATAAAAGCATGTAGGAGTATCTCAGCATCTTCAAATTGTTTTCTTCTCTTCTCCCTGATAATTAGTTTGGGGATTGTTTGTAAAAATCAGAGCATCTATTTGCCCCAACACCCTACTATTTTTTAAGGAAGCACTTATTTTGGAGTGTATTTGTCAGACTCAGACTAGATATGAAAATCCAGCATCCTCCCGGCCAATTACTTAATGAGCCCAGGGGTACCTTCAGAGATGCCAACACTGCTGCCTTTGAAGCCAGTTTGCAGTGCCAGACCTTGTTGTTAGAAAAATGTAACTCACAGCTTGAATATAGATCCTGCCCTATCAGCCAAGCTCTTCTCGTATTTTTGCTCCTAGAAAAGCTAGACGATGTGGAAGATGAGCATAAGAAATGAGATGAGCTGTGCTTTAGCACAGTGATCTTGAAACTGCATGGCAAGTTTCAGGTTTTAACCTGAAATTATTTTTAATTTCAGCTATGTTTCCTAGCTTGATTACTGTCCAGTACTTGTTTTGGCATTATTTGTATTGAAAATTACCTTGGCATATCACCAGCCTACCAAAATGTTACCTTTGTCTGGATGCGAAGAAATTGGTCACCAGCCCAGTCATTTTAGGTGTCTGGCAGAGTGCATTCAGGAGTGTTCAGTAGGGCACCTGCACAGAATTGTCTTAGCTCTGTAGTTAGGTTAGGATGCTGAGTAAGATGCTCTTGAACAGTTTTTTTTTTTAACTTTTCTTTCAAGTGAGTCATCCTGGAATATTTTAGGACTGTTTCTACTTTATTGATTATGCCTGTGTTGTTGAATGAGCATTGTTTTTTTCCAATAGATTGCATTTAATTGTCAGCTGCTATTGACCACCTTTCCCTCTTTTAATATGCCAGGACAGTCACTCATTCTGCTGCTCTCAGCCAGCTTGTCCCTTTAACTAGGACCTTCTGCAACACAGCCCTCCTTTTTTCTCTGCTTTTCTCCGTTCAGTTACAGAGCTTGTTGAATCTTGCACTCCTTTTGTCCCTAGTAGAAGTATGCTTTTTGTACTTGCCCAGTCCTCTTTTCTGAGTCAATATGTACTAATAAATGTTTCGCTATGCTTACATCAGAACGGGGCCAAATGCTGTGTGGTTTTGCAAAATCACTGCTGTCCAGAGTAGCAATAATTTGTGTTCAGTTGCTTTACATGGTTCATTGGTGGATTATATGAACACAGCAAAAACTTTCCAAGCATTGACAGACCATGGGACAACAACCTGGGGGTGTACTTCTAATGCAGAGGTCAAAGGTGTTGAAAAGGCTTTTAGAGCATATAATTATGTTTTGGTTCCCTTCATTATAATTAGGTAGACACACAACCGGCTGTACCCAGACTGAGTGAGGGCTGCCTTTGTGGTACACCCCGCAATCTTGTTCCCTTCACCAGCGTGACTGAGGGGCCTTCTGGCAGAAACCAAAGCATGGGGTGAGAAGGGGAAAGATGGGAACTGGTGTGCCATGTGGGTTTCGTCCCTGATGCAGGACACATGCAGTTGAGTGCTCTCAGAGCAGGGAGCTTGGAAGCCCTCCTGGGCCTGCTGTTTTAAGCCAAAGCGGGTTTGGTTCTGAACAGACCCCCAAGACTTTTGTTCTTGGCAGTTTGGTGCTGTGCAGCATTCTTTAACAGCAGCTTAGACCAGGGTCTGATAAGTTACCTACTAGCATATCATGTCCGGGCGTTCTGGTGATCATTTTGAGTAACTTCTTTACATGACGTACTCTTAACAGATTATGTCTTTTACAGTCAGACAGTGTGTTCATCATGGCATTGCATCTCAGCCTGCAACCTTTTGCAAGTAATCTGATATGAACTACAAAGATAAATATAGAAATTATATGTATTTCCATAATGTGCACCTCAGGTTTTCACTAACCAATCCAGGAAGCCATCAGCAAACAAGCAATTCTGTATCTAAAGCTTCTTTGAGGCCAGGT
This sequence comes from Apteryx mantelli, assembly GCF_036417845.1. Lineage (NCBI taxonomy): Eukaryota > Metazoa > Chordata > Aves > Apterygiformes > Apterygidae > Apteryx > Apteryx mantelli. The sequence goes on along the minus strand of NC_089979.1, from coordinate 149,822,141 downwards.
GGTACTGTCTCCTTTTCCATTATTCTGTTCGTATATTTTATATATTGTCTTGCCTTGTAACATGTTCAGTTAGCTAATGTTCAGGTACTCTATGCTATAATCAAAACAGAGTCACACTTTTTTAATTATAATCTTGTTTATTTAGAGACAGCGTATACAAGAGCCTCTTTCCACAACAGCAGGAGAAGTTTCTTTGCTCGTAGTTCCAAGCCTCTCTCCAGACAGTCTTCTCCCAAAAACTGTTAGTCCAGGGCCACATTATTACTTTCTACATACCCGCTTTCCTGCTACTTCCTGTACCTGCTTTGGATCCTCAATCTGTTTCTCCACTGAACAATCCTTCATACTGGCATCTGCATCTAGTCCCAGTGCCTGGTACCCACATAGCCCAGTCCTTGGTAGGATCTAGCTGTGTCCTATATTTCTGGCAATGGCTTTTACTGCTTCTTATTTTTGGAAAGTCTCTTACTCCAAAAAAGGGACTTAGTGACTTCTTACATGTATGCTGAATGAGCAGCATCTGTCATGCCCATGAACTTAAATGAGTGAATTTTAACAAGCTCTTTTCATAGTGTGTTAGTTTCTTCAGTGGTTTATAGATTTTTTTTTTGGATAGTGTAAAAGTAGGGTAATAAGAGCTAAAGGTAATGGCTGGAGAGTTAGAATTACACAAGCAAAAGGATAGAAAGTAAGTGATAAGCAACAACAATAATAATAGTGAAAGAAGCATCACAAGAAAATAGTGTTGGTTTGGGGGGGGAGGGGCGGGCAAATGGAGTGCTTAGTGCCCTATATGCAGTGTGCCATTCTGCCTGTGATACAGCACGTAGCTGCACCAGTCCAGCTCTCTACAGTTGGCATCTGCAACAGTCTCAATAATACAGACTCTTAAACACTGGGATTTACTTGATGTTCTGCACAGCAGTTCAGTATTGCACTGGTATTCCATTATAGCTGTGAATTACTGCAAAATCTAATAAAATAGAAGCAAATGAATCACAAAATAGGAAACAAGTTGAGTTTTTACTGGAGATATTTGTAAACTTTCCTAACTTAGTGGAGTGAAGGAGATTCTGCTTCTGAAATAAATAAAATTTCTGTTTAATTTGCAATTGTTTTTTGATCTCTCCCTAAATTACACGGTTTCATTTGTAATGTGCACTGCTACCTCAGAAAACATTGCTTGTTTATAATTTTACTGTTGATAATCAAAGCTGGTGTGATGTGTTTAACAGACCTGTATCTTAAAGCTCTAACTGATTTACTATTACAGGAAGTCAGTTTAGTTGATTGCTTGTTTTTTTCCATACACTGGGCCAGAATTTAAAAAGTGGCAGGTAGACCCACACTTTATTCTGACCTCTTCTTACAAAAGAGCCTGATTTGAAGAAGTGCTGAGTTTGTGATTATTTAATTTCTAAAGATTTCAATCCATACACTAGAACTGTGCTTTCTACTGGTTGATTGTAGTGGCATGTTAAGCTTGGGTAGGGAAGAGAGAAGCTTGCTTTCTTGCAAAGGGAAATCAGTTGCTAAAGGCAGCTAGAAAATGAGGGCTAGTTTCTTCTTGCAGTTCTTCCAACATATTTAATTTTTACCTTCATCAAATTCTGTCGGACATTTCCTCATCTACTGATAGCTACTCACACAGAAGTAGGCAGAGAACACTATATTCATTTTTTCTTGACCAGACCAAGTTTTGAGAAGTGCATTTCAGTTGTAATAGCTGGAGGTGCAGCCCATGGAGTTAAGCAATGGGTTAACTATTTAACTCCTTGTGACAGTTGCTTGGTTGGTACAGATTAGCATAGCTGACTTCAGCAGAACCAGATCTATTTCCAGCAGCTCAGGTTATGTTCTCTCGAGTTATATTACTATTAAACAAACTTGTTCAATTAGAAACAATTACTTTTGACAGTGAAAGCAGAATAAAGAATTCTGCTTCACAGCTGTCCATCTTTGATCTTATTACACTAAACCATTAATGATTCTGCTTGGTTTGTTGCTGCAAGCTATCACCCAGGCAAAAAATATATTTTTTAATTTTGATCTATAATTTTCGAAGGCCTCTGTCATTAAATGTTCATGCCTAAATCTCTTTGCACATGACTGGGGAGGCAACAGCAGCAAGAATAGCTGCAATGAAAAGCAGCAAAAAGAAAAGAGATGTGAGGTGCACAGTTGAGTCTGAAATTGGATCACTTGATGACAAAGCTGAAGCATGAGCAGTCAGAGAAATAAATCAGAGCATGGCATTGCTTGTTCTGTTGGATTTTCCTGCATTCATGCAGGTGGCAGGGACATATACTTACAATTAAAGCTAATGTGCCTTTCAAACAAAAAATCCTTCTCTGGGGTTTGTTTTCTTCTTCTCGGAACTCTTGAATTTAACACTGAAGTCATTAGCAATTAGAAAGGGAGGAGATTCAGCTAAATTTCCCTTCACGACTCCCTGTCTGGACCTAACATAGCTGGACACACTGTTTCCCCAAATGACGGTTTGATACCACCTCATATCTCTACCTACCTCAGCTATGCTTCATAATGTTAGATTTCCCATATTTTCTTCTGTAAAGTCTTTGTAAATTTATACTAAAAAGGACTCACAGTAGCATAGGTACTGAAGACCACCACAGAAATACTGACATTCTTTAAACCAAGCATTATGTCATATTTCGCAGGCCTATAGTAATTAAAACTTTTTTTATTATTATTGTCTTCAGGAATACCCCATTCCAACTTCAGGCTGCTTATTTCAGTATCAGGAAGAGTAAATATGTGCACGATAAATCACACTGAATCACGCTTACTAGCAATTAATATCTGATAAGATTTTGAGATTGATAGTAAACAGAAAATACTAGCAAGAAATACTATTTCTTTATATAAATTATATTCAGTGTTATTCATGCTATTTACTTCTGTCTTTCTCAAAATAATGTGGAAACCCTATCACAATGATGATCTATATGTATTTCTGTTATCATTCTGACAGGTTTATCAGAATAGCATATCTCAGATTTCTATAAATTATAACAAGATATGACAGGCAGGCTACATAAGAAATGATAAATATCTCCATGAGGAAAAATTGGAACAATTATATACTTTACTTGTTAAGACAGGAATTTTGTTGGAAAGAAAGATAAGGAAAGAAATTACAACAATTTTGAGGCGGTAGGCCATTCTAACTTAAGACTCTACTTATTGTTCCACCTGGCAACTGCTATAATAGCTATAGCTTAGGGAGGTCGAATGAAAATAGAAAACACGAAGCTTTTTCAAATTGCAGGCAACTGTAACAGGCATTGCAAATGAGACCTTCTACCAATTTTTGTGTGTCCCATTCATTGTGCTAATGAGACTCTCTTGCTTCTAAAGGGTTTCACTTGGCTATTGAGCTTCCTGCCAGTTTAGAAATTGGCTGGTACTATGTAGTTGTATTGTATGTTTTAGCACCTGTTGTTGTGGTCATTATTTGGGGATAGTGACAATTGCCCTTTGGTCTTTTGTACATGCTGTTCTTTCTAGCTTCTCTAAGGCTTATTGTTTTTTGTGCTCTGAACCTGTCATCTTCACAGTCTGAGTAATTTTCTCACTATAGGACAGTTAATGTCTCATCAGTCAAATACTTCACTATGGAAGAGATTTATTCAAAGCTGTGGGGTTTTGCAAAACTATCAAGTTCACTTTCCTGAATGACACAAATGATAGCATTACTAAATATAAGGCTGGGGGATTTATTGCAGTCTGCCTTATTATAAACTACAAATTCGGTGCATTCTGTGGTATCAGATATCAGTGCTCTCAAGTCTCATTTATTTCAGTACTTGTGAGAATGCTGTGCTAGGCCAGGGGCAGAGGGAGCATGGAGAGAGGTGCTGACATGGGGCTGGGGACCAGGCTGCATCTGGAGGGTACGTCACTGAGCAAGACCTCTGCGAACAAGGGGGCTCTGCTGGGATCGCATGGACACACTACAGCTTCATCCCTCCTCCATGATCTCATGCACCAAATCAAAGGATTTATGTAAATGCTGAATAAATGTGTGTGTTGGATGCCCAGCTGCAGGAGAAAGCCAGGCGGGAGCCAACTATGAGCTCTGCAAGCAGCATGCAGCGCTTGGCAGGTCTGCAGCCTAAATTTAATGCTGCAGTGGACCTGATGGTCACAGGCTAACATCTTGTACAACCACTCACATCTTTCAGATGAAAACAAGAAGGCTATGCCCACTTTGTGCTTGCGGCAGTGACTAGGCGGGGAGCAACAAAGAGGGAAACAGGTCTAGAACTGTTGGGTGTTTTCAGAATCTTTACTAATAGAGAATAGAATATGGTAATAATATTCCAAAAAAGATAGAGACTGTTATAAGAAGTGACCTAAAAATGGAAAAGAATCCTTTACCATAAGTACAATCAAGGTTTAAACTGTATTTTGGAGTGCTTTTATGAAGCTGGTCATAGCTGTCAAGTTCAATCTGTGATTAATATGTTGTGCTAAATACTGATTACGCGGATGCATTGGGGGGTATTCTGATGAGGCTGGTACGCAGATATTTTAACTGATGTAGACAGTATTATTTGAAATGTTGCCAGTGGTTATTTTCACACAGAGTTACTCAGTCACTTATGATCTAGCACCTCTTAGTCTGCTGGGAGGCAAAACCTTCTATAATTATGATACACTACATTGTTTTTCCAAATACATCCCACTGAAATTTTAACACAAAGTTTGTATTCGTATTCCTCTGCTCTACCTTTTTTTTTTTGAAATTTCCAGTAAAGAATTTTAAGCCAAAAATGACCAGAGATCTAGGAAGTGATCAGCACTCACTTCCTTTGAAATTAAACCAAATCCCTATCTCAGTTCTGGTCAGTAGGTATAAGTTCTGCTGACTGAGTAGTTTGAGGTCCAGCCACAAACATTTCTGACTTCCCATTAGGCAGACAATCCAGTACAGAGCTAATTTGTTAGTTTTGATACTAACTTCCCTTACTGAAGCTATGGTTTGTTAAACCACTTTGAAAATAAGGATTTTTTTTTTCTGTATTGAGATATCATTCCTGCATTTATTTCTTCTCTTTTTATTTTGCATAAGATAAGCAAAATTATCAGGTTTTTGACAATTATCAGTCTAAAATGCTGATTATCATTCTAAAATGGACAGAGGCAGTGCAAAAGAACATGTCATTATTTGCGGTTTTTGTACTGAAAACCTGGAAAATGCAAAGTTGTGTCTAGTAAGTGCTTCCACTTTCCCTAACAAGGTTGTAAGACAGAAATCCCATAACTTGCAGTTTGACATCCAGCTTGACTGGCAGTGAACTCATGTTAACTGATACAATACTTTGAAATCATGGTCTAAACATGTTCCAAAAAATTAGAAAGAATATGAGAAACAATCAAAATGCAGACCTTTCCAGTGAAATATTCCTCATATGTATAACTATCATATGTATCTATGGGACTATAACTGATTTAGCTGTCAAATAACAGTCAAATAATATATTTGGCTATTACTTGGAAGAGCAGTAGGTCATTTCTGCTCAAGGACGAAACCTGTGTTTATGAAGAGGATTATAGGATGTTGTGCCAATGATGGCAGGGGTTGGATTCACTAACACTGGCCGCTCTTTCCACTCCCGTGTTCCCAGTACTGATTCACTTAACATCTGAAACTGAATGCTTAATGATTGTCCTGTTCCTCTGGATTTATTATGATTTTCTTTTAATCATTTTAGCATATTTTATAGGATTAATTTCTTTGTTATTTTTATTTTATTATTTTACAGGTTACATACGAACTAGAGTGTAGGGGCTCCAACTTAGTCACCTGCATATAAAGGCACCCACTGTCTTTGCAGATGTCCTAGAAGATCTGAGACATCCTCAGGTAGCTGGCAGAAGTGACATAGGACCTGAGATACACCTGCTTTCTTTTTATAGTGACAGCTAGAGGCCACGGGGGATACAGGACACTAGGACATCTCATGTGCAATCACCAGGTGCCTATGTATGAGTAAGTGAATCCAACCTTCCACAGGGACTTTGTTTGCAGACTTATGTATCTACACAGAGATATCTGCATATGAGCTAAGTGTCGTTATTCTCAGTGGAGCTGTCATGCTCAGTGGCAATCTAGTCACTACAGCCAGTGGAGGTGAGAACACTATTCAACTCATCCTGAAATAAGCACCTAGAGCTGGATTCATTTCCCTTAACACAGGGGTCTAACACCATCAGAGATGCCCTGCAGTGTGCAAGATGCTCACCCAGGGCTGGCAGATGTGAAGCCAGATTTGTGGGAGATCAATATTTTTCTGGGGCAGCAGCAGGAGGCCAGGTATGAGACGATACTAGGTGAATCTGTTCCAATGTCTGATGCAGGTGTAGTTGATCCCACGCCTTCATTTGCTCAGCTGAATAGTTCTATAGACTCCACCAGCAGGTGTGACTAGATCTCCATTACAAAAGGGAAGCTTTGGCATCTAACCTACATGGATATTTACATGTAGACACCTACATTTAGGTGTATTAATATGCAGGCTGAATCTCACCCTGGTGTTCACAGTCTAGGTATAGGTTAATTGAGGGTCAGAGTCAGGCTTTTCCAGAGAACAATTACAGCAGCTCCCGTTAGCCTCCTGCTCTGAACTGCTGGGTAGAGGAACCTATCTCTGTCACTGTCTACAGTTGGGGTTGGGAAGATCAGCTGTATGATACTAAAATTTGCCATAAGAATATCTCTAAAATGCACACAGTGATACATAATTCACATACTCACTAAATTTAAGACAATGGAGCTATACAATGGCTCCATCACCAGTATAAAACCTTTGTAGGGTACTCTGGTGAAAATAAGCATACATTACTGTGATGACTAGAGCTGCTTGGCTGTGTTTGCTTATTTTGTCTCTGTGCTGTGTACTTGTTTTTTCAAGGTGTAGTGCTTTATTTTTGTTGGGATTTAGTTCACCCTCATTACTCACAACTTCTTTTATTGCTCATGGTTACTTTCCGGTTTGCTCATGTCCTCCTGTAGTGTGTTCACTATCATTTCAATTTCTACCACAGCTGAATTTATCAAAGAGAAACAATCCAGAGGATAGAAAAAGGGCCATAATAATTTCAGGGATTTCCCTTTCATTTTCCCTTTAATTTCCATATTCAGAAAAAGTCCTAAAGAATACTAGACTGAAAAACAGCTTGAAGATTAATTATGACCCTGTGTAGTATTTTTATTGTTGTTGTTGTTGTTCTCATGTCATGTTAAAAGCCAAATTTTCAAGACTTATTTAGCTGAAGTTGTAGATTGATTCCTGGGGAGGACTTTGAAAATCACCTAGGCAGGATAGATATGCCAAAAGAGGGCACACCTAAATCAATGATATTTTTATTTCTTCTAGGGAGACGATATTTGACAGGTTCTTGGAAAAATCACAAAAAATGAACTCTGGGAGAATATAGAAGGCTAGAAGGCTTATATGCACTAGTTCAGAAGCACTGCTCACTGCATATGATTTGCCATGCAAGAATGCAGGCAGATCCCAGTGGCAAAATTTAACAAATGGGCAAACAAATTTGCTGTGGTGTGGTGGAGATAAGCAATGCTGTGATGAGACACAAAAGGCAGTAACGTCAGAACTGTGGTCAGGGAATATGATAGCCACTGCATTTTGTGTATACTTGGTTAAGAGGGGATATGCGTAACAGATGGCCAGAAAACAGCAGTTTTGAATTAATCAGAATGCAAGATTATGAGGATCTAGATGACAGATTTAGTGTTTAGATGGAGAAAAGTATTACAGTGGAAATAGTAGCAACCTATGCACACAGGCTTAGAATCATAAAATAATTTAGTTGGAAGGGACTTCTGGATGTCATCAAACGCAGCAGCCCTGCTCAAAGCAGGGATAAGTTTCCAAGCTGCAATGGGCCTTGTTCAGTTGAATTCTGAATATCTTTAAGGATGGGTTCTTCACCCCTTTGGGTAACCTGTCCCAGTGCTTAAGCACCCCCACTGGGAGGGTTTTTTTCTATGTCCACTCAGAATTTCCTTTGTTGCAACTTGTGACTGTAGTCTCTCGTCCTTTCCTTGTGTACCTCTGAGATGAGTCTGGCTCCATCCTCTCTATAAGCCCCAATTAGGCAGTTGAAAACAGCAACTGGATCCCCACTCAGCCATCTCTTCTCCAAGCTGAACAGCCCCAGCTACCGCAGCCTCTCCTTGCATGTTGTGTGCCCCAGGCCCCTAAACATCCTGGTGGCTCTCTGCTGGACTTGCTGCAGTATGTCCACATCTTTCTTGTACCAGTGTTGCCAAAATGGGACACGAGGGCCGATGAGAATCACTTCTGTCGGCCAGCTGGCCACATTCCTGCTACAGTAGTGCAGTGTGCAGCTAGCGTTGCTGCTGCTGCTGCTGCTGCTGCTGCTGCTGCTGCTGCTGCTGCTGCTGCTGCTGCTGCTGCTGCTCTGATTTTCAGAGCCAGATAATGGGGAATGTGTGCAGAAGGGGTCTTTGTAACTCCAGATTCTACGTATCATTAAAAAATCCCAAAATCCCATTAAGGCCCTTTTATATCTATCATGAGGTTGAATAACTAGTTTAAATAAAGAGTTGAGAGTTTCCCTAGTATGGGTGAATATCCAAAATTGTATAAAGGAAGGTGTAACTGTAGTGCTCAAGGATAACGTGTGGTTGTTCATCAAGATTTTTATTTGCAAATAAAAGACAAAAATAATGAATTCACTGAAGTGTACGATGCAAAGACATTGTGAAATCTAAACAATAAGGGAAAAGTTGTACAACACCAACAAAAACTGCAAGAATTTCATATCCAGTGCATAAATAAAAAGCTATATGTATTTTAAATCCAGTTTACCTGAAGTATAGTATAATAAAATTAAGCAGATCCATCCATGACTAGAAAGGAACAAATACTCAAGTTCTTTTTATAAAATTCTCCATAGATGTAATTGTATAACAGAAATTCGTCAGCATATATTATGATCAAAGTTTATTCTCTGTAGTTTACAGTATAGGCATGTAAAATTTGTTAGTGCAGTATAAGTAATGGTGATGATTTTTACAGCAGGCAGGCAACAATCATGTATATTAGACATGTTTTTCATTTACAGTTCAATCATGAAATTGTTAAATGCCTCTTGAAAGATGCTGAGAACACTCAGTTTCCATTGTAGGACTTTGTGTTTAATTTCAATACATATTTTAAAGGAATATGTGAGCTTAAGATTCTTAATATATTGTAATAAATGTGCTTAAAATATTATTCCTTTTCAATACAAAATCGATGGCACAGCAACCATGATATATACAGAGAACTTAATCTAAAACAGCCTTGATCTGTATCTGTATCTGTAGTCCTGCCACAATTTATTTTCTTTTGTTGGTTAATTCTATTGCAGACTCAAATCATGAGGCAGAACTTAGGAAATATGTGGTAACCATCATTTCCACTTCTTTAATTCTGACCAATAACATTTGGTCAAATCTTTTGTGTTCCCTTTTGACAAGGACCATAGAGCATATGTGTCTGGCTCTGTATCAGATTAATTTTAAACTCTATCATTATTTCCTCTTTATTGTAGTACTTACAATCTGCAGTAGCAGAAGCTGCAACTTGATACTTGAATATGCTGCTGTGCTGTTAGAGGACTACATTCTGACACTATCAAGTGCACTAATATAAACTCTGGAAGTAAATGGTTCTGATTTTCTCAGTGATTTTTTCTCAGTGATGCTAGCATGAAATCAGAATCAGACTGTAGAAATATGGTGGATTTGAGTTCGCTTATGTATTTATTTTTATTCCAGTGAATCTACTTTTAATGTTAGGTGGTATACAGAGATAAAAAAATGCACAAAATTTAATCGGATATAAAGCACATTAATAAAATAAAACTGCATTTACGGGATTTAAATAAACCATCAGTAAAAGCTGTACAATGGAATTTAAATCTTAAACAGGCAGAGCTATGTAAACTGACAGCCCTTTTCAGCCCATTTCAGGGTCTTTGTGGTGGCATCCACCCCTCGCTGCTGTCTCCCTCTTTCCTTCAGGAAAGCATGCGAGAACAGGCTGCCTCAGCAATGTGCTGTGAGGGTCTCTGTCTCCAGTATGTGGCAAACCAAGGCAGGAAACAAACTTTCTAGTTAAGGAAGTCCTGTAGAAACTAATGTAATGAGGTAAGAACATAGTCTGGATACTTGCAGCCTCTCCATTGGTAAAGCTGTAGAGTTAAAACAACAGCAAGATGAGCCTAAGTGTTCATTTGTGAGAAAACTATCTTTTTAAAGGGGCTAAAATATCTGTCTTCTGGTTGGCATGGCTAAGCATCAGAAGCCACCTGTCGCAGATGAGTGATGCACTTCACTTGTAAGAGAGAAGCAGCAATATGTTTTATTGAGATCAATGGTAAGTAAGAAGGTTTAACAAGATTCAAGGGCAAGGTACACTCAGTTATTTACTGCATAGAGGACAGGGTCAGAATCCTCAAGACCCTCCCATTGAGTTGTGAGGTTCAGAGTACACCCCCTTGCTTTCCCAGCTCCTTCTCAGAGGAGTCTGGGTGTGGCTGGATCCAGTCTTAGTCCCAGACTTGGTCAGCGGTTTATGTCTAAAGGATTATGTGCACAATCAGTCTGAGATGCAACTTAGCAAAGTTTGCAAAGTTTCAGCATGCTATTAGTCACTTACCAAGGATCTGTTGCAGGTAAGGAATCTCTCGACCTCGAGGAGTAACCTTGAGAGGCGTCCCTACTCAAGGGGAGATCCTGGCATGCAGCCCACTGCCAGGCAGGAGAGCTCAACGGACTCTGGGCTGTCCCCTATTTATGGGGTAAGATGATTGACTCATAGTCATGTTTGCATACCAGACGTATCTTGGTTGGTGCATCCTCAATTAGCTCTTGGCTATTGTGCTGTTATCTGTCTCCCCAGAGTCCAATTTGAGCAGGATGCAGCCATCATGACTGGATGCAGCCATCATGACTGCTAATGGTGGTTATCGCCTGAGCGGCGGGGGGGGAGTCAGGTCTTGAGCAGGGTTACAAGTGAAAGGTCAGGTTGGGGGGCTGGGGAGCACACCATCACACCACCGTCTAATGGCAAAGAGCATTAGGCTATGTCCACGTTAGCAAGTAATTTGGTGCAATAAAAAGGAACAGTCAATAAAGTAATCAGTACTGAGCCCTGTACATCTACATTATGTGCAGGTCAGGGTTTTTACTGTGGACTAGATTTAATCTGGTCCTCTGAACAGTATGTCACCATCGCACATGTGCTTTGGAGCTATCTGAGGTTATGTTTGGGTTAGAAAGTAGTGTGTTGCAAGAGGAGCAGGTCTGTGGAGTGAAACAGTTGGTGCTGAGGACCTAACATCCACATCATATGTGTTTCAGAGGGTTTACTTCAAACCAGATCTTGTCTGGTCCTATGCACTTTATGTCCATTAGTAGCTGAAGAGCATTAGGGGATAACCATGGAGTACGTTGTCCTGTTTAGTTTCACCTGCAAGGAATCCAGCTTAGGCTCTCTGAGACCTCTCTGCGATATGAACCAAAGAGTAAGTGGGACAGCTGGGAGATCTGCTTCAAAAGCATATTTGTGATCTGAACTAACCAACACTGATGTAGGCGTACCCTGAAGCAGCAATCATTGTTTCAGACTCATGTGTCTCCATTAGGGATTGAATGCAATGGCCATGAGGAGTGCAGCCATCAAGTTAGATTCCCCTGAAAGGAAATCTAGTTAGTGCACATAAACACTGCAAACTGAAATAATGGATAGTAAATGAGGACTGTCAGGACTTGCCTTGCTTCAAAACAAAGCACTAGTGTAGACAGAGTTGTAATCTCTATTTTGTAACAGAACATTCAGTTCTTCTTGGCATCTGCAAGGGAAACAAAGCAGACCATGGCATCTAAACTAGGTCTCAGAGGGCAAAGATTAGTATTAGAAGAATTTCTGGGTGTGGGTTTGAAAATTAATCTGTGTGGAGACATGACATCCAAGTGGCACTGACAATCCTGTACCCTTACACAACCCTAGACATTTGAAGGGATCATAAACCAAGCAAATTTGCTTGCTACATACCAGAATACCACCAGCAGAAAAGCTTCCCTGGGCTCCTGAGCCAATGTTCCTCTCTCCAGTCTGGAAGGTAAGGTCAAAAAGGGGGCAGTGTTTCATTCCAGGGTCTTTTTTTTTTTTTTTTTTTTTTTTTGACTGCACAGTTGCCATTAGGTAAAGTGTCATTTTCAAAGATCTTCAGCAGCTCATGGGCAAAGGTCACAGTGTTTCATGGCCTACAGTTGTAGTTTAAACATGCAGTTTTGTGCTTAAGAAAGGCTATTATAGCTGCCTTCAAGAAGACAAAACACGTATTACAACTTCTTGGATACTCTTTAAAAGTCATATTATAAAGAAAATCTGAGAAAGATTTTAATAGTGAAAATGTTATAGCTCAAAGAAGTTTTCTGCAGTAATTATTGCTGCCATTTGAAGCATTTTATTTTGTTTTATATGAATCTGCACTTCTGCCTTAATGCTTGATATAAAGTTAATTCTGTTTTCTTTTTTAGCCGTATAGATCTGTTCCATCAAAATGAAGTCATGAGACCTCATTCACTATGTTAGAAATGGGGCAAATGATTTGTGTACAAGTATTCAGTAGAGATAGAAATATGCAGAGAAATGCTAAAGCCAGGAACTATTTTTTTTCAAAACCAAGATATTATAGGGACCTCATTCGCTTGTGTACAGTGCTTTAAAAAACAGTTTTCATAGATATTCTGATGTTTTTCTCGTTGAAGTTAATGGCAAACTTCTGCTGATTAAAAGAAATTCAGGATTAAATCTCAGAAATGAGATAATTATAGCCAAAACGCATAGGTTTAAAGTAAAGCAAAGGAAATTCTACTCTGTTGATTGATACACTGTAGGAACTGCTTAACTAGCTCACTTATTAACGGCTGCCAGCTAATAAACACTACTTTAATTAGTTTAATCAAATATCTTATGGAGAATGGTGATAGCTGAAATTGTAAATGTATTACTCAAGGTAGATAGGCTAAAGGTTTCCTAAATAGCCAGAATGTGAATGTAGATTATTTTGAAATACAAAATAAAATAAGTAGTGCAAACGAGGGGGCTTGACCAGGAAACAACTTTCAAAAGTATGAGATATTTGCTGTATTGTTAATCCCCTGTGCTCTCAGAGTTAAGGCCTGCTCAGTTTATCCGTGAAGTGCCCATTACCTTCTCAAAAGAAAAAACATCATGCATCTGTATAATGTAAAGACTGGTCACTTTGGAGAGAGAGCTATTACTTCACATATCATTAGTGCTAAGGGAGTGATCAATTTTTGCACTTACTGAAAATGGAAACAGTGATGACAAGCATACAAAACACTACGCAGTATGTAGGTAGGGCAGATATTTCCAGAAGGGCGGCATGACTATATGAAGTGATGCAAGAGCATGTGTTGCATGTGCTAGTCTAGTGGTGGAGAAAGGAAGGATAATCTGCACTTAAAACAATGGGCTGGAGACAAAAGAGAACAATGTTTGGGATAACCAGCATAGGATGAATTTCAGAAGCTTTTACCTTTGATGAAATGTTACTTTCTATTTGAAAGGCATCTCATTTGTGGTGGCTATTTGCATGGAGAAGGAACCGTCATCAGCACTTAATGCATTGGACTGGGAGGTCTGGAATTATCTGTCTCTGATTCCCTGTGTGACCTCCAGCTAATCATTTCCTCTCCCTGTCTCAGTTTCCTTATCTGTAAAGTGGAGTTAATCCTTTCTATCTCACTGAGTGTAGTGAAGTTAGACAATTCAATTAATAGTTATAAAACTAATTTAGCTTCTGGGGTAGAAGGAGATAGAGAACTATAAGGAATTATTCATAAATGTGGTGAGCCATCACTGTCCTAATCTGAAAAACAAGTGCTCTGGGTTGTATTTTTCCTAACTTTTAACCAAGAAGATTGTTCACCTCTGAAAGATAGAGCCTAACTTATTTTCATCATCATTTCTCTTTCTCTCTCTCTTTTCCCAACATATTTGTATTTATGTAAACAATATCATTTCATATGGAGTATTATACCAGCTAACTGCTAATATCAAACAAAATTATAGCAGTGCGCCATAGTCTCCCGTGGTTGAATGTCACTGATTGTAAGTCTGAAGCTGAGACCCACTGAGCTATTGGGTGAATTTGGCTTACTCTTTAGAGCTGTTTTATTTTTTCTTTTGAATCAAATAGAATATTATCAGCCCCTGGATTGCAAATGGGTTTTCAAACCGTTAGCAATTTATTTTATTTTGATTTTCCATTGTGATAAACATACATTCTAAAGATTGCCAGAGTGATGCATACAAACAAATCATACGCAGATTAAAGCTTTCAGTTTACAAGCTAGCTGTGAATGCTTCTGTAAAAGTAGACACAAATGCATTGAGTCCTTAGATTATTGCTTCTCCACATGCAATGCAGTGAATCATGTGATGAGGAGGAGGGCTAAAAGCAAGTATTCTATTTAGCTGTATGGTTTTGATATGTAGGTTGCTATAAACAGTGATACTTGGTATACTAGTAGAAACAGGCTTTTGTTGAAAATATAGGGTTTTACAAAAAGATTAATTGAGCTAATGCAGGGATGTGAAGGATGAAAGCAAGATAGAGAAAACTCTCCAGAAAACTGGGAGAGTAGATTTGCAAAACTGGTGATGAAAACCATTACTGAAACTTTTTTTTTCCCCAGAAGATGTATCATCAGTTGGGCTGAAATTGTCCATCCTGCATGGACAAAAAGCCAGTTTCAGAACTAATACAAGTGAACAAGTTTGCACTATCCATCTTCACAATAATGCTGGTATCCTACCTTTGAAAAGTTCTAGACTCTGCATGTTAGAAGTAGGACTTAAGTCAGCAGAGACTTGGTCTTTGTGGTAGAAATGCCTCTTTTTCCATTTCTATGAAAATACACTAAAATTTGTCCTTCTTATAAGACTGAAAAATGACAGCTTCCTCATGCTCATTAGAGAATTCTGGATTTTAAAAGCAAAAAAATTCAAGATTCCACTTTCTCTAGCATGTTCAAGTGTCTGACAGCTCCTAAGACTGCCAAGACTACACAAGAGCTATCTCCACAAAGTATCTTCTTTCCAACCTGAGGAAACAGGGACACAGCTGAACTTCCTTTGCAATGACTAATTTCCACCTTGCACAGAGGTGAGGCTGAGCTTGAAGCTGATCCTGCCCTATATGAAATCCATTGGTATCTAAAAAATAACAAGACACCTGGAATTCTGGGCTGCAAAGTATTGAGGGCTGAGAGTATTATCGGGAAGCAACCCTACAAGCTTGCCTCGTGCTTTTACTGTTTCCAGGTATCTAGTGTTGGCTTTTGTCAGAAAGGAGACCCGAGGCTAAAGAGACCTTTTGAGCCAGTATAGTCATTTGTATATTCTTATGCTTCTTCAGTTCCCTCCTGTACTGGCACCTGGAAAGCAAGAAAGAGAAAGCAAATTTGTTCACATGCAGCAGGGACACAAGTCAAACCTAGGGCACTCTAGGAAAAGGAGAATGAAGTAGTTCAGGAGAGGGAATCTACTGACAGAAATGACTGGGTTTGGCCTTATTCAGAGGCCAGTGAGAAAAGTAGGGAGACTGGACAACAGACAGATGTAGCAAAGGCCCAGAAAGTAGCAGGAGAACTGAGAATGAATGAACAAAGAGGCTGAGATAACAAGCCAGAAAAGCACAGTGGAACAGGAGAGCATGGACAAAAAAGCTGCCAAACAGGAGACTGGCAGTCCAAAGCAATGACGTGAGGATTTGTGGTGCAAAGAGTCTCAGAAGCTTGTGGAGCAGTGACTTGTAGAGGAGAATGGGGAATAAGAAGTAGAGAAGAGACAGTGCTGGGCTAGGAACAAACTGAGGGGACAGCAGAAAAGAGGTCAGAGCTGGGAGGAATAGGAGGAGGTTCCCATTAAATGACACTGCCTTTTCAGAGTCTGTAAAAGAATACAAGATTTTTAATTCTCCTTATTTGTCACTGCCAACAAAAATCAATGATATCCATACAAATGTGTGTGTCTCATCCTATACACTCTGGTATCAGTCCATGCAGAGAAAAACAACTTATGGCTGCAAATTATTCCACTAGCTTAAATGGCAGGTGTCTGTGGACTAGATGTAAATTATAACTCCCCACTGATTCACCATGGGCCTAATAAGAAACTGGTGGAACTTCCAGCTTTTCCCAATACTTTTCTAAACTTGTACTGTTACAATTTTAAAACAAAACCAATTTTCTTTTTAGTTTAAATTGCCAGTCTTTCAAAGCTAGAATTAAATTGAATTTATCCTGCCCTCTTCCTCTTCCATACATGTACATTGTGGTCAATCTTTAATTTTGTTATTATGTATCATGTTCTTCAGAAAAAAGCTTTATTGTTATGAGCCTAGGATGGATGATGTTCAAGTAATGAGCAACATTTCAGTCTCTGTCTCTGTTGTTCTTTCCTGCTGGGGCTGTTTCACCTTGTATAAATGGAATATTCATTGGGTCAGAAACTGGCTCTGTAGCCTGACTGTTACAATGTTCACCTGAGTTGTGGGCGTCAAGGCTCAAGTACCTGCTTCAATAACCAATTAACTATTTATATAAAATGGAAAGACTGCAACAGGAGAGAATGAGACACGCTTCCCGCAAAAGCCACAAGACCTGGAGACAGGGCAGGCACAAGGGAGCTGGGACGGCAGCAGAGGTGTTGGTCAGCAATAAGCAGAGTAGAGATTTGAACTATAGTTTCCTACATGCCACCAGAAAGCTGTCACTACTAGGCTGTTGGCTTATTGGGAGAGATGGCCATGTGGTTTTGGTCAGAAATTTCATTCTTGTCTAAAGTGATACAAATATTCCTGAAAAAGGCTTTCTTTCTTGACTAATAAGTATTTCATGGCAAAACAGAATATTCAGAAAATCCCCAATCAGCCCTATAAATAATATTCCCAGTGGAAAAGTAAGGAGAAAGTTCTGCAAGTAAAACATGAAAATTCTGGTGATTTATAATCATGAGGACTTTTGAGCCTCCTCTTCCCTTTGTGCAAGGCTTTCTTTCTGTGTAGTTCTAGTAGGTTGAGGCTAATGAACCTTTGTGACTAACTTTAAATGTCCCCAATTATTGTTACATTTTCTTTCTTGCTTCATCACCTCTCATAAGTTTCATATTATTTGTAATTTTTTCTGACTGCAATGCTTTCTGTAGTCTTTTCCTTACCAGAGAACTTGAGTATAAGAGGAAGGAAAGTGGCTTCATGTTGGGGCCCTTGCGGTGCTTCAGAACAATAATCTATATGAAATATAGAGTATGGAACTAACACTGTTTAGGATTAATTGCTTAGCACAACTTGCTTAGCATTAGTAGCTAAATTTGCTGAAGCCTTAGGCCTCAGGCTATAGCCGCTGCTACGTGCTTTGAAGTAGTCCACCAAGGACACTGGTGCAGCTGGAAATGATACATCCTGAGAAAGTACAGATAAACTAGCAGAAGCCAGTGGGAACCAAGGTTAAGGGTGAGATAGCTTTGCTAAACAAGTAGCAAGGTACAAGGCATGATCGCTGCGTGTGTGATCGGTGCCATGATTGGCTCCCTGTGACATAATCTGCATGGTGATTGGCCTAGCAAAGTGTACGACTGCACAAACATATATAAGATGGGCAAATTGCCGAATAAAGTTGGAATTGAATCTGCATTCTGTGAGTGCGTATGATTCTTTCCCGTCACTCCCGCGGACCGTGACATCTGGTGACCCCGACGTGATACTGCGGAGGAGAAGCTGGCTTTGCTAAGAGTTCGAGTAACGGGAGTGGATACCGCCCGGGAGGCTCGTGCCCGGGGAAAACGAGCCTGGCCGTCCGAAGAAAGACGGGAAAAAGAAAAGTCGTAGCTACGCAACTCTTCTGACCGGTGAGTCAGGCGCCCTTGTGAGGCGGCGGGCGGTATGGGAAACGCTGTATCAGCGGTAGAAAAGGCCACGTTGGAAAAATTGTTACAAGTGGCAGCACAAACAGAGCGACAGGTGGAGCGCCAGGCGCTGGTGGACTTGCTGTGGTGGAGAAGGCGGCGCGGTTTGTTACGGGAGTCCAGCCAGGTCTTTAGCGCGGAAGCCTGGAAGAAGGTTGGGAAGGAACTGTGGGAATCCATCCAGAATGGAGAAAAAGAGGCCAGGCGTCTGGCCAAAACATATCGAGACGTGCGGCTCATGATCGAACAGCTGCACGGGGAGGCACAGGCGACCGCCGCCATACGGAGGGCGCTGCAGGCGGAGCCCTCTGCGGCGGCACTTTCGCCGGGGAATGAGGACGAGGGAGCGGAGTACGCGGTGCCCGTCTTTGATACACCATCCTCGGGGGGGCCCTCGGTGACAGATGAGCCCTCCCCGCCATGTGCGGCACCTCTCTCTAAGCTAGAGCGGGAGGCTTGGGGGACTGGCACAGGATATGAGGACTTGCCACCGTACAAGAAAGGGGACGTTGCTGATGCCTTTGCCGCCCCCCCTGAGCCGTCCGCTCCCCCCATGGAAGTGGATCCGGCCGCTGTGCCATTACCTGAGGAGGAAAGCGTTGATCTGACTGAATATTCAAAACAAATGGAGGAACTGTTGGAGGAAATGAGGAGGTTGGATAGGGGGTCGAAAAAGGCGCATGTGAGGGAGGCGGATAAGAAGGCGCATCAGGCCATTGTGGACGGCCTGAAAGCGGTTGAGGAACGGTTCTCCGGGGATCCTGCCGGCGGATCCCAGGAGAACCAAGAGATCGCCCCCAGAGACTGGGTGATTACCAACGTACTCAAAGGGACGTGGTCCCTTGAGCAGGCGGAGCAGCATCTGCAAGCCTGGAAAAAAAACCCTTTAACACAAAAGGAGTATCGAACGATTTTGGACCGTTTACCGAGAGCACCGGAGAAAACCCTGCCACCTAGGGACCCTGACTTTGACATGGCAAAAAGGTGGCGCAGGATCATTCAGAATGCTGAACTGGTTGGGGACATGCAGTTTTTCCCTATAGTAGCCCCGGTGGTGACCACGGTCAGGGACAGACGAGGTGGGAGCCTCTGGATTGGCAAGTGGTAACAAAGCTGCAACAGCTGGTAATGCAGTACGGGATAAACAACCACCAAGTGCAAGCGCAGCTGAGAGCCCTGGTGAAATATCAAAACTTGGTGCCAAGCGACATTCGCGCCCTTGCCGAACTGATTTTGGGGCCCACCTCTTTGCTGGTGTTTTTGAATAAGTGGCAGGAACTGCAGAAATTGGTAAAAGAAAGCGGAGTTCAATCTACTCATACTATCACATTCCTAGAAGCGCTTTCTACTACGTATATGATGACTCCCTGTGACTGGAAAGCGTTAATGAAAATGGATTTGACTAACACTCAGTATGCTGTGTGGCTTTCGGACTTTCGAGACAAATGTCCCGTACAGGTGGTTGATAACTTGAATAACGGACAAGGAGTAGGCTATAACCAATTGGCTGGAGAGGGGCTGCATGCGAATCCAGCAACCCAGATGGAATATAATAGAGAAACATATGAGAGGATTGCAAAGTTCGTTTTACAAGCCTTGTGCGGACTGACAGGTACAAACGCTGATTCAAGTTTGTCATTTGCAAAAGTATTACAGGGACCTACAGAACTGTACCCTGCATTTGTTGATTGGTTATATGCAGCAACTGAGCGGCAGATTGAGAATGAGGAGGCTCAGGCACTGTTGCTGAGGCAGCTTGCTTTTGAGAATGTGAATGCTGACTGTGCGAGAGCCTTGCAGGCGATTAAGAACCGAGCAGCTTGCACTATTGCAGAGATGGTGCGGGCTTGTCAAAATGTAGGCTCTAAACACCACAGCACTGAATCCCTTGCCGCTGCACTGGCGGCTCAGATGTACGAGCAAGGGGGAACAAAAAAGAAAAAAAAAAAAAGGATGTTCCCGTTGTGGGGCAGCACCACGCTGGGGGGGGCGCGACACGGTGGCCACCCCTCAGCGCCAGCACCAGCACCGAGCTGCTGCCCGGCCTCCCCGCCTCCCCCTCCCGCTCCTCCCCCAACAATGGAAAACAACAGTACGTACACAGGAACGAGGGTCAGTACAGGTACTGGAGATGGTGGCCGTCCGTATGGCTTTTGAACTTTGTGCCAATGAACCTGTAAATGTTGTTACTGATTCCTGTTATGCCGCAGGCCTTGTGCAAAGGTTAGAGGCCTCCTTTCTCCGTGAGATCTCCAATCCATTGCTCTTTGCAGAACTTTATGCTCTTTGGACTCTTATTAATCACAGAAAGCATGACTTTTATGTTTTACATGTACGCTCACACACGGACCTGGCCGGACCCATCGCTGAGGGAAATCGACGCGCTGATGCTGCAGCCATGCCAGCGGTGGTACCCAACCTTCTGGAACAAGCCAGACTGTCTCACTCCTCCTTTCATCAAAACGCCTGCTCGCTGAAGAGGCAGTTTCAGCTACCCATCCAGCAGGCCAGAGACATTATTTTTGTCTTGTTCAGACTGTCAGTAGTTTGCCCCAATGCCTTCAAAGGAAGGGGCGAACCCTAGAATTTTAAAGGCTAATGAATTATGGCAAACAGACGTTACGTATGTTTTAGAATTTGGTCATCTTAAATATGTACATGTCACAGTCGACACCCATTCTCGATTTTTGTGGGCCACCGCCCACACTGGTGAAAAGGCTAGGGATGTGACTCGCCATTGGCTTGCCTGCTTTGCAGTCTTGGGGGTGCCAACAACCATCAAAACGGACAACAGCCCAGCCTATTGCTCAGGCCGTGTACGTCAATTCCTCAATACATGGAGCATCTCTCATGTAACAGGCATACCCCACTCCCCAACCAGCCAAGCCATTGTTGAGCGGTCACACCGCAGCCTGAAAGACATGCTACAAAAACAACAAAAAAAAGGGGGGAGACACTGCTCACCCCACAAGAATGACTACACAAAGCGTTATATGTCCTTAATTTTTTGAATTGTGATGAAACAGGTCATAATAATTTCTAATGTCAGCAAGCCACAGACATGAGATCAATACAAAAGCCCCCAGTTTTGGTCAAAGACTTGGTTTCCGGCCAATGGGTGGGACCAATGGAACTGATAACTTGGGGGAGGGGAAATGCTTGTGTTTCTACAGGAACTCGGTTACGATGGGTGCCGTCGCGACGTGTATGACCTTATGTTGCCTCATCCTCGGAGCAACAAGCACGCCCGTCGGACCAGGCACCTGGAAACGTGGCAACATCTGGGTGACTCTTGCGAATGTAACCAATACGGACACCTTGTTTATCAATGACGATGCCATCAGACCCTTTCCACACTTGCTTGACCGGACTTCCTCTTGATATACAGCGCATGGGGTCTCTTTACAATGATACTGTGTTAACAAATTGTAGTGCGCCAGGTACACTTCAGCCCAAATGGTGGTGCGATGCAGAATGGAGACACAGGAATGGAATATTTCCACATGGTATGACAATATGCACAATGTACACAATTTTCCTGCCTTGCCACTGCAGCCACAAGAACTTGACTTATTGGGAATTACACAGGCTGCAGTCTGCTTTTATCTAAATTATACTGCAAGGGCACCTACCAAAGAGGGTGACGTTGATGTATCTCCCTCAGGCATTTATGCCAATACACCTGTATGGTGTAATCACACCACCTCAGGTCAAATAACACCTGGACCACAACCCATAGGGTTGGCTGCTAAGATATTCTTAATTTGTGGTCAGAGAGCCTGGAAAGGCATACCAGGTAAAGCTGTGGGGGGACCATGTATCTTTGGACTTTTGACGATGTTTCATCCCAAAAAATTCTTAGTTAATGGAACTGTCCACACTCGAACAAAGCAGTCCACCCACGGCTTTACGTCAGGTTGCGATAGTAACGTAGAATTTTGGAATCCAGCAGAACGTATCTTGAGTAGTATTTTTGCAGGAATAGGGACTGCTCATGCTTTATCACAGCTTAACAGATTAGGATGCTGGCTTGCAAAAGAAGCAAATGCTACTAGTACTGCTTTAAGCGCCTTATTAACAGACGTAGATTCAATTAGATATGCCACCTTACAAAATTGGGCTGCAATTGACTTTTTGCTATTAGCCCAAGGCCATGGCTGTCAAGACTTTGAGGGAATGTGTTGTATGAACCTGAGTGATCATTCTGAGTCAGTACATACAAGCATTGCAAAATTGAAGGAGTTAACAAAACAACTGCAAGAAGACAATGGTGAAAACTTGTGGGGACTGTTTGATTGGTTGAATATGCTTGCTATAGGGCCCTGGTTGGCGACGGGACTAAAACAGCTGATTACCGTAGGTGTCGTGGGTATGCTCCTATTGATTTGTGGGCCTTGCATACTGCAATGCATCCTAGCTCGGGTACAGAAAATGGTTGATCTATTATTTGAAAGAAGAGGGGGAGGTGTTGGGGCCCTTGCGGTGCTTCAGAACAATAATCTATATGAGATATAGAGCATGGAACTAACACTGTTTAGGATTAATTGCTTAGCACAACTTGCTTAGCATTAGTAGCTAAATTTGCTGAAGCCTTAGGCCTCAGGCTATAGCCGCTGCTACGTGCTTTGAAGTAGTCCACCAAGGACGCTGGTGCAGCTGGAAATGATACATCCTGAGAAAGTACAGATAAACTAGCAGAAGCCAGTGGGAACCAAGGTTAAGGGTGAGATAGCTTTGCTAAACAAGTAGCAAGGTACAAGGCATGATCGCTGCGTGCGTGATCGGTGCCATGATTGGCTCCCTGTGACATAATCTGCATGGTGATTGGCCTAGCAAAGTGTACGACTGCACAAACATATATAAGATGGGCAAATTGCCGAATAAAGTTGGAATTGAATCTGCATTCTGTGAGTGCGTATGATTCTTTCCCGTCACTCCCGCGGACCGCGACAGCTTCATAAAAGCAGATACCTTCCAGTATAATCATCCAAATTGAGCTGAGGGTGATATCGTAAATTCTGTCCCCATAAAGACAGAATGACAAAGGATAACGATATGAATCAAAAAAACCCCTCAGCTTTCAGTTTACCAAAACCCTGTGAGATTTGGGTTTTTTCCATCTTGAGTCTTGCCACTCTTGGTAGGCACATAATCACCCATGAAGTATAAAAATGAAGTGCATATTTTCAGCGTCATAAAATGAAAGCATTTGAAACAGAAGGAATTAAAAAGACAGCGAGTACACTTCCTGTAAGGAAATTAATTTCTCTTGGTTAGAGCATTGACCTGTCCTTACTGTTCCCTGTAATAGGAACCAAATGCCGATCGCCTGATAATGTTACTGTTCCTAGGCCACCTCATCAGAAACAAATCTTTCCCTGTGTATTTGTTTAAGCAGGCTGATCTTTCTTCACATCCTGAGCTGACAGTTTTAAGTGGCTCTTTTATGACTTATATACAGATAGAGACTTTGGGTGGGATTCATCTCCCCTAATTTTGGATGGCTACAGCAAGAGACCTCCATCAGACCAAGTCATCCTGACCTCCTTATATATTCAGCTGAGAGAAATAGGCACCTTCATGGCCTGCTTTAGGATGGGATCACTGGATCTTCTGATGCTTAGAAGGGATTCTAGCTGTCTAGTTCAGATGAAGAAGACTTCTCTGTTTACTTTGGTGAAAATCTACTTGTTTTCTGCCATTCTACAGATTTTAGAAACAAAGTGCTCCTAAGCAGAAAAGTGAACTTTTTACAGAATCAAAATTTCCTGAAAAAAAAAGAAGACAAAGAGCTTGAGGCAAGTGCTGGAGAGATGCGTATCTTTGCATCACCAAAAGTGACTGAATTTATTTAAAAGACTAGAATGGTAAGTGATATGTTTAGCTTTCAACACTTCCAAAGGAAAGAAAATAGGAAGATCTGAATAAATATATTCAAGAGTATACATATAATGACTTGTAGTGTTGGTGGCAGTCATACTATAATAAGAGGAAGAGTGAGTGACAGCAAATCTTTGCAATGACATGCTTCAATTTTGCATGTCATGACATCCTTAAAATGATACTCACATCATAAGTACTATATGAAATCATAACTTTAATAGAAAATAATGAAATTATGTATTTCAGGAAATGAAATATGAAGTATTATATGCTTCACTAAGCACTTATTTTCCACATCCAACAAAAAGTAATAGTGCAGAATAATTGGCATCAGTTTCTGAATATCTTGGGAAACCCTGAAATTGCATCAAAAATTCCTGAAATGAAAGCTTAAAAAATTGGTTTGACAATTCAAGGAAAAAAGTTAAACTTTCTTTTTTGATATTTTTCTTTGGTACTATTTCATAATAGTTATTTGTCAAAATCTTTTCCATTTCAACCAATCTCATGAAAATGGCAATTCACTGAATTCATCCAATCTGAGGACAGCACAATTTAATCTGGGAGCAGACACACCAGAGAACTTTATAGTGAATCTATTCAAAAATGAAGAACAAGAAGATATCTCAATTTGTAAGAAGTAAATGGTGAGCCTAGCTGCACAAATTCTACAGTGATTTGATAAGACTTTTACTTTGTAATTTTTGCTTTTGTGATATCCATTATCCACTCAAGATTTGAACAGACTACAAAATTATTTAGAATCTTGAAACTCTCATAGCAAATTCTAATATAACATAAATGTATGGTCAAGATGTGCTTCAGATGCTTGGGTTTGATCTCAGCTATCATCCATTGACTATTCAGGTTCATTAGTTAAACTACAGAAATGTCACTGAAGTCACCTTATAAAAAACTGTCCAGGCAAGTTGAATGTCAGCTCTTGTCTGAAATTGTGACATTACTAAAATGCTTTATATAAGGGTACTTTTGGTCATAATAAAAATTATTTCTGTCCACTGAGACGGTTGTGGCTCAATGGTACATAGTTTTACATGTACAGAACAAGATGGATAGTTTCTGTTTTCACAGGTTGCAGAGGAATAAGTTTTATGAAACCCAGTATGAAGATCTTATGTAGAACCTCTTCAGTGTTTCAAGTAGCATATTTTAAAATAATTAATTCATAAGTAACTTAGTATCATTTGTGATTTTTGATGATATGAGATCAATATGTTTATGTTCCAAACTCAGTGTTTCTTTTTATATATTAATACAGCCCCTAATTTGTGGATGAGGGGGTTAATTCTACCCTAATTACCTAATTGTCTACCCATGCTGAAACAAGTAAAGCAGAGGCTGTGCACTTGCCTGCAAAGGGGTGGGATTTTTGACCCTGCTGTACGCTAGAAAGCTTTTGGACCATTGTGCAAATTATAGTATAATGCAATACTCCGGAAGAAATAATTATACCTAGCCTCTATAAGCCACAAATTGCACACCGAAATCTTGAGCCTTTTAATTTGGTCACATATAATGTATGAAACACAGTTCTTCTGAAACTAATGGAACCAGAGGGAACATTATGGTTATAACTCTCTTAATATATTTTTCCATTTAAAAAGTGGGGTCAGATTTGAACAGAGCAAAAGGATGAAGTATGATTTAAGTGCTAAAGACCAGCACACAGGATAATATGAACTGAAAAGCATAGTTAGCATAGCTCTGCAGTGCCATTGGTGTGTGCTTGTCTGAATATCTGCACTGTAAGCAGGCACTTCAAATGCAACATATACATTACCAGTATTGCTGTTAATACCTCATCATTTGCTCTTTTTTGCAAAACCTTCAGAACAGGTACAACGTAATATTACTGTGTGTGTGGCAGGGCAGAGGTTCTTCATGGTCCTGTAAACAATTTCTTTAAAATAAGACATGAAAAAGATGCTTTGTTTTGTTGTGGCTAAATAGGATTCTGATTAGTTATGAAGTGATACAATTTTCAGGTTTTGTGAGTATCTTTTCTTTTGATGTCTTTGCACCTGAACACTGTAGCAGGTTCCTGTGTTGAAAGAATTGGGGGCTAGATTCTCATTCATTTAGTAATATTGAGTAGTATCTTATTTAGTCATTAGCGCCTTTTTATTTTAATAGCAATGTTTGAAGAATGAGGTGCTGCGGTCTGGTCTTCTGCAAGTGGGGATGCTTTCAAGCTTCTGAAAGTGTTAAAAAAGCAGTACTGATTCAAACAGGCACAGGACATACAGGCAGCACAACATAATGACCTCTGAAACTAAAAATGTGTGTTGTTAACATGACGTGTGGTATATATAAAATGCTACTAAACCAAAAGGTAACTGAAATTTCCATGCAGTAAAAACATTTCTGTGATATGTGATTTTTAAAACAGTACAGTGAAATATGCCTGACATTTCACTTCCTAAGACAAAGGAGGGGAAGAACCAGAAGTCTGCGCTTCACAGGAGAGGCAATGTCAAGAAAAATTCAGGATATTCCATTTCATTCTCACACATGTTGAGCAATTAATCCATACCTTCAGCATAATGAGAGAAATTAGGAAGCAGAGAAATACAGAGGTTTAGAGAAATCAGGGGTTCTTAAAACATTCTCTGAAGCTCTATATATGTGCTTCAGGCCTGCCTCCTCTCCGTTCTCTTGTGCTGGTATTGGAACTCATCTGATCCACAGTATACCAGTTCATGGACTTAAACAATCAGAATAATTGCTATTTTCTTAAACTGGATTACTCCAGGATGAGACAAGCATCAGTGCTAGCACAAAGGAGGGAAATGGGAACAGACAGGTAGGGATGAAGGGTGGCGAGTAGGTAAATTAAGATGAAACTGTAACATAAGTGAAAATTAAGACAAAAAATTGAAACTGGTATATTTTATGTTTGCAATTTGCTTTTCTTTAGTAATTGTGTCAAGAATAAAATCTTATTTGCATTTTAAGCTTTCTAGTGGTAAAGTGAACTCCTGTGAAGCTGACAGATACATGGCATGTTGCTTCCCTGAAAGGAATGAGTGCAGCCACTGGGTCTGAAGGGAGAAATGCTGTGACTGCCTGCAGAACAACGCAGGTATGGCAATCTCAGAAGTCAGGTTTCCCATCACATGGAAAAGATGCCTGGAGTACTGATAACACTATGTGCCAGAAGAGAAGTCTTTCTTCATGGGCAGATGGCAGTCTAGGAAGGGGCAGTGACATGGCATAAACCTATACTGGCATAGGGATATACTAAGCAACCATTTGTGCCATATTGCCAATTAACCTGAGTCGTGCTTTATTCCCATCAAAGCAAGACGGCAATAGCAATTTTTGAGAGTTTTTTTCAATCTTTTTGCTGTCGTTTTGTTTGCCACTGGTCAGAAAAACAAGGCAACAGGGAGCACAGTGATAAAGAAAACTAGGGCATTTGAGCTGCAACATCAGAACAAAGCAGTCACTGGGAACACTGGCAAGCAGATGGAAAGATGGAAAGAACTACCTAAAGGAAGTATGCAGGAAAACTTCTTCCAAGGGTCTAGACCTTAATCCAGACATCAGTGGTCAGGAACCCTAAATCCAGACCTTCTCTAACCCCAGCAATTGTCCCAGCAGGTACCATACTCAGCAGGTACTGAGCAGAAACCAAGCCCAAGGGGCTGACCTTGCAAAACAACAGCCCTCCTCGTAGGGTAGGTCTTGCTGTTGGCATCCACAGGTTTCAATGAAATGTGCCTTTTCTACAGAGGAGAGTGCATCAGGGAGTTTTTAACCTGTCTTCAAAGGTTATGTATCATTCACTGAGACATGCAAAATGGTTTGTCTGAGTCCAGACAGTAAGGCAAAACTTTGACAGGTTTTAACAAAATGATAGCAGAATGAGTCATGGATTATAAACTATTTAAGATGGCTGTGTTGAACAGTAGTGTCTTGTTTGAAACTCAGAGACCTCAAAAAATTAATAGTTTGAATCATGTAGATCTCCTCATAAACTGGATGACTTTTTAGAACATGACTAAAAAGGGTGAAGATTAAAATGCATTAGTAAACCTAATTGCTGTGGATCAAGTCTGCAAGGCTTATGACAATGATGTGAAGAAAGAAGCTTGAAATAAAGCCTTGAAAAGTCAGCAGTTGACTTTTCTGTGCATGAAAATTAGGACTCCTCAGTGAGTAAAGGGCTGGGGTAGGGCAGTGCCTGGCGATGGCCATCTCACAGGGCAGGAGAAGGACTCTCCTGGCAGTCTCTGTAGTGCCCCTCTGGCAGGAGACAAATGTGGAGAGAAAGCACATGATAAGCCCATATTGTCACAGTGGCACAGCTGGCAAAGATTTGTGCCCTGTTTGCCAGAAGATACTGACTCATATTCCTGACTGCCATTAGCTTGTATGGCCAATTTATTGTAACCTCTCAATGTCTGTTTTCTCCATCTGCTGAAAAGCAGTTAATTAACAAATCAACTATAACTCGTTCTATGCTTTAAAAAGCTAATATGGTATATCCATATCAAATAATACTAGTAACGTCCTTTGGTATACTTTATAAAACTTTTCCTAATATAATAATAGGTTTTGCCTAGCAAAGGACAAGGGTGTCCTGTTAGCTAAAATATAAAATTTCTCCCAGGAGAACAAGGCTTTGGAAGCAAAATGTCCATTTTAGAAAGGGACAAATGTTGGAAATTTCTCCCTACCAAGGAATTAGCAATGCCCAAAGTAGATGTTTCTAGCTTTTGAAGCAGGAGGTGCATGGATTCATTAATTTCAGACATAAAGCTTGCCTGCAGCTTTCTCCCTTTTCCCTCTTCCAAATAGTTCCTATTATGTCACCTTCTGCTGTGCACTGAGATCCAGCTGTATCTGATTCCAGTACTCCCTTCCTTTTGGTTATGGCCTTTCCTTTAAACAAATCATTTTCATTTCCAAGGCAAAAATGTTTTCACCAAGGCCAGTACCAGTAGATTCCAAGTCACTCAAGAGGCCTCATGTTTCTTTAGGCAAAATTCTCTTCAAATAGATTTGTTCTCCTGAGTGAAAATCAGAAGAACCAATACTCAGTTAGATGTCGTTATTCACATTTTCTTTTCTCTAGATACCAGCCTGAAGTAGTTTTACCATAGGATAGCTATTTTTCAGGTAGTTCTTTTTATCTGAATGTTTTTTCAAGTGCACTTCTACTCTGGTGATAAATATATCATAAATGACACTTTCTTATTCCTCAGTTCCCTCCTTTGCATACATTTGGTGCAATGACTCTTTACTGAAGTGGTTAAAATACTGTTACAGCACTTCACTATTATCTGCACTGCAGAGCTAACCCTTCTGTAAAGACTTTGTGTGTGACAAAGAGAACTCTTTACTGTGGTCCAACCCAGGCTGTTGACCCAGTGAAATCAATGAGGACATAATTTATCCTGCTGAACTTTTAGTACCAGAGATAATAGATGCAAAATAAAAAATCTAGCCTGGCCTTCAAATTCAAGGTTGCGTTCTGGGATTAATGATTAATTGCAAACTTGACAAACTTCACCTGGAAATCATGGAAAATATGACTATATATTTATGGACAATTTTCAGGATGAGATTTTAAAATCCAAAATTTAGTCCAACTCTGCTCCTGTAGAAATCAATTATGAAACTCTCCAGGACTGTGATGGAGCTAGAAACTAGAGCTTTTAAATAATTCAGTCATCAACCTTATATGCCACTTATATTCCTGTGTTAAGACCTAATACATGGATGTAAATTTTCATCTACATCCTACATTCATCTTATCTTAAATTTATTTTATTCACTTTGTTAGACTGTTGTCTAATTTTTAAGGCATAGTTCTTAAAACACCTAAATGTGAGCATAATCTCAGGGTTGCAGTACAAAGAAATTACCTTACTTTCTCCTATAAATTGCTAACTGTTTTAGTAATGATTTTTCTTACATTCGCAGTTTTAAATATTACTATATTAGTAAGTACTATTTAATATTTAAGTATTACTACTAAGATTAATTAACAAGGAGTATGGTAGTTGAAAGAACATTAAGAATGTAATGGAATATATTTCCTTGTGTACCAGCTGGGATAGTCTAAAACCAGACAGCATGTACTGTCAGGGAACTGTGCCTTGGCCATGATCTCTGTGATATTCCTAAAATATAGGAAGAGATGGCCAGTGTAGCTTTCCATGTGTGGAAGAGAGGGGATTGCATCCAGCTTGCTAGGGCTAGCCACAGCATGGGCCATCACTATACAAGATTCTGTGCTCTCTGGCTTTCAAATATTATTTTCCTCAGAGAAACCAGATTGATATATAAAAGATGACACGCATTTTTTAAATAGTTCCTCATGCAGAACTTACTCAGATTTCACGATTTTCCTCCTTTTCCTTAGAAACTCTTAGAAGTAAGAAAATTGCAAACTTATTGAGATGCCTGGTGAAACACATCTTTCATGAGATTTTTTTCAAGCTAATATGACCTTCTGCCAGTGAACATGACTGAGGACAGAGACAGGGGAAACCTGGTAACTGATAGGAAATATCCCCGTAACGGATGAAGAAGTAAATGAATAAAATAATGAAGTGTTAAGTCATACAAATTGTTTCTTTGCCTGAGTGAAGGGGGAAATAAAACATGACTTGATATCTGACAGACTAGGTCACTTTGATGGCATACTTCGTGAGACCTACTGTTCTAGCAGAAGCTATTTGATTCCGTTTATAAGGTAATGTTTGTTTTAAAAGATCTGTCTCACATTTGTCTGTTATGCCTTTTTAGCATTTATCTAATGCCTAAACCTCCGAAGTAATTTTATTGTCACAAAGAGTGTGTAGAAGAGGAAAGAAAACACCCACTCCTTCCTCCCTCCCTTCCTTTTTATTGTATTATTTGCTTGTTTCTTAGCCTCTGTCCTTCATTTCCCTTTTTGTCAGCTCTTTCCTGCAACAATTTTTCTTCTTTCTGGCCTGTGTATGTGTGTCTGCATATTTGTATAAGCAAGAAATGACAAAGGAAGAGATTTT
The DNA here is from genome assembly GCF_036417845.1 of Apteryx mantelli. Taxonomy (NCBI): domain Eukaryota; kingdom Metazoa; phylum Chordata; class Aves; order Apterygiformes; family Apterygidae; genus Apteryx; species Apteryx mantelli. The sequence goes on along the minus strand of NC_089979.1, from coordinate 149,791,168 downwards.
TTCTTCTTTTTTTTTGTAAAATAAAGTGGTGTCTTCATGCTATTCTTTGGTAGTGAGATCCTGTCTGCCAATTAGAGAAAAGAAGTGACCTGTTTGCCATGTATGAGAACAGCTAAAACATTTTCTTTGTAGTATTTAGCATCCAAGAGTAATAGGGAAAAGGACACACAAATATAAGGTTACATGGTTATGTTTAGTGGAAATTTCTCTGCTTTAAAAATAGAAGAGACCACACAGTCTGCCATAGGTGTTTTCCTTCCCTACTTCCCTGCAGGAACCTGAAGAGAAACCATGTGCAATGGTCTGCAGACTGTGAGCAGCATGGAAATGGTTTCCTTCTCCATAACAAATATTTAAGCATGTCTGGGTTTTATTTTTATTTTGGCCATTTTCAGTGGTAAATATTTATTCTAAACTGAAAAGCAGGGTCTGTGATGGTAAGTTTTGTGCTGCTTCAATGCCACCCATACTTTGATTCTATATTCAACATAGCCTTTAGTCCTTGAAGCCTTTCCATACTGTGGGGTAGTTGTATAAGACTTTTCTTAAACTTGAGCTCAAACCAAAATACAGTTTTTCAAGGAACTGAAAAACACACTGGAATGCATGAATATTTCATCTGTAGACGGTCTCTATTCATCTTTGCTTCAAAGCAAAACAAAACCTCTTGGCTTCCTCCTTGTATTCTTCCATATAGAATGGGAACTCTGTCTTAATTTCTGCAGGACTGTGCAGTATATAGCGTCAAAGAATTGCCATTTACAGTGATATCGAAACTCCTGTAGTGCTGCACTTCCTCTGCATTTTGCAAGCTCTAAGCTGCCCTGTCTGCCTGCTTTGCAGAGGAAATGGGGCTGCAACTTCATCTGCAAATGTAGAAACAGTCACAGCATAAGAAAGTTGCTGGCCAAATTAGCTGTGGTTTGTGGTGTGTCTTCCTTTGCTTCAATTTTATGTCACTCTAATCCTACCCACCTTGCCCATGTAAAACTACACTCGGTAGAGAGCTTTGGGCCTGTATCAGTTGTTTATCTATGACTCTAGTCCTTTTTCTCCACTAATGAATTAATTTCCAAGCCTATTTTATATGTAAACACAGACAAGATGCTCTCCTGGTATTAATTACTGTAACTTATTTGATTTAAAAGAGTTATGGCTTTTGTGTAAGAAAAGGAATTAGCTGGGGCTAAGATGTGTTTTATGCTTAGAAAGGGCATTCCCTTTTGCTTATAGTAATTTGCATAAATAATTGTATACCCTGCCTTCATCTGTGTTATGTCACCTGTACGTCCACTCTCTGCTGGATTTGGCTCTCCTGCAAAATAAATCACATGCTTTTACTGGCACAGTATGTTAGTGATATACAACGGAATCTTGAATATTTCTTACCTGTTTTCAAACAAAAAGTAGCTAAAACCAATGTGGAACACACTAATAACCAATTAGAAGCTATTATAAATCACTACTTAGATGTGTCACTTATCTAAATTTAAAATGGTTTGTACTGTATGTCCATATTTTTACTGTCTAGAAAAAAATACGAGAAACTCCCTTCATTTACAGTATTTTTCAAGTGCTTTAGCACTTGGAAATGACTGACCTAATGAGAGTTAATGTCTTTAGCAAGACTGAAGGCTTTTTTTTTTTTTTTCAAAAAAATGAAGAAGATAATATTTGAAGTGTGTCTGTTGTTTTGTGAACATCCATGAAGTGCAATGGTTCAGCAGCACGCAGTAAACCATATTTGTTCTATGGCTATTTTTATGGTGCATGTATTGTGTCTTAGACCTTCCTTGTACCCAAAATCACCTGATATCCAAATTTTTAGATTTAAGTCCATGTTCAGGCACCATCTGTGAGTGACCTGCAGAGTAAAAGAAAAATCTTGAAAACACACTATCTGCAGTATAAATGGTGCTGGCCCTAGCCCTCGCCATAGTCCTCCTCACCAGTCCTCCACCACACAACCAATAATTTTTTGTAGTGACATAACATGATCAATTTGGAGCAAGCTGATCAGGCTCCTGCCTAGAATAGTTCTTTTTTCACTATGCAACTTCTGGAATTCTCCAAAGCTGAATTCCTAGAACTTTTCATGCTTCTCTAGTGAAACTGAGAGAACCTAAAGCTTGTTAGCTCTGATAACAAATGTATGAGATGTGTTGCTGAAGACTGGTATGAAGTTTTCAGTGACATTGTATTATGATCAAAGCTTTGTCTGCACACTGGTGACATTGCTTTAACAACACTATAATCCCTACTAATTCATCTCATACCAGGACTCTGGTTACTGACACCAAATGACATGTGCAGACTCAGCAGTATCTTACCATCCCGACGATCACCAGGAAATGCCTCCTCACTCCTAACACTTACCAGAGAAGACAGCTCACACAAGGAGGTGACTCCTCAGCTCTGGAATGGCGATGATTATTTTGTTTAACCTTCTTTTTAACACCAGAACGGGCAAAACACTACAATACTCTTAGGGCAGAGGATGTCATATTTGTACAAAGGTGCACCAATGGTGTAGCTTCTTCTGATAAGAACAGGAAATAACCTACCTTGCTGGTATAATTGTTTAGTATAAACAACTGCAGTCACCCTTGCACTTGTATGTCTACTTAGGTTAGAAATTACCTTCCTAATTCAATTATTGCTACCATTAACAAACAAGAATTGTATAGACCAGGCCTGATACATATGTATTTTCAAACAAACATTTACATGAGGGAACAGTTTTAGTAAACTGAACCCACCCATTACCACTGCTTCACATAAAATACACTGGTCTTGCAGCTTTCAGCAGCCTAATCTTATCAGCCATGAGTCCAGGCACAGGTTAACATCACATTACCATATAGCAAAAGCCTTTTATGTCACTAGAACCTCTTTCAGCCTTGTGTCTAATTACCTATTACAGCATTCCTGCTTCTACTGCTCTCATGAAAAGTGAGTTTCATTTTCTCTGAAGTCCTTTAAGTTTTTACATAGTACTTACAAAGTAATTAAGGTGAACACATTTTTCTTCATACTGTTTCATTTCCCCCTTTCTTATTCTGGTGTTTACCAAGCTGATTATTTGCATTTATTGTATGGACAATAATATTTTAAATGTCTATTGACATCAGGAAAGATTTTTAGTAATTAAAATAGATATAAGGAAGTGACTTTGCCTAATTTCCATTTTCTCATTGGAAGAGTATTTCTTGAAAAATGTGTATTTGTCATGCAAATTAAAAGAACCTGAGGCAAGATTGGTTTTAATTAGGGTAAAATTCCTCTAGCAGAACTCTATCATAATTTACTGAAACCTAAATATTGCAAGTTTTTACATTAAAAGATAAAATTTCTTTAAAAGGAGAGACCTGATAGATTCTAACCCTCTTGTGGTATATTAGGGTCACATTTGCCAATTTTATATGGATTGACTATATTGATTCATACACATTACAAACGAGCCATAAAGAAGAAAGCAAGCAAACTTCACATCCATCTTCAAGAAGGACAAGAAAGAGAATCTGGAGAACTACAGGCTGGTCAGTCTAACTGCAGCCCCTGAGAAGGTTATGAAGGTTATGCAAATTCTTCTGCAAGCCATTTCCACGAGCAGGAAGGATATGAAGGTGTTTGGGAAGAGCCAGCACAGATTTATCAAGGGCAAATTGTGCCTGACCAACCTGATTGCTTTATGTGAAAAAAGCCGTTCTGAGACACCTTGCTCTGTGGTTAAGGGAGGAGCAGGGAATGTGATATACCTTAACTCTGGAAAGCCTTTTGATACTGTCCCCCATTATAGCCTTAGAGCGAATTCAGTGAGGTATGGACTGTGTAAGTGGATGATAACAGGTAGAAAATTGGCTGGACCACTGGGCTCAAAGGGTTGTAATCAGCAGTATGAAGCAGAACTGGCGACCAGTTGTACAAGTGGCACCCCTCAGGGATTGATAGTGGGGCTAATACTGTTTTATGTCTTTATTAATGACCTGGATGATTGTATAGAGTGCACTCTCAGCAACTTCACAGACAAAATGAAATTGGAGGGAGCAGCTGTTATGCTGGAGGACAGGGCTGCTATTCAGAGGAATCTGGACAGGCTGGAGAAGTGGTCTGACAGGAACCTCATGAAGTTCAGCAAAGGCAAATGAGATCTAGGATCCTATATCTAGGATGGAATAAGTGGGCTGTATTAGCAAGAGTGTAGCCAGCTGGTTGAGGGAAGTGTTTATTCCCCTCCATTCAGCACTTGTGATGCCATATCTGGAGCGCTGCATACAGTTTTGGGCTCCCTAGTACAAGAAAGGCATTGACAAACAGGATTGAGTCCAGTGGATGGCCACCAGGATGGTTATGGGGCCAGATTAACTGAGGAGAGGCTGAGAGACCTGCACTTTTCAGCAGGCTAAGGGGAGATCTTACTGATGGCTCCAGCTGCCTAATGAGAAGGCCTAGAGAAGACAGAACCAGCTTCTTCTCGGAGGTGCCCAGTGATAGGACAAGCAGCAACAGACACAGGCTGGAACATGGGAAATTCCTATTTGATATTTGGAAAAATGTTTTCCCCATGGGAGTGGCCAAATACTGGAATGGTTGCAGAATTTCCATCCTTGGAGATTTTGGAACTTGACTGAACAAGGTCTGAAGTAAATGGATCTAGTTGGACCTCCTTTGAGCAAGGGGTTGGACTAGATGGCCTTCAGAGGTCCTTTCCAAGGAAAATTATTCTATGAAACACTGGTTATAATTAAAATGTATAAGTCTGTTTTCAGTTCACAGTGATTAATGTATAAGTAGGAAAAGAGAAACTGGAAGAATACAAAGAAAATTTGTCTTTTCACCTTGCTTATTTGAGTACATAAAGCTTGCAGGAACTTGGAAAAATGGAAATCAGTTTTTCCTTCTAAGGGTGGTAGGCAACTGTCATGTCATTCCTATTTCTACAATCCTATCCAAAGGCGTTTCATTGTCCCCCATAAAATGTGTGGTGAAATGGTGACCATATGAGCTCTTTAACATACATAGGGCCAGATTTTAAAAAATATTACTACTTTTAGATGCCATATAGAAGCATGTGAGACCTTATTTTCAGAAGTACTGTGTGACTAGAGCTTCAAAATTCTGGTAGTTGTCAGTGCTTAAAGTCTAGATACCCACTGTTTTCTGTTCAAAATGGAGTCATTCAATATTAAAGGATGCTTTAGTAAATTGAGCATTGAAAACTCAGTATTTCATTTTTCCATGACTTTCACAAGCCTTTTCTAGGGTTAACCTAACTGACATTAGTGGAACTCTTCAATGTGTCCAGAATAAAAATGCTAGAAATTCATATAGCAAAACAGAATGAGAACAAAAATATAACCTTCTCTTAAAACAAAACCCCTAGCAACAGTGGCAACAGTCTAAATTAGAACATGTGGGAACTACGGTAGTTCTTTAACAGTTCTTCAGCTATCGTAGTTCCTGTGATTAACCACAGTAAGCCAGAAACTCTAAAATGGTATGCACTAAGGAAGTTGTATTGCTGAGCTAGAACTTGAAAAGGCTGCTCAAGAGCTGAAGCAGGAAGGAAAATTGCTCTGAAATTTTACAAATAATCAGAATACACTTAGGGAAAATGAACTTAAAATAATTTTTACCAGATAAGATGAGCTCTCCACCAAACTTAAAGATGTGGAATTAAAGAAAGTAAATGCTGTATTTTATTTCTTAATCTATTATCAAAATGTGTGTCCTTTTATGTTTTAAAGATTAATAAAACCAGATTCAGGAAACCAAAAATCTTTTCAATAAGAAAAAGAGCTTATTTTGAAAAAGATCAGCTTTTAGACAGGCACAAAAGTAATTAACAGATTATTCAAAGTGACATTTATTATCTGATGTTGGTTGAAATACCTTTGAGACTGAAGAATAAACAAGATGGACATGCAGAATGTCCTCCTTGAAATGACATGTATTTGATAGCCTTGATAACATATCACACTTTTATAGTGAAATCTATTAATTTAGATCTCTTCACTAGAAGCATATTGTTTAAGGTCTAGTTTCTTCTACTATGAGCAAAGATTAGATAAACAGACTCTCCAAAATATCCTGTGAAGAGCTGAGAATGCTTTTCCCTACCCTCCCCCAAACCTCAGGCTGGAGAAAAGGTACACAGGAACAGGTCTGCAAGTTCATAGCTGATTACATCTGATATAACAGGAATTTGGATCCATAGAAAGACTTTAGAAAAATCTCACTTACTCTGGGAAGCTGCATATAAGCAACTTGCAAATTTGAACTGTAGTCATTGCAAACCTAGAAAGGGTTAAAAGTCTTCACTAGAGAAAAAGGAAGAGGTTAGCCCTTAAAGACTATATAAGCTGCAAAAGCTGGCAGTTGTGGCTTGTTAAACTGCTGGGAGGTGGAACTGACAGCTGTGCTGCCTAAGTGGGGAAGTCATAAAAGGGAAGCAGAGGGCCCCAGAGGGAGTGGGATAGTTGTGCTTTAGTGTTTCCCTGGCTAGGGGAAATTTACTCCATTTGAACTAAAATGGACCTTGCTACTGCTAGACACTGATCACAGTTAGTCTTTTAGTTGGCTGGTTTATGGAGAGTTGAGCAAGGTGAAAAGAATCTGTCCTGGCTTCCACTGCGTTTAGAATTCTGACTAAAGAAACTACTGCTGGTAGTACTAATTTCCTAAGCTTAGATTGGAGTAGATTTTTTGACTTTTCTGCATTCAAAAAAAAAAACCACTTAAATTTTAAACATAATCTCCAAGTGGGGCTGATAAGTCTTTTTGCTGGCCTTCAATTATGGACTATCCTTCTTGTTGAGGAACAAAAGGAAATTAGTAATGCTTAAAATGAAATGTCAGAATTATTTCTGCTTAAAAAGTTATTACATTGACTTTTTGCATACTAGTTCTGTAAATTCTAACAATTTAAATTTTGTTGTTTAAATTATGTTCCAGAGATTGCCTGAAATCCTCTGTAATGATATAAAATACTGTGAATCCTGTAACTCTTAATGGCACATCTGAAAACTGGCAGGCAATGCTTTTTGCCTGTAAACATATGTAGTTAGTAATCCTTTCCACATACAGACTGTATTTGTCCTTCTGAATACAGAGCAATTAACTCTGCATTTTTAAGTACTTGGAGATACTGGTTTTCTATTCCTCCTTTTCTGCTTTATAAATGAAGGGAATTCTTTGTCTTCAAAATATGGTCTTATATATTTTTAAAGTTAATAATTTGTTATCCTTGTAGGTTTCATGCTCTTGTAGAAAATTAACTTCAGATATGATTTATTTTTATCATGTCTTTAAGATGTGTTCTTAAAACAAAACAAACAAACAAAAAAAACCAGTATTTTAGAACTACAGGCTAGATTTAAAGTAACCCAGCTTGGCTTGAAGTGACATGTGCCCAGACCAATTTATAGAGTAATGGAACAATTTATGAGTCTGCCTTAGCTGAAATTAGTTTCTATGGCAGTTGGCCCAGGGAAACTGTAGGCCTTCTGTTCTTTGCAGCTGCAGAAAATAATTGTAAAGGGAAATGTTACCTTCCAGTAGCTAGGCTAAAACTTACTTACAAACTATGTGATGTCCCTTTCCTTAAATGCAGAGACCCTAACTCACCAGTTCAATTGCTCTTGATGACCAGTGAAACAAAAATTAAGTCATTCATATACATACAGAAAAAAATGTATCAAATTAAAGTGTTACACTGAATAATGCTAAACAAAACTTTATAGCAAGTGTCAATAGGAGCAAATAACTTTTAAAAGCAAGTTTGCTAGTCATGGTTAATCACAGTCTTTTCTTGAAAGGCAAGATGAGAGCTTCCTCCCTTGTTCCAATTTAGTCTAACTATTGATGAGGTCAGTCAAGGACAGTCGTTCCTTAGCACAGTCTTGTTAGATCATACTCTTTCTTCCTTCTCCCCTGTCCATCAACTCCTAGCTGAGAGCATCTTTCACCAGATGTGGGAAGAAGCAGAAATTTTAATACCAATGGCAGAAAAAAACTGATGCAGACAGGACAAAAAAAAAAAGGTTTCCCCCAAACCTATTCTGAGACTTGTTACAAGCCAAGAGGATCTTCCTTTCATTCTCTACTGAAGCTGCTAAATACCACTCAGTGCTACTAAGAATAGTAGACTACTTCACTGGAGGCTGAGCACATTCTGTGCTTGCAAAAAGATCAGCTTAGTCCACTGGTGATATTGCACATATTTTAAAAAGTTTCCAAGCACTGTAAGTTGACCCTGACTGTGCTCAGCTATTCAGTCCATGTGCACTTCAAGAGCTTTGTATTCAGCCACCAAAAAATTCTGGACATGCTAATGGAGTCTCAAAAACTTGTAAATCCATGGGGGGTGAGTTTCTTTAAAGTCAAGCAGGAAGTGCCACTCAGGACTTGATATGTGCAGTAATTCAGAGAATGAATCTCCTCCTCTTTTTTCAAGTACTGTTCTTACCAACACTGTAACCTACAGATTCTGAGCAGACTTCCAAGAGCTAGCTAACAACCAACTGTAATCTCAGAAGATGCTGTACTGTCATAATTTGGACCTTCAATTTCCTGTCAGTTCCAGGACTGTCCTCACAGCTTTTAAGTTGGTTTGCTCACAGGTTAAGTGAATCAAGCAGTTTCCCCTGTGATGAAATGTGAATGCAGCGTAGAGATATGTTGCCTGAGAGATCTCTCCCTGAAGGTATTACAAACAGCATTGTTTCAGGTTTGGTTTCAGCTCTGAAGTTTTTCAACACTACCTCAGAAGGTCTTTGATATTCCAACACTATAAATGTCCATGCAACATGAACTCAGATCTGCAACATATATTCAGTGTCATGCTATTAAAAACAAAAAAAAAACTGTCTCAAGGAACTAGAACGCATCCTTCATGTCATGGCAGGCTGTATGAATAAAAACCTCCCTTACACACAGACAAATGTCTATAAACCATAGAGGAAGAAAGAGGAGGCCCAGGCTGACAGCTATGCTCTCCAAACGCAGTCAGTCTGTGTTAGAGTGGGGAGAAACCTTTAGTCTGGATGCTGTCTAGAGGGCAGCCTGGTCTACATACTGTTCCCCACATGGTTAGGGCTGAGAGAGAGAGTATCTGGAACTGCACTCGGAAGGCAGCTGGAAAGGAGCTGACAAAGGAGAAAGTAGGATGCCAACAGAATGAGGCTGTGAGACCTTTTTGGTCTGGTCACTGACCTGGGGCCCTGCCTAAGGCTCAGCATGTGGTTCGGGTTTTCTTGTTAGGGTTGAAAGAGAGAGCCTAGATCTGCAGATGGAGTGAAAAAGGGTTGACAGAAAAGAGTAGGCTGCTGAGAAGAAATGGCTAAAATGAGAAGTTGCAGTTAAAGTGGATTTACAAAGAGGCTGCCAAAGGAAAGGGTAGGCTGCCAAGATGACATGGCTACAGAGAGAACTTTTTGGTGTCAGCACTGGAAGGCTCAGCATATGCTTACAGTTCAGTTAGGGTTAGTTGGGAGAAAGATAGAGCCTAGATCTTCTGCTGGAGTGAGACTGGAAAGGGGCTGCCAAAGGGAAGGCTGAAAAGAGAACGTGGCTATGAGAACCTTTTGGTGGATGGCCTTTTCTGAGGCTCAGCCTACAGTCAGGTTTATTTTTAGGGTTAGAGTTAGGGTTGACAAAAAGAGAGTGCCAAGAGCTCCAGTTGGGGTGAGTCTGGAAAGGGGATCCCAAAGGGAAATGGTAGGATGTCAAGAGAACTTGGCTGCAAGAACTTTTTACTGTGGCTGCAGGGCCTTGTGTAAGGCTCAGCCTGTGGTTATGGTTACAGTTGAGAGAAAGAGCAAGCCTAGAGCTGGAAGGGAAGTACAGCCTGCAAATACAATCTGGCTGGAAGATCTTTCTGGCCTTGGCACTGCCTGGGAGGCCTGGTCTAAGGTTCATGCTACGGTTAGATTTATTGTTAGGGTTGATATATAGAAAGAGAGAGCCGAAAGCTCCTCTTGGAGAAGGGGTGGAAATGGGCTGCCAAAGAGAAGTGGTAGGCTGCAAAGAGTAGTTGGTGACAAGATCATTCTGGTTTGGGTACTGAGTGCACGCACTTGGGCAAGGCTCAGCCTGAGGTTTCTTCTTATGGTTAGGGTTAGAGTTGAGAGAAAGACTGAAGAGCTCCCATTGGACTAGGACTAGAAAGGGATTGCAAAGACAACTTTCCTGCAAGATACTTTCAGTTAGGGCGCTGTCTGGGGGAAATAAGGCCCAACTTTCCATTAGGGTTAGGTTTATGGAAGAGAGAAAGACAGAACCTAGAGCTGCAGTTGGATTAAGGCTAGAAATGGGCTGGGAAGAGAAAAGATGTGGTGCAGGGAGAGCTTGGCTGCGAGAACATTTTGTTGTATATACTGCTTGGGGGTCCTGGTCTGAGGCTCTGCCTCTGGTTAGGGTTAGGCTTGAGAGAAAGAGAGACCAAGAGATGCAGTTGGAGGAGATTTGAAAGGGACTGCAAAAGGAAAGCGTGTCTATAAAAAGAACTTGTCTGCAAGAATATTTTGGTGTGAGCACTGGATGTGGGCCTAGTCTGAGGCTCTGCATATGGTTAGGATTAGGGTTGACAGAAAGAGAGCCTAGAGCTCCGCTTGCAGCAGGGCTAGAAGGGGACTATCACAGGGAAGTGTAGGCTGTGAGGCAAACTTGGCTGTAAAAGCTTTTTGGTGTGGGCACTGGCTAGGGGCCCATGTCCAAGGCTCAGCCTCTAGTAAGGATTAGGCTTCAGTTAGAATTAGGGTGCAGAGAAAGAGAAAGCCTATTGCTGCAGCTGGAGCGGGGATAGAAAGGGGCTTCCGAAAGAAAGGGTGGGCTGCAGAGAGAAATCAGCAGGGGAAAATTTTTGGGGTGGGCATTGGCTCAGTGTCCTGATATGAGGCTCACCCTGTGGTTATGTTTAGGGTTAAGGTTGAGAAAAAGAGAGAGCCAAGAGCTCCAGTTGGAGGCAACCTTGAAAGGGACTCCCAAAGAAAAGTGTGTGGTGTAAAAACATCGCAGAGAGAACACTTTATTGTGAGCATTGCCTGGGTGTCCTGGTCTGAGATTCAGCATGTGGTTAGGGATGGGGTTAAGACTAAGGGAAAAACAAAGCCTAGAGCTTTGGAGAGGAACTGGGAAACTCCTACTAATTGGAAGTGTAGGCTACAAGAACGTGGCTATGAAAATATTTTGGTGCAGGCCCTGCCTGGGAAGGTGTGGCCCAAGGCTCTGTCTTCAGTTAGGTTTCTTGTTAGGGTTGGGAAGAAGAGAGAGCCTAGAGATGCAGTTGGAGTGAGGCTAGAAAGGGGCTTTGAAGGGTGTAGGAAGCAAGGAGAACTTGGCAGCAGGAACTTGGTGTGGGCACTGGTTGAGGTCCTGGGAGAAGGCTGAGCCACCAGTTAAGTTTAAGGTTAGGGCTGAGAGAAAGAAAGAGCCCAGTGATGCAACTGGAGTAAGGCTAGAGAGGTGCTTTGAAGAGAAAGGGTGAGGTGCAGGGATAACTTGGTTTTGAGAACTTTTTGTTGTGGGGACGGTTAGGGTTAGGACTGAGAGAGTCAGAAGCTCCAGCTGCAGTGGGACTGGGAAGGAACTGCTAATTGTAAGTGTAGACTGCAAAGGAGACTTGGCTGCCAGAACTTTTTGGTGTAGGGACTGCCTGGTGAGACCTGGAACAAGGCTCAGTCTTTGGTTAGGTTTGTTTTTAGGGTTAGGGTAAAGGTTAGAGTTAAGAAAAAAGAGAGACTAGAGCTCCAGTGGACATGGGGCTAGGAAGGGGTTGCCAAAGGAAAGGGCGAGCTGCAAGGAGAACTTGGCTCACAGAACTTTTTGGTGTGGCCACTGAAAGGGGGGACAGGAAAAGGGTCAAGATATTGCTAGGTTCATTGTTAGGGCTGGAGAAAGAGGGAGTGTAGAGCTCCAGTTGGAGGGGAGCTAGAAAGAGACTTTGAAGGGAAAGGCTAGGTTGCAAGGGGAAATTTTTGCTATGGACACAGGCTAGGGGTGGGGTCTGAGGTTCAGTCACCAGTTAAAGTTAGGGTTAGTGGCAGAGAGATTTTATTGTGGGCACTGCTTGGGGATCCTGGCCTAAGGCTCAGAATATGGCTAGAGTTAAGATTAGTGTTCAGAGATAGAGACAACCTAGAGCTTCAGTTGGAGGGGGGCTGGGAAGGGGCTGCCAAAGAAAAGGCTGGGCTGCAAAGAGAACTCAGCTGCAAGACCTTTTGGTGAGGGCATGGGCTGGGGGCTTTCTGGTCCCACACTCAGCCTCTGGGAGGGGAAGGATTATGGTTATGGTTGAGGGAAAAGAGAGGCCGTGGAGCTTCAATTGGAGCATGGCCAGAAAGGGGTTGCCAAAGAGAAGTGTAAGCTGCGAGTGTAATCAGCTTTTTTCTCTGCTAGTGGCCATTCTGTCCAGCTGCAGGTACATCATGGCATCAGTGGAAGCCCTGGGACAGCGGTCCCTGAGGTATATACAGGTACAGGGAGCCATCCTGTCCTCACAGGTTTGAGGAGACTGTGCCAACACAATGCTATGCCAGGAGCTGGCCATTTATAATGGCCTGGCAAACTTAGGCTCCATACTGCATTCCTCAAATCTGTGGCCACAGAAATCAGAAATCCTGATTTCTCCACTGACTGTAAAAGAAGGCCAGATTGATCAGGCTTCTAACTTGAGTATCAGGTGCCTAAAATTGGAGATGATGATCTGTGCCTCAGACCTTGTCTTGAAGACAGCCCAGGCCATTGATTTATTTTAACTCTGCAGTAAAAGTTATGGTCAACATCTTCTGTTCCTCTGATAAAACAGAACCCTCCCTGCTAGGGCTTCATAACTGCAGGAAGGAGCTCTTTAGAATCTAGGCCAGGATGACAAGAAAGCCCTCTGGAAAAAAAAGAGCATTTTCCTTCTTCAGCTTTGCCTTCTCTATAATAAACCTACCAAAATGCTTATTGTATATCATGTATTTATAAACCCAAATGCTTCACTATATGGATTTCTTCTAGAAAGAAGATAAAAGACAAACATGTGACAGATGTTAGTCATGTTGATGTGTGCACCATTTTAACATGCTCAGACGTTATGTTCTAAGCATAATGTAAGGAATAAAATGGGTAGTGATCTATTCTGAAAATCTGACTTCAAATCTATATTTAGGCATCTAAGCAACCTGCTTTTATTCAGAGGTGCTGTGTATTCAGCTGCTTCCATTGACTGCAGTAGAAATATTGGAATTTTTCTTGTTGCTGAATCTTTTTTCAAGAACAAAAATTACAGTTGAGAAGCTCTCTGTAACTCCTAGATAACTCCTTGCTTTAAAAATAAAGAAAAAAACACAGGGAATGAAACATATCATCTCTGTCTCTCCCCCACTCTCCATAAGATGCAGAAAACATACTATGTAATAAATTCTAATAACCACTTCTGTGCAGAAGGGAGAGGAGTAAACATGAAAGATTTGGATTCCAGCATGATAGATAACTTTCCTATTGAGATCACAGAGGCCACAAAGAAACAGAGGATGATACACTCAAAATGGTGCAACAAGTCTCTAAATTTATGAGCACCTGTGTAAGTCTGTGTCATGGTTCTGAGTGCATGTTAATTGCCCTAACCAGCCTCATCTGGGATCCCCATTCACACCCTCTGCTCATGGGCCCAGGAGCTCCACTTACATTCAGGACTGGGCTGAGTTCAGGATTTGGGCTAAGTTCAGGTCCTTGCCTGAGCTATGCTGTAGGTGTACCTGTCTCCAGTCCTGTCTCCTGGGTGCACCTTGGACCTATGTTGTAGGTAGCTTCTCTCCAGTCCTGTCTCTGGCCCTGCTGTCTCCTGGATCTTGTATCTCTGTTGTAGCTTTATCTCTGCTCCTGGCTCCTTCTGCTCCTAACTAGACTCTGTGGATGGACCCTGGACCTGGTCCATCGCATCACCTTGTCTGGGACTCTTGATGGGTGCTGTTACCAGCAGCTGGCTGTGCCTATGGTGTCCAGGCCCTGTGGGGTTGTGCCCTGTCGGTGAGGGCACAGCCTGCACTGGGGTCATCTTCGACTCCTGGTTCATCCTCCCTCACAGAGCAAGCCTTGCTCTTGCTGCTCCCTCAAGATCTGCTCACTTTGCTGAATGATCAGCCAGTGAACAAAGCAAGATCTACAACAGTCAGGTCAGTCTGTATGATTCAGAAGTTGATGGATGATTTATGTGCAGATGATATATGTACTGTGTTATCTGTTTGTATTGACTCTGAATAGTGACTGGAGTTGTCATTAAGGCTCTCTGTTATACAATAAAGAAAAGTGTATTTCGTGTGTAACATTTCTTCATAAGTTGGGCAGATGTGCCTTGGCAGGATGTCAGTCTGTCACTGACCACATCCTCTGTGGTCATAGAGGCAGTTATGAAATGTTCTAAATTTTTTTCCCTCGGGTATGATTAGGTGAGCATAGCTTATATGGGTGTAATATCTTTAAAGAACAATGAAACTTCAGCATGGAGTCCAGGAGACTGAGTTTTCAGTTTTTGTTGAACACTGACTAAAAATGATACATCTCAGTTCATAGGTTGGAGCTAGGTCATGAAACAGCTGGCAATGTTCTGCTGCAGAATGCCCTTTTCACTCCTAGATGTCTGACAAAAAATTTGAAACTTGAGTGAACATTGCAAAAACTGCACAGAGTAACAATGTGTATGATCAGCTAGATAAAGATTAAGAAGATCCCAGGTTTTGTTTCCAAGTGGATGTGGAGGTAACAGTGAGACAAGAGAGTTGGCTAACTTTGAGTGTTGAGACTTCCCCACGGGAAGGAAGCAGCAGGGAGCAGAGCCGCCTTTTCCCCCCGGCACCGCGTCAGGCCTTGGCATCAGGCGTTTCTCGGGGGCTCCCGCTCCAACGGCCCCCTCTCCCCTCAGCGGGGGGCAGGGACGGTCCAGCCCTCCCTCACTCCCTCCTTCCTCGCCCTTCCCCACCTCATCCCCGTGTCCTCTTTCTCCTTTCGCACTCATCCCACTTCCTGTCTCCCATCCTCCCGTTATTTCTATTTTCCCCCTCTCCGCCCCTTTCCCTGCTGCTCGACCCCCGTCAGGGCGGTGCGGCCGAAGTGAGGGCGCCGACTTCGCGGCGGCGGGCGCGCAGGCGCGAGCCCCTCACCCCGCCCCCACCGGCGGGGCATGCGCAGTGGCGCCACCGCACAGAAAGCCAGCCGCGTTCCCGCACCGGCTCGGGGGGCGGTGCGTGGCGGTGTGGTGCGTGGCGGGCAGGCGGTGGCTCCCCCGCGGGGGGGGGCGGGGCCGCCGCGCGCGAGCGGGGCCGTTTCAGCGCGCGGCGCAGGCGGCCAGGCCGGGATGCGCGCGGCATCCCGCGGCAGCGCGCGCGCCCGCCGCCTCCTCGCGCCGCCGCCTGCCTGCCTCCCTCCCCGCCCGCCTGCTCCTCCCCGCGCGGCTGGGGCGCTGACTCGCCCCTTTCTTTCTC
Organism: Apteryx mantelli; assembly: GCF_036417845.1. Taxonomy (NCBI): domain Eukaryota; kingdom Metazoa; phylum Chordata; class Aves; order Apterygiformes; family Apterygidae; genus Apteryx; species Apteryx mantelli. Next base: position 149,775,704 of record NC_089979.1, on the reverse strand, counting down.
TACCTCCCTCGCTGCTCTGCCCCCAGCCTCCCCCCGCCCCGCCGGCTGCGCCATGGCGGCCCCCAGCAACGTCGTGCCCGTCATGGCGAGTAAAACCAAGACCAAGAAAAAGCACTTCGTGGCGCAAAAAGTGAAGTTGTTCCGGGCTAGCGACCCGCTGCTCAGCGTCCTCATGTGGGGGGTCAACCACTCGGTAAGCGCCGCCGGCGGAGCGCGGCCCCCCGCCCGCCGCGGCCGGGCGCTGCGTGAGGCGCGGGGGCCGCTCGCCGGTAGCCGCCGCCCGCCGCGGGGGTCGGGGGGGTCGCGGCGCTGAGCGGCGGCGAATGTCACCGGGCGGGGAGGGGCGGGCAGCGCGGCCGTTCCCCGCGGGGGCATGGCGGCCGTTACCCGCGCGTGCCGGGGCGCGGCGGCGGCCGGACCCGGGAAGTTTGTGTCCCCTGCGGCGGCGCTGCGCGGCTCGGCGCGGAGGGGGCCTGGCCCCGGGGCTCGCCCGGCTGCGGCGAGGCAGCGGTGCGGCGGACCCGAGCGCCCGCGGCAGCCGCCGTCCTATTGATCGGCGGTGCCGGTTGTTAAACAGCCGGCGAAGCGCGTGCGGGTGGTGTCCGTCACGGCACGGTGCTGCTCGCCGAGCTCGGCTCGGCTCTGCTCCTCTAGCAACCCGGGAGCGGGCACCGCGAGCCTTGCAGACATGTACTGCGGTTGGGGGAAAAAAAAGAAAAAAACATTATTAGCGCTTAACTACGGAAGTTTTTACTGTCTTCTTCAGTGCAGTTTGTTTAAGCAAGTGTCTCTTGATGGTTTTGTGCGTTTGGGGGAGGGGAAGAGGGCTGCTTTTTGATGTGGTAAAACAGCAGAATTACAACAGAATTGCAACCTTTGCTGAGTGCTATATCACTCTGCAGATGATGTGCTGCTATAACTTCAAAGGCTTCAATTTAACTAGATGCAGCAACATCGAACTGTTGCTGGTAAGTGTTAAATTAGGAGCCTGGTAATGAAGGTGTCACATGACTGGGGCATTATGAGGCTCAAGTCACAGCTTTACATCTTTAAATAGCTACCATAGTAGGTTAAAAGTGTAGAGCCCAAAGATCGCCTAAAATCAGATATCAGGGCAGTAAAACCAAAAACTGCTTCTGGTCTCTTGATAGTGCAAAGTCTGCGCTTCCAAATGTTGTTTTCTACATTAGTAGTGTTGGTTGCAGTTGGTTCTGAAGAGCATCTAAGAATAATTGTCACTTGCAATTTTAGACTACAATTTTTTTGACAGCTTCATAAAATAGGCAAAGTAGTCCTTGGCATCAAACTCAATATTCATTTTGTTTCCTACACGTCTGAATCCTGTTTGTTTTTCTTTGTGTACATTTTAGTAGTTTTGGCCCAAAACCTGAAGTCCTACATCAAGTCTAATCACTGTTAGATCTGTGTGAGGCTACACAATACCTGAAGTAATGATCTAGGGGGAAATACTTTAGCTGTAGGTGTCAATGTGGTATCAGTGACAGAAAAGAAGTCCTAGAGAGGTTAAAGAGTCTGCTTAAGGTAGCCCTGTAAGTCAGTCGAAGATTGTGACACAGAATTTGTTTCGAGGTTTCCTGTAGATTAGTTGTAACCAGTGACATTCTGTGTCATGAGCTGATAAGAGACTAGATATTTATCTACTAAACAAAAAATTCTCTAACTGTGGAAGTCTATGATATGCTGTTTGCCAGAACTGGGCTTAAATGCACAAGCTTCTGCTGCTGCTGCTTCTTTAGTGGGACAGAGAAAGGAGCTTAATGACTAGCATTCTTCATATAAAAACTGCAGAATAGGTTTCTTCAGTGAAAGTAAGCAACCTAATAATTACAGGGAAAGATGCTTCTGATGGATAATGTAAAGCTAGGTCTTGAACAGTGAGCAAGCTATCAGTGGTCTCTCTGGGGGACAGGGGAAGTAGAGAAGAGAACCTCTCTGACAGGAATAGATCTACCTGTTGCAACAGCTAGTTGCTACATAATGTTCGTTCTGGAAATATGGCAACTTTTAGAGGGAAGGCCTGTGCCCTTTACAGGGTACTGTGCCTAATAAAGTAAATAGTAATGAACACGATACTGTAGTAACTCCTAAGCTCATATGCTACTAAGGAGTAGATAGCTGTTCCAATTCAAGTGTAAGAAAGAAGCAAATTGGTTCATGCACGTAAAACTAAAAATGGTAAACTAAAATTCTGATGGGGGGTCAAAGAGAAAGCTTAGTAATAACGTAGGTTCAGTTAAATGCAATTTTGTATTATAAAAAGAAAATCGTTGTAAATTTGAATATGCACTATGTGTTTTACAGATGTTCTTTGATTTCTTTACCCTGCTGCAAGGTGTAATCATGAATAATACTTTGGGCACCATTGAAGCAAAATCCCTCTAACTTATTTTTCATGTGCTCTGTTTCAATCTGATGCCTCAAAATCTAAATATCTCTTGTTAGCCAAGAATGCAACATTTAAGTGTTGCAGGCTCCTCTCTTAGAAAAAAGATGCTTACACTGTTGGTTTGCAATGCCTGATGTGTAGGCATTTCAGGCATGTAATGTCTGATGTGCAGACACTTCAGGGTTTGTCCAGCAAATGAAAATGAGCAGTTAGTCTAATTGCAGCAGGCTCTGTTATCACAAATAAGAATTTCTCATAGGAGAAATGCAAAGTACATGCGTGGATTGATTAACAATGGGGGTTAAGGATACTTACATTTTCTTAGCAGAATAAACAGAAATCCATAAAATGTTGGACTAGGAAATAAGCACAAACATAGTTCATGATGACAGTAATTCAATAAACTTAGAGCATAGTAGTCAACTGAAAAAAACTTATTGAAGATTGCTTTCTGGTGCTGTGCTTATCAACTAACAAGTAAGTAACAGTCAGAATCCTACAAAGTGATCTGGGAAATAAGCATATATTGAAAAGCCAAATCTGATATGCAGTTCCCATATTTTTGGCACAATATGGCATATAATGGAGAAGAGCACTTGGTGAAGATATAAAAGAAAAGCAGACTTTTCTCCAGACTTTTTAAGTTTTTGAGCATGGGACAGAATACCACCATACTTCATAGCTGGATTTTGGAGGACTTTCAAATTCTAAACTGAATATGTGACAAAACTCCATGTAAGAGTAGAGTTCTCGTAACTTTCTTGAGCTGTCATCTCCTAGAAGGAAATATGACCCTAGAAAGGGGAATCTAGCAAGGGTAAGCTGCAATAAGGCTTATAGGAAATGTGTGAATTCTTAATGAGAAAAAATATCTGCAGGGAGATGTCTGTTACCTAAAGTTCTTAAAAACCAACCTCTCTCTCAGCTTCCCAGTAACAAGGTGTTAGGAAATTTTTTGGTGGTCTCAATTTTTTTTAGTCAGAAGTAGAGAGACATCTAATGCAAATTCCTACTTGGCAATACCCTTCAAATTTATTATTATATTTGACTGTATGTGAGGGGGAAACAACATATAAGCAGTATCCAGACTTCTTAAGATGATAATGTGTGCTCATTTTCAAAGCAGTAAACTAGTTTCCTGGTATGCTCAAATGTGCTTCCGATTAAAACTTTCTGCTAAGTGAAAGGGAAAGAAATTGTGTCCCATTTCTTAGATGAAATTCTAGTGCTGTGATGACTGCCGTAGTAGGAAAGACTAACTGTTGGCGTATTTGAATCTTGCAGGCATCTGCATCATTAAGAATTGATCTTATCATGGGGGGGGGAGGTTATACTGTATGTCAGAGATAAGCTGTCTGTGCTACTGAAGCAAATATTTGAACTCAGCAGTTTTTGTGACTTAAAGCTATATTTCTAGCTAGTTAACGCAATTGCAATAACTGTATTTTCAGAGCAGTCCATTACCACTGGCATGGTAAATAACATCCTTATTCTCACCTCTGTATTGTCACCGTTGGTGGATTTCCAGCAACTGGGGGAAGGAAGCAGGGGAAAGAGGATGGCAAATAATTTTTTTGTCTAATGCTTTTGGGAATAATTCTTCCCTCCTTGTATTCTCTGCCAAAAAATGAAGGCAAGAATACATGTTCAGGTTTTACTGATTATTACTATTACTGATTGCCCCAGGTGAGTTTACATTGACAATGAGTCTGTTCAGTCCCAGTTAATAGCCTATTTCTGTTAAAAGTTTGTTAAGAAAGCTGGGAGTGTGTAGAGGAGTAGGCTTGGTCCTTCAAAATATCATCCAAGAATGTAGAAGAAAAGTAATAGAAGTGTGGGTTTTTTGTTTTGTTTTGGTAAGTACTTTGAGGTAAAGAATGGACCTCGCCTAATGCATCAATCATTAAATTTAGGAGAAGAGAATGACTCCCCAACGCAGTTCTCGAGCATACTGTAGAAATTTAAAAAATAAATAAATAAATCCAGACAACTTGGCCTCTAAAATCTGTAATCGCCATCTGTTTCTTGGATGGTTACAAGCTGATCTAAAAATTTATCAGTACCTGTCTTCTCAGTGGCACTTGCCACCTAATAAGCGAGTGAAACAATAACAACGCATGAATCAAGTGATTTTTTTGTTGTTTTTTTTTCCAACATATTTGTAGAATACTTCAAAAAGTATGCATTTTCTGTGGGTGAAGAATTCAAGAGATTATAAACTCAAAAACCTCCTTCAGCTGCTTATATGAGGCACTGTAAGCCTGATGCTGCTGTTGCACACTCAGCTGTAATCTGGCTTGATCTTTTTAACAAAAGTGGAACAACACAAGTATAATAAATAGTCAAAGGAGTGAAAGCTGTGGAGCTCTTCTATCTGCCAGTGAAACTCCTGGATTCAGTTACCATTACACCTAGAAATGAGGGGGGGAAAAAACAGTGTGACTAGTAAATGCAACTTTTTTCCCTGTTATATATATTAGGATATATTTGATCACATTAGGAAAGCTTTTATATTTCTACAGAGGTATAAAATCTGTGTGTTCTTGTCAGTTTTCAGGGTTTTATTTTTTCCCCAGCTAGTTCAGAATCAGCTTGTGTTAGCACACTTGTTTTTCCCATTGCAAACTTTTATTCAGACAAATACACAAAAATAGCTGCCTTATTTATGCTTGTTCTTATGTTTTAATAGGACAGCAGAGAGCTTGTTAAGTAAATGTGTACCCTCTTAGTTTGAGGCATAAATAATATTTCCTAGTACTGACCTACCTATCTTCTCTCTTAAGAGTTTCCTATCCTGAACAAATTTACATTTAGGAAGATGACACTGAAAGGAGCTTGTTGGGTAAATCACTGAAAAGATGCTGACTAAATTGATTAGAAGCTAGGTTATGCCCTCTCGGATAAAAACTATTGGCTTATATTTATGATCAGTTTCCTTAAAAACCAACAACAACAAAAAACAGCACTTACTGCAAACAATATATCTTCATAAGTTACAGGAGTTGATTTCTTCTGGGCCCATATTTGATACATGTTTAATCATAATGACTCTATAATGTTGATTCATGGCATTAGCTGTTGTCAGCACAACAGGCTGGTTGGAAACTATCTGAGAAGGGCAGGACTGGTCATCAGTTGTATTGTCAACTGCGTTGCTAGTGTTTACATTAACACAGAACATCACTACGGCAAGTGTGCTCTAATAGTGGCTTTTCAAAATAAGTGAGACAAAGTAAAACTAAAATTATTGATATTTATGAGTGAACTCAAAATGTGTTAACTGTGGACTTGAAAAAGCTCCTTACTAATTGTGTAGTGTAGATGGTAGTAGAGAGAAGGCTCTTTCGAAGAAGCTGAAAGAAACAACACTAAAAAGCATTGATTATAGAAAAGCAGATAATAAAGCAATTAAAACTACTTAAAAATCATCTGTGTGTTCAGCCCTGTTGTTTGTTTATAGGAGGAAACAGAAGAGGAAAAGCTATGTATTAAAAACTTAAAGGGTTCTTTGGGGAGGGAGGGCAGGTGTTAAGCTCTGTGCTGTAGAAATTAATTTCATACTGCTTTTCTGTGCAGGTGGACAGACTCTAGTAAAAATACAAATTGTAAATGTTTATTGTGATTGAATGAAAGGTAGTACATGTTCCTACAAGAAATAAAATGGGAGTGGTGTTTCATGTGAGTGTCTTTCTCTGAACTATTGAAAGGGGAACGTACAAAGCTTCTGATAGGGACAAGACAGGAAGAGCTATGAAAATAGAGCTAACAGTGGTTTCAAAGCTACTTTCTGTAGTTTCCTCCCATCTGCAGAATGAAGTGGTACAAAGGCTGGGCAGTTTTGCCTATATATTTTTGAAACTGAATTTCATTAACCACAACAGGGAGCACTGGACAGTGTTCAGCACCACAAACAGGCAAAACAAATTTGTTTTAACAACCTAACTTATTTTGAGTATCCTGCACCATTGTGCCCACTGGCTAGAAACTGATAGATGTTTATTTTCCTCCTATACTTTTATGGTGACAAACTTTAATACAACTGACTCACCCCATCATGCAGTTTCTGCTGTCTAGTCCTGTTTTCTGCTCTTCCTTGAATACATCTCCTGCCACAGAGTTTCAGAGGCTATCTGTAAATTATGCAAGTTCATGATACTTTAGATTGAGGTGAAGCTGCCTGTTATTTACTGGTCTTCAGTTTAATCCTGTCAGAGCTGAAAGCTCAATCAGAGTTGTAGCCATGCTGCTTAAAGATATCCTGACTTGTAGAAAGGTTAGTCTGTGGTGGTTGTTGTTGAACTATGAGGTTTTAAAGTCTTGAAAGAGGTACACCTCACTCTTCTTTTCTTCTGTTTTTTTAAGTGATTATGAGTGCTGTTGTGGGTCATTGACTCCAGTATGAATTAATTATTTTATGTTTACTCCTTAGTCCTATTTCTGTGTTTTTCAGCTTTTTGTATTTGATGCTTGCTATTTCGATAGCTATCAAAAACCCTGATCTCTCTTCTTCCCTTTTCATTGTGGGTAAAGTAGATGTTACCTTGCAAAATAGCTGAAGCAGTCTAAGAAATTGCTGCCTCAGCTATGGGATGGTAATGACAAACCTCATTAGTTTTGATGGTCTACATCCAGGTATGTAGTGAAATGAGTTAGCTTTGAATAGTTGAGACAGTAACTTCTTGCATCTGATTTGCTATGTGAACATCTGTCTTATCCTCCTACAGCCTGGCTTGTTCTATAGTAAGTTAATTAGTTTTGTGCTGAAAGATTGCTTAACTAGGGTATTCTAAAAATTGTTTGAAGTAACTGAATGCTGTAGTGATGAATGTCACAAAACTGAAATGAAGATAGTAGCTTTCACTTCAAAGAGTAAGTTTGAATACTTTGCAGTACAAACATGGCCATACACCTTTTGGAGTGCTTTTTTTTTTTTATGAGACTTAGTGAACAACTGCTTCATGCACAAGACAAAGTAATTAGTCTAATCCAGCTGCTTTGCATATTTTTAAGTTCCCAAGGCAACCTTAATATTCTTAACACAGTTGTGCATGCATGCATGATCCTTTTAGATTCTAAAAGAAAACCCCCCAAAAAATTCACTTATGTGGCATTATTAGAAAAGCAGAGAAGCTCCTCATTAGGGCTAATTTACAGAACCACCTTGCAGCCACTTGAGCTGACAGGCTTAATCTTTCACTTTTCCTACTCTCACTTGTGGTGTCTCACAGTTATGTTCTATCTCTTCTCTCACGTAATCCTGCTATTCCTGTGTTTGCATCTTATCAATCAAGTCTTTGCTCTTACAGTTTTCCTGGTTAACAAGCTCAGCCATATCTGTTTTCTTTATCAGTAATTACCCAGTTCCAAACTAATAATCCAGCAAAAATAATATATCTTGAAAAATTTTAATGGACCATACTTCACTGAAGTTCACTGTCCAACCATGCAAACAGTTGTGCTAGCACAAGGAATCTGAAATTGGTGCAAGAGTAAGCAGAAAAGGTTGGGCAAAATAGCTTCTTTGGGAGGAAGTGCCAATTTATGCTAGCATAAGGTTAGTCAAACCACAAGCTCCATAATATTTAAACCAGCCAAAGCTAGGGCTGCTGTATTTGTTTCTGCTCTTTTTCTGGCACTGATCTGGTCCTGTGGTGAGTTCATTTGGGGAGATGCACTAGAGGAAAAAGTAATACCACAAAAGAATGAATAGTGTAGTTTTCTTAAACTACAATAGGTCATATCCAAAAGTAATTGTCCTAGCTTAAAAAAGGAGCCACAAGCACTCTCTGGGGATAGTGGAGGGGAGAGGTTGGCCTTACTAATTTTAAGGTGCACTTTCCTAGTTGTTTCATACAATCGGAGGGACTCCAAATTAGCTTGGGTTTGTACTCTTCAACTGACTAGTGATTTCATATCTACCGTTCAATTTCTTGGTAGCTTGGGGTTGTACTGTTGCCCACAGTGACATTCTCTACACAAATATTTTTACTATGGGTTCTGTACTCCTCAACATGGAGAACTTTCTGAAATTTTTTAACCTTTTAAAATAGTCATGTAATTTTTAAGAGACTTAGCCATCTATAATATACCTGTCAGTTTCCTATATTGCTTTATTTTATCATCTTTTCAGTCTTGGTCTTATGGAACATTCTGAAATGTGACCTTTCAATTTGCCCACGTAGGTAGAGGGTAGATGTCTTCAGATAAGCTGCAGTGGCTTCCTAGGGGATGCAATTTTTGAAGTTGCTTTTAGATGTAAATGGCAACATTTGGAAGACCTTTCAAACAATACTAACTCTTGAGAATCCTACCTTAATTGTTCTCTTGTGGGATATCAAGCCTGTAACTGTAGCCATCACCCACACCCTTGTATCCCCCTTACCCCACTTTGGGTGAAGAAAGGAAAATACCCAACTTGGTTAGCCTAAGACCGGTCAAAACAAAGCAGCTTAGCAAGAATTTATCATACTGAACTGAAACTGAGCAGTACCTGATTATCTTGTGATGCCAAGCCTCAATAACTGCTACTAAGCTAATAATTCTACTACAATCTCCTTCATGTGTGGGAGGCATGTCCTGTTACAAGGTAGTTTTGAAGCTGTTTTGCAGTGTTTAGCTCTCTTTTGGTCATGTTACCCAGTGTTTTGTAGATCCTTGCTTTGGGTCTACTTTGGGTACCAGAAACATTGTTTAGTACAATTGGTGCCAACGTTGCAATGTTACTGGTTCTGCTTCTATCTGTTCTGTTCCGTACTTGTTTTCTCTCTCACACCTGCATTTCAAGTTGCCTGTAGGTAGAGACTACTTGTTGATATTCCACTATAGTGTGGCCCCATCATGAGTTGGGCTCTTGATGATTATAACAAAATAACTTCTAGACAGGAATTTAAAGAAAATAAATGTTTAAATATGTAATTTTCAGGGCACTTTATCCTGTTGCCTGCAAATCTGATGTGTTATGGTTGCCTGTAGCTGAGCAAAAGTGGGTAGATTCAGTTGACATGAAAACATAAAATATAAGCGTAAAATATATATTTGAGACTGCTTGGTCCAAGTAGTTATGTTTAAAAACTCATAGCTGAAATAATTTTATTTTTACAGTAAGACCTTGAGGAAGTATTTATTCAACCTATTCAGTCCCAGTTGGCTATTCAAAGTAGTTGGTTGTCTTTCTGGGAAAGATAGCACTCTTAAACCAGCTTACTTCACTGGAAAGCCTGTAGGCAACCTTCTCCGCTGCAAGTGCTGCAAATTTCTAACTGGAGGACTAAGAAATGACTCATTCAAACTGAAACGTGGTATCAGACAGACTCACTGGAGTGCTGTAGCTTAGCGCCACCCTTTTCAGAGAGCAGTTTGTGGCTGATGTAAATGGGAGTCTTGCTACTTCTGCTTTACTCACCTCTTCTCCCCTCTTGTGATGGTGGGTTAGTATAGGAGGACTGAAGAGCTTTTTCTGGCATAATTATTCTTTTTGGTCTTAATCAGAATGAGAGTGGTGATCTCTCAGTCTGGCTGATTCTTTACTTGCAGTTTGTTACTGATCTGTGATGAGTAAACCAGCCAGGCTTTTCCTGTTCTTGCACAGTGGACAGAACCAAACAAACAAACAAAAAAGCTTCCTAGACGTTACCACTCATCATCTACAGACTGGGGGAAAAACTAATTTACAGAAACAAAATCTTAGTGTGTGTTGACAAGTGTATATATTTGATTGTTGACTCAACTAAGACCAAAACAACAGCTGGAGAAATTGCTCTATCAGGAACTCACTGCAGCTACAGAGAAGTGGGCAAAAGGTTCTTAGAATGCAAGTTACAGAGCTTTTGGCCAGCAGTGTCATTCATTTGAATGAGTTATGCCCTTTGAGGGATAATGTCCATGGCAATGTGTGCTGTGACTCTTAAAACAGGCTTTTTCTTGCTAACTAATGGGGAGTGATATTCTATTTCAGGTCTTGTCCACTTGATGATAAAAGCCCTTCAAAATGCGAAAACAGTTTTTTCCTGGAAAACCATATTTCTAACCATTTTGGAATAGAATATATGTAATGACAGGTAGTTTGAGGGTGTCCTTATGCTGCTGAACTGCATAAGCCATCCTTGTGTTATGTTACTTGGTAGGTAAAAATGCTAGTTTATCTGCATGTCTTAAGAGTTATTAGAGGCAGGAAAAAAATTCCTGTTCTTTGGCTTTGTCCTAAGATACCTTGCTATCCTTGTGGCAGCACAATGCTGAACAAAAGTATGCGCTAGAAATGCTGTTAAATTAAGAACAGAAGGATTCTACGGGTATAGAAATATGGTTAGCTGGCGAACACTAATTCAGTCACTTAAGCAGCTGTAGCTATGTGCATATGTTTGCCTCAATAGCAAGACTATAACAGTCATTTCAAAACTGCCTTTGTGATTTAAGGCAACATGCATTACTTAGTTTGCAAAGCAGGGTTAAAATGTGCCAGGTTAAGCCAATGTGCGTTACTTCTTGCAGTGGAATTGACCAAGGGCATGTACTTCCTTGTACTTGGCTGGTGGGAAGCAACACCTTAAGCTGAAATAACTTGCTTGTTTTTATTCAGGGGGACATAGGACCTCTTTCTGAACTGAAGAGATCAACTAGAAAATTATCACTTACAAACATATAACCAATATTTCAGTACTGTTTGAAGTGTTGTTTGCTCTTCAGTCAATCTCATTCTGACAAATCTAAGCTTTCTGCTAATCAAAAACAAAAGGAAACTGGACCTTCTGTGTCTAGTTTATACACTCTTAATGTGTAGCCTAATCCTCAAAACAAATGGTTTTTGATTTGTTACATGAAGCTTGGGCTTCCTGGTCAAAACGTTCGAAAATAGTTAACTTGGGAAACTAATCTAACTTTTTTTCTGAAATGTCAGGCACTGTTTAAATTAAAATTGCCTAGGCCCTTAATTAAAGGATAAATGTAGATTTGGTTGGATAGAATTCTCAAGAGTGAACTTGTATAGCTATTAATCAAATTTTTTTTCTTTTTCACTGCAAAGACTTCCCTGCTTTTCTTCACCTGCTGCTGAAAACTGGCTCAAATACTTATGCTAGCTGACATGGTTCACTTGGAAGAAGTTTAATACTACATCTTTAAGTAGTTGAAAGAAGTAACAAAGGACTGAGATAGTAAAGCATGATTATTGAGCTATATGTACTCCATTACTTACCATGACTGCCCTAGCTGACAAATTAGTCTGAGCTCTGAACTGGTTTGTCATATTCCTACTAGCTTGGTTTTGTGCCTTCCTCCTCCCCCCCTGCTCTTTTAGGGTTCAATTCCTCAGCTGGTCAAATAAGCTTTTCTCATAAGTTACTGTTGCGTGTCACCTCTCTTTCCCCTCCATTTCTCCCGAGTTATGTTTAAATCTTGGCAGCTTAATAACTTCATAGTTCAAATACTTTGAAGAAAGCTTTAAGTATTTTGCATGTACTATAGTAAAGGTCCATAAAGAATGTTGTCATCTCCAGAAAAACATTGTTTATCAGGCAAAATGTATGGAGAGAGGTAATTTTTAGACCTGTGTATCTTACAGGCAAAGGGAAGAGAGAGAAAATAGGCTTTTAGAAATGGAAGTTGTCATTAGACTGTTATGAAAAGAGTTGTGTGAGATGGACCATTTAAGTGAGCTGGGCTTATAAACAGAAATTAGGGGGAGGGGATAATCTTACTGTAGCTCAGCTATCTACTTGTGTAGATATAGGTGTATTTTTACCTGAGTAGATCTTCTACAAGACATTCCATAAATACCATAGATGACATTTGAGGCAGGGATTCTACAGAAGTTGGACTCAATAATCAAAATTCTCTGCTTTAGCTGTCATCTTCCACCACTCTTTGTTCTGCATTTTATTTGCATTGGTATTGACATGTTGGTTAGAGGCTGATCACTATGTCTTCCAGCACAAACACAAATCTTCACTAATTTTTTTTTCCACTAATTCATATCTTCAAGAATTGTTCATGAGAGCTTTCCCTTTTTTAATCCAGTTTCACTGGACAGAAAAGGAACTGTAGTTTGCCTCAAAATGAAATTTGATATTGCATCTGTTTTAATGCTTCTCTGGATAATATTGTTTTAACCACTTTTGTGGAATGTCAGTTAGTGTTGTATATATGAGTCATATTGGTATGCATTGGGGATGTTTATATTATATTGGTATAACCAATAAATTGAACTACAACATGTTTAAAAAGAGAAAACTCAAGCTTCTGGGAGAGAATTAGGACTTTAAGTATCATAAAACCCCCAGGCCAGAAGTCTATAAATGAACATAACAGTGCTGTCAGATGAAATCATAGGGAGCTTCTGTTCACAAGCAGCTTCAAAGTTTGTGAAGAGCAGGAAATGCTTTGTGTGGATGGTTTTGTACACTACTTCAACTGGGCTGTGACATGCAGAACTGCTAAGGAATGCAAATACATAGCTTTCCAGGTACTACAAGGTATATCTGAAACTTTGCCCCATGATTTACATGCACCCTATTTTTTTTGATACTAGATTGAAAAATGGGCTGATAATAGTTATCTGGGTAGTCATGCTTTTCTTCTCCTCGTGTACATGATGTGCCAAATATTTTAAATATAATTCTGCAAGTTGTAACCATAGAGGATAGTTTATGAAATGATTTCTTGGTTGCTGAAATGTATTTAGTTGTGGAAGGCTAAATCCTGTCATGCTTTTAAAAACATGCATGTCTTTTATAAAACTAACTTCCAGTATTAGGTGAGTTTTCAGACATATCTAATGTCTTAAAACTTATGGAAGGGTGGATAAAGGCCTACAGTGTCACCCTCCGTATTTAATGTTGTTTGGGATTGTTTTGTCATAACTGCTCTTAAAAACTAAAACTTCAGAGACCTTTTCTGAACAAGCCTTACAAAACAGGAATAAAACTGCTCGGCTTTTAGACTATTGGAACATAAAGTGAACAATATGATGTGAGTCACAGCACTACCACTGCATAACTGAGGGTAGCTTGCAAAATTTTCTAGAAATAGGCTAGTCAGAAGGCTGGTATTGCTGAATTTTATTGTATCCTCCAGGACAGAACAGCTGATGGTCTGCCTGATTAGCCTATCACTTTGTGAAGTGCCTTCTAAAGCCTCAAGTTCCTCTCCACTTGCCTATTTCTGCTTAAGTAATGTACATAGGAAAGTGCTCTGGAGAGCAACTTGGTTGGGGCTTCTGGTAGAGTTGGCAGGATTCACTGTTGAATGAGCTGCTACTTTCACAGCTCCCTCTGAGTAGACAGCCTTGCAGTTCCATTGTAAAGGCATATTAAATGAAACAGTGGTAGATATGTATACCACCTAGTAGAACAAACCCTAAATAGATCTCTGCACCTAGGCTAGTCACACTGGCTCAGTATATAGGCAGAATCAGGTGGAGATGCTTACTGGGTGGATGTCTGAAATTTTGGAAAGATAATTCCTATGCAAAATGTGAAAGAAACAAAAAAAAATATTAAGTTGCTTAGAGGCTGAGTTAAGCTAATGACCAATAAACATTCTCCAGAACATCATTTATCATCTTTAATTATCCAGGCTATGGTTGCAGAATAGTTGCATTGCTTTTTTTAGAAATATCACATATATTTCATGTGTGAATATACACAACTTTTATGTAAATGACAAGGAAAATGTCACTGTGAATTCTAATGCTATGGAACTAAAAGCATTTAATGCATCTTGTTAACTTTATACAGTGACTTACTAATGAATTATTTCAAGTGCCCCCTTCCCCCCCCCCCAATCCCACCCAAGGTATTTGAGCTCAGGAAGCACAAAACGTGTAACCTGAAGCCAATAAAGCCCCTCAGTATGATCACTCCACTGTCAAAGATCTCCAAACTCTAAAGTTAGTATTGCATCTTCCCTGTCCCCACTGAAGAGGGGAAGGGAGTGTGTTCAAGGACAAAGGGGAGTTGTGGGGGAGGGGAGAGGTTACATGTTTTGGAACAGATTTATGCTTCTCAGATTTCTGGCTGCATTTGTTAAATAAAGATATGGCTTCATAGTCAGAGTGAGCTAATGTAACTGAACTGCAGCGCAAAGGGATGGTCCTGCCTGAACCTTTGCAGTAGTTCTCCCAGGTGTGGGAGAGCCCTTCTGCCAGCAGGAGTGTCCCCACGCGGTCAGCCAGGGCAGCCATGTGTCCAGCAGGAGACTAACCTTGGGTGAAAAAGGGGCAGGGGGGCAGCGGGGGCAGAGAGAGGACAGGTATGCAATGTGAGTTGATTTTTTTAAGTAGCAAATTGACTTAGTTCTCCTCATGATCTTTTAAGTGGTAGTGCTAGGACATAGGAGGCTAAAGAATATGAGAGTGCAGGCTGTGTTATTCTTCTCTGCATCAGCCTCAGTCTAAGCCAGTTGTGAAACAGTCCCCTCTAACTGTTCTGGGATATGATAGTTTCTTCCTCGCATAGAGGCTAGTGTTTTCAAAACCTGAAAGTGTTAATATGGATGACGAGTAACAGGATGAGCAATAGAAGAAAAGTTGAAATTTCTTAACATCAGCTGCTTTTTAAAAATGTTTCTACATATTTCTGCCATTTTAGGTCTTACAAACAGACTTACCCTAATAAGCCATTTTGAGCTTGTTGTCCTCTAGAAATAAAAGACAAATTCTATCTGATCAAGTATCTTCTTAATTAGTTTCACCCTTCTTAACATTTAATCATGCTTGTACTTTGTGTCATGGAAAGAAGCAATAAAATGCAGTGACTCTGATATTTCCAGTTAAAAATCAGCCTCTTAGTGGAATTGTTTTTCAGATTTTTTTCTTTGCTGTAAATGCTAACCAACAAGCATATAAAAGAAAGTGCAATCTTTGTGTGGAATTTTTTTTTTTTAACTGTTTGGAATACAGATAGTCCAAATACACAGCAATTTTCTTAAATCCTGGAAACACTTCTCATTTGTCACAATAGGTTTAGGTTGGTGTCACTGACACTCATTGTTGAACCTGAAAATTAATGTATTAAACTTAATCCATCTTAAATGCAGTATTCTGCATTTAATGCCGCATTTTATGTGCAGTGTAGTACAGAAACCTCAACAAACTGTTCTGCATCTTTGTCAAGAAACTGGAGAATACTTACCTTTTTTCAGTTGGTGTTTTGATATGAGACTCCTTGGCAGTCTGTAAGGTGGAAAGTCATCTTTACAGAAAAGGAATTTTTTTTGTTTCCTCCGTGCTACTAGTGTCTCCTGCCTTCTGTTTTTGAATGTGCATCATTTAACAGTTCTGTTGCTGTGTCCCATTCCAGCCTGGGATTGTGTCTTAGGGTAAGCACAAAGCATTACTTGTGGGAAAAGATGTAACCGTTTGCCAAGTAGATCATACTATATTAGCTTGTATGCGTTTATAATTGTTTAGGGAACCTGAGTATATGCTGATTTCTCAATAGGAGTCTCAGAATGGATATCTTTAACTTGTGGTTCAGTTGCCTTGTGTAACTTCGATCTTACCTCCTTTCAACAGCAGGGGGTGTTGGTCTTAGTCCTGTTCTTTCCTTCCTTTTGGTACCCTTGGCTGAGCTGTTTAACTTACTAATTCAGAAGGAAAAATATCCTTTGGCAAGGGAGAGGAGTTTTAGGAAATTAAGTAATTGGCTTCTGATGGTATCTGGCAAATACCAGAGCCAGTACAAAAGGAATAGTCAGAATGGCATGGCTGGGTGCTAGGAGTAGCTGGGAAATGAGTCCTTCCCCCTTGCAATAGGAGCAAGCTGTTAGTTTGGTTTAGTATCTTGTGTAATTTCAGCCTCACTCTATTCAATTTTAACTTCCTTCATATAGGGCATACTTGCAAACTCTCATAATAGCATTTCTCTAATTGTCTTATGCAAACACATATAATTTACATGGACAAAAATGTAAGAGGACTTTAGTTGAAGTAATACGAATTTTCCTGTGCAGTTGCAGTGCACTGGTACGTGTTTTATACAGTATATCTACCAATTAACTTGCTTACTAGAAAAATTGTCTTCTACACCTCGACTGCTCAACACACCATTTTAACTTGTTTCTGTTCAGACTGACATAAGTCTATTCTCCCTGCCACTCTAGTAAGTCATGCTTCAAATTCAAGTGACTTCTCTCCTGAGTGACCTTTTTGTAGCTAATCTTTTTTTATGAAGACTTTCTACTAAACTGGATCCAGTCAGTACAGGGAAGTTACAGCAGATAACAGCACTACCTGTGGTATAAGTTCAAAGAATAAAAATTCTGGACAAGCCCTTCTCAGCTGAGACTGTGGTGCTCTTAAAAAGAGGCCCAGTTACTACTGCCTGTTATGCTGGCTCTAGTATTTGTCTGATCATCCAGTAAATCTATGAAGCTTGCTGAAAGACCAGAAACTAATCTGGCAGAAAAATCTGATTTTGGCTTTTGCTTTTTGTTCTTGTTTTTCCTGAGTTAGTGGGTTGAGTCAGCTTGCTTTGTGATTGAATGGGGATGATAAGGGGAGGGGAAGAGGAAGTGAGACTGTTCCCACTTGCCAAGCAGCAAGCTATTTAATTTAGCTCAGCCATGAAGCAAAAGGCTGTAAAACGGCAACCTGAGCTGATCTAACTGCTGGCTACTATGGTCCTGTCTCCATTTATCTTCTTCCTGTCAGGTCAGTCTTCACTAACCTAGCTCAACCAAAGGGCTGTCAAATGCCGGGCAGTGTAGGAGCGCAGGATCTGGCATTCAGGTTGACTTAGGCTGCCATGGATCTGCAGCCAGAGGAAAAGATGAGCAAAGTTAACACTGTAGGACTGTGGTGTGTTGCGTGGTCAAGTCTTTTGTGTTTCAAGTAGTTACTCTGACAAGGAGTATTTTCATTTTCTTACACTGTTAGGCTTCCTTACATCAAACCTGATCCTTGTCAATACTTCAGTACTAGTGTACTTTCAACCCCAGGTTCTAGACTATGCATGAGTTGCAATGCATCCGCTTTGTACAGTTGTTCTAGTTATTTTTCTTTAACAACAGCAAGTCTTAGTTTGGCTAGTGAATTCTTGGAGGCTGAATTAACTCCACACAAGACTTACCCATCTAACAGTTCCAGATTACGCAGTATTCTCTCTCTCTTCCTCTCCCCCCACCCCCTCCTTTTCCTCCTCTCCTGCTATTTAAAGCAGGGACCGAGTGGCTTTGCTACCAACCTAGGCAGTTTAAAAAGAGAAGTCCTCTCGTTTGCTGTGGACAGCACCTCTGATTCAAAGTTTTGTGCTGCAAATTGTTGAAGGTTAGGAAAGTATCGGGGGAACATTGCTACGTGTTTGCCTTTTTCCTTCTTCTCCCTATTCATTTCCAGTAAGATTTCTTAGTCTAACCTTATATGGATATTCTTGTGCTTCTGAGAGTAGTTCTCTTAATTCTGTTATTGATTGTCTTTGGATCAGTCTTAGCCTCCAGTAGATAAGAAATACTACTTATGTGTTCCCACAGGTTCCTCTCTTCTTTACATGAAGCTTCAGTGACACTACTTTGAATTTAATTATGGTGATTGCTTTTTGAACATCACTTGATATAAAACATATTTGATTTTTCTGGTTAATAACATGAACTTACAGAACATCTGTGTGATCATGTGCAAACATGTACATGCATTACCTGAAAATCTATAATAACCTCCAGGTTATTCCTCCCTTGTTGTGGAAGGAAAGTAGACCGTGTGGTATATTTTCTCTTTGTTTCTGGGGACAGAACAGAGGAATATAAGGATCCTGCTGCCACATGTAATCAAATGTCAAGTTTGTGAGCCAGTTACCAATGTTACTACTGAATATCAGTCTGTCTTTCAATACTGAAAGCAAAACTAATCCATTAGCAAGATTTGACCTCACTTGCCCTCCTTGATCATGGCATTGCCAAAACACTTGCAAACAGTCTTTGAGAGGACCAAACCACTGAATCTGGCTCAGTTCAGAGAAGCAGTTGTTATTACTAGGATGTTTTCAGCAAGCTGCTTAAAAAAAATAGAGAAATGTGAAAGTGCATGCATCTGCACACAACTAACTCCTTGAAAATATCAAATCCTGAGACTTCAAAGTCTCTATTTAAAGTCAAGGACTGCCAGAATTAACTTCCTTGTCTACCATTGCTTTTGCAAGTTGTTTGAGTCAGAGCTGTCTACCTCTTTTTTTTTTTTTCTTTCATATCCTGGATGTTCTCTGATATCTTAGATTAATAAAATACTATCATCTGAAGGTCTCCAGAGAGAATTTTAACTACATGCGCATGGAGATGTAACACTCCTCAACTTTCTTAGGATATGGCTGAACTAGCTTATCTCATTCTGATGCTGTATCATAAGGACTTTGAGTTATTTTGATTAGTTCAACACTTTCTCCTCCTTCCAGTGTTTCTCACACAATGGTATGGTAGCAGCTCTCTCTTAGTGCATGTCCTGACTCTGACAAGCAAGAAGCCTGAACACAGCTCTTGGAGAACTCTGGTGCTGGGCCTTGGCGTTCTTGTAGAAAGCGCTAGCTAATCCAGGAAATACTGGTTTATGAATTTCCTGAGAGCTTTCATTCATTCTCCATAGGTGATATTTCTTACCTGAGTTAAAATCTTGGATGCTAGCTATAATATGTTCATGTTAGGTGCGACTAGTGCCTTATTTTTCTATGGTTCAAGAAGTTTGGAAATGTAATATTTAGCACATTTTGCAAAGCTGCTACTAACCATTTGAAATTTAGGTGACATTAGGTATATCTATCTGCATATGTCTGTAAAGCACAAATGTAGTAGTGGTTAGGTAGCTACATTTTATATGTGCAACAAAAGAAAATTGTAAATACTGTACCAAAAGTAGGGACTGATGTTTTCAAATACAACATTGTAATTTCAGTGGACTTGAATACAGCTATCTTGGCTTGCAGCCAAGGACACAGGAGGCTTCTGGAAAACTTCCAGGTGCTAATGGAGCATGTGTATTTTGATTGAATTTGACTATGGCCAGTGAGTCTTGGTCTTCATCTTTTTGTAAGTGTTAAAATGCATGTTTTTTCTAAGTATTAATATTTTACTTAAAATACTATTTTAATGCTCAAGGGCATACAGAATCTTCATGATGTGGATCTCCTATATGCCAAGCATAGCAGGGGCTGAAACATCAGTGTTAAATGAGTGAGAGAATGCAGTCTACTGCATTACGTTTTCGAGGGCTATGCTATGAAAACAAAACTAGACATTCTAAAAGCCTTGAAATATTTTTTTGTTTTGGCAGCTTCAAGTCCTCCCAAGAAAAACTACCGCTTTAGTTATATGAAGTCTGTTCTATTGTTGACTTAATGAACTGTTCAGGGAAAAAAAAAAATCTAATATAGCAGAATTGTGGTCTGGTGTACGGAGCCTTTGACAAGACTTAAGGCTTGTAGTTTGGACACAAGCCGCTGGATCAATTATCTGCTCATCCGTTTTACTACTGGTCAAATTGCTGCAAAGAAATGGGTTGATAATGTGATCCTTCATACTTCAAGATCCATCAGTGCAGGGAAGAAGAATGTATTAAAGCAAGGTAATATGATGAGGTTATTCTTTTAGTTTGATTTACAAGAAATGAAAAATTCAAGTTTCAGATACCAAAGAATAAATAATTAGGAATTGCTAGGCAAACGTGAAAGACAGGTGTAGTTCTGCAAATGAGTTCCTGTTAAAGTACTTATCCAAGTGCTTTTACCTTGATACCATAACTAGTTTGGGAGAAGGGGCAAGTAGATTACTGTAGCATTTGTGTGAGTGCTGGTATGATCATAAGGAGTAGGTGGCTATATGTTGGAGTAGTTCAGCTCTCAACATAGAAACACATTAGAAGCTTTTGTATTAATGGATTGTCAGGTTAAGGAGTCAGTCTAATTTTGCTCAGGAGCAATAAAAGGTGAGGTAATGCTTTCTTCTGGAAAACAGCTTAAACCGATAATCGATGTGAAAACACCGCTACCTAACTGTCTGCAAAAATAAACAGATATGCCTTGGTAAACTTCTTCTGAGTACAAGTGTTGGTGGTAAGTCTTCAAATAAGGCTGTAGCTTTAAAAGGAGACTTTTATTTCTATCTGAATGATTTAATTTCAGAAACTCTCCTGGTTCTTGGTTCTTGCACAGTTGTGTTTTGTTCCCAGTTATTAGCATATAACTGTACCATCACTGCAGTTATGTTACTGATGTTCTCTATTTTGTATAGAAGGGTTTAAGTTTCAGTGAACTGCCCTTGTCATGCCATTAGTTTTGTTAAATTCTGCAATAAAATTTGCAGTGTTTTTAATGCAATTATATGCTGTGTTACCTTATCATAGAGGTCTGTGAGCTTTAAATAATCACTTCTTTTTTTTTTTCCTTCATGAAGAAGTTATCTCTGTCTGTGATTCATTATTGCATTTCTCTCTCCAGTCTTACTTTTGGTCCTTACACCAGTTAGTAAAATTCATTTTCAAGTCAGCTGTACCAGCTCTTTTGCAAGGAAGTGTTGGAAATGCATAGGCAAAAGTTTATTCCTGTGTAATAAGGCTTCTAAGTTCCTGTTAAACTTTACTGTATAACAGATGAGACTACAGCCATATTTAATACATTAAATCTTCAAACAGGAGTCCTTTGTCTTTGCTATGCGTTTTTTTTATGCTCAGGAGGTGAATCAAGACTGTATAGTGAAGGAAGGCTGTTCTGGGCAGAATCATGCCTTGACTGTCCCAGAAATGGGCGTGTGTGTTGTGCAGAGGGGAGAAAGAAGATCTTGAGGCTAAGGCAATTGTATGTAAAACTAGGGAGTTGCATTCTATCCCTGATTAAAAAACATAAGGTTAACTGACTCGATCAGTATCATTGTGTTGGGCATTATATATAGGATAATTTTGGTGTGTTTTAAAGCCACTCTTCTAGTCTGAAGAAATACTGAATTCTTGGAATTCAAGAGTGAATGTTAGTGAATATTAAATCTGCCAAATACAAAAATCACCTTATTTTAAGCATTGAATTTTTTGAGGAAGACTAAAGAAATAAAAATTGAATTTGTTCTTAATATTCCTGAACCTCCTTTGCACCTTGTGGATAAATCAATGTCCTGTCTTTGTACCCTGGAACTATAAGGTAAACTGTTTTGAAATGCGTTATCCTTATTGTAAACATTATTAATCTAGAAACTGGTGAGAAAACTAATTCTATAGCTAATGCAAATTTAATGTTATGGAGTGAACTATATACATATCCCTCTTTTGCATAAGAAGTGATGCACAGTTTGCAGCCTGTGGGGGAAAAAGTAGACAATATTAAGACTGCAGGGCATTGTTCAGGCCTTTCTAGCTCTTGAAGACTTGATTTAACTGTTTTTCAGTGCAAGTTTTTAGTCTGAATGCAACTGACCTCACAGTTTTTCTTTCTTATGTAAGGGCTTTCTGTACAAAAGATGATAGTTACTTGTCACTACAGTGTGCATGCCTGGTATACGTAAACTGACACCTGAAACAGGGTGGAAAGAACAGTTGTTCTTGTATGTAGCTGATGTGTTAATTTTTAGAGGAGAGTTTTACCTACCTGACAAATCAGAACTGATCTTTTTGAAGCTATCATGATATTTAACAGGTCCCTGAGTTGATAACGCAAAGCACTCCTGTATCAAGATAGTATTGTGAAGGAGCAGCAAGCACATATTTAGGATGATTTAGTGCTTCTTAAATAAATGCAGTTTCTTAATATGTATCTGATACTTGTTTAGATAACCTTTTTCCCTATTTTTTCCCCCCTTTTTAATCCTGGTTTTAACTCTTGTTTTCCAAATATCACCTTCTTCCCCCCCCCCCCTTTTTAGCACAAACCTAAGAAATAGAATTTTTACTTCACCAAGATTGGAGACAGTGATCACTTCAACTTGTGGAACTTGCTCTGTTCTTATGTGTTCTATCCATAAAATATCTGTGAAGCAATATCTTCCAATGTGTGTATAGTCCAGTACCTTTCAGAAACTCACTTTGCTTCATGCAAGCCAGTAGTTATTTGGCTTGTTCTACTCTTTCCTCTCACAGAAAGCACCAAAAAGAATAGTACCGTGCCCAGATCCTGGTCTGACTTCTGTTTTTTATTAGTACCTAGAACACTAGAGAACACTTATTTACAGTGGTAGTCAGCGGAAGCAGGCTTGATAGAGAAATACTTACTTCTAATATGTTGGTATTTGCAGCGTTTTCTCTACAGTATCGCTTATAATTTTGAAAGATTGTTTAAGTTGCCTTTAGTCTGATCAGGGCATTCATTTTCTAAAGGACACTTACTGCAACTATTTTTTCATTGATGTAAAATGAAAGGAAGGTGAAACTGAGGATGGAAAATGTAGTGGAAGGAAGATGATACTTAGCAAGAAGTGGCATAGTGTCTATAGTGTAGTTATGTGGATCTAGCTACTCTTACTTAGCTACTCTTACTCCAAATTGTATTGAATTAAGCATGATAAGAGTTACAAATAGGAACAGTGTCTGTAAATAATGAAAATGTGTGTTCCGATACTTAGGTAAGTGGAGTCTTCAGACTGGATTTTTATTAATTTCAATTTCATTCTCTTTCCCATCCCACCTTTAAGCAACCATGGAAGAAGATGTGTTTTATCGAAAATAAAGTACTGTAGTTAAAAATGAAGTTTTGGGCATTTGGCTGACTTCTGTTCCATAAACAAACAAACAAACTGATATGAAGCAGCTTCTTAAACACTTTAGCCATAAGCTACAAGTTTGCTTTAGCTTTTGCTAGTTTGTTTCCTCATGCACTAAATAATCTCTGACCTTGTGAATGTTCTGTAATAAAGGGTTGACTTTTTTTCCCCTCTGTGCTGGAGTCTATAGGTGTTTCCAGACATTAGACTTGCGAGAACTCTGACATCCATAGCTGCATTGAAATAGGCACTCTGCAATACATGTTGAGCTTCTACCTGCTGAGTTGAAATAGCTAGTACGATCCAAAAAGACTTAACAAAACACACTTGTCTGATGTGATGTGTGTGGAACATGGCAGTCAAAAGTAATAATGTTTGCTTTATAAGGCATCTTAAATGAGACTTGAGAAGAATTGAACTGGAAAATGAAATGTTGGGCTATATATTTTTATCAATATAGCTGTAAAACTCTTTGCATTGTGTGAATTATCCCAGGTAAGTGTACAGTAGTATCACCTGTATCCATTAAATTTACTTCCTGTTGCCCACATCCAGTTATTCAGTGTGTATATCTCACCAAAACAAAAATGTCAGGTAATTTTAAGTATCATCAGTTTTAGTTGCAAAACAGCTTCATATTATGTACTTATGTTACTGTCACCCATGATCAGTGGGTATATTAAGAGTAATGTTATAAGCCTGGCTAGCAAAAATCCCTGTGAGATGCATGGTTTTGCAGTTGAGGCCCTCGTGTATATGGGACAATGCATGTAAAAGATCAGCAGTTATTAGTTGCTTTAGGAGATGCTTCGGCTCAGAATCTGTATAAATCTGATCTCCAGAGTTAAGTACAGCAAATAAGTGCTGAAAATGGTCTTAATAGTCTGCTCCTTGATTTTTTTCATTAGACAATTTGTCTGCTGTTGTACAATGCTGAGACTGAGTCCTCTCCGTTTGAGGCTTGGCTAGTGAATGCATGGCTGCAGAGTACAGGCCAATCCTGCCTTTCTAGGATTTGTGGCCCTCTGAACAACAGCAGGAATGCCGTTAAAAGGTAGACTTACCTGGGGAGGAGAATGAGATTCTCATACTGCCAGAGAGATGATCTGGGTCTCAGGAGCTATGGTGTAATGGTCACAAATAGTTTGACTGCTGTACTTGACTATCAGCAAATAATTAAGGTAAGCAGCTCACCTGAGCTTGAGTTGCTGTGCACTGATTGCTTCTAGTGCAAGCTACTAATTTAGCACTAGCTCTGATATCTTATGATGTGTTGCAGCCTGTGTAGGCATAGGCTTTGTTCTGTAGGGTTTTTTCCCTTTTCTTTTTCTTTGTTTTTGCTTCTCCTTTTTACATTAGAGTTCAGACATAACAGCAATCAAAGCAGAGTATTATGGAGGTATTTTTCGTGCCTTTATTTCAGAAGCTTGAAAAGAATGATTCTGTTACTGTGCTTTTGACTGGTGTACTCAGAAGTCCTTAACTCTTTATTTTAAAGCTCTTCTGGATATTTAAAAACTTCTCCAGGTATTTAAAATCTTCTCCAGAATTCATAAAGCAAGCAGGAGCTTGACTCTCTTGTGCTGCCCCCCGCCCTTGTTTCTATATATGAAACTTTATACACAAGGATAATTCCTCAACATGTTTGTTGCTATCTAGGCTATGCTTTTGCTCTACTTCTAAGGGGGACCCTGATACTGGCTTCCTCAAAAGCTACATCTTTAATGAACAGAGTGGAAAATAAGTATCTTGTTCACTTGCACAGGGAGATTTCTCAGCTATCAAACACTTGAAATGAAAATATGTGGTAGTGCTGCTGTATCTTATCCTACAAGTGTAAATTCATCAGTATTTTAAAAATAGGCATGTATTTAGCCATCTGCAAAGGACTTTTAAAACAAAATGATAGCAGTGAGATACATAGGTAGTGTTGATGCTTGCAACTGATCACATCTTTGAGCACAAACACACTGTTCTCTTGTTTGAAAACATGTTTCCTAGGTCAACTTCTGTTGAATAAAGCCTTTTGAAACCTTCTAAACCTTATCTTGAGTTAGTATGTGTACTATGTATGATCAATGTGATGGCAATGTCTCTCTGAGAGTAGTTCACAAGAAACAAAGTAAAGCCATGCACTTCGTGATAATAGTCTGGATTTATAAACAAAGTAAAATATTTTTATTGTGAATTGTTTTGTGTAGTATGTCAGTAATCCACATGGACCCTGTCTACAAAGATACATCAACCTCTGTTTGAACTTATTGACTTTCATTGAACCACTCCTGCTTGGATGATAAAGGGTTTTTTGTTCTTGTTTTGGGGGTTTTTTGAGATTTGCATATAAATTACTTCCGAGAAGACTGGATTTATTCTGATGCTGGTGTATTGCAGTGAGGGAGGGGGTTGGCCAACAAAGTTCAGCTACCACTTAAATCACTGCCAGAATTTTTGTTTTAAGAGCCATAAATCTAACTTTGTCATAAACATGTTTGTGTCTGAGTGTTTTGGTGTTTTATTGTTTTTTGTTGCCTTTTTCTTTCTCTCTCTCTCTCTCTCTCTCTCTCTCTCTCTCTTTTGGGGGAGGTGGAGGGGGAGTGGAGCTGAAGGAAATAGTTTAGGAATCAGTGGCAGTGTGTCTGCTTGCATAACACTATATCCACCAGTACTGTGGACCAGCTGTGCTCGCTATACAGTTGTCATCACACAGAATGGTTCAAAGAAATAGTAGGTGATAGTAGACTAGTTTGCATTCTTTAAAGAAAGATGTAAGGATTTCTAATCTTGCATACAGCATCAAAGTCTATCTCATTCAAAAAAAAAAAAAGATGCTATAAAAAAAAAACCCACACATGCTGGTTCTCATGGAGGACTTCCCACCATATCTGCTGGAGGGACAGCACAGCATGGCACAAGCAATCCAGAAGGCTTCTGGAGTGCATTGATGGAAACTTCCTAACACAGATGACTGAGGAGCCAATGAGGAAACGCACTCTGCTGGACCTCATACTTAAAAACAACGAAGAACTGGCTGAAGATGTGAAAGTTGGAGGCAAGCTTGGTGGCATCGACCATGAGTGGAGTTCAGGATCCTGCAAGGAGAGAGTAGGGCAAAAAGCAGGATCGTAACCCTGGACTTCAGGAGAGCAAAATTCAGTCTGTTCAGGGACCTGCTTGGAAGAATCCCATGAGGTATGGCCCTGGGGGGAAGAGGTGTCCAGAAGAGTTGGCTGATGTTCAAGGGTTGCTTCTTCCAAGCTCAAGAATGGTCCATCCGAAGAAACATGAAATAAAGCAGAGGCAGCAGGAGGCCTGCCTGAACAGGGAGCTCCTGACAAAACTCAGACATAAAAAGGAAGTGTACAAGAGGTGGAAGCAGGATCAGGTGATCTAGGAGGAATAGAGAGTCCCTGTCTGAGCATGTAGGGATGAGGTTAGGAGAGCTACAGCCCTCCTGCAGTTGGAACTGGCAAGGGATGTGAAAGGCAACAAGAAAGGCTTCTGCAAGTTCATAAGCAGCAAAATGAAGGCTAGGGAAAAATGTGTGTCCACTACTAAATGAGGCAAAGGCCCTGGTGACAAAAGGTGCAAAAAAGGCGAAGGTACTGAATGCCTTTTTTGCCTTAGTCTTTACTGATAAGACTGGCCTTCAGGAGACCCAAGCCCCCACTTCCAGAGGGGAAGTCTGGAATAGTGAAGACTGGAGACAGTGGAGGAGGATCAGATTAGGGAACACTTAAACTGAACATACACAAGTCTGTGGACCCTGATGCATTCACAAGTGCTGAGGGAGCTGGACAATGTCATTGTGAAGCCACTATCATCTTTGAAAGGTCATGGCAAGTGGGAGAGGTTTCAGAAGACTGGAAAAAAGCAAATATCACTCCTGTCTTTAAGAAGGGGAGGATCCAGGGAACCGGTCAGCCTCCCCTCAATCCCTGGGAAGGTGATGGAGCAATTAATCGTTAATGACCTGGATGATGGCACCAAATGCACACGCAGCAAGTTTGCAAACAATACAAAACTGAGAGGAGTGGCTGACACCAGATGGTTGTGCTGCCATTCAGATGAACCTCAATAGCCTGGAGAAATGGGCAAGGGGGAACCTCATGAAGTTCAGCAAAGGGAAGTGCAAAGTTCTGCATCTGGTGAGGAATAATCCTATACCCTAATACAGGCTGGAGGCTGCCCAGCTAGAGAACAGCTTTGCAGATAAGACCCTGGGAGTCCTGGTGGACTAGTTGAACATGGGCCAGCGATGCGCCCTTGTGGCAAAGAAGGCCAGCAGCCTCCTGGGCTGCATTAGGCAGAGTGCTGCCAGCAGGTCAAGGTTGAGTAGAGGGAAAGGATCACCTCCCTTGGTGAGACCATGCCTGGAGTGCTGTATACAGGTCTGGGCTCCTCAGTGCAAGAGAGACATGAATTTACTTGAGTGAGTCCAGCAACAAAGATGGTTAAGGGATCGGAGCATATGTCATAAGAGGAGAGTCTGAGAGAGCTGGGACTGCTTAGCCTAGAGAAGAGAAGATCTGGGGGGAATCTTATCAATGTTTATAAATATCTGATGGGAGGGTGTCAAGAGCCAGACTTTTCTCAGTGCTGTACAGTGACAGGGCGAGAGACATTGAGCACAAAATGAAACACAGGAAATTCCATCTGAGCCTGAGGAAAACATGTTACTGTGAAGGTGGTCAAGCACTGAAATAGACTGCCCAGAGAGGTTACGGAGTCTCGGTCCCTGGAGATGTTCAAAATCCAACTGGACGTGGTCCTGGTCAACCTGCTCTGGCTGACCCTGTTTGAGCAGGAGGGTTGGATTAGATGATCTTCAGAGGTGCCTTCTAGCCCAACTATTCCATGATTCTGGAAGCAAGAGGACTGCCTTTAAAAAAAATTAAAAAAAATAGAGAGAGAGAAGAAATGTCCAAATGAATTAAGTAAGGCTCATAAGTGTAGTAAACTTACTGGCGTTGGAGAGTTTCTACATTTAAATTTACTGCAGTTAGCAAAAGGCATCAAACAAGATGATGCTTTTCTTGCACATCAGGAATAGAAGGTCTACAGATTGCCTATAGGAAAAAAAAATGGTCTGGGTGTAAAAGGAGCACTCATAGTAAATAAGGCCTTTACAGAGGAAATGAACTATTTGCATCTTTGTTCATTGTGGAAGAAACTGTGTTTCAGAACTTTTCTTTGTGAGAGACTCCTCAACTCACAGGTTTAACATAGCAGAAGGCTGGAGAAAAAATTTATGGAGATAACTGACAACCTAGTCAACAGCAAAGTACCAGAACGGGGTGGTGTTCACTGGAGTTCTTAAAAACTCACAGATGAAATAGCTGAATTTATAATAGTGGTATATAACTTTTTGCCTAAAACTACCTTGATGCCAGAGGTATACAGAATGGCAGATGTGATGCCAAAGTTTAGAAAGGGGAGACTAGAAACTGCTGTAATCCTAATGTCTAAATTGGTCGAATTAGTAGTTATTTAGATAGGTATCCACCACTTCTTTATTACAGTTGCTGCTTAGGAAGAGTCAATATGACTCTTGTACGTAATCCTGGAAGAGCCTGGTGAGCAGCGGGGAGGAAAGTTTGTTGATGATATGAAATCATTCAGGATAATAAGGCTGAGGTCCAACTGCAAGTAACTACAGAAGAAGTTCGGTGACTGAATTTCCTTTACCTTTTTATCATTGGTCAAGGTAGCTAACTAAAAGTGATGCACTGAGCAGGCCAGCCCCAGTTTCATACAAGGTAGCAGATGCTAAGCTGTCTATAACCATTCCGGAGTGAAATCTTAGTATTGTGTCAGTGTTCAGTAGCAGTCAAAAAAGCAATTGTTGTGAATTATTGGAAGAGGAATAAAGAATAAACTAGAAAAATCCACCTTGCATCCACATCTTGAATGCTATTTGCAGTCCCCTCCTCCAGCCAAGGAGGGCTTAAAGCTCAGATAAGGGCAACAAGGATGATCAAAAATAGGGAACAGCTTTAATGTGAAGAATGACTGAGTTAGCTGAGAGTCTTCAGATTGGAAAAAAAGATGACTGAAGGAGATACAGGATGTCTGAAAAATCCGAAGTTAAATTGAGAGTTGAATAGGAAGCAATTTTTGCCTCTTCCCATACTAGAAGTAGGGGCCAGGTTCAAAACAAACGTGATTCTTCATGCAGCAAGTAGATGAGTTCATTGCTAAAGGGCATTGTGGATACTAAAAACTTACATTAGCTCTAGGCTATAATGGATGAGCATTAGGAGGACTGACCCACTGAGGGTTACTCAGTAGAAACTATATTCTGTGCTATTTGAAAACTGGGGAAAATTTCATGTGTGTTTAGTTCTTATACTGTTCCCAGGGATATTTCCTTCCAGTTACTTCCATACTGAAGTCTGAACTAGACTGACTTTTAGTTAAACCTCTACATCTGTTCTTACGTTGTGTTCTTGTTGCAGTGTGACCTTGTGTTGTGTCTCAAACAGGACTGCTAAGTACTGCAAGACTGTGCCTTTGACACTGCAGTAACTCAAGGCTGTTACTTTGATATGGTTTTACTTCACTTTAAAAGGTAGATATGGAAGAAGTTTTATAGAACCTTTTGCCTTTGGACTACATAATTGAAGTTTATTTAATTAAAATTTATCTGTTGAATAAGGTACTCTTATCATGACTTTAGGAGAGGTGTCATTTGATGTTTTAGATATGTAAGCTAACAATAATCTTTGATTACAAATCATTGTGACATACTATAGACTTCATTGCTGTCTACATTTACAAGAAGAGTAACTGAATTTTAAACTATCAAGGTGATAGATGTCTGCATTGTCAATGACTAGTTGTTGCTACTCCAGTTCATAATTAATGTATATTTTATATATTATTTCTTCAACTTCAAATTATAATGACTTCTTACAGTGCAATGGAAACTTAATTGAATTCTAATGGTTTTGCTGTAGTAAATTTCAAATAAATCCAAAAGTGATGCTTGCATTGTTTTTATTGTGTTTCTTTTGCTTACCTTAAAGGCATTCCTGACTAATTCTTTGCAGTTTGGTTATAAGTTTTATATTCATTACTAAAATAGTCTACATAAAAATACTACTGATGAAGAAATATTTTAAGAAGTTACTCATGAGCTCACTCTGGGGTATTACTCTGATGCAATTTAACACTTCCTTCATCAATTTAACCTGTGAGACTTGAATAAATTTTGTGTGAGATAGTCTACGAACGATTCATCACTGAGAGTGAGCAAGAGAGGCAACCGATAATCAAGACCAGTGCTTAGTCCCTGCTTTGCCATCTAATCTTGGTGCTTTCAGTTATTCATCTGGATGATGGAAATGATGCATCTTGCTTTGCTTTGTAAATCGGTCTAGAACAGACATATGGAAAGCTCTGTCGAAGAGTTTATTGCAAGAATAAATCTTGCCCTTGTCCTTGCCATGCCATCTCAGCTAAAATTAAAGATTCTGTCTCTTTGATTCAAGTAATATAATCAGCTGCTAGGTTAACAGCCCTCCCCCCTCCCCAACACTGAATTTTTATAGCCAAAGAGTTTCACACCTTTGTCTCAAGTGCTGCATCATTCAGAAGTGACTGGAAGCTTGCTTATATGGACCACTGGCTTGCTTTGGTATATATATTTTTGGTACTATGCTCCATCTCATTCTCTTTTCTGAAATGTTAACTAAAATCTAATCTTGCATGGACTGATATCACCATTATTTACTTTTTGTGTTAAGAGATACATAAGAATGAGCTGCAATTTTATTTTTTTCTACAGTTTTTATCTGAGGAGATGAATAAATTGCAAAATTATGAGAAGTGACCTTTTATTCAGATTAGTATATGCTCTTTAATATCAAAGTCCAAAGCTGCCACTTGTTCTATTTGAGACTTAATGGAAAGAATGTAAGGCTTAAGTGTAATAAAGGAATTACAATGAGTGGTCAGAGCTGGACACTATGTAATCTCGTTACACTGTCTAACAAAAACACACTGCTTTGATGTTTTTAATTAGGCCACAACAAGATTTGCACAGTTACTAGTCTGTTTTTTGTGACATAAAACATCAAAGTATTAAGGAAAAATAACTGATGTTTACCTACCTACTTCTGTATAATATGTAATGTGTACAGTTAAGGCTTCCTGGTTATTGTACTCTTTTCTTGTTGTTATTTATGTGGCAGTCTTTTTCTTTAGTACTCATAGCAATATTTTAATAAACAAAACAGACTTTCATATGATGGTGTAAACTTTACATGCTTTGCATGTAAAGGGATGTTTTATGGTGAACTTGAAGTCTCTGAATGGTGTGTGATCAGATTCTGTTGTCCGCCTATCATAAAGAACATCTTATGTCCTGTGTAAATCTTTATTATCAAAATTGCTCAGTTAGATTGGGCCCTAAAATCTTAAGGGGGATGGGGAACCCTATATTTTAGGAACCAATTGGCTTGGAATAAAGAAGCTTTGGTTTCTCACTATTCAATTGCTTATGGAAAAGATGACTTGAAAAACTAGTAATTGATATTGCTGGAAACCAGACATACTTCTCAGTATAAAAACTCTTAAACCTCACTAGTCTTTCCATATGTGGTATCAGTTATAAATAACCTTCCATGTATTCTCAACAGTCTGTCACTTTAGTTGCTATGTCGGAGAGAGGATGAAAATGTACTTTGTTTTCCTTTCTGATAACTGCTCCCTTTTTCTGTGTTACTTCATTATTATTTTGTTTATTTGAAATTCAGGCATGTTACCTACACATCGAGGAACTATGATCCTATCATATTATGACATCTCTATATGTTTGGGTTGTTTTTTTCTTTTTTTTTTTGCCCCTATGATTTTGCTTTTTAGGGTCAGTTTCTGTGAGCAAGCATTCTGTTGTAAATAAATAAAAATAAAATTGTTGTAAATAAAAGTTGTACTGAACAGTATATTCTGGTTTGGAATTGAATTATGTAAATATAAAATTAAATGGAAAGCTGCCATGAGGGTTTATACCAGTTTCTTTAAACCTATGTTTTAATTTTTTTTGTTTGTTTCTATATTTTATTTTAAATAGAGAGTGTAGATTCTGTACTTAGTGGAAGTGTTCTTGTTTGGTAGCATGTGATACTTGATAATAGTTTGATTCTTCTAGTATGAGGAGGCAATTCCTAAATTCTTCCTTAACTCTATTTCCAGCTACATTCCAAACTTGTGACCCTTAGTTTGTGAAATGTTGCTCTTTGACTTGTGTTTCTATGTCCATGGTCTGTCTCCTGTCACACAACCCATGTGTTCAGATGATTTGTATACCACTTTTGGGGGGAGAAAAGGCTGGTAGGAATTCATCTTTTCTCTTTCTCTCTGAATCCTTTAGTCTGTTTCTGGTTTCTTGTGCATGGGATATTTTTGACCAGTAAAACAAGTCCAAGATAGAATTTGTAAAGAAGGAATGAGCTAAAAAACAAGTTCTCATTCATGCTTTACAAAGTATGCTGTATTGCAAATTGAAATTAAGACACATTGCTTTTACTTTTGTTTAGTCAACTTGAATCAACTAAACATATAAAAGCAGCATTTGATTGACTTTACATCTTCCCTATCTGTAGCAGTGAATGGAGCAGTTCCTGGCACATCAGGACTACCAAAGGCATCAGTTGCTTCTGTGACTTAGCAAACATCAGGTTTCGCTAATGTGAAGTAGTTTGTTTGTTTTATTCTTTTAAGAGATGGTGTCCTGTTTCGATAATACAATGGGCAAAAACAGTTCTATTTAGTGGTCCTGAAAAAAATCCTGTCTGTATCAGGAGACTTCAAATACATAGTTTTATTTGCAGTTTTTAAGGTGTTTTAGGGTCATAATAGGTTCATCCCTATCCCTTGCCCTTGTCCTGAATGCATACTTCCTACTCTAAAGCCATTTATTTATGTTTGTACAACACCCATTCCACTCAGAGGGTTGCTATGTTATACTAGAACATAGCTGGTCATTTTTTATTTTCTATTCTAAATTACTTTTAAGGCTTTGAAGTGTATAAAAGAGAAGCCAGGCTAGAGTTCTAATCTGCAGTATCTGTAGTTTACTCACTTGCAACCTAAAGTGTCTTGTTAGGTCCAGTAACAAATGTGTTTATAATCGTTTATATACAGGTTTCCAAACTCAAAAAAAAAAAAAAGAGAGAGAAAAAGAAAAGTTTTAGTAATTCAGGATCAAGAAGAGCAGTATTTGTTGGCCAGGATCATTAGAAGAGGGTCAGAAGGCAGCTGTATTGACTTGCAATCATTTTGTTTTGTTTTAAGAGATTATTAGACATCTATAACATTTTTATTATTAAAGACACCTTTTGATAGCTCTTGTTACATAACTTAATTTGGTTATCCTTGAATAAAGACTGTAAATGTCCATTTCAAAAAAAAAAAAAAATTGGTTGTTATCCATATATATCTCCAAGGAGGAAAATTATTCCCGGGAGATGGGATAATTAGTTTTGTCATCTTTTAAGTAGTCACTGTGAAACAATTGGCTGTCCTGAGTTAGCCGTACCGTAACAGCAGGAGAGGAAGCTAGATTTTCTTCACTGCTGAGTGCCAGTGCATGTGGGAGGGGAAACTGAAACTGGTAAACCCAAATATCTCAACCCTCCCTCCCACCCTTATTTATAAGTCTTTTGGTCTAATATCTACTACCTCATACCCTCTCCTTTTCTTTAGCTAATATTCATCATTCATTACTTTATCCACAGTTCCATGACCGGACCTTACGTTCCCAGTAAATGTAAATGCATATAGCTTTATTTTTCTCTCCCGAATTTAGTATTTATTCTTACATTTTTACCAAATAAAAAAAAATCTAAAACAGAAGGTGATTTTAATAAAATGTCTTCAGCTTTTTCTCTGGCTTATCTCAAGACGCATCTTTCATAGAGCTAAGAGGAATCTGCAAGGGCTTTTCAGATACAGAATTAGATTTTTGACTTTAAATTTGGTATCTGTGTCTCATGGAAGTAATCTGCGAACTAGATAGCTAGAATACTTGTATGCTGTAATGTTTGCTGTGCTAGAGTTTAGCTTTCTACAAAGGCACGTTTGTTTTATATATTTTTATACATGGATGATGAATAATGTCTGTACTAGATGAGGTGAAGTTGAATTACTGAGAGCAATTTAGCTGTGACTAGAGCAGGATTTGTTATTCCCAGGTTCCCATAAAAACATAAAACTTCAGTATTAGAATAAAATTTGAGGAGTTGTAACTGAATCTTATGACTTCAAGTTGGATTGCTAACCAAACTGATGGTGCTTAAAAAGGGATAGGCTCCCGCTAGCTGCTCAAACCCTTTAGCATGGCAGAAAACTATCATGTTGCTCCTCACCATTTGCAAATTAAAGCAGCTCCTGGGGAGATCTACCTAGGGGCTGAGCTGGCCAAAGGCAGGAGAGCTGAGCCGGGGTGCAGGGCTGGAAGCAGGTGGCAGGAGGCAGCAGGAACTTCCATTTTTGGCACAACTCAGCTGTAATTAGGGTTCCATAAGATGCAATGAGCCATACTCTTAAAATCTATATAATTTTTAAAGAATTTAACACCTTCTGAAGTCTGAACTTAAGCTGTTGCTAAAATTCAAAACCAGGCACCCATCTTTTTAACAAAGAAGTTCAACTTTCTTGTTCTTTTTCCATGTGTAAGTGCAGGAGATTGGAAGAGGGAAGAAAATGAAACTGTTGTAACACAGTATGATGGAAGGAACTCCCAGCTGTTTCAGAGAAAGTTGAAAATTCCTTACTTTAAAAATAGGTGTTTGTTTTGAGGATCTAGACAGCAGCTTTTCAGTTGGGAACAGCCAGAAAAAAGTTCCATATTTATTTTTGCAAAACATCCACAACTGAGATTATCATTAATCCCTAAGAGGAAAAAATTAGTGAGGTTCATATGCTGGAACCCTGGTGAACATCTGAACAGCAAAAGCAATGAAAATACTGTTCTGATTGTATTCACTGTAGAGCCTCCAAAAATCAATGGCAAGGCCAGGAGAATGCACAGCGTAGTCCCTTTTGTATGTTGCCTTATCCTGGAAAAGTGCAATGTCTGTACTTAATGCTTTGGCTGCTGTTGTCCTGCATAGCTATCTGGAAATTACTCTTGTTGCTGCTTGTTAGGTTAGCCTGCTACCTTAACCAGATGTAGCTTTCCATGATCAGGAAATTTTAAAATTACAATAGGGACAGGAAGCAAAACTCTCCTTGAAGAAGGCAGGAATCTTAAACTCTTGTTATTGATCACTGAAACTGATGAGAATTAGAAGTATTTATGGAAAAGTTTATTCCATTCTCTTGGGCATACAAGCATTCTTTGGAAAGAAACAAATTTTTTGTTTGTGCGTGCCACTGTCTCTAAAGCAGATCAATATTTTTAAAAAGAGGCAGAAAATTTTCATCATTTACTTTATTTACTTTTTTTTTTTTGTAGTCTAGGCCACAGAACTGGAAGGATGCCATACTCGCAATGTAAACAGTTATCCAGCTTCTTCACTGTGTCTTATATGTGTGTCCTGTGCTGAAGGGCTTTAAAGTGTTCCTTAAGGCACCTGAGTAGAGAATCTTGTCTGGACGAAGTTGATCCGCAGTCATCTAGTAACTGTTGAGTCTGAAAACCATATACATTCCAGTTCTAATTTATTTTGATAAATTAAAGGAAAATTTTCTAGTGTAGCTTTATTTATCATACTCAAAAGTGAAAGGAAATAACTTGTTCACATCTCCTTGTCTGACGGCTTCTCTGTAGAGGAATACAAGCTTAATTTCATATAACAGTACTGGATAAGGCAGACTGTGCTCACTTGGATGGTGGTTAACAGGTGAGGGAATGGGTGCTGCAAGATTCTTAATCCCTGATAGAACTGACCCAGTTAAGGAGCAAGTGTTTTTGGACCTTAGAAACATTTTAAGAGGCTTGAAATAAGTATAAATGTGTCCGTTAAGTCTGAGAAAAGAAAAGGCTGTGCTTGCATTCTGCAAGATTTTTCTGTGTAAAATTACTCGGATTATGTCCTCAGATATTAGTTACTGATTAGTATGTGCTTGGGGTGGGGATGGGAATGTGCTTCAGTTTCTAAAATGCTGTGTGTTGAAAAGGTTCAGTTCATTGAAATGGATGAGAAAGGTCAAGTTGGACTCAAATTAATGGAAGCCACAAACTTTTAGAAAAAGCTGCAAAATGAAGTTCAGATAATTAATGAAGTTAAGTTACTGTCTTCCTCCTTCACACACACACAATTTAAAGTGAGGTTGAAATCTGAATGTGTATCTAAAAATATTTTCACATTGAAATTTTGTTGATGATTAAGCGTTTCCCCCTTATTGTTTTGCAGTGATACAACCTTATTCTCTTCTATTGAAATTGCAAGTAAGGTAGTTTCAAGGTAGATTAGCTACCCTATCCAGGGCAGATAAACTTCATGCACTTTATTTATTTGCCATTCAGTTGTCTCTAACTGTTCACTGTACTATAGCAAATAGTAATTGCTAAATCTGCTGATGGAATTCTTCACTTTCTCTCTCTCTTTTTTTTTTTTGAAGTATCTTTATTTTACACATTCTAATGCAGCAAGCAAACTGAAGAGTATGAAGGAAATGTCCAAATTAAAAAAAAATAAAATCTTCTGGTAAGTTGTGTGATGAAGACTGTATAATCTGTACCTGTCTGAAATGGACTGTTTTGCCCTTTCTTAATAGAAAAAAATGTGTGTATATATACATATACTGCCAGTAGAAAGAGTGGAAAAATATATTGTGGTAAAAATTTTAAATTAATGCTAGCAACCAAGAATAGCTTGCATTACCCTTGTACTGCTCCCATCACTTGAATATAGATGCCATTTTTGTATTGAGAAGAAAAATTGTAATGCTGTAAATGTACATCATTTGCCTTTGGTTTGCTCTAGATAGAATGGATAACTCCATTAGGTTTAGCAATTTAGATTGTATTTACAGACTTAGATTGACTAGCATAACATCTTTCACAATAAAAGCAATGGTTCAGCTCCTCTCCTTCCTTATTGCTGTGCAGTTTGTTTGCTGTGTTTTGTGTTGTATGGTTTTTTCATTTCTTTGATCCAAAGCTGAGTAATGCCACTTTCACACCTGAGAGGCACGTGTAAGAGCTCGGGGCAGTGACTCGTGGTTCAAACACCTCAAAGAAAACAGAGTTCATTAAAAGACTAGCCTCTACTCTCAAAAAATGCTTTCCAGTCTTTACCTAAAACCTGAACAGAAGACACCCGTTCAATTTACTAGATGGATAAAGTATTCAGATGGCTTGTTTCCATTTTTGGAGATCATGTGAACTAAATTTGGAAATGCTTAGATAACAATACTGTTCATAGCGCAGAGATTTTAAGCATATGGAATGAAAAATATATTAAGAGGTCTCATCTATTGCACGTTACTTGTGGCTGCACTAATACTTGCCCAGCAGAACTGTTTGACTTTGATTTAAAAACAAACAAGCAACAAAACAAGTTTCTTCTTGCTCCTCCTACCCTTCTCTTCCTCCTACCCTATATCTTGCAAAAAACAACACCCCCCCAACTGTGTTTCTAAGGGCCAATTTGAAGAAATCTTAATGATTTTACATAAAGTAGGGTTGGGGGGGATACTCCTCTTGCAGACATCCTTTTCCCTAAAGCTAAAAATATTAAACATTAAAACCTACTTATGCTTTTTTAAGGATCTGAATTAATCTTATATCTAGAAAATTATTTGAATGCACAAGGCAAATGCAGCCAGAAAGTTGGGTCATTTGAAAAGACTACATTACAAATGATAAAGGAGATTGTTTGAAAAGTGAAATGGAGCAGTTTTTAAACAAGTGTTTCTTCGAAACATGGAAGGAAATCATCACACTGTTAAGCTGCCTTCGGGTTCGTACTGCCTGCATAGCACTGAGCGCCTGCTTCCATTTGAAAAATGTAAAAATGAAACAGTAAGAGTGACACTGTTGGTTCCCAGATGTATGAAAATAAGACCTGGGAAAAGAATTAAGACTCATTTGGAGACTGTTTCTAGCTTCAAACCTCTATGGATTATATAATAGGACTTCATTCTGCAAATGTGTGGATTAGACATTTTACCTTTGCTCTTTATGTAAAAACAGATTCTCACAGTGATCCTAGAAACTGGAACTTTCTAATACAATAAGGCTTGTCATAAAATAGTGGGAGTTAGTTACTTTAACCCGATGTAGCTGTCCTTTAAAATTCAATAGTAGCAGCTTTTCTTACGTTGCTGGAACCGGTAAGGATTTTATGTAGTGTGTGTAACAATGGTGGGTTCTTTCTGTAGGTTTCCACAATAACAGAAGGAAGTTATTTAGTTGTCTTGAGAAGGTGGGGGGGGACGGGGGACATACTCTTGTGTTTTGAAGATAATACAAACTTTTAAACTCTTGCAACTATACCATTTTAGATACTTATGTATCAAGGGAAGATTGAATAAAACAAACAGTGAGATAAGTGCTCACAGTACAACAACAGGGAAATGAAATGCAGCAAGCGATGGTTGTCTTTGTCTTTGGTTTGTCATAGATTTAAATAAGATTTTTGGCAGAATGTGCACGTTAGCCTGATTGTCAGCGATGCCTGTGTCTTTCTAGCAGCATGCCCTATCAGCTTGAAAGTGTAAAAGTAGAATCCAAGCTATTAATATTAAAAGCATAATATCCTAATTTTTGAACATTTTCCCATTTCGTATTTGAGGACTTTAATCTTTTGCCTGTATTTCTTGCTGTGAATGAAGTTACAGCAGTATTGTCATTTTGCAGTGAAATGCAAATTTCTTCACTTTATGTAAATGATCATGTAATTTCATGTCGGAGTAGGAGAATGAAGTGTGTGGCCGGAGTGTAAGTATGTCCTATTTTCTCTGATAGATTTATATTCCCATTTGACATGTGTTTGCCATTATTGGATATAAATATAGTGAGAACTTCAAAAACAGCAAAATGATGCTTACTATGACAATATGTACTATGGCTTTTATATAAAACAAGCCATGGTTGGGACTGAAGTGATAGAAAGCATTAGTTATAGAATCCGATATTGAAGGCTTGATCTAGTTTCCAGTTAAATCAGTAGGGCTAACAGATCCTAATGGAGTTTTGATTCTCATTCAGCACATTTGCTGATGGGTATGGGAACACAAGGGACTTGGTTTTTTCCTCCTAGCTCTGTATAAAAATGATTTCTAGCACTACCTTCTTGTCCCAGATCTGTCTGTGCTGCCAAACAGACAATTAGCTGCTTTGTCTGGACCCAGAGTTTGGATCTGACATGACATGAGAGTGCGTTGGAGCAAAGTGTGGCTTGGATGTGCGTTTGCTTTATTTAAAGTGTAGATGTGAAGGCACTTCCCAGGCGTGCATCCCTCTTGACTGCCACCTGCCTTTGCAATTAGGACTCTGTAATCCAGCCACTTTAAGATCTACTGCTTGCTAGGGCTCCCCCCACAGAAGGGGGAAGTTTTTGTAGTATCTGGGGAGGTGAATGTGTGGTAGAGAAAGAAAAAAACAGGTTTTGCCCAAAGCTTTAAAAGTAATTTTTGGAGGAGCCAGATGCATCTTCAGAAGGAAATTTCAATACAGGCATCACCTATTGCCTTCACCCCAGTCAGTGACTCAAGGAAACAGGCATCTCCCATACAATATGGTAGCTGCAGTAATTAAAATTCAAAATAGGTGTTAAGAGGACTCTTTTGTGTTTTTTCTTTTTTAAACTTATTCAACTAGGTAATTCAGAGTTGAGAAGAGTTTTTCTTTGTTGCTCCGTAGGTGAATAAATCTGAGGTATGAGAGTGAAAATTGCTGCCTCTAGAATCCTGAGAGATCATGATGAAAAGGAACCAGTTTGGATAGCAAGGCACAGATGACTTTAAAAGTAAATACTTTTTTTTAAGTTATTAAAGTACAACCAAGATTGCTTAAGCAGTTATCTTTAGCTGGTGGGTTTATTCACTTTTAAACTGTTTTCAGTTTCCATCAAATGTACATTACACAAATTCTGAATTTAAAAAAACTGCTTCTGATAAAAATAAAAAATAAAAAAAATGCTGTGACCTGTGGTCTTTTTTTTATTTTTTGTGCAACAACCTAGCTAGGTTTAGGATGAAACTGTAGTATGAAAGGAATTATGTAATTTCAGTTCCTGAAATAGTGCTGACTCCGGAGTCCTGCTTAGGACTTCAGGGCTTCCTGTTCTGAGACAGTCTCTTTCTCTCATCTGTTACTGTTTTATTACCAGCTAATGAGCTTCAGAACTTCAGGTGGTTGTTGTGAAATCCCAAATATGGTTTTCAGATTGAAGTAGTGTGTATATGTATTATGGGGATTTTAGAGGCAGAGACAAGAGGAGAAAAAACAAGGTGTTTTGTTTTTCTGTCTCCCTGCTGTATCAAAATTAGTTCACAGAGAAGCTTGATGTTGTCTTAGAGACTTAAAAGCCTTTAAGCTCAACTAGGTATGAACTTTGTAGTCATGCCTTTTGAAAAAGCTATGGAAGTGCGGAAATGTGTAACAAAATTACTAAGATTGATATGAATGCAATCTGAATAGAAATGTGTGTGGTAAGCACCAGAGAAAACAGCAGAACAAAGGGTAAAAAAAAAAGACCTGTGTTGATAACAAAGGGCAGCACTCCTGGCCGTAAAATTAAAGAATGTGTTGTTTATGACAAGATCAAAAGGCCTGTTCCCTGATAAGCCTATAGCCCAGATGACTGGTGGTTGGACGACCCTGCATCCTAACACCAGGAGGATTGTAAGAAAGCTGCAAGATATCACATATGCTAGTCCTTTTCCTGTTAGCCAAGGAGGAAAGCAAACGCATATTCCAAACAAGGAAAACGAGACAACAGGCAAGCAGCCTGAGCTAGCACTTACAGAAGCTCAGATCAGAATGACTTTGAGGCAAAGGGACCTCCCTATAACACCTTATCATTCCTAAAGGATATGAAAGATCTGTCCAAAATCCATTTTTTATCACCAATCAAGAACCCCAGAAACATGAGGAGGATAAAACAGAAGGTCTCCGTCTGTGGCCAAATGACTTGATGGACACAGTGTCATGTTGCTTGGGAGTATGTGGGGGTGAGTGAATGAAATCTGAGAGTGTGAAGGCATAAAATCAACTTGGTTTGTTTGTTTGCTCGCTTGCTTGCTTGCTTTTTTAACTCTTACCCCTTCCATTAGAACTTGGGTTGAGCCATATATTGCTAATTTCCCTACAGAAGCTTTCTGGAAGATGGTGAACGTGTAACTTGCCTCTCCTTTATTGTTGACAGGTGAAGTTGTCAGTGAAATTGAAGTTTTAAAAAATAGTTTAAGACCCCCATTCTTGTCAAGGGAAGGGTTTTCTAGTCCAAGTATCTTTATTTATGAAAACCTACTTTCTGCAAGCAGGGAGGTATACAGAAGAATAAGAACTGTGTGGGCTTTATTACACAAAAAAGAAAATTATCTTACGTTTGGGACTCTTAGTCATGCTGATAATACTTATTGCAGGGTACTACGTGTCCTGTAGGAGAAGCTAGTATTTCCTCTGGGACTTTTAAAAATATTCCTATTGATAACATATTGTAAGTATTCATGACCTTCATCCTTCTTGTTGCATCTTCTCCACCTTTCTTGTCTAGGGATGGGCTATTCTAATGTTCCCAGTGAATCTTGTTGAACTTTCAGAATTTCTTAGCAGCATTTGCAATGATCAGCTAAGAACATGGCTAAGGTTAAGAGCATCTAAATTGTTGCCTGATTACGTTAGTTCTGAAAGATCTCTGGAGAAAAATTTGCAGTAAAGTGTTTGAGGGCTCTTGCGTCTTCTCTAAGTGGTATACTTTTGTTCTTGTGGTTGTAGCATTACACAAGCCTACTAAAAGCAATGATGAATATCAAAGGGCATAATAAAGACATAGCTGATGTATTGGTGTGTGAAGCTGCCACATTAAACTGCAAAATAATTGAAGCACACGCAGGAACCTCCAAACCCAAAAATACATACTCTAATTTGGAGGAAGGAGGGCAGGGGCAGTTCTTGATGGACTGTGAGCAAACACAAACTGTGGATCTGTGTTTCTAAGACATATATGGCCCTATATAAAGATAGGGAGAAAGGAAAGCTGTATCTCTTCCTAAGGAATAATCTTTTCTTCCCTTGCTAAAAATGCTTGACACTTATGAGTCACTTACAAGTGACTTGCAAAAACACAAAGCACTGACCAATATTTAATATTTCAGCAGAACCAAAAATGCTCATATTGCTAGAACAGGGTAATAAGTGTGTTAAGATGGTTAGTATGTAGTTCCTTTATCCAATCTCCTGCTGAAAAACCACTAATCAAGAAAAGCAGAACTGAATCATGAGCATAGTGTCTTATACTTACCATTTGAAATTCAGACCAGCCTTATGTCTCTGATAATAATCATTTAGTAACATTTGAAATGAGTCAGTGGACTCCGCTTCTGTCTACTAGATTTGGAAGAAAAGAAGTATTAAAGTTGGTATTCTTTGCAAGCCTTTTTCTGAACTCCAGGAAACAATTTGCAGCAAAGCATTTGAGGGCTCTTGCGTCTTCTCTAAGTGTTATACTTTTGAAATGACCCAAAAATTTTGGTGTCAATAGGCAAAGCACAGTGATGAGCATAGCTAATTCTTATTTCAGTTTCTCTTCTTCATGACTGAGAAGAGGGGGGAGGGAAGTGAAAGCCAAAGTACTCTAACAAAACAATCAGACATTGCTCTGTAGAACCCCAGGTGTTGATTAGGAAAGTTTTATTTTCCATTTCTTCTTACTAATAAGATACTTCAAGAATGTGAAAGACCCATGGCTTCTTGCAGAGCTAGTTTGTCAAACTAACTGCAGCAGGCTTAAGACTTGTCACCTTTGTTGGAAGAGCTTTCATGCTCATACTACAGCTATTCAGTAGATCTTTTAGTTTAAAGATGAAGCCAGATTTGTGGCAACCACTGTAGTTCAGTTCAATATACTAATGCACAAGCATGGGTTAGCCACTTTCCCTCTGTCTAGGGGAAAGGAGCCTCTGAGGGTGCAGACTGGGTGGTGGTGGTGTCCAGTATCACTAGTTCTCATTAGGTGTATGTTTTAGTCCATGTGCAGAAGGTTTAACTTGTTTTGGCAGTGCTCATTGATCAGTATTGTCTTTTTTTAACAGAAATTTTACATCGTAACAAAAGCATCACATTCTGTTGTATTTTCTCAGCTGATTTTTACTGGGAATTTATTGTCCATACAGGATAGTTCTTATGACAGCATCTGACTCAAAGTTTGGGTTGTTGGTTTTTTTTTTTCCTTTAAGTGGAAAAGGGTCAGACTGTACCATGGTTATATTTTAAATTGTAGTCCACTTTATACTGGAATTTGCTATCTTGAATGGGAGAATTAGAGTTCTGTATGTTTGCCCTTAAAGCATTTTAATCTAATTTTGTTACTGATTGTTTATAGTGTGGGTTTTATGAGCCATTAAGAAGAAGCCGATCTTCAATTTTTTTTTATGGTGAACAATTTGGATTAAAATAATATTGTGGCAGAGTTTTAAACAGAGCATAAATAAAAGCTATAACAACTTTCTTGTGACTCCGTTAAGTGCTTTTGTACAAGTGATGAATATTCTGAAGAATATCCC
This sequence comes from Apteryx mantelli, assembly GCF_036417845.1. Lineage (NCBI taxonomy): Eukaryota > Metazoa > Chordata > Aves > Apterygiformes > Apterygidae > Apteryx > Apteryx mantelli. Next base: position 149,731,957 of record NC_089979.1, on the reverse strand, counting down.
TCTGTGATAGGAGAATTTGAAGACAGCTAGTTTACAAAGCAGCACTTAAAATATTTTTAACATGTAAATTAGCCTAGATGCCAGAGTTGTTTCTGCAGTGATGGAAAAAGAGCAGAAACTGGACAAGCATGACTGTTTATGCAGCCTCAGTGCTGTGTGTGACTGTTAATGACACCATGTTCCTCCCAAGACAGGAATGACTAGCACAGATCCTGTTACAATGATAAAACATCCTTGTGTAAGGAGGTGTTTGAAGCTTTTCATGCAAGAATTCTAACCGACAATAATTTGCATTGAAATCTCATTTAAAACCCTAAATATTGAGACTCACAGACAATGAGTCAGCTGTGGCATAAGCTTTACTTAGTACGTTAATAGTTGTTCAGAATTAAGTGATTTGTTTACAAGTTTCTGTGGAAACTTAAACCCAAAACCATAGGGAATACTAAATTCCAAGTTAAATAGCTTGTTGAGATTTGAATAGAACTGATAGAACTGGAGCAGAGCACTGGTTATCAACTGTTCAGTCAATTGATTGTATCGATTGATGGATTTTGTCCTTTAGTAAATAAAATATGTTTTCTGTAGTACAATAGCATGGATTCTTGCAGCAGAAATTGATACTGCCATGAGAGCACGCTTGGGAGTGTTATTGAAGATTTCTGATTATTGCACAGGAGATCACATTAAATTATATTTTTCTCTCCCTCATCTGTCCCCTCCATCACCCCCAAAAAGAAAAGAACAAGCTGTTGCCAGATGAGCGTCTTGCTGTGGAAACTTTCATGAATCAAAAAGTCTTTGCTCACGTGAAATATCCCAGTGAGTAGGTCAAGATGCAATCCTTATTCATGCTAACTGCATATTAAGTTTATGAACTCTATCCTCAATATCCATTGTAATCAAAAAAGGAATGTAAATATTTGTTCTGATGGCTGGTTGTGACTACCTTTTAACTTCTAAATTACCTGTACAAAAAGGGTTTCTCATGCTTTTAAGCATCTCTGTCTTGGAGATGGAGATAACTGAGCAAAGAACACCTAAGAAAAACCTACTGCATAGTTCTTCCTTTTCACTTGAAATAGCATGCATTTCCCACTTTTACCATTTCCTTAGGGGTTAGAAATGCTAGTTAACCAAATGGTATATCACAGTAATGATGTAATCTGTGCTGCTTTTTCCTTCCTTATAAAGCTTGTAAGTGAAGAGTTTAAAAGTTTTACACACTTTTTCTTCTCATGTGATGTCAGAAAAAAATTCAATTTGTTATTCTGTTTGCCTGAACTTCGCTTCTATATGTGCAACTGTTCCTTCTGTAAATACCTTTCCTTTCTTCATTTCCCTGTTATTCACCACAGGTCTCCTGCCAGATAATAAAACATGGGATGCAATGAGGAAGAGAAAAGTTTGCTGATCGTGCTTCCCCTCTTTTTTCCTCCTTCCCGGCATTATTTATACACTTGTGTGGCCTCAATCCTACTTTTCATTTTCTTAACACAATGGACTTTTTTGCTTCTCTAGGTGTATAATAGTGTGTAATAACTAATAACCTTAGTGTTCTGCAAACCCAAATAAGTTAGAATTTATTAATGATGCAGTAACTGTGTTTAAGGAGCAAAGGCAAATCAGAGCTTTAGCATGAAAACTGCTGTGTCCCAAAGATCCATGTAGTCCCCTGTTCTTCCTAAGAGTAGTGGATGTTGAGACAGAGGATGTAAATGAAAAAGGATACCTTTCCTATTTTTGGCAGTAGATGTTTTAAGAGTGAACTTGCTGTCCTGAAAGTGAATTCACTCAGTAGTGGTAGTTTATATTTTAGTAGGTGGTGTTTCATTGCTTGACAGTTTAATCTTTACCCCTTCACCTATTTAATCCTCCTTAAGGTTTTCCCTTTTTTATATGCTATGAAACGTTTGAGATAATGTGCAGTTATAATTCAAAGCAGGTATCGCTCAGGAGTTTCAAGCCTCCCAGTTGCTTGTCATATATTGTTGGTCTTCTATGGATTTGTGTCACAGCCTGTAAAAGTTAGTTACTTTCTGTGATACAAATAACCAGTAAAGAGATTTCTTTGGTTACCTGGCTATAGAGGGTAAGCAGAGCCTCCAAGGATGAAAGGTGAAACACTGGGGCATACGAATCTTGCTGTTGCGTGCTAGTAAGTATATAGGTTTGAAGAAAACTGGGCAGTAGTCCTTAAAATCTTAATATTCTGAACTTTTTCATATAACTGCTTAGAAAACATGATGGTTTGTTCAGGCACTGGAGCACACAAAGTACGTCTTTATTTTTATGGTTTGCAGGCTAAGGTTGTAATAAATAGAGCGAGGTCTGTAGGATTAATGAAGTTTAGAAATCCCACATGAGCACAACCATCTTCCTAAGAAATGTCATGTCATTCCCACTGTGGTAGCTTTTTCTTTTAAATTATGCAGTTAATCTCACAAAACTGCCATCACCCACCAGACTCACATTAGTTGTCCAAGCCACTGTATTTTCCTTGTCATGAATAGTGTAGTAAGAACAACAGTCTCATCTGTAGTAATCTTAGAGACCTGGAAAATTGTGCTTTCTCCCTAGAAAGAGGTTGCTCAAATTCTAAATAGCCTATAAGATCCTCTTGATTGCTGACTTTCAGAGACTTGTGACTAGCTTCCGCTGCACTGAGCTATGCTTCAGGGGAACTGTTACTCAAAGTATGTTGGGACTGCTAGTAGCTCAGAAAAACCTGGGATACCCACATAGCAAGTGAGTTATATGGCAAATGATTTTCAGGAAAAATATGGCAAACCTTTGTGAGAGCCCTCTACCATTTCCTCCTATTTAGACTTTTGGATTTTAGTTCTTTAACTTATACAAAAGCAGTTAAATTTAATTTGCAGAAAGCAGCTGACTTAGCTATTCCTTGCAATAATAAGATTTATTTCAAAAAAGACTGGAGCAAGAATAATGCTCTTTTTTGTTGAATTTGACAGTGCTTTATTTACAGTCTAGAATTACTGTACCTGTATTTTTGGTCAGTCTCCTTTTGTTTCCTTTAAAATTACTGTAGGAAAGAATACATAAGCTTTTTTTTTTTTTTTCCATTAATGTTAGAGGCATATGCAAGACTACAAAGATACTTGGGCAGATGTTTTACCCAGAACAACTTGTAACTCCAGAAATAGATGTTTCAGGTTGAGTGTCCCACTGATGCATTGTTTTTTCCCTGGATTTTCTTTGGCTAGCCTCCCTCCTATCTCTAAGTTTCTCTCTCCAACATTTAATTTATTTGTAGTTGGCTTTTCTTTCTGTTAACTTGTCAAAGTCAGTGGGAATTTCCATTAAGTTACAGTAGTTTAAATATTGCAGCTTAGATCTTATTTTCTTGGATACAGAGAGGATAAACGCTGTGAGTTTAACTCCCTATTTCAGTGGTTTTATGAGGCAACTCCACAGACATCAGTGAAGACATTTTTGATTCACAGTGTTTCAAATGAGAGGGCAGTCAAGCCCCGTAAATCTCAGCAGCGGCTTGTAACATAAAGACCAGGCATTCTTTCTTGTACTACTGGCTGTTATCAGGAGACATGGCAAACCTTTTCATGTCCTTCAGCTCGTGTAGTCCATCTTCTTATTTCATGTAGCTAATGCAGTCCTTTCCCCTGTGGATATAGATGTTGGCTGTAAACCAAAAAAAGGAAAAGCTTCTTTGTCTGCTCCAAATTTTTTCATATCATATTCCCTTTTGTTGGAAGAGCTTTTTTCAAATATGTTAAAGTTCTTTTCGGAATACACTGTGTTTTTCACATTTCCATGACAAAATGCTAACTAAAAGACAGTATAAAGGTTTTGCAGATCTCTTGTTTTGAGAATCGCTTGTTAAGATGTATTGTTATGGTAGCAAAGCTGACGTTTAAATGCTTTCCTTCCTCACCTGTCCAAAGGACACAATGGTCTGCTATATTTTGGCTGTGACACCCACAGGTCTAGTTACTTCAAATTCAGAAACAGTAATGGTGTCTTAATAACTATTACATGCCTGAGTACCTAATTTCTGATTCTATTCAAAGGCAAACTAATCCTTTGCTTAGAACGTCCTGTCCTTAAAATAACTTACACCGTGCGTTTTGTATGATCTTTAGTTTAGCCTTAAACTGAATATTGAAATTGACACCAGTTCTATTGTGCAAAAAACAGTAAATCTTTTTTCTAATAGATAAAAACATTGTTTTGGGTTTTTTCTTTCTATTCTGAAAGTTCTGTCTTTTTTGTCTTGATTCCAATGTCTTGGTGTAGTATTTATGAGCAAAGGGAAGGCTATCCACAAAAAACTGTTGTGACATTAGTTTAATCTGTTCTTTTTCTGATTAGTGGTATTTCAGCAGAAAAGCAAAAGATTATTTTGGAAGAGACCCTGACATGTATTTAAAAAAGACACAATCTCAATTAGTCACAATTCCTGAATGCCAAAAAGCAACTGTGAGGAATCTTTTTTCTGCCTGTAGCCTTTGCACTTTTCATAATATTGCTCACTGATCTTGATTATGCGTTCCATAACCACATATTTATATATCACAGCCAAGCTGAGGCTTTCTGCGGAATAGAATTTGGGAGGGAGTGGGAGGAGGAAATCAAAGTATTTGAATTTGAATCCCACTTTGTCCGAAGGCATCAATCTTTTTTGGAACTGTACCATAAGCAATCCTGCATTATGAACAGAATTCCCTCTTTCTTCTGAGATTGCTCTTGTCTCTTCAAAGAGGAAATCCAACCCATAATCAGGTAATTATTCGCATAGCACATAGAAACTATTTTTAGAACTTTAGCACTGTTACATACTTACTTTTCTGTTAATTTATATCTCTGCTTCTGGAGGCTGAGTGTAGTGGGTTTTTTTCCAGAAAAAGAAAATATTAGTTGTTTTTTTTGCACAAGCCTGCTCTCCACGTTGCTGTTCATCACCATCTAGCTAAATGTTCCCTCACAAACGCGACAGCAGCTTTTTGCCTTTGTGCTCTTAGAGATGTTTGTGTTGCTTTCTGTAAGAGTTGATCCAAGCCCTGTCAAGTTTTTCCTAAGGAGGTGGTTCAGTTCCGTCAGTTCGTTAACCATTTCTCGTGGTTAACACTCCTGCTGCAAACAAACATTTTCACCCAGACAATGACAGCTAAGAAAAACTTGGTTTCTCCTTGAATGGCAACACTGTTTTTTGCAACTCAGCTTTCCTGACTAATGAACATAAAAATCTCACTAAATTCAATTTGTGGATGTGATTTTAGGTTAAATAGCATGGCTGGAATTTCATATGCAAAATATTTGGGAGCCTTCTTAAAATTATAGTGGGAGTGGGTTTGAATTAGTGCATGAAATAGAAAAGATCTTGCATGGGAATGATGTATGGTAATAAGTATGTAGTAATAAAACAGACTCTTTTCACATGGGATGGAAAGTCGTCTGGGATGGTTAGGACTTCAGAAGTAAAGAAATACTTTGTCAGTGGTATAAATGTGTTTGCTAGTTGCTCTTTCCAATCTAGCATTATTTTGGCTAATGGCTTTTTTTTTTCTTTTTCACTACCTGTCCTTCTATGAAGAAACTAGATAACAATCTGTGACTGATTATAAAATACATTTTTAAAACTTCAGAAAGATGTTCAGGAAGCATAATATGCTGCTTTAAAAAGAGACCATGTCTCAAGCTATTTACAGTATAAATGACTGATAATTCAGATGTAGATTTAGTGCCATGAAGACGTCTGTCAGTAACACTGCATATTTCATATTGAAGTGTGTTGACAGATATATGCTTACATATAAAAGTCACATCAAGTTAAGTATAACAGACCAAAACTGAGGCTTTGCATTTTTTATCTTTTTTCTTTCTTCCTTCTCTTCCCCCTCATCAGCCCGCAGTGAACATTACTACTAGTTCAAAGCCATTGTGTAGGTTTAGTTCTTGCGAAAAGAGCAGTTGCTCACAGGCCTTCTACTTATTGTGGGTATTTCCAGGACTGATGTTTTTTTCTAGCACCTTTGCACATGCTTTTTTGGTATTTACTCATGTGGCTATCTGTATTTATATTCTCTGCTAGGTAGAATATATTTTGAAGATAAAGACTGCTGACTCTTATGCAGTCTCCAGAAATTATTCATACTACACAGTGGATAGTTCTCAGTAAGTGGGTGCTCTGCAAATATTTGGTTAGTGGAGTAGTGAAAGAATTATAAGTGAAATCAACCCTGCCTCTGCAATAATAGAAGCCTAGAGATGAACTAGTCACTCTCAGCTCCATTTAGAGTTACTGGAGAGAAAAAGGGTGCTTTAAGGGCATTATCTTACGACCTTTTTTAAACGCTCAACTCAGATGAGATTGTTCTAGACTCAGTCTGTTTTTGACTAGATCTCCATGACGGTTAGATGAGCTGAGGCATTAGGCTTAGATGTAGGCCCCTCTTTAGTCAGATGAATCCCATCCTATGCAAGTACTGCTGCTCTGATGCTTTATTAATAGTTGTAAAAACTATTTACAACATCAAGAATTGCCTTAAATCTTAAGGCAGCCTAAAGCTAAATCCTCCAATCAATGCAATTTTTGTTTGGGGAAGACCAAAGTTTTCTTAAGGAGGGAGGAGAATGAAGAGAGTGAGAAAATGCTTAGGCATCTACCTTGTTTCCTGTAAAGGGGGAGTTTTTAAAGGCTGATTTCAGGTTAAAGTGGATTAAGAGGAGAGGAGGTTAAGAAGCTATTGACAACTCAGTGTAAAAACTCCAGATGCTTCTTGGTTAAGTTATAAATACGATCTGGTAACAGACTCCAGCAGTTTGGATTTTGGATTTTATTTACCAATATGCTTGTGAATGGGAGTTGCTTTGGCGGCAGCTGAAACAGCAACCAATTTGAAAGGTAAGTAGATGCCAGTGAAGTGTCTTCAGGTTGCTTGGTGGGTGTGTTCTTTCTTTTTTTTGTAAAAACACATATGAAAATCCACTCCCCACCCCCGTCTCAGCTAGTTAGTGCCAGATTTGCTTTTGGTATTGCTGCTTGCCGCGAGACATTGATGTAAGGAGGATACTTACACACGCTGTTAGAATGCCCTTGGTTGCCAAATTCAATTGGCTATTCAGATACATTAGTGCCATAAGGAAAGAAGGCAATCTGTAATTAGTAATAAGGTAGAAATGTTGCAAGTTCATATAAATTTGTTTGCTGAAATAATTTACTTAATGTTTCGGATATTATTTTTTCCTCTTTATTGCATCAAATGCTTTCGATATACTTTTGAAGTGTTAACAATGAAGTGGATGCTTTAATGGTAAATTATACTTGTAATTGTCCATAGCTTTTATAAAACAGTAAATACAGTAATTTATGAGTTCTAAAACATTTTTATTTTAAGGACTCTCCTTTTAAAAAAAATTCTACAAAAAAATTTTGAATGACCAGTTTTATAAAGATGGAATAGATGCTGTTGAAGAGCCACATGAGCACTTCAGTAATTTCACTGAAAATGTATTGCTTTTTTTGTTCTGAGTGGAGCATTAAGTTCTTCTTGTGGTCTGGACTTTTCATTTCCTCCAAGGAACTCAGAGTACAAATGTCTGGTTTGCTGAGATGACCTCATGAACTGAAAAGAGGATTATTGCAGTGACACTAGTTTTAGCAAATCGTTCCTTTTTTCAACAAAACTTACAGCTGGTCACAGTTAGTGGGCCAGAGGTTCTGAAAGGGAAATTGGGCAATAGTGTTTATAGTATAATTGTCAGGCTCTCTTTAGCATTTGTTATATCCAAAGATTCTTTAAATATCAAAATTCATACTTTCTAAAGTTAAAGTTGTTGCTGGTTTTTGTCACTGGCTTTTTAATACTTTTAATACTTTCCTTAGGCTGCAATTTGACCTATATATGTTATATAGGAAAACAAGATTATTGGCTTACAGGGTAACACTAGTCAACTATAAATTCATCATTTAATGCTGACTTATTTACAGAAGTATTTGCCTAATACATATGTTGTGGATTTTTATTTTGACTTACTGACAGGGTTTCCATAGGAAAAAGATTTCAACATCAATTAATACTACTTCAGTTTGAAAAGTCTGACCTAAATAAACTTCTGGTGATGGCCGTTGATAAGATTTACCTTCATATTCAAGTGCCCAATCAGAAATATCTTCTACCTAGTCCTTGGGAGTATTGACTTTCCCAAATGGAACAAAAGTCAATGGGAGGTGCTTCTGTTGAGCACATCTGAAAATCAGACCAGAAATACAGTAAAGTGGGCACCCAAAAATCTGTGGAAGGTCGGGTACTGAAGACCCAGGTGTACAAGGCTTGGTTCTAATGGGAACTGATTTCCAGTCAGCATATTTGATAGACAGAAGTGCCTACTGTTTTCAGTTAACTGGCAAAACCATACTCCTTCCAAAACAGCCTGTACCAATATCTCCATTTAATGAGAGCTGAAGTAAGCTACAATGGCAAAAGTGCAAGTTTTTGCTGACATAAATTAGACCTACATTGTGTTTTACTGGTAACACTTTTCAAGTGCAAAGCTAGCTTTAACTTCATTAGGACCTGATAAAACTATTAACTTTCAGATGCTGAAACAAAGTGATATACTATCAGAATTTAGTGTTCCATATGTATAATATTCAGGTGTACTAAAAATTTAAAAGTACCTCTAATGTTGTCCTTAATTCCACCTCACCATTGAGGAAATTTAGCTACTCTCCATGTGGGATTCGTCTAAACTAGTCATATTCAGTTCTCATTTATAATCAATAGCAGTCCAGTAAATATAGTCAGTTGATTTGTTTCTTCAGGTTTAGATTTCTTCTTCTGAGACAGGCTTTGAACTGATTTTAGACATCTGAATTAGACAAAGGGATCCCAAGCTTGCTATTTGTAGAATGAGATGTATACATTGTATCTAAGGAAGAAACTAAAAGAAGATGTTAAAATTAAGTATCAGTGTGAGACTTGGAAATCATGGAAATCATTTGACCTACAACATTTTTGCAACAATAACCTGTTGCTTCTGTTTGTACAGTACTTACTGCTGTAGAACCCTGAATTGGCTGCATTCTGCAGGTAGCACAGGTTATTATGCTGTACTTCAGAGTTAAATACCTGCTCTTTAAGTCCAGTCTAATTAATGAAAACTTTCAATGGGAATAGATCAAACTTTAGTTTCTGATATGTTCTGTTCAGTCTCCTTTTTCTACACAGAAAACTTAAAATGTGGAAAGAGATGCATGCAAAAAATCTCTATAAACAAAATTACCATATTTGAAATAAAAGTTTCAATATATTCCTATACCAAATGGTAAGGATTGTAAACAGCATAAAGCTATGTAGTGCAGTATAGTTTAAATAATAGCAAATTCTGGCCATGAGAACTTTATAGTGTAAGTTTAAATACAATATGAAAGGAGCACTAGATAAAATGATTGAATTATGGAGTTTCAGAGTCAGAGTATATAAACCCTACAAAATTTTATTTATATTACCCATCACAAGGAGCTTATGGTCTTTTGATAGTGCCTGTATATTTATATCTGTTTTCTGAATGGAGATACTGAATTAAATTATCAGAGAATATAAGCAGGACCAATTTTTTGGCATAGGTATATCAAAAATTCAGTTCCATTGCAGTGCTTAATACTGGTGTTTCACAGTAGCACCTTACAGCATGTCCTTTTGTTTATAAAAAGGAGGTAGAGGAAAGCAAGTCTGAATGCATATGACCATTATATAGTTTAACAGCTGTTTAGAACTAAAGAATGTCAAATTCTGCTGGTATTTGAACAAATTCACAGTTCAGCTTTAGATAACAAACTGCTTGTAAATAATCCATTAGCAAATCTATTCAAGGATGAGCCATACTGTAGTATTCTGAACGCACTGAAGTAGAGGTAGCCGTGCAAGCCAAAGTGGGCTGGTTTCAGATGGGATAATACACAGGTTTTAAAACACCCAAGGAGTATCATGTCTTTGTATGTCATAGAAAGGTGGCCTGTCCTGCAGAGCAGTGAAGGCAACTGTCTTCATTCTGATTTCCCACAGATCCAATGAAATGTGTCTTGCAGTCTTTTCCCTCCTATAAATTTTTTCACCTACTGTGAGCATGATGTATGTTTTAGTTCATTACTGAGCTGTTGAGAAACAAGGACTGGCTCTCGGGAGAGGGATAAGTCATCTCAGTTGTTTGCATGGGCCTTTGAATTGGGCTGACTAGAGCTTGCGTCATGACTGACTGTTTGCGTTGCAGGTGGTGCTTGGGAGGCCTTGTCTTGGAAGAAGTGGGGGACCTTTCCTCTGCTAGGTGGTATACAAACATGAAACAAAATATTAGTCCTTGCTTCTAGATCTTTCAGTCAGATAAATACTGTTAGGCATATGTACTACTCAGCTGACAGACAGTAATCGCACTACAACGGTATCTGTTTATCCATCTTCAATATTTTAACAGTTTAATACTAGGCTATTTTTAGTACTGACAGATAGATGGTATGTGATTTTAGAGTGTTTATTAATTTAGTTTTCCTTTTGAAGGTATCTGTTGGTATCTGAGGTCACTTGAATCAACCAGGTCTGTACAAATAATCCATATCCTGTTGAGTTTACATATTGTGGTGTAATAACATTGCTTTTTACTCCATTCTTTTTCTTCAGTATGACCTAGAAGAACAACATATTCTTCATGTTGTGCTATGTGCAGCTCTCCAGAAAACTGGCTTTAGTTGAGTTGTCTTGCCTTCTGGGCTTATCCACTACTAGATAGCAGAAGTGGGAGGGAGACAAACAGAAGGTCCAAAGACGAGAAGAAGTTATGTACACTGCTGGCAGACTTCCTGTGTTTGAAGCCTGCAAAGAAGTCTTCAGTCTAAGGAAGAGAAGTACAGACAAGCATTGGAAGGATAACTTCATTCTTGAAAGTTCAGTAGTGCTTTTAGTTTACCACTATCTGAATTCAAGTTTTGGCGTTTGCAATATAAAGGGTTGGCTGATAGGCTTGACCTTCAGATCATCATCAAATTCTTAACTGTAAGTGTAAGCTTAGCCCAAGATATACTTCAGAATTTATTCATTGTTTTTAGCTTTGAAATTCTACAAACCTAGTGTTGAGTCTTTTTATATTTAGAGTCACTAGAGTAAATGTATTTTATTTTCTTATATCTGGGTGTCTGAGATAGGATACCTCTGTTTTGCATTTGATAAATAATGCAAAACTTGGTAGGTGTGTCTTTGCGTTGGCAAGTAAATTTACCTGGGAAAAATGTATAAATATTGGAAAGCTTGTGGTACCAGACTTCAGTCATAAAAAGAAATAGGATTGCTTTTCTTTTCAAGGATGTATACTTTCAGTCTTGTTCAGGCTTAGGCATGGCAGTTCTTAGCCAAACAGTCTAGATTATTTAGTTTTCTTCCATACTTATTTAGCAGTCATGTGCATTTTTGCTGTGAATAAATAAAATTCTGTTTACTTGGGAATTAGAGAAATCTCATCCATTGAGACATCTGAAAGGTTGCATGAGCCAAAAATATGACCAACTAGGCTCTCTTTCAGCAAACCTGAAGAGCTGAGGCGTATAAGTATACTGAGTTTTAAGGCAGGCCTTTGAGGCATAAATGAAAACGGCCATCCTGAGATAAAGTACTTACATGCTTGCGTTTTTTGGGTGGACGAGGTAGAGAATGTTGTGTGTTTCTTCTCCAGTTGACTTAACTTTAATCCCAATTTTAAGCAATATGTGAAAACCCTTATGTCTGAAAATGACTGAAAAATTTGTGACATTAGAAAATGAATCTATTTCTATCCTTTTTCCGTTCTACTTCTGCATGCCATACTATAAATTTGGATGGAATGATTTAAATGAAAATTGGTTAATTAAAATTTACACTGGTAAGCAAGCAACTCATTTTTTATATATAACTGATTTTAATCCCTTTTTGCATTTGTAATGTAGGTATTGCCTTTCTAAGTAGGAAGGTACACTGTATACACCTCTCTGAAGGTTCCTGAGAATAGACTGGCAGGCAAGGGTATGATTTTTAATTGGAAGGACCATTTTTTAAATCACGTTTGTCAAGCTCTGGTAAATTGAGAAGCAATGCACTAACCCAGTATTTTTTTCCCGAAGTTAAACAAAACAACCTTAAATATCCTGGATACACAAAGTGGAAAAATAAGTTAATAAAAGCAAGTTTCATATTTAATGCAGTAATATTTTTAAACAAAGGAAATATTATCTGAAGACTATTGTCAGTTCAACTCATTAAAATGCCTTAAAATTTCAAAACTAGATCTCATCTTCCATAACATTTTTTTATTAGTGGACCAGAAAAGGAAAACGAGTCTTTCTGCTTTTTTGACTCCCAGTTGGTTTCTCAACTCTGTATGACCTATCTATTCAGCTCTGCTAGCTGCATCAACAGAAATGAAGAAAATGTTCTTCCTGCGCCTCAAAAGAAGTTAGTTTTCCAAAGCCAGTTTTGCACTTCAGCAAACTCTAATTTCAAGTACTTAAATGTTGGCAGCAAAAACAAATGGCAAAAATTTTTTGTGTGCGGTAGGTTCAGTCATTAGTACAAGTTATCATTATTTCTCACTTTATTTTACAGTGTATTGAAGTTGAAATAAAATTTCATTTAAATTTCAACAAATTTCTAATGAACTTTTATGCACTTTCTAATAATCGAATCTGGGACGGCACACAACACTTTTCACCTTGCGGTTTTTAGCTAGTAGTCTGAATGTTTTAAGCTAACAAATTGCAGAGAGAAGCATGTTCCTGCCGCCTTCCCTCTCGTGTGACCTCACAGCGCACAGGACTGGCAAACTGATCCAAATGAACAAAATTCTTTTTATTCGGCTCGTTTACAGCCAGGTTGATTTTTAGCATTGGTTCATCACAGGACCCCCCCCCCCACACACACACACACACACACACGGCAGCAGAGGAATAACAATGGCTTGAGAGCAGGAACAAGCAGGGAAGCTCGGGAGTGCTGTTTCCAGGAGTAATGCTGGGGAAGCTGACTTGTTTGAAGCACAGGCCTGCTATGCTTTATCTGTGACTCGCTGAATCTCTCTTGAGCCCTTTCTTCTAACTAGCCAGAGGTGTCCGTACTGGATTTCCTGAAAAATACTCTGGTATTGATTGCATTTTCAGTCACAAGTTGTAAAAGATCATATATGCTCCCACATAGAACTGGAAAAAAAATACCAAATATTTATGAGAAAAGGGGCCTGAGCTTACAAGTTTGAAGTAAGTACTTTCTGTCCATCGTAGCGTTTCTATCTTTCCTGATGGCAGAAAAGCGACAAGCATGTTCCTTCATTTGCGGTAGGTGTGCCTCCCTCTGACGCCTGCAGGGCTGGAGGGCCAGCACCTTACCGCGGGGCCCGGCGTCTTCTCCTCCACTGGGAACAGTAGGAATTAAGGGCTGTCTTTAACAATGGCAGCTTTTGGTCCCCACCTCCTTCAGAAAAATATTTGATGGCAATAGCTTTTACTGTGAGCTTCTCTCCAAGAATTTTTTTCCGTTCTTTTGGTTTATATTACAATTAAAGCTAAGGTTAATATTTCCTTTTTAACACTGTTTTTCAAAAATTACTTCTTATAAAAGCCTGATGCTGGAAAAATGAGTATCTGTGCCTAGAGGAATGTGGAGGGCATAAGAGTGCACATTCCAGACCGTTTCTGCTGGGATGGTGATGCAAAGCAGCTGTGAGTCAAGTTAGCTAGCCAGTGTGCTGCACAGGCAGTGTGCTCATGCCTCTGGTCCTAAAAATAACACTTGGTTTGATACTACAGAGCTTCAAATCTTTAAAAATGCAATGTTGTACCTACTGTGGGTCCCTTAGTCCGAAGTCTTAAATGGTCTTATTTTTTTAATTTGTGTTGAAGAATTTCCTATGTTAAGGTTAGTGCTTATGGCTGAAAATGCATGTTAGTAGTTCAGGATTTTTAAATTTTTAAAAAATTTATATCTCTATGTGTATGCAGACAGGTGCATGTATAGAATATATATATCTGTATATGAAGTTCTTGCTTAAGGGATAAATTAAATCTGTTAGATGTTTTTAATTTGGATTTTCAAGTATGGAAATAATCTGAAAGGCAGACAAATTTCCTTTCTCAAACCATTCGTCAGTAATACAAACCTTGAGACAAATGATAGTGATGAGAGTTTTTGTAGACTAATTCTGCTATCCAGGTCTTGAGACTGTGATTTTAATGTTGAGGAGAGGAAATGAGTGACAGCTGATCAGACAGTGGCATCACCCACATTATCGTGGGAAAATGTGTTTTTGACTAGTTTTGAAACAGTATAACAATGGATAGCATAATAGAAAGTAATGTGATTGTAAACAAGATACTGCTGTCCACTACTATTGTAGTGTTAGCTAATTCATAGTTTCCCCAACCTGTAAACCAAATTCTTTTACTAAAAGCATTCTTTTTCATCCTGCTTCTCTATGCACTTGTTAATAGTGTGTCATTTACTTTGTGTCTAATAAGTATACGTTGATAGCATATAGAAGCCACTAATTAATGTGGCCAGATCGTGGCTAAATTGCATTGTGGAAAGGGGGACCTGGGTTCTGCAAAGTGGCTGTCTCCTGCCCCTGGGGTGGAACTCTTACTTTGGCACACTCGGATCTTCTTGCTTTCAGGGCTCCTCTAATGCCATCTTATGCAACATCCTAGTCCAGGTAAACCTCCGGGATGATTACCTTGGTTCCAGGAACACTAGAAAAATTAGGAAATTTTCTCATGGGATACTTCAGGAAAAGCAGAAGGTGTGCCTTGGCCAGCTCACAGTCACAACTGAAGGCAAAATTAAGTTATAGTTGAGACTTTGGGATAAAAGCTGTGCATATGGAATACTGTTTAGAGTATGTTATGAAGTTTTATAATGAAAATTTCTTATCTTTACAGTAAAAGCAATGTTGTATTGTTGCTGTCTTTTTTGAATGACAGTTTGGTGATCTCTATTTGATCTCCCTTCAGAGAGCCACCGTTACACCAGTGCATGTTCAGATTAACAGCATTAAAATCACTAGAGTTGCTTCTTATTTATAGACTATGACAAATATAAATAGAAAGAGGATTTATGCGCTCTTGCCTACTGAACATGTCCATGTAGATCCAGTAAACTCATGAAATCCTGTAGTAACAGAAGTCTGACCTGTAAACTTAGGGAAAAGGTTGTGCAATTATATTATGTGACTTTAAAAATATATATATATTATTTTTTATCAAGGGATAAAAAGATGTTTACCTTGAGTTGTGTAATCATTTTAACTTTCAATTTAAGCAGACTTTGAGTGTGATGAGGCTTCAGCATCAGTGAGTCCCCCCAAGCTGCTCCTCTGTGTACACTCTCTCCCCCCCAAATCAGTTGACTACTTCTTAACTACTCTGAAAACAGTCTTTTGTTCTACAAGGTCAGAAAGGCTTTTTCAAGTCATGAAATACCATACAGTGGTTTAAATACTTGGCCTGCAGCAAAATGAATATTGCAGTTATTATATCTAGGCACTTAATATCCAATAAGTAATGATAATAAATGCATGAAATTTTGTACATAACATTACTGCCAAAATAAATGCTTGGCTTATTTTTCTTCAAACTAATGGAAATTGGAATTCTGTGTGGAAAAAGGGTATCCAGGGCAGAAGCAAGAGCCAGTTCATTGTGTTCGAGTAAGCACAACAGGATATTGTTCTTTCCCAGATTCTAAACAGCTGGCACATAAAATCATGGCTTCTGTAGCAAGGATTTTTAATGTATCTATTGGGAGGAGAGTGTAATGCATGTTTAGAAACTATATTTGAGAGAGCAAATAAGCATTCCTACCCTGACAATCACAGAAGAGATGGACTGGAAAGTGCTAAAACAACACTTAATCAACCTCAGAGCCTGTTCTGAAGTTGCCAACTGACTCGAGCCTTTTTTGGTTTCCTTGGACCTTAACATTCCCGGTGGCCGGCATGGCTGCCTGCTGTCATGGCTAGGAATGACTGCTTTTGGCTGGACACAAATTTTATAAACAGAGCCCATACAGTAGCTTCATTTAGTAAAAATTTTTCTCATTGGCATCATGATAGAATCGGGAAGAATGGTAATCCTCTCCAGGTGACTACAGATCTGTTAGTCTGACCTCAACTGTAGGCAAGGCATTACAGAAAATTTCAAAGTAAAAAAAACTAGATGGTTGGTAAATACAGAGGAATGCAGTGCAACAAATGATATAAAGAAGCTTCAGGAAGATAAACTAAGGGATTTCTCTAAAGAGAGAAAATGCAAAACTTCTCATCCATTTGGACTTCTAGTACAAAATTTTTTTATAGTGCTGCACAGAAAATTGTTACTTCTACTGGATGATATAGGTTGAGAGCTAACAAAAAGTTAGGAAAATAGTATTGCTTCTGTTTTTGGAAAATTTGCCTTGTTCTTCAGCCTGCACATGACCAACAATCACAAATGACTGGAAGGGATTATGTTTTAATGTCATCTTTTCACAAGTCACAATTCTTTGAGTAATAACATATTTCTGACAGTGGAATCTGTGACAGCATGTTAAACTGTCTGAAGTCCTAAGATCTGTATTACCAAAGGCTATTCACTAGTCAGTCTTCCTTCCCCCTAAAAAAATGTTAGCTCCATTACTGTTGAAAGACTTTGACACCGTAAAAATAACCAAAATATTTGTTTTTTTTCCATCCCTTATTGCTTCTCCACAATAATGAAGCCCAGCTAATGCTTTAGATTATTGCTTTGTGGTATTCATTCTGCAGCCATCCAGGTTTGTTATTTGTAAGCAGGATGCTCTTAAAGCCTTCCTCTATCTTAGCAGCTGGTTTGCATGTATTATCTGTGAAATGGTTCCATAGTTTATTTTCCCATTATTCTTTGGCTTTCTTTGTTGGATAGATTTTTTTTCAATTGAATTTCACTTTACAATTACAGCTTTCAGGTAAGACTATAGCATCTGTGTATTTGTTCAGCTGTTTGCTGGAGTTTTGTGTTCGATTGCACAGATTCATTTTCCTGTTGAGAAAAGTTATACTTGACAAATATGTTCTTAAAAGCTATTAGGAAAGATAGAATTATTTAATAGGCTTCTTTAAGCCTGTTCTTTTCAAATATAAGTAACATGATTCCTGGAATATGATACTTCAGGTCCTTTGGTGTAATTTTACTTCATTTTACTCCTTTTTGTTGAACTCTTCTTCCGGAATTCACCACAGATCATTTAGGAAAACAGCAGAACATTTGTTTGGTTTGAGAGTTAAGTGTATTATTTTGTATATAGAATTCAACTTACTTTGGTTAAATGTGCCTGCTTCCGTTGTGTGATCCTCTGCAATATGGTATATTCTAAACCAACCTTTTCCTGTATCATAGATAAATACTTAATGCCTCTTTGTATCTCCATCTTTTGGGGTGTTTTCTTATGAAGCTTTCAGGACCAAGCCAAGTAAACTAAGTTTATCCCTTGCCAGATAAGAATTTTGTTCTTTAATCAGAAAGCTACTGGCTGGATGGCTATCAGTCCTTCTGACAAGTATGTGTATTTTAAACAACTATTTCAAACAATAGCTGAAGATACCAACTGCTATGAAAGAAATGCAGTATAGTGCATTAACTTTTCAGCACATAAATTAGAGTTTAAAAAAAGATGGGTTCTGATATTTCTGCTCAAACAGTAAAGCATTCTTTTATCAATTTTGTGGCATGTTCACTAGCTAATAGGTTTAGCTAATAGCAAATTGCCAAGTTGCCTGAGCTGTATGCTTTGCCTTATTTTCTTTTTAACCATTACATTAGAAAACAATGATGAGCTCATCTGTATTGTGTGCATCGCTGCTCATCCTAATCTGAAGGACTTTGACTGCTTTACAGTTTCCTTTTCCATTGAGACTGCATTTTTTTTAATATGCCTTTTGCTACTCAAACTGTTTTGCATGTCAAAAATCTCCACTGTAAATAAACCATCTTTCTTTTATTCTATTTTCCATTTCATTAATACACACTAGTATATTTATACACACTTTCATGTTTCTCCTGGCTTTTTAGAATTATGAGGGATTATCATGACAGTCATTGTATCTGAGCTGATTAATTTATGTTTGGACTCTGATTATTTGGCACATTATAAGGTGTTAATTTTTGCACTCATTGAAAGGTGCAAGCAGATTCACAGAAAGTTTAAGCAAATCTGTAGAAATGTGGCTTTACACTTGTCTGATAGTATACAGCAGATGTTCTGGATTTTCTAGACTGTGAAAGTATCCAAGAGACTTAAAAGAGTTTAAAATCTTGCATCAAAACATTTATAAAGGGAATATGACTTTGAAGCTTTCCTTGTAGGTGTTCTTTAAACACTGTCACTCCAAACAATCTGAGCATGAATGACAATCGCCTAATTTAAAGATAAACACCAAGAAATGAATGCTCTGCAAAGCCTTTTTTCCTCTATTTTGGGACTTTCTCTGGTATGTCACAATATCCGGTTTGGGACTTTCTCGGGTATGTCACAGTATCCTGTTTTCCGAATGGATGCGAAAACTACAGGCTCTCCCTCACCAAACGTATTTCATTGTACTGCTGAAAACTGCAACTAAAAAGTCTCATGAAGACATCTGTTTTTGTTTTTTTTTTTTTACTGTGAAGCTAATAGGTCTTTGGGTTTTTTTATTTTAAAGTCAGATCATAAGACTTCAGAAAAGTCTTGCTACTTTTTTGATCAAAAGTAAATAACCTTTAACTGATGTGTTTATTTCTCAGAATTTTTAAAACCACAAAGTATATTTGATAATTTTGCAAAGGATTTTGGGTGTTCTGTGGTTAGCACATTGGCAAAAGTATGCCTTTATGAATTAATGTGATTTGAAAAATATTTGGCTCAATTGGGCTTACTTTTCTAGTGTTAGATTATTCAATTTAATTGAAAGCTGACAATCTAGTGATGGATATCGCCTGAACTATAAAAACATTAGTGATTCCTGGTGGATGTTCTTCAGACACGTGAAACTTCAAAGCATATTATTCTGGCAGCTAGGTGGTCTTTTATACTGGCTTGTTTTTTCTTTCTCTTCATATACCTTAAATGAAAACGATCCTAAAGATTCAGAGAATATTAAATACTTTACCCTATGTTTTCTTCTTAGTCAAATAATTGCTTTGAGTTCAAGACCTGTTTCTGAATAGCTAACTAGGAATTACTTATATATTGTCTCCTGTGGCATTTAAAGTCCTAGCACATTTTGAAGTTAATAACAAATGTCTGGATAGATATTTTTTACCTTGTCCTTTTAGGAAAAAAATAGAGATGAATTTTTGTACGACTGAAACTATGAAAACCTCATTTAAAACAAATTAAAGAGTATGTTGCTGAACTGATTTATTTTGCTACAGCATAACTTAGCTTAACCTTTTATTTCTCTTGCAAGAATAGCATTGATGTAATTTAAACTGTCAAATGACATTTATCAAATGATGGTTTTGCCCTCTAACAGACAAATGTCTTCCACAAAACTTGATTAGCTGCTGACCTCTTCCACCCTTTTCAGATCCTTCAAGGTAGATTTCAGAGTTGTAAAATAATCATTTTGCTTTCAGTTTATACTTCAATACAAAGCATTTACTGTCCCAGTAGCGATACTGCAGCTTGCTCCACATCTGGCTGTTGGAAGCCTGCCTAGCTGTGCCTGTCACCGCTGCGCCCGATCTGTGTTAACCCAAACTGCTGCTCCTGGCAGAAGAGAGACAGCAATAGAAATGTCTTTTTACAGGATAATAGAATGAATAACATCAAGAAACTTTATTTTCTACATGATGATGCTCTAGTGATCAGGAAAACCCTCTATTTCATAAAGCCTGCCTGGTTTTCAGTTATGAAAAAGGTGCCAGAAGAATGAAGCATAATAGTCTCCTAAATCTGAAATGTTATATATACCCCCTGAGAGGTTTCCTCTTTTCTATTCATATTCTTCAGCTCTGTAGCCTTGCTTTGTAAGAGTAATCCATTAGAAGCCAATAAGCTTGCTTTTATAAGGATTAACTTACAAGCAAATGAATTAACTATGCCTTTGAAGAAGCATATGTCTGGATTGATACTGCAAAATGGTGGCCCTGTGTCTTAATGGAAAACACTGTCTAATATTCCTGTCTTCAGAAGTCTGTACTGGTTCCTATGCTGAAGAAGAAAGTAAGATGTGCAGAAAGTAAATGATGAACATAGAAATCTCAGAGAGATCTGCTGTTGGTGTTAAAAGTTCATTTCTATTTTTAGGCCTCAATTACTTCTTTCTTCTGAACTCTCTCCCACCCCCACTTCTTCCAAACTCTGTTTTAAAAATACATGAATTATTGAAAAATGCATCTGATTTTCAGACTAATAAAACAATTGTAGCTTGTTGGTCTTGGTAGGTCAAACTGCTGAGAAATGGCTTTTCATTCAGAAACAGAGTTAAAAGATAAATAGATCTGAAAAGAAAGTAGCACTTCCTCAAGTTTAGCCACACACACCGTCAGAAGGAACAGGGACTTTGCTATATTTGAAACTGCTGAGAGCCATAACTGTGATTTAACATGTTTTGTCAAGCTGTTGAGCATGAAAACACCTAATCCCTCCATGATTCAGGGTGAGTCTGGTTGACTGATATTTTAAATTAAAGGGAAAAGGTATCTACACTGTATATTAAAGCTGAGATACTAAATACAAGATACCACATATAGAATGAAGACTTTAAATAGAAAGAGATTTTCTGAAGCAACCATTAGGTATTGCTAATAGTCTACGTGGGATTTGTGAGATGCTTGGGATGAAAATTTAGGCATCGGAGTACCTGGCTTCTTCCGTTTTTTATGTTTTATCAATGTTTTTATCAACAATACCAGCTGTAGTGTGTTATGCAGGTTTCTTGCTGCAGCATCATACTGATAGGCATCAGGCTGTATCTGTTGGAGAACAGGATCGTTGTTCTGTCTCCTCCAGCTAAACATGCAATATATGCTGTAAATTGCCTTTATTATATGCTGGTTAAAAATCTCATTGTCTGCTTTGCATACAAGCAATTTATTGCTGCTTATGTTCTGACAGAATGAAAACTAATGTTTAATTATGCATTGCCCTAATAATGTGGTGTTTAGGGTGAATGTATCTGAATTAAATAAGGGCCATTAATAATGCCTAACAATTTATGATATATTCATTGCTTGATTTCAAATGATATAAATTAGAGAAGCTTATTTGAAATGTCACCAATATAAGATGACTTTGTGGGAGCACCTCTCTGTGTGCTAATTTCAGAATCATTACCAGCTGAGTCTTACTATTTATTCAATGTCCAGTAGGCTTTTATTATTCCCTTATTTGCAGTTTAATTACAACCTCTGTTTTCCTGACAGTATGAATTCCATCCTAAACCTGCAGGAGCAAAATGAGTTGCAAACAGTAGATTTTTGCCTGAAAGCCTCGTTTCCCTGTGTGCTCCCCCACACCCGCCCTGACTGAAGCGCGGGTCTGAGCAGCTCTGTGCAGGCAGCATCTTTTGTATCATGTGTTTAAAGGGGCAATGTCCATCTAAAGGTTTAAAAATTGTCTTTCTTAAAAGTCTGTGAGTCATGGGGGATGTCTCTGTCACACACATAACCACCTAGCTTTATACCAATATCACAGAAGATATTTGAACAAATCAGTTCAAGGGAGGTTTCTGGGTTACTTATTATCTTATGTATGAGTATTTACAAATGTTATTAGTAGACATGAGGTATTTATATACATAGCTACTGTGCAACTCAAATCTTAGTCATTCATCTTTTAAAATAATCCCTCTCCAAGACTATTACATGGGATTTAAATTCCTCAAAGATCTAGTAAGCATTGTCTGTTACAAATTAATGAGAGAAACTGCAGCAAAATTTTGTATTGCCAAAAAAATCACAGTGCTATTAAAGGATTTAAGTTGCAAGATTGAAGGGACTATTTATATTTCAATATGAGGCATATGCATTTATTGTAGAGATGCTATAGATGTGGTTTCTCTTAGAAGTAATTTTAATTAAGTGAATGTTTGGTCCCGAATTCTCAGCAACAGGTCAGTCTTCTCTCCAGCGAGCCCTTTCTGCTTCATTTATGCATCTTGATTATCTTTTGTGGAAAATTCACAATTCACAATGAAATTCACAATTTCACAATGAAATTCACAATTTCACAATGAAATTCACATTTGGAAGAATTAGAGGAAAATGGATATTTCTGATTTCTTCTGGTATTATTATAGCTATTGTAATACAATTTTGTTGTAATTGGGAATACTGAACTTTTACCCTCACAATCACATTTCATTTGCTCTTATTAAGGGAGCTAGTTGTGTTTAACTGGTAACTGAAGAGAAGCACAAAATGCTTGGTACTGCTATCACATGCATTTTATTTAAAATTCTGTGACACATGACCTTAAAGCACAGAGAAGCAAAAATTTGATCTTAGAAGGCTCAGGATGTTTTCTGTGCATTTTAACATGATGGTTTATTTACGTAGCGATGCCAAAGTGAAGAACTGATCCCTTTGACCTTTCCCTTTTTTCTTAGCTTTTCAAGGCTCGCTTTGTTTTGTTTTGTTTTGTTGTTATTGTTGTCATTCCGCCACCGCCACCCCCACCCTGTGTGGTTCTCGTTTCCACCAAGATGTAATGACAGGGTCTTCCTTCCCATGTTGCGCAGGCTTACAACCCTGGGCTGCTCAGATCTGTTGTAACAGTGTTTATTGCACAAAGAACCAGACCTTACACTTGAGAGGTTTAAATTAATTGATGGCCTGTGCTGCCGGGAGATGCCATTACTCAGCTGGTACACTATACCAGAGGTCACTTCTACTATCTGTCTATCATCTGGGGTTTTTTTTTTCCTCTCCTGCTAGGGAGGAATTGCCTAAAACATTAGAGAAATTACTTTCACATACTTCAGAGTTGGGTGAATCTCCTACAAAAAGACTGAAGTTCAACAAAAACTTCTGTTCGACTCCATTTTTTGCCTGGTGATGGGGTGTGCGTGGTGTGTGTGGTGGCAGGGGGTTACCTTCACATCTGATAGAGAACCTCCTGGGAGAAGTATTTTAGAATTCTTGTTTAGAAAAAAAAATGTAAATATAAGTACATTTGGGTATGTGATTCAGTTATATAGATGGCATTTGTAAGACTTACAGGTACAATTGAAACTGTGCCATTATAGCACAAATTTAATAATCAGCATAATTAACAGTATTCAAGTGAACATGTTCTTGGGATCACTTCTGGCTGGAATGGAAATGCATGCAGGCCTTTGTTATCCCTTTTTCAAGTATGGAATTTGTTGTACTATCTGGCAATATAAAAGAGTAGGTAATTCTGTATAAGCACATCTAAAGCTTCATATCTCTGTTTCCTTGTGTAATATATCTACTTGTCTCTAGTGTTTTTGTACAACAGTTAGACTGGTTCTGCAGACCCATGAAGTGTCCTGTGGTTGTAGGGTGAGATTGATGTACAGTGATACCGACTGTAGTAACGAGTATGTATGTTAGATCTAGTGATGTTCGATCAATGTTTTGTTATTTTATGTCATAGTTAATGAGGTGTCAGCATGATTTATTAAGCTTGTACAGCTGTGTTTGCACAAATTTACTGAAGTTCCTTCTTTCTCTCCCTTTGGAAGGAGGAAGGAGCACTCTCCCTAGAACTTCAAGGAGAAGAGCATGTTGCTCAGCCCATCTCAAATATCTTCATATTTCATTTCTGGTCTCTGTTAAGTAACTGCAGAGCTTTTAAGGGCTTTCCAAAGAAGTACTTCATAAAGTAAATCCAACAGATTTTTATCTGTTTTACTGTGGGCTGCAGGGATCTGAATATGAAACATGGCTAGAGGGGCTGTATTGAAACTTAAAAATACTGAAAAGTGTTGAGGCTGTCTGACTTACCTGCTTGCATTGGTTTCTTTGCTCTGTTTAAAAGTGAAAAAGCTCCTCATTGTTTTTATATTTTTTTTTACTTCAGTTCTACAGAAGATCATTCAGTAAAAGCTCCTACTTGCTATTAGCAAGAGCATTTTTCCTCCCATATTATAACCTGTAGCTGTTTCAGTGAAGGCATCTCAAAAAGCCTCTCTTAAGCAGTATAGCATTTACAGGGGACTAACAACTTCCTAGTTGGAAAGCGTTGTTGGATAAGCACAACCATTGCTAAGAGCAGCACAGGGTCACCCCTATTTGGCTATAACCATCTCTATTGTGCATTTGTATTCATATAGCAAGAGTTCGCATTTTGCTAAAGCAAAATGTGCTCTGCAGGAGCAGAAAGGTTTGATCATGTAAATCAAGATGCATGACCAGGGTCCAGAACACTGCAAGAGCATAGGTAAAACATACTCAGTGGGTATTTGGTGACTCTTGTTGTAATGGATATCTTGTTAGTGATCTGAAAGAACTGTTGCAAGCTAACAATGCTGGCTGTTATGTTTATCATGTTGTAGTTAACATTTTCTAAAATAATTGTAGATTAATGCATGCAATAATAAAAAACAGGCCTGCACTGTGAACTTGTCTACATTTTATCATAAAGACATGAAGATAAGTGGATGCTTCTGAAAATAAGTGGATACTTTATTTGTAAAATCCTAGTCTTGAGAAGACTGACAATATTTATTTCAAAGCTAGAAAAAATAAATGGCATGCATAAACATAAGAAATCAAGGAAACACTTAGAATTTATTTCTCCAACCACTTTAAGGAAAAATTAAACTAATTAAACTTGAATGTTCAAAAAAAAGCCTTAATGCTGTAACTTATGAAAACTCAGCTGAGCTCTGCACTTATATAAGAAACTAGTCTCTGCTTATTAAGTCCACAATGTGTGCATTCACATGTAAGTAAAATTTCAGTTTAAGACTAGTTTGTAAACTGTGAAGGTTAAGTCACTGGAATACAGAATTTGAATTTGCTAGAGAAAATGTAGCTCAACTGACTAAATGGGAAGAGTGTTTTAAGATTAAAGACTGTTTTGCTGACATCCTTATTGACCTTTCATAAATAGTACTTTCTAGGAGTGCTCTGAAACACTTCTTCCCTGAAACTAGTATAAATATGGAATGCTATTTCTTCTCTTCCATACTGTTGATCTTGTGAATGCATTTAATTTGGAAAGAGCAATCTGCTTTTCTGTTCTTTCTCTTACCTTGATTCCAGAACACACAAAAAAGGAAATAGTAGGCCAAGTAATTTCTTCACAGTTAAGTCACATGCAGCGTCTTTGCAAAGACATCAGCAACTAAAATATATTCTGTTTTCTCTAGATTAATGAACTGAGCCATGTTCAAATCCCTGTTATGTTGATGCCAGATGATTTCAAAGCATACTCAAAGATAAAGGTGGACAATCACCTTTTCAACAAGTAAGTACAAGTAACAGTTCTTTGTAGAAGTGGGTAGTGGATGTTATTTTTCAGTTGATGGGACTGAAATTTTGATGATTAATTTAATCCTGTGTTAAACATAACCATCTGTGCTGTTCTAAAAAGCAACAGGAGGGGCTGCTGGGTAGTACTCTTTTTCCATATGGTATATTATTGCCTTATGAATATCTTTTATATTAAAAGTGAACCACTCAGTGATTATTTGTGGCTGATATACATACTTATTTAAGTATTTTTTAAAACATAAATTCACATACAAATATTTTTAATATTTTAAATGAAATATTTGAGTAAGAATGGGAATTTAAATCATATATCAAAGCTGAATAATGTACAACTTTTTATATTCTGTAGTAGAAAATCATATCAATCATAGATGAGCTCAAAAAGTATTAGGATGATTTAGTGTAATATCCACATCTCTTAAAAATAAAGGTGCACCACAAAGGTGTATGCAGATGTACAAAACTGTTAATACTGTTTTGTGTATAAATGAAATTCAGGTTAAGAATATACCTGTAAAAAGGAAGAACTCTGTTACTTTGTGTCTTTTATTCTATGGCAAAGTTCAAAAATACTTTTCTCAAGTTTAATATCTGAAATTAACAATAGGATATGAAAATCAGTCCGATATTCAATGAAACCAATTTTCTTGAAGCTTTGATACTGTCAGTACTTTATGGTGTCACACATGATGTAATTCTTCTATAGTCCAATCTATTTTTTCACCTTTGGAAGACTTTCAGGGCAAAGGAAAATATTCTTTTCTGCTTTTGAGTCCAGGTGCAAAAGCTATCAAAATGCAGTTTGTATCTATTTCATCCAGATCTGATATAGCTTGTTAGAGACAAATAAATATATGTATATATAAATTTATAAAATATGGTAAAGAGAAAGAAAAGAACACACTGAGACCAAATCTGATTCTTTTTTTTGAACGCGTTAGAAGAGAAATTGTAAATCTCCTTATTCTTTGCTTTGTATGAACAGAATTGGGACAGAATACTCCAGAGTTACTTAATTGCATATGCAGGTGAAGGAAGTTGATTTGGTGTTATATTCTTTCAGAGAAAACATGCCAAGTCATTTCAAATTTAAGGAATATTGTCCAATGGTTTTCCGTAATCTAAGAGAGAGATTTGGAATTGATGATCAAGACTTTCAGGTAAGTTTGCTTTCAAAATACCTAAACCAGTGACGTAAACAGTTTTTAAAGGTTAGCAATGCTGTAGTTGTGAATGAACAATTCAACGTGCTGAAACAAAGTGCTTTTATTTATGTGTTAGTTGGAGAAAACTAAGAGAGAAAGAAGATGCACTTTCTAGTCTTTCCCCCACCAGCAGCCAAAACAGCCTGTCCCAGCTGTCTTTTGCTTCTTACCTTTTTACTGTCCTTAGTACAGTCCTCCTTATTTCCCATTAGAGCACCTCCCAGTCATAAGCCATGCTATTAAAGCTGCAAGGTGATGCCTCTTGTGATAGGAGAAAAAATAATGTCTGGACAATTCTGACAAGAGATGCTGTATTCAGCTGAGTCGCTTGAGTAACACTTGCTTTACTGACGTGCCTATGTGAGATGTAGTTTCAGAAAAGACCATAGCCTTCTGGTTTCTTCCTGCTTTTTTCGTTTAGAAGTGTGATGTATGGCCAGCCAACTTCATACTGCTGCATTTCATCTCCTTTTCCCATTGTTAAAGGGATGTGGGAACAAATAAGTCGCATAGAGGAGATACAGCAAAACAGGAAATTGCTCTTGAGTTGGCAGTATTGTTTCTTGCAGTCAGAAAAGAAAATTCTTGAACTCTGCTTCAGTCTTATTTGCTCATACTCACTGCCATTTCTTTATCATTAATTATTCCTAATATACATCATTTCAATTATAGCAATAATTCCATCTGCAGTTACACTGCTAGACATCTCGTCCTGTCCTATATAACATTCACTGTAAACCCAGTGCCCACTTCTGTCGTGTTCTTTTGCTCTTCTAAACTATTTTGATGTGGGCCAAAGCTGTAGCCTGTGACTAAGAAATATTAGAAGATATTTAATATAAGGTTTCAAGTAGCTAAACAGATTGTGCAAAATGCATTTGTCATAATATTCCTATTCTTATTACTTAGAACGGACTGAATGCTGCAGCCTAAATCTAAATCTAATTCTTTCAATTATCCTCTTCATCAACTTTTCCCTTTTCAGTATCAAGCAGTGTGTTACGAGTGCATAGATTGCTAAAACGTGCTTGCAGGAGTGTATGTGAAGACTAGGTTATGAAGTCTCAGTATATGGCCACTGTAACTTTGGTAAGACTTTCTGCCAGCAGGTGGAGAAGTTTTTTCGTTTGTTTTTTTTTTGTTTTGGTGGAGCTGTTGTGATCATATTGCATAATTCTTCACTATCCTTTTTACTGAAGAGGAAATACACCAAGACTCAGCTGTTATTACAGTCAAGCCACTAACAGTTATAACAGTTGGGCCCAAAATACCAAATTGCATTCCTGGGTTGAATTTTTCTGATGGATCAAAGAGGAACTTTTTGTTTGGGAAGATATTTGACTCCTTTATATGAAGGTTTCCTTCTCCTTGACAAAGGAAAAGGGTCAGTGTGTCAAAGAGAAGAGAGATGTAATTGCTCCTAAACTTAAAATTATGGTGTCAGCTAATGCTTGAAATCTTTTAGAAGATGGGATGATGACATTAGTAGGCAATCAAGGTTAAATTTCAGTATGTGTATGTTAGAAGACTTAAGATGCTGTCATTAGTTAAAATTGGCAAACTTAGCATAATTAAAATTGCATTGTGGAATGTTTTCATCTGTGCTTCTGTTAGTTAGTTCAGCAATTCCTGTGTTGTAACTATATTATACTGCTCTTTGAATTTATTAATGATGACAATGATAAACAATGTTATGGACTGTCACTAAATAAAATGCACGTTTTCAGATCAAAAACAAAAATACTTTTTTTGTATCTAAGTAGTTTGGGATTTTTAGACAATGTAACTGAACAACAACCCAAAAGAAGAAAACATAACCACATCTTGGTGTAAATGTAACAGTTTTTGATTCAACACTTACATTTAGTTACAGAAAAAAAAATTCAATGCTATTAAGTATTTCAAGTATATGTATTGAAACACAGAAGTTAGATGATATTAATTTTGACCTAAGGGAAGATGCTGTCTGTCCTTACTAGTCTTTTTCTTCATTCCAGTCAGTTTATCACTCTGAATTCCTATTCTGTTGGACTGTTCTGATAAAATTAAAAAAATACTGAAAATAGTAATAAATTTTGAATACACTTTTGAAATTCCAAATAATTTTAAAATAAATACACAAAAATGAAAATTCAAGTAAACTTGGCATCATATGTAAGATAGGGATTTCCCCATTAAAAGCAGAAGTTGCTTTCGTTTTGATGTTGCATTCCCTGTGATTTAAAAAGGGAATCTGATTTGACAAAGGCAAGCTGACTGTATATATATATATATTTTAGATAATCTTTGTGATCAGGAAATTATTCCAATGAATGTTGGTTAAAATGATAGTCTATACTCAGAACCAAAAATGAATCGGAAAAAGCAGTACTGACTGAGGGAAGCTTATGGAACAGCTGGTAAATAACTTCTTCCAGATAGTTTATTATTTATAAAATGGTTTTCAGAAAAAGAGTCCTAATCAGTTGTGAACAGTGTCATTCCCTTTATTGATCAAGGTAGGATTAGTGTAGATAAATAAGCCTGATTACCTTGTTCATTAGTCAGACACATCAGTATAATTAAAGAGAATGTTCTTCCCAAATGTTTTTGTTTTCAGAGTATTCTGCAGATATCCTTGATGAGTTGTTCCAGAGGTCAGATAGCGCTTACTCATAAGGAAAGACAAAAACTCTACCTCATGAAAAAATTTGGTAGTGTACACTCTAATTACTGAGCTATATTCATTTTAATGCTTGACATTGTGTTATTCACTTCGTACGGTAGTTTTGTGAATTAATACATAGACAGGTTTAGTTCATTAATATAGAGAATCCCCTCTTATCTTTGAAAAGAGATTTAAGTCTCAAAGTCCAGTTTTTCCTGCATGCAATCCAATGTCAAAGTCAGGCAAATTCCCCTTGAGTTGCAGTTCATGCCTTCCAGGAAGCCATTTCTAGTAATGAGGTGATTAAAAATTGAGGGTCCAGGATCCCTGTTATGGACTCCCTCCTTTCACATGATGTAAACCACCTCCTTTTCTTGAGGTATCTTCAGTAATCTATCCAAATTTGTCTATCTTTCATAGCTAGTTGTGCATCTCTGAAAGATGGTTTGATTAATACTGAGCTGGGATTAAAGTTTCCTGGAGATACATGCTTAGTTGATAAAATTGAGTGGTTTTTTGGTTATTTTTTCTTTATTGTGTACAGCAATGCAGAAAATATAGTATGAAGTAGCTAAACCTTGAGTTGTAGTCGAAGTTTGCTTATATATACCCATTATGACAAATTAAATCTTCAAGTTAGGATAAGAAACTTATTTCCTATGTCAAAAAATGCTTTATTAGACCCTAATCGTCCTTCTTATTGATCACATATTACTAAGATATTTATTAAATATTAAAATTAAAATTAAAAATTAAATTTAAAAAATGCTCTGGCTGCTTTTCTTGAAAAGAAGTACACTTTAATATAGTATAAATTATCAATAGGAAGGAGATTATTGTTTTTCTTTGTGCTGTTGTATGGTACTAGTATGTATATGGATCTCTTACCCAAGATAATTTTAACTGTCAAAGCAATTCCACAACTCAGACCATTAAAAAATGAAAAATTTTACCTTGATATGGTAAATTATCATGAACTTGTGTTTTTGTTAGTGTCTTCTGTTTCATCAAAAAGGAATCCCTAACTCTTAAGATTGTCCTAACATTGACGAGAAAATACCAGAACATTAACTGCTTCCAGTAGAATAGAAAGAAGTGGAGTAGAAAACAGATGTAGTAAAGTAAATTGCACACTACAGTTGTAACTTAATTTTTAATTTCTATATTCTGCCCCAGCTGTAGACAGTGATTTTGCAAAGTTTATTGTACAGAAAGGGCTCTTTTTCCTGTCAAAATATTTGGGGTAGCTGTGACAACTTTGAGTTTCCTTTAAACTTGATAAACATAATTTCTTATCTTACAAAGTCCAAGAGTACAATTCTGTTGGGAGAATTACAGGACTAATTTCTGTAAACTGCAAAATTATGAGAGATTAAAAGTTAGCAGCTAAATGAAGAAACTTTTTTCCCCCAAACCAAGTTTAGAAAAGTTGAATCTACTACTGTTACAAATGCTTCTGCTCCTGTTGCTCTGGAAAGGGTAACTTAATTTACTACCCTCCAGCACATATGTTCTTGCTTAAAGAATACATACATCTGGATTCTACTAGGCTCAACAGAGGGAGCGTAGGTTCTTGCCCAGTAAAATAGAATTCCTTGTACAAGAGGGCATCAATGTCCCAGTGTAACTAACGATCCTTTTACTGGGGATGAGAGAGAACAGAACTGATTTTCCTTAAAGTTTTAGTATTTAGTGTAACAGGAGAAACACTCACATCTGACTTTGGCTGTTTGTGGGAGCAATTTGTAGAAGTTGTCTGTATAGGATAAAAAGTTCATAAAGAACTTGTGGCAGATGGTCTATAAGTTCATTTTAATTTAGAGATGCTTGTTATTTCTATATGTGAATTTTTTCTTGTAAAAGCTTGAAATCTAAAATGAAAATTGATGATCCCTGCTTTTAAGCAATTTCCTTAATAGAGAACCATATGAACTTGGTATTTTTCACTTCTTCTGATGTGGTTCTCTCTTCACCTTTTGATAGCTCTCATAGCTTTTTATACAGAAGGATTTCTTGAAGTATTTTATAGTCCAATCTCTAATATGGTATCAGGCAAGTACTGCAAATTCTAGGTTCATTCTTCAGAATCAACCTTTAATATTCATTTTCTGTTTAAGTATCTAAACTTCAGATCACCAAAATTCTTGAAACCTTCAACCTGTGAATATTTTTGCTCATTTTGTGTGACTTTTCCAATCATAAGATAGCATATTCAGATTTTTACAAGCTATTCTACTTTGTAAGGTGATATGTTGGTCTGTTCAGACAAACGAATATTCCTCAGTAGTGATATGCTTTTTGAAACACACTAATGTTTTTTCTACAGAGATTCCCTCTTCCATGTGTGTGCACAGGCACACTCAGTGCACACAAATTCAGGCTGTGTGAGCAGTGAGATCTGTTAAGGCAGTATCCTGAGTGACTGCTCCCTGTGGATGAAGGCACGAAGGACAGCGTAGTTGCTTTCTCAAAATGCTTTCTGTTTCTTTAGTCTCCCACGGCTCTAAATGGAACACTGCAGTGCCTGTTCCTTGCTCCTTGAAAGGGTGGTGTGACTTACCTATTCCAGTTAGGAAAAGTGAATTTAGTAATCTTATTCTGCCTATTGGTAGCTACTGTCTTGAATTAAAAAAATAAAAAAGAAAGAAAAGAAAAAAATGAAACTTTCATGTTCAAAAACTGTATATATAACCTTCTTTACACCGGCCTACCCCTCAATAGAAGTGACTGCCTCTAAGTCGCAATATTTAAGATCCTGTGCAGTACCTCTGGATGGTGGGTACAACTGCTGCCATCAGTGATTAAGCATTATTCAGTAGCCCTACCTTTCTAATTGTCAGTTGCTTCTTCAAAAAAAACACGTAGTAAGGAGTGATCTTACATGACTCTCTTTGGAAATACTGTGAAAGTCACACTAGATCTTGGATAGAGAAATCAAATCAGTTGCGAGTGCCCAAGATGCATTTTAAAAATTTCACTCTTCCCCCGCAAGAGAGAGGGGCTTTTAAATGGTAGCATGATCAGGAGGAACATAAATCCTCTTTTAGTTTTTTCCATCCCTGGCTCATTTCCTTAGAAGCCTTAAAGTAGAAGATGCTTCTACTCCATACTGGTGCTTCCACACTGAAATTCATGCCTCCATTTATTGGCCCTTGGTTTGGGAAGGGGCAAGCCAGTTCTAGTATCAAACTACAGACAATTCGGTCAGCAATAAATATCTCAGCACCAACTAGGTTAGGACTTGGACCTTTTTCCTAAGTTACAACCCTTTCACTAAATGTTTATTGAAATGCATAAATAATCCTGGAAGCAAGAACTGTCTGAAAGGAAGTTCTTGTGCCAGTTATTTTATCGTGGTAAATCTGCCAGTGCATGAGAAATTCTTGAGTGCATGTGTCAAACAAGGGACTTGTTGTTTGGCATGATTTCTAGATCCCAAATGGACATCGGCACCACAATGTTTAGAACTGCTGACATCTTGTTTGAGATGGGCATATGCAGTTGTGGAAGTAAAGCATTGAGCCAGCTGTACTGGCAAAGACTGTGGCATTTGTCGTCTTATCAGCATGAAAAAAATCAAGTTCACAATCTGAATATTATGTTCTAGGACTTGGTGCCTTAAGTGAGCCCATGTAAGAATTTAGGCTCCCAAGACTGTGGGTCCAAACCTTTGTAAGCATAGCAACTCTCCAGAAATTTTAACTTCCAGCTTCTCCTAGTCTCCCCCAGAGAAAACATTTTTTTGTTTTGCCTTGTCTTCAGGAATGTCTTGCCTACACTAAATATCATTCACAATTGACTGTTCAAACTAGAAAGAAATAATTTAGCATGTAGTGGCTTCAATTACAGCAACATCAAAAAAACAAGCTAACAGTAGCTCCCCAAGCTATTCTTAATGAAGATAGTCCTTGAAGATAGCCCTTGAAAATGAGGCAGCAAGCCAACCTTTGCAAGGCAGAAGGAAAAAGAGAACCCTAACTCTTTCCAAAGCAAGTGCATGCCTTAAACTGACAGCTGCAAATCCAGGCACCTATAGCCTGGAAAGCATAACTTGTGGTAGGAAAGTCTTTTGTATGTTATTGATTAAACTCTTATTAAACCAAGTCAAGGAACCTGTAACCTTCCTGATGGAAGAATAGCTCTGTGCTGAAAAGAAGAAAGGGGGTTGTGTCTCTTGCCTTTCTCTGTCAAAGTTCTTCTTGATGTCTTTCACCTCAGTAATCATTCGCTGAATACAGTTTGCTTATAAATGTCCATAGGTGTTCAGAATGTGCACATCCACATCTTAGTAAGATCACAGAAGGCACCTGATATTTTTGACAGGTCTATCCTACTGTCAGTCGTGTCCTGTTCTCATCTTCGGGGGCCCCATGACATTCACCATAGTCCTTGTGAGAGCCGTACAGTACTGCACTGTGATTCATACAGCTGCACATGGCAAGGGGAGGTCATACCACCAAATGTACATGTAGCTTATGTTCCTGGTCAGGCACGCGTTGCTGCATGCTAGACTTTTTCAACCCATGTGAGTGTCTGAGATCAGTGTTTTGGGTCATCATAATTCCTTGAAGATTTTCTTGCTAGAC
This sequence comes from Apteryx mantelli, assembly GCF_036417845.1. Taxonomy (NCBI): domain Eukaryota; kingdom Metazoa; phylum Chordata; class Aves; order Apterygiformes; family Apterygidae; genus Apteryx; species Apteryx mantelli. Next base: position 149,698,066 of record NC_089979.1, on the reverse strand, counting down.
TGTCAGACAGATTCAACCTGCAGATGTAATGGAGTATGCTTTCCAGAATTTTTATCAGCAAAAGCTCTGGTAATAACAATTTTCCCACTTAATTTTCCCACCCCCTAACATGACAATTTAAGAGTTATGAGACAAATGTCTTCCTATAAAGCCATTCTTCTAAAACATATATATATTAGGCTATTTAACAAAGCCTATTTAATGTGAAGCACCTTCTGTTGTGCCATCATACTGCAGACATGAAAATGCTCAATGGGAATGGTATAACACTCTATGCTGACATACAAAATAAACCTAAAAGTCTTCTCTATCCTTCCCTGTATGACAAAGCCAGACATCTTTATGTGAGAGAGCAACTGGAATGTATTGAGCTGTGCCTAGGGGTGGATGAAGAGCAAGTTGAGAGCTTATGGGTAAGGATTAAAGGGCAGGCTAGCATGGGTGACACTGTTGTGGGTGTTTACTACAGGCCACCTGATCAGGAAGAGGAAGTTGATGAGGCCTTCTACAGACAGCTGGAAGTAGCCTCACGATCCCAGGCCCTGGTTCTCATGGGGGACTTCAACCACCCTGATATCTGCTGGAAAGACAACACAGCTAGGCACAAACAGTCCTGGAGGTTCCTGCAGAGCATTGATGATAACTTCTTGACGCAGGTGGTGGAGGAGCCAACAAGGAGAGATGTGCTGCTGGACCTCGTACTAACAAACAAAGAAGGACTGGTGGAAGATGTGAAGGTCAGGGGCAGCCTTGGCTGCAGTGACCATGAGATCGTGGAGTTCAGGATCCTGCAAGGAGGCAGCAGGGCACTAAGTAGGATCACAACCCTAGACTTCAGGAGAGCAAACTTTGGCCTCTTCAGGGACCTACTTGGAGGAATCCCATGGGTTAGGGCCCTAGAAGGAAGGGGCGTTCAAGAGAGCTGGTTGATATTCAAACATCACTTCCTCCAGGCTCAAGAGCGGTGCATCCCTATGAGTAGGAAGTCAAGCAAAGGAGGTAGGAGACCTGCACGGATGAGCAAGGAGCTCCTGGCAAAACTCAACCAGAAGAAGGAAGTATACAGAAAGCGGAAAGGGGGACAGGCCACTTGGGAGGAATATAGGAACGTTGTCAGAGTATGCAGGGATGCGACGAGGAAGGCTAAGGCCCGTTTGGAATTAAATCTGGCGAGAGATGTCAAGGACAGCAAGAAGGGCTTCTTCAAATACATCAGCAGCAAGAGGAAGACTAGGGAAAATGTGGGGCCTTTGCTGAATGGGGTGGGTGCCCTGGTGACGAAGGATGCAGAGAAGGCAGAGTTACTGAATGCCTTCTTTGCTTCAGTCTTTACTGCTCAGGCCAGCCCTCAGGAACCCCAGACCCTGGAGGCAAGAGGGAAAGTCTGGAGAAAGGAAGACTTTCCCTTGGTCAAGGAGGATTGGGTTAGAGATCATTTAAGCAAACTTGACACCCACAAATCCATGGGCCCTGATGGGATGCACCCACGAGTGCTGAGGGAGCTGGCGGACGTTATTGCTAAGCCGCTCTCCATCATCTTTGAAAGGTCATGGAGAACAGGAGAGGTGCCTGAAGACTGGAAGAAAGCCCATGTCACCCCAGTCTTCAAAAAGGGCAAGGAGGAGGACCCAGGGAACTACAGGCCAGTCAGCCTCACCTCCATCCCTGGGAAGGTGATGGAGCAGCTCATCCTGGAGGCCATCTCCAAGCATGTGGAGGACAAGAAGGTGATCAGGAGTAGTCAGCATGGCTTCACCAAGGGGAAATCATGCCTAACCACTCTGATAGCCTTCTATGATGGAATGACTGGCTGGGTAGATGAGGGGAGAGCAGTGGATGTTGTCTCCCTTGACTTCAGCAAGGCTTTTGACACTGTCTCCCAGAACATCCTCGTAGACAAGCTCAGGAAGTGTGGGTTAGATGAGTGGACAGTGAGGTGGATTGAGAACTGGCTGAATGGCAGAGCTCAGAGGGTTGTGATCAGCGACGCAGAGTCTAGTTGGAGGCCTGTAGCTAGCGGTGTCCCCCGGGGGTCAGTACTGGGTCCAGTCTTGTTCAACTTCTTCATCAATGACCTGGATGAAGGGACAGAGTGCACCCTCAGCAAGTTTGCCGATGATACAAAACTGGGAGGAGTGGCCGATACACCAGGGGGCTGTGCTGCCATTCAGAGAGACCTGGACAGGCTGGAGAGGTGGGCGGAGAGGAACCTCATGAAGTTCAACAAAGGGAAGTGCAGGGTCCTGCAGCTGGGGAGGAATAACCCCATGCACCAGTACAGGTTGGGGGTTGACCTGCTGGAAAGCAGCTCTGCGGAGAAGGACCTGGGAGTGCTGGTGGACACCAAGTTAAGCATGAGGCAGCAATGTGCCCTTGTGGCCAAAAAGGCCAATGGGATGCTGGGCTGCATCAGGAAGAGTGTTGCCAGCAGGTCGAGGGAGGTGATTCTCCCCCTCTACTCAGCCCTGGTGAGGCCACATCTGGAGTACTGCATCCAGTTCTGGGCTCCCCAGTACAAGAGGGATGTGGCACTACTGGAGCAAGTCCAGCGAAGGGCTACAAAGATGATTAGGGGACTGGAGCGTCTCTCTTATGAGGAAAGGCTGAGAGAGCTGGGCCTGTTTAGCCTGGAGGAGAGAAGGCTGAGAGGAGATCTTATCAACGTGTACAAGTATCTTAAGGGAGGGCGCCAAGAGGATGGAGCCAGACTCTTTTCAGTGGTGCCCAGCGACAGGACACGAGGCAAAGGGCACAAACTGAAACACAGACAGTTCCATCTGAACATGAGGGAAAACTTCTTCACTGTGAGGGTGACAGAGCACTGGAACAGGTTGCCCAGAGAGGTGGTGGAGTCTCCTTCTCTGGAGATATTCAAAACACGCCTGGACGTGATCCTGTGCAATGTGCTCTAGGTGACCCTGCTTGAGCAGGGGGGTTGGACTAGATGATCTCCAGAGGTCCCTTCCAACCTCAACCATTCTGTGATTCTGTGATCTCTGGGATTGGTCCTTCTGTTTTTACATTATAACACTAGTTCTGGAAATCACCAGCCAAACACCAGCCTGAACACCTTCCCAGAAGTGGGATGTTTCTTTCAAATTACAACAAAAAGTCTTGGAGGTTCTATGTCCAGTTGTATGACACCGTTTCTTTCAAATATGCTTCTTAACTAGTGATCCAGGACTAATATACACCTATTCATTCATATCCATAATTCCTGGGCTCTTAAAAAAAAAAAAAAAAAAAAGTTCGGGAAAGCTGCAAGCCTGTCTTCATAAGAAGCTGTGCATGAGCCAGGCAGTGCCACTGTAACTGCTCTCACAGGAGAACAGCCAGATCATGTGCACGTAATCCTCCTAACAGCCATGAACCACTGCCAGACTTTTCCACTGAACTATAATTTTAGTTGTCACAGAGCACTTCTGTGTGCTTGTTTTTGCCTATTCATTCATGCAGAGTTTCCCCAAAGGCACTCTTCAAGTATCTTGGGATTTGATCTGATTTTGCTTTGGGGTATGTCATTGAAATAGTAGCAGAATGTTTTGTGAAGTTCATTTTAGTGTTCTGCAACTCTTGAATGAGATCACAGTACCAGAAACTGCAGTTCTCCTTTTGTCCAGACTTTGCAAAATGTGAAAGATTTAGATCTGTGAGAAGCTGTTTAGCCAGTCAGTTGGAAAGATTACTGTTCTTCTAAATCTCTCCATACTTTGTCACCAGAATTCTTCTATTGCCCTTTTCTCTTTTTTAGAAGAAGCTCTGTCTCAAAAACAACTTTTATTAGGCTTCCTTTTTAGATTAATTAAATTAAGTATTTGTATTATATCCAACACAGTACAAATGTATAAAGTTTCTAAAATATAATCTTGTCTGCTAAAGAAACAGTGACATTTACATGAGATGTGTGAAAGATTAGAATGAGTTAATTAAATTGACCTTTAAATCTCTCCACCCTCTTGGAGGCTGTGGCTAATCCTTGGCCTCCCACTGTGGAGATAAATATTCTTGCTGTGAACATTTTAAGCAAAGTGGGCAGAAGAGGAAGAGCCTAACCAGCAGTTTGTCTTTAAAAGTGAAGACAATACTTCCCCAGTCAGCAATATAGCTTTCAATTATGGAGGGGGGCAAACCTCTTCTGAACTTTAGTGGCAGGACCTATGGCTCTGCTCCATGTGTTCGCTCACAAATATTGTTTCATTCAAAACAAATAGCTCCAAAGAGCTTAACTTGCTGTTAGAAACAACCAAAGTCTCTTTCAAAATCAGTTTGCTTTCTCTGATAACTAGTATTGGTATAACTAGCACTATTAATAATGTTATTACTATTACTTAATTACAATAGGCTGCTATTTTTATTGACCAATGTAAAAGGTAAAGATAGGCTTCCAAAAGATAAAAAATTAGTTGGTGTTCTTAGCTAAGTTGTAGAGACTCTTGAGTATGCCTATTATAAAGTATTTGGCTTAATAGTGCGTGACTTTCTGATTTTTAAAATGCTAATTATTGTTTAAAATGAATATGTGTAAATAATAAAGAGATTGTTATATGGCAGTGATCAAAATTTAATTGTCAATAAGCAGCTGACGTTTTGTGTAGTGATAAAAACTCGCAGAAGATACAAAACCTGTCCAAATCACAAAGTGTGATTACAATTGAGAAGTAGTATATAAATATCCTTGCAGAAAAACAATACTAGATGCTTTAGGAAAGAATAAATAAGAATGATGGGAAAAAGAAATCATTCAAATTCAAAATTAGACCTACCTTTTCATCAATGCAAATTTTTAAAAACTAGAATAAATACGGTGGTGAATCTTTGTATTTTGAAGCTGGAAAATCAAGACCATCTTTCTGGAAGTTATGCCTTAACCAAAAGAAAGATTTGGAGTTCAGTTGAGGAATAACTGAGGAAAAAATTAAATGACCTGTGATGTGTGGCAGTTGAGTTAATTATAATTTATTAAATTTTATTGAAAGCTTTAAAAAAGCTCCTGCAAACTTCAAAGAATTTTGGATTGGGACCCAGGGGAAAAAACTTTTTCCTTACCTAATAAAATTTTACCATAGGAAATAAGATAAAAATCTACACAGATTATTAAGAATTTGGGAAATAGTTTTGGAGGGAATAGAGGGATCTATAGTAAAACTAAATGATCTTTCCGTTAATTTGCTGAAGAACATGTTCCTATCATAGGTGAAATGATGACTTCTAATTTAGGGGTGCCGATTAACTTTCTGTATCAAGAACACTTTGGGAAATGAAATCCTAATAAGTAGTGTAGCTTTCACCCATTTATATTTAAAGCTATAGGTAGATTATTTTATCAGTAATTAATTCTGTGATAGGGGGCAAATTCTCTGCGATTCATAGCCTGTCAGCACTGAAGATCGGATGAGTATTTCTGATTGCCTGCTACTCAGTGCAAATGCAGGTGATCCTTTTTATATTGGCCTGTGTAAGGGCAATGACACTTTCAGCCAGTGATTTCTCAGAGGGAAACAGTCTGGGAGAGGAGGAGAGGTATATAAAAGAGAAATTTATCCATTAGAGGTATCTCTGAGCTTGGCACGTTAAATGTGTCTTCAGTTGTGTCAGTAATTACACAAATAATTTAGCATAGTCTTTAAATGACCTCATAGAAGTATTCACACTTAAAAAGTACAAAACCTTTTCATTCTCCCAAGACAAAAAAAAAGCAGCAGGCACAAGATTAAAACTTCACAAATTAGAAGTGAATGGGGAATTGACAGAACACTAGCACTCAGAGCGGTAGACTTCAAGTGAGTTGCTAAGTAAAGCTGTTAAGTGGAACAGAGTATGTGTGTGTGGCTGGCAGATGTTGTGTTGTGAGAGGGGGCTGAGGCATGCCGTGGTCAAGTTGAGACGGCTGTGGCAATCTGCAGTGGACAGATTCTGTGACCCTCTTCTCTAGTTTGCTTTTGAATTTTGTACTCACTGGCAATATAGTATAAACTGGTGATGTTTGTTAACTTACTATGACTAAGGCTGCAACATCTTAGATCTGGATAAATTCTCCAGTTTCCTCACGCAATATGAAAGTGTTAGGTATTAGCAGTAAGTGGTGATAAAAGGCTTGTTAGAACATCAAGCCTGTATCTTCTCGAGAGGATAAGCTTTCTTCTGTATCTGAAAGATATCCTGGGTGGCTCATAGATCTGTTCTAAGTGAGGAGTGGCTTCTCTCCCATCTGTTCATGCTCTGCGTAGCCTGCCCCTGATTAAGAAGCAGAGCCAGAGGGAATTCAATCTGGTATTTGCCACGATGTGTCTCTTTCTGTGTCCCTTTTCCCCCTCCCTCAACCTTGCCTATATACTTTCTCTTGTTCCTTTTTTAACCTGCTGTGTATTTGGAAATTCTTGAGAAAAGGAATATATTTGAGTTTCATTCTTTATTTCTTTCCCAATCCCTTACAAAAGCCCCACCAAAGGAGGAGCTATTGCAGCTGGGCACTGGGATTGGCCTTGTTTGGCTGAGTTTACTGCTGAGCACAAGAGGAGAGAAAGAGACCTGTGATGCTGTCTTTGAGCAGGTTGAGTCAGCTTTCCTCCCACTGTGTTTGTGCCCAGGTGTCTAAAGTACATCTTATTATCCTGTTTTGCTCACTTTTTGTACAAATTATCACTGAAGTTTATGCTTATGTTGTGGCAAAAGTCATCTTGATTATAGGAGTATTTTAACATATGCTGTCTCACAAAGCTGTACTGCATTTGATAGTAAAAAACAAGTCTATACATTAAGCCTGTTAATAGTCTGAACTACAATTAAATAAATGCATATTCTCAGTCTGTTGTCTGACCACTACTACATAACCTTTTTATAATTGTCTATGTTAAGAAAAAGATGGTTGTCTTAAACCCAGAATAAGTAACACTTTTGTCCTTATTTAGACATGTTATGGGCCTAATATCTAATCTTAACAGAGAAAACTCCATAAACTTTTCATGATCCGTGTGGTATACAATGCAAATTGGATGTCGCATGTGGTATTACTGGTATTTTAGACTGAGATTTCTTGCTAGTTGTAGGTTTACTGGTAGCTGTGTTTCAAAGAGGCTTACATAGGATATTTTTGGCTATTTTGTGCGTTAGCTTCCAAAAGACACACTTTCCAACAAAGAATCTCTTCCATTTCCTGTGTATGTACCATTTATTTTTTAGTATTTGGCATAGCTGAATTTGTAGGGCGCAAACTGCTTTGGTTTATACTCGCAGTATTAGGTTAAACATTTAAGTTATCTTCCCCTACATCAGAAGGAAAGTATCATAATATTATTAAATTATTTTTAATAGGCATATTGTTTCTACTTTGAATTTACTAAACTCTTCCAGTTTGATTCTTTCAGTAAAGTTATTTTTGATCTTACTTGCTAATAATGACCTATCCAGTGCAGGCCAATTTTTGTCATCTTTCTGTTTAAAGATTGATTGTTGTCATGATCAGATAACAGTATAATGTATTTTATTGAATTTATATTTAGAGGTTTTTAAATACAAAGGATTATAACTAGTATAGTCAAGAAATAAGATATTTTGCATGGTACATAGAAGCTTTCCCTGAGAAGATACTTGAATTTTCCTCCGCTCGCAGAAACGAGGATTAACTGTCACAAATAAAACTGTCCACAGGCAGAACACAGCCGTACATTAGCAGCACCAGAAAGTGATAACATTTCTCAAATAGACAATTACTAGCAATCAGCACAGTTTGATGAAATTCAGTTATTTTTCAACTTTTTAAAATGTGCTTATTTAATAAACTTACGCAAGTATGAAAATAAAGTACAGCAAACAGCAGTAGTACAGACAATATTTTCTACCTTCCAACTTCTTTCAAAGTTTAAAGCAACTATATTCTGTATCTCAAGAGAGAATCATATTGAGAGAGTTATCACAGGGATGGAGGGTTAGTAAAGACAAAATATCAAAGATTTAAATTAGAGATTATTTTTATCTTAAACACATTTAATGTTTAACATCCCATCTTAAACTCTAATTATTACTAAAGTCAGAGTATTGCAGAGAGGGCATTTGGATTACCTGTGCATGAATATAATAGCACTGCTTAGCATAAGATTGATTTTTTCCTAAGAAATTAGTTATTTATATGGTAAAATGTTCTGTGAATTCCTATTAAGCTTGATATAGATAACTAATAATAATATAGCCATCTACTCAAAAATAAATGCATCACCATTTCTAACCTGTTAAAGCATTAAGAAAGAGTACTAAATGCGTGCTAAATAATTATCTACAGATGCATTATATTCTCTTGTTAGCAGCATATATAGTATGATAGCTGTATTTGCAAATTAGCTGTCATTATAGTTAGCAATCAGCCAGAATTCATTTCCATTAGAAAAACAGCTATGGCTGGAAAAAACAAGAATCAGTGAAAAATCAGTGACATATCAAGGTTTCCTCCTGTTGATTTAAAATATGACTAACTTTATTAATTTCTATTTAAATCTGGCTAGTTTCTTTTTTAATGTAGCCTGAATTGTAATGAAAGAAGCATGGTAAAAGGAGTATTAGTTGATTCTTATTTTAACAACTGCCATGCTTTTTAAGTCAGAATTTTTTATTGCTTGTGCTGTCCACACTTTTAAATGCATCAAATATCATATTCCAACATGAAAATCTAAAATATTAAATATTTGAATAAATGTATATTGTCTTTGATGGGTCGCTATATAAACATGCCTAGATACTAAATACTAGATACTCTTTTTTTAATCATGAGATGAAAGCAGCTTGTGCTTGTGGGAGCATAAGCATTTGGAGGGTTTGAAGTAAAAATGGGTTGTTTTTGTCCCTTTATGGCCACAGAATTACTAACTGAGTTTCAGCAATAGAACACTCCAGAGAAGAAGCATCTCCAGGGTGTTGTACCTCAGTTAAGACACTGCTTGCACTGTTGATCTCCAGAGAGACATGTTTGGAAGCAGCATGTTTCTACTGTAATGAAACTATTCTGAAGTTTTTTTCCTTCATACTGAGTTCTGACAAGTCTTTTGGTGAAGAATGTTAATGTGTCTTACCTTAATGCTACCTTGAGTCCTCTGTATCATCTTTGCTTTTTCATTCCTTCTTAAGAGGTCTTGTTCTGACTCTGGAAGCCAGAGAGTTTCTACAAAGGATGTTTTCTAAGACTAACTCTATAATTCAATTTTCAAACTAATGGAGTACTGACAACAAGTGTAACATTAAGAGGATTTGATTCATTTATGATACCTGCTCTCTTGAGTAGACTTCATCAGTATATAAAAACATTGCAGTGGTGGAGGAGTGGGAAATGAATTTGAAGGAGGAACATCTGAAAATAGATACAAAATAGAAAATAGAAACCTGCAGTAATACTTAAATTCCCATAGCTAGTGTTTTCAATAGCATGTGAAGTCATGCTGTACCAGGTTTTTGAGAACTTTGGGGGAGGTAGGCTGGGACTGGAAGGGATGGTTGTCACTGTCTTACTAGGACTCTCATCTGTTAAAATTGACTATCAAAAGCCAGTGCAGGGAAGGTCCTGAGTCTGCAGTGTTTGTCCCAAAAGCTCTGTTTTCATGAGTCTAGAAGAACTGGTTATTCACAAGCATTAGGGGAACATCCACATCTTTTCTTTCTGTAGTAAATTGAGAGGACAGCGGAAGAAGACATCACTTTTAATCATGGACATTAATAATGGCTCTAGTTCTTTGAGCCTAGCCATAAAAAGGGAGAAGTGTGCAAAGATTTGTTTCTCTTACATGAATGTCATAATTAGGCTTTTCATTCCAGTAAAACTTTATAAAGTTGTGTACATTTAGATCCTGTTTTTCCTACTGATCCTGAATATTTCAGTTGAACCAAGAAACCTTGTGGGAAAATGTTTTTTTACCTTATATTAAACTAATTTAAGAAAGCATCCTACAGCTATGATAGGATTTAAATTTGCTGAAGGCCTGTTGAGGCCAATGTGATTCCTGTACACAATTAAAAAGTATAAGAGTCTGAAATACGAACATGTAATTGTATATGTTCAAGTGGCTTCTTAAATTCAAGCTATATGGTTGCCCTCATTTCACAGTTGAGGTTATTACTTAATAATAAATGCCTGCAACACTAACCTTCTGACGTTGGAGTTGAACAGTTTCCTTGAATCTGCATATTCAACTCTTGCTTAAGTTTGCAGAACTTGTGTTGGTCTTCTGTGAACACACTTCAGTTCCCTGCATTGCTGAGAATGAAAACATAAGTACCTCTTCCTCAGTGATTCAATTAGTACAGAAAAGTGGTCTGCTTCCTTGATTAATTTGAAGTTTAGTTTATGAATATTAATTTTTAAAAGAAATGTTATAATAATTATAGTGTATGTCCTATATAGTAGATATAACAACTGCAGTTGTATTTTCAAAGTTGATAGTTGAAGTTCATTTTCTACACATAGTAATTGTGCATTTAATCTGGAGTAGCAAAAATAATAGTCCACTAAAAAAAACAAAACCCTTCTCTTCCAAATAAGATACAGCTCCTACAAAAGTAAACTTTTGTGGTTTTGGTACCAAGTTGTGGTAGACTGAGCCTATATGTAATTACTTTCTGAAAATATCCTCGTTCTTTCAGTGTAAATCTGTCATGTGACTTTGTTCACAGTATCACAAGAATATATCCTATTCCGTTGCTGCTGGAATTCAACTATTGCTATTTAGGAATCTGTAAATTTAAGTTGCAAAGCTTACATCTACATACACAATCTTATTAAAACTTATTTCTGTGAAAATGGCTTTTCTTCCTGTGGGGCAGACATTATGCTATGTGAGTGAGGAAGGGGGAGGTGTATTTTAATTTAGCAACAGATGTTTGTGCAGTATGGCACAATGAGAAATGACAGTAGGAGCTGGATTTTTCTGTTACCAGTAGTGATATATTAACAGGATACTGCAAGTGTATTTCATGATCATAGAAGTGTTACAGTCCCTGACTATATTCCAGCAGTGCATACTTAACTTGATTAATCTTTCCAGAGTATGGTCCATTTTTATGCAAGTGCACATGGGAAAATACACATGCACTTGTATTCTCTCATGGCTGTGCTACTGCTGTTTTTATTTAAAAAAAAAGAAAAGTGTGTTTTTCAAATATGTAACAATTGGTAATGAAATTAATGGTAATGAAAGATTTTACAGTCAAAAGCAAGTTGTTATATTTTGTCTAATTTACTTTTTACTGATTTTAATTGTAAAAATTTTTATCTAAATACTGATTATTTTCTGTAAGATGCAGAAAGTTTCTTCTGCTACTGTTGAAGCACAAGTAGCCTCAAGTTCCAGTCTAAAAATGGCCACTAGTCTGTAGTTTCTCTTCCAACTACCATATAGTCATTAACTAATCTGCCCCTCTTGAGCTTGTAGGAAGGTAGTTGGGTCTATTTTACAAAAGGAGGAACTGTGCAGTAATAAGCTAGATATCAAATCGTTGGAGTAGCTCTGGTACTAGAACTCGAAATCTAACTGTTTGTCTTGTGTTACGTACCAAATCACACTGGCTCAAGAAAAACACTGCTCAGTCGTAAAATGATACTGTTGCTGCTGATGAAACCTGTATGTATAATTATTGTGGTGTAATATGGTGTTTCTTTGGGTTTCTTTATGACTACATGGCTTCACCCAAAAGGATGATAACATGTATGTAACTCTCATGCAGTAAACTCATTCAACTTTGTGAGTGATTTTTAAGTTACTGATGGTCAATACCTTCTTCCAAACACTCCTTTATTCTGAAAATATTTTTGAAGTGATTTGTCGATCTGAGATACGTGCTTTGGTGGAGTTCAGCTAGGTGCAGATGTTGTGAAAAAGATTAAAAAATAAATGTAAGTGTTGTATAATTGTTTTAGTTAAAACTTGCATATTTTTGTCTGACGATGCTTTTTTTTTTTTTTTAACTAATTGACAGAATTCCTTGACAAGAAGTGCACCACTTGCCAATGATTCCCAAGCACGCAGTGGTGCCCGCTTTCATACATCTTATGACAAAAGATATATCATCAAAACTATAACAAGTGAAGATGTAGCAGAAATGCACAACATTCTGAAGAAATACCATCAGGTAATTACTATCAGGGTATGGGATCTCCTCTTAAATATTATAATGCAAGGGCAGGAGGGGAAAATGTGTGTGTGTGTGAGATAAATGAAGTGAAAGTGTTTTCAAATGTGTACTATATCAGCTGCAGAAATGTTGGATTATTGGTGTGGTGCCAATCTCTTTTAGAATGTTAAAAACTTAATAACTGTGGCAAAAGGATCACTTCAGATTTTTTTTTTCGTTTTTACCAGAAATTTGTTATGCATCTACAGTTCACAAGGCTGCACTCTTCTAAATATCTAAGCAAAATGATATGTCTACATGATACAGAGTTACAGATTTGGAGCCCATAAGCTCCTTAGCTTATTAAGAAGCTCTTTATTTCAGCTAGCGTGTGCCCAGGCTTGACACTAGTTTATTCTGGCCTAGCTTGGCAATGTCTGCATGCATTTATCTGCGTGGTACAGATGAACCCTTGCCCCTCCAGTCACTGAATGTTCAGTGCATTCCACCAACAACAGATTGCAAATAGTCAATGTTGTCTTGTATGAGAAATGAAAAATTGGGTATAATTTACATAAAATACCTGCTAATAAATGGACAGGTTTTGTCAATGTGAATTTATGTTAAACCACGTTAAAGTCAAGAGCAAACAGTAGAAATCCCTCAAATTAATATTGATAATTGTCACAATGTGCCAGTGTATATTTTGTGAGGATGGCAAAGTTGTGGGGGTGGGGGGGAGAAGGGCAGACACTTTAGAAATATGAGAAGCCTTAATAAAAATCGGTGTGAGTTTTCTTAGCCTCAAATCTGTTTGAATAAGCCATCAAAGTGCATAAACCTGGAAAGCCTCTAAAAAATGTCTAAAATATGATTCCTGAAAGGAGGATTTTTTCCTCCCTTCCAACCTCTGCTCACTTCTGTGGGCTGGAATTTCAAGTAGAGACTTCAGGAGATTCAAGCAATTTAAAATTCAGCGTTTCCATTTTTTGCAGGTTTTTTTTTTTTGTCTTGCAATGTTTAGTAGTTTTCTGACAGTTTCAGCCAACACAATAGGAATCTCAAACTCCATTTTAGAAGTAACTATGTCTCAACACTCGGTGAACGCAAACCACTTGGGCTTGACCACTTTTTTTTCTTTTTTTTTTTTTAGTATTATAACATTTGTAAAGCCCATTTTAAAGCCTTCTTTGGAGGAAGAAGGGAGGCTAAGTCATGATTCTTGGGTGCTTGGGATTGACCCTGTTGCCAGCTATCTTTGTGATGCTTTCGGCTGTCTCCCTCTCTGCTCTTCTTGTGTTCAAGAGAGATCTGTGATTTCTGATCAAATCCAGAGTAGCTTGTGAAGCATTCAGTGAGTTAGATATGAACCCTTGTCTGTCTCTGCATGTTGTTCTTCTGTTAAATTAAAATGTAAGACTAGCATGTTTATATTTTAATGTAGATAAGTAATGTCACTGTCATAAATGTCCATAGTACTATCTTTTAACTACAGTTTTACTGAAGAGAAATTTTAAACAATTATCTAATTTTAATTTTGGGGTTGTTATTATCAGAGTTTCCAAACTTAGTATTTTAGCTTTGATCTCAGAAGTTTTGATCTGTGAAGCACTGCAGCAAAATTAGAGGTTTAGTCCATTTCTTATTTGACATTCAGAAGCTAGTATTAATGATTCAGATTTTGAGATGTTTAAGCTAGTGGAAAAGTCATATGGCTTTTCAAAATGGTCGTGTCCTTTCAAGAGTGTCACTGAAGATAGTGCTGACATGAATGAACTTCTAATTCATTGTTGGGATTTTTTTCACTAATGCTTTGAAAGCATCAGGGATCATAATAGGTTAGGTTACAAGTAATAATGTTTTGTAAGTTATCTGTATCAGGCATCTGATTTCACTTTATACCAGCAAAATACCACTATAAGAATGGAAGTATGCACTTACTTAATACTAAGTATCTTATCATCTATGACATTATTACGTTAGTATCTTAAATAGCTTAAGTCAAATAGCTTTCAGTGGTGCCTCCAAAACATTCATAAAGATACAGCTTGTGGGTTTTTTTGTCTAAGAACTTCAGAGCACTTTACAAAGCTTTGTAAATGCTGAGGAACTCAAGTACAGAGACAGTTTAATAATTGGACTTTTAATGAAATGAATTTATTTCAGTGTCTTTAATAATGTACTCTTAAAGGAACAAAATAGTTCTAATAATTAAAGAAAATCTAAATTAAATCCCATTAACCCTGGTGACATGGCTGATACCAGGTCCTGTAATTTGTTGCTGGAAATTGAATGCCTGCCATTATTAAGTGCAGCAGCTTGTTGTCTCATTTTTCTAGACATTTTTCAGACGAGTGAAGCTTATCTTACTCTGCATGACAGAGTCTAGGGAACCCATTGCCCTGGTGTGAAGGTCTTTAAATGATTCTCTTGACTAGGTCTTCCCACACAGATTGGCCTTAGACTACATTTGTACTAGTAAACAATACAATGCCACATAAAATCCCCTGGCACTTAAGCCCAACTGTTTATAATAAATCATTGGAATAGTCCCTGTTGTAGTTTTGCTTTGGGCCAGCCAGCACTTTCCCAAATAATTCTAGGCAAGGTTCAAGGATAACTCAGGCCTGTTCCTAATTAGGAGTTTGAATATGGCCATCCTGTTTTCAAGGAGGAAAATTTAATAATTTTGGTGTGGGCTATTCTGTTCCAACTAGAATTGATGCGAGAGTACAGTCCAAGACCCATTTACCAATGTACATATAACCTTCTGGTCCTGCTGGATGGTTAATTGAAGTAGTACAAGACTTTTCAGATACTGCACTGGTTGTCCTGTGGGAGCCTTTGTCAATAAACCGAGTTCTCTTGAGTTCAGTTCTGTTTTGGTGTACTCTCTTCTGCCAATAGAGTAAATGTCAAGTTCCCTATGTTGATTTACATACTCTTACTATGCAAAGTCTTCCTTATTTATAATTGTTGCTGCAGCTGAAGAGGCTAAACTGCTAAGGAACACACAGAAGTACCACCAAGATGGGATTTCTTAGGAAAAAGACAGCTCAGTAGCAAAAGTAAAGGTTATTTTATCAGTAACTGCAGGTCGTGGAGATGGATAGTTCACAAACCTATCCAATACTTGCCATCCTTCCTCTCATCTGTCTGAAGGTGTAGTAGCATGTCTGCTCTTTGAAGCTGTAAGGAACTGAGGTTATGGTTATACAATCTGTACACCTAGGTATTTACAAAAGGAGCAGGAATAGTGCAAAGCATATAAACACTCGAAGATCTAAAAGTATCAAGTTTGGAGTGCCTGGTTTCTAATTAGTCAAAGTCACAGTGGACATGTGCACTGTACAGTTAGAGAAATCAGGTTACTTGCAGGAAATAAAATGGCTAGTAACTTGCTAGGAGGGAAAAATAAAGGAATTTATTTTGCCTGAGTTAATAGCTTTCATCTTTCTGGATAGAGTTCTCTTGTAGTATTGTGTGGCATTTTTCAAAAGTAATCAAGGTAGATGTCCCAATAGTAACTACTATTTAAAATTAAGAACTTTATGTAAAGTAGCAGAAAATAAAGGAAAACATCAAAGCATCAAAGGCCTCATATTAAACATCTGTAAATAACTAAAACTGAACCAGACTTGAAGGAGTATCAGGAGAAGTTACTATAGAAACAGTATGTAAATACATATAGTAATTCCATATTAAAACTGTAGGATTGTAAATAGTACTCCTGACACTTGCAAATTATAGTTGCTATCCAAAATCGTGAGTTGCATTCATCCTTTACCCTGTCTGAAGTGACGGCTTTTTCTCTTTTTAGTGGCAGTCAAGCCTACAACCTCAAACAGATGGTGAACGCTTTCTGTCAACCCATCAGATGAGTCTGATGCTTTTAGTACTGAGCAAAAACACTAGAGCTCATCATTTTCTCTTGCAAAGTTCAAAAAAAATCTAAGCCTACCACTTGTGGCCTAAACAAATAGGAGGAATGGATGCTGCCCAGTCTGTCTCTCTCCATAATTGAAGTTACAAAGGATGTTGTCATTTATGCCTAGAATATGAAGTCCTTATTGCATGCACCAGCTTTTTATATACGTTTGAAAACAGAATGACCTAGGTCATGAACCGGCTAGGTTTCTAGACACTGTGGTAAATACAAATATATATGACATAACAAATTTTTCTGCTGTGTATTTCCATGCTAGCCAGTTTTTAACTGCTATAGTATTTTCTGATACATAGTATGAAATGCTGCTTTTAGTCACATCTTGTTGATAACTTGCAACTGTTTTGGACTGCTTATATTATTGGTACACTATCAGTTAATAGTAGAACTCTTCTAGCTGTTCTTCAGACATTATTTCAGCTGAATATCATTTACTTGTCAAATACATTAGACCTATTGCAATATGCTCAAATCAGACTTTGAAATATTGGAAAAGTCTTTGCACTTTTGCTTACCTACTTTCAGAAGCAGTTTGACATTTAAAAATTTTTAATTAATCAAGCATGTTAATGTTATTAATCATAGACCTTTTGCTATTGTATATTTAAATAGTAATCAAGGGCAAAATCAAATATTCGTTTCAAATGCCTCCAAATCTGGTGCTGTATTGTTTAAAACTTATGCTCCTGACCCCAAGAGGATGGATCAGTAAACTGGAGTTAAGCCCACAGCTCCCTTTGGTGTTGTTAAAGGAGAGTTCAGCTCCTGGGAAGGTCTGTCCAAAAAGCCCTTGTGCTGGGCAGACGGAGCCCCTAGAAACGGTGGGTGGTAGGTTTGGTGGTGTTTTTAGGGAAGCTGATCTCTTGCCTCCCCTTGGAACTGGTACAGAAAGGGAGCAACATCAAACATCACCTCCTTGAGATCCTGTGGGGGAAGTTTCTCTTCTGAGGAGAGGTAACTAACTGAGCAGTGCTTACCTCTTTAAAAACATTCCTGGCAGAGGTAATGCCTGTTCCCTCTGTGGTTCAGGACACAGCTCCTGGACAGTGCCTCTAACCACTAGAGATGCATTCAGCAGCTTCAGCAGAGTCAAATCTGTATCTCCATTTTCTAGAGTTAGTGTTATCTCAAGGCTAAAGAATTTATGGGGGCTTTTCTACCATGCTTTCTGGTCCAAGTTGCACTCTGAATTGAATCCTTGTGATAATTTGCATATCATTCCTGCTTTGGGTTGTAAGAGCGAAGATAAGAACGTAGCTGCTCAGAGTCGGGCAACTCTGTGGTGAGGCATTTGAGGAGCGCTGCTCCCTGAAGTGTAGGGGTGGAGGCATCTTCAAGGCTGTGCAGTTACTGCGGCCTGGAGAACTGATGTATTGCTTTGCTGGATTGAGTTTGAAGGCTCAGTCCTGTTGTAAGTGCCAGAGTAAGTGCTTTGGATCATTCCCTCATTTCACTAATAATACATTGAAAAGGAGATTATTCTCCTCTTTTAGGACTGAACACTAGACTTACACATCCTTCAAACAGCTGTGTTAGCTTAATGTCACTTTTTTGTTACTGACATAAATATAGGGGAGAAAAATGTGAACAGCTGTTTTGATTAATAAGTTATTAACATGCAGATTTGCATTTGGTACTTTAGTGACTGGAGCAAACACTGCAGTAACTTTAGACCATTTCAAAAACTCTAAAATACTAATGCTAGTTTAAAAAAAAACCCTCTTAATGCAAAAAGTTATATTAGTAACTTGTATTATCTTCATGTGTATTATGTTAGATACATATTCCCCATACAGTATTTTACACAGTCTTTGCACAGTCTTTTTTTAGAAAAAGAAATGTGGGGTTTTTTAAGGAGCACAATGACAGGATGTTCTAAAATGACTGAAGCAGTGTGTGCAGTCTCTTGTGCACACAAACGGTAATGTGTCTTCAGCCTGAACGCATGTTTTAGAGATGGGGTTTTCAGATTAAAATGTCACTCTGCAAGGTCATCTTTTATGATTTGTACATTGCCAGGATTTCACCTTCTATGTAAGGAACAGGTAATACCCTGCTTCTCCCTAAAAGAAAACTTTTCCTTTCAATATACTTTCAGGCTACATTTATGTGCCTCCTGTGGGTGTATGGTCCTGTGGAAAAAGTTAATCTAGTAGCTTACATAAAACAGAGAGTATACTGTGCAGATATTAGTATAAATTAGATATTTTATAAACTAAAAATATGATTTTCAAGGGCAGAAATCAGTGTCAGTTGAATGAAATTCTGTAGATAAATGTTCTCGTTTCTGAACCAAGGCACCCTGTCCTTCCCAGTGAGTAAAATTTGCTTTAAAGATTAAATTATTGTAAACTGATGTAAAAGTGGAATCTTCTGCTCTTTGAGAATAGGTCAAGGGCTGGATCAAAATTAAAAAAAAAAAGGCAACTTGAGTTTTTGCACACCTTTCTTCTTTTTCATTGAAATGGGCTTCAAGGGGGATTTATTATTGCCCGGTGCTGACAGCCAGGAGACTTTAGCATTTGTAAGGAAAGGAAATTGAGAAGCCATCTCAAAGCAAGCGGATGAGAGGGACTTGGTATGCCAGCTTTCCCATATAAAACCACTCGCGAGTGTAGGTACCCTGCAGGTGGTCTGTAGGTAGCTGTGCCTGTTGCCTGCATGCTCCCTTCCTTACCCAGGTGACTGTGCACAGAGCCAGTACCTAGTGCACTGCCAGCTCATCCCTATGGTGACGGGCAGCCCTAGTGCATGGGCAGCAGGCAGAAACTACCCGCTTTGCAGGGGCGGCCAGCGCTGAGCCAGCTGCGAGGGAATGAGAAAAGAAATGGAGAAGACAAAAATGAGCTAAAAAGGAACACGACAGCAGAAAGGAGAAAACAAAAGCAGCAAGAATAGGACATTAGCTTCTGGAGTGGAAAAATAGAAAAGAAACAGGAAGACAATGAAAGGGAAAAGCACAGACAATGGGGGGGGAAGAGGGAAACTGCACTGAGAGCATGGTTCAGGGCTGCTCAGAAATCAAGGAATAGCACAAGGTTATTGAATGAGATGTAGTAAAAAAGGTTAACATCACAAGTAGGTGGAAAACCATTATTGGAGGCTGAAAGCAATTTTATCACAGAAGTGGTGACAACACAAACTGGAGGAGATTCTGAAAACGAAAGTAAGGAAGTCAAGGGATTTGCACGGTGATAGGCTGGCATCAGGCCAGGAGGCTGCTAAAGGAGAGCAGCATTTAAGTTTGTGTACATCCTCCATCCATGTCATGGGTTACCAAAGGCTTTTTTTTTTTTTTTTTTTTTTTTTGCTTTCCTCATGACTTGCATCTGTATGTACCATAGAAGGAAGGGGAAGAACAGGAAGGGTAGGTAAAGCAAGACAATATAATGTGTTATTATTTAAATGCAGCATCAAGTGTTATGATCTGCAGCCTAGATAATTGCACATGCTGGTCACATTTGGATTATGCTGAAGTAAAATTAACATTGGCCCAAGTCTGAAACAACAGGAAATGTCAGGCTGTGAATCACAGGGCTTGTATCCTAAAACCTGTGAATTTGTTGAACTCTTCCTTAAATTAAATTACTTTGTCATACATGACTTACTAGAATAAATCAACTTTATATGCCTTGAAAATCTACATCTAATGCTGTTATAACATGCTGGTTTTGTGGTTTTTAATTCAGCTAATTAATTCTTTCAGGGGGTCACATGTACCCAATAGATAATTAGCTGTGAAATTACTAGGGCTTGAGAAAATGGCAGTAATCTTGAGTGAATGTAGATGAACACATTATTCTGAAACTTGACAAAACTCTTTGGACAACTACTCAATCTCCTTTTTAGGGAGTGATTCCACATGTGAACATACGCGCACACAGCACATTGGAGGATATTTTCTCATTACAGGCAAGAGGATGTGAAAGTTGAGCCCAAAAAAGTAGTAACAACCTCTTGTCCTTTACAATGTCAAAAATGTTTCTAAGTAATTGTATCATATGGCGTTCAATTTCTTTAATGAAAGTGTCCTAATGAATTTGATAAGTCAAGCTCAGTGTTGCCTTAATCATGTTATAGAAAATCTTGAAGAAATAGAAATCTTGAATCTCTATTTTAAAGGAGTAACAGAGTGAGCATTTTGTGTATTTCCTAATTAACATTTGCAAAATAGCTACCTGTCAGAAATAGGAGTGCTGAGTTTTCACATAAGAACTGAGATAGATATAACTCAGGATTTAGTCTTCACTAATGTCAAACTTATTCCCCAGACTATCTTCAAGGGGAGGAACAATGGGAGAAACAGGAAAATTTTATACTCTGCTTTTCGAAAAAGAGCCAAAAATAGTTTGTTTGCCCATATAATTATATGCATTATGCTTTCTTTTAGTCTTCCTTGTAGCTTACTAGGGTTACCATGGGGAAGTAAGAGGCTGGAATCTTTTTTTTAATGTAAAATGAGATAGAAGAAGTTCTGTTTTTATTAAGGAATTTTGAAGCTGTATTTATACAACAGCTACTGAGAATTTAAGGTCATAAAGAATTTCTTATTAATTTTCACCTTAAGCATGGGGTTCAAGAGAGCTCAGAAAATTATGTATTTGAAAGCTTATATGCTGCACAGCTGATCAAATGTGTCAACGTGCTGATGATACTTTATTTTGTTAATGGTAATATTGTCCTTGTGCTGTGCAGAAAAATCAAAATTGTTTATCTGAGTTAACAAGGAAAAATGATAGGGTGTTTATAACACTTTTAAAAAACATGGATTTTGTTTCTGCATATAAGGACTTGTAAATGTATTAGCTAAGTATTATAGATATATTTAGCAAGGCTGCTTGATAGAATTGTTGTAATGTTCTTTTTTAGAAAGAAGTAACATAAAGGAGCGAAGGTCTTTTCTTTCACTGACATTTAGCAGTCCTGTTAAGCATGTACTGGCTTATTTTCTAGGCTCACTTTTATTCCAGCTGTGAGTGAGAAACTTCAGGAAAACATTCCTAAAAAGCACCTTGAGGTGACTAAATTGCTACTTCATTTATATCAAGATGGACAAATTGAAAATCTGCCAACCACAGTCACCAGTGCAAGTCCTGCTGGACTCCCACCCAAACAGATGACACGTTTTGCTTCCTCTGTGATGCAGATATGGGGGATTGATAGTTTCAAAGGTAGGAAGCTCTAGACCAACCTTGTAGATTCTGAAAGCAAGTGGCATTCCTCCCTCTTCCCTTTATGTCTCCCCATCAGGATAAGAAATACTGTCATGGAAAACACTGAAATCATTTTAGGGGGTTTTCTTTAAATGGCAATGGCATAAGTCTCCACAGTCAGCACCAAGTAGGAAATAATTGTTGCAGTATATCAACTACTTGGAGAAGGCCTCTTAGAGAAGTCTGCAGTGACATGGCCAAGTCCATTTTTATCAAATGAAGAGCTGTACTAACAGTGCTTCTCATGTCCTGTGGTCTGTGCTAGTAGTACTGACTTGTTTGCAAAACATGAAAATGCAACAACAGCGTTAGCAAATGGCTAACCCTAATTTATAATTAGGATTTAAGCCATTCTCAGGAATTGCCTTTTTTTCTTGTTGCATAATAGAAAATAGTTTGGGAGAGTGTTGCATTCTGCTGACCAAAGAATTTTTTTAATGTAATTACAGTGAGTATGTTATACATGTTCTGTGTTAATGCCATTGCTCTTTTACAGATGGGGACACTCAGGACCAGAAAGGTTAAAATCAGAGAGTTAGCAAGAGCTAGGGCTGAAGAGCTGATTTAAGTGTCACGACTATGCCCTAGCAACTGAGAGGAGAGGTCACTGCGCAAGTAAGGGATTAGTCTGGTAGGCAAGATATCTAGGCTCCATTCCTTCATGTGGCACAAACTCTGTGTAATTTTGAATAAACACCTAAGTTCTGTGTCTCAGTTCCCCATCTGGAAAAAGGGAATCATAGTATTTCTCTTACTACACAGGCATTCAAATTCTGTAGTTAAGAGCCTTAAGATTAGAAATAGATGGATCCTTTAAGCAGTTGAATGGCTTGAAATTCTGTGGCACTAAACTCAGAAACTAGATTCATTTTTATCATCATTGCAGAAACTAATCATCCTAGAGGGGAAATCATTCAGTAAATGTTTTTGTGAGAACAACATTCCCAGCCTTCCAAAGTATTAGAAACATATTTACCCTTAGAATATATGCCAAGTACTTGATGTTTATAACAAAATAATCAATGCAGTTGGAATAATAGGGATTACTTTTTTAAAAACAAGTTTTCTGCAGCCCCAGCATTCATAGTTCTACTTTCAATTTGTGATCACATCTTTAAGAGAAATTATTGGCGGCCAGAATGAGCTATGTATCTTGTAACACATAATAACTGCTTTGTGAGGTTGTTAACCATCCTATGATCAAAAATCCTTTAATCCAAGAACTCTGATTTAAAAGCTTTTTGGTCTGTTAAAAACAAAGCAAAAGTGCTTCTCAAATGCAAAATGATCAATCTTTGTGCACTGTTCAGTCCTGAATTTGCCTTTGTGACCTTTTACTGTCAAGCTTCTTTGTATGTTGGGGCATATAAACTTATTTCTTTCTTAAAGTAAGGTGTTCTGCCCCTTCCTAGGCAGTTAGAGCTTAAAGTGCTGGACTGTGAACTGGAGCAATTGTGGCATGAGTATGTGCTCTCTCTGCTTGGGGGGTTGTAACCTCCAGGAAAGCAACAGGGCAGGCAGAAGGTGGTGCAATATCCTAAACTGTTGCAGCGAGACCAGCAGAGCTCATCTGTCAGAGCTGTCAGTCATAATTTCATTCAATTCACAGTCAACAGTTTCAAGCTTTGTTGTTCATTCACTTTGGTTCTTGCTGGACAGGATTGCTTTCAGGACTCTCAAATCTTTCTTAAAAGCTATTTTTGATTTTGCAGTTTAAAAAAGAGAAGTCTGTATTTGATATGTGCAGATTCCAGTATAAAGTTAGTGAGACTAAGAGGAATTCCTTAAAATTACCAGAGGAGCCAAAATTGGAAAATCTTCAGATTTCCAAAAGCTTTGTGATATTGTTTCTTATCAAACGCTAAGCAACATTATTAAAGGATTCAAATTGCTTGTTCTGTTAACTTGTTCTAAAGTCACCTATATTTGAGAAAAAAAATGTGCTTTTAATAACCAGGTCATTTTGACAGAAAAGAAGCAGAAGCTTCAGTATTCAGCAAAAACTGAAAGCTGATCTGCTTTAAAATTGTTTGTTTGTTAGTGTTTTCATTTCCTGTTTAGGGCTCCAACTTCCTCTGTTTGAGACTTGGTAGTAAAAGAAAGAGGAAGGTTCTTGATTCCTTCTCTGTTTTACACCGTTGTCACTTAACTTTTTCTTGATTCCATATAATATGAGTGGAGATGTTAGAGTTGGTTTTAGGATTAATATAATATGGAGGGTTTTATTCTGAGACTAAATATTCATTCTTCAATAGTTCTTGTTGTCAATGTAGTGTGTACTTTTTCTGCTTCCACCAGTAGTCTTTCAGCAGTACTCTGAACTGTTAGTTGTAGGGCAGGTGATTTAAAAAAAAAAAAAGGCAACCATCCAGTGCAGGTGGCAAATCTTTTCAAGGTTATTAGTCCATTTGTAATGGAATAAGAAGACCTTAAGGAAATACAGTGATGTGTAAAATTAAAAAAAAAAAAAATACAAGTATCATACACTTTGCTGCTCAACTGTATTGACCCTGAAAGGTAGGCATCACATGGGAACTAGCAGAAAGTTGGTGATAATAAATAATATCCCTTGTTGGTGACATAGCACCATAAATGTTCATTATGATAAACAAGTATTGAGAACTGAGAAATTTCAAATTAAATACAATTTAGGACAACAGATTACAAAATACAGCAGTGTGATGTTTGAAAAAGTAATAGTTATTGGTTTTGAGATCAGTACCACATACGCTGTCTGCATTTGATTTTCTTTTGGACCGTAAAAGTGCACAGGTCTGTCAAAAGGAGCCTACTCTTTCTATGAGATCATCTGCAGAAGCCAAGACTTTTAAATTAAGAAATTCAAGATTTATTTATTTATTTATTCATTTTTAACACTGACCTGAAAGTAGGACAATCTTCTGATGAAGGGTTTTGCTTTGGCATGATTTTTGGAAGGTTTGTCTCCACACAAATGTATTCAGCAAATAGATGTGTTGTTTCTAGGTGTTTTATCTTTAAAAAATTTAGAAATATATATTCATACATATATACACACTTATTTCTGTTTTTTATTTTGTTCCTGCAGTTTATTGTGGAGTGTCATGGGAATACACTTCTTCCCCAGTTTTTGGGCATGTACCGGCTTACTGTTGATGGAGTTGAAATATATATGATTGTTACAAGAAATGTGTTCAGCCATCGTTTATCTGTTTATAGAAAATATGATTTAAAGGTGAGAAATAACTGTTAATGAAATAACTGATAAAGCAGTTTAAAATCTCTAATGTAAATGTTAGACTCTGTTGATAATAGCATATTGCTCAATGTTTTAATGAATTTAAGTTGTTTTATGTAACAACCAAAATTAGGTGGTTTACTTCTAAATTTAGGTTTAGCAAAAATGAAGAATGATTTTATTAAAATTGTACATTTCAGTACAATTGTGTAGCTTGTGCATGTTTTAAAGAATGCAATTTAACCAGATATGCTTGTTAAATGTTACTAATGGTTAAAGGTAAAAAAACATTCAGACATATACAATAACAACTTTGCTTGCTATATGTTTTTATCAACATTGCGGAGAGCCACAGCTGATTTGGCAAAGAGCTTTTATATAATGATTAAATAATGTCATCGTTTAAACAAATAAAATGTTACTAACAAAGTACATCTCACTTATTACTACAAAACCTTCATCAAATTTAAGTAAAAAAGAAAATAGATGTTAAAATACAGAATTTTTGTTGCTTTTATCATAAAGTGTGTTTAGGTTTTGTTCCAAAATTCCTCTTTGCAATTTTGCCAATTATTAATATACAGTGATTTAGAATGAATGCCCAAAATATATTCTCAGTCTCTCTACCTAAGGAATTGTATGTATTTCCTCCGTAGAGTCTCCCCTGAGAAACCTACTTCTTTCTAATATGTTTAATTCCTGTGTGTTAAACTACGTAAATGTATCTGCAAGCTCATTTGAAGATGGTTACTTAGCATTCCATATTAAGAGGTGTGTAATGCTACATATTACACCATCTTTTCCTACTATGAAGTATCTACCTAGAAATTGGTAGATATTTGACTCAAGCTGATTTCTGAGAACTTATTTCCAGATTATCGTGAGTTGACCTCTTGGTGTTTAGTACTATTGGCAGGAGAGCCAATAGAGTATGGATACCAAGAGACTACAGATCAGCATAGGATTTCACAGGTATTGTCCTGGGCCACTGAGTCATTTTATTAAAATGGCATAAATATCAAATTCGGCAATCTCCCTAACTTGACTATTGTAAATCCTCTTTTTCTTTCAGTTCAGTTTTCTGCAGACCTTTTTTCAGGCCCAATAGTCTATTGTAGCAGAAGGAGAACACAATACAAAATAAAATGTACATCCTCAAAGAACTCAATTATCAAACACTTTTACCAGGCTTCATTTTCAGCTTTATTTTCACAGTGAAATGAAATCCCTGCTTGCTGTACCATACAGAATAACTAAGTCTCTCTCTGCAAACAAAACAAAACATTGAAGTGCTGAGGTGTGTATGGGATTCCTCAAGTTCTTTAAAGTAGTGCAACTCTACTCCAGCACTTCTTTCCCCAATGCTCACCTTCCAACAAAATACAGAGCTAATTTACCTGTCTTTCAGGCTAGCATATTGTATTTTTGTGTTATAAAGGTATAACTACAGTTATTATTTCTTGCAGTGCCACTATGTGATGGATAAACTCTGGGTATGTGAAAAGGCATATTTCTGCCTTTTCAGAGAAACATGCACAGTGTTTTTTGTCACCTCCAGCTTATTTAGAAAGCACCATATAGCTTGCTAGTTTTAAGGAAGGGAAAAAAAAGTCTTTTAAAGCATTCAAAATGTCTTTGGCAAACACTGGACAAAATCTTGATAAATCTACTGTTGTTCCCATCTCTCTTTTTTGACTTCGTGTTGCTTTAAGATGCTTTCTTCTTGTTTATACTTTGTGATCTTTTATGTATTAATATATATAGTGCAATATCATTTTCAAGTGTGTATTAAACATGTCCAAATAACTATATAAAATAGACTATTCCATAACAATGCAGCTAAACTGGCACCAAAAGGTCAGAAGACTGCCAAACAAACTGAACCTCCAAGATGATTCTCTCAAAACTGGGATGAGATGTGAGGAAGAAATGCCGGCAGTGGGGGGAGACAACAGATGTAGAGCATTTGAGGATTTAATGCATCTTTCTTCTCTCATGATATATCTTCTTCAAGTGATTGCAGTTCAAGGGCCCAGGGCATTCTACCTACTGTATCACCTTTCTTTAAAACAGCTCTTAAGTTTAGAAGGATACAGTTCAGCTCCTTCTTGACCCGTTATTGTAGAAGTTTTCAAATTAGTTTCTGAGATATGCACATTTTTAGATTCATTTTTTCTGTTTCAGGGCTCTACTGTGGCTCGAGAAGCCAGTGACAAAGAAAAGGTATGGTGCATTTCTGTTTATTTTTCAGTTATCTAAACTGCTAGCTAGTCTCAGGACATGCATAATCAGTGCTGGTCGGCCCCTTTTCTTTGTTTTCTGTCATATGCTCCCTCCTGAGTTCTGCCTCTTTCCTTGCTTTATCTTTCCTCTGTTTACTGAAGACCTTTGAATATTGTTTTGTGATGGTGATGAGAGTTCAGAGGTAAGTGAGCCAATCTTCCACCTCCTCCTTTTCCCTTTTTCTCTTCCCTTCTTAGCTTCTTCAGAACCTGCCTGTGGTAGAAAAACATTGGGAACTTTCTTCTCTTTCCTCCTGCTTCTCATCTTGCTTTTTCTTGCTTTTTAGTAATAGACATTTATGGATACTCCATGTCAATTAATGGAATGATGTGACATGGCATCACTTGTAATGTGAATGTAAAGTTGAATTGAACTTTGATTTGTGAGAACCTTTGCCGGGTACATAAAGATATGTGCAAAAAAGCAAACCATTGTCCCCGTGACAAACTTGGATGTATATGTAGCTATAATGAGAGAGGTTCTCCTTCAAATTCTGTAGCTGCAGTTTTACTTTAAAAGGAAGTTGGTCACTTTGTTTTTCTACATCTCCTATTTTGGTTCATTTGGAAAATTTAGTATTCTCAAAATAAACGTTTCTCTCAGATTTCAGTAAAATACGCTGGTGGTACATTACAAGATGTTTGTCTAGACATGCTACAGATAATTGAAGATGAGGCATCGTCTCTGTCATGTGAGACTTCTTAGATTTCAGGATTTTCGGTGAAGTCTAGCAACACATGATACTTGTTTTCTTAAGCATTAGTTGTACCATACCTGCCTCTTTAAATCCTTGACAAGTCCCACAACTACACTAAGGAGTAAGAGACATGCAGTAGCAGTCAGTGCTACAGTTTTAGCTATGTGAAAAGCTTTGGGTTAAGTTTTCCCACTTTCTCCTGAGGTATGACTGAACATGTAAATTCTTCTCCCAGCATTATCCAGCTAACCTGTCCCAAATGCCAACTGAAGTTACAATCATCTATCTGCATTAGTTCTCTTTTGCTGTACTGTGTGAGGCCCCTCAAGATCATGCCTTGAATGGTCTTTGTTCTTTTCTTACAGTCTATTTTTGTTCTTGTTTTGTAGCACAGCTACTAGCGTTTTTAAAGCAGAGGGATTAACCCTTCAGTGACTTACAAATGATAGCCAGTATCACTAAAAAGCTCTGCTGATAGTACTAGAATAATCTGATATAAATGAGGAAGGCAAATTATTTGAGTGTGAATAGAGCTCAGATCGCAACATTAACACTTGGAGTAGTAACGTAAAATTTAACAATATTACATATATTCAGCTATAAAATAACTGATCCTGTACAGATATTCAGTGCTTGTGCTTTCTGAGGAGTTTTAGGAATATGTTTCATAATCATAAATAGATGAAGAATACTACATTGATATTATATAGTTATTGAGTGAGAACCTCGAACACAGGCTTAATTCTGTTCCCATGCAAGCCAGTGGCAAATTACGATTGAAGTTAATTATAGCCAAGTTTAAAAAAAATTCTGTAGTTTTGTAGAATTATATACAAAAATTCTTCTCTAAATTTAAGGTGAAACTATAACTTTACTGAAGCCAATGACAAAATTCCTATGAGCTTCAACACATCTAGGACTTTTGCTTTCATTTTTTAGTACTTATCTGAAAGAAACATGTAAAATTGCTGCCCTTAGAATCAGCTTCTGATATTTTAACAGCTCACATAGTATTTTCTTGTTAAAGGAATTTGACTTCTTGGAGACAGAGCCACATTAAGCCTACTGGTGTTGTAAGCAGCCAGCCTCAGTCTGTTAAAACAGACTTCTGTTACCCTTAGTTCCCCTCAAAAGTCAATGCAGTGCACCAAGGACAGGAAAAGCTAGCATTCAGCATAAACATTTTGAAGCAAGTGAATGAACTGGATGGACTACTAGCTTCGCAGAAGGAACAGTATTTTACAAACGCTTTAATAAATACTTTTGTAAATTATTCCAAGGAGGGGGGAAATAATATTTTGCTTATTACCTGTTTTCTGTGTAAATTTTGGAATTTCTCTCTTGATTTGGAAAAGGTCAGGATACACTGTCATTTGTCTTCATTGTAGATGTTTCGAATAGTCATAGTCATTGTGATCTGAGTCTCTCCTGCAACAGGCATTAGAGTTGTAGCAGTTTACTTATGTAAACTATTTCAAGTAGTTCTAAAGCACAATTTTTAATCTTATATAAAAAAGTGTTTGTGTATTTCTATGAATAGGCGAGGAAAGCTTGGTCTTGAAACTATATGAGCAGTGATAAAGACTGGGGTTTCAACCCTGCAATCATGAGACATATCTATGCATGTGTGCCACCAAGTTCAGGACCTTGAGGATTGTCTTGACATAAGTATGTAGATGGATCCGTTATTCAAACCTGGCAAGTAAGAGCTCTGTAGCATGTTTTTCACTTTCATTTTGTCTTACGTAGCTGTCACTATTTTTAAATTTTTCTTCTGTTCTAGTATGTTGTCTTCTGTAGGAATTTCATGCCAGTCTTGAAGATATTGGAATGCCTGGAAAATTTTAGCTCAATAAGGGGAAAAAAGGCATTTTTAGCAAACTCTCTCAAGAGCTTTTGACATCTCCTATTTATCATGTCTCAAGAAATTGCTTTGAATGATTTAACAAAAACAGAAAATCTCAAATACTTATCTGCTGTGGTAACTTACTAGCTAATTTTTAGCCAGAGGCAAATTAAATCATCAGTTTATTAATTTCCTCCTAAATGACATTAATAATAATAGAATCCAAATTAATGACAGCATTATTTAATTACATATTCTAAAGGCATCCACTGCTATTCACATCTGAAAAACAGAAAAGTAATACAAAGCACGAAGCTTTGGGTGATAAAATATAGGGCTAAAATGTCTGGTAATGCTTTTTTTTTAATGGGCCCTTAAGTAATTAATTTTTAATTTCAAATGTCAGTATTCAACTAATCAAATGATTTTCAGAATACTGAACATAGTATGTTAGCTTCATTTAAAGCTGTGGAACTCAGAAACCAGAAGAGCAAATCTTTCAGTCACTTGCATTAGCACTTGCTAATGCAGATTGAAAATTTTACATAAATTACTTTGAAATGGCAAACTTGGCTAAAATGATGATGTTCTTGAATTCTTTTTTTTTATCCCGCTACTCTTTGGTATTTACTCTGTTAATAAATAAGAGGCAGTCAATTATGCAGAAAGATTTAATGGACCTTAAAATAACAAATCGGAAAGAAAAGAGTCTTTTTCTACTTTAGTTTTGTAGTGTAAAATAGGTATTATGGTTCAAACATTTTTTTAATCAGTTTCTAGGAAGAAAAGCTGGCTGGAATGACTTTGAGAATGTTACTTTCTGTCCTGTTCTCAGTTTATCTTCTGTTTGACTGTTTTCAACTGTTTAATATCCTAACATATTGATGATAAGCTCTGAAACTGTCATTTCAATATTTTGTGATAATCAGTGTGGAGACAAGCTCCATCCCTTATATTTCACCTTAACACACGATTCCTCTCATTTGCATTATAAGTGTTATTTTAATAATAAAGGCATCACTTTCTTGGCAACAAGTATCATAACATGCACTTACAGATGTCTTGAATTTAAAAAGAGCAGTATGTTTCAACAGTTGTCAAATTCTGACAGCTGCTCCTTTATTTTTTTTTTTAGTCTTTAGTTCTCTCTTTTATTATTATTATTATTATTACTATTATTATTAATAGTGGGCATTTTCTATTCTTTCCTTGGACAATTTTGCCCTCTTAAGTGAAACAAGGATAATGCAGAACTCTCCTGGTGGTCCCTCTGTTCACAGTTATGCTATACTTTCAGTATGACATGAAATTAGCCATTACAGCTGAGCGTGCTGGTACTTCTAAAGAACTTAAGCATGTTGCTAGTGAGTGAGCAGCTCAGAAGGCAATTTGGAGAGGAAAAATAAAACCCAAGTGAATTGAACATAAGCCTACCATGTGTCATCTTCCTTGAGCAATCTCATAGCTTGATAATCGTATGTTTTACGTCAGTTTGTAACTGGTTGAAATGCTACATCAGTGATATATCTGTTGTTTCATAAATAAACATAAATACATAAAAATGACAGTAAATTCATTTGAACAAAGGATTTTCTATTGGAGTTCTTTTTTGAAAAAAGTTATTGTTGACAGCTATTACATTACATATTAGTTAAAATTATGCAAATTGCTTAGCTTTGATAATTAGATTGGAAGATGCTGCTAGATGTAACAAATCACTTTTTAGCTTTATGCTTTACTTTTTACCCTATACATTACAACATATAGTAATTAACTTACCAGATTTCAGAGAGCTCAATTATAACTAATGGAAGAAGGACTTTAGTACAGGAGCAGAGCAGCAAGCTCATTCAGGCTTGAATTTTTTTTTTCTTTTGATGTCAGTAAGTAAAATTTGATTAAAGATTGATTATTCCAAAATCTGGCGTATTTCTTCCTGCTAATTTAAAATCTCTATTTCCAGAACAGTATTTTTTTACTTATTCCATTTCTTTTTTACTTATTTCCTTTATTGATTGCAGTCTGCTTCATATGCATGCCTCACACAAGATATGTGAAACATGTCTGTGAAATGAATCTCAGGCTGACATATACAGAGATTATGACTTTCAAAACATCACGCTGCAATACATACCAAAAACAGGAATAGGCATTCAGAGTTGAGATTGCTATTTCAGTATTTAGCCTTTTTATGACACCAACCCTATTATTGTTTTTCAAAACAAATTTCTGGTTTTCCCCCTTCTTTGTTTTATTTTGTTTAAAAGTCTGTTTTCCATATGTTAAAATAAGTTTAAAAATAAAAATGGAATCTTTGTCTTGCGTTTTATATGTAGAATGTTCATTTTGCAGCAGGAAAACATTAACCCTTGCTGTAATTCTAAATGCATTCCCTGAGCATTGAAAAGATGTATGCTTACTATTTTAGTGCTGCTTCATCCATGTGTGAATTCCTAATCCATCTAAAACTTCCTGCACAATCCTACAAAAATCCCAGTTGCACCTACTAAAGCCGTTCCAACGTTTCCTCTCAGCCCCCCCTCCTTCTGCGGTTATGGCTCCATTTCCATTGCCATTCACAAGCTCGTGATGCCCAGCGGGGCTGCAGGCCCTAGGTGGGTTAGAAATCCCTGTCTAGGACAAGGCAACTGGTGCAACAAAAGCTTGGGCCCAACTCCCATAACTGCTGGAGGAAAGGAGCTACAGTCTTCAGATTGCCAAAGCAGATTCTAGTTATGCTTCCTCTTTTTAGAACTAGGGACTTAAGACTTTTGATTCAGTCCAAAATCTGCCTGTGCAAGATTATTGGAAACTATATGTAGCACAATACCCTTTTTTAAAAATACTACCTTCCATGTATGCTGTGAGCACAAGAAGTCTAAAGTTAGTCTAATGTATTTAACTTGAAAAAAAAAGTACATGTTAAACATTCACTGTGAAGAGAAAGCTAGGGTGTGGAACTTAACTGTTGGCAGATGTTTCATACCATTTTCAGAGGTTATATACTGTAAACCCAATTTTGCAAGTGTTTAGCTACATGAATAACTTGACTAATGAGTCAAGTTCCAAAACAATCAATAAAACTGCTCTGCAACATTTCTCCTACAACCTCTTTTTGCCTCTATCAGGTGAGAAATTGCTGCCAGGTTATGAAGACAATTAGTCTTCTTCCTGTTTCAGTCTAAGACTCATCCTGAGACTTTACTGGCTACAGCTATTGTAGCAGGCTTCTTCCAAGATGCAAAATTAATGTTAACCATGACCATTATTTTAGGTCATGGTGCACAGAAATCCCTTTAAAAAAAATACTAATCTTCATTTTAACACTTAGGCTAGGATGCTGAATTGAGATGTATAAGAAATGTGCAAAAACTATTTTCATGTTCACATAGAAAAAATCTTCACATCTGGCTCTTATCTTTCAAGAAATCTTTTTCAGAAACATTTCCAGTAAGGCAGTGGACTGATTCTTTGTGATTTTAGGCTTGAAACAGGCCTTACATATTCTGTCTTCTAAGTCAAGGAAACGTCTATTACTTTTCAGCCTTTTCAAAGGCAGTGAGATCTTCCTGCCATTAAAATTCTCTGTGACCGTGGCAATATTTAGAACATAAAGCAGAAGTGTGTAAATAATATGCTTTTTTTTAAATAAATAAATACTTATTTGTAAAATCTACTATGCCTTTCTTGCATCTTTAAGTAGGGAATTAAAAGTGATGGAGATGGTTCAGAAAGAAAATCTATTATTAATTTAGTGGAAGTAGTTAGATGTTCATCTCCTGTGCAGCTCTTAAAATATTTAGTTCTTTAATGATAGTAATATGTTCATTATAATGAATTACATTATAGGAGATTCTTTTTCCAACAAGGATTTTGCTTCATTGGAAATATTTGAGACTGCATTAAAAATTAATTGTATCAATTATTTCATTAAAGCAAAGTCTCCATTTTTTCATTCAGATACGGTGGTTTAAACTGCCACAATATGTTTTTTCTGTATTTACTTACTGAGGTACATAAGATGAAAATGTATACATTAGAATTTTTCAGTATGAACACATACATTATAGATTTTAAATGACTACTAAAGCCCCTCCTAGTTTTAATTCCTAAACTCCCAAATCACTTTTTAAGACATTAATTCCTGTGTGAATTGCTATTAGTACTGACTATTGTTAGTAACATTTGGGATTGAAACAGTATCCTAGTGATATTCAGCTTTATATAAATATGGAGAATGATGTTGCCTAGCACAAAAAAGCTTTGTCTAATAACACTTAATAAGAGGGAAGAATGTAGGCTGGGAAGCATCACACAAATGTAGTGAGGGCAACCCCTAGAACATGGCTTTTTAGCTCTGATTTCTTATATTGGACCCACTGCTTTTATTTCTAGGGCTTCCTATTTGTTTACATGCCTGAGTATTGGCTTTTAATTTGTGCAATTCTGTACTTGCAAAAACTTCACTGCTGTGGGTGTTTGGGTGACTAACTGAACAGAGGCTACTGAGGACCGGGGGAGCCTGCACACCAGGCAGTGAAGAGTCTGGCTTTTGGGGAGAGCTGAGTTTCTCGCGGCCCTGAATTTCCTTGAGAGCGCCCCTCGGGTCTTGTGATGACAGGCAGAAAGGTGGCTGTGTCAGCTTTGCTAGCTCAGGTTCATTAAAAATAGATTGGCAGACAATGTTGAAGCGGAATATGGCACCTGGACTGCGGGAATACCAGCTCTCATATCTTCCAAAAAAATCACCACCTGCAATTTAAGTTTATTTTTATTGAGAAGACCACTGTCTCAAGTGGAAAAACACATTTTTTTCCCCCTCACCCAAACAAGGTCTAATTGGCTGGTCTGGTGTTATACAG
Source organism: Apteryx mantelli (assembly GCF_036417845.1). NCBI lineage: Eukaryota > Metazoa > Chordata > Aves > Apterygiformes > Apterygidae > Apteryx > Apteryx mantelli. Next base: position 149,663,915 of record NC_089979.1, on the reverse strand, counting down.
GAAGTCTGTGGCAGAGTCTAGAAATAAACCTACATCTCAGTGTCTTAACCACAAGCACATCCTTCCTCTGTGCCTCCCCACCACCTCCCTGCTTTATTTTCAACAGCATTAATAAAGGTTTTTGCTGTTAATGGGTTTGTTTCACCTAACCTCTGCCTAGTTTAATAAATAATTTGGATGTACTAGATATAAAAATATCTTAAGATGAGGACTTTTAGTGACTTTGTTGCTGGGAATGAAGGGAACTTGGTTTCTTGCATTCTTTTCATTACTGTTTCATCTTAAATTAATTCATCCAAGTCTCCTCTCCATTCTTAAACATCCCACTCACTGGATTCCAGCCGCTGGGGTTGGCAACATCCTTTTATCCCCAGTCCCACCTCTGCAGAATTAGCCCACATCCATGGGATGGTTTCCTCAATTGTGTATGATACTGTCTACAGATGTGATTCTGGAATGCTTATCTGATATTTCCTCTACTCTTTTTCATCCTTAACCACTCACTGAGTAGGCCCGAAAGAAAATCGATGCACAGTCTGCTGTCGCGTTGTAGTAAACAGTTCATTGTCGCTTTAAGCAGTGTCTAACACGTTGCCTCTGTGTCTTTAAGTTAATCGGCAGAGCGCTTCCCCCATGGAAGGGATCCTGGTAGGGATAGCAGTTATCCTTCCATCTGAGTTGCTTAGGGTGTTTTTCCTTTTATTTTTAAACTAACGTAGGACTCTGGAGCAAAGTTAGAGGGTAACTTAACACATAAGAATATTCTAGATACAACACAGTAATTAATTCAGAGCTGCCAAACTCAGACCTGGCCTTTTCCAAAGTTCATTAGGTGTTAGGATTGAATGAATTTAGGATGGATTCATAACTATTAAAATCTAATTAAATTGTTTAAATGCTTTTGAGCAGTTACTGGAAGAGAGAGTCACTTTCCTAAACAAATGCAGCACTGAGGGCTCTTGAGCCACAGATTCCATGTCCAAGAAAATAAATTTGGACAGTTGTAGAACTGAGCATTTCATCCACCTTTGTATGCAGCCCAGGAGCAAAAAGCTTTAGACTGTTGCGAAGATATATAAAGGCATTGAAAGGTCTGCCATGATCACACATTTTAATTCTGTGCTTTTCAAGAAGTAAGTTTTGGAGAAGACAGAAGAACCTCTGAGATTCTCTTCTTTACTGTGTTTGCAGGAAGAAAATAAATTGTTAAAAATATTAACAGTTAAAAATATTTTTAAAATATTTTAATTTTAAATATTAATTTTTTAAAAAAATATTTTAAATATTTTAAATATTTTTAAATAAAATTAATTAAAGTTATTCAAATTATTGTCGTCAGGAAGGTTATAAGCAATGTCATGCAAGTTAAACTTACAGAAGACATTCCAGTAGGCTCATGTTAGCTGCCCATTATTCCTAGCGGAAGGACTTTCATATTAAAAGGAAATGATTTTACTCAAAGTACCTGTTAGTTCTTGGGGATCAAGGACTGTAGTGCTCAGCTGTTGTGTTACATTTTCTTTGTAAAGAAAACCTGTTCTTCCCTATCTTCCCTAGTAGTTTGGGGGGGGGGTGGGGAAGAGAGAGGGAGAAGGCTATTAAAGACTCTGATTGCAGAAGCTACTTTACTTTTGGGTTCCTTGACCAAATACCTTGAAGGGACTGTTTTTTTTGTTTGTTTGTTATTGGACTTTATTTGTTTGACTTTTTAAAGTGAACTTCCAGTCCTTGCCCTCTGAAGACAGCACATTTCAGGGGTCTTAAGTTGGGTACTGAAACCAGTGGTTACTTTATCTGCAGCGGTCATGTAACTTTCTGACTTTCCTTAATGCTGTTGCAGCTCACTTCGTGGGAGAGTTAAAGATGAATATAATCGACTAAGTCTCCAATATCAAGAATATTTAATTGAATATTTAGAAGGCAGTAATCTTCTCTGGCATTTACCACTTCTGGGCAGTATTACATAATTCCTGTTCACTTGATTTTTTTTTTTTAATAATTATTTGGTATTAGGCACTTATAAACCTTCACAACAGCTATGCAAAATGTAATCTAAAGCCTATTAGATTTTATGTGATAGCACTTTGTTATGAGGTATAGATTGTGTTTGGGCTTATTTTCAGTCACTTTTGACAAATGACAGCTTGGAAGAAGCGCAGACTTGAGCAGTAGATGGCAGAAGTATTGGGTTTGGTATTTTGCCTTAGTTGAATTTACTGCTTTCCCAGTAAATTTATACCTACAAGGCTAGTTACAGCATGGATAAACTAAGAAACCAAATATCTGTTTATCGTTATGAAGAACTGCATGCAATGGAGGTATATTTGCTTCCACTGCAAAAGCAGAGGTGGGGCTTTCAGCTGTGATAGCTCACTAATGCCCTCTTTTGGGCGTTAGTGAACCTTTTGCATTTTGGAAGCTTTGAACTTGTAGCTCCCAGTGGGGTTGAGTGAGCTTTTGCTGTGGACCAGGTTGAACGAGCAATTTCATTGCACTCCTGCTCGTGTTCCGACTCTTACTGTACGTTTTGGTTTGTTTTAGGCCAAAGAGTTGCCAACGTTCAAAGACAATGATTTTATTAATGATGGTCAAAAGATTCATATTGATGAAAACAACAAAAAGATGTTCCTTGAAAAACTCAAAAAGGATGTTGAGGTAAGAATGCACCTGGTCAGTTATATGTAATTAAAATATGCAGCAAATTACAGATATCCTAGGAACTCATAGCTGTAATTCATAAAATGAAAACTCTTGTTTATGAGACTGTAAGCATTGACTCTTTTAAATGAAACAGTTAAAAATTTCAGGAGTTGATCGCTGCTTTGTTGACACGGTAAAGAACCTTGATGCCATAGCTGGTTGTCGTACGTTGTCCCAGCCTTGATGATGTGGTGTTAAAATGATGGTAACAGCACTACTTAGCATTAAGTGCTTTGCAAGCATAGTACATCCAAATGCCCCCGAGGGGTAGGTAGGTATTGTTAGTGGTATTTTACAGATGGAGAATGTTGAGGTGCACCAAAGCTATTGACCTTAGCTAAGGCCATATGTGGACTGTAAACTGTAACAGACAGTGTAGGTTCCCCTCCTCACAGCTGTGCCTGCTCTGTTTCATATTAGTAATCCAGTTTTAAATCATCTTTAGTATCGCACTAATGGAGTGCTTCAGAAATTTGTATACAGCAGTTGCACTCATTATCTTGATGCAGTCTTGCCTTGTAAATCTGTAATAGATTGAATATAGTCAATACTCAGTAAAAAAGTGTTGTTTTACTATGTGATTTTAATACAATATTTTGTTGTAACTGATACAGCTACTCAGCAAATAAGGGAAACTAAATATTGGGCTAACTAGTTCGCAAAACTTGGCTTCAAGTTCCACAATTCTCCTGTATTAACACTAAAGACAATATTGTGCAGTCCCTATACTCAAAGCCTAAAATCCATTTTCATTGTTGGACAAGGCCTGACATCAAATGGCTCTGTCGCTTAATAAACTTTCAGCTATTTATATCAAAAGGACTCTGTGAATTCACTTGTTAGTTCTTCAGATGTGTATCTGAGTGTTGTTCAAAAGCTGCTGCATAGTCACACAAAGTAGTGTAACTTTAGAATTTACCCAATAATTTGCTTTTGAAGAAAGCTAATTTTTCATCAATTGAATGACAATTATAAAAACATAAGTATTTTGTGAAATATCAATGTGCCTTTATTTTATATTTCAAATATATTATGCTAGCAAATTGCTCTGTCAGTCTCACAGTTCTAGAGATAAGCTAATTTGGGCTTAAATTTTGTGCTCTTTTAATATGTAGTGCTGTTGCTGACTAAAACTTTTACAGTAGGTAGGTTTCAGACAAGATTTTAAATATGTGCAATGAATGTAGGAGATACTCTGTTGCCCCAACATGTGGATTCTGTGCTGTCTTCTACATCACAGTAAATTCTAAGTACAGTGTAATTGTAAATACAGTGACAGACCATGTTCTGAGAGGCTATTTTTTATGGTTTTGAAATTTATACAGAGCATCATTAAGTATACACATAGACCACCAGTGTGAAGTGATGTGACATCCGATTTAATAATGGGAAGCCAGTTTTTAACGGTGTTTTCCTTTTATTGGTTGTTCTGCTCTTGTTAGATAACTAAGAGTATGCAGTTTGTACCCAGTGCTTAAGCACTCAGATTTCACTGCAATCTAAAAAAATGCACTGCACTTAACATATCATTTTCTTATCAAACATTATTTATAGTTAAACGTATTTTGGAGTAATGTGCTCAAATATATGGCTTTATATCCGTTTTTGTTCGTCATTACATAACTTTTGTTGTATAGTATTTCTCTCATAATCAAGTCTTATGTTCCTTTCATATGTTCAAACAGACGAACATCTATTACTGCTGTTTTGATATCTTCTTGTCCAGCACTATCTTCAGTTCTCTCCTGCCTCATTTTCCTGCCTGCTCATTCCACTGAAACTGCCCTGAGAAAAAGCACATAAGGGTATTTTTTTCCACTTTAAATGTGATGATCTTTTCTTTGTGCTGATTTTCCTAAATCTCTCTGCTGTCATCAGCAGCACACTTTTTCCCAAGACCTATTTTCTTCTGATTTGCAGCCCACTCCTTTCCCAAGGGTCTGTTCCCTTTCACACTATTCTTCCTTTATGATTATTGGTAGATATTCCTTCTCTCTCCCTCTCCCGCTCTCTCCCTCTCTCCTTCTCTCTCCCTCTTTCTCCCTCTCTCTCTCTCTCCCTCTCTCTATCTCCCTCCCTCCATCAGTATTTCTCAAATACCTAATGATATGCCTGGAGTCTTTCCACTCCATCGCCTTTGGCCTATCTCATCTGTTCTTATTGTATGTCATTCATTACCTCCGTGCTGATCACAAGTCAGCTGCTCTATCTATCCTTGATGTCTCTTCAAACTTAAATCTATTCTAGTCTTGTGAACAGTCTTTTGCTTTATTATATTAAAACTGGTAGAAACCAATTTCTTCTTTCTTCCTAAAACCTCTTCTCACTCTCCTTCTTCATGTTATCTTTTGTAGCACTTGAATTCACAGTCTTGTTATTTCTGAATTCTGTCTTTCCTCACAAAGAGGATTTTGACAGACTCTGTATTGTTTCTCTTTTTCTAGTGATTTTATATTCATCTCTTTCATCCGTTAGGAAGTCTAGCTTAAATTCCTTCTTCTCTGGTCTGCTCTAACTTCTTTTTTATAGCCCTGTAGAGTCTCTGAAAACTGAAATGATTCGTTCTTTCAGTCTCTTTCTACGCATATCGGAAGCACTGGTTCCACGGCGCTTTGTATAGGAAGTTCAAAATCCCAGCATTGCTTTCAAGCTGCAGCGCAGCTCTGCCCTGCCTTCCCCTCATCCCCTTGAACTGTTTGTTTATTCCTTCTTCTCTCTTTTCTGCTTCCCTTATTTCCATCTTCCTTTCTTACCTTTCTGCCTTATCCTGTTCCCCTCAACTCAGATAACACTTTGTATATACATCAAGCATATTCACTTTCCACTTTTCTTCAAACTCTCATCTTCAATCTTTTCTCAAAAATATCTGTTCACATTCACATTTTGCTTACCTGATTTAAACTGTGAGCCTTTCACTGTGAAGAGAATATGGCATCATTTCATTTCTTCACAACATAAAACTTCACTACTGCTAGAATATTTAAACATTTTTTCATGATTCTTTAATAAGGATTACCAAGGGGGGGGGGGTTGGATGGGGGGGGGCTGGATTTAGTGCCAGATCGTAGCACACAACCCATCTGATAGCACAGAGGCTGGTCTGGACATTGCACAGTGAACAAAATAGCCCTAAGTGAAACCCTAGGCAAGAGCGATAGCGATTGCCTCACACAGGACTGATCCTCATTACAGGAAAAACGATGTTTCCCTGAGGATTTTGGAAGAGTGTGCTACAGCTTTTTATAATCTTAAATTGTAAGTGACCCATGTGCTGTTAATACATCTTAATAAAGTATATTGCTGCTAGATTTAGCACTTAATCCTCCATTTTGCTCTCTCTTAGAAGTGTCTGGCTTTTTAGACTGATGACATCTTTGCATAACTTCCCACATTTGTAACTGGAGCTTACATTTTTCAGTGATATTGATAAATTGCTTATTATCACTTTCTAGTTTCTTGCTCAGCTAAAACTCATGGACTACAGCTTGCTGGTTGGGATTCATGATGTTGAAAGAGCTGAACAGGAAGAAGTAGAGTGTGAAGAGAATGATGGAGAAGAGGAAGGCGAGAGTGATGGCACCCACCCTATTGGAACACCTCCAGACAGCCCAGGAAATACACTCAACAGCTCGCAGCCTTTGGCTCCGGGGGAATTTGATCCAGCTATTGATGTTTATGGAATAAAATCCCATGAAAGTAAGCAATAATAAATATTCTTACGTTAAGATGTTTTGATTCTTACCTCAGAATCCTAAAGGCTTCGTAACCACCTAAAAGCAAAGTTAAATTGACCAATATAATTCACTCTGTAGAAGAGGAAATGAGTTGTTCTTTGGTGCAGCAGAAAGCAGAAGACACCTATAATGCTCAGCTTTGATGCTGAATGTATTTCTTATGTATTGTGATGTGGGGTTACAGTCAAGTAGTTCACTGACTACACAAGCAACTCATATACTGGCTGAGCTATTTACACACAGTGATTCTCAGATAATTCTTTTTTTTTTTCATTCCTTTTAGGAAATCTAGTGTATATAATTGTTCTTTTCCTGATAGGTAGTTAATACTGTTAAAAGCACTCCAGAAAAAAATTAGCAAGAAGCATTCCAATTTGTATTTCACTTTTTGTTGTTGTTATTTTTTGGAAATTTGTGTATGTTCATGCCCAAGTTCTGTGTTGCAGCAGAGAAAGTATTATAAGGAGTGCTCTTTTGCAAAGAAGTCTGAAAGTGTGTTTGATGTTAGTGCGTAAAACTAAGTATGATTAGGTACCTTCGACTGTTCAGGACCAGGAATGTTATCTCTCTTTTTTTTAATAAGTATGTACATTGATAGATGAATGTTTTTATTCATAAATAAAATATGATCTTGTTTGTTGACACAGAAGCACCACCTTTCATATAAAACTTCATAGTTTTTCTATACTTATATATAACCATGAAAAAACATGTAATCCATATTACTTCTAGTGAACAATAATTCCTATTTCTTTATGCTGGTGTTTTATTTTACACTCATTTACTTTTATTTGCATTATATATGAATGCAGTTAATCTTTCAATTAGAAAGGGCTTGAGCCTGTGGTCTTTACATATTTGTGATTCTGACTGATGTCAACCTGTCTTAGCTGCTGATAGATCCTTATGAAGTTTCCTTTGCTGGAAAGTCATTCTTACTGCCATGTATTTGCATTTTGCAGATGCACCTCGGAAGGAAGTATACTTTATGGCCATTATTGACATTCTTACTCATTATGATGCAAAAAAGAAAGCTGCCCATGCTGCAAAAACGGTTAAGCATGGGGTAAGTAGCTGTGTTGGTTTTTTCACTCTGATTCCACTGGTACTTATGCGTATTTGTTCTTTAGGACTTTGATGTAGCACAGTTCAGGACATCTTTGGAAAGGAGGAAATAGATCAGATTTTTGTTTCATTTTTTTCTAGTTTACCGTGTAATTCAAAAATAGAGAGTAACTGCTACACATTACATACTGAGAGTAAAGCTCCCTTTTCAGCTGTATGCAGTGTTCATACCCATAGAGAATGCTAGTGAGATGCTGCCTTTTTAGGACTTTGTCCTAAATTTGTGAGATGTACCTTATTCTTGGAAACAAAGAAAGTTGTTCACAGATACTTGGATTCTTATATAGCTCTATGAAAGCTATTGTGAATCTGATTTAACATGCAGGACCCTAGTGATGGTTTCATTATTTGGTACAGCCATCCTGAAAATTCATTCCTTGACATATAACATAGCTCGCTTTGCAAGACTTGTAAAAAGTACAACTTGCAAAATTAAGCATAAAATGTACTTACTAAATACTTCAAGACCATTCAGTGAAGGCTACTATTTGACTGCCATCAATTTCTTTATTTTGACTGAAATTGCTGCTTAACAGAAGATACCAGAAAATCATGGTGAAGTATCCCAGTCTTATGGAGTTAAGGATTATATCTTTCATCATCACTGTACGGTGATTTTAGGGTTCAAATGTCATAAACTCTTCAAACAAGACCTTAATCGTTCGTGAGTCTAAAATCTGTTCTCTGTCTAAGTATCTGAAGGATCAGGCCATTATGTTTTTTTTAACCAAAGAACTTGGAGCTTTTTAGTTTACAATATGAAGTGATTTAGAATTCTCAGCAATAAGCCCTGCACAGGCTTGTGGAAGATATTTTTTGTCTCTCCAAAACAATGCTCTCATTACTCTCTCTGCTTGCAAAGCAGCTGAAAGTTGATGCAGACCATATGCAGCCATTATCTGGCAGTTATTAAGGAACTTTGAATGTAGCAGACTTAAAAATCACAGTTCTGGCTTAAATAAGGGGTAAAAATATGTTGTAAATAACAACTAGGATTATTAAAGCTGACTGTGATTAGATCTTTTTACTGAACTTTTGTACAACCATTTTCATTTATTTCACTGTCAACATCCTGAGCCACCTGAAACTGAACTTTGTTCCTTAATTGCATCCAATTTTTCACTTTTGTTAAATGAGGAAAATATAGATACAAATGTGGCTAAGGCTCTGAAAACCTCAAATAATAATATGGATGAAATTGTAAAATAGCAATTATACAGCTTATTCAGTGAGTCAGGATTTAAATGTATATATATTGAAAAAATGTTACTCATTATTACCATATATTCCAAAGCAGGCTGATTAGCATTCAGATAGCAATATACATTAAACAAGCAGTGACACACCAGATCTGACTATGCTAATTCAGCCTTCTCTATACAAAGACACTGCTGCTAAACAGACCAGAATCTGTTGATGACTCTGTGGGTAGAACGGTTAAGTGTGTAGTAGAAATTATACAGGAGTTTGAAGTACAATGAAAAGTACAGAGAAGTAAAGAAAGGAATGAGAATACTTCCAGAAAGGGAAGCTGGATATCCTACAGTTAGGCTGGTGAGTACAGAATATCACTGTACCTGTGTGAAGTCTTAAAAGGACAAGGTTCTGCTTGAAGGCCACTATAATTTGTGTTTATAATATCTGGTTCTGAGACTGCAGATAAAATTTGAGTAAATAACACTATCAGTGCCAAAGCATCAGATAAAATGTTGGTTCTTCCTTCTCTTCCTCCTCAATTCTCTGTATAGGCTGGTGCAGAAATTTCAACTGTTAATCCTGAACAGTATTCAAAGCGCTTCTTGGACTTTATTGCCAACATCTTGACGTAACCTATCATGTTACATGGGACAGACACAAGACCTGGGGACAGCAGCAGTGGCTACAAGTGTAGGGAAAAAAGGAACTCAGAGAAGTGCTCATCTTGCAGAAAGCAACCCCTTTGTTACATCTGCTGGCAAAGATGACTGAAGTGGGGTGGAATACGCGCTTTAACAGCTGCCTGATATTCCCAGCATAGTTCTAGCTATTTCTGACTCTTTTATGTGTGCAAAAAATTAAAATAAATTAAATAGATCAGCTTATTCAGAGTGCACTGTGACAGTAATACTCTGATGCTACCAGCTGAAATGGAATAAATGAGCAAAGAGGTGAGGGTGGGGAAGAGTAAATGCATGTTAAATCTACAATATTGGTATCAAATTGTAAACTGTGGATCGGTTTATTTTTTGAACTAAAAGATACATGACAGTATTCATGATGATAATGATAATAATAAAAAACTTACTACGAATGTTACACTTACAACTTGCACACTGGCACTCCTTAAAAAAATACCTGCCACAGTAAGCCCTTGGTGCCAGAGGATTTTCCTGTTAGGTTCATAGCAGTTGGGTTTTTTCCCTTTTTTCTCCCTCTCCCATTTTTTTCCTCCTTTTCAGCACATCATTGCATCAGGAAGTTCAGACTCTCAGACATCTGAGAGCTAATGTCTCTTACCTTGCAAAGAGCTAACAAGTGTTTCATGCTATGTGTACATTTTTGCTACGGTAAACTTATGTTAAGGGAAAACCTTGCTTGTTTCACTTTGTTACCTGAAGTTTTAATTTGTTTTATATTCTTGCAATATAGGAACTAATAATGTTACAAGTGGAAAAAAGCTTATTTGAGGAAGCGCATAGTTTTGGGCAATAGTAGCTTCATCTTTCACCCTTGAAAGATGTGCACACTGATAGCAATTCCATTCTCCTGTAATTTAATGGGAATTTGAAGTTTAAATGCTTGTGTTGTACTGTTTAAACAATGGTATTTTATTATGGATTATCCCTTTAAAAATTAACTCTGAATTTTACTGTTTACATTATTAGGAAAGCAGGGATACTTCTGAATTTCAGAGCTGTGTACAATATATGATTTTTGAGTTTACATGTAAAGTTATTTTGAAGTACAAATGAAGTAATGTTTGTCACCTCCCAAGGTGTAATGTGCAGTAGTGTACTAACGTGAATGTCTCGCTCACCTCCCTGATAGAATCTTTTACAATAAAATGAGAAAGGATGTTTCAGAGGGATTTTTCCCAAGGTCGTCTTTTATCATCCAAATGACCTGTCCTATCATTTACACAAATTTGATTGTATAGTACATTGCCTAAAACTGTGCTGATCTTGTTTAACTTGTTTAAAATTTTTAAACACCATTGTATTTCTTCTCTTCTTGTATTTTTCCCCAAAAGATTCCATGCTTGAAAAAGACAAATTTACATATGCTTAAAGTTTATCTACTTATACACTGTGCTAAAGCTGTGCCTTTAAAATTTCTTTATTGAAATTGTTAGATTTTGTAGGCAATTTAAAATAAGTCACACCCTCCCCATCATCATTTACAACACAAATCAGGAGTGCCAGCATGCCTTCTCCATAATTAATGTCAGTGCTGTTCAGCCTGCAACTGTGCATTACGTAGGTAGTGTTTCACTTCAGAGAAGCCTATACAATAGCAGCCCATCTCACTCTCTTCAGTGGCCAAAGGCAATACTGTCCCTGTTGCTGTGTATTCATTTTTTTCTCCCTTCCCTACCTTCCCTACGGAGTTTTTTTTTTTTGTTATGTTTGACTTAGTGATGTCCGCAGCACTGTAATGTATGTGTACACTTTTGTATTGTCTGTATTTAAATAAGTTGGTACTGTGGCTTGATATTTTTTGTCCTCTGCCCATCTGTCTGCAATATCACCCAAGTTTTATTTTCTGAAGTATGCTGTGGCTTCTTAAAGTATGAGACCACAGGGAGACCCTGAAGTAAAAATGAGGTTGAGTAAATATTTAATTGTGGCCGATTAGTGTACATTTTTAGACAATTTTAGAAATTTGCAACAAAGCATTCTTTTTGTCTGTGTAACAGTTTCTGTCATTTGTTACTGTTGATAAACTGTTTATTTGGACAGGGCAAGGAGGACTCATTATTGTATATCTTAGTGCTTAGATTACACTCCAAACATGAGCAAGGCTTTATAAAATAAAGCACTTTGATGACTCACTAGGTAAATCCTTTGTTCCTGTGTTTCGACTATGTTTTTGATCACTTACAGATGAATTTTGGATGCTGAAATGAACCTGTAACCTGTATCGCAAAGAAAAAAAACAAGAAGAAACTTAAGAGTTTTTCATTAGATTTTATCCTGCTTCTTCCATGCTTATTTTAAGTGGCTTGAAACATTTTGCCTTTGTTTTTTGTGCGTAGGCTGTGCTCTGAGAGCAAATACAGAGATCTGTAATTGGCAATTCAATGGACTAAATCCTAATGTTACTATAAAAAAGGAAGGTCTTCCACAATAGTTAATTTAAAGAAAGATTGGCAGAAGTTTGCTAAAGACCTTAAGCCAAACCAGTTATTAAAAAAAACTTTCAGAAATAAGTCAGAGTAATTCTGGAGGTGGCAGGGGGGGATTTTCTGTTCTAGAATTACACGGCTTTGATTGTCAGGGCTTTGACACGATGATACTGCCTGTGCTGCACATCTCAAGCAAATGGCAGAGAAGTGGCCTTTTTCCTTCGTTCTAACTTCTAATTCTCTTAATACACTTTTCTCTTTTGAATTTTTTTGTATTATTGCACTGATGTAGCAAGACAATATTTTCAGCAATATTTAGATCTATAAAATCCACATGATAGAATTAATGAAAATGTAAATATTTCCCATAGGGAAGATTGCTGAGTTGCCATTCTACTAAAAACAGGTGAAGTGATAGGGAGGGGAGAGAATCAGCAATGTCATTACTTACTTAATGATTTCTCTAGTATTAATCTAAACCTGCACTTCACACAGCTGCTCCAGCTGTTTAGGGTTCAGTGTGCCTGTGGTGCTCAAGGAGCGCTGCTCAGCTTACTGGGACGTGTCAGCGACGGTGGCCAGCGAGCACTCTGGCTGGGTCTCAGTGCACGCCTCTCTCACAAGCTACAGCACCCATTGAACAGGCTGCCAAACTCTTGTGCCACTTTTGTAATATGGATATACATGGGCTGTTAGGAGGTAATTTCTCAGTGCCATTTCCCTCGCAGCATAAAATAAAAGCTTCTAATGTACAAAACAAGCAGAATGTGACAGATCTGAAAACCTCCTCCAGTTCTCCTGCTCCAACGAACTACTCAGCAACTGAAGTGTCAGTTGTTGTTTATAACACATAAGTGAGGCTTTCCCTTTCCTCTCTTTCTTCTGGACATTCTCAAATGTAACTTTCTGAAAAGTGTCCTGCATTCAAATTTTTAAGCCAACCCTGTCTTTTGGCACGATGGTTTCATGGAATTACTCCTGCAGTCTTTTACAGCACTGTTCTCTAGTTGTCACTCTGAGTCATCTTCATGCAGGTATGTGGCTAAGATTTACAAGACCCTACTGCTATCTGTGGGCAAACTGCATCCCCCTCATCCCATCTCTGTCAACGCAGGGGCATCCCCAAACTGCAGCTGGTGACGTTTCCCTCCAGCCAGTTCTACACCAATAGGGCCAAATGCCGTTTTGCTCCCTGGAGTTTGTTACAGGGTACGTTGTGTTTGACAGGCTTTGCTGACTTTACCAAGTTGAAGGATCTTGTCTTTAGTACAACCATGTTTATGACAATACATAAGAAAATAGTATCTTTTGTGATGTTTTCTCTCTTCTCACCTGAAAAAAAACCACCCTGAAAACAGTGATTCTATTCAAGGTATAAGATTCAATTGGCTTGTTAATGCAAAGACTGCAGCAAAAGAAAGGTTTAAATTAAAAATTCTTGGAAACAATATTATTATATGTAAACTACATGACCGAAATGTGTAATCTGAAGTTTCTGCTCCCTTTCTTGATCTTACCTCTTCTTTTCCAATGTAATACTAGTTGGCAAGTTCATGCACCAAGTGGAATGATTGCATTCTGCTGTTCTCATCTCCCCACCTTTATCCAGTTTGTCTGTTCTGTATGTGCTGTCCACTGTTTCTTCTCATTTTCTTTCAAAGCTTTCATAAGTGTAATGGAAAAAAATAAAAACAGAGAGCAGTTAACTTAGAAGAGAAATTGGTTTTGTCTCTTCCTTTCCGTCTGGCTTTCTCAAAGGCTGCTCTTGTGTCTGGCACTCAGCACACCTTTACAAAGCAACAGGGCGCAGAAGAGCAGAGGCAGTGCAGCTACACCAGTGCCATCTTTAATGCAGTTTAGACGAGTGTTTACTCCTGCATGAGACAAATCAGAGAGCTAGTTTTATGCTACAGTAAGGGAATGTGCATGAACAAATGACTGAGGAAAAGCTTTAGAAAAGCTTCTTCAAGTGGCAAGGAAGGCTTGTGCGAGATGAAAGACACTGTAACTATAGCCTTCTAACAGCAGTAGAAAATGGCTGGAAAGGACATGAAGAAAGGGTTAATTCTACTGCAGATAAACTTTGGCAAGATTGGTTTAATCTTTTCCAGTGAGGCTAGTTCCACAGCTTCCGTCTGCTCTTTCCTTGCCTCACTGGCTTTATCATTAGAAAGATTTTTTCTAATACCTTGCTTGACTATATTACTGCAATTTAAGTCCATTAATATTTGTTCTCTTCCCTGAGAACAATTTATTCTCTTCCACTTTCAGTTTTTCTTAGTATGATCCTGCTTTCCTGTACTGAACAATGTAAATATTAACTTTTGCACATATTAAATTGAATATCCTCTTTCCTTGTTTAACAAAATAATCAAAACGGTTAAGCCAGAAAGAATGACCTTTCCTTTTTTTTTTGTAATGCATAATTTTTTTAAAGAATATTCACACATTAAATGGTGCTTCTTAATTCTCAGCTACATTTTATAAATGGATTTACATATTTCTAGTTTGAGAATTTCCTAATGGAAATGGATGCATTTACAATCTAATCCAGAAGTTTTGTAATAATTGCCATGTGAACAGAATGTGAATTCAAAATAGGCATGCAGCTACTGCTTACCGGTAGTTGAGTTGCTATAATGGCAATAAAATACTAACTAGTTTTCTTTTTTCCCAAAGAAAATGATATTATGATTTTAGGTTTCCTAATTATATTCCCTGTTCACAGCTTCTAGGCTCATCTCCAAGACGGTGACAGGGCATAAAATAATTGTTTGGTAGCAGGTAATTAAGATAAAAGAAACACTTGTTTGTGAGTTGGCATGAATTCGTTCCTACCTAGTTCTCTGAGTATTTGTACACATTTTAGCTATCACCCAATATGCTTTGAGTTCATAAAGAACTCCTACTTTGTTCCCACTCAGTCTGATTAATTCATACTGACTCATTTTTATTTAGCTATGTGTATCCTATTGGAATAAATGGAATTTGTGAGAACTGTGTGTTTTGAAGAGGTCTGTCACTTTCATGCAAGCCTGGAAAATGATTTAATTCATTACATTTCTTCATTCCTGCTAATTTTACCTTGCCTACGTGTAAGAAGCCCAAGGCTAGAGCACTTTACTTTCTTTTCCTTTTTATATATCTCTAAGTGGATCCATAAAAACATTTAATTATAAGAATTTCGCAATCACTTGTCTCTTTCCAGCATATTTGGCATACAAAGTCAAATGCAAGGGCTAGCTGTGGTTACGGGGCTGCTAAAAATATACTTACCATTCCAGCAACTGAGGATTAAAAGGATCATGTTTGATTCTGGCTGAGAGTCCCATGTTCCAACGACAAGCCTGCTTATTGCAGCAGCTTGGGTTCAAATGACGCCTAGGAGTCTTTTCTGCCCAAGCAGGTCCAATTAGTTAGTGCTGTCTTTAACCAGGCATATCATGCTAAACCGAACTTACAGTCAGCATCAGGGCCCTATTACCCTTTGCACTGTATAATTACATAACAAAAAAATGTTTTCTGTCTTTAAGGGCTTTACTTGATAAGTATTTCCACTAATTTCAGTGGTCAGACTTGAATAGACCTTATACACCTGCTGCATCAAAGACTTTGTATTTGGGTTGGGAGGGGGTGTTAAACTATTAAATTGTACCATGCAGTTATGATCGTCTTTTTATAGGGATACAGTAGACTCTGCTTTTAGTTAAACACTATGATGAACATGTCAGCACTTACTTAATACTGCTCCACTGCTTCAGTTATAGCAAAGCTCTTTGAGGAAGAAAAAATGACACTGATTGATTGATTTGATTATGTTGTAATGTGCTCTAGAACAGAAGTTTCCAAGCTGAGTTTCATGTTTTGCTAGTAGCACCATCTCTGTGCTGATCTGCAGTTTCACTGCAGGATGCAATCGAGTGGGTTGGGATAGAGTCTGTGGCAGGAGCGGGGAAAAGGTATAGGTGGGAAATGAGTGTAGCTTCAAAAGCAGGTTCAGCTGTATCACCCACAGTGGGACTTCTGGAGACCCCAATCTGAATGGAGGGAAACATGCTTTCTGTATAACCTAATGTCACTTAAGGAACTGTAATGTTTGAAATTGCCCCTCTAAACATCCTTGATTTAAGTGCTGTCCTTAAAAAAGTCCTGTTATCACACCTTGCAGCACTTCACCTGTTAGCCACTAATCCGACCAAACCAAAAGGCAGCTCCCTCCTTCCCCTCTTACTGTTTTGCCCTACAGCACCCACAGTACCTTCTGCACTGGTGCTGGAGAGGCTTGGCAATGCTCCCAGGACTGGTGGCCACTGCAGCTCCCCGAGTGTTGGCAGGTGGAAGAAAATAGTTGGTCTTCACCTGTAATTTAGATGCTTTCTGAATGTTTTCTAAACATTTTCTCATGTCCTACGTAGCCTGCTCTCTCCCACAGGCTACTTCATCACTTCCTCAGACACACTCCCCACAACCACGTTGTGCAAAACGTGCACGCAGCTTATGTCTGTGTTTGGATTCTCCTGTTCCTGTCCTTTTCATTTAAAGGTAGAAATATAACTATCTTGTTTTTCCACCAAATTGCAGTTTAGAGGGGATAAAATCACCTAGTTTAGTCCACCATGACTCAATTCATATTAAAAAATAATAATAATACAGAAAGGAAGACTGGGGGGGGGACACTTCCTGCTCCCCCATTTTCTGTCAGTGACCTACCACCCCAACTAGCAGCGAGGGACAAACGTAGGAGAGGCAGAAGACCGCTACTGCGCTCCTACACGATTGCCTTGCCCATGCAGCTCCTCCACACATGATGCCACCTGACAGACCCAGCGCATGCTTCAAGTTCTCACCCTTTCTGGAAGGAAACACAGCTGGGGCTCTGCCATGACCGGTGGTGAGCACCTCTCTTTCTTGCTAGAGGAGCTAATCAAATGGGACTAGTCTGAAATGAGAACTAATTGATCTACGTCTTGGGCAAGCAATAAATTCATGCTACAAATTGCAATAGTAAGCATGCAGGGTAGGGGAAGAGAAGGGCATAAAACAAAAATTTTAACCTTTCCTGAAGCAACAAGTAAGAGTCAGTATTGAGACCAGTAGTCAAATAAAGCTGAGAATGAGAAAGACAAAATAAATAGAGACTGCTGAGAACACGCTACAAGATCCCTGAGCAGGGGCAGGTCTGTTGAATCTGCCTAGGTTTGGCATTAGCTACGGCTGCTCCAAATCCACTGTCAGAGTGGAAAGTCACGGAAATATTTCTGCTCAAGCAGCAGGGAAAAATCTTGGACCATAAAAGTTATGATGCATACAGAAAAGGATAAAATATTATGTTGACAACACCATAGTACCATTTCATAAAACAACAGGGCTTTTTTCACATGAAATAATGTGAAGGGGGCTGTAATGCTTAAGATTAGAAATAAGTAGAGCCAAGCAGAAAGAGAGAAAATGCTGTTCCTAGGGTTAGATCATAAGAGCCAGCTAAAGGGTTTCTTCCTCTGAAGCCTTCAGCATTGCCCCCCTGATGAAACCAGACAGCGAGCTGCTGCCCAGCCAGAGACAGGGGAGCTCTAGCTACGATAGCCCCAGAGAGCAAGTCCCAAGTTCTTCACATTACAACACTGATGTGAAAGGATGTTATTCTCCTAAGATCCTCAGTGAAGCAGTTTCTTCCTTCTCAAGAACTGGGGGTTGGGTTAGGACCCTCAATACAACCTTTGGTTATTAAGCAAAGTTGTAAATGGCCTTCCTGGGGAAGAGGCATCATCCATCTCACCAGTCCAGTAGATGCAACTACTGCTACAGTGAAAGAACAGATCATGGCTGATCTGCTAGAAGACACCCAGTCTGACTTCTGTATGCTGCAGTTGAAGACTCATGCTTTGCACACATGGCTAATTCTGGAATAACAAAACACAAATGTTTTAAAGACAAAATGCTTACCCAAAATGGAGTTACTTATGAACTGAATTTACGAACCTCCAAAGAAGAGCTGGTCTCTCTTACGTTCCTGTGCTGGGGAGCAGGGTTCACTCTACAGACTGACAGCCCGCTCTGTAAAGGTGCAGTGCCCTACCTACCGCTGAGCAACTGAAAACGTATTAGCAAGAATGCCAAGACAGCACCTGCGGCTTTCCTGTCAAACATGGCTTGAAAGAAGCAGGGAAAGAAGGTAGGGAGCTGTCAGTAATCAAATTCCATTACACACTAAAAATAAAAGGAAGCTTTTCCAACAAGACGAGAGGTGGAACAAGTTTCACCCTGGTGAAGATGAGTGTGCATCCTGACCCAGCACAAGAGGCTGGGGACTATCAAACAATGAGCCATGGCCAAGCACAGATGCCCAGAAGGCGAAGGCGGAAGTTGATCTTCAAACACAGCCAACACTTTACACTATTAAAAATCAACACTACCAGTTTAAATTAATCCATGCTTTACAGCGAGCCAATGTAAAGAGTGCATTGGGAATGTAATAGGATCCTGGTAACTCAAGTCAGGGAGTAAATGAGCTGCTGCATTCTGCACAAGCTGCGAGCAAAAGGAGCCCTGCTGAAAGCCCTGCCAGGAGCGACTCACACTAGCTGAGCCACGTTGTCATCAGGGCACATACTGTAGCTCTTGCAAGGCAGCCACAGGCTAAATAAAGACAAGGGCTGTGCTGTAGAATAAAACCCTGCAAGCTGCATCTGAGACACATGCCGAAAAGGAGTAGTCAAGAGGCCAATGTTAACCTGATACGCTGTTTCCAAAATATGTGTCCTCTCATTACATGGAGCTACCAAAGAAGAGAGTCTGAACATGAACTGGCCTCTAGCCTGTTGTAAGACTTTCCAGCTAGTAGAAAACACAATTTCACAGCCATGCTGTAACTGAAGGGCTACATTTCACAGCTGATCCTGGAAATGAAAGGTGGAAAAGTTCAATTAGTTCAAAGCCAAGGATCACATACAAACACCCTTCTGAATATTTTCTAGATTTTTTGACTAATGTTCAGCTTTAAATCTTTCACATGACACAGATATTACCGTGAAGTCACAGCTGGGAAATTAGTTTTAGATGTTTAATCCTAATGGTTTCTTTTCTGTTAAACAAGGTGGTTTTAAACAGACCTGTCATGTAGCTTAATTTTAAGTAAACCACTCACAATAAGTGCTTTAACCCATTCTTGTTTATTCCGCAAATTGAAATGTTACCTTTCCAAACCAATTTACAGACAGAAGTGCACTGCTGTTCTTTAATTGCTATAGTAGAAAAAGTACCCACCTACTTCCCTTGCATTGCCCTCCTCAAATTCACAATCATGTTTGTTTTAACCATGAGTTTTCTAAAGCAATGATTTACAGTGTTAAAAAGTAAACTGTATTATTTCTAAAGCAAGAATTGCACTCTGTCAAGCACCAGCCATTCCTCTGAGCCATTCTACACTTGAGAACACATTCAAGACATCAAAAGAAATCCAGAGGCATTTGAAATATCTTCTAACTTACAAAACAACTTACAACAAATATGTTAAGTTAGAAATTAAAATTTGATCCAAAGCCCAGGAAAGGTTCCATCTAAATACAATAGGTATTGAATCAGACCCTTCAAGCGTAACATTTTCATTATCCGTTACTCACACCAATTAGTCCTTGTGAAACTAAAAGGGCGTTGCTATTTTAACAGTGCCAGCATATGAACTCATATTTCCTATCTTTCTTATCATGGATGTGGATATATCATGGTAAAAGTACTTATATTGCTAACACATATTCCAGTATTTATTTGGGATCCTTAATGAAGTACACTCTGCTTTGCACTAGAATAACAAATTTGATTGTCTCTGTACTAAAGGTTTTGCAGCATAATTACACCCGTAAAAGTAGAGTCAAATCACTTACCAAAAGGTTTACTGGGTACAACTGTATTAAGTGTAATCACTTAGCAATCAATCACATATTTGGACAGGCCTCTTGAACAGTATCTTCAGCCCCATTTGCCTAATGCTCCCATAGTACTTAACAGCCAGCTCAGACATCCCTTCAACTGTCAAAGAAATTCCCACAGACCAGATGAGAGCAGAACAAATCAAGCTCCAACACACACAATATGTGCTAGCTCTCCTACAGTGTAATTAGTCCCATACAGCTTCTCTATTCAACAGGATAACTTGTTACCTTAACTTAATAAGGGAGAGAAGTCTGATACTGTCTGTATTAGATCTTCTTCTCAATTCCAGAATAAAGCGTTTTAAATACATAATTTAAAACACAAACATGAACATTTCAACTTTGAATGCACTGAAGCAATGTATTAAGGTGATGCATTTCAGCTTGGATTGCTCTAAATACTTCAATGAGGAGTAAGACACGGCAGAAGCTTGGTTTAAAGCCAGACAAAAACTTCAATGAAATCAAAACATGGAAAGCATACTTTTCACAAATGTGAAAGTATAAAACCAATTTTGCTCACAGCTTTTTCAACATTACTCATTTTTGATTGAGAAAGAAATACCACATAATCAGATCAAAGAATTTTTATTGAAAAAAACTGGAGGGTGGATCTCAACCCTGGCAATGTACATGGTGGTTTACACCACTGAAGAGCCTATCTGTAATGTAGACCTATGTCAGTGCATTCCTCCTACAGCTTTCAATGCAGCAAAACATTTAACACCTTGCCCTGGTGTTCTGCTGAATCTGTTCTGCTCTCTTGCTCTGGTAAAGATGGAGGGAGTATCAGAATAATAATGTACATTTGCAGTAATGAAAAGAAATTGGAGCAAGAGTCTCTACAGTTCTAAGTACTAAACTTTTTAACCCCCAGAGCCACACCATACAATAAACTAAGTATGTGGGAGGTGAACACAAGAGAAATGAAGGGTGACAGCTGTTAATTCACTTTGACGATATACACCAATGGCTGTTGCTAGAGTAGAATGGTGTCAATTCACATTTTTGCAGCTACAGCACTCCTCTTTATTCAAGCAACACATGATACGCAATTATCCTGCAAAGGTCACGAAGTCAGCTATCCCTTTCATCTTGTTCACATCAATTAGAAAAATATGCCCAAGTTCACTGAGGTTCTTTTTACGCTTTTTATGGTAGTTAAGGGACCGATTCCTGACTCCAGAAGCTCACAGCCTACTATCATGTCCTCAGGGGAGACTGCAAACAGAAAGAAGGAAGTAGGAAGCTGTTCTGGAAACAGAGTGAAAAAATAAGAGATACATTTGGTGCAGGATCCAAGGAAGTATTAGCAAACATACCCCTGGAAGTCAGTCATTCTAGGCAGAAATGATGATGGGAAAGAAAAAGGATGGTAGTGGAGTGACTTGTCCAGGAAGCAGCAATTTCACCACCCACAATCAGGCGTTTGTAGGGCAGAAACACCAATTGTGCTGCTCCTGGGATAGCTACCCGCTATTGCGCATGCCACGTCCATCCACAGCAGCAGTATTAGCTGTCAATGCATATTTCCAAACGTGGTGACACTCCTTCTGCCCTCTTGCTTTTGTTCATGCTTTAGCCTGGTAATTAGTGCCAATCTCCTTCAGTGTTTTGTTAGGAGTCCACCCTCAAATCCCCGCCTGTCCTCTGCCAGGCTGTTTTCCCTAGCTTTTCCTGAGCTGCTCTTTATACAAGATGTGTATTTATACACATAAAATAAGAATCTGAAAATGTATAACCCATTGAGCTCTGGAGGACAGCACGAGATCCAAGCATTTCTTGGCATGTAATTTGAAGTACAATGTTCAAAACCATACATACACGCTTGCAGAAAAGTGAACACATATTTAGCTCTATAACGTTAACATCAAAATTTCAAGTTTCCTTTTCCCATCACTATGCTTGGCTGTAAAACAGAGACCCTGAATGGGAACACGGCGCATCAGATCCTCCCATGCCATTTTAGGTTATCATTTCATCAAGAGAGAAATCCTCTTAAAATTAAAAATAGCCTCAGGGTTCAAGACTATGCAGCAAAATGATTCCCAATCAGATAAAAAAAAATCCATTACATAGCTGATTTATTAGAACAGGCAAAACACAAGCAGAGTGAGACTGCAGCGCACTGGCTTTCCCAAGGAGAACTAGCTCCAAACAGGACTCAGACCTGCCCACCCCAAACAGGCCCCTGACCATGCTGACAGCTCCAGGCTCTGCACTCCAGCATTGTCATACCAGCATACAGGAAGGCAATGCAAAGCCATACTGAAAAAAACACCTATGGTTATTTCTTTCTGACTTTATACAGCCTGTTAATCTCTCTACAGGAGTTTGCATTTTCTATGTAAAGCATACAAGTTTCAGTTCAGCAAGCCCCAGTTTCACTTTGAGGAACAACAAACAAGCCTGAAGCCTCCCCAGCTGCCGGAAGATGCTGACTTGCTCCACAACATCTGCACTGAGCCACCCTAGTCCACATTTCCCCAAACATGTCTTCTTTTTCCAGCTACTTGACATTCAGAAATCCAGTGTATTTCTAAAGTTCTTCCCCAAATCAACTACACATGCAGAGTAAGTCAAGACATTGCCTGGAAGCTTCAAATTTGCCATTCATACACTGCACAGCTGATTCACACATTCACAGTAAGTCCGAAACACCCCCCGAGTGCCAAATTTATTGCACATTTACAGCAAATCCAACACTTCCCAGAAGCCTCAGGCTCATTGTACATGCTACGCACAGTAAAAGTGTAGAGATTTCTGTCTGGGAAATCCCCTGCACACAAAAAATGGTGTGGTAACCTTCACTCAGCGGCTAAACGAAACACATAGTGGCAGCTGCTTTGCTGACGGTGTTGGGCCTGGCAGACACAAGGAGAATAATCCGTATTCTAAAATGTAATATGAAACAAAACAAGGAATAATACCTCCTTTCACTTACTTCTTTAGCTATTCTGCACGAAGGTGCATTGATTGAAATCACTTTGATTTCACTTACAGTTTCAGTTTGACTAAAAGCAGAAATCCATGATTTAGAATCTACCAACCTTCATGGGCTTGTTTGTATTTTTTAGTTATCTTCCCAGAGGAAAGAATTCTCACTGACTGGCATAAAACCATTGAAATTAAATACAGATGTTTAATTAGGTGTGTTTCTTCCACTTGGCTATCAAGAATGATATTCTATCATTATGAATTTAGGACTTTATTTTAGGACTTTTATAATATTAACATAATTGTTCAGATTGTTAATAAAAATGTATTTCATCATAACTCATGGTAATGGTACATCAGCAGACAACTGTGGTTTTGCTCAGATTTGTGTTTATCTGCACAAGAAGTTTACCATACAAGATTAACCGTCTTTATTAAAACTACCTTGCAGCCTTTCTCCTCACTTCTGCAGTTACAAAAATCTATGCTTGAAGATGCAACTCTTGAGAATGCTGTGTAATTGAAAATGGAGCATGAAAGTGAAACAACTTACGATTTCAGTTTAAAAGAAATGCATATAATTAAAGCAAAAAGGTTTTCTGCACAACAGAGACTGAAATTCCTGACATCTTGAAAATGTAAATACTCTCAGTCATTAAGCTACAAACTCTCAGCATTTGCTAAAAATGATACAGATATTCAATACTGTGCCACATTTCTAAAGCTTCAACCCAGTAATCTATGAAACATGCTCTTCCCCCATTTTGCATATAAAACTTTTTTTTCAGGTAATATATACAGGTCTATTCACTGATCATATCTAAATTGTTTTTGAATGAGTATGTTTTAACATAGATTATCACATGTGATAGTAAGTAGATTTTGAAACCATCTGGTAATTAAATTTCTTAAAGTCTTATTTTGTGAAAACAGATCAAAATTGGTTTAAAAGCTGAACTATGAGACAGGGTTATACTGCTTTTCCTGTAAGGAAATAATTTTCAATCTACATCTTCTAAAGAAATGCCTTTAGGACTACGATGGTGTTTCATTTTTTTTCTCAAAATTTCTATTATTGGGGAAAAATAGAACACAGAGACAAAAATATTTTCATTGACTCCCACAAGTCTTTTATTAGACTCAAGAGGCAAAGAAAACACGTAACAGCTGGAATTCTGATGGTAAGAGGCAACTAGAATTATTTTTATCTGTTTCCCCTCTACACCTCCACTAAATATCTTCAGCCCCTCATTAAGTCATATGTCAACTTGGGGAGATAGTCTTTTTCTCCAAACTCTTCCTGACAATGCATTAATCCCCCAGCTCATTTCTGCAGCATAGCTTTTTTCTCTCATGCTTAACCTTCTGTGAGAAGGATTTCACCTTTTTTGCCCAAAGTAATATGTTCACACACACACACACACACCCCTTTGTTTTTTAATTCATCATTAAAATGGTATTCTATGCTTCAACCAGGTTGATCTAAAGTGTGCACCACAGACATTACCTCATCTGTGTAGCATATGCAGTTGAGTACATGCAATCATCTCCTTTATGTGACAATCTCTTCAAGATTGCAAATTATCATTTCCCTATCAGAAACATGAAAGCATTTTTCACATTATGTAGAGGATGATGGGAAATAAAGGCACCATCAAAACTTGCATTATCTTTAAAAGACAATGATACGGGCTAAAAAAAAAAACCACAAACATATGTTCTTGTTCACATGGAGTAAACCACAGTGTCATTTGGTTTTATGAAGAAATTAAGATTTTTTTGTGTGTGTGCAGTTTCTTTTTTTGTTGTTGTAAAATGTTAAAAACTACAAACTTGTATCTGTGGCCTAGCTGACAGATATACCAGTACAGCATAAGGGATAACAATTTAAAAAAAAAAGATTTATGCAACCTGCAATCTATGCACACAATGGTTGTTCAAACATATCTGCTTGGTCCATTACTAGAAAAGTCAAACCTGCATTGAAGAAATATATTTTTAGTGCTTCATGTTTTGGCACAAATTATTTATGACTCAGGATAGCTTGAAAATGATTTCCATAAGCAGCTTGCTTTTCTTCTTTCTTTTCATTATTTTTTCCCCTAAGTGCTGGAGCTCCCTATAGTCCATCTGTACACTCCTTTACTTGTTCTGCTAGTGATACTCAGTTCAGTTTCTTTAATGTATATAATCTATGTCTATCTAAATTTCATGTATTTAGTACTGCTAAGTTTTAATCATTTAAGGCTCAATCCCTATTCAGGTCAGTAAATTCTTCTGGATTTCCAAAAGGAACGTATCAGGTCACTCAAAAAAAGAGCATTGTCTAGATTGCCTAAACCTGTAGTCATTACACTTTCCTGTACAGGCATACCTCAGAGATATTGCAAGTTCGGTTCCAGACCACCGCAAAAAAGCAAATATCACAATAAAGCAAGTCACACAAATTTTTTGGTTTCCCAATGCATATAAAAGTTATGTTTACACTATACTGTTGTCTGTTAAGTGTGCAATAGCATTATGTCTAAAAAAACAATATACATACATTAAAAAATACTTTATTGCTAAAAAATGCTAAGCCTCATCTGAGCCTTCAGCAAGTCGTAATCTTTTGCTGATGGAGGGTCTTGCCTCGATGTTGATGGCTGCTGACTGATCAGGGTGGTGGTTGCTGAAGGTTGGGGTGGCTGTGGCAATTTCTTAAAATAAGACACCAGTGAAGTTTGCCGCATCGATTGATTCTTCCTTTCACGAAGGATTTCTCTGTGATGCTGTTTGATAGCATTTTACCCACAATAGAACTTCTTTCAAAATTGGAGTCAATCCTCTCAAACCCTGCCGCTGCTTTATCAACTAAGTTTATGTAAAATTCTAAATCCATTGTTGTCGTTTCAACAATGTTCACAGCATCTTCACCAGGAGTAGATTCCATCTCAAGAAACCACCTTCTTTGCTCATCCATAAGAGCAACTCCTCATCCAGTAAAATTTTATCATGAGATTGCAGCAATTCAGTCACATCTTCAGGCTCCCCTTCTAATTCTAGTTCTCTTGCTATTTCCACCACATCTGCAGTTACTTCCTCCACTGAAGTCTTGAACCCTTCAAAGTCATCCATGAGGGCTGAAATCAATTTCTTCCAAATTCCTGTTAATGTTGATATTTTGACCTCCTCCCATGAATCACAGATGTTCTTAATGGCATCTAGAATGGTGAATCCTTTCCAGAAGGTTTTCAATTTACTTTGCCCAGATCCATCAGAGGAATCACTGTCTATGGCAGCTATACCCTTACAAAATGTATTTCTTAAATAATAAGACTTGAAAGTCGAAATTACTCCTTGATCCATGGGCTGCAGAATGGATGTTGTGTTAGCAGGCATGAAAACAACATTAATCTCGTTGTACATCTCCATCAGAGCTCTTGGGTCACCAGGTACATTGTCAATGAACAGTAATATTTTGAAAGGAATCTTTTTTTCTGAGCAGTAGGTCTCAACAGTGGACTTAAAATATTCAGTAAACCATGTTGTAAACAGATGTGCTGTCATCCAGGCTTTGTTGTTCCATTTACAGAGCACAGGCAGAGTAGATGTAGCATAATTCTTAAGGGCCCTAGGATTTTCGGAATGGTAAGTGAGCACTGGCTTCAACTTAAAGTCACCAGCTGCACTGGCCCCTAACAAGAGAGTCAGCCTGTCCTTTGAAGCCAGGCATTGACTTCTCCTGTCTAGTTATGAAAGTCCTAGGTGGCATCTTCTTCCAATAGAAAGCTGTTTCGTCTACACTGAAAATCTGTTGTTTAGTGTAGCAAACTTCATCAATTATCTTAGCTAGATCTTCTGGATAACTTGCTGCAGCTTCTACATCAGCACTTGTTGCTTCACCTTGCACTTTTATGTTATGGAAATGGCATCTTTCCTTAAACCTCATGAACCAACTTCTGCTAGCTTCAAACTCTTCTTCTGCAGCTTCCTCACCTCTCTCAGCCTTCATAGAATTGAGGAGAGTTAGGGCCGTGCTCTGGATGAGGCTTTGGCTTAAGGGAATGTTGTGGCTGGTTTGATCTTCTATCCAGATCACTGAAACTTTCTCCATATCCGCAATAAGGCTGTTTCACTTTCTTATCATTTGTGTGTTCACTGGAGTAGCACTTTGAATTTCCTTCAAGAACTTTTCCTTTGCATTCACAATTTGGCCAACTGTTTGGTACAAGAGGCCAAGCTTTTGGCCTGTCTTGGCTTTCAACATGCCTTCCTCACTAAGCTTCATCATTTCTAGCTTCTGATTTAAAGTGAGAGATGTGCAACTATTCCTTTCACTTGAACACTTAGAGGCCACTGTAGGGTTATTAATTGACCTAATTTCAATATTGTTGTGTCTCAGGGAATAGGGAGGCCTGAGGAGAGGGAGAGAGACAGCAGAACAGCCGGTCAGTGGAGCAGTCAGAACACCCACAACATTTATTGATTAAGTTTGCCATCTTATATGGGCACGGTTCATGGCACCCCAAAACAATTACAATAGTAACATCAAAGATCACTGATCACAGATCACCATAACAAATATAATAATAAAGTTTGAAATATTGCAAGAATTACCAAAATGTGACAGAGACATGAAGTGAGCACATGCTGTTGGAAAAAATGGCACCGACAGACTTGCTTGACACAGGGTTGTCACAAACCTTCAGTTTGTAAAAAACGCAATATCTGCGAAGCACAATAAAGCAAAGTGCAATAGTATGCCTGTATGTCATATTATTTAAAGAAAGCTTCACAAAGAATATAAACAGCTGGGTACATTTTCATTTCCATCTTTTGAGAAAGGAAAAAAATGATGTATTTGCAATGTTCAGATATGATTTTGCTATCTAGAAAATGACATACACTAAATAAAAGCATCTTCAAACCCAAATATATAATACTTCAAAATCTCCTGATCTAACCAATCAGTTCTGCATCTATAGTCCACCTCTCTGCTCACAACACAATTGCATCTGGACCATGATGTTTAATAGCCCTCAGTGGACCTCCCATCCCCTGAATCCATTCATACCTTTGCCCTCCACAAGTGTTGCACATATTCTGATACTTCTCTCTCACTGCAGTCCTAGAAACCTGAATTAAGCTGTATTGGAATAAACCTCCGAGGTTTGAATAGTGTGTTTTGAGGATTATAACAGTCAATATCTCAGAGCAGAAAAAAATATCCCTCTAATAGAGCAAAATGGAAGAAATCACCACACCAAAAAAGGAAAAGAAACTTCTGTCTTTACGGTTTATGCTAATGAAACTTTTTGATCACTTTAAACATAAATTGGAAAAAGTCTGGGGAAAAAAATCCATGCACCTTCCCATCTAACTGATTGTATCTTTTCCTTCAAACCATTTGTGTCAAAACTCCAAATACAACAAAGAACTGACCTTAAGGCTGATCTCCATCATCTCTCTTTTTATATTGGTTTTAAGTTTGACTAGATCTAGTCAGCATACAATATGCAGCACCAAAGCTCAAGAAAAGGAAAAAATATCTTCATTAAATATAGACAACACCTATATTACTTAATAGGAGACATAAAACTACATCCCTGATAGTAAAAGATAATTCACATAGTATTTCCAGGACTACGTGTTAACAAAATCAAAGGAACAGTGCAAAATATAAAAATGTTTCTTTAAATAGTAAAATGTAGATTAGAAAAGAGAGTTACTATGTATTTAAACCTCGGAGTTCATTAATTCTAATATTTCACTGAGGACAAGAAGAAATTGTGGGAGGGCAAGTACAGGGATACTGGAATGTTAAGGAAACAACACCCATGCCAAATATCAAGAAATTATGACAACATTGCACTACTTCATTTCCAACACAAAACTGCCTCTGAACTCTATATTTCTGCATCTGAGAGAAGCAGAATAAAGGCAAGAATTTTCTACCAAGCCTGTTCAGTTGTGCAGATATAGTACGTGAACTCCGTAAACATACACAAATGAAACAGAAACATGCAGACAACTACAACTAAGAGTATTGTTAAGACACAATTTCGCTTCTGCAGAAAATAAAATATTTATCATCACCACAGGTGGTAAAACAGTTTGTTTTACAGGTGCTCTCAAGCATTTCTATTAAATCTACAAAAGGAGCAGGTTTTGATACCAGTTCTACCTGAACTCAAAGAAATGACTGAAACACAAAACTTTTTAGTAGACAGAGTCACAGACTCCCTTTTCTTTGGATGATTGTCCTTTGCCAAACTTTTCGAAATGCAGACAGCTGTTCTGGACACCGGTATTACCAAGAGGTTGATAGGAACAGAAAGGGATCTAAAATGCATGGCTGTGAATGTTACAATTGGAGTTGATGTCAAAGAAATTCAACTGTCTTTCTCCAAATCCTCAAATTTGCATTGTGCATTCTACTATGCCCAAAGAAAAAGCAGATATTCTGGGGAAAACTTGGGGGCACCAACTCAAAAGTAAGCCAGATCTGACTGAGAAGGCCCAGAAGTCCTAAATCAACCAACAAACAAGAGCTCCAGTCTCCAGATGCTCTTCCTCTTTTCATTTCCTCTCTGAATTGTTCTTTAACATCTGTGTTTCCTTTTAAACAGCATGGTACAATCCAGAAGCATTTGTAAAATGTGTTGGTTTATACTGGAGTAGACTGCTATTAGATAAAAATGGTAGAATTGAGGGTTTATGCAGAAGCATATATGGCATAATACGGCAGAGCAAACCTCCAGAAGGCAACATCTCCTTTTCATGTTCTCTCTGCAGCATCTCCCAGCACTTACACATGCTTGCCTCTGGTGAAAGTCTACCTCAGTTGTTGCTGTTTCATATTTTCCTTCTTTCAGCTGTAAGACGGCCTGAAGAGCAACACATCTGCTGAGGAAATGAGATTTCTAAAAGCTTGCTATTCAGTTACACATTTTTTCAAATCAAGTGTCCCCACCTTTAAATTCATTTTCAAAGTCAATGAGCTTTCAATTGCTTGTTGACATACGGCTGAACACTCGGAAGGCAGAATTAACCAGGAAGACAACAACCAGGGGCTACCTTAACTATAGAGCAGTATTAAAAACGAAGTACGTACAGGAAAAGTCATAGGGAAACTGTACAAAAGCCTGCTGTTCATATCTCCTCCTAGTCCCATCTCATTAATTGCTACTTTTCCTGGTTACAGAGCAGATTTTTCTGCTGCTCAAATGTACGGCATTGTGTCATCTGCATATGCAAACTGACATATGAACAATGAACTAGTTGCACTGTTCCTTGAAGAGCAACATTGTAAAGGATTTATGATATGTATATGGCAAGAGGCATGGAGGGGAGTAAGTAGAAATGGACATAAAAAATAGCTCATGATGTTCTTCATATTGTTTTTCTGATCAATAAGCATTCACATAGCTTTTGGGGAGAAATTATTTAACATATTAGTGGATTACTTACACTGATTTGGGGAAAAGAATAGGATTAAGTATCTGTGCAACTCTGATTTGCCTCCAGATGCATACATATTTATCAGACTTTAATATACAATCTCTGATAACATGATCACATACTGCTCTTCCACATGACCTCTACCTTCTTCAGTGCAGGCAGCACTAAATTCCGTTAACAGAAACTTAGCATTTTGTTTTCTCCCTGTTACTCAAGGTATAACCCAAGACTTCATTTGTTATATGCTATTAAAACTCTAGTATCAAAACAAGAATCTCATATTTCCTTATGGGCATTCATCGCTGTATCAGAATGCTTCACTAATTTTTTTTTCCTCTTAGGCTAGGAGATTGTAGAGAGCATTTTTACTCCCATTTTACAGACCATGAACTGGAGACAGACTAAGGGAAAAAATAAATACTAATTTGAGATGCCAAGAGCCTGATTTTTTCAAAGTATTTGACATAATATAGGACTTCACAGATTCAAAGCACAGCTCTCATTACAACAGCTTCGCTTTTGAGTGACTAGTGTTCCCCCAAGTCTTACTTCACAAACATGAAAACAGTGATTACGTAGATTTAAGTAATCTGCCCAGCAACACACAGAGCTCTGTAGCAAAGGCAAGGATAGAATCCAGCTCTCCAAAACATTATTCAACTGCCTTAATCATTAAATAATGGTTTTAGCACCTCTAAAGCAAATGAAGAAATTGGACTGCAGACCATTGCCCCTTTCACTGTATATCATTGCTTAATCCCTAGAATAGGTTCCTCACTCAATGAGACTCATGGAAAATGTCATATATCAACATGTGATCAAAGGCCACATACAGAGAATAACCCAAAAAATGGCCAACTAATATCCTGCACAGTTAGCCTCATTTCTGAGGTTACTTAGTTTTTCCACTGCTTTGCTTCACAGTTTTAGTAATACTCTTTCAAACACTGTTTATGCATGGTTATACATGATTTACACATTAAGTCTTTTACGTTAAAAACACAAGATGAAAAAAAACAGAAATTGTATCAGAGTGGCGACCCACAAGGCTCACCACTGCAGCTGAGATCCTTAAACCCACCACAAACACATCCGCCACTTGAGGTAAGAAAGTGACTGACAGCAAGAGTAGGCTGTTATATCCACATGGACCAACACTGGAAAGGAACGAGAGGCACCAATGAACTCAGCTAACCGCTAATTGTAAAACAAGGGTGAGATTTAGGAACCCTAGCTCCCATCCCTGCTTTGAACAGAAGTGTCATCTAATGAATGCACACTTCCTCCCTTTCTGCTCAAGTTTGCCCCCTTTCTGCCCTTCCCTCCACAGTGTGTTCCAGGCCCAGGCCCGTATTTCCCACCCACAGCCCTTGGTCTCAGCTCAAGCTTTTCAACAAAAACCCTTTGCCTGGACTGCCCCAATTCCCTGGGCAACACTGGAAAATTCCAAATTGTGCTTCTGTATTTTAAGACATAGAAAAACACCTAGGAAACTATGAACCATTTGGCCTGACACCAGCAGACAGCTGAGTAGAAACCAGAAGTCAGCTGCACTGGTACAGTACAGTTGGACCTCTCCCAGGCATCTGACTCAATACCACGTAACAACTGAAACTTGCTTTTTGTGAAGTTAATAAGGCAGTCATTAAGCAGACTAAAAACCACCTTACTGACAAATAGCAAAACATAAGATGTAGTTTAATGAGCAAATGTCTGTTTCGGACTCTTTCCTGAGTGAACGTTCTGGGACTAGTTCTCAATCTATTGCTTTTTAATGTATTTATCAATGATCTACATCATGTCTTAAGATCTTGGTCAGTACAGTCTGCAGAAGGCACTAAGAGCAAAGAGTGCAGAAAGTAATGAAGATAACATGCTATTCTTATGAACTGTCTTAAATGGTCACAGCCTTACAAGATGTTTCAGAACAGTCAAATGGTAATCAGAAATGCAGGTAACGTCAGAAGGATGGAAGACTACTTTGAAAATCAGTTTCTCAGTGGGAAGCAGAAGTGTCGATGTGAATAAGCACCAGAGCACAAGCTTGTGGCACAAGGTCCAAATGGGAATACTGAGTGAATTTATTTTGCCTCAGTACAGCGCATTCCTAAGACCATTACCGTGTTCATTCCCGATGTCCACTTGTCAAAATTCTCTCATTTTCCTTACAGAGAGTTCCACAAAAGTGATAAAAATTTGGAAAACAATTCATAAAAGTTTGAGCCAAAGAACAAATGCACAGATAGGCTGGGCTGGATAGCTGTTGTCCTTTTTGATCTTGGAGTTGGTTTTCAACCCAGTTCCTTTATGGATACTGGCCAGGCTCATAAGTTTTGCAGCTTCCCATTAAGACAGCTATTATTTTTTCAAGTTTTGTGTTTAAGCTTTCAGCCACTAAGTACAGGAGTCATAAAGAAAAGATTTCTCCACGCACACAGATGTAATAATTTGGCTTCTGATCTTAGGAAAAGATACGGATGTCATTTTTAGCTTCGTTTCCTAAGGAAACAAAGACGCACAGGCACCATGTGTCTGTGTAAGTGTATGACCCGGTAAACCTTCAAATTCTCTGGCCAACTTCAACCAAATTTGACAGAGTACGGATTTCTTGGAGCTACAAAACTGCTACATATTTTCATAGAAACAGGTGTTCACATATAGAAGGGGGACTCCATAAGCACCCTGCACAAGGGAAAGTTGTAGTATGATCCTTCAAAATATTAGGCACTGAACAAGGCACAACATGAGTATCCCATTCATAGCAAAGCTTCACTGAGGGCTCATAATCAATCACGAAACACAAAGCTGTAGAAAGTGCTGGAACTGGTAAAGTCAGATTAACAGAATTATTTGTTTTGGTTTTCCTCAGAAATACCAGAGATTGGCCACAGCTGTAGAAAGGTGCTGACAGAACAGAACCAAGGTGGAACAAAGAATCCCCTCAGGTCTCTGCCTAGTGCAGCTGCTCAAACGCTTACAGTTACACAGCTTGCCAGATTTGGGGTAAGATATTTCTTTCAAGTCAGAGGGTAGAGACCTTGGGGAAGGTTAATCTTCCTCTGCGTTCGAAGCTACAATTCACCTGCAGGAATCACCAATGCATACCTTCTCTAATCAGTTCCCTGTCATCACAGGAACCTTTCTAGTTTAAAAACAGATTTTAGGTATCTCCATCTCCTACAAGTACTTGGCAGTTTCTTCTCTATTTCACTAGTTTACTACTTAAAATTTAGCCACCTAAATATGTGAAATCTCTACCAACTGAAATGTATCATTCTGTTGTAAAATATTACAGAAATGATAGATAGATGGAAGTTTCCTATTATTGGACTAGGAGAATAAATTATTCAAATTACCGTACTGGCACAAACATTATTTTTTAGGTAATATTTAATGAACTTCTTTAATGAATTGGCTTTGTGGGAAACTATCTGAATGACACTTTTAGGATATTTATTTGACCACTAATCTGCAAACAACACTAGTACCAAACAAAAACAAAAGTAGGAGGTTAACTTTGTCTTAATATTTGTCTTAATAATTTTTTTAAACTCTATCAAATGTTACACTAAATTCTATTAAACTATTAACAGCATTTGCCAGCAGGTCTGGAAACACCATTTTCCCACTTACTCTTTCTTTTCTTCTTTATTCCCAAGGATAAATATTAACCTTACACAAGAGCAAGAAATCCTTATATTTTACTATTATTTAAAATTTTCAGTGATTTTCTCTTGTCAATTTTTCTTTTCCTAGAAACCATCAAAAAATCTCTATTTTCAGTTCTGATCCATCCAGAGAAATATTAGTTAAAGGCTTCTACAACCTATCACATTATATAGAAAAAGCAAGCTCTCAAGCAACAGCAAGCTCATTTACCTAGCTGTACTTTAGGCACTGATGATAGACTCTTGAGAACAAAAAGTTTCTAAAGTTAATTTATCAGTTCTAAGACCATAAAACAGTCTCTTAACACACGTGTTTAATATTGCATGATAACTTTCCATTTAAATAAAAATGGTTTTGCTTGGAAAAATATAACATTTTGAACTGGTGAAGAGTTCTTTATACGCAAGCAAAGCTTTTTGGTTTTTAATTGTGGGAAAAACATTGTCAAAACTATGAACTACAGCATTGGTATAATCTTATAGTATTTCTGAAATATACAATCATCACAGCAAGTACATATCTCTTTAAATATTTTAAGTGGAAAAAACCTCTAGGGGAATAAGTAGGACAAACATGTTTACAATTATTCAGCACTATATATTGTTGAACTCGTGATATCAGCTGTACAAGGTATTTCTGCAGAAAAAACAAGATACCATTAGAATGACCACATCTATGTCCACACAGAAAGCAGGCACAAATCCCTCCCACTGCTGTATCAGAATAGGTGAGAAGGATGTGTTCTTCACAGCTGAATGTAAGAAAAATACACCAAAAGTAACATGGAATATATTCAGCTTCCAAACTAACATACTTCAAAGTACTGTTTATCAGCAGAAGGGATTATAATCAACAATAACTATTTTATATTCAGTGCTTTTTAACATTTTTTTTAAAGGGGAAATGAACCTATTCCCTCAAATTCTTAGTGCTGGGTGTTTACCAAATCCCACTGCATCGTGTTTTCCTTTTGACAAGCAGAGGAACAAATGCTGTGTTACAGGATGTCAGCAGTTCTATTTCTAATGTGACACGGGGCTTCTTGACAGGCCTTGCTGTCAGTTTGCATTGGTGGCTGTGGAGCTGCAGCTCGGTTTATCACCGGCTTCAGTTGCTGGAAGAACTGCACTGCGTTGATTAAGCATGTTGTCTGTCTGCACCGGCTGACCCATACTTCAAGTCCCACTCCAATGTGACAGTTGCTAGCACATCTGCAGTGGCACCACCTTGTGCTACACCAGGTGAGGCCAAAGGATCGCCTAGATGGCAGAGTGCCTTGAAAGACCTACTGCCACCAGAAGTGAAGATGTTATTCCAATACGTATCACTCTTTTGATTGGCAATGAACTAACGCACCAAACCAGCATTAAAGACCACCGTATCTTTATAAGGATGAGTCATCGACCCAGGACTTGATGAATTTCTGTCATTAAACATCCCACGTTAGTTTTTTGTTAGGGAAGGCAAGTTAACAGCATCTAATTATTCTGGCCCAACTGCAACTCTAGTAATGACATTGTGCCCCCTGCAGTTTCAACTGGATACAGTACTTCTCCTGGCTTCCTGTTCTAAGTTGATATAAAACAGGGCATTGTTACAACAACAGCTTTTTTCAACCCAAAGAAAGCGTGGGTTGAGATTTCAGGATGCACATCAGCACATCTAGTAATGGCTAGCTTCTGGCAATGAAGATGGTACAAATGCTTGGGCAGAATGGATCTCTGCATCTCATTAACTGTTTTTCATTGCTTGGGAAGGTACTCAAGGGAAAGTCACTACCAGTGCAGAAAATACATTTTCGGGGAAAGTGTCCTCTTTTCTTTAGGAGCTCACCCTCACTCCTTGCCCTGCTACTGAGAAGGCCAGAGAGGCTTGCTTGCTGTTCGCATATTGTTAGAACAATGCCAGGCACTACAGAAGCAGCACCACTCCTCATCCATCCTGGTGCGTGCCTCAGCAGGTTTTGA
Organism: Apteryx mantelli; assembly: GCF_036417845.1. Taxonomy (NCBI): domain Eukaryota; kingdom Metazoa; phylum Chordata; class Aves; order Apterygiformes; family Apterygidae; genus Apteryx; species Apteryx mantelli. The sequence continues at coordinate 149,628,088 of NC_089979.1, read as the reverse complement.
TGTTGCTACCTAGGCAAAGTCTGACTTAAGGGCAAGGGCGATGATACTTGCACAGTGATGCTTTCTAATGAAACTCTATTTGCTAATAAATAATATCTACAAATTCATAGATGGAATGCTACCAGCAGTATAAGTACCATACCAAATCACTTTTCCCCCCATAGTTAAGCACAAGTTTACAGCAATTCTAAATTATTAATACAAATAATGCTATTAATACAAATAATATACAAAGCAAATAATATCTCTGCAGAATGATTGTGAACTAGTGATAACACAAGCTATAGTGACTATACCTATTCCTAAAAGACTAAGATCTAATCCAAAAGTAATATCAAACTTCCCTATTAAATATTGTTTCCATAACATGAAACACTTTTCTGGATAAAGCTCTGACAGCATGTTAACCCATTTACACAAATATAGTTTCCTACTCATAGGTGGTAATTATCACATCTGTGATTGCTACGGAAATTGGAATTTAAAACAAAATTTGGTTTACCTAAAACAGTCATAGTATCTGCAGGCTTGAGGAAACAGCTGCTGTAGCACCTATGGCTCACCAAATCTGTACTGACCTTGGCTTAATTTAAGGAGTCATAGAAGTGGACCACCACCCCCGCCAAGTGAAATGCTGACTCTCATGGAGTCAGTGGAAAATTCCCATTAACTTCAATAGGGCCAGAATGTCATCTCTGCCACTTTAGTTTAAAAAAAAAAAGTTTGGGAGAGGGAACTAAGGGAACTAACAGGCTATGCACTGAAAAATATTACAGTGTATAGTATTATTTTGAGTTCTACAGAATAGCTAACACTCCTAGCAACTTTCAAAATACCTCTTAGTTTTTAAACAATTTGGCTGCTTAGGATAACAGCAAAGAGTGAAGAGAGAAACAGGTAGTTCTTCATTCCCACGTGATTACTTTAAGATCAGATCTGTTGTTTTCATGTTCAAGTGGGGGCTCTCTAGTGTCTCGCTTAATTTCCCTGTGGGTCTTTCTCTGGTCTTCCCACCTTGGTATCTTATTTTGTTAGAAATACTAATTTATTTGCACTACATCACTGTGAGGCAAGGTGGCATTATTCTCTTAGTTGTACATATAGGACTTTAAAACACAAAATTTAAAGCCAAATTGTTAGAATTCTCAAATAGCTTTGTCAGGGAGCAACAAGGGCTGGCTGCTCCCTGATGGACAGGGAGCATGATGGACGGAGTGCCCTGGCTGGCAGAGCAGAGGCTGTCCAGCTAGGGCCCAACTCCACAGCCCCGACCAAGGTGAGCCGGGCAGGCCTTGGGATGGTAGCCAGGTTCAACCAAGAGCCCAGATCATCAGGAAAGTCCATGGTGATGAGGCAGGTCAGCCAGGAGCACAAGTCAGCAAACGAGGATCAGGTCCAGTGATGGTACCAAGGGCTGGACACAGTCCAGTGATCACCAGGCAGGGCCACAGCGACAAGGCAGATCCGAAGTCAGGCCAGGAAGTCAGTCCACAGGTCAGAGACCAGACCAACAAGGCCCATGGCCAGGCATGGGCACAGCTGTGGCTCAGCTGCAGACCAGCACTCTTACAGTGAAGCTCAGGAAGGGACTGAAGGCCCAGGGCTGAGCTTAAATGGAGCCTCTGCGCAGAGGGGGCCAGTGGAGGCCCCAGGTACCCTCAGGGCCCTGAAAGTTTTGGATCCCACAACTGGAAAATCTAGCAATAGGTCTTGTGAAATCTTAACATTTATATAGTCACATATTCAAGGCATAGCTCTCAGTGACTTAAACAGAAGTTATAAAAGCTCAGTACTTTTGCCAAATCAGACCCTTTTGGCTCAGGTCTCAGTCTGAGCACCAGAAATAGACACAAAAGGGCCATCTCAGGAAAGTCTGTTAAGGGACCTACCCAGGTGACAGATGAATTCTGCAGGAGAGGCAAAGCTGAGTTCTCAAGGGCACTGATCTGCTGCCCAAACTATTTCTCTTCCTACACTACTATATCCTATTAATCACACAACATTTCAGTCTGCCTGAGGCCCAGGCCCACAAGGGAAGGACAGTGGTTTAAATACAACTCTGATTCACTTGCGGGCACAGTCTATCTTCTGCATGAAATAAAAGAGAAGGCTTGTGGCAAAGATGGCATGCAAACCCAAAACCAAAATAGACCAAAAGCCTTCCACAGTAAGCCCACATTAATTTGTACTGAAAACCTCCATTCTGTCATTTCCTAGTTTTTGAGTGCTTGACTTTACATACTTATTCTTTTGATGGCATTTTATTGTAAATTTCCTCAAAAAAAAACTTCCCACACAACACCAAGAATCATGAAAAACAAACTTTTAATTGACTGGAATTCTATCTATCCCACACCCCACCACCCGACTCAGGACATTAGAAGCTGCAGATGAGTCTTGTATGACTTGTATTAACACAGAACAGGGCAGGAGCGTGCCTAGGGAAGGCAGAGGAATGATTTCCTAGTAGAATTCACAGTTACTTGACTCAGAGGAGGAAAGACAAAAAAAAACAGCCATAACAATTGTCCAATCTACATTACCCATGGCCACACAAATAGCTCTGCAAGCACAACACAGGTGGCGGCACAAGGGCAGGAATGAATAAACTGCAGATAAGAAGACAAGAGTTCTTTACAGTCTTGCCACCAAATGTGAGATCACAACCAGAGTGAGCTGCCTCTCCTTTCTGGCTAATGAGACCGTGTGCTCACATGGCTTTTGCATTTGGTGCTGTGGCAGATCACTTCCTTGGCACTTATTTAAAAAATAACCTTGTGCTTTTTAAGCAGTTTTCTGAAACCTTGATGCTGCATTTCCTGTGCAGAAACAGTACCCCAATACAAAACATTAGTTCTCTCACTTTCAGCTTGGAACACTGTAGACTGGATTAAGACTTCATGGAGAACTATATATGAACAGCAGCAATGGCAGACTGCACCTCCGTTACCAGACATGTTCTAGCATCTGACATAAAGACGGCTTATGTATTTTGTATTTGAGAATCACGGGACAAATTGCAGAGATCTCCTTGGGGACAGAGACCGGAATCCCAGACTCCCTCCGTTTCTGGCAGAAGGCCCTCAACATGGGCTCTGGGCTCCCTTCTTATGTACTGTCCTGCTAGTCCTTCTTTTCCAAAGTGTCCCAGCTTCAACATAGGAATGTACATGCTTCAGTAGGAACAGCACACCCAGCTAGTCCCAGCTTAGCATGAAAGACCATGTTTAACTCCACTGGCCTGAAGAAGGACCTAGAGCCCAGGTGCCCCACTCTGTTGGCAAAAGCCGCAGTCCTCAGGAAATTGCACACTGCCCACTTCTCAAACAGCACTGTTGAGGAAAGAAGCCTGACTACAGTGATTGTTGCTTTGCACTGCTGTGTTTTATGTTAGCCCCCAGGATGACTCAACTACACAGCATCAGGCAATTCAGAGGATTTAGGGAACTGATTAATTTTCTCACCCCCAAAAGACCATGGGCCCAAAGCACAGAGAGCCTGGGCAAGATGGCAGCACCTGCAGATGTTAGCTTTAGCATCAGCGCTAAGAACTGGCCACGGTTAGGTACCCAGCTACTCAACTGGTGCTTCTGCACTCTGTCCTCCCTGGCTCAGAGACCTCAGGCCCACCTAAACTCAAGCACTAACAACTCTTCCGACTCTGACCCTGAGGTCCGCCTCTTCGAGGCACCGAGAGACCCCAGGACGGCTCCGGGGGGCCCAGCCCGCTCCCCACAGCGCTGCGCCTCGCCCGGCCGCTCTCCGGCTCCGTCCCGGGCCGGGGGCCGCGCTGGGGGCGAGGGCGCCCCCGCCCGCCCCGCGCCGCTCCCCACGGCGCCGCGCACAAAGGCGCCGCGGCGGCCCCGAGCAAACCCCGCCCGGCGCCGGCCCGCTGCTGCCCCGCCACGAGCCGTTACCTCACGCGCGGCCGCAACGGCCGCGGGAGCGTCCCGCGCGCGGGAGCGGCGGGGAGGGGAGGGGCCGCGGGCGGCGGAGCCGGGGCGGCTGCACAGTTTCAAACCCCCCGATTCGGGCCCGCCGAGCCCCCGCGCCGTTATGTCCGTTAGGGCGGGGCGGGGCGAGCCCGCGGCGCCGCCGGCGGCAGGGGGCGCCCCGCGGAGGCGCGGTCGGCTCGCCGGGCCGTTGCGGCTGGGGAGCGAGGCCCAGCCGGGCCGTCGCCGCCGGGAGCCGTGCCCGGTGGGGGCGCTGCCGCCGGAGCGCGGCAGACAAAGGCCCCGCGGCGGGGGCGGGCGGGCCTTTCCCGAAGGAAGCGTCGCAAGCGGCCTCGGGGGACAGAGGCCTGATGACGACATAACTTGCTCTCCTGACGTCGCGGGGGACGACAGTTGTCGGCGCAGCTCCCCGCGGCAGCCGGAGCCCCCGCGCCGCGGGGCAGCCCCTCCCCCCCGGCCTCGCTCCCCGCGGCGCGGAGGGGCGGCGGCGGCAGCGCAGCGCCGGGGCGGGCGGCGGTTGCCTCTGCCAGCGGCACGGCTTTCTCCCGATGGCCACATCCCCGCGATGTCCTCCTGGGGGGGGTGCTGTCGTATGCTAATTGCCCTTCCGGATAGCCGCGGTGGCGGCGCAGGGCTCGCGGTCGCCGGCGAAAAGGCTCCGCCCGCGGAGCAGCTGGGACCTGCCTTCGCGCCGCGCCGCCGGCGGCCGCTGCTCCGCGGGCGAAACCGAAGCGCCGCGGAGCGCGCGGAGCCCCGCACCGGCTTTGCTTCCAGCCGCGCCTTCTCGTGCGAGAGGGGGAGCGCGGTTCTGCTGGCGCTGGGGTTTCCCAAGCAGCAGCACACAGCATATGGTTTACATGTTGCTCTACTGAATACAAGGACTAACATTCAGCCCAGGGATTCGCTTGACATAAAAAAAATCCCTAATTACAATAATTTAGAGGTGCGTGAATGACAGCAGGCTCAATTTTTGGTTGAATTTGCAATTAAGGGAAGATAATTATGCCTCGCACTAGCACAGAGTATTAATATGTAGGGTAGAAGCCGGCGGTTCCCCTCGCCGAGAGGCTGCAGCCGAGCCGCGGCTGCAGCCCGTGGCGGTCGGAGGGAAAGTTCGCAGCTCCGTAACGCAGGGACACGGGACTGCCCGGGACCGCTGAGGGGATCCAGACCCTGCAGCGCAGGGGAAGAGTTACGCATATCCTCTTTTATATATTTACATCGCCTAAGATAAGGATACTTCCTCTATAAACCTTTTACCGTTCGCCAGCCACCTCATTCACCTAGTTCGTTTTTACTCCCGACTATCGATCTCCGGGGGTTTCCATGCCTCATTAACAGATTGGTGTCTAAATGAGTAGAATTAATTTTTAAAACCCTTTAATTTACTTTATTAATTACACAAATGCGCCCTTGACTACCTTGTGTGTCCGGCTCCCTAGGCACACAATATGTTCGAGTAGTAGTCACATTAGGAGGGGAAGTGTATTAAATGGGGAAAGAAAGGGGTTTAAACCCTCCCCAACGCGCCTCTTCTTTCTGTTGCGCCACGGCTCTGGCCGTCTCCTGCCGTCACATCGCCATGGATGTGCGATCACCTGCCAGCGGCTTTTAAAGACATTTACTTTTGCTCTAGCAACGCCTTCGCCGGTGCCGGACTAAGCAAAACAAAGGCGAGACCTGGAGCTGGGGGAAGCTGGGATTCCCAGCGCGATTTGCGCTGCTTTAAGAGGGAAGAGGAGCTTTACAAAATAAACACGCGCGTCCCCAAGCCCTCGCCCCCCTCCCCGAAAGGCGAAGCGGCGAAGGGCGACCGCGCGCCCCCCACGCCGCGCCGGCAGCCGCGCTCCTCCCGGCGGCCGCAGGGCGGATGCCGCGCGCCCCGCCGCGCCCCCCGCTGTGACGCCACAAACCGGCGGTCCGCGGGGCGCGCGGCTCCCATGGCAACGGCGAGGCCGGGCCGCGCCCGCTGCGCGGCGGCGCTGCGCGGGGCAGCACCAGCCCAGCGGCGAAGCCGGGGAGAAGGTTTCCTGCGGCGCCGGTGCGGCTGGAGGTGCTGCCCGCGTCCCTCCGCGAGCTCCGCACGTGCGCACCCAGGCCAGCTGCTCATCGCAAGGGTCCGCATAAAGCCGCTCGGGCACGTCCGTGCTCCCCCAGATTTGTAGGTGCCAAAACCACATTGCCCCTGGGAAAGGGCCACGTGCCTTTCTCGAAGACAGCTCCCACCGATTAAAGTGGAATAGCGGGAGGCAGCGGTCGTCATTTGCTTTCCCCCCGCAGGACCTCCATTTGCTTGCAGTACAGCCTTCAGACAGTTAAAGTCCCATCCCTTAGTTCATATGCCAGGAAATTAAGAAAACCATATTTATTTATTTATTTATTTATGTTTATCCTTTAAATTTTTAAAAAATATTAGCTGATTTGGTAAGCATGTTGCAATACTGGTTTTTTTTCCAAGAACTAAAACAAGATAGTGTGGAGAGCAGTAAAGCTGTGAACAGTGAGCATTCCCTTATTTACACTTAAAGGCAGAAGGATACCAGCCTCCATCGTCTTTATACAACTTGCAGCCTTTTGTATACTTGTCATTTGGTGAAATAAGCTGCTCTTCTCAGTTAAAAAAAAGGGGCGGAGGACATGCAGATCAGTTTAATTGGGGTTCAAAAGATGAGTATATACACATATATGTATAGCTATACCTATGCTCACATGTGCACACCCACACATAACCATGCAACTATGTTGTCTTGCTAGCAGAGCTGGCTGTGCCATTCAAATATTTTCTGCCAATAGAATGATTTACTGATGGAGTTTGCATGACATTTCCTTGCACTGCGTGCAGAAAGACATCAAGACCTCATTGTAAACTCATCAGTGCTGCTTGGTGGAAAAAAATAAGATCCTGAAGCTACAGCTCAGTGGAAGAGAGGATCGTGGATGGGAATCCTTACTTCAGAGTGTATTTCAGTGAGGACAAATCCTGCCCCCCAGATTTCCAGATGATGAAACACTCCAGTCCAAAGGGCTAACAAGAGACCTCTGCATCTTTGAAGCCTAATGCTGAGAATCTGGGGGATTTAAATGATTCACTGAGTTTGTACCTGTCTTTCTGCAAAGAATTTAGGATGAATTTTATCCATGGCTAATCCCATTGACTTCAAAGGGAAAGCTTACATGAGTAAAGTGGTTATGTTTATTTAAGTGAGATCTTAAATATGTTTTAAAAAATGAAAAAGCTTTGCTGTCTAGTTTCTAAGGTTAATGCTGCTTTGATTCTGTTCCTCAGAAAGTCCAATTTTTAATTACTCTGTAGTCTGAGTATTTATCTTTCCACAGGTCTTCAATTTTTGGATAACCATTAAGCAGAAATACCTCATATTATTCAGCTGAATCAGAGAGCGCTATGGGCAAAGCATATGCTGTTTGTTTTGTTTTTTAAAAGCACAACTTAGATGTGGAAAAAACTGCATGGGAAGATTTTAATCAATTTTGAAATTGTGGAAAGGGAAGATATGTATAAACCTGTTCTTTCTGCCTTTCCTTGTTACAGTTGATTTGAAGGAAATTTCTATTTGTAATTTCATCCTCTACTTATCACCCTGCTTCTCATGACAGTTTCCTTTACAGTAATGCAGAGATTCCCCTTCCCAGCAGTGGGGTTAAGTCAAGTCTTTGATGTCTCTTCTCTTTTGATAAGTTCAATGTTTACTGTTTTCAAGGTCACCATATGTTAGTTGGTTTGTTTATTATTGTTGTTTTATTGCAGTGTCATTCTCATCACTCCTAGTCAGCACTTTTCTCCAAAACAGCTATGTATTCCAAAAAGTCAGATCTGTCACGTTAGGCAAGCTGAATAGCAGCCTACTCTGTAACTAGGAGGGCCGTTCACTGAGTAAAGTACTCTACAAATTTGCCCATAGGTAAATATACAATTAGTGATGTAACATTCTTTTAGAATAACATCCTGGAAATTCAGACCATGCCTAAGCATGAGAGATGCCAGTTTTGCCATTACTCTAAGAAGCAGATGAAATGCACAACACTGCAGGTAAAAAAACTTTCCCGTACGGAGAGAAACTATTTCACTATCTATGGATTACCATTTTTTAGTAAAAGACAAGTGGGCAAGAAAATAAATCAAGCTGCAGAGTTTATCTGATGAATGTGGTCTTCATATGAGGTCCTGTTTGGTCTTTATCTCTTAAGCAGAGAGTGATTTCAATTGCAGTTAATGTAAAGATTTATTAACCTGAGAAGTAAATATTGACCAAGGTGAAGCCAAGGTCAATGTTTACCTAGAGGACTAATAAATCTTTGTATTAACCTAAATATGGAACCTGCTGGGCCATATTTTGCTCTGAAAACAGTGTCCACCAAAAACTGATCAAAGTAAGATCGAGGTATTTGCACCAAATGTGCTCAGTATACAGACTGTTGTAAAATACATTCTGTATGAATTTATGAGAAATAGAAGAATTAAAGTTTTTTTTCAAAGTATAACTGATTGTTTATTCATAAGTGGAATTCTAAAGAATAAATAACAGCAGATGGCTAGAGATTTTTTCCTTGAAGGTAAAAAGTGGTTTAAGTGAATATAGTTGCAGGCAAGGGTTGCTTTTTCTTTACAATCTGATTGGTAAATATTTTAAATTATTGAGGAGGTAAAAGGGTAGAAACATACTAATTTGACATGACTGATTTGAAGAAATCAGATTTTTACCCTCTTATTTATAACAATACTAGTGCCTGTCCCTTCATTAGAGTGTTGGAGCCATTGTATTAAGAATCATGCATATGTATACATTCATTAATTTGCCTATTGTAGGTAAAATAGATAAAATATTCATCAGATCTTTTGGCCTGCCTTTCTACAGCACCTCTTGAAATAATTTCAATGCTATAGAGGCTGAGTGCTTTTTTCTTTATAACATTTAATTTCAAATCCACACAGCTGTGCTGTTTTATTGGTCCTTGTAGATTTAGTTGTTTAGCTTACTTCGTAGGCATTACTGGGCCTTTAACGTTTAAAAATGCCAAGAAATCACCAATCCTTTGGACTCACCTCAAATATTCTACTATAGTCTGGTCTTTAGAAGAATATCACCTTTATAAACCTCTCAGGATGCTTCCTGATTTTTGACAGAATTAGTGTAAGTGCTTTTCTCTTTTGTTATCTCTTTAACAGATTTTTTTTCCCCGGATTCTCTGTCTCAGTTGTCTGGTTGAAATGCTGCTTTCTCTATTCTCAGGAACAAAGAAATGGCTCTTGTTTAACTTAATCAAATACTCTGGTCTCTTTCCAATAGAAAGAATAGTGGCCAATTTACCTCTAGCATTATTAAGTCCCCAACAGTTTTCCTGTGTTTGATTTCTGTATGTGCTTTCAGTATAGCCTTTTTTTTCTAACCTATTTCCTTTGTCTCTCTCTTGCTCACTCTCTCTCTCTTTAAGAAGACTGACATAAAAGACTATCTTACCCATAACATATTTTTGTTGCAAAATTTAGTATTGTTTCATTTATTTATTTCTTGACATTTGCAATTAAATTAATTTTACCTTCTGCACGCACAAGGTTTTGGTAAATGAAAGTATTGCTGCCCCAAGTACCAGATCTTTCTCCCTTTGCCATGCTTAGCCTTTGTGCAGCAGAATTCCTGTTGCCTGTAATGGAAAAGCAAAGTATTGCTGGCTTTAACAGTCTTGCCTGTGTGAGAAATGATTCCCAAGTTTTGTCTGTTAGTAAATGCATTCTGGATCATATTTCACAATCAGACTTTCATATGGTTTCTGCTAACATTAGATTTCTAGGCTCAATTTTTTAGTTATACTTCCCATTCATCACACAGAATAACTGATCCTAGAAAATGAATCTGTGCTGGATGAAACAATAAAACTAGCATCCAGTCTCTGCTGCTCACTTTTCTCATGAAAGCAGAGCCCTTGAAATCAATAGAATCATTCAGGGGAGGCAGACAAGCAAGAGCTAACTCAAACCAGGTACTCCGTGCTGCGCAGAAACAAAATGCTTCTGTCCTCTCTGCCGCTATGAAATATAGGTGGCTCAGGTTATAGCAAAATCACAAAAGGAGACTAATTTTGAAAAGAATTCTATGGAAAAGGCTGACTCTTTAAACACTGGTCCTTCGCTGCCGCAGGCAGTGAATGCCTGGCTTCTGCATACAAACAGCCAAAATACCTGGGTCAGTAAATGTTAGGTGACAGTTTTTTAAGGAACTGTACTGTACATCTTTGGCTACTGTGCAGTTAAACAGTTTTTAACTTGTTTGGAATAGCAAATGCATCCTCTAAATTGCTCTTTTTAAAAGGTGAGCATTAAAGCAGGACCCTGGGAGTACAGAAGGCTGCCACACTAGAATGATACTACTAAAACGTTTCTGCTAATGTTTAATTAATTTGTTTTCATTCTGTTTGCATTCCTTTTGTATCCAGTGTTTTCAAATGTGCTTCGGCAGGACAAAATATTGTCCAGTTTCTGTAGGACAGGCACTGATACAGTAATTTTAATCAAAAGTAGAAGAATATACACAGAAAGTGAATTTGGAGTTTACTGCTGTGAAATGCTGGAAACTCGGGTTGTTTCAGGGAAAAGAAACATTCCAGGGGACCTTGGGGTCCAGTCAAAATAGCTCAGATGTCTACATGCTCATTAGGAACCTCTTGTGAACAAACTGTAAACTGCATTTACTTGTTCTGTACTATTTAAATAATCTTAAATAACAAATAGATTTAGTTCTTTCCACATATATTCACAGTTAACATTCAAAGAGGAAAAGAGACTAATTTTATTCATATAACTGATAGAATACAAATTATATGCCTATTTCTGTGGTAATGAAAACCTGGTCAGACTAATGCTGCTTTATCTGTTAAGACCTGAATCTGCAGTTATTTTTAGATAGTTCACTTGTAAGTGTGGACTGCTCACATCAGTAAAGCTATATACATGTTTTGGCTGCTGTAGTGTTACTGTATTAATCACACTGATGTAAACATTTACATAATTGCCTTCTAATTTCTACTGTTTCATGATAATTAGAATTTTTACAAATACAATTGTCAAGTCAAAAGCCTGGCTAAAGCATCAATTAAAACCTTAGTTATGTTACTGCCAATAAGTGGTCATTAAGGGCGTGTGAGGGCAACCAACGTTTTTGTAGAATCAGATTCTTAAGTGTGGGGCTCTAAAACAGATGTTTTTCATTTTTATTTCATTTATAAATGACTATGAAATACTAAGACAGCTGTAAGAATAGTGAAGATTTTTTTATATCAATAGTGCATTATGAATGCAGATCTAAATTTTTAAATATTAAACTTTATTATTGATGATAGATGAATAATCCCTGATAGCTGGAGAGATAAGCATTCCTAATAATACTGATGATTTAGGAGAATGTTCAGTATATTTTAATGAGAAAAAAAAGGAATTAATGGCTTTCTCTAATGTGACAATTTTCCTGAAACACGAGAAAAGAGTTTTGTCACATATAACCAAGGAACACAATACAATTTCTTTATACAATTCTTCCTACTTATTATGAACAAACTACTAATTTTCAGTATGTGCTACGGAAGATAGTGTTTTTAAGTCTGTTTGATGTGATTTTTTTTTCTTTTAGTATGTCACATATAGTCAAAATGGAAGTAACTCTTTCTGATGAGTTTGTGGTTTTGTGTATCACCTGCAAAGTATAACATTTGCTCAAAAAGAAGTATTAGTGCCAAAATACAGCCCCAGCAAAACATTTCCAAATGGAAATAGTTAATTAAACAAACCTCAGGGTAGGTGAAAACTGTTAATTTCACTCGTCTCCTTATTCCCATATCACATTGCCACCCTAATTAATTTAATCTTCACTGAAAATGAGGTATAAACTCTTGTTTGGGAAGTAATAATCACAGCATGTAACAGTCTGAAATACTGTTCTTAGTCAACACCAGCTGTTTGGCTTGAGGTAGTTTGCGGTGTTGAAAAAGCATTTAAACTATACAGCAACAGTGGACTTTTAATGGAATATCTGTTTCCATTCAGTAGAAACTTCTCTGTCAAATCTCAATGTGAAATAGAGAAAAAGAAAGACTCTGTCTCTCTTTTGTCAAATTTCAGTGTGAAATAAAGGAAAGTATAGGGTTTTAGTTATAAAGCCCAATAATATCAGGAAAAAATAGTATCCCTCTGCACCTATGATAAACTATTCAGAACACAATTCCTTGTGTAGTGTAAGCAAAAGAATGAACAGGACATTGTTGTAGGTTTATGACCAACAACGTGACTAGGCAATTTAGCATATCTTCTTATATCACCACTGCACAACACAGAATAGCTCTTTCTGTATCCTTTCCCTGAAACTATTTTCATCTAAGCTCAAGAACTACGGAGTTAATGGAATGGAAAATTCACACAACCTCACGCTCCTGCTTTGTGCATGGCAAGAGAAATGGTTCCCCTAGATTTCTATGATAAAGTGTTTTCCTTTTTATTGCAACCAAGTTCTTTCAGTTTCTTCACTTTTTGTGTGGGTGGATGTTACCCGTCACAATTTAGACAGCACACAAGTGCTTATGAGCTGCTACAGAGTTCTGCTGGCATAGGTATGTAGGTCATGATTGCTAAGCCCCTGATGTAGATGCAGTATTACTAGCCAAATTTTGCTTTTTTTCCCAGTATAATTTGTGGGAAGTGATTCCATAGCTGTGGGCACACTTTCACAGCCATAGCACTTTATCGGTATGTTATACCAATATCCCTATTTTGGAAGCATCTTCCTAATATAGGCATGACAAAAATATCCAACATTGCAATCCAATATAAGTGCAAACAGCTCAAGCAGGTATACGTCAGGCACCGTACAAAGCTATTTGTACATGCAAACCCTGACCTGCAGTGTGTTATTTGCAGCCCTTCACCAGATATCTACATTTGACCCTTCAATGTCAACAGAAATGTCTGACTAACAGAACGTAGTTGTCATCTCTTTCATTATCACAGGATTTTCTTGGGCCTTTTTCTCTTCTTCATATTCACAATGGTAAGCTTCCATATTAATTAAATGTCAACATTCACTAGTCAGAGACTATGTTATCCAATAAATACCTGCTTGAAGCAAACTACATGAAGGGTGGGACTTGCATGATTTTTAATACAAGTTATTTGTTCACAATGTTTGATCAAATTAATCAGTGACAGAGTAGATGAAAGCGTTAACCATGGCTGAAAAGGATTTGAAAAATATTAATACTGCTGTTGTAACTCATCTCCCCATTTTTCTTCCATTAGTCTTCATTTCAGGGGTCTTAACCTTCATTTGGGCCAGAACCCATGCTGCTTGCCTACATGCACACCAAAATATTTAATAACAGTAGCAGTCTTCATACAAATAAAGCCCTATTCAGAGAAGGTGTCTTAGTTTCAATTCACCTAGTTTTTTATTGAATCCTGATGGGAAATCTAACAATATGTGGCACTTTTCTGTCACTGTGTTTGCTGATCTTAGCCATTAACTGGAACTTGTAAAGATACTATAGGCAGAGACTATTATCCTAACTGCAGAGCTGAGGAAGCTGAGTCACGGGAGGGAAAGGGAGGGCACTACACGACTGCCCAAGATTGCGCAGAGAGGCCTAGTTTCAGGGAAGCATCCGTGTTCAGGCTCGCTATAATCTGCAGAGATAAAAAGCACCTTTTGGCAAGTCAAAAATAGCCCTTGCTTTATATAGCCCTGCTCCGAGCAGGAGCCCCCTGTTTGGGCTGCCCGGGAGGCAGCAGGGTTCCCGCGCTCTGCAGAGCTGCCGAGCACTTCTCCGGTGTCCCAGAGGAGTTCCCGGCTCACTTCAGCGCTGAAGAGAACTGATATTTCCCCCAACAGTGCTGCAGATGGAGCTCCAAGCAACCGTCAAAGTGCAGTGACTTCCACCTACTCTTAACTTAAGGCAGATTTAAGCCGGTGACCTACAAGCAGAGGGCTCTGTATCATTTTACTGAACTCCTGTGCAATCTAGTTCTACTGCCAGAATGTTTTAATCTCAGCAGCCATCTAGACTGTCACAAAGATGGTGAGCTGTAGGCACGCTACGGCGCCGGGGGTTTTATCTAGTCATCAGGCCCTTTAAGATTTCAGACCATTCACGTTTTATCGAGGCGAATGTTAGCTCCCCGCCTTTTTCTGCGAGATTTCTGGGGGGAGCATCCCAAACCACCAGCCTGACTTATGGCTATTTCCCTTTAGCCTGAGGTGCATGGGAAGCGCAGGCCCGCCGGAGCTCCTGGGGCGGCCGGGGGGGTGAGGCTGGCGGCTGTTTTCCAAGGCAGCTACCCAAAGCACGAGGTGAGCTACCTTGCTCACATCTGAGACCCGTTTTTTGACTGTAACGTTCACAGCCTTGAACCTGGTCCGTATCCTAAGAGGCAGAAACTTGTTTAATTGGCTGTTGTGGACTTTTCTTCAGGGACATCAGGAAAGCAAGAGGTAGCCCGGAGGAAGAATATTGTGTATTAATCCAGTGCCATGTATGAATCTGACTGACACTTTCCTTATTCTTTCCTGCGTACCATTGCCACTCTGCCTTACAGTGCTCTATTGTCTACTGTATTTCTCACTTTAATAAATACAAAGGGGGCCAAGGCGGGAGAGCAGTAGGATCTCATAAAACTGTGGTTCAAAAGCCCTTGGAAAGGACCCGGGATTTCAAAACGAAATGCTGCTGCAGCAGCCAGCACTGCAGCATTTTAATTACGATTCCAGTATATTTGTATCACAAAACCTGGCAATTTTAATGACAAAGTACTGTGATTGCACAAAGTATTTTTAGAACTAATAAAACCACTGCAGAATATTTGCATGGAACATATTAAGATCCAATTCCTGCATTCATTAGTAATATCAAATAACGTGGTGGATGGTTATTTGAAAAAAATGCATTCAATGTAAATTGATTTTGTATTATCAGGAATAATGTGGAGAGAGGCTTTCCAGCACCTTCAAGCTTCAGCCATTCCACCTCCTGCTGCAGTTTATGCCCTAATCTTGTGAGATTTACATAGAATTTTAATTTTCAGTCTTGGTTGTGTTTGCCAGCTGAGAGATTCTTATTCTACTTCACATTAATTCCAAATTCACACCATAACAATAGCAAAAAATAGAGTGCTGACAAAAGCGAGAAGCCAAACATGACTCCATTAAAATAATATGTATCACTATTAATGACCTCTGCCTGTCGGTCTGCATTCCTGTGTGGGTGCCCCTCTCTGCAGCAGCATCTGTGAGTAAAACCAGCTCTCGTCCCCCTCCGTGCCTCCCTCCTTCCCTCACGCTAAGCAGGAGTCGGCCTTTTTTGAGAGCGGTTTGCACTGATTTCGGAGCTGGCCGCGCACTCGGCCGTCCTCTCCGCACCAACGCCTCCCGCTTGCCATCCCGGCCTCGGTGCGAACCGGCCGCCCGCGCCGGATGAGGGCCACACGCTCCGCTCGTTGGGGCTGCTGCCGCAGCCGCAGGCACCGTGTGCCACTGGCCGCGTTTTCCTTGGATTTGCACAGCGCTCAGCTGGCTGCCACAGCTTAACACTTCACATTATTATGAACAGTTAATCCGCATAAAAATAAGGCAGAACCAATGGGAAGGAACGAAGCAGACCAGCAGTAATCACTCTCCGCGAAGTAAACCCTCCTGGGTCAGCTAACCAGAGACAGTTTGCAGTTTGCCACCACCCAGCCGTAGGGCTGACGGGAGAGTGTCCGGGGCCACTGTGACGAGGGGTCGCCGGGGCTAAGGCAGGGGCTGGCCCTGGCTGTCACCTCCCGGGGCCCCTGCATGGGCAATGGGGTGAGGCACGTGGGCCGTGGGGCCCCACAGCGCCTCGGCCCCCCGGACCACAGCGCCTCGGCCCAGGGCCCCGGGCCACGCTGGCGGGGTGGGAAACCTGGCAGTGAGCTCAGGGAAAGTCCCCTCGAGAGCAGCCGGCAGGCCCCACAAGCCCCACATCTGCTCGCTGCAAAGCCTTGCCTCGTCCGGGCTGCCGCTGAGACCAAGTCTGACACAGACCGCTCGGATCCGTCTCGCCCCAGTTGTGTACGTTGTGCAATCACTTATGCCTGCTCAAGACCGGAATTAAACACTTCTAGATCTGGCCGAGAGCAGCTCTGTACCTGCGTGGACAGCGAGAGCCTTGCTGCAGAAACCCCCCATGCCGGAACAGAGCAGTGGGGCCTCCTGTGATAGCGCAAGAAGATGTGATTTTTGAAGATCGTAATGTGAGGTTTGAGTTGAAATGTCCGTCCATGACATTATAAAGCTTCTGAAGAATGAGCTTACTGAAAGAAAATCTAGGCGGTCCCTCATCTACACAGCCACAGACAGCTTCTCTAGCCCCTGAAACCATTCAAACGTGATCCAGGGAGTCACTCTTGAAAGGAACTTTGAAAGTCCTCAACATTTTATAGAAAAAGACAAGACTGTGTGTACAGGAAGTGACTTTTGTCTTGTGCTCCTCTCTCTTTTTCCAGATAAGTCCTATATGTGTCAGCATTACCCAGAGCGTATGATACAGAGACAGTAGTCATCAGAAACCACGAGACAGCTTGGTTCAAAGGAAAGCGAGGAAAGCTGTATAAGTTTACAGTAAACATACATATTTGATCTGTCTATGCTAGCTGCTCTCAAGTGCTCAAGTACGGTGCATATGGGTTCCAGCCCATTTGAATAAAAACACTTTTGGTAGCCATGGAGGAAAAGAAACTACTCGCGAGAGCCACTTGCTACTTTCACAAGAGTAATCAGTCATCTGAAACCGATAACCAAAAAAAAAAAAAAACCACCCCTGTAGTGGAGCACATCAGACTTCAGCTTGACTAATTTGTGACTGGTTATCTTTTTGTGAACAGTGTGTTGAATCAAATCTGGGGAAAAGAGGGTAATTAGTGAATCAGTCAGTGACCTCAGCTCAGCTAGAGACAAAGCTCCACATCTTTTTTAGCCTGGGACTGTCATTTATCGCAAATGTTCAAACACTTAAAGAGAGAACATTTTGCTGAAAAATGTACTGAGCCAACTAGATCCAGAAGCGTTTGTAACAGAGCTGGGCTAGGTCGCTTCCCCTGATTCCTGGTGTACCAGAGCTTTCCTTTACTGAAACCGCAACAAGACATGGCAAATCAGGCAGGTTCTTAGTAAAATAAATGATTTTTCTCTCCATCCCTGTTGCTGAAATGCTGGGAGAGGCATTTCCAATTTTCTTCTTCAGTAGCAACTCTGGACATCATGTAGTTTATCTGACCTTTGGCTATGCCACACCATGAAATCAGACACCAGTAGGAGGGGGCCAGGACAAAGCATGGAGAGATTAATAAGAGCATTATTTGTGTTGTGGCACTAGGCCATGAGCTACCATACAGCCAGGCTGCTTTACCTTCTGGCAACAGGAACAGCCAAAGTTTTGTGTCAAGCTTTTTGCTTTAAAAAAAGAATTACAGTCTTCACTTCTGTTCTTCTTTTATATAAAACCTGGTCGAATGAACGAGTGGGAGAGGGAGGGGAAAAAAACCTTCAACTGTAGTGGAAGCAAAATATAAACATAAAGTTAATGTGTGACTTTCATTCAAAATAGTCTATTCTTTGCGTGATTGTTTGGGGCTTTGGGGGATTAACCAATGAAGAACAGGGTTCTGCTTGTTCAGCCTGGTGTTAATGTTGGTGTGGTGCTTCCCTTAGTGCAAAGGTTTGCTCACAACCCCCTCCAATCCATCTTCACAACCACAGTGTGCTGGGGTGCAAATACAGCTATCGATGGCAAATACAGCTATCTTCCAATGTCATCATGTGCAAATGTCTTGACTTGGAGCATGCTAAATACCGTGAGGATGAGGTCCACAGAGCTTGAGGATAAAGAAATATATTTTATTATTATTACTACAGTTCTATAAAGCCTGGATAAGAACAAAAAGGAATTAGAGTTCTTAGATTCAGCGGCATTTGACTGTAAGGTCAGAGATCAGCAACACCTTGATGGGGAAACAAGAGTGGTATGGCAGAATGATTCAAGACGGTATGAATCACCGTGAATCAAATGAGAATGATATAAACTGTGCTCTGTGTTAAAGAGCTCCCTGACTGTGCAAAGCTCAGTATGAAACCAGAGACACTGGGAGCCCCTGGGTCAAGAGCAGAGGGGGAAGTAACGCTGGAGATGGGGCAGTCTGTCACAGCACCTGACTGAGAGGAGATGGTGAATGGGGCTTTCTACAGACAACTAGCAGAGGTCTCCCGCTTGCAAGCCCTCATCATTATGGAGGATTTCAACTACCCAGGCATCTACTGGAAGGGCAACACAGCATTGGGCAGGCAATCCAGGAGCTTCTTACACTGCGCTAGTGACAATTTCTTAATGTGAATGCTGGAGGGACCAGCCAGGGGTTATGCTCTACTTGAACTGCTGGTGGTGAATGTGTTCACAGTGTCATCTTAGGCTTACTTTTTGCGTGACCATAAGGTAACTGAATTCAGGATCTAGAAGCAGACTGGGAAGGTAAGTCCAGAGTCCCAACTCTCTTAGGAGAGCAGACTTCAGCTTGCTCAAGGAATTGCTAAATAAAATCCCCTGGGATACAACCATGAAGTGGAAGTATGCCTAGAAGATCTGGATGATTTTTAAAGAGAACTTAGAGCTCAGACAAAACAATCCTTGTGTATAGGAAGATAGATAGAATTCCAGCAGAAGACCTGATAGGCAAAGTGAGCATCTTCTTGATGAAACAAAATGCAAAAGGGAGCATACAATAAGTGGAAATAAGGGAAAGCTGGAAGAGAAGGGTGTGAAAGCATTGTTTCAGTATTTAAGGACAAAATCGGAAAAACCAAAGCCCAGATGGAGCTAAGACTAGCAAGGGGCAGTAATAGTAACAAGGATCACAGAATAGCTGGGACTGGAAGGGACCTCTAGAGATCATCTGGTCCAAACCCAAGAAGCTGAAAAGGGCTTCTACAGATACGCTACAAGCAGCTAGAAGTTCAGAGGAAAAGTAGGTCTGCTGATGAAAGGGGAAGACAACTTGGTGATGGATGCTATAGAAGACACTGACATGCTCAATGTCTTCATAGGCAAAGCCTGTTCCCAACCTTTGTGTGTATTAGTATCATTCAGGAAGGAGAGGTGCAGACAACAGTAGGAAAGTAACAGGGCGGAAACTACTTAGAGAAGCTGGATGTATTCAAATCCATGGGGCCAAGTGGGATTCACCTGAGTGTCCTGAAGGAGCTGGCCAATGTGATTGTGAGATTGCTGTCTACTGTCCGTGAGAACTGTGGTGACTGGGGAAGTCCCTGCTGACTGGAAGAAGTCTAACACTTCATCTGTCTTTAAAATGACAAGAAAGGAATCCAGGAAACTATCTGCTGGTCAGCAACATCGCAGTCACTGGAAAGACCATGGAGCATGGAATCCATTTCTGAGGCCATAAAGGACGAGAACATATTTGGGACAGTCAGCATGGATTTACTGGTGGCAAATGGAGCTTGACCAGCCTGCTTGCATTCTGGGATGGAATGACTGAATGTTTGAACAAGGTGAAAGTGTTGGATGTAATCTACCTCGACTATAGTAAGGCTTTTGACACCATCTCCCACAGCACTGTCATTTTGAAGCCAAGAAGGTATGGACTGGAAGAACAGACTGTAAGAGGGGTTTAAAAATTGGCAGAAAAAACAGACTCCAAGAGCAGTGATCAGTGGCTCAATGTCTGGCAGATGACCAGTAACCTGAGGAGCACCCGAGGGGTCAGTACTGAGATCCATATTGGTCAGCACCTTCATCAACAACCTTGATGGTGACACAGTCAGGTTTGTTGATGACACTCAACTATCTGGACTGACAAGACAAATGTCAAAGCTTCAGTGCAGAGGGACCATAATAAACAGGGGAACTAGGCCAACAGGTACCTCTTGAGGTTCAATAAGGAAAAATGCAAACTTTACATCTTGAGCAGAATAATCCCATGCATCAGCACAGGCTGGGAAGCACATCACAGAAGAGTAGTCCTGGTGAAAAGGAACTGGGGTTTACAGCACACACCAGGTTAAATATGAATCACCACTGTGCTCTCATGGTGAATAACGCAAACCACGTCCTGGCCTACAGGAGGAGGACAGTGGCCATCAGACAGAGGGAAGTTATTATCCCCCTCTATCCAGTTTTGCATCTGGATTTGGATCTGGCAGTTCAAGAGGGGTGTGGAGAAACTGGAAAAGGTCTGGTGGAAGGTTACCAAGATGGTCAGTGGCCTGGAGCAGCGTGAGAGAGGCTGTGGGTGGTTACATGGATGACAGAGCCAAACTCTCCTGGTTAGTGCCAGAGGCTTAAACGGTGGCCAGTGGCCACAAGGTGAGGTCTGGATATTAGAAAAAAAATTTCACCAGGAGTGTAGTGTAACCCTGGAACAGGTTGCCCAGAGAGGTTGGAGAATTTCATATTTTTATACTGCTCTGGAAGAAACTACACAATGATTTCTGAGCAACTTTTCAGAAAACTCGGAGATGGGGAAGAGGTAAATATCGAGAAGGAAAGACTGCACACACACAGAGTCACTTTGATCATTGTGCATGGGCATAGTGAAACCCAAAGCTTTTCAAGGCAGCCAAAGGCAAGCTCAGACATTTGCAAAGGTTAAAGATTTACAGTAGAAGAGATGCTATGCTGATCAGCAGAGATTGGGAAAAAGACTGGGAGTCCACAGTAAATGAATTTGAATTTGCAGGGCACATTGCTGTCAGAAAAGGAGCTAATATATAAAGATTTGTGCACACCCGCACAGACAGAAGGAAATGGCAAGTAAGACATGGTGGGTTGCATCACCTCTGACATCAGCCCTCATGAGCCATTCTGATGGCCATGTCCAGAGGAGAATACGAATGAACCCCAAGGAGTCCTATAGGACGGAAAATGTCTTATTGCGAGAGACTGAAGCATCTCAGTGTGTTAGCTTTTCAAAGGTTAATTTAATGGTGATTTCTTCATTGTTTCTGAGAGAGACGATTCCAAATTTCTCAGCAGCATAGGGGCAAGGCTGGATGTTGCTGCTTCCTAACGGGAAACAAGATAGCTTTTAGGACCACCTCAGGGAGTCTTCCTCCACCTCCCACACTCAGGCGCAGCCAGGAGCCCTGAGCCCGTGTGGAGGCTCGCGAGCCTCTGCTGCTGGCTCCTGCGCCGGCGCCACGGACAGCCATGGCCTTCCAGAGGTGAATCTGTTTTGCTGCTTCCGATGACTTGGTGCCATGGGCATCTGCCTCTCCTGCTTGCCTGGAGCAGGCCGGGGTCTGTGCGTGCTTGGACGAGGAGCAGAGATTTGACAGCTCATAAGGCTTTCACGAAGGTTGGAAGTTGAAGCTAGATCAGTTTAAACAGGAAATAAGACACAATTATGTATGCAGCATATATATGAACTGAATAAATGGTAATTAACTATTGAAATAAATTACCCTGACTGCACTGCGTGAACGCTTTTAAATTAAAAGTGTATGTTTATTCTAAAAGCCAGTGTTTTCTGCAGCTCTTGGGCTTGAAACATGACTTATGTCGTGGAAATACTATAGGTTCAGTTAAGCGGGAGGTCACTTAGATGATCACTCTGGTTCCTTCCGGCTTTAAATTCTACGGCTCTGTGGAAATTATGTGTCAGAGGGTTTTTTTCCTTCCCAGCCAGACTGAGAGCTTGAAATCCACATGGTTACTGACAACTCCCAACTGTCAGTAAAGCTGTTTCACAGAAAGTGTTACATGACTGATGTCTCTACAACTGCACTTTTCCAAACAGATGGGGAAAAAAAGGCATTGGGCTCAAATCAAATTAGTCTTGACAAATTACGCAAAAGAAATTTAACACATGCTCCACATTTTGAGCAACTTCTAAATATAACATGTTCATTGAAAACAAAGTATATGACAGTGCTAAAAATACGTAAATAGATATTAAACTTTCTTCACATTATAGAATGAGGACCATTATCAGGGGCTGGGAAAACAACATATTTTCTTGATTCAGGCAACCTATGTCAGTGTTGCCACACCTTGTTTAACTTTAGAGATAAGCTCATTTTTGAAAGCCCACTATTTGACTTATATAGGTTTGTCTATACAGAACACAGGGCAAAGTTAAAAATGTTCCCATTATAACTGATGTTGTGATTGCATTTAGAAATAATAAATCCTTGACATGATGGAAAAAAATAAAAGAACACATATGGGAAAATGTGATAGTTAAATTCTGTTGCAGCTGGAAACATACTGTAATAAAGGAACAACCAGTGCATCTTGGTCTTCTACACCCTGTTTTTATTTCATTATGATTAAGTAGAGGTGTAATTTTATTTTACCAAGGTAGTTATACTGGTAAAACATTTACTGCAGATGCAGTTTTACTCACATAAAGGTGTTAGTATACACTAATACACTATACATACACCACACGCACACTACTACACTCTACACATTAGTATACATTATTCTGTCTCCATTTCAGGGAAGAGATACACAATGTAGTAACAGAATAATCATATACCTGCATAGCTACCAAGAGATTGTACTGCTTTAAGTGAAGCCATGTAGTTAAAGGAATACACTGTATATGTGCAAACAGGTTTTTGGAAAGTTATAGACAGATAGTCTGAAGATATAAGCCTTTTCCAATTACTTGTAGGAATGAATAATAGTAGAAAAAGTAGTCACGGAGGCTGAGAATTAGAAAAAGGTAGAAGTGGGATTTGCAAAATGAAAAAAGGTGGATATTTTTCTAAACAATTTCAAATTACACAGGTAAAACAGGCTCTGAGAAGTACAGCAAATAAGGTCTGTATAACAGAGAAATTATTTTCTCAAGAAAATTACATTTGAATTCATTTATAGCCATTTTAATGCTGTAAGTGATAAAAAGCAAATCACATCTTAGGTTCTTTATTCCCTGTGGAGAAAATAATAACAACGGCTTCCTAATTATTGTTTTTAAGGTAATTTTTAAAATAAGAAAGAAATCTCCCATGTAATTATCAAAAAAATATACATTTTTTGGAGGAATAGCAGCAAAATTTGGGCTGTAGCCTTCTATGAGGTACTGGGCCAAGGGTTTTTCCTGATAAGACTATAGCAGTCAGAGGGCGTATAAAAACTATCATAGCAGCAGACTTATTTGGGAACAAGACGACCTTTTTCCGCTCGTCGGTGAGCGTGCCCCAGATGCACGACGGCTTTGCTTGGGTGGGCGAGGACAGCAGGGCAGGGCTGTGCGAGCAGCCGGCGAGCGGGCAGCTCTCCATGGGAAACCCCCAGAGCACTGCTGTGGGGAAATGCACGTGCACTTCTTGGACCAAGAGTAAGAATATAACTAGGAGTACTGAGAAAAATAATATGCAGTGCATAAGCAGTGCCTTTTATCTTCAGCGTGTTTTACAAACACTAATTTGGCCTGGCCCTGGCTCAGGGCAGCTCCCAGCAGCAGCAGCAGCAGCAGCAGCAGCAGCAGCAGCAGCAGCAGCAGCAGCAGCAGCAGCACCCGGACAGGGCTTGCTGCCCCCCAGGCACCTGCAACTTCACGGGGAAGTTTCTGTAGTGGGAGGTGCTGCCGGGAAAGGCTCTTGCTGAGTCAGTGTATTCCGCTGGCAGCTGCTACTGGCTGAACAATTCTGGTGGCCAAAGCGTTATTTATAACTGTCCTCCCACAACCGAACTCTTGCAGGAGGCTGTTGGTGCAACCATTGCTGTTCTGCACACACAGGTACACACACAGCCACACGCACGACAGTTGCAGCTTTAATTAACAAATGTAGAATACGGTTCTGACATAAGTTGTTTGGGGTCCCCCCCCCAGGAGGTCACTATTGTGTTGTGGAAGAGAAGACTATAGCTTTGACCACATTCAGTCCACGCCTCGTCTGAAGACCTGGAGGCCTCTCCACAAATATTCACAGCATCTTCGTGAATTCATTGGCCTGACAGTGTACACAAACCTCTGACCATACTAACACGGCTTCACTCGCTTTGGCTTGCCTCAGCCTTGGACTGTACGTACAACACTCACCTCCTCTCCGAAATGAATCACAAACCTGTGTCAGAGTGGGGGAAATGAAACTCTCCTTTTAGAAACGCAAGGTTCAGTCTTCCAAACTACTTGCTCCGCAGAGAAACT
The DNA here is from genome assembly GCF_036417845.1 of Apteryx mantelli. Taxonomy (NCBI): domain Eukaryota; kingdom Metazoa; phylum Chordata; class Aves; order Apterygiformes; family Apterygidae; genus Apteryx; species Apteryx mantelli. The sequence continues at coordinate 149,603,950 of NC_089979.1, read as the reverse complement.
CATCACAGGTTTGTAGAGCTGAGCCAGATGCAATCCTGCAGCCCTTATGCACTGAAGTTGCTTTTCTTTGCTCATGTGAAATGAGTTACATAATCAGATCATTCCTTAACTAATTTAACTAGTAACCTACTACAGGTAAAGAATGACCTTCATTAAGATTTTTACTTTTGTTTCCTCTAGAATATGAACGAACTGTGCAGGAAAATGAAACAAACTGATATAAAATGCCTAATTTGTAAAATGCAATCATGTGTACAGGGCCTCTGCTCAGTGGTGCACGTTTGTTATTGTACTGGCTCCAAACAGGTCAGCGAAGAACGGAAATAGTAATTAGGCATTAAAGAATATGTGGCTGTTAATCTAGCTTCTTTGTATTGCAGTTTTAAATACGAGGCTTGAGCCTGCTTGTCCGCTGTGGGAAGACTGAATCTGAGACTGTGCAGCAGAGGAGACGTTCTGCTTTCCCTCCCTGAGATTTTGTATGTTTTCCTTTCCTTGTAATTTTCCTGTGCAGAGGGAAAAAAAAAATGTGCATTTTGCTCTTTGTATACAGAAAATATAAAGAAAATGGCAAGCGGGAGGGGTTTGTTTACTAACCCTCTCTGCAAGCCAACATAGCGGTAAAGGAAGAAGAAATACAAAATCTCCATGAGAGAGAAAACAAAGCCTGTCTCTCTCCCATCTTGAATCCTCGCAGTCCTGGCAGACAGGCACGATGCTTCGCACATTTAAAGGTGCAAAGCACATAACAGTAGCTATAGCACAGGAGCAAGAACTACGGCTGTGTGCATTTCAGAGAAGGTAGCACTGGAAGCAAAAAAAATCACAAGCACAACCCTTTCTCCACCATTTTTCCTCAGTATGTGGATCTACATTTTATGAACTCCCCTGTCTATAGAAGGTAGCGTTACAAAATGGAAACTGGCGACTGATTCCAAAATTGTGATTCAAAACCTCTTGCATGCAGCATAGAAATTAGACTAGAGAAGTAATCTTTTGTACTGATGGGGATGAACTGAGAAGCTTTCATTCATGTTCATTATATATTTGTTTCAGCTACATAAAACATGGTTTGCTTTGGGGGTTCAGAGTAGCTAGAAAGATTTCCTAATGCCAGTGTGTCAGAGTTTGATGGCTGCTTTTAGTTCCAGACAATATAAGGGATGTATAGCACTTATCAAAGTGCCAGCATCAAAGAAACAGTAGTAATGTTGCCTTTTGCAATGATTTTTATTCTCAGACTCACATGCTTTTTTACATTTTCTTTAAAAAAAAAAAGAGAAAAAAGGAATCTCTCCTTAGTGGTGGTAAAATTAGTGATGCCAAAAAATAGATATCAAAATGATGTTCTTCCGCTTTTATTCTGGTCAGATGTGATGACGCTGTGTCAAGTACAGAAAAGGGTTATATTAGCCCCATGCCACTAAAATAACAAGTGTATTACATTGCTGAAATGACGTTTCCACTGTGCATGTGATATGAGATTGTGTGCTCAGCTTCTCGTACACAGTATAACAGCTTACCCAAGATAGGCTCTGCATACATGAGCAAACCAACCTGCCCTTTGAACTGAACCATTTCAGCCAACTGTGGCTTTATCGCTAGCCCTCGTAGGTGTGGTCTGGCCTGTCAGATGGCTGTGTATTTTAAAAATAGTTGATACTTTCTTAACAGATCCTTCACCTGATGGATCTTTTTTTTATTATTATTATTATCCCGTAATCTTCCCTCGTGCCCTCTTCCTACAAAGATTTTTGGCTACCGTAATCGGTGAAAGGTCACACCTGGAAATCGTCCATCACAGAGGCATTTTCTTCATGCCGTGATCGCGTTCTTGGCTGTTTATTTTGCAGGCTGCGGTGAGCAGGTAAGGGCGATCCCAGCGAGACAGGCAGCACACTGCCCATGCAACACCCCAGATGACTTCTATCATAATTTTAAGCCTGTGCATGTCACAAATGCCTGGACACTAAGCTTCAGTCTGTTTCAAATTATACCAAACGCTTGCGTACAAATCTCATCCTGCACCAGGCTGCGACATGCGGGGTACAGAGGGTGGCACAACTGGGTACGATCGCTCTATATCCCAGTCATGTCATTTGAAAAAAAGTACTTGAATATCTTTGTTGTGTCCCTTACCAAAACCTGAGAATGGGAAGCATTTGTGAGCAATGTACATATCTTCCTGGAAAACTCTCGAAAGGAAGCAGCTTCTCGAAATCCTTTCCCCTGAGCTGCAGCTTTATGAAAACAGCTTGTCTTCAAAATCTTGTAGCAGCAGTTGAACGAGCTGTGCTATCAGCTGGCTGGTTTTAGACACGCTGCTGCTGCAGTCAGTCTAGAAAATAAATGGGTTCAGTACCTGAGGGATGGGTGCAGAGAGGGAGCCATATGAGGAGAAAAGTTGCTTCAGGAAACAGCCTGTACTTATGCAAAGTGACCGGCGTAAGGAGCCCCTGGTCCGTGCCGCAGTGCTGCCTCTGCCCCCCACCTCACGCAGTGCAGCACACTGCATTTGGTGGGAAAGACAAGCGGAAAATCGATGCAGGAGAATGACAGTAATACACCAAAGAGCACTGGAAAGCAGTCAACAGCCCCCTACACAGTGGAGGCAGAAAGTAGCAGTGAGTATGGAAAAGAGACCACCGACTTGATGACAAAATGAAGACCCTAAGGCAGTGAAGATTGCACAAAAAAGGGAAGGGAAGGGAAAATAGAAAAATTAGCTGAATAAATTTATGGTGAGAACAGTTGGATGAGCATCTCTGGAGACAGAGAAAAAACAGAAACAGAATGGAGAGATCATCATCATCTGTCCGTGCTTGTAATGATGACAGATATGACGGACTGCCCAAGCCAAGCATTCGCGCCGTGCTGCGGTGCTTTTGCCTCCCAGCACAACGCTGTCCCTGCAGCCACTTCGAGCCCAAAGAAAACCTTACATCTTTTGCTGATGCCTCCTCTATTTTTATTTACTGCGCACTATTAGATTTTGCTTTCGCATTTGCATTTCTCACCATGGTGGTGATGATGAGCAAAGAACATTACCTGGAAAGCTGGGCTGTGTGTGAGCAGGCACAAGATGAGGCTCAGTTGCCTTCCAGCCTCTTTCCTGAGCCAGATCCTCTCAGAGTCTCCATAGCAGCATTTGTCACTCATCAGGTGTCACATAAGAACAGTCATCTGCATTTGCTAGATGGTCCAAAAACTTTTCATTGTTACGTTTCCCCAGCCCAACGATTCTGTATTCAGATATGTTGTTCAGTTTTGTGCGCATTTCTTCTGTTAAATCCTAATCCATATGATTTCAGTGTAGGGTTAGAGTTCTCCATTCTCTTTTGATTTTCAGTATTTTGCAAGTGCTGCTCGTACAGACTGTCCCTTTTTTTGTGCCAGTTTGTCCTTCTCTCTCTCTCTCTTTCTCTCTCCTTTAACTCCAATAAGTTGTCAATGCAGATATTCCAGTCATGCTATAGGAAACATCCCACCAATTTCCAATTACATATAAACAGCAGGTATGACATCTATCACAGAAATGATGTGATAACCTTATCTCTATGCAGCTGCTCTGTATTTTGCAGACTACAGTATGATGAGCCATGTAAAAATGCCTTATCCGTATGAAAGGAAAGGTTGGCAAGAATAACTGATACCCAAGTACTCACTTCAGAAGTTGAGCAAACGCATTCTGCAGTTAAAAAAAAAAAAAAAGTGTTACCAACCTCCCTCCTGACAGGGGTTTCTGCTCCTGAGGAAAGCTCCAGGCTGTCCCTGACAGCAGCTCGCCCTGGCCCTGCAGCCTGGAGAGCTGCCAGCCAAGGTGGGCACCCAGCCCCGCAAACAGGGCCAGCAAGCTGCCAGTGCAACTCCCATCCACTAAAAGGACCTAAAAAGGCATCTGGGGAATTACAGACTGGTAAGTCTGATGTCCATCCTTGGGAAAGGCAGTGGGTCTATAAAGTCACTAAGGACAGGGATAAACGTGGTCTATTGGGAAGAGGCAGCACAGCTTCTGCGAAGAGAAGCCCTGCTGCACTAACCCACTGGGGTCCTGCGAGTGCAGCTGTAAGGATATGCAGAAAGGGGGTCCAGTAGGCACAGTATATTCCAATTTTGAAATAGCTTCTGACAAGGTTCCACAGCAAAGGTTATTAAAGAAACTAAGTTGCCACAGAAGGAGGAAAGAGTCTCACGGATTGAAAACTGGAGGCAGGACAGGAAGCAAAAGGTAAGGTTTAACGGTCACTTTTCAGGATGAAGAGCAGGCAGTAGAAAAGTATCTGGCTATAGGATTGATGATGGGACTGGCTTATTCAATATTTTCAATAAGAAAATAAAGAGAGGAGCATGCAGCGAAATCTCCAAGTTTGTACATGATATTAAGCTTTTTCAGGTGAGAAACTACTCCAGTAGGACCTCTCAGATTTGAGTGGGTAAGCAATGAATCCATAAGCAGATACTGAAACACCCTAATAAGCAGATACTCCAACATCCTAATCCAACAGTTGGGGATGTTGTGGGGTACAAAGAGGACGGGCCTCAGGACATGGCCAGGCTCACACGCCCTCTGTAACCAGCACCACCTACTGCCTCTGTTGGAGACAGATGACAGGGCTGGATGGACCACTGGTCTGATGCAGTTGTTAATGTCTTCGGTTCTTATGTGTATTTTCACGCACTGACCCAAAACACTTTCTATTTCCAGTGCACACTCTGAGCGCCAAATTCCCAGGCTGGCACTAAGCTTGCTATGTAAAAAAACATATTCAGTCTCCAAAGCCCATAATGCTCACCTCCCTCCATGTCTTCCTAGTAGCTTACCTGCCAGGAGGCTCACCTGCCAGACGTTGCTTCAATGACCACAGGACAGCTAAAGTGGGGAGGGACCAGAACGTGCAAGTGAGCTTTCACACACACACGCACATACACACACACACTCACCTCCTCCTTCTCCATTGGCAGCCCTTGAGGAGTAAAGGTCTATGTAAAAATGACAAACCTTGATTAAATCTCTGCTTTCACCTCCTCACCTTTCCTTGGATTTCTGTGGGTCTGGGAAAGCATCCTTTTATGGCCCAGGATCACTCAGCTTTCTGTTATTCCTCTTCAGTGTGCTGGTACAGGCAGGTTTCTGCCTCTCTTCTGCCTGCATTTTCCACCATCCTGCTGTTGGAGCGATGACTGGTAGAAGGTGGCAGCTCAGCCTGCCGGCTCCACAGCCACCCCGTTGGTAGCCAAAAATGGCCTGTTCCAGTTCCAAAGCACAGTCTGCCTCCTACCATAATGCAGATGTCTTAATCCATGCAGAAGGTCACTGTCAGAAATATCATTAATGACATGAAACAGAGCCCGCACAGCTGGACGGGCCTGTGCCTGCTGCAGCCAGCGGTGGGAAGGCTCTGCCTCACAGTGCTGCACAGGGCAGGCAGGTAGGCAGGAACCAGACACTGGGGCAGGGGGGAGGACTGCAATCCAGAGAGCAAAGAGATTTAGCAGCTAGTGTACTCTGTGGCAGCCTCTCATCTCTCCATGCCACCTAGTTTCTGCAGTGGTAGGTAATGGGTAAATTCTCCATCTTTCCCAGCTGCTCCTGCTTCCCTTTTTTGTTTGGTTTGTATCTTTAAGCCCTTCCTGCCTTATCTCCCCCTTGCCAATGCCCAGATGCAAGATCTCTGAGACTCCTGGGCTCACTGTGCTAGGGGAGGAGCGGTAAGCCCAGCCCAAAGAGAGACTTCTGCTACTGCTTAGAGGAGCTGCCTCCCGGATCTCCTCCCCCAGGCCCTTCAACACCACCCACACAGCCATCCATCAGCATCGCCCCTGCAGCATCTGGGGGCAACATGTAATTGGGAACGATGCTCTCTGCCATTTATAGCCACACCACTATAAAGAAAAGCTGGTGAAAGTAATACCCACCACCAGACACACCTCCTAGTACGTATCCAGCAGTAACAGGAGGGTTAAAGGAAAGATGGTGGAGAGGTACAGAGAGAAGAGAGAAAAAGATAAAGGCAATAGCTTACTCCACACAGCTTTGAAACAAAGCAGTCATTAAAATACATGCACAGATGGATCATGATGAAGTTATCTGATAAACTGAAGCAATGAACAAATTCTGTTTATCTGAAGCAATGAACAAATTCTGCAAAATAAGAATACCCTTTCTTGCTGGGTAAGTGAAGCTGCATTTGCTTCCTGAATCCTCTACTGGGATACAAACCAGAAGCAATTCTGCAGGCTCCCACATGCCACATTTCCTGTGCACAGGACACCACGGGGTCCAGAATGTTTTCCTCTCCTCTTGAAGCCTTTCACTGCTAGAGATTTTCTTTGAGATTTTACACAACAGCTGATAAAGCTACACTGTGTGGCTCATCTCAAGCGTGTGTGCTCCTCAGTTTGGAAATGTTGCATTTTGTAATCATTTCCTATTTTGCCCCCTCAGGGCACAACAATATGGCAACATAAGACAGTTAAGACCTAAGTGCTTTTGGAACTAAAGAAAATGCTCTTCTAGTGAGGAGTGTTTCCATTGCATTATAAAATAAGATCAAATCTCTCCACTGTTTTGTTCTTTCACTTGGTTTGCTAATCTACAGTAGTAGATAGCAGTTAAATAGGATGAAATTTATATCAAGCTTAAAAATGTTACTTGCTGCCTACAGTTTCTCCAGTCTCCCTGCAGTATGGCTTCAAGTTACCTCGCACTTCTGTTCAGTTGCAGAGTTTTGTCATGTCACTATCACCCCCGTTCAGAGCATGGCACAGGAACTGTGCTGTTGCCATCTGACCACCATGTGCCCAGGCCTGGGCACCTCTCCTGTGCACGTCACCCACAAATTAACAAAAGTTTTGGCCTGAATGAGGGTTTGCAGGTCCTCATCCAAGCAGTATGGCTCGGCTGCAGTACTGTTCAACTCACATCCACCTTTTATGCATTCTTCACATGTCTATCACCCCAGGATTCAAACACACTAGCACCACATTTCATTCATCTGCAACAGATTGGACTGAAAATTCAACTGAAGTTTAATTAGCTTTTTTTTTAAATATGATCCTACTATTGAATTTTCTTAAATTACTTTTTACAGCTTTTTTTTAGTTCCTTCATTAGCTATTGCTAGGGTTTTTCACACTAGAATCTTGTCAGGTGACCTGGCAATATATAAAAAGATCTCCAGGTCTGGTCCTTTGGACTGCTCAGGTTGGAGGAAGGGAAAGGTATGTCCATCCTTCAAGATTCAAATAATTTTCATTAAGATTACTGAAAATTCTCCAGGGAGCCAACAAAATAGAGAGTTACAGATTTTGGATTTCCTTTGTAGTTCTGTATCCTCTTTTTAGGTGTGTACAGATGCAGCTCTGTTTCATTTCACATAGAAGGAATCCAGCTGAGAACACATTTTGTTATAACTCCAGATGTTCAAGAGGGTAAAAGACTCTTTTTTTCTCAGGTGGTCACAGAACAAGCTGCAGTAGACCAGCATTCATTCCTCTCTCATCTACATTATGCAGATGAACTCAAATTGCTTATAAAGCAGTTTCAAAGTCAGTTTAAAAAATAAACACATGAAATGCAAAAACAGAGAGGACAATGCTGGACTTTTTTCATCTTTAAGTCTTTAATCTCTTAAGAACTGTCACTTAGGTCAGAGTAGTTAAACTGTTATAAGACAGCTGCTAGAGCAATCTTCTATTATAAATGAAACATCAAATTTATCAGACATTCCCATTGCACAGCTACACTAGCATGAACATAAAATCAGGATTTTGAAAAACATTTTGTGAGGAGATTTTTTTTTTTAGGCCTAAGATAGTGATGCATGACCTCACGTTCACTGGAATCAATGGCAAAATTTTAACAGATTTTGTAACTAGTAGGTCATGCCTGGATAAAAAGATGGATAAATAAGGGGAAATGATCCAAATGGCAACTCCACACCACAGAGTGAAAGCCAAGTTTCACACCCTTGCTGTCAGATGTGGCAATGCATCACAGGCACAGCTATAACTTCTGAAATGGCAGTTTCTTAAAACACTGTCATCAAAATGTTTCATTTTCTTCAATTTAACCAAGGGAATTACCACAAGAAAATGAATTAAGGTCAGCCACGCATTGATCAGCTCAGTAAACAGTAATAACACTTAGCACTCATATGGCAGTTTTCAGCTTCAAAGCACTAATGAAGCCTCCCACAGCCCCCCTGAGACGTACGCAGGAGGGAGAGGTCCTCCCCACACTGGGCCCAAACAAACAAGGCTGGTGCACCGTGGCTGAATGGGACCGTGGCTCCCACAGCCCTGGACGCGTAGGCTGGGCAGGGCTGGCTCCCCACCTCTGCAGTTAAGGCCAGACCGACATCAGGTCCATCTCCATGGCCATGTGTGCGGGCGAGGAGCACAGGTCTGACGCCTGGTCTCCTGAAAGCCTGCCCAGCCTCACGCTGCCCTGTTTTCCGGTGTGCCCCAAGCCCTCGCAGAACTCACAGATAAGCTGGGGTAGGATTTGCTCTGGAGTGACTGAACAGAAGAGAATTTCATACTGCTAAACGACTGACAGAATTGTTGAAGTTATCCTCCTTTCAGTTCCATTGACCAAAAATGTCTGTAGGAATCACAGGGTAGCGTCATGCTGGCATGAGCAGCACCGCCGCCATGGCACAGACCAGGCACAAGTGCCTGGCCCCAGGGCAGGAGCAAACACAACAACAAGCCCCAACCAGCTCTGGAAGATCCCTACAACAAGGAGGCATTACTCAACACTGAGACAGATAACTTGCAAATTCCCTACATATTCACTTCCTAAAGCAGGTAACTGCTGCACCACCAGTGTGTCACCAGTTCTTCTAATTCCCCTTTCTGACTCATTCCCTGCACAGCAGGAGATGCAGACTTCTGCACATGCAGAGCTTGAGCCATTCCCCCAAAGTTCTGGAAATATTTCCTACTATCCTCCCATTTAAAGCACTGCTGGGGAAGGAAAAAAAAAAAAAAGTCATTTTATCACTTCTGTTTTGTTTCCAGCAAGAAGCAGGGCTGTTCCTGGCACAAAGGAGCAGAGGTGACGTCGATCTAGGGCCTGATTCTCACTGCAATGGGAATTAGGTGGGATTTGGCTCACTCTCATGTAAATTAGTAACATAAAACTGGCATTAATGGGCAGAGGACCTGCCAATGACCTGCTCTGCCACAGCCAAGAGGCATTAAAGATGCTTTACAGGGGAAAGTCTTGTGAAAGTAAGGATAGAAAACATTATGTTTACATCTCAATTGACCATGCTTGCAAGGGCATCTGTGTGTACATATGGGGAGAGGTTACATGAATGTCAGAACAGACTACAAATAGGAGTTGTTCTTTCCAAATTTTATACATTGCTTGAGCCATAAAAATTTAACTTAACTCAGTAAACTACCTTCCTTCTTTGTTCATATTCACTCTAGCATATCCATCATTTTTGATCCTCTACTGATTTCCATTGTTGGGGCTCATTTTCTGTGACTTGAGGACCTGAAATTATGCTATATAGCTTTGTAATTCATTGAACTAACCAGCATTTATTTTAATTTAGTAAGGAAACATTTGGCTGGGTGTGACCAAATAAATACTGTGTCTAAACCAACACAAGTACACTGTGCACAAGGCTATAAATCTGTCTCAGAGCTCTAATGATATTGCAAGTAAATGAAGCTTCAGTCTTCTCATAAACATAATTCCATGAGACCTCTATGTTGCCTTTTTTTTCAATAGACTATAATATAATTGTAGCACTGTTGGGCAACAAAAGCTGAATCTTGGTAGCAATCCAACCTTGCAGGTTGACAATGGCTTTAACACTGGCCTAATATATAAAGGTGAACATGCACAGAGAACATCAGACCTAATTATAAATACGACAATAGTGATAAAACACATCACTAGTCTGTATCAATGAAGACAAAACTTTTGGGCAGGAACAAAGGGCACAAATCTTGCCACAAGATTATGAAGAGTTTTGTCACTGATTTTGATGCAAAAATAATCAAGAACTTTGATTTAAAGGAAGACCTCTAACAGGCTGTCTCCCCCACAAAATTTGATTTTTGTGATGAAAGGGACAAAATATAGAACTGCCAAAGTTAAACTGAGTACCTATGCTTCAACTCAAATTGGAGATAGGAATTAGTCAGAACAAACATGTTCTTATTGAGAAAGAGAAAGCTGTCAAAATCTCTGTGGAAATCTGTTAAGATGACGACTTTAGTACATTCACATTGTTCCTATCCACAGCCTGCTAATGAGCGACACTGAACACAACTGGTTTCTACTACAGACAACAAATTTGATGGTGCTCAGCTCTTCACAAAGCACTCAGCTACCTTGTGATCAGACCTCTGTGTGGGAGAGAACACAGAAAACTAAGGAACATGTTTAACCCAAGTGAGAGTAGCTCCCTGTGAAAGACAGCACAACACAGTAATAGTTTTCTTGGTGTAAAAGGCATTCTCATCACCAAAATATGTTTTAGTATTGCTTATATGTATTTTCTAATTCAATCTTTTATGCAGTATCTTGAACTATAGTACAGCAGTAATACCGTAATTAGTATTTTCACTAGCTAAATTATAGAGCTGACTGCAGAATATAGCATAGTAACATCAATATTAACAGTTAAGCATTAGACAAAAATGACATCAATAGTTTTAGTATAGTCATGAGAGACATTGTAATTTCCTCTTTCTCTAGGATTCCTTCAAATTGTATCAGATGAGGCAACTCACAGAATCCACTGGCTGTTAGTTCAATTCAAATTATAAAAATCAGCAGCTCAAAGATTTCATAAATCTTACCATAAAAAGGTAAATTTTTGAAGGTTCTTGAATAATTTTCATTTCTGAACATGATATTAGTTATAAAGAAGTGAAAACCTGCTGTATCTGCCTCTCTCATATGAATTAAGCCTCCCAACACTTCTGCAAGTTAATAGAGGAGTATAACAAATAACTCACAGCTAAGAAGAGAATATACACGGTGATGAAATGATTACCCAAGCCCATAAAGGGAATCTTCAGTGCAAGGGAATGTCAGTGCAAATCACTGGCTTTACAATCTAGTGCTAGTCCGTATTTCCTTGCTACCCTGTTCACATAGTGAGATCTAAAACTGAAGCAAGTGAGATACTAGACACTAAGCAGCCCTTAAGGAAGACAGAGGCAAGCATACTTTCACAGAACCCTCACATGAAGGGACAGCAGTCAGCCACCTCTATACGCTCAGAAACCAGAGGACTCTAATTAATACCAGAAGCTGTAGGCTGTCCCATGGCATCCTCCATGTCTGTAGAATTCAAACTTCCTTCTGGCCAAGCTAGTTCACAACCCCCTAGACCAAATCAGGAACACTGAAGATCTACCAGCACCCCATCCACCTTCTAATTACAGTAACTTCATGCTTTACTTCATAAAATGAGATTCATTTCGTCCTTCACCAGTTCCATTCACTTGCTTCTACATTTTGTTTGTTTGTTCAAATGAAGGTCTCCAGCAGATTGATTGCTTCAGATGAGACAAAGCAATCCCTTGGTAAATCCCTCTGGAAACACAGAACAGATCAAACATGTCACAGTTGAACTCTTTGTATTTCCCCTTTGCAGATCCTCTTGGTTTCTGGTGGCTCAGATAAAGAAGGGAGCTTTTGTATGACAGTTAATCCATCCACTGAATGGAATATTTATACATTCACTTGTTCTTTCAAGGCCCTAGCTTACACCTGTAGATATAATAACATATGAAGTAACATAGACGAAAATCTTGGCTTGGGCCATCAGAGAAGATCTGCAAAGACTTGGATGAAAAAGTCCCCATGCTAGAGTCAAAGGAACAGGTAAAATGATTAAAGGACTCTCTCTGCTTAAATCTACTTCTGCTTACAAGGTCAAAGTCCTGGCTTACTTTTTGTTTGTCTGTCTTAATAAGCCAACTCTGTGAGAGAGACTCTAACTTGAAACTCTTCTATGTCCCTGAGCTAAGAGGGAGAAATCCAGGCACTGCTGAGTGGTAAGGTGAGACAGACATCCAAAGGTGTGTCAGGTTCAGCTCCAAAATGAGTCTGTTCTTCATTATCCGTAGCACCACACTCACAAATTAGCATGAAAACAGCATTTACACAATGAATTAAAATGCAAATCTATATTTTATTCTATGAAATTGAGACAAATGACACATAGGTGAAGCTTGCCAGAGTAGCAATCACAAACATTAATCTAGTTTTAGACGATGGCTTAAGCCAAATGAGAGGATGAGATAGGAACACTCTACATCAGAGCTAGTGAAACACTACAGAGAAAAAAGCAATACTTGCCCTAGTAACCTAAGTCTAAAATACAAATCAGTGATAAAGCTGCTGCTAAGGCCTTGTGCAGACTCCAGGGAAGCCTCCAGCCACAAGGTGCGTGTACGATACAGTACAGAAGCTTGCCCGCAAAGGAGAGCCAAGGGAGTCTCTGAGCGTGGGTGAGAGGACTTTGCACTTCACTGCTGCTGCCTGACGGGATGTGGCACCCTCCCAGAGAGGGTCCTGCAACAGGAGGCCAAATGCTTCCACTGGCCTAGAATTAAACTGCATAACTGCTATAAAGACATATTTATGCTAGGTCTGATTTAGATGGCGTGCTGCACAATCAGATCACTTTGAAGTTTTGCCTTGTGCAATCATTTCCTTTGCCAGGAGTCAGAAAAAGGTTGAAAAGACTGTGAACAAATTGTTTAGACACTGAAATTTAACCCTGTGGAATCCTTACAGTGTATCGCAGTTTGACACTGCAGGAGCACATCTGTCAGGGGACTGCAGCCTCTTTGTTCTTTCCACACAAAATGTGTACGCTAGCATTGTGTGGTGGGGCATGTGCTCCCGAGCGCATGATGCAGTTGTGAGTACACAGCTATGTGCCCTACCCTGCCTCCCATCTGCACCACAACTGCCCCCAGGCCTGTACAGTGTTTCTGCTCTATTAGGGGAAATAAAGGCTTAAGATCCTTCGAGATTCTCTGGAAGCCCTTGCATTACATTCTCTGTTAGAAATTGTACAGGATTTGATTTTTAAATATCCATAATGCCTGTGCAAAAATTTGTTGGGTATTAAGTCTGGTGAAAAGATTGCTGTAATGTTCTTCCACTAGTGCCCTAGCATTAATAGTGTCAGAATATAAATACCAAAAAGGAAAAGAGTTCAGTTCCAAGAGTTCATTCTGTTGTGGGCTAAGGGAAGAACCCAGCAGGTGTGGTTTATATATCAGCATTCATGACACCACCAGTCTCCATCTCAGTTAGGACTCCACACAGCAAGGCACTGTGCATCCCCTGCGCCTCCTGAACAGGACTGGAGAGCACCAAGGACCTCACACCAGGAGCTCAGCCCTTTGTAGAATTAAACCTTAACACAAGATAGCCCATCAAGGCTTTTATAAACTGTTGAAGACGACGCTGACAAGAATAAAAGAAAATAGTAATTTAGAATTTGGCAGAGAAAACCCACTCTAAATCATTTCCAACTGCAGTAAGCCTTTGCTCCTGTTTTACAAGTATTAGAAGAGACTATCCCTGTTTTATAACCTTACTCATTGAATACGTTTAAGAAAGTAAGACAAGTTTCTCTCCTGCAGGGGTTTTCAAATATTGTCTTCCCTCTGCAGTTGCCAGGATTTCAACATCCCATTCCAGAAACATTGTTTATTACTCTTGGGGAAAAAATGCCACATACTAGGAAGAGAAAAATGGTTAGAAGAAGAACAACAACAACAAAAAAAGGTAAATGACAATACCATATTAATTAATGAATACAGACTGTCTGCTGCTCCCTGCTACTATGGTACACCAGAGGCGTAATCAGAATGTAGAATTCTTTTCACACTATATAACAGGACAAAAATATTCCCAGAATGTCCTACAGAGAGGCAAGAGCTAATACCTCCAATACCCTCCAGGTGGATGTGGTCTGTAAGTTCAAAACTGTCCAAGTTCCAAATGTGTTTGAACTCAACTCTGCAGCAATTCCTCTTCTTGAAGAGTAAGTACAGAGCAACCTTAGTCCCATCACTCAAATCAGTGGGAATCAAGTATCCTCAGCTTTCCTTTCAATGTGCTCAAAACTTTGCTAACAGTGTTCCTGCAGCTGAGCAATTCTCAGCTCTTCCTGAGCCCCTCAAGCCCTGATGAGCCAAGTGGGGCGGCACCTCGCAGGGTCCTTCCCGTGGGGCCAGTGGAAGTCCCAAGTTCACTCTGTCCCTTCTAAGAGGAACACCCAACCATGCATTGCTCCATCCCTCTACAGTGAATCCTGCCTTAATGATGAGGACTTTTGCAGATGTACTATCCAGTGCATGGACCATAATGCCACTGTATCGTGCAGAATACGGCCTTTTCATCATAATCAGATCTCATTGCTTCTTTATTTTGTAGTTAAGAACATGTTTGGAGATGCAAAATCAAATCATTTTCCCAAAGGTAGTGGTAGGAGATATCTCAGTGCATTTCGAATTCCATGGTTAGCAAAAGCGCTTTTTCCCCCCTCTTCAAGCTGGGGAAACTCTAAACAATATACAAAGGCAAAAGGGGAAAATGGATAAAGTATTGAGAAGCCTAAATTTGAATCAGATAATCACAAACATTTCTTGTGGAAGGAGAAGGAAATGACTGATTCTACACAGCTTCTGTGATAAATCATCACCCCTGCCTGAAATTCCAGATACATGCTGCATTAACTGGTAGTGAAGTTAGAGGAAAACAAAAAGGAACAAAAAATTTGCAATAATTGTATAAAAAACAAAATACAACTTTCTGGAAGTGCTGAGTTCTTTCAGTGGTTCAAACAGTAGAATAAGATTTCACAATCTAGGAAGAGTTTCAACAGTTATATTTGAATTGCAGTCATAAAAGCATAAATGTGAAATACAGCTCTAATAAAAAAATTGAAGTTTATAAAACTGGGTGGTAATTTTCCACCCTTTCCAGAAGAATCTCAGAATATCCAGGGGAATAATACCTGAAAGAGAAACATTTTTTTTGTGCATTAGACTACAAAGCATGTTCTGTGCTAAGTAATGAAACTCTATTCATACTTCTGTTGATTAGGAAAAGTCCTAGCATTAAACATTGAAAAGCAGATTCTTAAGCACTGTCAAGGAATAAGTACAGAATTCCTTGATCAATTTATGTTATCATTTATAGCTAGAAGTCGAGTTTTCAAAAAAATGCTTAGCTTCTTTAGGGCATGTAGATAAATGTATAGTTTTTAGATAGGCTCAGCAGCCAACAGCATTGCCTTTATTGGGAAATGTAGATGTTAACTTCTTGTGAAATTATGGGCTTTAACATAATAGCATGAGTTTACACAGAATGATAGGCTGCCAGAGGAGAGTATTCTCCCATTGTCCATGAAACACAGCCACACATCCCAAAAACAAACACGAAGCCCACATTGATGCACATGACATTGATTCTGGAACAAAATTTTGTCACAACCACCTTCTTTCTCTGACTCCAACTCATTGTGGAGATTATCCAATAGATTTTCTCTAGGGCAGAACCCTATGGTGCCATTACTGACCAGCTGCCATCCAGCTGGGTTTCAAAATGGACCAGCTGTGGGCTTCCAACACACAAGTGTCAGCAAAGCTGTATTTAGTTTTTGTTTTCCAGGTTAAACAGAGTATCTGAAATTTATTGCTGTTTTATTCTAAAAATATACACCACAGTATATTTCTGGTTTTGCAGGCATGTAAGTTGTCATCTCTGAATGCTGGAAGCTTTAACTATAAGGAGAGAGGAACACACTTCCGTGAAATGCATGCCTAAAATGTATTTAAGCAGAAATCCCCGATGTCTTCACATTAAGGAAGATCCATTCTTCTTGCTGATTTTCATTTTCTGGATGATTATGACTTCTGCATAATGTAATTCTTTTTAAAACTACTAATAGTTTTCTGATTGTAAAGCTAACTTTTCAATGCATTCTTATCATCTTGAGTCTGCAAACAGGCTGAAATAACAGCTCTCCAGGACAAATCCAGAGCTGGAGTTTATTACAGCGGCCGTGCCTCAGGGAGTGGAACCAACATCATTCTACCGCACAAAGAGGCAAGCGGGAGATGCTTGAAGTGGCCTTTTTTTTTTTTTTATTACAACACAGCCTACTTGAGTAACCTTGTTTTGTTTACAGAAAAAAAAGCATTTGTAACACAGATAAACATTAATTATATCCAGAAAAATGTAAGCAAATGTCCCTTTTCCCTCTGAAGTATCCATATTTGCAGCTGCAGAATAAAGTTTCTTTATGATTTTGCTTTTGTCCATTTGACAGCCTTGACTGACTTTTTCCTCATGGAGACAAATAGGGCTTCATTTTGCATGACTTAGTTTGTAGCTACTATTAGCTAAAGAACTCTGTTGCTATAATTAAAAATGATAATGCAGATTTTCAGAGCCTGTAGAGGGAGTGCAAGAGTACAACATCCTTTTGATGTGCTGATGGAGGGAAGGACTGGTAAATGGATATCTAGAATCCAGGAGGACATTTCTCTCATTATTACAATTTAGAATGGTGACATTTTGACTGTAAGCTATTTAATAGTGTTTCTGTATTCATTAAGGGCAAAGTTCACCTTGGTGCAGACAGCTGGTGTATGGTCCTTTTATATAACACTTAAGCCTCATGATGAGGTTGGGGGCGGGGGGAGGAAGGGCAGCTGGGGCAGAGCAATTGCGCAGCAGAGCCCCTGGATCCTCTGTACAGGAAGAGCCTCTGAATATGCTAGTTTGTACAGGCTCTTGGGGAGGTCAAGGATACAACCAAAGATCCACTAGTACCTGTATTTTGTGGCCTGAGAAACCCACAGATAAGTTACTGCGACAAAGTAAACTTCCCCCAAACATTCACAGCTATGAGCAAGGTTGTGCTGAAGCCTCACATTTTGTCTGGATGGAGTGGGACTGACTTCTCTTCCTAGCTCCCTGCAAGTGCCTGATTATTTGGGCTTTGTTTAGAGACAAAGAAATTTGACCCCCAAAACAATTAAGAAAGAGAAAGTGTTCAAAAGTACATATCTAACTTTTGTGGTTAGTGCTGCAGTTATTGGTGGGGCAGCAAATCAAAGGTTATGTTGTTTAATAAAAGCAAAATTCACATAGGAGTTAAACTCTTATTTTAAATCCTTGCTTTCTGTCGTTCCTGTGAAGAACATCTAACAATGTTGTAAATATGAATTGTTCAGATTTTCCATACCTTACTATTTCCTCTGGATAGCAATTGTTAATAGTGTTGATGTACTCCTGAAGAAGTGACCCAGGCTCTGCTTTTATCTCTTGAACCTTTTTAAGGCCACCAGTGGTTACAAAGAGACGACGTGCTTTGCTGTCATGTGGCAGCACCTACACACAAAGAAGTACATAATAAAAACATGATTTTTTTAAAAGGAATCTTTGTGCTACTAGATTCAAATATTGTTTATTTGTTTTTAATTCAGAGGACAGATAAAGTGGAACACATCGAAGGTGCAACTTCTGTAATGACTACTATATTTTAACATGCAGTTGGACAGGAAAAATGAAATCATAAACCAGCCCTTTATGGTTATAACATAATTTAACATGTACTTTAATACATAACATATATAAAAATATTGAATTGAATATTTATCTTTATGTAAATAATATTTCTTAAATTATTCTTACAAAGAAAATATGATTGTGGAGATTAAATAGATAATAAAAACAGAATACTAACATAGAATAACAACAGCATCTGTTCCACTTAAACCAAGTTATTCAGGTCTTTTATGTCAATTCCCACAGTTTAATTGCAGAGCAGAATTTTATATCATTGTAATGATCTAGTATAGATTATTGCATGAAAACAATACTGAGAATTCTTGCAAGTGAACAATGCAGCCTTGAGGCATTACATGCTACTATTAAATTCCTAGATATTAAAATCACATAGCACACTGTGTAGTCATGGAAGCCTTTTACAAACACACACATACACACACACAAAGCAAAAATGTTAAGTTTCTGCAGCCAAAGGGGATGAGAAGCAGAAATGATCAGACAATACATCCTGCACTCCCGGAGTGATGCCAATATGCAGTTTTGTCCAGAGGACAGAGGGGGGGAGGCAGGGGCTGGGCCACGCGAGGGAGAGTGACAACATGTAGTCCATAGGCCCACAGGGCTGCAGTAACATAAAAAAGATAATGCAAGATACCAGCTGTATCCACAACAAAAACATAGATGGGTTTAAAACCAACTCTGAGAGTTATGTAGTGCGTATGCAAAAACACTTTGTAAGCATTCAGACTGGATGGACAAATTAAGCCATAGATTTGACTGTATCTCTGTGTAAAACAGAGCCTTCAAGGTTGATGCGACTGCCTAAAAGGATGGAGGAAGGATGAGATTTCTGTCATGCATATCGGCCAGCCTTAATTTCTCCAGTCACTCTAGGCTGTACAAAATCAACAAGCAGGTAAAGAAAAACAGGGAAGCACCGAGCCCTCTCCCTGCGGCATGCTCCACACAAGGGTCAGGAAAAACTGGGATCCTTTCACTCTGGGAACTGGAAAACCAGCTGTTTCCATGTACCTCCCACAGCAAGAGCTGCCAAGGAGGGACTAGCAGTGAGACAGGATACGGCCCTTCCCTGGCCTTCCTCCTCCACACTGGGACTCCCAGGCTGGGTAAGAGAGCAGAAAACTCTCTTGGAAGAGGCCCTAAAGACAGACAGCACCTCTGAGACACAAACCCTTCTGCCGGTCCGAACTGAGACAGCAGAGCACTGCAAAGACCCTGAGGGGGGTAATGTTCAAATGACACCATGCAGCACCAAGAACGGATAGCTTCCCCCTCTGAAGGGCAGTTCAGAAAATAAGGCTTTTACTGTGCTATAAATAAGCTGACAGAAGCAGCACTTCTCAGGTCTAAGAATAGGAAATTTCTAAGTTATGGTGCAGGAGACACAAATGCTTTTGCTGCAAATAATTTTAAATGTATACATTAGAAGAGCAAATGCCAGACAGGTATAGTTTGCTTAATGCAATGTAGGAGAAGAAGAAAAATGAAACAAAACAAAACATCAGCTAATACAAAGGGTGCAAAGCCACTTCAACACTGAATGACATTCAAATCTATACCCTGGGTAACCAATTACTATGCACTCAACTCATTAATAGCTCCAGACAGCACACAGAAGCAAAATGCATTGGATTCTGAACAAATCTCTTTCTACGGACTAATAAGACGACCAGACAAACCTAACTGTAGCAATCTAGTCAGGAATATAAACAAGTATTGCTTTCAGATCTGTGATAATCAGAACTGAATAATATCTAGCATTTCATCCGGTCATTTCCAGAAAGAACACCTCACCAAGAGAGTCTCGTACCCCCTGCTAATAGATTATACCGTACAGTATTTCACAAAAGAAAGGTCTATAGTTGAGCAGGATTCCCAACAGCTGGTAAACATAGCAAACACTGGAAATCTCCTGATTAGTCAGCAATTACTTTCATAATTTGAAATATTTTGATTAAATTGTGTCACTTTCTACATGCTGCACTCAAATCAGCAATTTAATTAATAATAAACAGTTTCAATTTTTGAGAGGGATGAGAAAAGATTTGAGATTCTTGCATTTCCTTAATTACTGGAACCGAAAATTAGTAAGGACAGAAATGGGAAAGCCTTTACCTTACATCATTATAGAATAATTTAAGTCACTCCTGTACAGATCATTTGCACTTTGTCTAACACAGATGTGACTTGGATTTATATGATATATTGGCTCAGCAAAAATATTTGCACAAGGGCTAATATTCTACTTAATCCCAGAGGCAAGGAGAAAAAAAACCCACCTTGCTTATAAACAACTGTTTTGCCTCTGTCTAGAATGAATTATGACAGGTTCCAGATAAAAAAGTATCTGGCTTTTTCAGACAAAAGAGCAGGATGCTCCAAGCAGTTTCTGAAAGGGATGCTTGAGGATCCTGAGAAAAGAATGGATACTTCATGTTTGCAATGGTAACTTCCTTGCTAAATGGAAAACAATTAACCTATCACCCATCAAGTAGAGCTCTTTCTTACCTTGCTGAACTGCCCAACAATATGCTTCAGAATATTGGGAGGGGCATCATGCAGCAAAGGTTCAAGTGCTGGAAGATACGTGCATTTCTGCAGGATGTTCTTTAAGGCTTTTTTAGCCTATTGAAATGCAAAATAAAATTTTGCTGGTAAGACATCAATGAAACAACAAGAATTCATGATACATATCACTGAAGTCTGATCTGAAAAGCAAATTGATCAGAATTCTCAAAGAGCTTTTTCTGAATAAAAACTATGATATCCATCAGGTTACTTAATGAAGAATCAATTTTCTACTTAGATTTATTAAACCTCCAAGCCTACAGTGCATCATATACTTATTATGTTATCTACGGTCAAAGTAATGGCAATTTTCCTTTTACTACAATGGAAGCAGGAGCAGGCCCTTTAAGTAAATTGAAGTACTGTAATATAATAAGAAAGCTAAATCAAACCACATTTTAAAAGATTGTATTTTAGAAGTGGCTTATTGGGAGAGCCTGCTGGTCTGGGATAGCAACACAGTGCACTGCCATCCAGGCAGAGAGAGAAAGAGAGAGAGAAGCAGCTGTATATCGGTGCCTAGTTTCTGAACAAGAGACATGATGCTGGCTACTGTAGGATTATCAGTTCAGCCTTGATATTTTGGTGACCACTGAATATGACTGTGCAAAAGTTGTCTTCTTATTTTACAGCTCTGGAATTTATTATACCCCAGTGGAATGTAAAAGGGCACAGTACAATATGGGACACCATATCCTGTCATATTACACTCTTAAGTCAGTTCATTTACTGTCGCACAAAAATAACAAATTCCAACTCTACTAGCTCCTATGCTAGGAAGGCCCTAAATGTGAGCAGTTCTATGTTTCCAAGAGCAGGGCCTTGAGTTTTTGTTACTGTTTTATTACGATAGTAAAAATGTGAATAAATCTACAAGTAGTACAACACTTTGTACAAAAGACTATACCTCCCAAAAAGGCAGATTTTTAAAAATTGGACAATTATGAGAAATTATAGCATTTCTGGGAGAAAGCAGGTCTGACCTAAACTGTGAAGAAGGAATTGAGAGACTATGCAGCTGTGGCTGTATCATATGATTTGGCAACATGCACACGCATTAGGACCAGCCAGGCCTAACAAATGATCCGAAACCTCTCAGGCACCTTCCACCCAGGAAATTTGTCTCAGCAAACATCAGTAAATTGTATACCATTCAGCAGTTTTCAACCACTTATACCTGTTGGTTACAATAAATATCTCATATTGCAGACATGGTGAATATACTTGCTTTCACTTGAAGATCTTCTGAACTGTGTGTGTCCATATACATAGAAAGCAGTGTGGGTAACACATTTGCTACTGCCACAGCACGTGCATGCTCAGGAGTATGTCTTCCAACCTGTCCCAAGGCCCAAGCAGCTGCTGCCTTAATATGATCTTCATTTTCTTCTATCAAGCAGGTGCACAGTGGTGGTATTCCCTGTAGTATTCATCAAAAGCACAGCCTTCACAAATCTAGACCAGGGAAGGACAACTTAAACTGATACAGATCATTAGAAAATGTTTCTCTATTAACACTCTTCTTCTAGAATAACCTATAACAGATCATATGCTAGTGCTGTCATTTTTTTTAAAAACATCATGACCAGCAAGAATTTCTAATAATCTTTACAAATCTAGTCGAAAGACAGGTTGAAAGACTGTTGAAAGACAAATTCAAAAAAAACTGTCACAAGGCAGTTTGAGCTAACACATCAACTTTAAAGGATCAAAAGAATACATGACGCAATTCAGGCTGTACTAAGAGTAAAGGTTTTGGTTTTGTCACACAGAAAATACACAGATTCTAGGGCTTATGAATCTATGAAAGAAGTTTAAGATTGGAAGGGCTCAATCATAAAATCATCTACCTTTTTTTATGCCACTATCCACAGCACTAAATTTCACCTCATAAACCCTTTCTTGAACCCACTAGCTCATGTTGGCTCATTCAATAACTTCCAGAAAGGTTTGATTTGATGACATCAAGGGATGGAAAATACCTCACTTCCATTCAGCTGTAACTGAAGTTCCTCTGGTTCCATGTCACAGTCTTTATCCTTTCTCCACAGGATTATGGAGCCATTCAGTGGCTGGTATTTTATGTCCAGGAAGTACTTAAACAGGAGTCATTCACGATACTTTAGGCACAGTAACTCTAACTAGAAGACCTTTTTCATCTCCTGAATCATTTTTGAGTCTTTTCTGCACCCGCTTCAGTTTTTTCAGGATTCTTTTCAAATGCAAACAAGAGAACTGTACGCAGTACTCCAGCGTGGTATCACTAGTACTACAGATAGATTAACCTCTCTCTTCCAGTAATGCTTCATCTTCCTCTCTTTAATACCTCAAAGGACTGACCTGTCATTTTTGCCACAGCACTGCAGCAGAAGACCACACTGAAGTGTTTGTCTGTTTTGATCCCAAAAAAACATTTTTCTGAATTCATCCTTTCCAGGATACAGTCCTTCAGTATGTTTTTACACCATATCAAGCATGTCTTTAAATCATATCATCTTAGATGTGTAACTGCACCTAGTTATGCCATAGTGCATTCCTTTCAAAAAGTCCCAGTTCACCAAGCCATGCCCTCAGCATTATGTACCACTCCACAAAGCTTGGCTTCATCTGGAACAAAATTTTTAAAAATTGGGTTTTGGATTTGTTTGGAGGGTTTCGAGGATCATTAATGAAAATCTTTAACGTCAGGAGAGTTTGCATGCAGGCCTACAAATCTCTCACTGCATGTCCATTCAGTTCTGGCTGCAACCATTAACACTCTTCAAATTTTGTCAGTTTAGGTGCTTCCTTATCAACTTAATCCTAGATTCATTCCACGTAACATTAAGCACTTCACAGCAGAAGCATATTTGCTCTAGGCATCCCTATCTAGTGTCAGTGGAGAGACACAGACACCTCCAGAGAAGAGGGGCCTCCAGAGTGGGGTGAGTCAGAAGTGTCGCTCTTCAGCTTTTCAAATGCAGAAGAGAACTATTTTTGAGCAATTCTACCCTTTGTGCATAATTAGTAATGTTACATTGTAGCAATTTCTATTTCTTACCTTGCATTCCTATTAGACAACATTTCTGTTCCTCAGTTTTTATTGTTTCATTGTTTCCATCCAGACAGTAAATTTAAAATGACTGACATAGTGTAAGAATGGGCCAACAATGCCCACTGAAATTACTTCCTTCCTCCTGCCATTTTATAGTTAACATTATTCACACCATAATATTATGTCAGGCACTAATTTCACCTATTGCAGATATTACAGATTCTCACCCTTCTATATTATTGCCCAGCAGAATTTATTTAAACCTGAAAATGTATAGCACCAAGCTTATCTCATTTGAAATATCACTTGCACAACTGAAACTATGCTACATTTCAGAAACTAAGATCTTTACAGGTCTGAAGATTTCTGTTGCAAGGATATTCTAGCAGTACTAGCAAAGTCATGCTAGTGCAATGAAAAATGTGCCATTAAATATTCTTCTTTCAAAACGGGTTTAGATGTAGCCACAAATATTCATTTTAAGAGAAAACAGATCATAGAAATTCACTGACTTATTTTCTGTACTTGGGCAATTGCAACACAGATAAATCATTTACTGGAGTACAAATGGATGTTCACAAACTAATCCATCACAACATTTTACAAAAGTTTAAACTTCATAAGGACCCAGTTTGACCAGGTGCCACATATTTTCAGACATGGCAAGTGACGATATTATTAAAAAGTGCATTCATCAACAGCAAGTGTATAATTCTGTCTCCGAATACATGCTCTGCCTATGTGAATTTGTGTCTCTTTCTCAGAATACCACTGAAGAATTACAGGAAGAAGACAAAGAGATAGCTAACCTTGGAGACGATCACTGCCATTGACAGGTTCTCCGAATGAGCTGCTACATAGCCAAGCATCATGATGCCAGGCAGTCTGACAGTCCCTCTGCAGCTGCCAATACAATCAATCACAGCAGCAACTCCACCTGCATTTACTATAAGCTGTGAAAGCTGAAAAGATAAATGAAAGAGATTAGATACTGTGAAGTATCTACTGGCATAAAGCATTACATTAGAGCAGTCTTTAACTGTATCACCCCTGATTTACAAAATAAAGCCGGAATAAGACCGATGCATCACACTCATTGTTGGACACTGAGTGCACCATGAAGTTCACAGCAATGAAACTGTTTCGCTACACTGTTTGTGATTGACTTTATGACAAGGAAACCAGGATTCTGAATTCCTGATGCCAAATAGCACAGGATAATATATTCTCAACTCCATGAGTATACACCAAAGAATCGTGCAATGAAAGCCTATACATGAATGACTTTAAAGACACACCTACTGAGCCACATATTCTTTTATACCAGTGCCCACTTATTTTCTGAGCCAACATCAGATTACCTGTGGAGGGACAGAGGGAACAGCCCATTCCTTTGGGCACCTGCACACTGGATAACCTCTGCTGCTGCCTAACAGCCCTTGTGGATCCCCCCACTGAGGCATGAAGCCAAAAGCAACTGTCATAGCTGCTCAAAACCAGCTGGGATTACACCCTTCTGCCATGTTATAGCACCCTAAAAGAGGTGTCCAGGGAACATACTCGATGGGCAATGGAGCTTGCCCCAGAATGACAAATTATAGCTTTGCTATAAATGATAATCAGGTCTATATCTATCTATCAAATCAGTCTTTGATGCCTACTGTATAGATAAAGCTATGCTACATGTGTTTTTCTAAATTGTATCACTTCTCACATCACTTGAGGGACAGTAGTAGAGTACACATGATATCAACAATGCATAAAAATTAACATGATTTATATTGTTATTATTTCTAGGTATAATCATGTTTTTTACAAAGTTTTCAAAGCAAAAGAAACACATTCTTAAAAGTTAGAATTAAATGCACAAAGCTTAGCCGTTTGGAGTTCCAATCCAGTTGACTTCTATGAACACGAAATCCACTGTAGCCTTGAAGCCACTAAAACAGGATTGTTTTATTCATGAAACAGCTAGATGAAATTTAAAGCTATTACTTAGGAAAAACTGTTCACATGACTGCCAACTGCAGCTGCTGAAGGCCACGTCCCACATCTGCCCGCAGCCATGTGCACTTCAACACATAGAGCTCCTGCGTGGACACAGTCCCTGCTGCTGTGAGTCTCACACCCCTCTGCAAGTCCCCCAGATCCTGACCTTCACATGAATTTTACTGCCTATGCAGCTGGAGAGCAGAGACCCAAAAGCCAGAATGTTCAAAGGCCAGACACAGCCAACTACTGTACAGATATCAGTTGTCAATTTGTCTTTGCTGTAATGTGTGTTGCTCCAGCAGAGCTGTCCCAAGAGGCACGGGGCTCACTCTCATTCTGAAGTCGAACACATGGACTGAGACTTTCAAAGGAGAGTCATCCAGATGCTTTCTGCAGCTCCTTAGGGAGCTGCGAGAGTGGCTGTTCCCCTTGCACAGAGGATCCCGTGCAAATAGTTCTTGTGACTGTCTGGAGCCGTGTGCGTTTGGCCTCTAGCTTCTAACTCTGGTGCCTGCCTTTGGAAATCATCATCTCTTCACTTGTCTGAGAAAGTAAAATTTCCCCCATGTGAGGTGCAGAGAGAAAGTAGAAAATGTGACAAGAGCGTAACCCTTAACAACCAACAGCTTAATAACCAACAGGCTGAAGAAAACAGCAGCACAATCTTCATGTTTAAACACACTTCTCAATTGTTAAGCTAGAAGCATGATTTTGGAAGGGTTGTGTTCAGCATTAGTGTGTTCTATAAAATTAAGCTGTTTCTATTTCATTCCAAAGTTTCATTTAGAGCCTTTTAATTGATTCTACAATCTGACAGATTCACATAGTTGTAATTATTTAAGTTTTTCCTGTTTATTTCCTATTCACTTGGTAAACATCCCCCCTTCCCATATCTCTTATTGTCAAAAAGATGCAAATGTTGGGACCCAGATCACACAGTCAAGCTAATACAAGAAATTACCACCAGTTTTATAATAAAAAAGTGAGTTTTTGACTCTCATTGTCATTGAAAAAATAATGAAAGCATGATCCCTGCAGCCCAAAACATTAAAAAAAGATACACATAATGTATTATTGTTAAAACATGTTGTGATCTGTAAGTCGGTATCAGGACTTCTGTGAGGCTTTACTCATGATTTTTTTAAATGTCTAGGGCAGACAGTACTGTCAGCCTAGAACTCCTTCTCTGCACTGATATCTGATAGAATGAAGTATCCAGGTTTACATGATATGATTCCCAGTTTCCCAACCCAATTCAGTCAATACACATCTCATAACATCAGCAATCATTTCCACATTTTTCCAATAAATAAGCCAAACAGCTATTTGCCCTCCCTTTCAAAAAGCAAATGACAGAATAATCCTGTATTTTGTTTAAAGTATAAAATCTAATGATATGACCTTGTATTTGCATTTTCAAAGTTTTACCTCAGGCGTATGCTTTGCTATCTCTCTAGTTAAAGTTGCACCATTTTTCTTGACATATTCATCTGAGTCCTTCAGGCATGTGAGCACAACTGGGAAAATTTCTGCTTCAACCACCAACTCTGCAAGATCCACTGAATGCTTTGCTATTTGGCTTAGAGCTGACAGCACCTGACGCTAGTAAATAAAAATTGTTATAAAATGAACAACATACAAACAGCCTGCAACACACACTCCTCCTGCACACAAGAATCTATTGCCTCAAGGAAAACAAAGCAGGATAGGGAAAACAATTACAGCTATTTTACAATTCACTGAGTCAATTCATGCACAAATATAATGGCACAGAACATTCACTGGTTCCTGAATAAAAGTTTCTCCTTTGTTTTATCCCATTCAAGCTTGCTATGTAATAAAAAAAAAATTATATAACATTTAAAACTATAATTTAAAAGAATTTAGTGAAATCTACTGAAATTACACTTAGTTGCATAGCATAAATTTGATCCGTCAGACCTTATATTAAAGAATTTTTATTTACTTTTTAGAAGTGGCATTTTTATGTTGTCATCGGTTTCTGTTAGAGTAAGACAGGAAAAAACATATTAAACAAATTTTTTGTCAATTAAACTAGTGATAAAATCTTCAACAAGGGCTATCAGCCAGTGCATTCTAAAACATAATAACACATTTAATATTAACGATTTTATAGTATAATCTTAAGTGTGTAAAACCCATTTTTGTAACCGGATTGTGCAAATTACATCTATTTGAAATATGTTAGATAATGTTAAAGGACAAGTTTTTATGCATCAGACCACAGTCCTCATATGGTACTATATAATTCTAAAAAATTCACTGTAAATTCTATACATTTTAAAGATTAGGTTAGTTGCTTCTCACGGAGCAGCAGTTTTTATCCAATAGCCAACTGTGAATATGTTCAGAACTCTCTGTCACTAACTGTGTAGTTACATTTTGATAATGACTGAAACAAGAGCTTTCTAAATAAATACGCAGATCAGTGTCTTTGATTCAGTATCAAGTAATGACTGGCATAACTGAGATAAAAAAATAATTTTGAAATGTACCTTCAGTTTAGCATCAGGGTTCAGGATCATCTGAGCTAAGTGAGCGATAGCTCCTGCATCCACTACTGTCTGTGCTAACTCTGGAGAATGCTTTGAAATATCACTGAGAGTTGAAGCAGCAATCCTTTTCAAAGCAATTTCTGGCTCCTGGATACAGAGCACTAAAAGAGGAACAGCTCCTGCATCCACCACAGCTTGTGACAGTTCTGTAGGTCCAAGGAAAGTAATTAAGTGAGTATGGGTGACTGACCCTTGTGCAAGCCATTTTTCACCCTGACAGATACAGCAAAGGAAAAAGGGGAGGGTGTAGTTCACTGTCTCGACATCTGCATTTCAAATCAGCCCTCCTGGTTTCATAAACCGTGTGGACCAATCCACAACTGAAAAGAATGCAGGTCAATAGACGGACCCCCATTTACATGCACACATTTGAGGTAGATTAGGCTGAAATGGTTTGTTATTCTGTTTTCTTTTTCTTTTTTTAAAGTAAGCAGATGTCAGCTGTTTAAACCCTGGCTATTCTACACTGATCAATAGGAAAGCATTTTATGCATGGCTAACAACAACAGAGTAAGCCAAAGTACCAAAATTTTACCAACCACCTAATTAGAGAGCATTTTACCCTCTTTAAATGATAAGCAGATATTAGCATAGATCAAATGCCAAAAACAGAAATTCAAAAAAACATACATAAAAGATTTCTCTTACATAAAAGACTGGAAAACATGGAGCTTGTTGACCAAAACTAGGCTTTGCCAGCATACATGGGAAAAGACAGAATTTATACTTTAATGACATGAAAATGTTATCATGCACACTTAGACAAATGAGAAATATCATCAGTGGGATATTGTATGTCCGAGATTAGTACAATATCCTTAACTATCTGCACCTTAACTAAAAGAAGCAAAAAAAACCTGAACATATGATTAGCTGACATGGACAAAAATTACACTATTAGAAATTCATTAGCTCTCTTCATTATATGCAGCATTAATCACAGTCTGAAAAAAAGAAATTACTGGATATCACAAGAAAAATTCATACTATAGCCAATCTGTGCTATTTTAAAATAGTGTTAAAAAGTGGTAAAAATCATGTAAGATTCAATAATCTATTAGGTTCTTCATACAGTTTTGCTACACCTTATTATGCATATCCATTATTATCTTCAACATTTATCTTGACTTACAGTACCATGGCAACATATGGCTATTGTATTTTAAGACTCTAACTTAGCTTTTGATTTATAGTTCATCAATAAAGAGATTTTCATACTAAGAAAAATAGAGAATACTTCATTAAATATACATAGACTAATACAGTTTTTCATGAAATCTGTAAGTCATGTCATTATTAGGCTGTTAATATCCAAATAAAGTTCCTGACCAGATTTTTTTTCAATTAGTGAATTATAGCCACACACTCCAATACATGTAATAAGTCAAATATTTACACTGTATGTTATTTTACATGATATATTTTAAGCAAAGTATAAATATTACTTTACAAACCTTTAATAAATAACAAAGTAATTTTTAATAAACTAACAGAAAATTAGCCCTTCAAGGTTCACTTCTCAAAGAACTACTTGGCTGAAAATGTAGAGTGTGCACCTTCCAAACTCACACAAATCATAGGATTTCAACAAAAACCTTTACCTGCAATTTTACAAATTTGAAAGAAAATTTACCTGAAAACATATCTGCAGATGTATCTGACAAATAGCTAAACAGTATCAGTGGTATAAGCTACATTCAATTTTCCATGGAAAAAAAACATACTTGATCTCTTCAAAAATGTATTTTGATGCTGTACACTGACCAAGAGAAGTACTGACCAAAGGACAGCTAGAGGATATGAAAGATTGTAACAACGGATAGCCCACCTGAGTACCCAGTTATGGACCATGCCTCACGGGCAACTTCAAAGCAACCATTGCAACCGCCTATAGTCTGCCAAGGAGATGCTAATATCAGGAAAATGATGTCAAGAGGTACAAGATTGTACTAGAAGAATGGGTCTCTCCGATTCCTTATCATCTGAAATCATGAAGGGCAAGTAGCAAGAGAAAGAGCAACACCTTAAGGTCACAGCTAAGCCCAGGCATGTAAAAATATCCATACAAAATTCTTTTAAAGGGCAAACTAAATCTGATTCTATTTAAATCACTTCTTAGAAGTCTGATATCATAGAAATGCTGATGGTTACTGTTGGTCATGTTTAATCAAATGTCTGTTCTTCCAGTGATGTTTATAAGACACATGGCTAATAACTTACCACATGTAGGCTTGGATCATGTGGCAAAAGACAGACAAGCAGTAAATGGACTGACAGAAAAACAGGAAAGCTGAGGCAGGGACAAAAGAAAATATATATTTTCCCATCACCACCACTACCACCACCACCCCCTGCCACAACCTCATCCCAAAACTGTGTTTCTAAGAATTAATGATTCTATGATAATTGCAATTTTTTTTTTCTCAAAAGGAGACTCAATTGACCTTCCCACTTGGCAGGATGTCTTTAATTCTAACTATACACCAAAGGACTCAAACTTTGCTATTCAGTTACAGAACACAGATATATGTGGAAAAAAAATGCAGGTTGAGAAAGAGTTAAAGGAGAAAATACATTTTTCCAATTAAAAAAAAAAAGTCAAAGAAATCAAGTGAGATGGAAGAAGTCACAAAAAAGACTTTTTTGAACACTACGCCAAGTCTATGCCTTCATCTGTGGACAAAGACCAGTAGTTGAAAAACAGGAGAAAGACAGCAAAGAAAAACTAGTTTATGAAACTTGCATAAGTCCACAAAAGGTTATGAAAACTCATGGCTTTGGACTGCAATTTGAGGTACAGATCAAGAGACCTTCTAAGTACATGGTGATAAAGTAGAACTTCTCCCTACACGAGAGCAAGTAGCAAGTGTTATTCTACATATGCACGGAGACAAGAGAGCTTGGACTCAAAAACCACCACAAATTAGTTGCTTCTGTCCAGAAAAAAAAATAAGGAGAATTCTAGGAGAGGGAGATATTGCAGATATAACAGACAGACTGACATGGAGGTATGAGAAAGACTGATAAAAAGAGCTTAAGGAGTCACCAGTTTGGCTAGGAGTTCTACCAGAGGGGTCTTCTCAATTCAGGTGTGCTCATCAGGGACAAAAAAATTAATTCAAAGGATGTTGAGGCCTAGTCATGAGCTTCCTTGATCAGGAAGAGCAGAAAGTCAACAAAAAGTAAGCAATCTGACTAAATTCCCTCTGAAGTCAATGGGAAGTCTTACAAGATTGATCTGAAGTGGCCTAAAGTGTTACTAAAAAACTTCCCTTCATGCTAGCAATAATAGAATGGATAAAAAATGTTTGGGAAGAAAAGACAAAGGTGAGGAAGTAAATGTGCAAAGAGACCCCAGGGAAGGGAACTCAGCTGAGAACCAACATCACGTTCACACAGAGTGTCAGGTAGCAGACAAACCTCCGCTTGGAAGCGAACACATTTTCCGTCTAGACCAAGGTCCTCGGGACCCTGCTGTGGTGACAGGTGTATCCACCAGAGATAACAGCTTTTGACCAAAACAACCACCAACACTGTATTTTTCTGAGGACTGTATGATCATATGAAGACTACAATCACCACTACCACCTCAAAATCACAGTTTTATGCAGGCCAGTACAAGCACAGCACTAAAGATTACATCGAAACCAGTGGGGGGGGGGGGGGAAAACTTTCCTCAGTAGAGGAACGAAGGTCATTAAACTTGCTCCCATAATTAGATTCTTGAATAGGACAAAATAACTAGACTCAAATTGACTATCTGAGCAACCTGGTCTGACCTCATGGCTGACTCTGCTTTGAGCAGGAGGTTGGACTAGAGGCCTCCTGAAGTCCTTTCCTGAATTATCCCGTAGTCCTGAGGGCACCACAGTATGACAGAAAATCAGTATAACTCCTCTCTCAGAAACATGCTTGAGTGTAAGCAAATAGAGTGTTGTTTAGTTTTCCTACCCATTTGCAATATGCTCTAGCAGGTAAGAGAGCATGAATAAATTATACATTTCACATAGGCAAAGCAAATGGAAAGATAAGTTATTTGCATGACTCTCAAACCTAAGAACTCTGCACTTTAAAATCCTCACTGAATACGGTATTAGCAGAAATTTACAAAACAACTTTAACACAGTTAATGGTATTTCAAACACTTTGCACTTCTTTTCAGTTACATATATAGTAGAAACGATGAATGGCAAAATTACAGCACACTGATCTGTATATGTTGGAGTTACATCAGTGTCTGAGATTCAGCTCAAGGGGACCTGCAAGTGAGCCACACAACTGCACGAGCTATTGCTAAATTCTGGAACCTGGCAGGATTTCTAATGTTTTGTAATCTCACGAGACATCTGTCTTGACCTAAAATCTCATAGGAATCCAATGATTTCTGAAGACATCTGTTCACAGAACTACTGCATTTTAAGTGCTTGCAGTATGAAGATAGTATGGTATTTTCTAACCAGAAAACTTTCATCAGAAAAAAAAAAAAAATCACAATTTCTCAAAATGAAAGTCTTTTTCTAATAGGAATGTACACCACAGATCTCAGAGCAGCTTTACTAGGTCATGGATGGAATTTCTGATAAAAAGCAAAGAGAGACCCTCCCACTGCAGAACAGTTATCGCCTAGCGCTGAGAGCCTTTGCTTGCCTTCAGGGAGACAGAGGTTCACATCCTGCCTAAAACAGGTTGGGACTTTAATCCGTCTCCAGCATCCCAGGCAAGTGTCCTAATCATTGAACTATTCCTGCTAGGGACAAAGAAGCAACATCCCCCACACGCTTTTTTTTTCAGGAAGGAAAAAAAAAAAAAAATCGTGTCTTAATCTTGTCCCGCTTTGGAACAGAAACAATTTTTGAAACTGAAAAACCTTTTGTAGGTGGGGAAAACCATTTCACATCCAACTCTATTTTTAGAGTTTAAACTGCAATATATATCCACAGACAGTCAATGAGAGAAAATCATAACTGCCAGACTGTATCAACACAAGCACGTGAGTCTAATCCAGAGTTTCTTCAACAGTAAACACCAGATGTTGATAAGAACAGGTCCATCTATCTTTGTATCCCATCTCCAACAGTATCCCGTTACAAAGGCATGCATGTAGGAGTATAAGAAACATATAACAAACTTACCATGCACAGAGTGATTTTTCCCCAATATACCTTCCTTACCCCCAGTAATCATCAGTTTAGAGACTTCCTGTGGCTGCATTTTAGAGGAAGGTAAATCCCCCAAAGTGACTTTTAGTTGGGCAGCAGGAGAAGAACTTTTTTTAACGGATTACATCTAGTGATCTGTCTATGCCCTGAAGCTTGCAGCATGGTAGCACTTGCAATTTCAACCTCATTTTGGAAACTGCTGTTCCTATTGCTAGCGTAAATTAACATGAGAGACACACCCACTCACTGTCAGTGAATAAATAATTTGCAACCATGGAATAACATTTTGTAGAACTTTGTTGTCTTCAGCACCCCTTCATCATCTCCATCTTTGCAGACAATGCCGTCACAGAGTGAACTGGATCACCCTAAAGATCAGCCAGCATTCAGGCAATGAATAGCATAAAGGGCAATTGAGGCAAGTCAATATTGATTTACTG
Organism: Apteryx mantelli; assembly: GCF_036417845.1. Classification (NCBI taxonomy): domain Eukaryota; kingdom Metazoa; phylum Chordata; class Aves; order Apterygiformes; family Apterygidae; genus Apteryx; species Apteryx mantelli. The sequence goes on along the minus strand of NC_089979.1, from coordinate 149,570,579 downwards.
ACATAACATAAACAGTTCTGTAGTTTTGTTAAGAGTAACACAGACACTTACTTACACTACATACGTTTACACAAGTGAACACTTTCAAACGACACTTAAACAAATATCCTTCAGATGGAAGCAACACTTATTTTCTACCAAGGTTGGGATTCAGACCTAACAATCAAAAAGTAAAAGATCTTTAGCACATAGAGGTGCCCCAAAAATGAGCTTTGTTTTCTGGAAAAAGAAGCCCATTAGGACAAATGTTGACAACTTTGGAGTCCGTTCCTGCAAATTACCTCTCTAAGTGGGAAGGGGAAATCCCCCATACCTTCTACAGTCCAACACATCACACAGATTTAAAAAAAAAAAAAAAATCACTTCCAAATCCACTCTAAGTATATTTTAAAACTAAAACCAAACATAAATATATCAGCTAATGTTGTGATCCTGGAGTAATTTTAACTTTAAACTACGTGAACAAAAGTCATTCCTCCTACCCTTCCCATCCGGCATTTTCTTCCCTCAGTTCTTTGATTCTTAGCTCAAAACTCTTTTACTTGAACTATATAAGCAGCTAGTAAAGGAATTATCTGCTGTGTGGATCAGCTTTTGAACAGGAACATGACACTACCAGTGAGTTATATAACTATCTGAGACAGCAGTAAGCTGCTCAATATCAGATTCCTAGGATCTATTCCTGACTCTCAAAGAGTGTTGTCTACTGGCTACAAGAGCGCAATGAATTTGGCACGTTAATCCTGCAGGCAGTGCTGTCAACTGGATGAAACTTGGTTCTGCCTAGGCCTCTCTTTTTTACTATATATATAAAATGAGAAGAACTAACGTTGGAGCAAAAGGAACTTTGTTCCACAGTAGCAGTTATATAATGTATAAAGATTCTGAAATTTCTTCATGAAGCAGAATAAACTAGAATGTAACTTCTGGGATGCAGGTCCAGCGCATCTCCTCTCAGAGGATCTCCCACACAATCTGGCACCGTTCGTGTCAGATATACCATTTTCCCACTAATGGTGCAGCACTGGCAAATTTGTAAACTTACAGCAGCTTCTTATTCCAAATTTAAAATTTCATAACAGTGCAGAAGAAAAAGCATCACATTCTGAACAATGAAAATTACAAAAATGCAACTTATTACAACTTTCACATAGTATTAAGATGAAAGATAACACATACGAAACCTATTACCTGAATTGTGTCGGGCAATATAACCAAGTGCCCAAGCTGCAGCTTCTTTCACACCAGGGTCAAAATCTTCCAAACAGATCACAAGCGTTTCCAGTGCTCCACACTGAACTATTGCCTGGGCTAGCTGTGGGGAATGTTTACCAACTGCTCTTAGCACAAATGCTGCTGCTTTCTTGTAGAAACGCTACACAAACCAGAAAAAAAAAAAAGTTGTTACTAATGTTAAGTAGTTCAAAACATAATACAGTACAGACATGCATAAATTAGACTTTTTTTAGTAGTAGCAATATCTCATACAGATACAAATCAGGATCACCAGACATCACACAAACAATGAACCTACGGTCCTTGTCTGAAACAGCCCATGATCTAAAATTTGCAGTAAGTGCATAAACAAATAGAAAAAATGAGAGGGCTAAGAGGATATGGGGAAAAGATAATAGTCTAGATAAATCTGTTTGCTTAAGTGAGTAGTGAGTGATAAGAGCTGCAAAAACAATACCTCTTAGCATATTTAACTAGATTACACAGGTTACGCAGGGCAACCATGTAGAATAATTCTACCCATCTGTGACGTTCGCAAGGCTCCACAATTTCTAATGTGTATACACCATCATATCACCCCTATGAGAAAACATTGTTTACATTTGCCAGCAGGAAATAAACACAGAGAATCAGATCCAACAAAAAGGGTTTAAGATCTGAATCCTGAAATGCTTAAATAGTGCCTAAGCCCACAGCTGAAATCCCAAAAACCCAGCCTACCAGACACTGGACTCCCCTCCCTTCCAACCGGGCAACCTGCGGTTCTACTCCTGCATGTGTCCAAATCCAGCTCCCTTCTGACAGCACCGAGCAGCCTGGCACCTCTGTCATGCAGTTTCAAGCAAGATCCAAGCGCATGTCTAGCTTCTTCTACCTATTTCCCCCAGTGCTGGACCAAACACATGTTTTCAGCACATACACTGTGTATCATGCTGCACACATCACGGGGTTCCACATAAACTGCACTGGTGGCTCTGGCTTCTTTCAAAAGCACAATTCAAAACAAGCTTTCCCCAGAAAATTCACGTTTCACATTCTCTTTCTACAGTTTTCTAGCTATCATTGGGATATGGAAGATGAAGGTTAAATTTCCTCCCCTGTCTTAAAGTTTCAACACTCAGGCTCCAAGCAAAGCACTCTGGCCACAGACAACTGTGTTGGGGGAAAACAGTTCAACTCCCTCTTGAAGCCACTGTGCAGCAATGAGTGCACAATTCATTGGGCCACAAATAATCGCCTGCCACGACCATGTGCCCAGAGTGGGCTCTGCAGCCTGGCGGTTGACAGATCAGCCCCGTGGCCTAGCTTAAGAGGGCTCTCCCTCTGCATCACAGCTGGTTTTACCCCCATTCTAAAACGCTTGATTCTCCCCTGCTCTCTGCAGGGAGCCTGGGCACTTTACAGTGCTAGATACCTACTGCCAAGGTACCTAAGACTTAAATATTGCAAAGCCCACAACCGTTTTGGATCAAGTCCAGAGAAACAAAGAACTATGAGTGTTTTTGTGCATCCTGCAAGATGCCCAAACACCCTTGAAAATCTGCCCCCAAAGCAGTGAGGTACGACAGTAGAGAGGTATCTGCAAAATAAAATGGACTCAGGCTCGTCCACCAGCCCTACAGGGAAGTAACATAGCACACCGTGTTTATACAGCCAAACTTCTCCCAAAGAACAGTGGTCTCATCTATACTACTGGCAACAGTCCCTGACTTGTACTATCCCCTAAACCACAACTGGGCATTGCCTGGGAGTTTGCTAGCTTCCTAGTGAGCTTGGGCCAAAACCATGTCAGGAAGCGTATTAACAATTAAAGAGCATGAATAGTCATGTTCCAGTGCTCGATCCTCTGCCATGGCCCTGCTAAGTTTACCAGTATAGATGTAATTCCTTAATGCCAAAAATCCAGTGCTGTAAGTTCAAGTTCTACAAGCTAATATATTGAACATAATTTACAAGCAAAACATTAAACATTATTTAGGGGGAACAAAAGCTGGGGACACAGCACGGACAGAGGGACAGACCTCTAGCTAGTGTAAGTTACCATAAGTCTCGCCAAACTCAGTAAAGCTATGATAGTCCACGCCAGTCTGTGTTTGTGCAAATGTGGGTATGTTATTCCCGCTAAGTAACTATGCTCCGAGCAAAGAAAAATACTTCTGGGTTTTTGTTATTATTCAAAACACATTTATTTACAAACAAGTCATATTCACAGGCACAGTTAAAATGCATTATAAAGCTGTGTATTTTGCTCAGTTTAATTGACAAAAAATTGAGCCAGGATGTGATCCTGTGACTATTCTTCATAAATCAGTGGAATCACTATTTACTGTGTGCTCAAAGAATCTGCCCTTTAAGTATAGATGTTGATACACGAGAAGTGAGCGGAATGGAAATGCATCCTTTTTTTGCCTATGGGAAGTAACAAACTGCATGCATTGCTAAACTCTGCATGAACTGGATAATGAGTTTCCTTCGCCTGCCCTCAGTCACCAAGGCAGAGGAGGCCTTCCACGACCTCACACTAATCTTGCTGCTGCCCCAAGTGATTCTGAATCACAGCCATCTCACAGATGTAATGACAGCACAGGCAGCAATGTGGAAGAGATAAATCAGGGTACTCAGGCTAACTTAGTCAGGGCTCAGTTGTTGGGGATTTTTTCCACAAATAAAAAATAAATAGAGGATAAAGACTTCTGTTCCCCTCCTCCCTTTAAAATACAAATAAATTAACCAAAATAGTTATAAATGTGTCTAACTAAAACCTTAATTTTCTTCCCCTGCTATACCAGTGTCTGGACATTAATGTTTTTCTTTGACATATTTTTAAGATAAACTGTATAGGCATTGACCAGATATGCAACAATGAAAACATGCAATAAGTACTTGTATTTATGTTTTCCTCAAAAAGACCGAAATGAAAATATATCATTTTCAAGCTACATTTCCATTGAAATCCTACTTTTCCTAAATCCAATAAATCAAAAATACAAACCAAGTATGGCTGTGATTTCAATACAATTAACTCTCAGCTTTCTTTCTTTTTCCAGTCATTAGGAACAGTATTTGAAAGCATTTCTGTTAATCTAGGTTAGGATCCAAACACTAGAATATATGCAAAAACTGAAGAAAAATGGCAAGGGAAAAAAACAGGGACCATCAGATTTATCTGCACTGGACTACACTACTTTTTTTTTTTTTTTTTTTGACAAATATGAAGATCAAAACATTTCAGTATATTTTCCTGTGCCACTAGTTTGATATTTTGTATGCTACAGATTTTTCAAATGGCTATGTTTGGAGATATAAACTGTACTTCTGTAGTAGAATATTTAATATATATTTTACAAGTGTTTGGTATTAATGACAAATCCCAGTCAATTACCACCACAGCTTTCAAATTGTCTCATTTTTAAAGAGGAACCTTTTACGAAGTATCACTCAACATTTTGAAAACAACAGTGCCATGGATATTTTTCATATAATGAGCTAAAAGATAATATAATATTTTAAAGTCAAACTTAAAGTCAAAATTATGCACACAATACACACTGATCTCTCAGGATTTCAACCATACATGTTTTCTCTGACTTCAGAACATTTATTACTGCATTAGGAATAACAGCAGATAGCTGAAAAGGAAAGATTTCCTCTTCCTCATATTAAAAAAAAAAAAAGATTACTTAAGAAAAACAATGCCTTACATTCTGCTCGGACAATGAGCACACGAGCTGAGGAAGAATGTCTCCCTTCACAACTGCCTCTGCCAGCTCATCATTATAATTGGCAAGTCTCCCAAGAGCCAAAGCAGCAGTCTGTTGAATAGTTGGGACCACATCCAGCAAAAGAGGTCTCAGCAAAGCCATCACACCTGAGTTATATCAGAAAGAGAAAAACCCACCCAATAAGAGGAAATTTTTCTAAACATTTTCCTTTATTCATAAAAATCTGTTAAATTACTCTTCAAAATAATAGGAGCTTGTAGGAAATTCAGAGGAGTTCCCCTGAAATGAAGTTGGCACTTGGATAGCACTGCTGACGCGTAACAATCTTCCCGCGCATTTTTCATAGGTACAAAACACTTCTGAAATATAAAAATTTCAGAAGGAGAAATAAGCTATATTTAAGCATATATAAAATACATGTGTTAACAAAGTAAATATGCACAGGAAACTCCATCTGGAGGTTCTGGTGAGCTAACACTGATATGTCACTCATTATTCAGTCTGCCAACAGAACCTCTACATGCAATTACACCAAATTACTAATAATTCCATCTATTATTAACAGTGACTGATCTGGGGACCAATAGCCATAATACATTGCAGCCCAGACAGAAGAATTAAAGGCTTTATTACCACATCATTATTTATGATGTGTTTATACTACAGTCCACAGTGTATCAGCTAAATATGAAAGAAGATGAAGTCCTTTCTCGAAGGAGTTCTTACACATACACATAAGCTGTTGAAATTACAGGTAAGGTAAGCAGCCATGACATGAACCATAAGCAGTCATGGCACAGGAAAGTCCTCACATGGATAAACATTTGGCTAAAAATAGGAAATGATAGGAGAAAACATTCCATTCTTGCAAGAGGAGGTCACAATGCAGTTCCTCAAGAGTCTGTGCTGGGGCACATGCTGTTGAATATACTGATATTCATAAATGATCAGGAAAAGCGCAGGAATAGTGCAGTGAGAATATTTGCTGGTGATTCAAAGTTATTCAAGGTGGTACCAACAAGGGCAACTATGAGAAACTACAGAGACTGAATGACTGAATGATAAAATGGCAAGTGATATTTCAAGTAGATAAATGCAAAGCAATACAGATGGGAAAGCCAATCTTAACTTCACACATACAGTGATGGACCCCAAACTGATCACTGGTATTCAGGAGAAAGATCCCCAAGGATCTGTCATAACCCCAAGGTTATGACAGACAGTTCCATGGAAATATCAGCTCAGTACTCAGTAGCAGAAAAGAAAGTATGCACACACAAGCATACAGAGCGCTAGGGAAAGGAGTAGAAAACATAATGGAGACCATCACTCTACTATTGTATAAATATATTTTGCATCTAATCCCTTCCCCTACAATAGAACTGGAGAAGGTTCAGTGAAAGGCAACAAGGACAATCAAAGATGACCACTCTGTGTATGGAAGCTATTCCCACAGTCAAACTAAGACTCTTCAGTAGGAGTATAAGCAAGGTCCATAGAATCTGGTTTAGCATGGAACAGGCAGCTAGGGATCAAACACTGTCTCTTCCAATACTAGGGAATAATATATGAAGCTAGTAGAAGCCCAATTCAGAAAGAGATGATTTTTCACAAAAAAAGGCAGTAGAGCTGATGGAAGTTCTTGCCAAAGCAGTTCACACACGTTCAAGAGAAGACTGCGCAAGTTCCCAGAACATAAGTCCATTGCATGTTACTAGATACATAGAAACCATATATACTTTCGGGAGTCCCTGAGCTAGTAACAGTTGGAGGCTGAGCAAGTACTCTTGTCCTGTTCTTATAGTCTTTCCTAAGCATCTGGGTATGTCTCCTGTCGGAGGCAGAACAGTGGGCTAGAACATAAGAGCTGCTCTGATCTCTGGTTGACAGACATGGCAACTTTTCATGATCCTTAGACTATGCAGGGAGATTTATAGCTTAATAGGGAGCAGTTCTGAATTAGTTTTATCTTTGATAATGGAGAAAACTCTAATATAGCCAGAATGGAACTGCAAACAAAAAATTGAAAATAAGAACATGCTTGCATGAAGAATATGATTTATAAGGACTGGGGCGAGGAAATTACTTGTACTGTAGTTCTTTGAAAGCACTGCCCCTATACCAGCCAGTTACATGAATTAATACTTCCAAGCTTTAGTACCTCAGCTGGAAAGCAATGCCCTCTGGAGCTGCAGAAGTGCTATACCGGAATACTGAACATTCAAAGCTACGATTAGAATTTTTTCTACCAGTTGTCTGAGTTTTCCACTAGATTCGTTTGCATCAGATAAAGATTCAGCTGATTGACCATAGTCACAAGAAGAAAATAAGAATTCCTTTCTCAAGGGCTGTGTGTGCTCCAAACAAAGGTCTTTTGGTGCAACAGACCTACAATGGTGAAATCACTGCCTACTTGCAGATAACATCCAGGATATGTTGAGCAGATGCATCATGACAAGAAGAAAGGAAAAGCTGAGGGCCTAGAAATAATCCAAAAGGATGGAGACTGGAATAGTCCAAAAGGATGGAGACTATATCAAGGTATTCCCACAGCCTGTGCAGAAGGACACCCTAGAAAGACAAAATCAGGTTGAGCAACAGTGAAATTCTCATAGAAAACACTTACTATTTTAACTTAAAAATCAAATTGCTCTCGGTAAGGAGAAAACACCCTAATAATCTATAGATGGCTCTGAATAAGGAAAAAAAAAAAAACAACCACGGAGACCATGCAGACCATTAATGATGTTCTTCTGGGAAGGTCACTCCTGCAAACAGAGGCTACACAGCCATGATGGGTACAACTTTCCAGGAGGTTCACAAGCCAAAAGAACACAGGCCTCATGGGGACACACAATAAAAGGAGAAAAGTGAGATGAAATTGTGATGTCTAAATAGCACTCCAGAAGCACTAAAAATGGCTCTGCAGCATGCATCATTTTAACATGTATATGTAGAGCCAACGTAAATAGCTCTGTGGTATAGCTGGGGCCTGTTCACACTCCTATCACAGTCAATGGGAGGTGAAACAGGCATCCTGCATAATAACAGTCAAGGTCTAGATACTCCAGCATTGCAAGATCAATGGGAGTTCACTCAGCACTTTGGAGGAATCACTTACTACTTCAGGATGTGGCCAACAGATTGCCATCTTCTCACAAACTCCTTCAAATGGTATGTGCGGTCTCATTAGTAAATCATGCTTCATATCAAAATGTGTTAAGTACTTTATAGGATAAATTAAAAGAGAGAAAAAAAAACACATGACTTAATGCCAACACCATATACCTTCTACTGTCAGCTTATCTTCCAGTAAGTCACCTGCACCCTCTACAGGAGATCATTTTCTTGTTCTTCCCCTCTAACACAAGTCGCATGGTCAAACATTTGCTGAAATTCCTACAGGGACCTCCTGCTGTTCTGACTCTTTATGCTGAAGATATTTAAGCAGGAACAGTCAAAAGTAGGATGCTTGTGTTTAGTGTACAGATATTCATTTGAGACTTGTAAGCTGAAAGGATACAGAACTGAAATTTTTGTTTTGTGAAGAAACCCTGAGTTTTATTGATACAAAAGAGACTATTAAAAATGGTTGGAAAAAAGGGAATGCTTCAATGTGCAATGTTCTGTCCCTAGGAAGCCAACAGCCTGCTGGCTGGCACGTTCACCCAGGATGTGGGAGACAGTTCAAACCCCACACTGAATCAGAAACTCAAACTCAAGTTTTTTACATCAGAAATGAAGTAAGTACTAAGCTACTGCATAACTGGCCCTACCAAGGAGGTGAGGCAGTCAGACTGTGCTATTTTGATTGATAATTCCATTCTAAACTGAAGAACCTTCCTCTCTCAAAAGTTTTCTCTGTATTACTACATTTCCAGAACAAGTTTGTTTGAAGAAATTGCTGTTTTATGGCAAAGAAATGCTTCAGCCAAATATTTCTAGCCAGTTTGACACCTAACTCACCTGGTCTCAGAAGGAAGTATGCATCTCCACTCAAAGACATGCTGCAACATTTGCATGCTAAGTCACCCAAAAGAGAAAAAGATAGTAATTGTACATTTTCTCTTCCATCCTTTAAGCACAAAGGGTGATGTCCTCGAAATTCAGCAAATATTTTAACAGACTAGAATTACTGTAGATTGGAGGAAACCATGAGCTAGATCCAGACCATGAAGCATGTTTCTGGCCTGCACGAGATACCCAGCCACTGCAAAATGTAAAACCAGATTTTGAAAAGTTTACCTACGCATACACTTCAAGTTGATCCAAATATGACACTTGCATGATTTGTATTTTCAAGATTAGCTGATACAGATTTCACTTCCAGAACATGCTAAAAACCTTGAGCCTGAAACAATATTGCCAGGCAGCATGTCTCCCTATGACCAACACCATTTATTTCACTGTAGTATAAAGCATGTAAAGCATGGTGATGACATTTAAGTGTCAGCACAAAATGGTCCACTGCAAATTATTTTAGCTAATATAAGTGAAGGTGAGGAAAGAGATGAAAAGTGAAATTAGAATAACTGTTTGGAAAAAGATACAAGATGCTAAAACAGGATTAAAAAAAAAAAAAAACACACACACACAGGAACAGATGAAAAAGGTTAGAAATTAATAGAAACTGTGCTGACCCTCAAGGAGAGGGTATTTTCCCAAAGTGATGCCTGAATGTGAGAAAAGATAGTGAACAAATAATTATCATGACAAGCGCTTTGGTGGTACAAGAAAAGGGAAAAAAAAAAAAATCAATTCTTGTTGCTGTACAAGCTTTATATTGACATCAAATTAACTGAGAATTGAGAGCAGTGTGTAGTCCTAGATTATGCCTGCACATTGAAAGTAATTAAAAGCCTCTGTCTCCCTTTCCTACATCATCTAAAAATCAGTCTGTTTTCTCTGCATCGAGATTCTATCCATCATCTCTGACCCCTCTGCAAGACCAACTGCTTGAGAAGTTTTCATCATTTTCAATGTTGTCACATCTTCAGTAAACAGAGTATTTCTCTCTTAATAGTGCTTAGGATAAATAAACATTAATTCTGAGTGTGTATAACCTCTGCTGCTCAGAGGTTATATGTTCTCCACTAAAACACCCATAGGAGAGCAAAGATGTCCACCTTTCCTTCCGCAAGCTTTGCGGACACCACTGGAAAGGACAGATGTCCCTGACACAGAAGGAAGCTTTCCTGTCCAGGGCCCAACCCAGTTATTTTCTCTTTGGTGAGCTCCTCTACTTGATTTTTTCCTTTCTTTGACGTTCTATCTAGAGCAGTCTACCCTTCCTCCCCACAGAAGTCCCAGCCAGGATTCCTATCAGCATTTTGAATTAAAAATCAAACTACTTTAACAATTCCTTAAGGCAGAAAAATAGATAAGAAACTTCCAACAATTTCCTCTTACCTCTGCTGTTCACTTAAACAAATAAGGCCATACAGACCAGAGTGCAGCAGTGCCTTGCCTAAACCTTTAGGGGAACTCTTTGGTCTTCTTCTAAATGAGTTTCTTCTGATAGAAGTGGGAAATTCACTAATTCAGAGGCAGCTACATAGAAAGTAAAGAAGCACAAAATAAGGCATTTAGACCATTAGACTAGATTTGTTTTGGAAGAGTTCCCACAAGCAACTCAGAAACAGGGTAACAAAGAATTACTGCCAAATATTCTTTTTCGCATCACATAACCTTGACTGACCCTGGATAAGGAATGATTCCCCTTTCTATCCTCAGTTTCCCACTCAGTTGTTGTGAAGAATGACACACTTTCAAAGGTGAATCACCCTTAGCACACACTTCTCAAGTGGAGCTGTTGTGCACAGGCCTGATTCACTTCCTTTTAGCAAGCAAGTGCTGGCTGCTGCCTATCTTTATCTGGAAAAAAATCAGGGCAGCAACAGGTTCCAAGTTTTTCATTCCAAGTTTCTTCGGCCAAACAAACAGTAACTATGCTGGAGATAGCAGCCTTTCTTTGGTTATTTCAATTGCTTAGGGAAAAACACCTGAAAGTCCGGCAAAATTCCACCCCCCCCCAAAAAAAAACACAAAAAAAAACTTTTCAGTAGTCACAAGTCAAAGAAATGTCACTCTAGGTTTCAAATTCCCTCCATTTCTGCACCTAAAGATGACCACTTCTCTCCCCTATTCTCCTTCCTTAAAAATAGGAATTTGGCATTTAAATTTTAAAATTAAAAATAAATGGAAATAAAAGCAATTCTTTGCTAGTTGTGTTGTCTCTTTGTTATACTCTTACCTTGAAGATGCTGTCCTTCTAATTTATCCCTTGAATCTAATGTAATGTTGCCTTCTCGTTTTTATGTGCTACCTGTTACACTAAGAACATTCACTGAACTAACAATAATGCTCAAGCATTCATCATATAACCTTGATTTTTCAGGAGTCCTGGTGTCAGATTCAATGACTTGACAAGGAAATAAAGTGCAAAATTATTTCTATCTTACCCCAGCTCCCTGTCTTAAACGACTTTTTCCTAGAAACAGTACAGCAGCGAGATTTAAGGAGGGGACTTAAGACATTTCCCAGAGGAAGAGTGAGAAAGAGAACTTTCCTTCACTTGTCTTGAGGCTGCCTCTTCCAGAGACTGCCCGGTACCTGTGTCTCCAGTACGTATCCCTCCAGCATGACTCACCTTGAGAAAAGACTCTGCGCTGTGACTCTTCCATGCAGAATACAACTAGAATCCTTCAAATATCAAAGAGAACATAAATGCAGTTTGGTAACAGAGACTCCGGGTAATCAAGTAATTTGTAACACAATTACCAGATGGTGGGGAACATAACACAGATTCAGTTTGACAGCAGGGCTAGAGAATTTTGAGGGAACAAGGAGCAGTAAGTTTCTCCCTCCTTAAAAGCTGATCTGGACAATCATTTCCCAGACCCTGTTTCCACATTAATGGAACAAGACTGATCCTGTTCCGAGATGACTGAGTTTCCGAAAATGCCCTTTATAGGGCTAGCTAGTGGCCACCAGCAAAATTTCCACACTATTCTTCACAGACACACCAAAACCAAGGTGGTCACAAGGAGCTGTTTCCTTCCAAAGGCCACTTTCTGAGATGAAACAGATGTTGCCAAGAAGCTATACCTTTGAATTTTCTACCTGCAAATCTCTGTTAGAGAATATTGGACTGAAGCTGTCTAGAATTAATTGCTTAGCATAACTTGCTTAGCATTAGTAGCTAAATTTGCTGAAGCCTTAGGCCTCAGGCTGTGAACTTTTACTTAGATAAGAAAGGGGGCCGCAGAGCCGGTTCAAGCTGGAGGGATAAAGAAGTTACATGGACAGCAGGAGTAGCAGACCTTGAAGATAAGAAAAGCAGCAGCCTTCCTAGAGACAATGAAGGGGCCCAAGGAAGAAGGGGAAGAACCCAGACCTAACTATTACTGTTGGTCCAAACTATCGCTTAAGGGGTGGGGAATTTAGATTGTAAGGGTATAATTGCCCAGGGATTTCTTTGTTCAGGGTCCCTCTTCAGAGGCACCCACTTTGAGCTGTAATTACCACACGTGTATCATTAAATTTTATTTCTCTCCAATCTGACTTCGAACTTCTGCCTCAGCAGGAACCTAGGGTCGGACCCTGTTATGGAGGCCAGCGAGCCTAATTTTCCATAACATCTCCTCTAAACAGGCCAGGAGGCAGAGAAGAGAAGGAATCGTGAAGCAGCTGAGAGCAGCTGAGCTCATTGACTTTCAGAAGAAGACAGTCCTCTGGCTTTGGTAACATTTTCTTTCTCCTCCCATCATCTCTCTGGTACTTTCCTTAACACAGTTTCCTTTCTTTCATCAGGTACCACACCATCAAGCCTTGGGGAAACAGCCACTCTCCTCACTTCTCCTACTACATCTCCAAAGATGACCTTTTGCCTTCCATCCCCCGTTGCACAATTCTCTCCCACTTCTTCTCCTATTTCCCATCCACTAAGGCTCAGCAAAGTTTTTACCTTAAAAAAAGGTAAGTGCATCCTCCACAAGATGAGGTGCAGAAACCCAAATGTTGAAATGAGCCACATGGGAGCACTGGAGTCTGTCCCCCTTGCAAGATCCAGATAGTGCAAGAACACAGATTTTTTTAAGGGAGCAGCTCTTTTTCTGTGCAGCCGACTCAACAGCCCTCCTCCCTCTACATCCCATGCTCCCAGCAGGCTTTTTACAAAGCACTGTGTGATCAGAGCACATTCTTTCATATTCTTTAAAATGCAGAACTGCATCCTGAAATCCTTTCCCAGAACCTGATCCTCCTTACACAGGGCCAAGTGTCCAACTGGTACATTTAAAATAGGTACCTTTAAAATATGTATGCTAAAAGGAGGAGTCTGAAAAAAGTATGAGGAAAAAAAAAGTTTATGTAATTGCATGGGAGAAATAAATCTAAACAGCCTTTTCTCAAAAATAAAGATTCCTGAAACCACTCCAAAGATTTGGGAATACAGCTTTTAAAGACTGAGACCAATGGAATAGCTCTGGAGCCAGGAGAGAACTACTCCTCATGACATCATCTTTAGCTGGGGAAAAAAAAAAAAGAGAGAGAGAGAGAGAGAGACCGACCATGAAGCAGGAGAAAAGCTGCCATGCCACAAGCATTTGTGATGGAGCCCTAGTTACAAGGAGGCCAGCCTGGCCCCCAAGCTACAGCCTCTTGCCAGCATGGATTGTGAGGAACAGATACAGGAAAATATACCCAAAGGTGCAAGGGGTGGAGAGGACTCGGTCCTGCAGGTGGGTGCAGCTTGTATGGGGGATACCTAATGATACCCTTAAATAACTTAAAAATTAAAAACAGCAATGCCATCACCACAAGCTGTAGTGGGAAAAGAAGTACAAAAATTTAATTCATGCTGCAGGAGAATACAAATATGAATACCCAGAATTAATACAGGCCTTATTCTGACATATTTATTCATACTGAATTGTAAATTCCTCAGCAAAAAGTTCTTTTTCAAAGAGACTATTTACAGAGTGCTGCACTTCACAAAGCATAAGAAGAAAGCAGAACTGGCCCTCAATGACTATCACTCTTAGAAATGTACTGGAGCCAGTTTAGGTTTTCTCCTAAATTTTCTAAAAGATAAAAAGCTGCCTGACTCTCAGCGCAAGGAAGAGGGCTCAAGTTATCTGGAGTTATAATTGAAAATGGTCTATTTCTAGGATCTGAAAACTTGGAAGAAGGAGGGGCTGTGGGGCTCAGTAATGCCTTCCAGTGCCAGACTTCATGAGCTCTAGCTGCCAGAGGAACAGATTTATTTTTAAAGAATATGTTTAAAACTGTTACTGTCAAAGTAGCTTCTCCCATTAGTCAAGAGCCCTCTAGAAATGAGATTTGATAAATGAATTGTCTGTCACTGTTCCAAGCGTATATTTATCAGATGAAAAAGGCTTAGGATATTTGGAGAAGGATTTTTTTCCCTGAGTACCTGCATTAATTAAACATTCAAAGGACAGATCCTGCAATTATTATTCATGGTAGAATTTAATCATAAGGAACTACCTTATCAAAACTCACCAAAGCAGCACAGAGAGCTGGAAAAGATACAGGAAGAAGTTCTGAAAATAGAATTTATCTGATTGCTTCTTGCAATGATCTGTCTGTCCCTGAAAGCAGCTGTGCTCCAAAGGACTAAAACCCCAGGACATTCCTGACTGTGACAGAGCCAGGGCCATGTAAGGGGCTCAGCAAAAGTCCAGGGCCAGATTCTAGCTCCCTGGTTACAACCAAATTCAGGATTTCTGCTCAGTGGGAAAGGCAGCTCCAAGAGCTAGTGTGATTGGCTAGAGAAGCCTCAGAAGGAAGATGCACTGGGAAAAGGTGGGTATCCCGCTTCCTCTGCCCGACCTTCTTTTCAGCTTGCCAGCCCCACTAGTGTCCCTGCGGATTACACAGGAGTCCCCACAGTATCCCACAGTAGCAGGACATTAAGGTTTCTCAGCAACAAAACCAGCATAAGAAACTCTCACCTCTGATCCCAGCCACTCAATCCCCTTCCACGCTGTAGTTTGCCATCTCCTAACCTGCAGCAATACAGCTGTGTTTATCTGTTTTGATGCTGCGTAAGCACTGCTTATAGTGTAGTCAACAATTATTTTTTAAGCACATTTCCACCTTGCAAATGTTAGCAGGTCCAAAGACACTTTCACAAAGAACAAGAAGGTCTCAAACTATTATTTAATTTTAATATGACATTAAGACTTTATCAAAAGGACTTCTACAAATGGGATCAAATGTTTTATTCCTTGAGCACTTTGATCTTTCACTGTTGCCAGTCTGAATTTTGGATATTCTGGGAACATTAACCAAGGCCAGTAATGCAAGAGTACACCACAGTACACTTTAAGGGCTCAGTTTTGCACTAATTCAAGTCAAAGTAATCTTGCCTTCTCTTTCAGCTGGAAAAAGACTGAACCCTGGCAACCTTTGAGATCCAATAGAAGAACCTTGCCAAGTGCCCTTGACTCCTAACACTAATGGAAAACGACAGCAGGCAAAGACTTTCTGTATCTTCTTTAAAAAGTGATCTCCTTAAGGAATAATTAACTTTCCTTACCAGAATAAGCAAATAGCCCCCATCCTTTTAAATATAGATTTATATAAAGATACATATATAGACAGATATCTTTGTTTCTCAGATCATTGCTCTCAAATTTTATTAGAGGCAACTCACTAGCTCAGCACCATAAAAGGCATGCCAGTTGTCTGCTAGACAGCTATGTCTCAGAATATTTGTACTGGTACTTTTTTTAAAGCAGTTAAAACCTCGCCCTATATGAAATGTAGTTAAAACCTGTGGCTGGCATATCCAGAAAATGTCAAAACTAACAACTATTGTTAAAATTTTATAATTATGAACTGATTTTAAAGACAGGAGTTGGCAGAGGGGAGTTAAATATTTGTGGGCCTCAGTAATTCAAATAATTTGTGAAAGAAAACATTACATTTGTAAACATTGCCCTCTTTTCTAGCATCTCAGAAAATATTTAAAGCTTGTGAAAAAGCAGCTCAGTACCAGAACGAGCCAAGAAGGATCATATGCTACACAAATGCACTTTTCCATACTAGTACCCCAGGACCTGATTCTGCGTTCCTTATACACTTAACCCTCAGGTCAAATATCAGCTACACACAGAATAAAGTTTCATGTCTCTGAACTGATTATTTCCTCTACACAAGCACCAGACCAATTCTGAGGAAAAGCTATCATGCAGATTACATTGAAAAATTATTTTAAGGACAAGAAATACAATGCAATTAAAGTTAGCCTGGCATTTTGTTTACATTCTTAAAATAGAAACTTTCCGCATTTTTTTTAAGTAATTAAGCACAAGAACTCAGCTTTAATGGGAACTCTCTCTCTCTCTCTCTCTGTGGGCAGCTAATAGATCCAGAACTGTAAGTGGACATATGGGGTCTTTTCTCACAAATAAAATATAAGCTACTCCTGTCACCAAAAGGTCACATTTGATAAATGAAGATAATTCGTATAAATTAAAGCAGTAGCAATAACTCACTGAAAATTAAAAAAAAAAGAAAAAAATCAAGAAACACAGTAAGGCAATATAAAAGGCCTGGCATCAGTGTGTCACACCCATAATGAAAGTAAATAAGTCTATAACAAGAATTTAAGTGATCAATTTTCAACAAAACTATTTTAACACAAAGTTGCAATTTTAAAGAACTGGTTTTCTTCTTGGGGTTTTGTTTGTTTGTTTGTTTGCTTGTTTCCATTGTATCTCAAAAAAGACTGCCAACTTTAAAAGATCTGGGAAACAAGTATTAAAAACAAAATCAAGACAAATCAAAACACAATCAATTCATGAATACCATATGGTAAACCAAGCCCAGTTTTATAGCACTTTTTCAAACTGTCTTTCAGATGTCAGTTACTCAGTGGCTCTTCTTTTTCCTCTTTGTGCTAAAGAGCTCAGGAAGCTCGAAGGAGAGGAGCAGGTGAGCCGGGTGCCAGCAGCACAGCGGCCCGTGGGAGTGCTCCACCGGCTCCTAATGCTACCAATTCTCAGTTTGGTTCATGACATCCCCCCCCAGCAATACGGCAAAGGGGAATCTCTTGTGAGCTGAGCCAGCTGATGGTGAAAAGCACTGAAGAATTGATGAATAACTTGTGAAGCTAGTATAAGTACAGCTTCCTTCGCAAATCAGTGCTAGCTTCACTACGAGTTCTGCTTTGTAACCGGTCCATAAAACGGCACTGGAGGTGCAGGGAAGTACATTAAGAAATGAATTATGCTGACAAGTTTTCCTTGAAGTAAAAATAAGTCAGATTTCTTAGGGGACCACTGCCAGGGACAGTCACACTTTTAAACAAGAACAGAACTAAAACCGCAGACAAGTAAGGCAATTTGCACGCGGCATCGACGACTATAATTAGCTTCCACATCTCGCCGCCGAGGCTCGGCAAAGGTGCCCCGGCCCCGCGGCGCCGGCAGGCTCCGCGCGCAAACACCGCGGGGGAAAACAAGGAAAAGCCCGAGGCGACCTGCCGGCCCCGCCGGCGGCGCCCAGCACGGGGGGCGGCAGCGCGGGGAGCCGCGGAGCGGGGCGGGGGGGGGGGGGGGGGACGGCGCGTACCTGCGTTTTGGAGGGTCTCGATGTTCTGCGAGCGGGAGGCGAGCTCGGCCACGGCCTGCACGAACTGCGTCCGGGCGCGCTGGTACTGCTCGAACACTGCGGGCGGGCGGGAGCCGCGTCAGCGCCCGGCCCGGCCCGGCCCGAGCCCGAGCCCGAGCCCGAGCCCGAGCCCGAGCCCGAGCCCGCCCCGGCCCCGGCCCCGGCCTACCTTGCAGAACCTGCCTCTGGCTCATGGCGGCGGCGCGGACGCGGCGGGCTGCGCACCCCGCGCAGGGCCGCGCTGTGTACCCGTCTCCCCGGCAACCGGGCGGAAGCCGCGCCGCGCGGGGGCGGGGCGGGGCGGGGCGGGGCGGGGCGGGCGCCGCCGCCGCCGCCGCCGCCGCCACCGCCGCCGCCTGGTGACATCACGCTGCCGCGCGCCCCGCGCAGCCCGGCCCGACCCGGCCCGGCCCGCCCGCGGTGTGCGCGGTGTGCGCGGCGTGCGCGGCGCTGCGCGGTGTGCGGTGGCTGCAGGGAGGCGGCGCCTGCAGAGAGGGGCGGCGTGCGCGTGCCGCGGCGGGACATGTCTGCAGGGCACATGCCCGTGTAGAGCGGTGTCGGCGCGGGCGTTTCCGCGCGTGTCACCAGCGCGCACACGGGCGGGAGGAGACGCCTGCATGAGCGCGGGGGTGCGCGGGGGTGTGTGCAGCAGCTGTGCGTGTGCCGCTCCGCCTGGGGAGCTCTGGAGAGAGGAAACGGGATGGGGAAGGAGAAAGCGGAGGGGACGGGAGGGTAGGGATGGGATAGGGAAGGGAAGGAGAAGGGGATGAGGATAGGGATGGGGTGGGAGCGAGAGGCTAAAGGGAAGGACAGGAGAAGGGAAGGGAAGGGATGGGGAAGGGATGGGATAACTGAAGGCAGGGGAAGGGCAAGGGCAAGGGAAGGGGATAAGGATAGGACAGGGAAGGGACAGGGGATAGGGATAGGGATGGGATAGGTAAGCACAGGGCAGGAGAAGGAGCAGGGCAGAGGATGGGGATAGGGATAGGGATGAGATTGGGAAGGGCAGGACAGGAGAAGGGGCAGGGGATGAGGATAGGAATAGGGATGGGATAGAAAAGGGCAGGGCAGGGGATAGGCAGGGGAAGAGAATAAGGATAGGATAGGGAAGGGCAGGAGAAGGAGCAGGGTAGGGGATGGGGATACGGATAGGGATGAGATAAGGAAAGGCAGGGGAAGGGGATAAGTATAGGAATAGGAAAAGGCAGGGGATGGGGATGGGGATGGGATAAGGAAGGGCAGGGAAACGGGATAAGGATAAGGATAGGGAGGGGCAGGGCTGGCCGGGGTCGGGGCCGCGGTGCGGGGCTTGGCGGCAGCGGGGCTCCGGCCCCACCGCCGGGCGCTGCGCTCGGCCCCGGCGCCGCCTCTCGCCTCCGCGGCGGGCAGCGGGCCGGGCCAGTGGCTCCGCGGCGCCGCGCACAGCGCTGCGCGGGCTGGGGGGAGCCGGGACAGGGCGGGCGGGGGCCGCGGCGCCGCACCGCTGACATTTAGCAGCGGCGTTTGCGGTCGCACCTCAAGCGCTGTTCGCTCGCAAAATTGAGAGGTTTTTCCTACACGTCATGAGGTCGGAGGCGAGGGAAAGGCGGCGAGCGCGGAGCGGGAGCGCGGCGGCGCCGCTTCCGCGGGGCGCGGGCGGGGGCTCCCGCAGCCCGGCCGGCGCGCGGAGAGCTGCTCCCGCCGCTGCGCGGGCGCGGGGGCTGCGCGGGCGCGGGGGAGGCGGTGCTCCTCTCCGCGGGCCGCGCTCCGGCCGCCCCGGCTGGGACCGCGCAACTTCCGCGGGGCCGGGGGCGGGGGGAGGGCGGCAGGCAGGGAAACGCAGCCCTCCCGCGGGCGGGGACTCCCCGCCGCTGCGCGGGCTGAGTCATAGCATCGCCCTCCGCGCCTCCGGGATGCCCCTGCCCGGCTCCCGCTGTCACTCAAGTCACGGGGGAAAAAAGGAAAAGAAAATAAGGGCGGCCGCGGCGCACCGAGCTGCCCCCGCGATGCTCTGTTCTTCTGGGAGGGGGGGGTCTTTTTTTCCTTTTTTTTTCTTTTTTTCTTTTTTCTTACCACCGCTCCGGTTCCTGCTCGGGGATCTCCGCTACGGCACCGCACTGCTGCCCCGGGGCTCCGCGCTGCGCGGGAGCAAGCCCGGCCGGGGCGCGCAGCGGCGCGGGGCGGGGCGGGGGGGGTCCCGCAGGGCCCGGGCGCCCCCCGCAGCCGCCCCGGGGCCGGCGCCGTCCTGCGGCTCCGGCGGCGGCGCCGTGGGCTCTCACAAGTCCCGACGCCTCGGCGCGGCGGGAGCGCGGACACCGGCGCTGGGCAGGACGCGCAGCCAGCAGCCGCCTGGCTCTGCCGGGCACCGGCGCCAGCTGCTCCTGGGTCTCAGGCAGCTCTTTTCCCGAACGGTACCACTCTAACAGACAACCTGGGGACCGGCTTCCACTTTCCGCAGATCGGGGCTCCCTCTCCGAGGACCACTTACGAATAGTAACTTTCATAACCGGGCAGCCAGAGGACGGTTGCCTCCACGAGCAAACGTAACCCTGGCGGTCCTTACAGCAGCCAATTCAGACGGTGGGAATGAAAAATAAAATCAAGGTTATCAGGACTGGAATACAAAGAGACTCCACATCTGCTCCTGTGCCTTCTGAGGGCGATTCCCAAGACGCCGGATATTTGTGAATGAAGTTGCTAGTTAACTCTGCTATCGATCAAGCTGCTCTGAGTGAAATTATGATTCACAGCCAGAGTTACCATTCAATAAAAAATGTTCCTTTCTGCACCCACCCTCTAACCCATAGTATCTTCATGATTTCATAGGCTGGTACTTGGTTCTGCAAAAGTCTGAATGTACAAAACCAGATGACCCACACGACACAAACGTATTATTTGATAGGTAATAAAAAGTTTTTTTCTCATACCTTAAATTTGAGGGGAGAAATTATTTCAGCCACATTTTAAAAGTTTGAAAAAGTGTAAAAAAGACATGTAATTCTAATAAATAATCCCTGTATTTGCTCAGTTGAAAACAAGGTGAGCTAACACAAACAATATTATAGTCTAAAATGAGCCACGTGTTTCCAGGAGTATTTAATGCGAAAAAAATCTCTCTTTAAGCAAACAAACAAAACTGGTGATGTGTTGTTCTTTACAAATAAATAAGACAAATTAAATCAGATTGGTGAGAAGGTCGTTTGTCACAGAAAATATTTTGGGAAATTATCACCATGTGTACTTGAGAAGGGAACAGCTGTTAAACACATTTCTTTATACTTATTTCTGTTCTTAAGTTAAATAAAAAAATAAACAAACGGTGATGAATTACTTCCAGAGTTTTTTTAAAAAAAGCAGATGTGTCGATTACAGATAAATTGATTTATCTGTATAATTAAGTCTAATGTTCGGGTGAGTGAAGCAGTCAAACGCACCTTGAACACCTCCAAAGCTTGCTGTTATATTTCTTTCCTTGATACTGAGAGTCTGCTCACATAGTTAATAATAATAATGACGAACAAACACCATGCAAATACGGTCTACGGAAATGTCACCGGCTCTCGCAAAAGTACTGAAGACGGAAAATCATTTATGGAAATGACGTAGTTGTGAGACTTCATTGCCTGCTGCTTGGGTGCTTATTAATAGGAAACCTGTATCCTTAAGCGGGTCGCGTTGGTAACGACTGCACCACCGCACACTTCAGCTTAAAAAATAAACCAGACGCCGGGAAAAAGTCAACAATTCTCTAAATTAATGATATATATTCGCTTTCTGGTGATGTTCTTCAAGCTTAGCCTTTGATTCAGCCGGAAACACCGTTTTCCCCAGGCGGGTGCCAGGCAGGGCTGCCGGCGTTTCGGGCGCTGCGGGCTGGGGGCAGCGTCCCGCGGGCTCCCGCCGCCCGCCCCGTCGGAGCCGCCGCCGCCGCCCCCGACACCGGCTCCGCGGGCGGGGGCGGGCTGGACGCGCGGCGCCTCAGCTCCGCGCCCGCGCACCGCGCTCAGGTGCTCGCACGGCTCCCCCGTGCGCGGCTGCTTGTGGACGGCAAACGCGTGAAGACGGCCCGAGACCGAGCGACGGGCATGAGGAGGTGAGGGGTTTCCGCGACGGGGGCGGTGGGGTCCCCGCGGCATCCCCGGGGGCGCGGGGACGCCTCCCTGCCCGCCCGCGGCGGGGCTCCGCGGCCGCGCTGACCCCGCAGCGGGCGGACCCGAGCCGCCCCGCCGCGTCCCCCGGCACCGCGAAGCGCTGCCCCACCGCGCCTCAGTCCCCTTCGCTGGCTCCCGTAGCGCTTTATGCTGACCACTTGCACTTGCGAGGCAAGTGTTTAGCGGTGCTCAAAAGGGCTATTAACAGGTTTGCAAAAATGAGTTTTTAATTCCGGGCATGCCCGACTAAGCATGTTTGGTGGGAAGAGCAATGCGCACACTCATCAGCGATTCAGAGTTTAAAGTGCTTGACTTTTGGAAAGCGGTGAGCTTAAGGGTGGAAAGGTCAGTAAGAGTGAATGGGATCTAGAAAACTGAAGCGCTTTCTAGAAGATACTTTTTTTTTTTTTTGAGTGAGGGATCCCCAACTCCGTGTATACCTATATTAAAACATAATATTTGAATCACTGAAGAGAATAATTTAATTTTCAAATTTAAATTTGGCTTTGCCATTACCAGATTTTAGCAAAGACCCCATCAGAGAGATCATAGCAGTCGGGTGTTCCCTCTCTTTTTCCCCGAGCTTTGGCTCGGGTCTCCAGGAAATCACGATATGCTGGGTCCCCTCTTCGGGTTTTTGATAATGAGTTTAATTTATCAAACCTTGCTATGGAGTAAATTAGTTCTGTGAGGCGATGACAGAAGCGCGGAGGCATTTCAAACGCACTAGAAAGAGGAGTTCTTATTCTTCACCTAAGCGGACGACGCTGGCAGTTCAACAAGCATCTGTAACTCGTAGACGTGTAAATCGTACAGATTTGGCTAGTAGAGATTACTGCGTCGCCATTACACTAGGCAAGGGTAGAATTAAAATAAGAAGGGATAATTAAACTGGAAAGGGGCGAAACATTTCAGGCTGAGTTGCAGGATGGGACCAGGAAACATAAGCCGGCAGGGCTGAGCCCTTTTTACCACGTGCATATGGTTATACCTCTGGTTTCCTGCGGAACCGTCAGCGCTTGTGCAGTACCAGAAAAAAAGACAAATATTTTGGGACGTTCCAAAACTGAAAGCCGGAGCTGAATTTATTCTGGGGAGTTGAAAGTAATGAGGTTCCTTTGTGTCTGTTGCTCCGGGGGAGGGTGTGTGCCTCCTTGGCGCTGAGCGCTGCCCCTATCTACATATGTAAAACACGAGCGATTTACCCACCCATGCTGATGCGATTGCGGGCGCTGGCAGTTCATAACAATGCGCCCAGACAATGCGAAATACGCGGAGCGCGGGCTGCTGAGGCGGCGGTGCCCGGCCAATATTCCGCTCCGGATCTGGGAAGAGCAAACCTGCGCGGCGCCCCGCGCCGCCGCCTCCCCCCGTCCCGGCGCGGTCCTGGTCGCTGCGGCCGCGGCCGCCGGGCGGGGACGCGCAGCAGCCGCGGCGATGCCCCGCTCTGCAGAACAAGGTGCAACGAGAGGCACCAGCAGCGGCAAAGGCTGCAAATCGCTGTCGTGTGGTTGCTATTAGCAACAAATCAGCTGAACAGCCTGCAAACCCCCAGCACCTAGCGCGGAGGTGGCGAGGAGAGCGGCGGGACCGGGAGGCCGGGGCTGCGGCGCTCCGCCGCGGGGCCGCTGCCCCCGCGCTGCCGCGGAGAGCGGCCGCGCCGGCCGGCCGGGGACGCCGCTGCCACCGCGGTGCTCCCAGGCCCCAGGAAGGGGAAGGCAGCCCACTTAAAAGAGACAAAATGGCAGCTCGTGGCTTGCAGGCATCCCTCCGAGCGCTGAGCGCCGCCGCCGCCGCCGCCGGTGCCCCCCGCCGCCAGCCCCCAGGTGCGGGGGGCTCCCGGCGCCTCCCCACGGAGCAGCAGCGCCCGCTCCTCTGCTCGCAGCCCCGCCGCCGCGGGGCCCGCGCGGAGGTCCCGTCCCTCCGGGCAGAGCCGCCCCTCGCCGGCCCCGCACAGCCCCGCACGGCCCCGGCCCCGCACGGCCCGGCTCGCCGAAAAGGCCGCCGCGGGGCTGCAGCCCCTCCGCGCCGCGGCGCCGCCGCTGCCTCGGCCGGGCACCGCTCCCGCACCGCGCCGGGGCCCGCCGTGCCCCCGGCCGCGCCGGCACCTTCCCCCGCAGCACCGTGCTCGTGTCGCTGTTTGCTACTTTGGTTATTGGAGGGAGGGATGTACCGGGGAGGGGGGGGTTGGTTTTCTTTTTCCTTTTTTTTTTTTAGTATCGGCCCGTTTTGGAGGCCTCTTACGGCCGCAGGATCTTTTGCACGGTGTTTTCTCACGGAGCAGAAGGAGCCTCGTCGAGGAGGTGCCGAGCGAGCATCTGCCCCACGTCTAGCGGGAGCGGCGAGGGAGGCCGGGCCTGGCGGAGGCCCGGCTGCAGCGCGGCGCCTCCCGCTCCCGGACGCGCCGCACCGGGGACGCGGCGCGGGCAGGAGGCACCGCGGCGCGGAGCCGGCGCGGCAGCGGAGGGGGAAGGGCTCAGTGCCGCTGCTGGCTGCTCTTATTTTAGAAGTGCCTCTGTCATCGGGGAGACTTCCCCGAGGGCCTTTCTGGGGAGCCTGCCCCGGCGCAGCGCTGCGAGCGCCGGCCCGCGCAGCACCCGCACCCGCGAGCGGCCACGTCCAGCCCTTTGTCTCCGCGGCCGCGGTGCGATATTCAGCTGCGGACCATGAAAGTACAAGCGCCAAATGGCGGCGGCGGCCCCCTCCCCTCGCTCGGGGAGGCCGGGGCGCCCCGGGGCCGGGCCGTCCGTGGGCAGGGCTGCGCCGGCCTCGGCGGCACCGCGGGGTCCCGGTGCCACGGCGGACGGGGACACAGGGCCGTGCGCCGGGGGGCCGCAGAGTCACGTCGCGGTCCCCCTTCCCCGGCGCGCCCGTCCCCAAATTTTCGGGCTGGCTGGAGCACCCCGGGGCCAGGACGGAGGGGTCCGCCCGGGGCCGGGGCGGCGCGGCGGGGCGCTGCGGCCGCGCGCGGGGCGGGGCGGCGCGGGGAGCCCACGCGCGGCCCGTCCGAACCGGGCGGCGGCGCGGGGGAAGTTCCGCGGGCGCGAGGCGGCCGAGCTGCGCAGGCGCAAGATGGCCTCTGCGGGCGGCGGCGGCGGCGGCGGCGGCGGCGGCGGCGGGGCGCGGAGCGGAGTCGCGCCCGCCCGCCCGCCCGGCGCGGGGCAGCGCGGCGCTGCGCGGGGGCGGCGGCGCCCGGGGCCGCCGCACGTTTCCTGTGACACCCGCGGAGCCGAACGGCGGAGCGGCGGGGGGGCCGCGCCGGTCGCACCCCCAGCCCGCGGGCGGCGGGGCGAGGCGAGGCGCGGTGTCGCTTCGGGGCCCCCCGCGGAGTTTCCGCGGCCCCGCGCGGGGGAGGCCGCGGAGCGGCGCGGCGGGGCCCGGCGGGGCGCGCGGGAGGGCGGCGGGCTCCTCCCGTCCCGGCCCCGGGGAAACGCTCCGTTTGCGGCTGGCGTTGCGTGTCCTTCCCGCTGTACCCGTTACGGACTTTCTCTTTTTTAACGCGCGTCGGTGTTAAATAAACACAGCTATCTCCACCCGGACCGACGGTGAGAGCCAGCGTTGCCCGAGCCCGCCCTGGGCCCTCGGGCTGGCGTTTGCGCCGCTGGGACGGCGGGGCCGGCTGCGGGGAGCGGCGGCGGCGGCGGCGCGGGACGGGGCGCGCTGCGCCGCCCGCGGGTGCCGGCAGCGGGGCGCGCGAGGCGCCGCGGCCCCTCCGACGGGAGAGCACCTTCTGCTGGGGGCGGCCTTCCGACGGGAGATGTTCAGAAGACATGAAAAAGAAACTCTTTATAGTAAAATAAAGGAAATCCGTTTCAAGTACCCAGACTAGAAGCAAGAACGTTAAAAATTAACAGCGGAAACAGGAAACACTTATCTGTGTAAACACTGCTTCAGAATTTCACCATATGAAAATCGGGAGGGCGCAAGGTGCTCGGGCAGGCTGGCGCTGCCGCGTCGAGGTGCGCTACCTGCCGCGGGCGCGGTGCCGCGGGCCGCCCCGCGCCGAGGCTGCGATGCGGCGCGGCAGCGCGACCCTCGCGGAGCGGTTTGGTGGCAAAGCCGGGAACTGCAGGAGTCCCCGCGCGGGGCCCGGCCGCGGCTGGGGGCTGCCGGGCGCGGGCACCGCGGCTCGGCGCGGAAAGGTGGCGCCCCCGGCTCCGCGGCCCCGGCCCGGCCGCGGGGCCGCGCTCGGCGCCGGCGCCTCCCGGTGCTGATGCTCTGCGGCGCGGCGCGGCGGGGGCAGCGGCCGGGAAACGCCATTTCAGTGGAAGTTCCGCCGGCGCTTGGTTCGTCCCTGCCGTTGCACTCCGGTGCCCCGCTCACCGGCACGAACCGGCGGGGAGCTCCCCGAAATAAGGCTCTCCGGCAGTGCTGCCGCCGCCGCCGGCGGCCCGGCCGCGGGGAGCCGCCGCCGCCGCCGCCGCCGCCGCCGCCGCCGCCCCTCGCGGGACGCGACCGGCTTCCCGCGGCCGCTCCGGTACCGACCCGCCGGAGACAACGGCGCGGCTCGTTTGGGGCAACACTGCGTGCTCGAGGGCAAACAGCCCAGCTGGGGAAGCTCCTCGCACTCCTCCTTCCTCTTCTCTTTCTGGATTTCTGCTTTCCTTTCCCCTCTTTCTGCCTGCCTTCCCGGCGCCTGCGGAGCTCCGCGTGTCCCCTGTCCCCCCGCTCCCGGCGGCGACCGCCGCCCGCCTCCCCCCGCCCGGCCGGGCACCGGAGCGGAGCCTGAACCGCGGGCGGCTCAGCCTGGGACGGACGGACAGACACAATCATACTTCTCCAGTGGGTGCAAAACACGCCTGCCTCTACCTTCGTCCACATATAGGACAGATTGAGTGTTGAACAAGCTCGTAATAACGCAGCAGACTTTGGCTCTGCTATCCGATTTAAATAAATGCAGTGTCGGATAATTAGAAGATTCTTATGCTCTATTCCTAACTGAATTCAATTCTTTCCAAATAATAAGTATTTGCCTGTATTTCTAATGAAAACCGTTCGCTATATAGCTGCCAAAAAAAAACAAAAAAACAAAAAAACCACGCTACTGTGAAACCGGGAAGGTCGGTTCAGCACAGCTCCGCGAGTAGACCATCAAGATGTTATCTTTGATCGGCTTCCCAAATGCGCTCAGCGAAACACCCGCATCGCAATGCCATCTGCCCAGGGCCAGCAGCAAGCCCGCAGTTTCACACGGCAGCACAAACATCCCCAGCGGCTCCTGCGGCTCGGCGAGAGAGATGCTGAAGACGTTTGTTCTTTTCCTGGCGACCTGGAAGAAGCTGAACGGGCTGGAGGAACTTAATAAACCTCGAAGGGACTCAACCAGCTCCTATTTCATTCCCTATTCTTCGTGGACACTTTGCAAGGGCCAGCAGCAGTTCCGTTTTAAGGCTAAGAGCTGACATTATCAGCTACTTCCAGAATAAATAAGTGTAGTTTGATTAGTGTGTACAATCCTGTTTTAGGTTCAGTGTTGGTCTTTGTGTGAATTAATTCGCACAGTACATTATAAATAACTCATATAGTTGAGGGAATCCTGCCAAGATACACATTCAGTCGCATGGAGAGGTATCTTTACATTATAATGTATTTAGTTCCACTGATGCTTTAAAAAGTAATCCAGAGCAGGACGGGCACAGCGTGGCACTTGCCAGCCCAGAAATCCTGCGCTTCCCTTCTCACCCACCGCAGTCCAGCATGGGCTCAGTTTGGGCAGATAGGAGGTAAAATGCGTGGCTGCCCGGACTGTGAGAATGTACCATTTACTCATTTCCATGAATTATGCGAGGTCAAATAAAGAAGAGCAAACGTTTTCTAGGTAGGCATCCAAAACAAAACATGGCGATTTTTAGACATTTTTTGTGTTAATACTATACTGTTCTGCTCACTAAAATCTTTTATAGACCCCGAAAGACTTTCAATGAGAACAAGATGTTTGTCCTTTAATACCACATTATCAACAAAGCTCATTTGCTATTTTTCAATGAATTATCCCTTTTATTTGTTTATTTCTTTGATCAACTATAAATGAAAGTTATTCGTGTATATAAAACTGAAGTTTTTACTGTTGAAATTGAACTGTACATGTTTACTACAGGAAAAAAATATCAACTCTTGTTTAACAAGACATTATACATCAATAAGCAATAACCTTGTGGAGGATTTGCAATTACCTGGTCTATAAAAACAAGCAGGACAAATAACAGCAATTTATATGCAAAAGTAATGATTTAATGACTATAAGCAAGACAAAGCAATAGAATTGTGCTTCTTTTGCAGACTGGAGACAATGAAATGTTTAACTACAATTTTCCCGTACAAACATGAAACAATATCCATATAGAATAAACACCCTCACAAATGTATAACTGATGGGTGATGAACACACACGAAGTTCGACCAAAGCAAAGCACAAACTGAAAAGTGTTCTGGGCTGTTCATATTTTATGTTGGAAAAGTTCCTTCTACTTAAAAAAAAAATACCCTTAGAAGCCTCTAATAAAATGCTCCTATGTGCAGGCCATTAAAGAAGAGGCATTCTCCACAATTTATTGGAAATATTAAAGTACCTGTTAAATTTTAATGAAGTTAGTACTGTACCATATACATATATATTAAAACAAATTTAGATAAAATGCCTTCATCCAGCGAATTGCTGGCTCCTTAAAATTTATACCAAATAGTTTATGGCTTCTATAATGATCCCATGTGCTTTTAAAAACACAACCCCACCACACAAAATAATAAAAATGTAATCAAACAGGTCAATTACTTCCATGTCCCTTAATTTCTTTTCTTCACTGCATCACTTCAACACATTTGGTAAAGTAAAAATATATCACTTGAAAAAAGACAAAGCCAATAAAAAACTTTTAAGATTGCCAATTGCCTCCAGGTTATCAGAGACTTGAATGTGCTTTCCCAATACTGTAGCTGTCACACACAAAAGTGTTTCTCGCAGTACGAGCAAAGCTCAAACAAGCGGTATCTGCAAGGGTCGAACCAGAAATTTAACAACCATATCATGAGTGCATGAGACACAATATTTTCTTTATAGTATTTATAAATATATCATACAATACTGTTTCCTGTTATGTCATATACCAATATGGCATTGTACAATAAGCATAATGCCATCTGATTCTTACAAAAGCGAATCATTTAAACAAGTTAGTAAATAAAACGGTAATACCCGCTTTTAGGCATACAGATTGTAAAACTGAAGTTTACTTTTCTTTTGATCGGTTCTGCACAGCAACAGAGAATTAAAGATGCAACATAAGAATCAAAATGGCTAATACGCAAAAATTGTTATTCACAGTGACATGGCTACATATATGCATTATTCTATGCATATTCTTTCCATTTTGTTGAATTTCAAGATGAAAAAGCACTTGCTTTCTACAGGTTCACAAAACAGCATAATAACAATAACAATTGAAGAGAACGCAATGGAGGAGTTAGTCTGGATTAACAAACTACTTCCCAGGATTTATATCAACTTCTGGAGAGTCCCAGGTCCAGGTGATGGGGACGGAAACAACTCCACATCATTCCAAACACGTGAAGGTGTAACTTTTGTTTGCTTCCCAGTCCTTTGAAAACAATTTACATATCAATCTTGCGTTTTAATTAACGTCCATATTGAATGTCACCTAGTCCGCCTTTTATAGCCAAGTTCAGTGTCACTACAAAAGAAAGCAATTTGGACGATAGTCACATGTATTAGCATCTATAAAGCTGTAATGGCATGGAGAGATCTATATAAATGAGGGGTGGGGATGGTAGTCTCATTGGCGAGTCAACCAGACGAAGTAGCCGAGGAGCCATTTATGGAGGTTTTCCGCGCTCTGTTGGTGAAGGAGGACTGGTGGTTACTGCTGGGGCTGCTGCTGGTGCCATTCATGGTGCTGGAGATGTGCGGGAACTGCGGGTGAGGAGACTGCACCGGGGTGCTGGGGCTGGGCAAGCACGAGGAGGTGGAGGGGATGCCTCCCGCCGGGCTGCTCGCCTTGTCGCTCCCAGAGTCACTTTCCAGTTCCCCGCTATTATTCAAGCCTTCCCGCTGGTGACTGATCTTCATTCTCTTGCAAGTAGGTCGCACTCGGTACTTGAGGGGGAGCGGCCCGTTCTGCAAGGCAAAGAGAAGACCCGTAAGCACCCTCGCGGGCCGCGGCCGGGCGCCACCGAAGAGCAGGCACGCTGCTAATTACCCGTCTCCAAGTATAAATGTAGGCAATATCCATTAGTGTGTAGTAGTCCTTCAAAGGCTCCTCTTCATACATCACATCGATCTATTTAAGACATTAATCCTCGCATTAAGAAGCGTACAGGTATTTACCAGTAACACATGCTTTTTTGAGGTGAAAGGAGCCCCAAAGCAGCAGATCAGAAACTTTAAAATTTGCTATACCAAAAAATGGAAGGGCAGAGGGGATTTTTGTAAATATTAGCTATTTTTTAAATATGTTACAGAACAATTTCTTGATACCTCAGTATTTACAGCATAAAAAAGTTAGAGGGTCACCAAACTCTTCTGTGAGATATTTTAAAATATGCTCTTAATCCTGTCAACATATTGCACACTCTGGAAAGACTCTGTGGTTACTGTTTCCTGGAACTCACTCAAACAAGCAAACAAAAATGTAAACTAATTTAAGAAGAGTGTTAACCAGCATTAGCAGATTCAGAATATCAAGACTATTAAAAAAAAAAAATCTCTCTTTTCTCTTAGGTACCTGGAAAGTATTAGGTATATCCATTTTACTCCGCAGGAACTTCCTTAGATGCATCACAGTCATTGCTGCTGGGCAGCGTAAGTATCTTTTGTCATTCACCTAATGACACATTAAAGAAAATCAGTCTATTGAGAACAAGCAACTCTTTCCACCAAAGTTATATTCTAATATTCTATGTGATTTTTTTAAATGCACACAAGTTATTAAGTTATGAACTATCGTGTAATGATTTTGAGGTCCGTTTAAAGAACATCAGAAGTAAAATTACAGTTCCAGAGAAAGTAATAAAAAAGCAAGTAATTTTATACATAAACAGATTTATAACTCATACTAAATCTCTTTTCAGAATATGTATTTATTGCATATTAATTTTTTTTTCAGAATGCAAAAAAAATCAGATTCAACTTTAAAAGTAACACTGCAGGTGTTTTTTTATTTCTCAAAGTTGTTTACATATATAGCTGTAAGAAGCTATTCTACCTCTTCTGTACCTAGTACCATAATAGCATGTGTGCTTCTTTTGTTCTGGATACAAATATCTATATATCACGTTCAACCACAAACCTGCTCAAAAGATGTTTGTGTGTGCTATGTTTCCTCTAAGTAAAGGAAAGTTAGTTACCTCTTCCTTTGATTTTTCTTTCTCCTTATTTCCTTTTCGTTCCAGCCTGTGAAAAGGAATGAAACACTTACAACAAACAATAAACATAGCTGCTAACAGTCAGATAAACATAAAATATTGCCATTCTGGAACTTGCCTATTCTGGTCAAAGAATTCAATGGATAAGCTTATTATCTCGTCGTCTGTTATAATTCTTTTGTCTTCGTCAGCCACTTCTCCCCTGTCTTCATTAGAGCCATTGGCAGCTGCGCAGAAATTTCCACAATAATTTACATTTTGAAATTCAAATCAGGAAGAATGGCAATTCTCAGTAACAAGAAAAAAATCTCCATGCTAAGATTATGAATTAAATCCACCTAGCTGTTAAAACAATAAACTTTTATTACGCTGAATTTACTTCTTAAAATTCATTCATGGTAGTACTTAATTTTTAAGTTAAAAAGGAAACAGCAGAGCATCTAGGTTTGTGCTATTTTATTAAAGTTGTGAACAAGAAGCTATTACCATCAGCTGACGGATGAGCAGCATAAAAATCCCTTCTTCTTTTCATTTCATCTAAATGGAAAAGCATATTTTTTTCTTTTAGTGTATACACTGTAACTCCAGGTAAGGATACAGGATAGCGGTTCTGGCTTTGTTTTTCTGCTCTTAAGAATAAAAACGATTTAACTACTTACTTTTGAAAAGGCCTGGTACTAGCTTGTATACAATATCTTGCAGAGTTTTATCTGATCTGAAAAAAAAAATCCAAAACATAAAATTAAGCAGATGAAGCAATATTTTAATCCAAGTGGCTGCTCCTCATTTGTAATCTTTCACAACAATGAGACATCTTCTACAAAGTGGAATGCTACTCCTAAAAAGTTAACTGACAGACTTAATAATCAAACTAACACTGTTTAAAATACTGCTATAAAACAAAAAAAACCCCTTAGTTGTGACACAGCAATTGAAAAACAATTCTCCCACATTGAAGGAAGGCCTTAAAAAACATGTTTCTCCCCCCAAAAAGGAGAGACAGAACACCACAAAGTGACACTGAAAAAAATACTTCTGAAACAAGAAGTATGCTTTAAGAGGGTTCGACTTTTAGCTTCAAAAGTTTCAGCAACAGTTTTCACAACTACAGTCTATGGCTTGACTGAAGCATGTCTGTGAGAAATAGAAAGTGGAGATAAAAACTGTTGGATTGGAGTACATGAGAATAGAAGAGAGGGAAAAGGCGTTGTATCAATGGTTAGCATAGGCAAAAATAGAGAAAAAGACCAACAAAAACTTTCAGTCTCACATCCAGTGAAATCTTCTATTTCAATCAATGACAAAACTCCAAAGAGAGAGCATAGGCACAGGTTAGCTTGTAAATTGACAAGTCCTTTCAGATTTAAATCAGAGATGAAGAGATAACGTCAACACAATTACTGCTAGTCTCCACTTATAAAGTAAAATAAGACATACGTGATATACATTACATCTTTCTCCTACCTTATATTCAAAAGCGGTCGAGTTTTGTGCACTTGGACATCACAAATAGGACAATACTTGCTTGTCTCCAAGTAACGCACGATACACGTCTTACAGACTGGAAGTCAAACACGTAAGGCTTTTAGTAATAGTTCTAGGTGATACTCAAATATGCATAGATAGAGGTGCGATTTTCTAGGCTATGCAAGCTAGTAAATCGTCCATTGTCAGAAGTGCGCTGCTTAAGCTAAACAAATACTCAAATAAGCTGCAATTAACATGAAAAGGAGACACTTGGAGTACATATATTATTACTTTAACAAAGACCGTAGGGCCGTTGTCAAAAAACACTCTCAGGCGGCCAGGTCCCCCCCTTCCCAGGGCTGGGGAGCCGCCGGGGCGCTTGCCGCCCGCGCCGCGGGTGCTGCGCGCTGCGCCGCGCTGCGCTGGGGCGAGGTGCGAGGCGGCCGGGGCAGCGCCCCGCGCCCGCCGGTACTTACAGGAGTGGAGACACTCGATGATGGTCGTGGCATCGATGAAGTAGCCGCCGCAGAGCACGCACATGAGATGGGGGTTTAGCTCGGTGATTTTGATCCTGGTTGTTCGGTGCATTTTGGCGTGGCGCAGGGCGGCTCTGAAAGACACGCGGAGACCAGTGAGGGGGGACGAGCCGGGGCCCCAGGTGCGGCGGCGCGGCGCGGCCCCGAGCAGCGGCGCGGCTCCGAGGAGCGGAGCGGAGCGGCTGCCGCAGCCGCAGCCGCAGGCCGCCGCGCAGCCCCCGCCGCCCGGCCGCCCCGCCGAGGCGCGGCTGGCCGCGGCACCCCGCGCCCGCCGGCCGCGCACCGGCTCTTCCCGCGGGGCGGCGCGGCGCGGCGCGGGGCGAGGCGAGGCGAGGCGAGGCGAGGCGAGGCGGCGGCGGCGGCGGCGGCGGGCCGGGGCGCCGTGCGCGGCGGGGCCGGCGGATCCTCGGCGCGGCGGGCGGGCGGGCGGGCGGGCGGCGGGGCCGGCCGGGCACTGGGCTGCTGGCGAGCAGCACAAAGGGGAACCAGCGCCTCCCGGTGCGGCTGCCCTGGCATTTCCGGAGCGCGGGGAGGGGCGGCGGGAGGCGGGGGGGACACGCACCTCGGAGCGGGGCCGGGCACCGGGCGGCGGGGCCGGCCCGCGAGGGGTCCGGGCGGCTGCCGCGGCGGCTCGGTGCCGATCCGGATCTGCTCCGCTCTCCGAGGGGGTTGCTATAGCAACTTACACTTACACTTGGCATCCTGCCACCGCTGGGAACACACGAGAGCCGGGCGGGGGGGCGGCCGGGGGCGGGCCGGGCCGAGCCGAGCCGGGCCAGGGGGTGGGACGCGGGGCCCGGGGGCTGGCGAAGGGGGTGGAGGAGCCGAGGAGCCCGCGGGGGTCTGGGAGCCCGGTCGCCAGGGGAGGGGCGGCGCGGCGGGGCGGGGCGGGGGGCGGCCCGGGCGGCGTTGGGGTGCCGCCGCCCGCAGGGTGCCGCGGCGGGGCGGGGGCGGCCGCGGGCGCCGCCGGGCCGCGCCGGGCTCGGGGTCTCAGCCTGGCGGAGGCGAGCGCGGGAGGCTCCTCCCGAGCCTCGGCCATTTCGGATCCTCGCAGGGGCCTCTCTCCACGTCGACTCGGTGCGCGGAGCTGCGCTGAGACCGCGGCTCTCCCTCCCCGCCGCCTCCCGCCTCCCGCCGCCGCGCCGCGCTCCGCGCACCGAGCCCCCCGCACCGCCGCCGGGGCGCCGAGCCGGCTCCTGCCCGCGCCCCGGGATCCCCGTCCCCCCGCTCCCCTGCCTCCTCTCCTCCCGTCCCTCCTTTCTCTCCCCCTCCCACTCTTTCTTTCTGTCTTTCTTTCTTTCTTTCCTTCCCCCCCCTCTTTCGAGTCTCATTTGAAAAGCCTCCCGCGGACGAAGCGAGAGCGCTGCAAACTTTTGCAAGAGGTGGAAACAGATTTGCAGCACCAGGGTAAGGTGTTTGGGTGGGGGAAAACAAAACTCTGGATCCTTTAATAAACCTCCTTTCCAGCAATGAAACGCACAGAGGAAAAAAAAGAAAAAAGCCCAAACCGACTTTAAACGGTACATTAGTGACAACATGCAAAGGACCATGTGACCAGATCATTCCTAAAGCTAAATCAACACCTTGTCAACACAATGCAGCGACAAGAGTGAAAAACAAATGTCATTTTCACAGTCTGCAACCCATAAACCCCCATCGGAGGCAGTGGCACTAACGTTATATGCACGCATACAACTTAAAATAAGAGGGAATAAGACGGGAAACCCCACAGGGCGGGAAAAAAACTATCAGCTACGCCAACTGCACAGTAAATTATTTTCTGTCAAACAGATCCTGAAAAAATTAATGTAACAATGTTACTCAAATGCAAAGTATTCATTCTCCCATGTCAGTGCTCGCAGCACACCAGCTAATTTTCCTGGTCCCACTCTGCCCGAGACAGAGCTTACGAGTCACCTCTTACTGCAACGTGTGCTTTGAGGCAGTCTCGAGACACAACGCTGCCTGAGGTTCTCCCAGCTACTCGCAAACTTCGATGTTAGGCAGCGAAATAAGACAATATACCAAGGTTTCTAAAAGCCTTGAATTTCGGCCAAACTGCCCAGGACAGGGGTACAATATTTCTCAAGAAGTGTACACAGCGCCAACGAGCGACCTTAGCAAGGAAACTTCTCTTGCTGCTGCGGGAGAAGCTTTGAACGAGCAGCAGATAAAACCCCCCAATATCAAATGATAGCAAGCAAACAAACAGAAAAGCAAAGTGCAAAAGCACCAAGTGAGACCAGATCCCCAAAGCTGCTCCTAGCCCCGCGCAGGAAAGCAAGACCCACACTTCATTGTACTGCGATTTAAATGTCGCTTCCAGGGTCTCTGACCCTCCACTTTTTACTTTTAAACTGATACCGACGGTTTGCTTTTCCCAGAAAAGGCTGCTGTGCCTCAGTCTCTGAAGAGTACAGGACTGTGAAGCCAGCGACTCTGAGGTCTCTTTAGGTACTCAGATATGGACAGACTGCTTTCACGGTTCTGTGTTTTATTTGTTAAAAGCAATACCTTATCGTTCATAACTACGTAAACTAAAAACCCAGCAGTGACCGAGGTCACACAAGCCGCCTAATTTCGAATTCCCTCCCAGCCCTGACATCCTGGCACAAACCTTTTAAGACATTAACACGTTTTATTTCACGCAAGCGTAGCCCCTTCCTAAAAGGAGGAGGATTAAATTCAACCGTGAAACTTGTTTTGTCGAAGCAACCCCTAAACGCGGGTTATTTATTGCCCAAAGTTAGCACATTTTCAACAAGCGATGAGTTATCTTTGAAATCAGTGATTTTACCCAAAAGCCTAACCTCTCCCCAAAGCCACCCGCGCAGACCCACGCGTGCGGGGGGGCTCTGTGCGCCTGCCACACACACGCAGCAGTGCGTCCCGCTGCAGCAACCTGAAGGCAGTACTGGGGACGAGGCAAAGCCTTGCAGACTCTTCAGCTCGCGGTGGTAGCACGGGGCGTACCAACACTTCACACAGGCAGTGCAAACAGCCTCTTCACCAGGGTAATATATATTTACACACTGACACACGGAACAACTCAACGTAAAATATATGAAGATAATACTCGCTAGAAGTAAACAGCGCCAGCCAACTGATTATTTAGAGGCCTTAAATGGGTTATGTCAAAATGAAGAAAAGCAGAAGTACATTCCCCTGCTAAGAATCAGCTACATTATTAAAAATCTATAAATGCAATCAGCTATCAAACCTGGTTTGACAGGTCTCTGAGAGAAAATACACAAAAAATATAGAAAGATCATTCAGATAGGTTTGTGTACTTTGCACCTATATCCACTCGGAAAACTCTCTCATCAGTTATAAAGAAGCTGTCATGCTACATCTTCACCTATTATCAATAAGATTTACT
Source organism: Apteryx mantelli (assembly GCF_036417845.1). Classification (NCBI taxonomy): domain Eukaryota; kingdom Metazoa; phylum Chordata; class Aves; order Apterygiformes; family Apterygidae; genus Apteryx; species Apteryx mantelli. The sequence continues at coordinate 149,534,089 of NC_089979.1, read as the reverse complement.
TTCCTATGAAGTCTATTATTACTCTCTCACTTAAGAATGTCCACATATGTTTTAAAGGAGGGATAGTGTTTCTTTCAAAGAACGCATGTGTAGCTCAAATATCTTTGCCCAGCATCCTGCAGCAAGGAAAGACCTGAATAATGGCAACAGAGTGTAAAAAGACCCCAAGCCTTTAAATCACCTCCCTAAAACTCACTATCTGAACTACACAATCCGTCTACTCCAAAAAATATTAAAATGATAATTTTGTAGCTATCTGCCTGATCAGGTAGGTCAACGCTTCGTATCTCTGGCAAACTGCAAAAAAGAGCCTGCCTTGCTAGTTTACCGGACGTGCTGTAACTAGGTACTCTCAGTACATTCAAGAGACTGCACTTCCAGAACCCCCCTGGTCTTTGGGACAGTCCCATAAAATAAGCTACTCTGACCACTACAGACTATGCAAAAATCCATTTGATGCTCAGCTGGCAGCTGGGTACACATGCCTAGATTTTCTTGAACTTTTTTGGAGGGTGGAGGAGTGAATCAAAGTTTCTAGATGCTGAAAAGTGACTATCTCACTTTTGCAGAAATGCGATTTTTCTGCTCTTTTTTACCTCTTTATTTGCAAATATTTGCAGTAAACACATAGAAACGACGCAGGTTATATACTACCAAGGCCATACAATTACACAAACACACACAATCAACTTTCTAGTGCTACCTCTAAACAGCATGACGAGCCAACTCGTGACACGTTTAAGACTCGACAAAGGATTTCACGTTAATTTACCCTTCCCGGGCTCAGGAGAAAAAATACCAGTCAGAGAAAAGAAATTCAAAAAAACCACTATGTGCTACAGGCATATCACCTTTGCTCCAAAGGCTCTAGCAAATTGCACACCCCAATTCCCAAGGATCACAGTCAAATTGCTATCTCTGCAAACAAGTTATTTCTCAAATTTGGTCACCCCTGTCCTCTCCCAGAAGGTATAAACCTAAAAACTTTAGCATTTTAAGCACAAATGTAAGAGGAGACACTGGAAACAACTGGGAACCGCCATCTTACAAACCATCAAATTTCACACAAGTACTTGTCCAACTTAAGTTAATAACATTTTCTGTTGGCTGCCCCGAAGCCTAACAACCCCTCCAAGGGGATCGCTACCCCCCACTGGCCCTATATCTATAAAATGGGTGCGTTATCTGGCATTTTAACCTCCCCCAGACACATTTATTTCGGAGAGGACTGAAATCACTTGACCCAGGCAGCTCCAGATTTCATGAACGTCCCTGTTTAATCAAAATCTGCCTTTAAACAAAGGGCGCTCAGGCCGGGATGGCACCAGGGGCTGGAAATATAAATATTCTCCTCGGGGACCATGTGCACAGAAACATTTTAGGGGGCATCTGGAGAAAGAAAGGAACTAAAATTTGCAAATGTGGGTGCGTACCGAAAGCGAGTACACAGGCTGCTGCTGCTGCTGCTGCTGCTGCGTGTCTATATGTGTGTGTGTGTGTGTGTGGTTGGAGCAGACTGTCAGCGCTTTTCCCATACGGAGAGCTTGGGGGACACCTAGGCTCCCCTTTGCAGCCCCCAAACCAGCCGAAAACCGCCGCGAAGCCCCCTCAGCCCCCCGCCCTTGGTAAGGAGACACCTCGCTTTATACATACCCGGAAAAAGGAGCCGGTGGGTGATGATCGGAGCGGCCAAAAAAGACAATGAAAGTTAAAAGTCGTTCAGCAGAAAATGAATGTGAGCCAAGCGGCCATCTTGAAATGAACTGCAGACGCTGTCAATTGCAATAAGCTTATTGCTGCTGCTGCTGCTGCTGCACTCTGCTCATTTTAGTTACAAAACACCCGGGTTTTCTCCTCTCTTCCACCGACCCTTCTCACTCCCTCTCTCTCCCTCTGAGTTTGCGTTTTGGGTGGCTTAGGAGCTGGGAGCTGAAAGTCTTTCTAATCCGGATGGGTTCTCTCTCCACCAGCCCATTGTCTCTCCCTCTTCCCCCTGCTCTGCCTCTCGGTCTCTTTTTTTATTATTATTATTTCATAGTTGTTGGTGGGGGGAACGGGGGAGGGCGGGTGGAGGAGGGAAAAATGCAACGCTGAAGGCACACAGTGGAAACTGACACCGTCCCCAAAATGGCTCGGAGTTCGCCCGCCCCGCCAGCATCACGTGGGGCTCCTCATTCCTTAAGGGTGGCCTGGGAATTAGCGTCGGTGCAGCCGGAGCCCGTCAGCCCCGCCGTGACCCAGCCCCGCACCCGCCCGCCGCCGCCCCCTCCCCGCCCGCGCCACCTCCCCTCCCTCCCCTCCCCCCGCGCCGCGCCGCGCGCGCCGCCGCGCGCCCCCGCCGCCGCGCGCGCGCGCCCCGCACGCGGCAGTCGCCTCCTTTTCCCCGCCGCGCACTCGCCGCCCGTCCCGCCTCCCCGCCTCGCCACGCTCCCCGCCGCCTCCCCGACCCGGCCCGGCCCTGCCCGCCCGCTCCCGCGCGCGGCCCCGCCGCTCTCCCCCCCGCCGCTCCGACTCGGCCGCTTCCCTTCCCCTCGCCCCGCGCAACATCCCGATTCCGCCTTTTCTCCCCCGCCCGCCCCCCTCCCGCGCCGCGCTCGCTCTGCCCATTCCCGTTCTTTCTTTCATTCCCTCCGCTCCCGACTTTCCGCCTCCCCCGCGCGCGCCCCCCGGCCCCGCTTCTCGCCGCCGCTGGCCGCCCCCGCCCCACGCGCGGCCCCTCGCCCCACTCCCGCGCGCGCCCGCTCCGCGCACCGCCTCCCCGCTGCCCCCGCTCCCCTCGTCCCCGCCGCTCCACCTTCACGGCGGCCTCACGCGCCGCCCGCCGCGCTCTCGCCCCCCGCCACGCACTTGTTGCTCGCTCCCCACGCGCGGCCTCGAGGCCCGCGGCCTCCCGCAGCTCCCCCCCGCCGGCGGGCGGCCGCGCCGCGCCTCCCGCCGGGCACCACCCCCGGCCGCCTCACGCCCTCGCCGCCTCGTGCCCGCCACCCGCCTCGCGCACGTGGCCGCGGGCCGCGCCGCGCCTCGCCTCGCGCGGGGACCGTTGGCGCCGGGGGCGACGCGCCCCCCTCAGGGGCCGCGCGCCGCCGCTTTCCCGCGCAGCGCCGCGCAGCGCCGGCGGCTCCCGGCGCCCGCCCGCACCGGCTCCCTCGGGCGGCCGCGACACGGGGCCGAGTGGTCCGCGGCGGGGCGCGGGGGACAACGTGTCGCCCTCCGCCCGGGCCGGGACAGCGGCGCTGCGCCGCGCCCGCGGAGCGCTGCGCCCGCGCAAGGGGCGGGGGCCGCGCCGGGCCTGCCGGGGCCACGCGCCGCCGCCCTCCCCGCCGGCAGGTGCGGGCGGCTCCGCGGCGCCCGGGCCGGGCCGCGGGAGAGGGGCCGGCGCGGCCGCAGCGCGGGCGCGCAGCGAGACCGCCAGGGCGCGGCCGCCGGCGCGCAGGAGCCGGCGCGCGGCTCCGCTCGGCCCCGCGGGCGCGACCCGACGCCGCACGGTTACGTGAAAGCTGTTCCCGTGCCCGCGGCGGCGGCGACCTGTAAGCGCGCGCGGGCCGCAGGAGCGGTGCAGTGACTAGCAAAGCGCCGCAGGCAGTTCGGCCAGCGCGCCGTGGCGGCGGCGCGGGAGGAGGGGGCTCTGCCCTCCCGCGGAGCTGGTGCTACCTTTAGCGGCGTAGTGCGGGGTACAGGCAATTCACTCAAAAAAAAAAGAAAAAAAGGAAAAAAAAACGCAGAACAAGAGCGAATCAACTTTATTAGATCCCGGAGAAAAATAATCAGTGATAAATACTTAAAGCACACAAAATAAAATAGAAGGAATGCTTTGAAGACACTACAGCTAACTCAATTTCTACCATGAGTTAATTTTCACGAAAACATGACATGAACAAGGAATAGCATCTGCCTTCATGAAAATAGTGATTTTACTTAATTCACATCCAAGAACTCATAAAAAGGTTTACATCGCGAGATGTAAATAGAGATGAAAGACATTTGTCATTTAGAAGCCACTCTTAGGAATCAGAGTACTTCAACTCCACAGGCTGACACCTTCCTTCCATCACATCTGAGTCGCTCTTTCAAGACTTTTTGCAGCATCTTTTAGTTTTCCAACTAAATCCTAAGGGATGAAATATTGTATCAGAATAAAAACATTTTGTAGAAAGTTAGCTAGCAGTAGAACCTAACATTCTTTTACACAGCAGGCCAAGGGATAGCAGCGCTATACCACAAACAAATCTTGCAACTGATGTACAATGCTAGAAAGACAATTAAAATAACCTCACATTTTACAACATAGTAAAAAAGTAGGAATTGAAGGAAAACACCTTTTAATATGTAAAACTGACTAAAACATCACTATTTTTAACATGAAGATTTTATCAGCACCATTATGATGCTTCATGCTAACATTTGGTTGAGGCATTTAAGTCCTACATGCATTTCTAAAAATACTGAAATCATTTTGAGTGCAATTTTATACTAGGACCATTCTCCAGTCAAACTATGTCAGATTCCGCCAAGTGAGCAAACCAAATCAAAACACTTATTTCTAAGTAAAAGAGGAATTTGGAGAAACACGTTAAAAGCAGTGTAAATCTGAAGTTTTAATATCTCCTTTTCTCTATCCCCAATCCCTCTTCCCAGTCTTCCACAGTTTGGTCACTTTCAAGCATTACAATACCTCTATTGTTCAGTTACACATTTAAATCGTTAAGTGAAGATCAACGCTTGTTTCAGTACATTTCTTACATGTCATTAACATCACCGAAGAGCCTTCAGTTCATTCACTATTTTTAATCACCATATATATTTAAATCATTGATCCATTTTGCTTAACAATTTCCCTGCACCACAGGAAAAGAGAGTTTCATAAAACTGACCATTTTCCTTCCAAATAAATATTACAACTACGAAAACAGATAAAATATTTATACAGGTAGAGAGAGCTATTTCCATGCAACTAAAATCAGCTACTACACAACTTTATTTGAGAAGGCAAGATGACTACATTCAGACAATGTTTTGTAGAAGATTCTCTCCTACCCTCCCAATCCTGGATATTTTTCTAAGAGCAGTTTATAAACTTTCATTTTGATTGACAGTAATATATATATATATTCACAACTGGAGCCAAACAATGATGATGGAAAGAAGTACCTGTAATTGCTCCATCGTGCAACTAAAGCTAACATCTGGGTGTGATCCTGAATCACTGTTCTGAAGAGAAAAAAAACAATACCTGTTTTATTAAAAAATGACAGGAGATTGCATTTTTTTCCTTTGAGGGTACTGGGAAAGGTAGATAGACAGTACCTCTACATTTAAGGTCACCAAATATGATGGTTGGTAAGTTTTATGAAGTTGATTGGTCTAAATTAAAAACAAATAATATACAGAAAGTCAGGTTTCAGAACCAAAATAGACTAAGAAAACACCCCGATGTGTTAAGATTACCTTGATCTGATATTCCAAGCACCAAGACACATCAGTTATATGGAGAGGAGATCTGCCTATGCTGAAAAGCACAATAGTTATATGTACCCCACACTAAAAGAAAAAGTCAATTTCCTAAAGCTGTCCATCAGTAAAGTCAAGAACCCTTTTCTGATATTTGTAATGTTTAATAAAAAGTTCAAAAAGTTACTTAAGAGCAGACTACTGAAAGGAGAGAAGAAAGTTTCAACAGTTGTTTTCTAAAGTCTGTAAAAAATTTAAAGAAAAAATCTGTAAGCAGTGTTTCTTGCTTTCATCACTTAAAGTACCTACGTATGTTTTTCAGGACACTTTTAAAGTAGTTGTAACTGAAACTATCTGTGCTGAGAGACTGACCTACCTTCCCAATATGATTTCCAATGTATCCTTGTTTTTCTGGAAAAAAAAAAAAAAACAACAACACATATCTGCTAGATTCAAATAAATTGTTACCAGAGGGGGAAAAAAACAAGTACGGTAAAATTGGTTTAAAAACCTGATATTCGGTGCAAAATTCTTCTATTCTTTCTCTATCCAATTTACAGTCTTCTAGACATGTGCTACAGAGAAAAAGATTTTATGAGTTTTTTGTTAACATTAAGTCAGCAGTATAGTTTACAGTAAGTAACAGCCACTAGAGAAATGAGGTAGCTTCAAAGTCTTAGTACCTTATAGCAGATTTGTCGGCTTTCTGTTTTCCTGCCTCCAGTATACACGTCGCAGCTGCTGCATGGCAATGTTTTAATACCATAGGGTCAATATCTTTCAGGTCTGGATCGTCTAGAATAAATGAGTTACTGATGACACACTCTTTTACGAGGTCCCAGTACATGCTACTAAGGGCTTCTTCTCGCCCTTTGAACGAGGTCTTTTCTCCAAACTTCAAAGCGACGCACGTGCGATGCTTCAGAGCGAAAGCGCCGAGCGCGTAGGTAAGGCGTCAGGGGCAGAGCAGACAAAGGGAAGGAAAGGGTTACGGACACCGCGAAAACCGTGCCACGACGCTCTGATTCACCCACACATGCCTGAGTGCATCGCGTCGCCTTCCCATGCAAAAAAGAAGAAAAAAGAAAGAAAGAAAGGCGTCGCAAGGAAACCTCGCTTTCCCCGCCGGCATCGAGCACCGAGCGCGCTGCCCCGACACGGACCGGGCGCCCGCGCAGGCGGCGCGCGCTGCCCCCGCCGTCGCCGCGCACCGGCCCCGCGGGCGGAGGCGGCGGCGGCGCCCGCGCAGCGCCGGGCAGCGCAAGCACCGCGCAGCAGCAGCAGCAGCCGGCGCAGCAGCCGGCGCGGCGCAGCGCGGCGCAGCGCAGCGCGGCACGGCACGGCGCGGCTGTCCCGGCGGGCACCCTGCTTTAATTGCTTTAAAATTCACCTAATTAAGCGCGCGCGCGCGATGACACGCGCTCAGCGACGCCGTCCCGCCGCGCGGCCCGGGGCTCTGCGCGGAGCCGCCTCCCGCGGCACATGCACACGCGCGTACGGGGGGCACATATATATTTATGTGTGTACATAAGGACGCGTGTATCCGTAGGGGACCCGTCTGCACGCGGCGCGCCGCCAGGGGAGGACGCCCAGCGCCGCCGCACAGCGGCAGCCCCGGCCCGCGGCCGCCCGCGGATCGCGGCCGCCGGCGCCCGCGCGGCCCCGCAGGCCACGAGCCCGGTGTCGGCGGGGGCAGCGCCCGGCCCGCGCCGCCGCGGCGCAGGTGGCCCCGGCGTGGCGCTCCGCGGGCGCGCAACGCTCCGCGGGCGGCAGCCCCCGTGCGCCGCCTCGCGCCCCCGCGGGCGGGCGGGGCGGCGGCGCTTACCGAGGCCGGCGGCGGGGCCGAGGAGGCTGCGGAAGGCGGCGCGGAGCAGCGCGGCGTAGGCGCGGCGGGGGACGCGGCGCGGGTCGCCCAGGAGCCGCCAGCCGCCCTGCGCGTACTGCGACAGCTCCATTGTGAGCGCCGTGACCTTTGACACGGGCACGTGACGCGCGCGCAGCTGATCGCCGCGCGAGGCGGGGCCGCCGCCGCCGCCGCCGGGCGGGAGGAGGCGGCGCCGCCGCCGCCGCCGCCGGGCACCGCCACGGCGGGGCTCCGCGCCGGGCGCGCCCCGGAGCCGCCCCCGGCTCCCCAGGGGCTGCGGGTCTCCGTCGCCGGGGTAGGAGCCAAGCCGCTTCCGAACTGCGCTAGCGAGGCAGGCGGCGAGCCACCCCCCCCCCCTCCGGCGGCCGCTGCCTCCCCGCCGGGCTTGGCGGGCCCCTGCGCGGCCCCGGGGAGCGGGAGGCCGCGGGCCGGGCCGGGCCCCCCGCGGGGCGGCGGCGGCGGGAGTAACGCGAGGATCCTGCCAGCCCCCCGGAAGGCTGGCGGGGGTCGCGCCGGCTGCCCCCCGCCCCGCGCCCCCCGCCCCGCGCCGGGGCCGCTGCGCCTCGCGCGCCCGGGAGGTCTCGGCCCGCCGCGGCGGCTCGCGCCGTGGGTCCTGCTCGCGCTGCCTCCCTGCAGCGCCTTGCTCAGCGCGCCGCGTTAGCGTCTTTCACCTCTCTGCCTTCAAACCCAAGCGCTGGCGGAAGGAGTTTTCATGCATTTGTAGGTGCGTTATCTCCCGGTGATCGCAAATGGGCACCCCGTATGGCTGCACTGAGCTTTTCGGGGTTGTCACGGAACAGTGTTCGCGTACCCATGGAAAAGCAAATTGTGCCTGCGTTGCTGAAGGCTTTCCCATTAGTCTTTTTTTTTTTTTTTTTTTTTTAAGTCAGAGACGATGTTGTTTCTGACTTAATTTTATGAAGGATTTGGCTCTTATTACAGTAAAGAGAAGGGTTTATTACAGCAAATTCCTTTAACTCATCAGTACTTTATTTCTCAGTAATTCTCAACAGTGCTTATGTTTCTTGTTAAAGACGTGCGAAGCTTTTCAACTTAGGCAAGAGTCTACAAAACAAAGCTATGTTTCTTAAGTAGTAGACCTACTGTCTAGTAACTCAGAAAGCCATGAATAGAATTGCATCAGTTTCCCAGGAAGTTTTTTTTTTTTTTTTTTTAGATATGTCTACCATTAGATATGTGTATCAAATGGTATTTTGTTTAATTTTTTTCCATAGCTATGACTAGCTGACATGGGAGCATAGACTCGAGATAATTCTTTAACTAAGACTCCTATATCATTTTTTTAAAGGCATTGCACATTCTGACATATAAATATTGGTGTGGACTAAGATAATGTAGTCTTTACTGATGATTTAGTAGAGACATACAGAGATTTTCTAAAGACATCTCTGTGTTAAGCTATCAAATTCCTGAGGTGAGGCATTATCCTCTTAATATTTATTTATATATTTAAAAATTGTCATAATCCCCCAAACATTTTTAATTTAATATTTTACATGTAAAAAATTAAATGGAGTGGATCAAATTAGGTGATTGATCTAATAACTTTTAGGTAAAGGCCTTATGATATTACATGAATTGTGATGTATAAAACCTTTGAATAAAACCAATTTGAAGTGTACCAAATGTTTTGGATATCATATTTTCCTTTGTGCTTTGCTATTCTGAATGGACAACAGCATTAATATATAATTTAGCCTTCACTGAACAAACTTCTCTGCAGAACATTTCTTAAAGGGCAACTCAATATTGAAATCTGCTCAGCTTAAAAAAATAGTAAAAGCTGAAGGCCCCTTCCAGTTTTTGTGATTTTGAAATCACATTTTATAAAGTTAAAAAGATGCTCCTTTTTTCTATAAAAAGATATGTATCAGAGGAAGTTAATGATATATATCAGAAAACACAAGACAGTGCAAAAACAACTGACCTTATTTCCAAATATGTAAAATAATAGAAAAACAGAGAAGAGCATTTTCCCTCTTTATTTTTAATGCTATTTGTCTTAAATAGTATTGGTAATAAGAATAGGTCAGATATTCCATAGTCATTTAATTAAAAATAGTGACTATAGTCTGCTGCTTTGATCATCTGCTGACCTATGCTGCAATCCATTTGTAGGTTGATGACAATGCTATCAGAGGACTGGACTCCTTACTAGAAAAGAGCTTTGAATTTACAATTTTCATTTCATCCGAGCTATTCAAGGTAATTGACTGGTAGCAGATTTAATTGAAAAGCTGTTAAGAATTTTGTATTGGTATTTATATTCATATTCATACTTCTGACTAATTATAAACAGTCATCTAAGAACTCAGTCCTGCTGTTGAAGCCTGTTAAATTTTTGTTCCAGTAGGAGTGATAAAATCAGGTTTTATCAATATTTGAATCACATGAGTTCATCATTGGAATTTTTTATTTTTCTCATTTTGTGGTATTATAATTGTTTTATGTAAGATCAACTGTCTACATGGCAGTGTATGATTATTCTTCAGTACTGATGCAGTACATGGGTAATCAGGTCATTCTGACCTCTGGATTTCCTGGCACTCTGGGTTGTCCAGTCACTCTGTTGTAAAAACAGGAGTTTTTATGCTTAGGTCTCAATCATGCCCCAATTGAAGTAAAAAGAAAATTACACTGACTGCAGGATCAGGCCCTAATCCTAATACACTCTTTATATACACAATTAGGCCTCATGATTTGATGAAGAACACATAGATTGTTACTGTATGTTCTGAAGTAATATTCCTGGTCTGATACTTTGACATAAAAATTAATAGCACTGAATTGGTGAACTCTGAGCTTCAGAGCTATGGGCAACAGAATTGCTGGTAATTTTAATTTTGCCAGAAATGAGAAGGGCATTACAACAGAAAGGTGGGTAGACAAAATAAGGCTATGTTTTTATATAGTTTTAAAATATAGACACTATACATAAAAAAAAGAAAGCATAAAATGGAGGAGAAGAAAAACATAAAATGGAGGAGAGGACAAAACTCTGAACTGCAGAATTACAAATGTAAAGAGACCAGAGCTATAAAAAAGAATAGTTATTTTAAGAAAGTTAGAAATCTACAGATATGGCATAGTTGCATGTTACAGAAATTTATTCTTTAAAGTTCCCTCCACAATTATAGCATTTTGAAATTTATAATTTAAAATCTAGCTTAAAGGCAAAGCAACTGCTAAAGATTCATTGCAGGGTTACATGGTTCTTTTAAGTCCTTTAGTAATTTTCATCACAAAATTTATATATTCAGTTCCCCTGCCCGGCCTGTCAGCCTGACTTTTCTTTTTTTTTCTCTCTCTTTTTTTCCCCCACAAATAGGGGGTGAGACTGGTTTTCAGATTGACAAATTGACATTAGCTTTGTTTTGCTGCTTGCGCATAGTACGTACACCCTTTTCATTATGATTTCCAAGAGGAAGCTAAGCTGTATATTGAAGAAAGAAAGTACAAAAGAAATGCATTAACATCTGAATATTAATTAATCAGTGAAATGAACTACCGCAGTCCACTCAGGCTAGTATTTTTTAACACCATATGCTTTGTCAAAACAAAATAATGCAACACCATTCAAAATGAAGGGGCAAATCACTTAGCATGTCCAGAGCACTAATTCATAAAATTTAAGAGTTGGATAAGTATTTTGAAATGCCTCAGAATAGCATTTTGTCTTCTATGTATTGTTCTCCACTGGGTTAGCAGATTATAACCTAAAATGAGATTTCTAGCATTGCTTTTATGCAAAATTATTATTGACTTCAATATGAGTTTCATCCACAGGTTAATGGAATGCCCCTAGAGTCTTTCTTTTAAGTAAATAGTGAGCCTTATTATAAAGTATATTTTACTGAAAAAAATTTTGAAATAGGTAAGAACAGTAAATAATAAGTAACTATTTATGACAAATTTATTTTTTACTTGATTCCTATCTGAAAAAAAAACTTGATATGCATGCATCAGTCACTGACATCAAAGAAAAAGAATATGCACACCCCAAAAGGCCGAGGAAGATTTCTCTGCTGTCACTGACACAAAAATTAAATATAGCACACAAAATACTGCCTTGAACCAAGGCATGCCTGGATTATTAATTTGGTATGATTCTTGTAGACAGTCCTCATATCTGGTGAAAGTGCAGTACTTGTCACATATTAAAAAAAAAAAAAATTCATACTTCCAGATTTTTTTTTGTAAATATAATTCCAATAAATGCATTGTTTGGCTATGGATAAGGTTTATTTCAATAAAACATACTTCCTTTACTCACAAATAATACTGATTAACAGATCAGCAGATTAACTTTTTAATTAAATATATGAAAGCACTTGATTTATTTCATTAACATAAAAACTATGGTAGCTGAATATGCTTTTGATCAGGTATTTGACATTTTTATTCCAGGTTTAACCTGAAAACATATTTGATGGCTAGGTAGTATTTTTGGAATTAAGTTATATTAATTTAAAAAAGGCAAGAAGGACTTACCTATTAACATTTTGTTTAGCTTCATTCTGATTTGTTTGTATGTTCTGTTTGTCAAAACTTAAAATCTTTTGTTTTTCCTTCATACATGAAAATGGGCATATATTCTTAAGCTATAAAAAATCTTTTAAAAAAAACTTACAGTTTTCACATTTAAATTATATACTATTAAGCTATTAATGTTTCAGTCTTTATTTAAGTACTGAGGTGAGATTGGTTCCAGAGGTAATCAGAGAAGAACTTGTTTAAAACATCATAGCTCTTCTGATTTGTAACAATACAGGAAAATCTTACATTCCTTAAAAGTTCAATTTTTCCTTAATTTTACTGAAAAAAAATCAGATCATTTTAAATCAAAAATGTCTTTAAATGTATTTGTATTTATATCTTATATGCCAAATAAAATCCTACTGAGATTTTGTACACCTGTATGTCTAAGGTTGCAAAAAAATTATTAATAAATAGGCGTGTAAGCAAGCTTTGTTATGATGTACTACATAATACATCCTCTCAGATAGTTTTATCTTTTTGTGAGTTTTAACACATTTTTAATCCTATAAATTAAGTGAAACTGCTGTATTTACTAAATTTTCAATCATTTTATTTTGGTCTCCTATAGGGAAATAAAGCTATATAGTTCATAATGTATTTGCTCTTCCTTAAGGTAAAACTATAGTGTCTGACTAAATTTATGGAGAATTATAAATGAGGCCTACATAAAAGATGCACACCTTTAATGGTGAATGGAGAAATACAAAAAGATTCCTGCTGCTTGAGCAGAACTGCTGATATACTTCTATGTCTAGTCCTGTGTCACAGATTAATATATTTTATCATGCTCACAACAAAATGCTAGGAAATGCTTTTTTTAATGATTACATTTGTATTCTTTCTTTGTAAGCAACATCTATTTGTAGTAGATTTTAGATTGATATTTTTTCTACCCTTCAGATCATCTGACATAATTTACGGATATTTCAAAGTTGTATGCGCTGTTTTCATGCTATTCAGGCAGCACTCAGATGCAAACATCACACACACTACTCAAAGTTCCTTTACATTTAGCCTTATTTTTTAGGTTTATTGAGAAATGTCTAATCTCTATGTGCTTTTAAAGCGTAAGCCAAATACATTTGAAACTTGACAGTGTTTTAAGTAAGACTTTTTTACATGTTCATATACTTAGGGAAAAGATCGTAGTCTCACTGCTGGAAGCTTGTATGGAGGATATTACGCTCTATTTTCAAGAGGCATTCACAGTCTGTCACATTAGTGCTAGAGATGTGTATAGAAGAGCAATTATTATAAGCTGACATCCAGCAAATGTAAGTAAAAATAGATAAACCTCAAAGGAAAATTAGCCTGTATGTTTTACATACTATTTGTGTCCAGATGTTTAACGTCAGGACACTAAAATGTTATTTAGCATAGGACCTAGCTGGTAAAATAATTTTGTGTTTATATAAGAAACAGAAATGTGTTTTTCTTAGCTCTGCATTTAGTTAGTTCCTTATCGAAGTAGATAAATACAAATATATAAACAGAATGAGTTATCAGTAATCCAGTATTCAGAGAGATGAATGGTATAATACTTTTAATTCCATTTGTATGGTTCAGCAGTATCAGGCAGAAAAAGTATTTAAATCTAATAAGAAAATGTGCAGTTTTCTAAAAAAGATGTAACAAATACTATAGCAAGAGAGAGCGCTAAGTGCTATTTTTTGTTGTTGTTGTTAGAATTAATCCTGCTTTTTATGAAAATGTTTGATTCTGGTGTTAGAGCAGGGCTTGCATGCCAAAATGATAGATGCCTTAAAAGAAGCTTTGATAAATAAAATCCGGCAGACGTTGGCAACTGCAGTTCCCTTTTGGCAATAGTAAGGAATGGCTGAGTAATATTTAGGAAATAGAGTTATATAAGACGGTTTATTGCATCTAAAGATATTAGGGCTAGATCTGCAGCTCATGTAAATCAGCACATCTCCCTTCAAGTTTCTTATATTGCTTTGTATCAGCAGAGAATCTGGCCCATATCCATTATCTAGAGGGAGTATCAACTACTACAAAGCATACTTATCTAACCAGAAGCAAACGTAGTTTGCGTAGCTCATTGATGTTTCTTGTAACACCTATGTTAAGCTTTATAATGTGATAAAAATCTGGCACACTTATGTGTGGTTACAAATGATTTTAGTTTGATAATATCAACAATTATAAATTAGTATTTATCACTTTTTTTAACTGCTTATAATTACATTGATAAAAGCTTAAATTGATATTGATGAGGAACTAGTAACTTAGGACCTTTCTGTTCCTCTAATTGACTTTTCTGGGAGCAGAATTAGGCCTGTTCTCTGAAAAAATTCTGTCTATCAAAGTAGTATGTAGTTTTGTTAAAAAGTATATTATATTTTTTGTGTTCTCTTTTAGAACATATTTCATATCTAGTGACGAACACATTCTACAGAGCCACCAAGTTTAAATGCCTGGCTTTTACAAACAAAAGTATTAGTCGACCCAGTCAAATCACTCGAGAGTTAAGCTCAGATGCAAGTATCTACAATGTCCAAGTTAAAAGGCTTAATTTAAAATATTGCCCTGTGAGAAACAGAATAACAGAGCAAACCTGGTTTCATTCTTTATTTGTTTGACTCAAGTAATGAAAGAGCAATTTCACTAATTATTAGAATTTTGAGCAGTAAACATTTAGTATATGTAGTACCTCAACTAGTGGGTATAACACTGCAACCGTTGGAACGGTTCAGCAGCAAAGCTAACAGTAACTCACAGGCAAATCGCAGCATTAAAATAAATGGCATTTTACACATGCTGAGTAGTGTGCACTGTTTATACAACAACAAGTTTATTTCAGATTGTAGAAATAGTTTTGACGTAAAAATACAGTTGTGATTTCTTGCCCACTTTTTAATGGCAAATGACATGGTCAATATTGCAAAACAAAGAGGAATGCTCTGGTGACCTTAAATTTATTATGTTGGTAACATGACGGAAAACTACAAGTGTCCATGTACTGTCTGTTTCATGCAAGATTTATTTGTTGTGAGAGAAAGCCATGATGGTTGGTTAGTGAATTAGGTCAATAAGCAGTAGGATAGTGATAGGGGAGATTCTATTGCTCTTGGGGATTTAGGCTTCCTAGCACGACATTTAAATCAATAGGAATCATCAGCTACCCTAATCTGCCTGTACAAAATAGCACTGGGCCTGAGGTGATGGAAAAAAATTGGAAGAGACCCTGGGAAATTGCTTTTTTTCCTGAGATATTTAATGAAATGTGGTTGTGTAGCTACTTATAAAAGTATTTTATCTACTTTTATTGTATGTATCATTTTATAACAAATACAATGTATTTTCAGAGGTTACATTTTAACACTATCATCGTCACTTCTTACTGATACATTCATAGAGCTCTTCAGCTCTTGTTGAAATATTTTTTGCAAATTTGTCAGTAACCTATCAAAATGTACACTAAAAAGAGACGTAAGGCAAGAGATTCTCATTACAGTATAAACAAAAATGTTAAGATCCTGGCTTGCAACTGCTGGAATTAGCTAATGTAAGACAATGTTGATATGGCAGAAATGCTAACAGAAAGTCAGAATTAAATTTACAAAGCTATCCTATATTTACAAAGGGTCCTAAATTTTGGAGGTAAAGTGAATGCTTCTTCTTTGGTAATAATTCAAAGTGCTGAGGATACCAAAACAGAACTAAATGAGCACATCGATGAGATGCAAGGATAAAACTACATTGTTTTCACATTGTATATTTTTATTGAGTACACAGGAATTTGAGATGAATGTATGCTGCCACAGCACTACTTAGAAAGCTGAGAAACAATGTTCTTCTAAAAAAAAGTTTTTCTTCCTATTTTATTAAAACCAGTTAAGTAGTATTTAACATTTGTCAATTTGCATATGTTAAATCATAAGTAAGATTTGTTATATATATGATAGAACAGTTTTAAACAATATATTAGAAACAGTACATCATGGAAAAACTTATCTTACTTCCTCTTACTGTATGCTTATTATAAAACATAAGTGAACCAGTTCTTTGTTTAAATGGTTATGTTATTTATTAAAAGGATCTTTTTAGACAAAAGATTTTATCTTAGACCACTGTTCAAAATACGTATTAGATAGTGCCCTTGAATTCCACTGTATCCTCCCATAACAGCATGTTAACCTCAGAGAGCTGCATAAGCTTGTAACAGATATTCACTGATGGGTCATTCTGATCCTGTCAGTCGGGAGTCCTGCTTGCAGCACCTATATGTGATATGTATTTGTACAGTCAAATGTTGTTGCCATTATACCATTTTTACAGAGATAAAGTTCCACTGAGGCCAATTAGGCACTACTAGAGTGAAGAGTGAGCAACAAATTTCAAAATTTGATCCATCATTTCTTGGCTGTGGATCCCTATGCCCATCTGTTCACATGGCAAACGGCCCACTTGCAAGTTAGCTGGACCACTTCCCCTAGGAGGTAAGTGACAGGCAAGAGCAGTTTAGTTGGTCTCTATAACAATGCGAATATAATTTCTTCTGCAGAAAGTGTGGTCCAGTATCAAGGAGAACTGTGCACCATTTGCCTCCTTTCACCGTATTATATTTTTGACATGTATGTTGTTAGAAATAGTTACATGAAGGAGGAAAGAAAACCAGGGTCTTACTGGTATTGGCTGCTGCCAGTAAGACAGGTTATATTGGAACAGGTGCTTTGAAAAGCTGTGAAAGCCAGCTGAAAGGTGTCAAAATATGTATAACATGAACCAACAGTTCACAGACATTTTGTGTGAATTTGGTCTCATAGCAGAAAAATTTGGAAGGGACACTCCACTGAAAGAATCTGTCTTAGAAACACAACCAGTTTAATGGGCATCCCCTTGGCTGGTCAACAACAACGTGTGTGATGCCCTCACACAGGATGAAAGGCAAAGGAAAAAAAGAAAAGGATTTCCTCCTGTTACATTTATATCCTTCATTATCTTGGAATTTTCAAATCAGGGAAAAAAAATCTATTAATCTGTTCCTAAAATATAAGCCGGTCATCTAGTCTAAACATAAAAGTAACTCACTTGAAACTTTGTAAGCTGTATTTTGGTGAGTGATTAACTGCAAAGTGTATCTAGGTAAAAGAAAGAAGAATGCGTGATCCTTTTTATAGTACCGGTCAAACTAATGCCTGTGAGCCACACTTGTCCCTTGACCTTGTTAAATGTGGCCCACGTGTTGGAGGGAGTACAAGCAACTTTTCCGACACATTCCCTTCCCACATGTTTTTCCTGCAGTGTGCTACTGTAGATAGTTCTAAAACACATGGGAGTACAAGTGGCTTCCCTATGTGTATTTTAAACCTAACAGAGCTACAGCAGTGAAAAACACACGGGGATAGAAAAGGAGCATCAGAGAAAAAATGCTTTTCCACTATTTGTGCTCATGTTCTTCATGTGTTCAGGGAACACATGGGAGAGCAAGAATAGGAAAAAAAAAAAAGGCAAGGGAGAGCAAGAGAAGAAAAGAAGAGGAAGAAAGAAGCAGACCTAGAGAAGCAAAGAAAAAGGAACAAAAGAGTATGGTAGGAGACATAGAGAAAAGACGATAGAAGAGAAGGCATGGCAGGGAAAGCACAGGAATTGTCAGGGAAAAAAATCATTGAGCAAATCATCTCATTGCTAGAAAGAAAAAAATCAAATGTGTCTGTGCTTTTTATTTCAGCTTTTAAGATAGTTTGTGTGTTTAGTTTTAACAAATGTAGGAAGAGGCATGTTTTGCACATTCCCCGATGTCATCCCTCCTTTCATTTTCTGTCTCCAGATACCGCATCTTTGTTTCTGCTTCTGCTTTCTGTCTCATTCTGTCTCCTGCTTCCCCCTCCCCTTTTTCTCTTCTCTGTCTCTCACAGGCAATGAATGAGATGTAGCATATCATTGTATTAACAGGGCCAGTTTTTTTTCCAACCTTGCCTTAAAAATGGAATGCCAGTGAGTGTGTTGTTATTCTTTCAGCCTTTTTTTCTGAGAAGACTTAGTTGAGACAGCCTGAAGTCATCAACATAAACCTAAGTGAGCATATGGGGGAAATGTGACTTTCGCTCCATGCTAGTCATGGGATATGGTCACAGTCTTGATTTCAAGGAGCTTTACAAGAAGTTAGCGCTGAGAAAGTTTTCACTGTAGTTGATGAAGTCAAAGAGGAACAAATAAACAATCTCCCATCTTCCTCTGTCATGCTCACAGCCACACGTGTGCACCCATAGCCTCTGCTCTGCATTTCCCTAGGTGCACTGCTTCGTGTGTGCATCAATTACCCTGTAAGCTGTAATTTGGAAGGAGTCTCTTTATTTTGTCATGTTGCACAACAAATCTGAGCACACTGATAGGAATGTGCAAGGATTACGTTATCTAAAATTATAGATTTGAATTAATTTGGATTGGAATAAAGACTAATTGGCTTTGAACCTAATTTTTATTGTATTATCATTTGATAGACTTTTGTTTATCTCAGAATTTTTTTCCTGACTTTTGGATGAAGAAAATATAATACTGAGTTTTGGCATTGCATTTAGATTTATGATTTTTACCTTTAAATGCAAAGAAAGACTCTTAAAACATGTTTGTATTCTTTTTTTACCCCTCTTTCTTTTGGTGGTAAGTTTTATGTTCTACTGCTTTTCTTGATTTTGACCTGTTTTTAGTTGTATGCCAGGGTATCAAGGTTTCCAAACTGAAGTCAGGAGCTAGGAGGATGAACAGCTTTCAGGAAATAGTCAACAGCTCTCAGGGTGCAATTGTAAAGGTCATTTGTTATCACATCTGCTCCTGTCAAGGCATCCTCTCTGAGGCAAAGCCCATTTAAGAGACTGGAAACCCTGGGAGGTTCTGTGGTAGGATTTTCTCTCATGCTGTATGCTAAAAAGAGTGCATTCATCTGTGGAGTTCTCCCAGCATCAGGGAGAACTGGCAGAAACCTTTCTCCTCTGCCCTGTTTCACAGTGGCCTTCATTTCCCAGCCCCTGGCCTGATCCTAAGTGCAAAGAAGCCATTAACAGTGGGATTGGTCTGTTTTCCCCCGCATCTCTTGGGACAGAGTACAACTGGAGCCCATCATTTCGCAGGAAGTCCAGAATTTCTTGAATGTGGCTGTAAAGCAGGAGAAAAGAACAATGCTGGGGTTGGGTGACTGGTAAGTTTTACTACTTGTACGTTGGAACTTCCCAATGTTATAAATTGCTTGTGCCACCAAAGTTACCAAGCTCCTTGGGCTGGGATAGTTGTGCTGGCCCTGCTGGGCCGGCGCGGAGGTAGGTAAGGTCCTTCTTTGTGCTTCCCACCATCCAGGCACATCATTAGAATCACAGTGCCATTCGCTGCTGGAATAATGCCATGAGGATTTTGCATGCAGAAAGGGAGTCAAACATCCATTTTATGATAGTAACCTAATATAATTGTATAGGTGTTACAGTATATATTATCATTACAGTACTTTGAAAAAAATGGGCAGAATTTAGAATATGTTGTACTGTGCCCAAAAGAGTGTTATCTAGTACAGTTTTTAAATAGTCTGTGAGTGTAGCACAATACCTGAATAACTTAAAAAGAGTTGTCATATCAGGTAGATAATACTTGTTTAGAAATGTAAGCACATACCAGAGTACTTGTTCACCTAAACTATTATTTATGGAAAAATGTATTAGACTAATATTATGGGCCAAAATATCTTTTAGCGCAAGCTGGTAAAGCTGCTTGGGATTTATGTAGCTGTGCCAATTATACTAGCAAATAACTTCATTTTGCATTTTTATATATTTAACAGATAGACTATTTAAATTAACAAAGCTATGTTATAGCTCATGTTGACATCTTGGAAAATAAACTGTTTATATAATTTAAAGAAAGTAAAGGTGCACTAGTTTAAAGTGTAAGACATTTTAAGGTATAAATAAATTCAGACAAAATCTTTACTCATTCTTAGATTTCAGCTGATTGTTAATGTCTATACTGCTCTATGAAGATGGAAAAATTAGGTAAAAGTAGGATTTTGGAGAAGAGGCTTTTGCCCTTATTTAGAAAGAAGTTCCATAGCTGTTCTATAATGTACTTTACATGGCAGAGAAAGGATAAATAATGGTGAATTCTGCATCTGTCACTATTCTACATCTGTCACTCAAAGAAAATTCCCCTTTGCCTTTTTGGGAAAGTTGCCTAAGGATGATAGGATATGGCTGATAACAATAATCCATATTTAGGCAACCAGAAGATTGTGACAATATTAGCCAGGGTAAGGGAATGCAGTCTTAAAATCAAAACATCTGTATGGTAACTTTAACTTACCCTATTATGCCTACATGTTGCAGTGTCATAACTTACATTCCTGCATTATCTTTCCGTAAGAATACACATCTAGCCTTGAAATTCAGCAGTAACTTTAAATTAATTTGCTTTAAACATCATATCATAAAATTAATATTACTGAAGCATGGCAGTTCATTTTTAGATACTAATAGTACCAGTAAGTGGTCTTCTACTTGATAGATTGCAAAATGTGTTGTATTTTATCCTTGATTATGAGAACAATTTGATTTGCCTCAGCATAGCTATTAAACAGTTACAGAGAGATTGATTGTAGTGGTATGAAGGATTTCACCATTAATGGTTTTATGAGAGAGATTCAGACTATAAACAGATTTCATGGCCATTCTTAACCAGAATATCTGAGGGGAATCCCTTCCTACCCCACAACCCTCCACATTAGTTTGTCATGGAAATTTCTGTCAAAACAGAGATTTCTTTGACTTTCCAGTGCTTCATATCACAACATCTTGCTATATCGCCAGCATTATACCAGTAAGGACATTGGTCATGGTTGCATAAAATGCAGGGGACAAATGCCCAGAATAAAATACTGTAATGAGTTAAAAGAAGCGTAGTACATGGTGAGCCTGATCCTGTCCCATGAGGGATGTCAGAGGATTTCATCCTGTTGATCTTAGAGAGGATCAGTCCCATTACATGTATTAGTAAGTGTCAATATTGATTCGAGTTCTCCCATCTTTCTACCCCCCACTCTTCTACTTATTGCAGGACCCAGGGCTGATAGCCTATAGCTGCTGTGTAGCTTGAATTTAGGAGTGGATATGCAGCGTCTGCACTTGGGCAGCCAAATCACATTGTATGTCCTCTCTTCATTCTGTATGGCTGCTAGAATAACTTATTATGATACTGGACTTCCAAAGAATATATTAACTTCCTGACTCTCTATAGTAATACCATGCAGCTGGTTCAAATAAACATTCCAAGCCAGTGCATTTTTCATCTTGAAAAAAATAGCAATCCCAAAGAAGTTTTGTATTTATTCAGTGCTTACTGTCATTGCCTTTGACACCAACCACAAAATTAATAGCTTAAAAAATGGGAGTTACTCTCTAGGCCTTTGCACTGATTCTCTTTTGTTGTTCTTCATTTATTTTGTTGACTGTTGCAGTCAAAATGAGAGGAAAAATTGCTCATGGCATTAATTTTCTTGAGTTATGGCACTATTCTGCCTCAGTAAAACTATACTGTTGTTTTTTATACTTTGAATAAAATTTGACTTTTTATTTGAAGCAGAACCCATATACAGAATTCAAGTTGCTCTTGACTTTACCTTCTATAATGCATTGATGCTGGTACAAAAACATAACTAGATAACTATGCTATATGTATTAAACTTTTGCATTGAATTATATAATATTGCTATTAAAATATATTATGTTGTTTCTTCAATGTTTCCTTGTCAGTTCATTTATTAATATTGCTTCAATTAAAAGGGCTGATGAAATGTTAAGACTCAGAGCCATCAACAACATCATCATGTGTATCATGGATATTTTTTCTGGATAAGGGTTGAAGATTTGATTATATTTGGCCAAACTGTTTTTTGTAATTATATTATTGTAGGTTGGCTTCAGTTTTGGCTTCAGAGAGAGTGCACCTGTGTTTTGCTCCAAATACTGCTCAACAGTAAGATACTAACTCCCACCAGAGAAAATGGGATATATTGCAGCATGCCGGTCTTCCATTTCTATTTAATACTGCCATTTATTAAGTAATTTACTGATAAAATTTGCTAGATGCTCCAGGTTTCTGAGTTGTATTATTTTAAGCATTAATTATGGATTATTTTAGATAATCCTGTGTATGTTCATACTTTCTGAGTTTTTTTCTAATCTGATGGGTTAATTATGCAGAAAAAAGTGATATACATTGTGGAATTCAGAGTTAGCCATATATATGATACCTATTTGTAAGGATCTTTCAAAAGCTGGACACGATTTTTGATATCTCTTTTATGATTAAGAGGTTCTGGTCCAATTATGAGTGATGTAAATGACAGTGTGTCACTGATTTCAATGGGAGCAGGAGCAGATGATGTTTTCATGATTACATCATACATAAAGAAGGCAAATGTGTATGCAAGTCTTATAACAATGCCATATCTACATTTTTATGTGTTTCTTACAGCCTGAATGAGTGGACAGTATGGATATAAATCTGTCTTTGATTAAGACAGATTATTCTGGTGTCCTGTTATAAGATTATTTTACATAAACAAAGTTATCATTGACAAGTATAGAATCATTCTGATTTATAGGGCTTTCTGAATAAATATAAACATGTAAAAATGCTAATTTATGACTGGAATTAGGGGTTTAGATGAAGGTTCTTTTCATTCTGCTTTTGCATTAAGGAAGACTTTTGCATGGTACTGGTTCAAATAGTCATGAAATTTTGCTTTTATCAGAGATCTATCATATTCTTTAAAATTTACAGATAAGCTAAATCAATCTGTAGTTCTGCAACTGGAAGGTAAGGGAGTATTGTAAACTTTTAGTACTAGGCAAATACATCAGAGCAGTCTGAACCCCCAAATGCTCTATTAAGGTCACACACATTTCAAATTAGAAACCTCTGTTCTCACTCATAAATGCCTCAAAATTTTCAACTTCTGATCTGCAACTTTTGGTGCTTGAATATTGTAACAGCACTGTTACACCACTGAAAGTGGTAGATACTGACCCTTGTGCCATATGACAGGGTATATGTAACTGTAACCCTGACAAGGTTCATGTGACTGGAGAAAAGAAAGGCTAGAGCTCCTGCATACTAGAACTTTATTATAAAGGTAAAGATGACTGGTTTTGAATTAGTCTATCTACATAAAATATACTTACAAAAAGAACAGTAGATTTAAATCCTTTTCTCCCCATTCACATGACATCAATCATACTGCTTTATAAATGTAAGGAAAGCAAAACATAGCTCATGCTCCCTGCCTTCAAATTTGCTGTTGTTACCAATGAAGGACTGTTCATTTATCTTGTATGTTTCCAGCTTCAGTTCTTAAAATTATTTTGAGTATTGTTGCTTTGTAGTTCTTCTTTTGTTCTTACTAACTGCAAGACATGTAACATGGAAGTGACCAAGTGACCATACAGAAATATAGTGTATAGAAATAATGGTAAAAATAACATTATAAAAATACAATTTATATAAATATTCAAAAGTACAAAATACATTCTTATTTCCAGGTAGAAAAGCTCAACCTAAACTATTTGGAGACAGATGTCCCTGTGTCTCTCTATCCCCCAATATCTGATTTCTGCCAAGCTCTTTTAAATGTGAGAGAGGATAGAGTTTCCCAACAGTTTATTGCTAGATTTACAATGCTGGCAACAAAGTCATTTTTAAAAAATGGGATAGACTTCTCCCAGGACCTGATCTCTGTTTGGGTTAATGGATTATATGGGCCAGACTGCGACTGCGACTAGCCTGTACACAAGACGCTGCTGCAAATGCAGAGAGGAGCCCGTCTTGCGGGAAACTGCTGCTGGCATCCCTACGGGTAACATCCACCCGAGGCACGAATCAGGCAGGTCGGGCTGATCCACACACTTTCATAACAAAGCGGGAAGAAAGGTCAGTGCTTCCCTAAAGGAGAGGTAAGCAGCCCATGTCCTGGTATTGGCTTGCTTAGAGAAAATTTGTTCCTTTTGTAATTACTCCAACCTTATGTTATTTCAAATAACCATGATCAAGACTACTTATTGGTCAGCACATAGGAGGTTAGTTATTTGGCTGTGTATTTTAATATTGTTGATTAGATACTAATAATGTTAATTTTTGATCCTTGCATAGAACTTTAGTTGAAATCAGTAGGGTGTAAAATTGGCAGTATGAAGCCTTATTTTGTATTTCAAATGTATATATTATTTTAAATAAGTTCTAGAAGACCTGTGCTACAGCAAAAGCTAAAAATAGCTGAAATGGTTTGGTGCATCAAAACTTTTTTTTTTTTAATTTCTGCTGAGTGCAATGAGCTCATTTTGTCCCAGAATCCGCACCGCACCAAGTAATTGGTTTACGAAGCCCAGCTGCCACAGACAGCTTGCCCTTGCTGCCACTGAGATCTGCGGCACCCCGCTTTTGCCACTGGTGGAAGCAGGATTAGGGTTTGACATCCCTTGTCTGCAGCACAGAAATTTGGTGGCTCCTTCGGCTCGTTTCTGGTGTACAATGATTTGTTTCCTCTTCTTTATTTCAAAGAGCTGCACATAAGGGTTGCTGTGCAGTAGTAAAATTAAAGCAGCGCAGAATATGAGAAAAGCATACAAAAACATTTACAAATAACTTTTTTTTTGAAATTTAAATCCTTTATAAAAGGTTGTGAAATTACAGGTATTAATTTTGGCGTGTCCTATCCTTTAATAATTGCTTTTGAAGTTGCTCTGACCTTAGATCAGGATAACTTTGTTTTGCGCTACTCAGGAACAGCCTGGTTTTGCATACACACGAACTGGTATTTTTTTGTAAGAAAGATACAAAGAAATGGTGTTTAATACATGTAGTGTGCGTGTGCGTGTGTGTATTATATATGTATATAAAAGTATTTGATTTCATGTCACTATTCGACACAAACGGGTGGCGCATTGCCCTCCCGGCCAGCCGTGCGGCCGCCCCGCCGCCGCCGAAGCCCCTCAGCGGCCGCTTCCAGTCGCCGCCATTTCCTCTCCTCGGCGGCTCGAGGCCTTGGCGCCGGCGGGAGGGGCCGGGGCGGAAGCGTCCCCCCCGAACGGCTCGGCCCGCAAGGCTTGGCGGGCGCCAGGCTCTGCACATGGCGGCTGGAGGGGCACCGAGGAAAGGACCTGTCGACAGGCGGAGCAGGTGCTGTGAGGACAGGAGGAGGAGCAAATGGCGGCGGGGCTGAAGAGCGGCGTGAGGTGAGGCGGCGCGGGCAGGGCGCGTGCCGCAGCGCGGCCGTTGGGCCGTCGAGGGCAGGAGGGCTCCCGGGGCTGGCTGGGCGAGGCTCCGCCGGGAAGGGCGGGCGTTCCGCGGGCGCTGCGCACTCGCGGGGGGCCGAGGAGCAGCGGGTAGGCGGGGCGGGGGCGGCTCCGCCGCGGCATGGCGCTGAGGGCGCCCCCCGCCGCGGGGCAGTCGGCGCGGTCCTGCCGCCAACTGCAGCTTCGACATGTCTGATGTTTCCGCCACTCCAAAGTACCTGGGCTTCCTCTGTAGCTTTTTATTAGTAAAGCAGAAACTCTGTGACCTTCAAACCTTCTACCATCCCTCCATTTTAAGCAGTTCTACAGGTAATTATTTTAAGAACAATTACACAAGATGTTACCTCAGGCAAATCGTATAAAATTAAGAGTACAGTGCTATATCGTCGAATTTCAAGTCAGTAGGAAGTTTTAAAATCTGTAGCCTTCTGGCATTCCTGTGGTTCAGTATTTATTCGTGATACATGCCAGAGGAAAATGTAATGCTATACAGAAATGAATGTGATCGAATCCTGTTTGCTTTCACATAATTACATTTATTTATTTCAGTTTAACCTCCATTTGAAATGTCATGTATATCTCAGCTAGACTAATACATTAAAAAAAATAAACCTGTATGGGAAGTGTGTTGAATAAGCAATTTGTTTTCCTTGTAATTAATGGAATTTTACCTAAGGTACAAGTTATAAATAAAAATAAACTAACAGTGAGTGGTAGTTTGCTGCTGTCATTCAAATAGTGGACAGTTGGGTAATTACAGACCATCAGAGAACTGCTGCAGTACTGATTATTATCTTTTAAGAACTTACCAGCCTTTCACCATTCAAAAGAAACTTGTATTGAAGACTTTAAATATGTGCTATTAATAAAATAAATCTATTAAATGGTAGGATGGTTGGTATGTTCAGTTTACACATGAGAATAAGTCATCTTTCCTTTGTTGCTTTGTCCAATATAAAATGCCACATTGTGAAATAGGTAAACAAATCTTATTTCTCTATGTATATATGTGCCTTTTTTTAGGGCTTGATTGTACAAACATGTAAATAGCTTTACTGAGATGAGAAGCTTTGGAGCTGAGTTGGACTGTACCTGTGATTAAAGTTATATGGGTTTTTGTAGGGCTGGATCCTTAAAATTTCAGAAGAGCCATGTGCTTGTATGCAAACCATAATATATTTGAACTAAAGAGAAAGCGTACCCATGAGAAAGATTGGCAATAGTTGTATCTGTTATGAACTGGAAATGCATGTTATTTCAAATGTTATTTATATGATGCTTCATACTTATTTCATGTGTTATTTAAAAATCCTTATGAAAGGTATTTTTATATGTGTTTGCAGAATTTTATTTTCAAAACCAAACAAGTTGCTAGCCATGAAAGTATTATTGACAGTTGTAATTCTCCATTTATTTCATATCAAAATGAACAAAACATATTTTACAAATAAAGAACAAAATTCCTAGCCTGGACATTACTTTGCCAATTTTAGTTAAAAACTGGGCTTAGGGTGGAAATGATGTATCTATAGGTCTTCTCATCATAGAGCTAACCCCAAATTTAATACATTTCATTCTATGATCTTTGTATTTACTAGAATTAACAGTTGAAGCATAATATTGAAAATGTATTTATGCACATAATGATGTTGTTGGAGACAGTGAAATTTATGTCTTCGGGGAGGAATTAGTACGAACAGTGTAATACTGATGGTAATATGCTTACATCAAAAGTATTGTAGAGCTCTTGGGTCTTGTCGGGGCTTTGGATTCAACCTTGCAGTACTGTACTCATCGGGTGAGCGCTCTACGGAGACACATTGACTCCAGTTACAAGGCATTCACTACCTAAGCTAATCCATATCGTTTGTCTGTGTGTTTTAGTGTTCATATGAGAATGAAAGAATCAGTGCTGCAGCTCTCACTTGGAATACTTGCACAAGGGAGGATTATTCATCTGAGTAAGATTTCCAGAACTGGGATCATAAACATCTCTAAATAGAACACTGAAATTGTTAATAATACAAAACAAATGCTAAATATTTTACTCTTCAGTTGTTTTCATTGATCCAAATTCTAATAATCATTAAGACATGTCAAAAATATGGGAATATATTGTTTATACAAAAGGTCATTTGAAGTCTGTGGTAATTTTTAATTCACTGAATTGTTTTCAGCAGGCTTATCTGTATGTAGCATAATCTCTTGCCCGTTTTCATCAAAACATCTCTAAA
This sequence comes from Apteryx mantelli, assembly GCF_036417845.1. Lineage (NCBI taxonomy): Eukaryota > Metazoa > Chordata > Aves > Apterygiformes > Apterygidae > Apteryx > Apteryx mantelli. Next base: position 149,506,691 of record NC_089979.1, on the reverse strand, counting down.
TTCATCATACATGAAAACAGAACTGGAAGAAGAGGAAATGAACAATTTTCCAATTTATGTAATTTAAGAGAAATATATGGGGGGGGGGCTTTAATGCCTATTGGCTGTATGAAATACGAATGATTTCTACTTACCAAGCTGCAAAAGCCTGTTAAAGGTGGCAGAAATACTGGTTTTTAAAGGGTTCTGTGGTCTTGTGAGACTGTCTTTGTTGTAAATCTGCACGTGTCATTGAACTGGGTTCTGTGATTTGTAAAAGATCATAATTTTGTTGTTAATTTTATCATTAATTTTGTCATGTTTTGGCTAGATATTTTTGGCACAATATTTTGAACCAGCTTTACAAATTGTATGTTAAAAACAAATGGAACAAATTCAGAAAATGAGTTATTTTAAGGTTGCTTGACTATTTCATTGAGAATTGACTATTTTAACTGTACAATTGTGTTATTTTAATTTAACATGAAGATTTCCAGAGTCATGAATAGACTCATGTGTACCTCTTTTTTTTGGGGGGGGGGGGCACACTGCAAAGAAGAAAAGGTTAAATATCTGAGAATCTGGAAATACTGAATGCATGGATGCATAACAAAAGCAATTGTTAACATGCTCTTAGTATAGTATTCTAAAAGCTAGTTAATGTTGTAATGGCAGACTGTAAAGGGCTATAACACTTAAAGATAAGCCATACATGATCATATGTTTTTTGTATTTTGTATTTACACTTAGGTAGTTTCTTGTGGAAATTGAGCAGATGTACAATGTCTTAACATGTAGTGTGAAAAAAACCAAAAAAGTTAATGATGCCACAATTATGGCTAGGCTGTATGAAAAACTGAAAATGCTAGATATGTTCTTTGGAAAAATACATACTAGTAACATGTAATGCAGGATGCTCAGAAGTCTCTTCAGTAGCAATTGGGATATGTTGTTGTATGTGTTTATTAATATACCTTTTTTATTAAAGTAGAATTGCATATATGTATAATAATTACTTGGAAGTAGTAAATAATTACAATACAAACCTCAGGAAATGTAGACAGGCTTTATGCAGTGAAAGAAAAGTGAGAAGGGAGAAGTGGTAAGGAATAATTTTAGTCCTTTCAGGCCTAGAGGGTTCCTGGGCAGGTGAACTGATGAGATTTTACATGTTGTCTGACTGCTGTTGAGCTAATTATTAGCGCCCTACATCACGGCCTCTAAGGAGAAGGAGGAGGGCTTTGGTATTGTCAGAATATGCTGCCGTGCACAGCCTGTATTTCATTTCCTGGGAGGATTCTGCTGTGTGCGAGCTGCAGTGTCCTGTGTAGCAGTGGAGACATCTGAATGGAAGCATCCTTTCCCCCAGAGATGGCACATCTTAGTAAATGTTCTGGTGACTTGAGCCAGATGCCAAGGTCTGGATTTTGATGAAAACATATTAAACTTCAGAAAATTGACCTCTTTTGTTCCCGCTCATTAAGCACTGTACATGATTCTTTACTTAGGGGCAAGTTGTTCTCATTTTATTCACAGAAATGGCCCTCTTGAAGTAAGTGAATTGCATGTGTGTGGAAAGGGAGAGAGATTTAGCTTGTGTGTTGCTCTGAAATAGTTTGTAATAGAGCCTGATAATAATAGTTAAAAAATAATAAAATCCCTCTGCAGTCCCTCATGGGAAGGTCAACAGAAGAACAGGATTGTGGTTCCTTGTAACACCCTTGCCCACTCTTACCTCTTACAGACCTGCTTAGCTTTGTTAAATGCCCAAACAACAGTCTTCATATACTGTATTCATACTTTTAGACATGGTACCATGCTTTTGTTTTACCTTTGATTTTCTTGGTACATGATGCTATAAGGACATTAAGACAAAATGTAATCATCTGTCCAGTTTCCTTCCTATAGCCATTTTATGTATTAAATTCTCAGGCCCCACAGTGTTCTGCAGGAGATTATCCAATAAATGATAAATCCTTGGTAGGAGCCATCAAAGCATCATTGCCAGTTTGTAGCTGCTAAAAAGACCCTCACATCTCTTTCACTGTCACTGCATTATTGATTAGCCTGCAAAATACGGAAGCTGTATTGATTGCAGATATTTAGGGATGAAAAAGGAAACATTGTCCTCGAAGGTATTTACAGTTGTCTTTTCTCTGTTAAAGAGATCTTTCTTCTCTCATATTTCTCTTGCTGTCTTCTGCCTGTTACATGCTGCAAGCTGATGTGTTCATCTGATGATACTGGCAAGATGGGCAAATGGCGTTCTCTCCCTTTTGGGGCCAGTAGTCATCAAAAAGCTAAAAGAGACAAAAGAAGGGGAGTGTTTAGATGAGGAATGTTTGATTGGTTTTGTACCCACATATCTTTGGGCAGAAATTATAGAAAGTAAAACTAATTTATTTTTTGTTTATATTTTAATTAATTTGTGTTTAAAAATTATTTTGACATTCCTGGCAATTTAAACCTTCATGTCTGAAAAAGGTCTTACATAACGTAGCCCATAACAGTCTGTCTCTGTATTCATAGGTTCTTCTAATTCAGTTACAGAAATACTCTTGTGCAGAAAGGATGAAACACAAGACCTGAGAAAAATCATAGCTTGTTGAACCATTTGGATGAAATCTGAAAAGGGACTTTGCAAATGAGTAACAATGAGATACACAACAATGCCCTGCAGATTGAGCAAGTTACCTCTCACTGTCCCTTCTCCATGAAGTCCCTGCTTGGCTACATTGGCACATGCAGGTGCTTTCTGTCTGGTTAGTGTACAGTTAGTTCTCTGCCTGGTACTTAAGCTGAAATCATTAACATGTGTCTTCTGTGTTACCTGAATGAAAGGCGAGTTCACGGGTTATTACTGGCCATTTTTTCTCTTTGCTCCTGCACTTCCCTGTTTCGATTACAAATCCCCCTCGAGGCACAAAGCAAGCTGGACACCTACAGTGCAGCTAAGGAGTTATTTGTTCCCTAGGTGGACACTAATGAATGACTGCAGTGCTGCCCTGAGTGAGGGGGTCCCCACTATTAAAAGTTTAATAGAAAGATCTGAGAAGCTGGGGGCCAAGAGGAGGAGGAGGGGACAGGGAGCTGTGAGTAACTCACTAAGTGCCTTCTCTGTTCCTTTGCCATAGTGGAGATTATATAGTCCATTAGGACAGGAGCGACTGGAGGGAGGTCAGTTCCCTCTGCATTCTTGTCTCCTTTTGCCTTCAGTCTCACCACAAGCTGTTGAAACTGCAAAATATGTTGGTTCCTTTCCACTGTAAAAATCTCTGAAAGCAGCAGGAATATGGCCCATCTGAAAAACAAGCTAATTCTGACTTAATTTGTCTGGTTTCTTAACCAGTCAAATGGTTTCTCTCCCACTCTTCTTTGTTAATTTTTTTTTCTTCCTAGTCTGTGTCTCCTTTCTTTTTGTCTTTTACTCTCCATACCATTATCTTTCTCTATCTCATACTTCTCAGGATTTGGCATTAGGATAGGTATATTTAATTTTCAAACTTAAAGGTTGTTCTTTTATGATTCTCTCTTTAAATATTCAAGCTCCCACATAAATTCCCATCTATGCTGAGCGATCATAAAGTTTCATAAAACAGTGGAGATACTCTTTTCCCTTTTTTAACTGGGGTGATGATAAACCTCATGATTTTTTTCTCACTCCAACTGAATTCTAGGAGAAACGCCAGTTTTAATTTTTGATGTAGTTCCCATTACCATATGAAGAAAATTGAGTGGTTATAATCAAGAGAGAGAGCAAGAGATGTATCTCTTATTTTCTCTCTGCTACATATTACCAAGAATATTCCCAATGTCTCTTATGTAATCCTCTTAAGGAACAAACTAAACCTCTTGTAAATCATTCCTCTTATAACTGCAGGAAAGAGGGTTTTCTTTTGCAGGTTCTGGTGACCAAAATTTCTGGTGTCCTGGGGTTCTGCATGATGTTGCTAGCATCAAAAGGGGCAACCAGAGAACAATGCTGGAAGAAGCTTCCTTGCACAAGAAGTATTTGAGAGAGTTAGAATTGTGCCATAGCCAACCTTTGGTAATTCATATTTGTTTTCATGATGGGAGATCATAACCTCCCAAGTCCTCCATTTTGGCCATAGAATACTAGAATTAGAGAACTTTGCTAACCTTCTCAAGGTTACTGATTAAACATAACTGGAAGAACTGCAATCTCTTGGGTCCCCATGGTTCTTTGTCATCATGTGTGTCATCTTTTGTAGTGATCTCTCCTGGGAGGCAGTGCAGGAACCTTTTGAGGCTGTAAATGCATCCCCAAAAGAGCACTAATGACTGAATTCAGTGCTGGTCTCCTCTTTGAAACTGTCTGATTAAGAAAAGGCTTCCAGAAATGGTCTTTGCTATTAAACCTGTCAGCACAGGTTTCTTGAGATTGCTGTCTGGCAGAACATGCCAGATTCCTGTCTGGAAGTGTCTGTAGTGGATTCACAGAGCTTACCTGGGTTGTTCTTTCCCACTCAGAACATTGGTGTTCTGGCTGAATTACGGCCTTTGGACAGATGTAAAGCTGATTAGTGTGATCACTTGCAAAATAATTTTTGGAACTGAAGTAGATGTTTTCTGTAGTATACTAGTGTATTTCAGAGAGATGTATTAATTGTGGTAAGGATACAAAACCTGCATTCTTCTTGAGATATTTAAAGGATTGTGGGTTTGAGTCTGCTATAAAGTTTGCCCTTCACTTTTTTCTTAAGTTTATCCCGTTTAAGAAAATACTTCTAGAATGTGTTAGTAATCAGACTGTACTGGAAGTTAACATATGCTGTAATGTTGCTCTGAATACAGTTGCTTTCCTAAACTGGGGCATATGTTTAGAACATGAATCTGATTCCTGTACTTCAGAGAACATCAAAATAGACTGCTGCTCCTGGAAACACAGACTCCGACAATTCTTCTTCTTTCCTCTGTGTTCCATAGAGACTCCATCAAAGTTCAGTTGCATAAGTTTCATTTTTATTTTCGTGATACTCACTATTATTTTAAGAACACTTAAGCATTTTTGGTAGGTGCAATTCTAAAAAAACCCTGCAAGGAACAGGAAACTTCTTCCTTTCTTACCATGATGAAATTAATTGCTTGAGAGAAATACGTGTTATATGAGAACCATTACTTTACTCTCATTGACGTTATGCTCACTTCTTGTGCCAGTAAAATTATCTTTTAACTTTTTTTCTTCAAATGCTGTCTTAAAATTAAGAATCTTTTTGGTGAAAGCTGTTAAAGTGACTGCCATAATGATTGTACACTTCCCAGTAGTCACTCAGAGCAACTAGATTGTAGGGAATTGCAATGCCCTTTATAGTGTGTTAGGTGAGATCTGAAGGTCACTTCCAAGTGTAGTCCTCTCTATTTGGTTTTTGGGTCCTTTGCCACAGCTGCAGACTGGATTCCAAATCAGCGATAATAGTGATGGCTGTTTTGTAATTTTGACATAAGTCAAGCTGAAACAACTTTTTGTCTTTCTGGAACATAAGTGCAACTCTACATTTCATGATCCAGAACCAGGCAGCCCATGCCATTTCCCTTTCTGGTAAACATGCTTATGGAGGTTGGGAGAATGGCTGACTTTTTAGGTTACCCAACAGTCTGCAGTTAGCGACAGCCCAAGATTTCTGGATTTTCTCATCTAGTTATATAGCCTTTTTGGTGTGACATGCGTTATAAGACAAGTCAGAGCTAATTGAACTGGAGAAGTCAATAAAATACCATTGTTCAGTCTTGTTCTTTACTTTTAAGGTAAGCTGATCCTATTTGCAGAGATATTCTTTCAGTCATAGCACTTTTCCAACTTTACTAACAGACCCAAGAATATAAGATACATTCTATGTTTTCTGTATGTCTATGTTAAGTGTATAGGAATAGTAACATAATAAGGTCATAAAAAGTATAGTAAGCCACCTTTGTATTTAAAAAGCAGTAAAGCTTTATACAAAGAACTGAATAATAAAAACTCTAAATGCATTTTATTGGAGGAATGAAAAGAATAAAAATCTTAAAACTGATCAAGAAAAACTGTCTATACCTGGTTCTTCCAATCTACCTCTTCAGTCTTTTTTCTGGAATATTTTCCATAGTTTGTTGCTTGCAGCTCCATAAAAAATAAACTTTTGTCATAGAAATCTTAGTGATGACTCTGCTTTTAATAATTTTAATAGCAATGTTGGATTGTTAGTTATCCATTTATTTAATATCCTAGTTCTGGTAAGGACTAAAATCATTTATTTCAGAGGAAGATACAAGAAATCTTTTGGTTTTAAGCTGTGCATTTGCAGACTTCAGTTCCAAAAGAAGCAAGTAAAAATATATCTGGGAAGAGACTGAGTAGCTATTCTGAAACGTTTAGTGACTAGGCATCTTTGTAGTTTAGGCTGAGTTGTAAATTGAAAGCTGACAGTTTACAAAAAGTGATGCATAGAATGATAGATAATGTAGGAGCATGTGTTTGTAGGGGTAAAATATCCTTTCTTGTGAGCTACTATAGAAATATAATAGTTAATGAGTAAATGAGTTAATGCAAGAGGAAAATTTCTTTTATTTCTGTTATAGCTTGTTGAAATGATTTGTGGAACTGTTCTGGGTGAATATCTGGACTTACTTTTCTGAGCAGAGGATGAGTGCATGTTATGTTTATAACACTCCTAACCAATATCCAGTTTCTCCCTTTACCCTATATTAGCTGTCTCTGACATGCAGGAACCAAGGCCTGTAGCTGAAGGAGGACCTGGATGTCCTATGGCAATGAACTTTTACATTCATGAATCCCCAAGTAATAAGATTGTACAATATAAAAATAATATTTAAATATAAAATATGAAATGGATTTAAATATTATATACTATACAATTAAACATGTGCTATATTTCTATATAATATAAATATATATATATTAATATTTTTATAAAAATAAATAATCCATAATAAAATACCAACCCTAGTTTGGTATTTAGATCCCATATACTAGATACTGAAATAATTAAGCAACTACAGATGTGATCCACAAGAAACAGCATATCAAGGGAGAAAGCTGCCTAGAAAGGAACGATAAAGAACTGGTGGGTATGAAGGTTCGTCTGAAGTATCATACCTTTCTGGTCTCTGAGTGCCTTTAACATCACTTGACCTCCTCCTTTGTTCTGAAAATGCAGTCAGAAACCTTCTCCTAAGGGTAGATAGCTATATCTTTTCCATTTACAGAGTAGTGATAGATACTGTTGCTCTTCTGTGTGATAGCTCATTGGTTAGGGCTTTAGTAGTCATCCAAAGCTGTCCATGTTCAGTTCTTTTCCTGTTCTGCTCTGTGGGTTTCAAGCTGAAGAGAGAATACTCACTGTCGTGCATATTCTTTTTATTTTCTTTTATACCTCATAAGACTTTAAATGAAAGGCTCCAAGATTTGCTGAGGAAGAATGCTGACAAGAAAGGTGCATGTGACACTGCACCCTCACCTGCTGCGCTGCCACTGTCCCTGTGCATTGAATACACAGCTTTGGTTGTCTAATGCCAGTTCCTGTGTTGCTCTCAGAAACCTAAAAGTTAGATCTTATTTTGCTCAGTATCAACATATCTAAATCCCTTTTTAGATGTAGCCTCTAGATGCAGATTTTGGAAACAGTTTACATGTGTTAATACTAATGGGACTACTCACGTGTATAAAGTAAAATGTTTAATACTATCCTGGTCTACAGGTCAGACCTTTGTTCAACATAGTTCCTTGGTATTTCCACTGAATGCCCATGTTGCTTGTGCATAAAATAAGACTTGAATGCTGCACAGAACTGTTTGTCTGTCCTTCTACGCAAAGAAAATAGAAGGGGTTCCTGCGGATTGATTCTCCTGAATCTGAGAACAGCAGCAGTCCAGGCAGGAAAGCATGCCACCATGAGCATGATGCCCTAAAAAACATTTTAAAACATTATTTTAATTACTGTTGAGGGTCTGAGTATCTTTTCTTTCTCTTCCACCTTTTAAAAGATGCTGTTCCGAAGGGTACCAAGGATACGCAGTAAAGATTTGAGTAGTAATGTGATAATACTGACATTTAGATAGCTTTTTTTAATCTGAAAGAATATGGAAAAAATTGGAAATGCTGAGGTGTGGATGTTACATGGTCAAGCTAAAGTTACTGAGTGGGTAACCTGACCAAGGTAACATACAGAATATGAGAGCTGGAATAAGAAGCTCTTGCTCTTACTCATATCAGTGAAGACTCTTTGGTTTCAGGGATGAGTTGAAACTTCTTAGTCCTGGGCTGCCAGAAACTCAGTGGTAACTGGTATCTGCTTGGAAAGGAGTTAGCACCCATCTTGTATAATGGATATAATGTGCCTGCTTGACTCTAAAGGTTACAGCTTTTAGTGGACAGCAGTGCCATCATGTAAAGCTTCATGGAATTATAAGGAAAAAAAATGAAGCAGCTGATGTAAGACTTCCGGAAAGATTCAGACGATATAGTCTGTGACAGAAAAGGGGAGAATATTTGCTCACGTTTGAATGTGAAAACTTTGTTCATTGTAAAATAATATTTGAAGTAAATTTTGGTAAAGTAATGGGAGTGTTAACTTTTCTTCATTGCTGTTGTCAGAGTCTTAGAAAAGTAAACATAACTTACCTACATATATGCAGTAAGATGCTGCCTGTTTTAATAATCTAGTAGTTTCCTGCAGTCAATTAAAATTACTTTGAAATACATTAATAGAGCAATTTTGGAGTGATATTTGGGAATTACATTTTGGCTTGTATGTATAATGGATGAATTAGTAACACTCATGAAGAAGCTATTTTAACTCTTTGATTTGTGAATTTATTTCACAGAAAATGAGTTGCCATGAGCGATGAATAATTGGGAATTAATCTTTGAGATCGGGTGGCGAGAAGAAAATCTGCCACTTACACTATTTTCTCCCCCCTCCCATGACATTTGGAAGATTCAGATAATACTTAAGAGTCATGTTTTGTATGTGTTTAGTTTTGCTATATTTTGGCCCATAGTTAGCTGAGCTAGAGCTCCTAAGGTTTTAGTTAGCCACTGGATGCAGCGGCGAGGCGGGAGGACGTGAATTGCACTGTGGAGAGAACTGTTAATGGGAGTCTCTGTGGCGCAATCGGTTAGCGCGTTCGGCTGTTAACCGAAAGGTTGGTGGTTCGAGCCCACCCAGGGACGGGTCTTTCTTTTAGCTCCCCCACTTCCCCTCGCAGCCGCCGTCGTTTTGTGTGTGCGCCGGGGGGAGGATGTGAGATTAGCGCTGGCGGCTGTGCAGACGCCTTGTGTTTCTGAGCGGGGGGCCCCCGAGGGGAGCCGCCGCAGCGGCGGCCCAGCTGCAGCGGAGCAGCTCCAGCCCGCGCCTCGCCCCGGCAGTGAGCGATCTCGCCGCTTGCGACGCCCCTGCGCTTGCGGGGCGAGGTGGTTCCCAGCGTGCGCCGCCCTCCCCCGGCCCGGGCACCGCGGGGTCGTGGCCCTCCCTCCCTGCCCCGGCGAGGGAGCGGCCGGGCGCGCTGCGCCGCTGGCGGGGGAGGGTCCCGCCTCCCGCCGCCCTCATGCCTCGCCGCTGGTGCTCGTTTCCCCAGTGCCGTGGGCACCCCGGGCCCCACGTCTCCCCAGGGCCGGGTTTTGTCACCCGACCCCCGCGCCGGGCAGGCGAAAAGGGGCCGCTTTAGCGGTGAGCCCCGCAGCTTGCTTTTGGTCCCCCGTGGCCGGCTCTGAACTGAGGCTTGCGAGGGGGTGTCCCTGGGAGTTTGTTTACCCCTTCCTCCGGCAGCGGAAGATGCAAAGGCAAATATCTTACTCGAACTGCATAACAATAATTAATGATGATGCGGAGTAATTAGGATTTGCTTCAGGAGGCAATGGCTTTATGGCACTCTGCTACTTGAGCTATTACCATCGGATAACCGGGGTTGGAGCCGAGGCTCCGGGGGGGCAGGGGGGAAGGCCATTTGCAAAAAAGATTATTGTAATTACTGTTTTATGTGATTATCGTTGTTATCGTCACTGTTCATTAGCCTGGAAGTTAAAACGCACAAACAACTTTCTCTCTCTCTCTCTTCCTGATGGACGAAGGCAGCACAATTTTACAGCCTTCACAACTGCTGCTAAAATCGTTGGGAGGAAACGACGCCAAGGAGCAATCTTACGTAAGGGAGTCGATAGGAAAGGCGAGCCACCCCCCCTTCCAGCTGCTTGGATGGTTGCAGGCAGGTTGGCCGCGGAGCGCCCCGGCACTGCGCTGCGCGGCCGCGGGCGGCCCCCCTGGCGCCGGCAGCAGCAGGGCTTTTCAGGCCCGTTTCCTGCTCCCGGCTGCGCTGCCTCTCCGGGCTCTCCCTGCCCGCGCGAAGCCGCTTTGCATAAATGAATGTTAAAAGCAATTACGTTGGGAGCTTCGCCTAAACGTATCAATTAGAAGTTGGCACCTTCACCATATCTGAGCCCGTGACCTGATTCAAATGAGCATTTCAGTCGTGTAAAATACGGCTGCCTTCCAGACCAACTCGTGCAAAGTCGGCTAGGATCTATTTACAGTTTATAGAAAACAGAATTCATATTAAAAATCCCTCCTGTCCCAGTGAAGTTGTATTTCACAGATCTCTCTTTTCAACTCGCCTGTTTTAAATAAAGGATATAGCCCTCTTAAAGGTCAGGCTATGCCATTGATTTACCATTGATGACAAGATATGGCCCTTGCTAGCTAAGATACAGGGGAAAAGACATTTATTTACAAATACTGAAGAATCGTTTTAAAGTAATAAACCCTAAATCGTTAACGTGTTGTATCTGCAGCAGTTCACTGACATATTTTTGTATAATCTGAATCTTTTACATTTCAGTAAAACATTTTGAAAAATGGGCAGCTAGTGCCCAGCATCAGGGTAGGTGTAGCTCAGTGCAGGACCCACCTAGTATCGTTACCAATACTTAACCCATAAATGTTTCCTGCAAAACAGTGGAATTTTATTTTAACCAGAGTCATTTAAATAAATCTCTTTCTTGCTATTTACATGTTGTTTGCAGTAAAAGGATCAAACCCGGTAGCATTACATTCGCTGCAGCTAGCAAAAGCATGGTAGCAGGATAGAAATTAAAAAATCTGTATCTGTCTCTGTTTGCATTGCCTCACTACCATGTAGACATTAAAAGTTAATAGTAACAACCCCCCCCCCCAAAAAAAAAAAAAAAGGGTAAAGCAGCAATGGCTAGAAAGCTAGTAGCATTTTAGGAGCTAAAATTTACAAAACTGATACTGCGGGAGGAAAGACAACCGATTGTGGAATCATAAAGCAGTCTTACTTTCTTTATCGAGTCCCAGGATGGATTTTATAGAGGTGATTACTGTTGACCACGAGGATTGTTAACGCTTCTTCCAGTTGTTGCATGGTGTTGTGTAAATGTGCACACACAAAAGTGTTAGAATAGACACAGTATACACATTGTGCTCGAGAGTTACCTATACAGAAGGACGCTTTTTCAAGTGCCACATCCTATGTTCAATAATATAAAGAGACGTTCAGGCAGTGCTTGATAAACTCATTTTGTAGAAGTGGAAAGACTGTGCATGAAAAGCGCCTCATCCCATCTGCTCGCTAACTAATTACAATTAAGGTTGCAGAAAAGGGGAAACCTGATACATTTTTGGGAGAAAACAGGGAATCGAGGTTTTGTATTAAGTCAAATGTGTTTTTTTTCTTTTATTTCTTTTAAAGAGGTCAGTGAAGATTTCAGTTATCAGCCATGAGAAAAGCTTTTAATAGCTGTGTAATGTATACAGTCTGATTCTTAAATTAATCCATTTATCTATATTCAATCTAGGGGAAATACTGTTTAGTATAATAAGGGATTACATAATTTTATACTTTTAGGAAAAAGTTGACACATTCAAAGAGACCTCTTAACAAACACCGAGCTGAATTCCAGCATTAATATTTATCTGTCCAAACCAATCAATTTGTAAAGCAGCTGGAGATTTAAGAGATGCTGTTGAAATGGTCGAAAGAAACAAGAATTACACAACCGTCAGAACAAGACAGTCTGGTGTTTGTGTGCACAGTACGATTAATACATGTGAAAATAAGAATAATAGGCGATGCGCGGCGGCTCTTTGTTCGCGCTGGCGTTCAGACGCGGATACTGGGCTGAGGACAGAGCGGCGGCTCGGGCCGGGCAGCCGCCCCCGAAGCCGAGGGCAGGGAGAGCGGGTACCGCCGTGGCCGGGCAGGAGCTCCGCGCCCGCCGCCCGCGAGGGCTCGTCCCTCCCGCCGCTGCCGCGGCAGCTCCGCTCGCCCCGGCCCCGCGCGAAGCCTCCGCGCTGCGCTGCGCTGCGCGGCGCTGCGCGGCGGCGGCGGCGGGCAGCGCGCAGGGGCGGCGCTGCGCGGCGGCGGCGCTGCCCTCGCGTCTCGGGCCGGGCGCGCTGGTTCCTGCCGCGCTGCTCCCTCGGGAGCGCCGGGGGGAGCGGAGCGGGGCGGAGGACGGGCAGGGCAGGGGGTGGCTGCGGGGCCCCGCGCCCCAACCTGACCTCCCTGTTTGTTCTGACTCGGCTAATTGCCGGGGGGGCTGGAGAAAAACCCCAACCAAGCAACAGGCCCCCGCGTCCCCCGCGACGGAGCAGCGCGGGCGAGGCGCGCCGCGCTCGGCAGCCGGGAGGGCCCGGCCGCGCCGCCGCCGGCTCCGCGGCGCCCCGGGCGCGGGCAGGGCGGCGCGGGGCGGCGGCGCGGGGGGCGAGGGGCCGCGGCCATGGCCCGCCGCGTCCCGCCCCGCAGCTGCTCGGCGGCGGCGGCGGTGCCCGCGCGGAAGCCCAGGTGCGCGCGCCGGAGCCGCGGAGCCGCCGCCGCCCGCCGCGGGCGCTGCCGCCGGGGCCGCGCCGCGCCGCGCCGCGCCGCCCCGTCCCGTCCCGCCCCGCCCCGCCCCGCGGGTGGCGGTGCGGCGCGCGCGTCCTGCGCGGGCTCTGCCTCGCGGGTCGGGGCAGGCGAGGGGCGTCCCACCGACACAGCGCCCCGAGGGGGCTCCGTGCCTGACCCGGGCGCGCGGCGGGGTTTAAGCACCCCCCCCCCCCGGAACTTTCGCCAGTATTTAATGGCCTGAGAGGCAGGTTAGGTGTGGGATGGGGTATTTTCGCTCTCGGTAAGGATGCGGGTCTGGGATCTCTGAAACAGGGAAAACGAGCTCGCAGAAAGGGTGCAGAAAACAGCCATCTTGAATATTTTAATCTCTGGCAAGTGTTTCTTTGGAACAAAATGGATGTTGGAGGGAAACAGCATAGTTAACGTTACTGTAGCCTTCCCTCTCCAACACCGTCCCTCTCGCAGAACTCAGCTGGCACGAAGCAATGAAAGGGGAAGGAACACCCCAGCCTTTCATCTGCGCGCAGTGGTAATAAATAATCATAACAGGAACACTGTGGGCTGGAAATTTAGTACCTCTCTAAGTGAGGGTGCTTTTTTTACCCACGATTTATATTGATTTGTTTGCATCAATATAAGTCACATGTAGTACTGTAAAAACACTTTTAGAGCTCATTCAACATAAACAATTGGTCTGTATTCACCAAGAATACGTTTGTAAAGATTTTTTTATTTTTAGTGCTATGCTGCATTGTTACTGTCACTGAAGTCACGGGAGATATTCCTGCTGATTATCCTGGAAATTGGATCGGGCCCTGGGTTGAGAGTTAGTTGTGTATTCATGATATGAACTATTAGTCTAAAGATTCATTGGCCATAAAAATCACTCTAGGCTGAAATTAGGCTTAGAAAGTCCGCAGGATTTTTTCCACTTTTACTGAAATGGATTAACAGCTGCCTTTTTTTTAACAGACTGATGGTGAAAACAAATGCAACATGCTGGTTTCAGACACTTTGTTTTCATATAACTGCAAAATAGCTTTTTTTAAAACTAAGAATTTTAAGGCCATTAATGCTGGTCGGGCCTTTACATATTTTAAAATAAATCATTAAAACCCCAACAAACAACGAAGGGGTGTGTGTGGTAAAAGCAGAAACAATAAGTCAGTGGTTCAGATACACAGGCTCAGGCTTGCTCCATGTGGTTATTTATTTATTTTCTTTTTGCTGTTCGCTTACTTTGGACCTACTCCTTCTGCGGATAAGCTCAGCAGAAACAACTCTGATTAAAAAAAAGCCAAAGACAACTAATAAGAATAATGCAGAGATGGCTGGAGAGCATTAACTAAAAATTAAGAGATAGAATTGCAAGGCGGAACTGCTTGATTTTATTCATTTACTGATAAATATCAATTTGGGCAAAATATCTAATCCTAGGTGCTAATGATAAGGTTCTTGTTAGGAACTGTATTATTCTTAGAAAAGTTTCTAAATTTTATTGTATTTTCACATGCTGCATACACAATTCCTGGTTATTTCAATACCTTAATACAGATTTACTTTGTGTATCTGAACATTTATTCTTTAATTTCTCAGTGCCATCCTTTCCCCTATGACTTGATACATAAATATGTATTTATCATCTGTTTCATAGGAGTGATGATGTCTGTACAGCATTTCTTGAGATCATTTGGATCAGAAGGCACCATAAAGTCAAGCAGCTTACTAGTCATTTTATAATGTAGAAATCTCAACAGAATAATATTTTTGAAAAGCAGAGAGAGCAAAATTACTAAAATTCAAATGACAAGCTCCATCAGAGGCAAAAATAAAAAATTTGGGTTTGTAAGAAAAAAAAATATACACTGGAAACAATAGCCTTGAAAAGCTGACACTGACTTCTTAAAGGACATCTCTTATGCTAGGAATGAAAACAACACTTTGTTAGCTCAGATTGCTAGTATTATCTAAGGAACAGGAAGATCTCAACTAGATTAAATAATCCTGTGAATTTTGCGATTGCTGTAGGGCCCAGAGAGGAAAGCCATATCAAATTTGTTGAAAGCTTAAGGAACTGCATTTAAATGTCATAAAACTCCGGTTTATGTGGGAAAGGAATGTAGGATTCCAGAGATGAAACGTGTTGCAAAGAAGGACTAGAGAGACACCTTTTTAATTTGCTTGTAAAATGCAAAGGACAAAGAAATATGATCAAAGCAGGTGAGTTACAAATGTCAATTTATTGATGACTCAGAAGATGTATTTGCCTGAAATAAATGTGTTCACAGGAAAAGAGAAGCGGATTAATATTTTTGGTAAAATAAAGCTTTATTCATAAATATGTATTGAATATACCTAAAGCATTGTTATATGAGAAAAGCTCAGACTTTTTTCCTCTCTTAGATATTACATTCCTTTACCATCATCATAAGCTTTGGTGATAAAACGTGAGAACTGGACTGTGCCATGCTACGCACAGGTAAACAGGCAGAGCGAAGGGTGCAGGAATACTGCCAGCCCCACTTCCAGAAGGGCAAGGAGAATCTGGCTGCTTGCAAGAAACTGCAGCCTTAGGAATTAGCAGTTTCATATATTATTCTGGATGGCCAGGGTAGTCTGATTATTTTGTTTTCTTGTTGGGTCATTTCCGCACCAGGCTCTGCAAACAGCTCCTAAGTGCTTAACAGAATGGTGCGTGTATTGGTAAGGAATCGCTGGTTCGACAAGCTGAGGGCTGTTTGTAACCAGGTCTGTTCAGAAATCAATGTAGTTAAATTGGTGATACTGCTAAAAAGGTCATTGTGAAGTGGTGTGGTAAAATGGTAGAAAACCTACAGAGATCAGTTTTGGTCTCCTTTCTGTTCACAGATTACCTGCAAACATTTCTGATTTTTTCAGACATTTATTGTTTAGATTACTTGCCGAATTATTTCTCTAAATATTTCTTGTTCTATAGCTCGATGAGAATAGGCAGTTACAAGTAGCTGCTATTCACAATTCAGATCTTCAGTTTTACTAGGAGACATAGTTTATTTGACATTGTTTTTTCTTGGGCAAAATAAATATTCTGAAGCTCAAAAGTTATCTTAAATATTTTCCATAATTTGCTTAGCATCAGCAGAGTGGAAGTGATACAAAAAAGTTCTGTGCCATTAAACACACTGTGCTTGGTACTGTTGGGCCTCACATGGTTGGTGGCCCTTAGGTACTTTGAAAATAAATGGGAGATAAAGCAAGTAATTAATGATGTACAGAATTTTGTATTTAGACGAATATTTGCAAAAAAAGTTTTGTTCATTTGGCTTTAGTATTTGGTAATGCATTCTGGTTTTGACCGGCTTTAAGTTAAAATGAAAGAGGAAAAGTACTTGTTTTTTTCATTTGCTTTTGGACAATCTACGTCTCTTGAAGAAGAAGGTGGAGCTTCCTCACAGAGGTCAGCCTGTCGGATGCAGAAACAGCCACAACTGGCCTTGACTTCTCTGTTATGAATAGTTCACTCCCAGTTTGTAACTTGTTCTGTTATATAATTTTTTTCATAGCTTAAAAAACAAGGCTCTTCTGTATGCCTAACCAAAATATTTCCTTTTTTTGGGCATAAGACCTAGCACTTTCTTTTACTACTGTCACACACTTTAAAATCACAGATATGCTGGCTGGAAAGGTAGTAATTAGGAGTTTATTGTGGAAAGAAGATAAGATTAGTTGCAGTAAAGATTTATTATTAGAAAATGAATAGCCCAGTTTTCAAGATTTAAGAGACTTGTACAAATTACCTGTTGGACAGGATTTTTTTAGTTTCCAGTTCACATTAGTGCTAAAAGAACCATTTGGGGCCTATTACCCAGCTTTTGGAATGTTTTTTGTAGTGGAAAAAATTGTAAGGGATGTGGAAATGGAGACTCATCTGTCTAGTAGTTGTTCATAAAATTCTTAATGACTTCAGCAGTCTTAGATGAGGCTATTGGGGCTGGGCTGGGATTGGAGGGAAGCTGCTAGGCTTCTTTAATGGAGGATCCACAACATGTGTGGCAGCAAGTGAAGAGGCAGGGGGCTGGAAACAAATTGAAATCTTTCCATCTATCTGTGGCTGGGTCGGTGCTGTCTCTTTTACAAATGTTTCTGTATTCTAAATTGCAAGGGAAAAAGTAGTTCTAATGCACAGGAGATTGTGGGAGCTTGGATTATGCATAAGAGACTTAAGGTTTTCCTACAAAGGCACTTTCTAATTTTATAAATGCAATTTTCCTGCTATAGTTTACACATTTATGTTAAGACTGTATTCCTGAATAAAATTGTTTTCGGTTTTCTTTGTGTTGCTTTGGAGGGCTTTTTTAGCTAAAAGCATAATGCGTTTTTCTTAAAATTGTGACAACTGTTATACATGGAAATGCTGCTTTACAGCATTTCTAGAGGCTTTTAAAACATCAGTAATTTTACTGTTACTCAGACATCTGTGTGCTTTTAACTTGAGGTCGAGTCTGTTGAACTCAGGGTAACTCCGCTGACTTTGGCGGTAATATATGAGGGGCAAATCTAATTTATGGTTGTTTTGACAGTTGGCTTGAAAAGTGGAATGATACAAAAGTAATATTAATTAATAATAATAATAAAAAAACCCTGCATAGTCAGTTCTAGTCTTGTCTATGTAATACCCTGAACACATGATAGTGCAGCAGGGAAGTTGTGAGTAATGTTGCTCTCCAAAATCTATGCTGTTTTTCAGTGAACATACTTGAATCTGTTTCTCTTTGAGAAAATTTTGGAGACTTTATCTTAGTCTCAGGGAGCTGAATGGACTAGTCCTGAAGGTGAGGAATACTGTGATACTTCCTATAGGAAGAAGAGGTGCATTTTAGAAAAAAGCAGATCATCATTCTCTTGAGGAAAAAATCACTTGTAACTCAGCCATTAAGCTGCTGTTTGCAACCTCAGTTTTCTACTCTGCTAGCTTTGGGGTTATTTCTTCTAGCGCTGGAAGGAGATCTGCATAAATATTGAAATGAGAATACTGAATCTGAGTAGCAGAGCAAGATTGCAAAGCTCTGCCTGTCCTGGGCACACGTGGAGGTCTGCTGCCAAAGCACCGGGAGAAGCTGCAGCATAGCTGACACCCCCAAAGCGGGACTTTCCTTGTCACCTTTACCTTTTGGGAGGCATAGGACCCACTGAACATGCCACAAAATCACATTTCATTCTTTAAGCATTAATGGTTATGAGTTGAATCCTGTTGTCTCTCTCTCTCTGAGTTTGTTCAAATTCTTTTGAAAGATGAGCAGGTTTTGGCCATGGCATTACTAATCCACGGAGGAACAACAGTGTTTTGGAATGATACAGCAGTCCTTGTGCATCCCTACCAGCGAGTGTTTCTGGGGTTTGGGATTTTGGATAGTCTGCTGTTTTAGACAACAATTCAGATTGTTCTCTTTGGCCTTTTTGAAGCAGGGACCTAGATGTCATATTAGTTTAGAAAGGTCTGTCCGTATCTTTGAGAGCATATAAAATAAGGTATCAAGAAGTGTGGGCGAGCCCACACAAGCTGAGGAATCGGAGGCTGGCTTGGCTTTCCCAGAGACCCGAATCGGTTGCCAAACGCAGAAGGAAGAGCAGCCCCTCGAGCATCAGGGATCCACAGATGTCAGAGGCAGAACCCGTCAAGCCCCAAGCTTTTAATACTGTTGCCTGATGAGCCCCAAGAAGAGCGAGACCTGCTGGCTTTTGTGGCGAGCGCTTCGTCGGTGCCCGGCATACAGCCGCCTGTTAACCCACCAGCGTAGTGCAACAAAAGCACCTTTCCGCCTGCGAGGCCATTGCCTTTCTTTGCTGCTGTTCAGTGCGTTTCGTGATGAGTTTTTGCAGCGCAGGTCAGGTGGTGCCGGCATCCCTGCTGTTCCTGCCCGCTCTCAATGCCTGTGAATTAGCTCTTCTGGAGGCAGCGTTTCCTGTCAGTGAGTGACAAGAGCGCCGTCTCTTGCAAGATGAATTTTCTCACTCGCTTTCTCTCTCCTCCTTCTCTCTTCATTTTCCCGTGGTCTCTCTGCTGGCTTTGGCGTCCGAGATCCCTGACTCGCTTTGTTTCTTCCCTCCCTCTCTTCTCTCCTTTTTCTTTCTTCTTTTTCCCCTCTTTTCTTGTATTCACTCTTCACTTATTTTTCTCTCTATTATCTTTCCTGTCCTCCTCTGCATTCTTTCAATCCCAGCAGGGCTCGCGCATACAAATTGACCCCCTCCCAGCCAGTAATGTGATCGAAGCTCTTTGTGGCTCCTACTATCTCTATGGTAACTATCAGGGGGGTCTCCCGAGTGGTGGTAGACCCGATGCGCTGGCCCACATACTGCGTTCTTGCTAACATTGCATACTGACCGCATGGGCTTGACTGCTCTTTTAAAACTACTTATTATTTAAAAAAATATATCGCTACCTTAAAGAGCTTAAACCGAGAAAATTGACCACACGCTTGAGCGCAAACAATTTGGGGCTTCTAAGGGTTTTGAAAAATTGTTTTGTGTTCAGAGCTGCTTTTCTTGGCAGATGTGTTGTTGGTTTTTAACCATTAGACAATATGTTGGTGTGTTGGCTGTTTTATGTCCTCTGGAAACAACAGTAACACTGGAAAAATGAGTATCTTCATTATAATGGTGGCCAAGAGCAGTGTAATTGCAGTGGTTGTAACCACTAGCACAGACTGGGATCATCACAAAGTATGTAACATAGGTTTGCATATTTTAAATGTTACAAACACTTGCCTTTCCCTTTGCTAGCCAGAGTGCAGCATACCTTTGCAGGTGGTTGCTGTATTACAGGTATTAAAATGAAAATACGGGCAAGCATTGTGTTACTACCTGTCCCCAGTCTGGGGTCTGCGCAAGCAGGAAGCAGTCAGCATAGGGTCTGACTGAAGGCAGCACTGAAAACCTGTGGTGTGGACAGAAAAAACGGCCTCCATCCCTTTTGGCTGTATTGCATCCCTTAAAAAAGCCGCTGAAGCCAGTGGGAGTGTGGGGAAACAGAGAGGTCATGAAATCTTAAGGCCATGTATGTAACACCAAATACGTTTGCTCAAGAGAGAAGAAGCTAGCCCTAGAGGTTTTGAAAAGTATAAATTAGTGGTACAAAATTAATTTGATTCAAATAGTTTTGGAAATTATTATTTATGTGGTACATAAAATATTAAAAATGTATTTCCTGTCAGGACTGTACTCCAAACATTGGTATATTCCATTTAATTATTTTAAAACCACTATGATTTTTTTTCCCAAAACAAATGCTTCTGTACTACTTCTGTCCAGAGGAGTGATTCCATTTGTAACTCTGTCTGTTAATTCCATTAATAGCATCTGCTTATAGGCAGGAGTAATTAAAAGCTATCAGAAATTTTTGTAAGATTTACTGGACTTTTTAAGCTGAATTCTGTTTGGTTTCTCATATAGCTCTTTAGAAATTTCTGAAATTAAAAAAAATCAGCTAGCCGTAATAATATCCTAACATTATATATTGCCAAACCACTTAAGATGTGCAATATTAATTAGTTAACTACACTTTACTGGCCTTTCTGCTGATCGAAGAAAATACTACAAAATCAACACCATTCTATTTTAATCTCTAGGACCCTACAAACAACAACGCTTTATTATTGACGCTGAAAACACTACTTTGCCCAAATCCTTAAAAAGAATAAGAAGAAGCTTCAGAAGATGATTATTAGATTTTTCAACTGGCTGTATAATCTGTATTCACAGCTTTATTAATTGTTTAGTCCATTTAAATATATATTGACTATGAGTTTTACATCTACCTATATTTGAATAAATCAAAGTATATAAACTGCACTTTTTGGTGAAATCCAGTCAGCAGTGAAGTGGTTAACACTGTGGGCATTTAAGTGGTCATAATTAACAGTCCATTAAGATGAATGGAGAAAGTTCTCACTTAGCAATACTATTGTTTAATTCTGTCTGTTTACAGACTCAACAAGACAACAGTGTGTGGGTTGACATTGTCTAGGTTTTTGCACCAGGGAAGTTAGAAATCACGTTTTAAAATAAATGGAAGCCTTAGATTAAAAAAAAAAAAAAAAGGAAAAAAAAAAGAACAAAAAAAAAAAGCTTTGGGAAACAGATTTCCTGCTTTAGGGGATTTTTTGTTGTCCCAGTCCATGGAGATGTGAAAAAAATAGCAAATTCACTCTTTTGAACAAGGGGATTTGATACTAACTGCCATTTTGTTTTCTCCTGAACAAATCCACCTAAACAAACACCTCCCTATATTTAATCATCTCTCTGTTTCACAGTGACTTGCATAAGCAATGGAATTTGCATCTGGTTATTAATATGGATGCAGAAGAAATTCCGCTCTGCTAACCTGTAAGGATTCTTCTGATTCTGATGGATGACTGCTTTTTTGCTTTGCTTTATGTTTTGCCTGAATATATAAAGCCAAAATTTTTAAGTGTTTAATGTTTTGTATAAACCTCCACTATTAATATAATTAATAATACAGTATTATTAATGTTCATAATTGAAAATATGAAATAGGCCACAAAATCAAGCAATCAGCCTAAACATTATCATGAAAATGTTTTGTCTTTTGCATTTTGAGTCCCTAAGATTTCACAAGAATCATTTTCATCCTTTTCTCCAGAACTGTGATGTTGGATGTTTATTTTGTTAAAAGAAAGCTCAATTTTTCACATAATCTCTTCGTTCCAAGTTCTGAGGCTTTTAAGAAAATCAACAGACGTTTCAAGACTCACAACAAAATCATGGGAGTTGCTAACATTGCGTTATTGAAGAATGCAGCTTCTTCAGCAAGTTTCAAGTCGGAGCTCTCGGAGACCTGGGACAGGCCCAGTCATAGAATTCACTATTTGAACAAGAAACTTTTCAGTGAAAGTAAAACAGTGAAAGTGTTCAGCGAAGCATATAATTTTGAAGTTATATGCAGTTCTTTTTAAAAGGTCTCCATTTATAGGTACAATTATTTCCTTGTAAATGATCGTGAGTGTAATTAATTATAGGCAATAAATTGTAAGTGCATTTCATAGCTCCTATATGTCTAGGTACATGACAGCACTCAGAAATGAAGTAGTAAAAACAGTGAAGAGCAATAGGACGATCAGTCATTGTATGTATATTTCTTTCTTCCTTTTGGTATCAGCGTGCCTGAAAATAATTTGACTAATACAACGTATGTCTGAAAATGTTTTAATTATTAATTTGAATATAATTTAATGAAAATATTTTTGCAAATATATTTTGGTCTTAAATGCAGGAATGTTTGCTAAACGTTCATCTCAAAACACAATTTTACAATTATGTTACCAATTCTTGTTAGAAATAACATGGTTGTGAATGAATATGGTTTTGCATACCTTGTAGAGCTTGGATATCTTGTGCTTCTAAACATAACTTTGAAAATCTAAATATGTCAATGCTGTTTTTCTAAATTAATGTTTGTGTTCTTGATAATAACTCCTGAGGTTAATTTTAGCAAGAATTTGTGTAGGTTAAATTTGAATCGTGCCAGAATACCTTACACATTTTAACATTAAAACTGCGTTTGAAAGAGCCAGAACAATTCCCGAAGACTCTTTGTAGGAAATCTCCTTTTATCATGTTTTCCCCACAAATTCGATTTAAAGAAAAGAAAGGTAGGTGGCATCAATTTCATCAGCTACCTTTTAAAATAAGTATTTAAAATTATTTTAGCAGCTTGATCCTTTTCTCAGCTTAATACAAATCGTTAATATTTTGAAAATAATAAAACTGGAAACAGTAGCATGACTTAACTAGGAGGGCGTACTTTATACTGTAGGCCTCCGGTAAAGCTGTTAGTCAATTTTTTAAATGCAGTCGTCGATTTAATTGATTGAAAATGTAATCCAAAATATTGGGGGAGACATGCTTGGAGAGGAAGTCTGGGTTGGAGCAGTGGCGGACCTCTTCCTCATTCAACGTGAAATCGAGCAGCTACGTTCCCGTATCCTGCTTTACCTCCTCTGCTCGCCATCGGCCCTAGACTAGAAGGCTGAGCTGCCGCGGGTCGGGCGGGCTCTGGAGGAGGCTGGGGGTCACTGAAGAGGCGCGGGCTGGCGCGGCCCTGGCGGCACTGGCTGAGCGGCGAGCTGCTGCCCCGCGCGTGCCTCCGCGGCCGCAGCGCTCCCCAGGGCTCGGCGATGGGCCCCCCGGGCCTCGGGGCATCCCCGGGGCAGCTGGAGCTGCTGGTTCGGTCCTCTGAGCCTGGCAGTAGCATCCGAACCACTCTCTTTTGCTTTTTGGTGATGTTGTTGCTTCTGGCGCCTGGCAAAAATTTAATTCATTTTATGGTGGGCACCTCATCTCTGTCTTCAAAGGGAAATGGCCATTGCCGCTGTGTTTTAGGCTAAATTTGGTGCAGCGAGTACATGGTAGCAACACACCTGCTAGAGCAAACTCAGGGTTTCAGCACGCAACAGGCCTGGGGTTGCTCAGCTGCCATCACCCAGTGGCAGTAGTTCGGGGCATTCACAGAACAAAAAGTCTAGATTTAGAGATTTCCTGGTAATCAGATAGTCAGCTCCTTACCTGCAGATTCATGCGCCACTAGGAGAGGGTGTGGAGAGTCAGTCTTGGGCTTAGGCGATGGTATCCGCCTCATCGGGGCTTCTGGATGCTGGTCGCTTTTCAAGACCTGGTCAGCACCTCACAGCTGTATCCTTGGAGCTCGTGTGAGTTGCAGCAGGAGCACGAACTATTTCTCCTTCTGCAGGTGGCAGCTGGAGGCAGGAGGTGACTGGTCACAGTTACTTGGTCTGTTACGAAGGTGGGTAGGCTTGTAAGGGAGCTCGCCTGTTGTTGCCTGTGCAGTATTTATTGCTAAGATTTGTATTTCCCAGTCTGTTGCTTTCAGTAATATATAATCTTTTCGTAGGGGCATCTTGCCAGCAGCCTGAGGGCTGAATGTATTATGAATACATTTTTTTTTCTCTAAAAAAGTAAAGACATATTTTACTTTTCCTTTTACTTGATACCATTCTTTGATCATTCTTGTTTTGTATCGCTGCTTTCATTCATCTCTAATTGTGCTTGCTGCTAGCTTCAGCAACAAGCTATAGATGCTTTTTCCTTCTCCGTGATTTGTACAGTAACTGACCACAAATCCTTTGCCTTTCCCAGAACATGAACAGTTGATTTCCACAGACTAGGAGCTGACTGGTTGCAACGTGTTTAGTAAAAGTTCATCTCAAAATGCAAAAACATACAGTTTCTTTGTTACAGCTTTCAAGCACCTGCCATGATAACACCAGTCTTTGAACGATGATGTCAAAGTGTCAAAGAGGAAAGTGGCCATATGTGAGGTCATGAGCCTCACTGATGTGTAAAGCAGCCAGCCGAAAGACAGCTGCGGATTGGGGGCGAACAAGCGCTTGCAGGAGGAGAATCCCACACAGGAAGGACACCTTGGGAAGCAGCACTCCCCGAGATAGTGGTCACTGAGCTGGTAGGCATGCTGTGGGTTGTGCTTGTGGGAAGGAGAGAAATGCAATATTTTAAATGCCCACTGGCTTTTCTTTAACTTTTAATGGCTAGGTTAAGAGTTGTATGCAATCAGATTCCACTACTTAAATCCAGCTTTACATTTTAAAACAACAGGATTTTACTAATTTCCTTGGGTAGCTATTCTACAATCCTTTAAACACACTGTCTAAACTCAAGAAAAAGCTAATATGAATTCTGGTGAATTTTGGAACAGGTTTAGGAAGCGAATATTTATGAGAATTAAGTATTTATTTTTGATACAGGATCTGCAGGTTTCTGTCATGTTTTTTTTAAACCTTCCCCCTTAGGACACTGTTATGTCTAGCTCTGCACTTTTTTTTAAATGCAAGGAAGGAGAAGAATTTGGAAGAGTCTCATCCTTGTATAGAACTCAACTTATTTAAACTGGTGAGTTGAGCACATATGGCACAGAGTTGTGGATCTTAATTTATATCAAGATTATGATGATGTTTTTGAATGCTGTGGATTTTGTATGTGCTGTAAAAATTGATTAGACTTACTCAGCTTAATATAATTTTATCAAACTAATAATTTGTTCTATTAGTGCATAATGCAGGTTTGCCTAAATGAGACAGGGTGTTTTTTGCAGAACACAGGCAATAACTATTGAAAAACCAAGAGGCTGTTAGGATGTGTTCCTGATGAAAGAATAATGTTAAAATGCAAGTGTCCTCTCGGAGAATACGCATTTTCTCCTGTGTGTAATGACTGACAAGCGATCGCTGATCCTTAGTGCTTGGATGTGGTATGGGCAATCTCGAATTGATTATTGCTATAAGCAGGAGGGTACAGATTGTGCTTTTGCCTCTGAGCCAGCCACTCAACTGGATCTGCATTCTCTAAACGTTGCCTTCTACAAGCTGAAAAAGATGACGCTAAATGATAATGCTATCCCTGTTTTACAAAATTGCAGAGTGTTTTTTTAATAATGATTTGAAGCTACTGGAGACCAGCATATTTTTTTTGCGTTTCAGACAGGAAATTTCCAACAGTTCACTTTATTGTGTGTTACCTAGGAATGCTTTTCTAAAGGTCAGTTTAAGGTACTATCTAAAATATATCCTAATGCATGAGCAGAATTTGGTAGTATCTATGGTAGTAATGAATGAATCATTGCTTGCTTTCAGGACTAGGCAGAAAATTAACTGTGTTCACGTGATGTTTTTTCACTTTGCTGGTCATAGGTTCATGTCTCACAGGTTGATACAGTGTGGTTTTAAACTCTTGTTTTAGGTAAAACAGACATATTTTCTGCAAAGGACAGCCCAAAACATGAGATTTCTCGGGGTTCCTATAGCATCTGTTATGTGTCTCTGGGACATACCAGCATGTTATGCAGTTGGTTACCTCTGCTTTTGTAGGATGAATTGATTCTTCCAGTGCTAGCGCTGTGTGTAGGTGCCTGCAGATACCAAGGATTATTTTGTGTTCCCAGTTGTTTTTCAAAGCACAGTGAAGTTTCTGTAAACTTATTTAATAAACGTAGACCACCCATTTCTCAACAAAACTTCAGTAGTCAGCAGAAATGAAGACAAGACCTGGCTGTCTTCTTAGTATTGATACTTAAAATTCACTGTAGAAATTCACTGTAGTTGTTTTTTAACAAACCATTTTCTTTTTTTTTTCTTCAAATCAGCCCACTGAACTGTTTTTGAAATCCAGTGTGTTCTATGCATACAGTAAAGGAAGGAAAAAAATTATTAATCGGTTCCTGGTGAACAAGAGGTTAATTTTAACTGATGTCTCCTTTTTTGCACATTCAGGGGAAGAGCATAAGGGAGGCTGTTCAAGAGACAGAGAAATGAATATTTTGGGGAAGACTGTGCTCCAAAGTTAGGAGAAGTCTGGGTTGAAATTCAAGCTAGAGAGTTTTTGTTTTCTTTTGCCAACTTAATTTTCTTTCTTGCTAGAAATATTAACTTTAAAGAAAAGCATGAATAATGATTTGTTTTCTTGTTAAGAAAAAAATGAGTGATTATTCTGTGTCATAAAATTTCTTTCCATGTTTTCTCTGAAGAGAGGAAAGAGTATAGCTTCAAACTTTGTGGCATATCTAGTTTATGTAACTTTTAGATTTGTAGAGTGTAACCATATGGGAAAGAAAGGCAACTGAAATATATGGCGATTGTAAATGTATCACCTACTCTGCAAGATTTACTGATGGGGTATTTGGATCTCTTCCTAAAACTATTGCTATGGAAATTTTTGAGGAATTGATGCCGTACTATTAACTAGCTGTATGATTTGGCATGGGATTCTCTGTTGGCAATGCCAAGTGATGGGCTTCACCTTGAAATGTTGCGATCCACGTTAGGCCTGGCTTTTTGAAAATTGTTTGTCTTTGCTAGCAGATGCTGGAGGAAGATCAGAGCTCAATTAACCTATTTACAGTTAAAGCTTATGCATGACTTACTCAGAAAAAAATCTAAACTTTAAAACAAAAAAGGTTAAAAAGTTATAGAACAAATGACTGAATAGAGCAAATCTGCTTTTAATTAACTATAAAATTGGTTGCAAATGCTTTCAAAACTTCTAACATTATGCTTTGGGAAGCTGCTGTTGTAGAAGCTCTGGGCCAGCGGCACGGCTCTCCCGGGAGGATCCGAGCGGTGGAAAGGCAGCATTTGCACGCGCGATGGATGCCGGTGCCCTCTCAGGAAGGATGGCTCTCACCGCAAGTCGCTGAGCCCAGGACTCTGGCGGTTGCCTGCACAGGGAGTCTAGCTTGCTTTACGTGAGTGTGTTTTAACTCCTATTTGCCGCTTCTGCTGCTGAGAAAATTCAAATTGTATGGCGTTTCCTCACTTAGAGACACTTCCTCTTGCAGTCACCTGGGGGCCCAGAACAGAATTACTCACCTCACTGTGTACTGTCCCTCCTGCACATTATTTAGTAAAGTGCATTTGACCGTTAACCTATGGGTTTATCTTACACAAATGAATTAGTTACCTTTCTGGAGCTGCCAATAACATGGTATTACGGTATATGTGCAATATACTTGGAGACTGAAAGAAAGAAAGTGGACAAGGGTGAAGTAATTGAGGAAGGGACATATTATGAAATGTTGCCACTGCAACATGTTCTGCAAAATGTTGTAAATTTTTTAATGTAGAAGAGAACAGATTTTTTTCCAGGATGCTGGAATGTTTGGCTGATTTTAAGAATTGATCTCCAGTTATTAGCTGCGACTGACAGTGATGACAGAGCGTAAGAAAATTTGTTGGTGTTTCAGAGCTGTCAGTATTTCAGATTATACTGGTTTATTGTAGATAAACCTCCAAACTCTCAAACAGTCCTAAATGCCTAAATAACTGAAATTTGCATATAATTAGTAGAAATACTGTGTATATTTGTGAATTTAGGCTGCAAATTCTAATTTCTGATGAATTGTTTCCAACATGTCAATGGACAATATAAAAAATGTGTTTGTGACAGAACCCTATGCAAACTGAGCTATTTCTCTGGGGGTAAAAAGAGTTGAATGTTAAAAAAGAGAATCTTATTTAGTTTCTGGGGAGCACTATTACTAGGTATTTTATTTTTCTCAAAATGTCTTTACAAGAAAAAAGCAAAGCCCAGCAAAAAACAGGCTTTGAAAAATGTTTTAATAATGAAGCTGAAAAAATAATTTGAGAAATAATTTACTCAATGTAAATAATGTAATAACTATGATCTGAACTCACAAGATTTACACAGTTTTACAATTTATTTAATTAATATCTCTCTTCTAATTATTATATGGATTGATTAAAACATTTGATACTTGTCTTGAGTAGCTCTTGGTCATGGTAGTAATAATAATTAATAATTGTAGTAGCAATAACAATCCATTCCAGTTATTTGCTCAGATGAGTGTACAGGCATATCGTGGGAGATTTTTGTGTGTGTAGATTTAAAATCTTTCTCCTATATAAAAATGTTTGTACACTGTTTTTTCAGCACTACTCAATTGTGAGCCTGACTGTTGTGTTTTGCTTGCTATTTAAGTCAGTGAGCTTTTCTTAGCGGATTGGATTAACAGTTTTCTTGTTCATTTTCCGTGGTGATAAATTGATGTCACAGTTAGTCTTGCCTCCTTGGAAGCCCCCTGGTACTGGAAGCTGCCACAGCAATTTTACCAGTTGTTAGTGCATGCCAGGGAATTCAGTGCTGGTAGCCTTGATGATCACAGCGGTTTAACTGGGAACTAGGTGTTTAAATATGCTTACTGCCTAGGAGCTAGTGATCTGATCTGAGGCCATATAAGAAAACTGTGTCAAAATAGGAACTTGAATCTTAGTCTTCCAAATCCCACATAGGCTGCCAAAACACTGGTCCACCACTTGTGTGGGCTCCTGGTACATCACCAGCTGTAAAAGATCACAGTCACACACACACAGAGTTTCTGCAGGACACGGTACAGACCTTCTTTACTGACCTGGAGGGAACCTGCACGTGGGCTCCCCTTGGCATGGAAGGGTAGCAGGGCTGCTGCCCTACTGGTGAAGGGCTAAGTTAGATATAAAATGTCTCACACACGTTGTGCTGATCCTATCCACCAGCTCAAGCTTCATATTTTGTGTAAAAGGAGGAAAATATTTGTTTCAAGGCTTACTTAAGTCTCAAAGGCAAGTATTGGTTGCCATGCAGAAAAAATGAGAGGAGTAGCCCGTCTAATTCAGCAGCATGTCTGACAACAGCAAGTATCAGATGCTTCATGGAAGTTGTTAGAATCTGGTACTTTTACTATTACGGAATAACCTTAGCATGGGGGAAATGTCTTTGTAACCCCAGACAGCTTGAGGTTTGACTTATGTCTTGAGCATGAAGGCTTATATTCTTTAATAGCTCATATTATGGGAGGTTTACCCAAGTAAAAAAGTGCAAAAATGACTCTCATGTTTCTGCCTTTATTCCTGTCATTGTCAAACCAACCTACGTGTGTGTGTGTGTGTAGTGCTCCTGCTAAAAGTTTCAGTCCATTGGCCTAACAAAGTAGAAACATTTACAGGACTCATCAGGAGTAAGCAATAACTTTAATGTAGGCAAAAGCAGCAGTTAATTAGTTCTGCTTTTTTCAGACAGGAACATTATAATTTAATGAGAATTAATATTTTCATAAAGCATGGAAATATATTGCCCCAAGCAAAATATGATAGAACACATTATTACAAATATCTATTTTAAATGAATACAATGACATTCTCTCATATTGTTGGATGATCTATAATATTTTTATGTAGCAACTCTAGGTGAAGTATATATTTGGCTCACATTATAGAGTAAAGGTAGAAGTTTTCAAAGTCAGGTTTTAGGAATAAAAATACAAACCTAAGTAGAGTGTTGCAAATGTGACTCTGTATCACTTAGGCTTTTTTCCTAAAAACTTTACAGACAGAATGACTGATTATCTGGAAGCAGAGTTTAAGAGCAACGGAATTGCTTTCCCCTGTGCTATAATATTCTCTTGAGTCAAATCTATCAGACTACTTATCTGAGTAAAACAAGCAAAATACTTGTTTGAGAATAAGACACCATAAACGGAAGGTAGAAAACATTAATCAAACAAATATATTTGGAGCTATTTTAATTTGAGGTCATCAGACAACATAATAAGCAATATAACAAGCCACATAAAAACATGTCATTTAATGGGATTTTTTTTTTAGTCTAAAACTTTGTGTACATACTTATCTACAGCTTCTACATCTGAACTATTGTTCATTGTATAAAAGGAAACCATTTCTCATTTCCAGATTCTTGGCTGGTTTAAATTGGCCTGAGTTTCATTGACCAACATACATGAGTGGAGGATGTGGCCCAAAAGTTTTGCTGGAGCTTTGAGAAGTCTTAGAAGAGCAGGGAGGAACCTCTGTCTGGTTCAGATATGCAAAGCTGTAACTAAATATGCAATAGCTGTTGATGATGGCTCTTCACAAAGTTTTTGCTTTTGTATTTATTATATTCTTTACAAGTTAGAATAATTGGTCTGTGTAACTGAAGAGATGATGAATATTATGAACTGGCTTTCTCAGTGTGGTCTGGACTTACATGCTAAATAAATACAACATAAAATAGAGGCAGACAGAAAAAAAGGTTGGTCTTGTTCCACCAACCTTGTAGTCTGGTGTAACATGTATAGTCCAACCGAGTTAAATCAGCATAAAACTAATGTAACAGGGCAGAGATTCAGAACTGCATAGTTTCTGATCTTTTTCCTGAAAGAATTATACCCTGGATTAAACATGTCAGAGTGAATAAGGGCTGAAGCAGAGCTTTCCTGCCACTGGGGCTGGGCTTCAGCACCCTGTCATTACAGCACTCTTTGTGGGGAGATCTAAATTCCTCTTTCTGCAGCAATACCTTGCCAAAGAACAGTAAGCTAGTACCTCAATTACTTCATTTCTGCGTGCTTTGGAGGGTTCAGTGCCACAAAGGAGAGACTATGACCTTCCCTGCAGGAGGACAAGGGGTGGAAAACTCTCCATGCCCTCCACCTCCCCCGATACACACAGGTAGCACCTTGCCTTGTCCTGCTCCTGGCTGTCGTGCTGAAGCTTGCTCCTAATGAAATTGCTGTGGTTTCCCTTTGAAGTCTGGCGTATACAGGTTTCCATCTTCACAGGGATCAGGGCTATGAGGAGCAATTGTCTCTCCCTCACATGACAGGCCTTTCCTCACAGTAATGTGTGAAGAAAGTGAATGAAGGTACAGATTTTCTTTTTGGTTTAACTCAGGCCCTTCATGTTATTTTAATGTTGGTTTAGGATTTAATTAGCAGTCAGCATCAGCAGTTGTATGCTTGATCATCATATTGTATGATCTAAAACCTAGCTACTTAATACCATAAGATGATTAGTATCTTATTATTGTACTCTATTAAATATTGATACCAAAGTTTTCTGTTCAGCATTTGCAAATCCTTTTAGTCAATTAACAGTAAAACAAAAAGCTTTCCATTTGGTGAGAGCCACTGTAATTATATTTACTTTGCAGTTTATTACCATATGTTTAAAATGTTTGCATGTTTGTATTACACCCAAAAACTTCATTAAAAGAACATTAAGGCTGCAAAGTGTAGTATTCTGAAATTAGGAAATGATGGAAGTATGTTTTCCTGTGCAACTTTAAAACTCTTTAGGGAAATAAGAACTGTGTATTAGATGTCTAGACTCTGTATACAGCGTGTGAGGAGAGGTAGGCGCCTCAAAATGGGATATAAACAAACCCATGTGATGGTCAGGGAGCCGCCTATACTAGCAAATTAGGAGTGCTAGAGAAAGACATCTGAAATTTCACCTTTCTCCAGAGGTGAAGCAGCTGACTGTGGGCAGGAAGGAGCTTCCTTAGCTTCCGTGGGATGTGGAGACTGTAATAAGCAGTGGTGCTCCTTTGAGCTCCTGTCCCCAAGAGGGGGGAATCAGGACAGTCTCTGAGACAAAGGCATATTGATGGGAAAAACACCACAGTTCTTCACTGCAGGGAAATTTTTGTCTACTTCGTGGAGAATGTGGCATCCTGCCTGCTACAAGGGCTGCTTATGCATTTTACATATAGTAAAAACTGGATAAAATGTACCAGTTGTTCTAGGAGCCAGGACTGGAAGCTAGGATTCCCCATCTTGGGCATCACCTCAACCACTAGATATGGAGACGTGCTCTTGCCCATTTTCTCTAGCTCAGTGGATCTTCAGGTCTTTGCTGAACTTTGGCACACCTTTGAAACAAAGAGGCAAAATGCCCCCAAACAGAATTGCCCTGCATTTGGGAGGTATGAGAAGAGTGTTTGAGCTTCCTTCAGTCTGTGGAGCAATAGCCTAAACCTGCTCTTCCTGTGGAAGTCTTTAATCATGAAACTCCTTTATACAAAGGATTATTGCTGCTAACTCCAGTGGCATCATAAAAAGAGTGATCCCTGCTCCACCTCTTGGAAGATGGACTGTAGTTAGAGAGAGAGTTTCAGGCCAGGAGAGTTTCAGGTTGTGAATCCCAAATGGGTAAAGGTCCTCATTGCAGCCGCGAGGGAAGCAAGCAAGCCACTGCAAGGGATGGGATTTAAGAAATGCTCGTGTCCTCAGCACACTTCTCTAGCAGAGGGCTAAGGGCTGTTTTTTCTCCTATGAAAGCTGAGATTCTTTTACATTTCCAAAGAGACTCCGGCAGGCATGAAGCATAGAAACCCAGCTCTTATTTGACGTTTACTGTTCTCCTTTTCTTGGTATTGAGGCGGTTCTTCAGATTTGAACATTCTGAAGCTCCTGCACGGTCTTGTTCTGGATCCAACTTTGAACTCTGTGGCTCAGATTCATGTCAGCATTAGGAAAACTTCCCAGTGGGCAAAATTCCCACAGCCCTATTCCATAAAACTACATAGGCAACCTTGCAACAGGTTTCTTGGAAGACACTTGCCTGGTGTCCTGGTTAGAAAATATTGGAGCTGACTAAAGTTTACGGGACTGGGAGATGTCTGAATAATAGTGAATTTGTGCACCACTTTTAAATATTGTTCTCATAAGCACATACATCCCATTTAGCAATAGTGTCAAACTGCTGTTTTATGTAATGCCTCATATGTAATGGTATTTGATGCAAGCCTAAAATATGTAATTCAGCATGTTTCAACCAGAACGCTTGGTTGAGATCTTCTACTGGCATGGATTCATGTAGTTCCTTTGGCTTTAGATGAGATGTGCTGATTTACACTGGTTAAAGAGTGGGTGCCTTTGTCTAATGTCATTTTCTTGGGTCTTTTTTTTATGTGTTATTTTTCTGTCATTTCATTTTTCGTTCCTTACCAAGAACCTTAAATGCTTCCTGTAAACATTAAAAAATCCACTTGTGTCTTTGGCATCAAATATAACAATAGAACTTGTTATTACATCTCTCCATGGTACAATATAGAGGCACTGCCAAAAGCTATCCGCTATCATTACAAACATGGGAATGGAAGACATATATAAACATAGGAGTGTAACCTCTTTCTCCAATAAGAGTTTATAATAGCAACAGTGAACTTGACCCAGTGCATTTCCTGTAGGGATAAGGTGACCTGCAGGGGTTAATGGCCCGTGGCTTTGCCTCGGGCTATCATCTCACCCAGCCAGTGATTAATCCTGAAGAAATGCTCTTTGCTCCCATCATTATCCCTTAAATGGAGCCTTTAGAATTCAAAATGATTTTGGAATGGGACTTACCACTGCCCTGCACTCCGCTTATTGCAACCAACTTCACTGTAACTGCAGGTCACACTTGCATAAATAATGTTCAGAGTGAAAAAAAAAATAAAGGATTGACCCAGAGAAAGGGAATAAAACGCCAGTGCACGGTACCGCTGCCAATAATATTCCAACAGCAGGGTGATGCAATAACAGGAGGATACAACTGCTGCAGCAAGGGGAGGAACCAGAAAGTACTAAAATATTTGCTATATGTAAAATTTTTATGTGCCAGCTTCAACTGCAAAATCTTTTCAGCCAGCAATGTATTATGGTTTTGTTTGTTGACTTAGTTGGTTTCCAGGCATATTCATGAGAAGCTAGATTCTCTTCACAAACTTATGACGACGGGGTTCCTGCATTGGAAACTCAGCCTGCAAAGCTGTCTAAGCGATTGGGTTATTTCCTTGGGCAGAGAGAATGCAGAAAAGACTGCAAATGTTGAGGTGGCATTCTGAATCAAACCCAGAAAGTTTAAGTTCAGCTGCTGCACTCTCCTGCAGGTCCGTCACCTGCAAATTGTATCTGTTAGTATAGAATCTCAAGGGTTTTTACAACCCATTGCTTATATTTTATTCTTGAAAAGGCAGTAAAATCTGCTGTGCTACCAGAAAAGCAAAAAATATACATATACGAATGTAAGATTTTTTTTAAGCACAAGTGTTGTGAAATTAAAAATACTACTGCCCCCACCTGACCTGTCTGTTTACAAAAATCTGGCAACAGTATTTGTGTATGGCTCTAGTGTGGTGAAGCAGAGTACTGTACTTCCTCTCCCCTGTGCTTTACAGGAACATTTGTTTGTCTCTGTTCTCCATGAGAACAATCCTTTTCTTGGTCTTATCAGATCTTTTTCTGACATGACATAGACTTGGGAAGCCATGCAGTAAGCTCCTATGTAGTTGTGTGTGTGTCTGCAGCTGGGTGGAAGTAGCCTGCCCACCTGGACACCAGTTCTACATGCCTTCTTACCCATCTGATGTGGATCCATACACACCTGTATTGAGATAAACATGTCTAGTACACTAGGCTGTAGAAGCAATTAAATTTGCTTACTGTATTTTTTATGTTTTAATAGATAAAGTTTTATCATACACTATTTCAATCAGGCAGTGTTTCAAATAGGAAGTTATTCAAGATCTATACTGGACAACCAGTTTAAAGTAAGTCCACTGCTGGTATGCTGGTGGCTAAAGGCTGCGCTGCCCTCCTAGCAGGTTCCCACATTGTCCTTACTGATCACACCCCACCTCACCGGGAGCATCAGCTTACTGGTATGTGGGGAGTCATTTTGAAAGTGGAGCTGTGTCACCTGTGGTGAGTCTGGCAGTAGGGTCACCCAGTGCGTGGCTCTATCTGGGTTTTTATTAGGGCCAGTTTTGTTCAGCAGCTCCCTGCCTACTATTTTTTGCCTTCAACATAGATGAACCTCTGGCAAGCTGACCGCGAGTGTAGTTGACTGCAAAGTTGAAATGTTCTCCAAGCAGGTCAGGGTTACCAAAGGCAGATGATGGGATGCTGTCAGATAACCTGCTCAGTATTCCTCGTGTGTGTAAATGGCGTGCAGCAGAGGGAAGCAGAGTTGCACAGCTCTGGAAAGCAGCTCTGGCTCCTGGACACTGTTGTGCCTCTGTGGGGCTTGTCTGCCAAAAGCTGCCTGCTATAATATAAAGCGTCTTATGATCTTCTCTTTTACTCTTTCAATGAGTGAGCTCAAATCAAGACATTAATGAAAGCTAGGCTTTGACACTGTGCCAGAGTGCCCTTCAGGTAGTGCCTGGCGTGGTTAAGTGTGGGTGGTGGTGTGGCCCTTCTCCTGAACCTTTGTCTCCCTTGCTTGCTGATGAGGCTGAGAGGGAGCCTGATCCCTGGGCTGCGGGTGGAGCTCTGGGCTCAGATCTGCGAACAAGCACTTGGTGGATCTGCGGCTGAAGGTACAGTGTAGGTCAGCATAGGAGGAGCACGTATGCTGAACTGCTTTAAAATTTGCAGCCCAGACCTTTATATGCTTTGGTTTTCGTTACTTAAATTTAATCCAGCTCCTCTTATTTCTGCAGTAGCCAGAAAAAGCCCTGCTGCTGTGCTGTTGCCTTCTGCTGCTGCTGGGGCACATGGCAGCGTTGCCCTGAGAGAAGCGGGGGCCCAATGCTTGGACACCAGGGCTCTGGGGTCCTTTGACCTCTAAGTCGTCTCTCTCTGCCCTGTGCCGTAATCCAACCTGACAGAAAGGTGGATAAGGGTGCAGTGTTTTAGTTTGCTGGATTTCTTTCTTAATAATAATTTCAGTAAACTTTCTTCTATCTCTTTCGCCCCTGATGGTGTGTCGTGTTAACTCAGAAGTGGCCGGAGGATGTGTCAGACTGTGCAAAGACGCAAGACCTCTTGGGATACTGTTGGAGAGCTGGATCAATGAGAGGGTGCAGTGTGAACCCTGGGGTGAATTTTGTCTGATCCACTCCCTCATATTTTGAAATATTTTTCCCATGCTTTCTGTAAATTTTCTCCATATTCTGAAATTGGGCTAAAACCTGAATGTCTTTTTGTAACCTGCCAATTAACTCAGCATTAATTGTAGGTAGATAACGATTTACCTTTAAATGAAAAGAATTACTTTAAAAGTAACATGGAAAAGAAAAAAAAAGAGCATTGTCATTTTTTGTTTCTTCATGATGCCTGAAGAAGGCATTAAAAATGTCTGTGATGTTTGTTTTTAAAGATTTATCTTTCTGCTTATTTTTCATAAAGAATGTAGAGATTGAAACTGTTTTTGGTTTATTTATCAATGCTTATGTATCTCCAATGCCTAAAAGAGTTTGGGGAGAAAGGAAATCTTTGCTGAAGATGCATCTCTTTTAGGAGAAAGCTGCTAATCAACATATGAGATTCCTAGTATATTTTTTAGCAAAACCAGAGAGCAGAATAGATGTTTACATATACATCTCTGTATGAAAAAAGGGTATGTGTCTATACTTTTGGGAATCATTTCAGTTCTGGAAACCAGAAGAAAAAAGCCTAAGTTTAAATTTTTAAGTGTTGCAGCTGTTAGGGAAGAAGGAATTTTGTCTGAAAATCAGAGTTCTGAATCTGTTTTACTGGGAAGTTGAAACAGTAATAAATTGTTTCACATTTGCAAGCGCCCCGTGGAAGATAATGGGGATTGTTTTTCACCTATTCTAACAATCAGGAACTATTATAATGTTTTTAAGAAAAAAATATTTAGTACTAAAAGTAATATATTATGCTTAAAAGAGAAATACAATCCCATTTTTTCACAATATTTATTTTTTGTCATATTAATAGCATGTTAGACTATAACAAATATAAATGATTTTGAAAGGCCATCATGAAATCAGTATCTTTCCCATGCTCTGAAGTCAGCACTGCCATTTCTTACTTGTCTACCTCTACCCATGTGAGTGTACGCCTGTACAAAGTGTTGGCTTTTGCCATTTGTGTGCAAAACCTGAGGGCACAAAGGGCCACTACAATAGTTGGGACATCCATCCTGCTCTGTTTAGTTGGAGGAAGAAAGTGTCTTGGGCCACCTGTGGAACTGGGAGAGGCAGTTCAAGCAAGGACCAGCGCTATTGCTGTCACTGTGATGTGGGATTATCAAAATTGGATTTATGCTCTGTTCTTTGCTTACAGACAATGAAATTCTTGGTTGGCTTCATGTCTTTTTTCTCTGATACTAGCAGCTACAAAAGAAAATTTAAAATGAGCATATGCCTGAAAATATTTCATAATAAATTCTGTCAAATTCTCCCGACTCTTTTCATTTTGAACATCATCCTTAGAGCAGTGTTTCATCCTGTATGTGGACAGAATATAACACCGTGGAACCTGAAACCTGAATGAGCCCTCTAAATTTTATTAGAATATGAATAGCGGTAATAATTTGATGGGGCCCCTTGAATAACGTAAGAATGAAATTGGACTTGGTTTACAACATCTTACCTTGCCTTGTCTGTATGGCTAGTGTTGCAGACTGC
Organism: Apteryx mantelli; assembly: GCF_036417845.1. Lineage (NCBI taxonomy): Eukaryota > Metazoa > Chordata > Aves > Apterygiformes > Apterygidae > Apteryx > Apteryx mantelli. The sequence continues at coordinate 149,469,131 of NC_089979.1, read as the reverse complement.
TTTTCTACACATTGACTCCTGCCAATAAGAAGGTCATAAACACCCATTTTCATCACTGGCTATGTTTAAAAAAACAATTTCTTTATAAGGCAAGCTGTACTTCTCAAGATGCAATTTGAAGAACTTGAAAGAGTGGGAAAAGTGTTCCTATTAAGGTGTAGTTCAGGCTGTGATTTGATAATACAGAGGCTGGGGCCTTTTGGAAAGAGAACTGGTCTCAGATGTGTCAGTGTGTGAAGGGAGCAAAGCAAATGGGTGGTTCCCCAATACCCCTCTTCTGAGACATTGGAAAGTCTAGGACTCATCTCAGATTCCTTTTTTCTTTAATTGTTTAAAACAAGGGGGAAAAAAGAAAAGACACAAGTTCTTAAAACTTGAAAACAAAAACTTTTGTGACACAACTGTTTTTTTTTATATAAGGAGTTGTTTCTAGCCAGCTCCATAAGTTGGAATTCATGAAACATGCAGACGGTATGGCACACAGACGGCTGTGGACTTCAAGGACTTATTCTGTCTCCTCTTATCTCAACTGACAAAGAATTCAAACGCAAAATAGTACTCAAGAATATAAAATGTACAGCCTTTATTGTTTTCAATAGTATTTTGCCCTTTCACTTCCAACCCTTTAGCTGATCATCATGACCTTTCCTTTTCTTAAGGGGAGGTATTAGGAGATGTGCTGCCTTTGCTGGCATGATTGAATTGACTGCTTATTAAACCACCTGGCAGACATGTTTTCCTGTGGCAGAGTAATGCCTCTGTAGCCATTTGCTGCTACAGACGTCTGTAAGTGCACTAGAAGGGGAGGGGAGCATACCGTGAAGCCATGCATGAGAGAGCCTTTCGGTACACAGGCATCGCTAGTGACTGTGTGTATTCCCTAGACAGCTTTTTCAGCAGAAGAGGAGCAAATGGCCTTCTGGAGCAATTCTTGTTTACAGAGATTTTAGTGCAGCTGTCAAGTAAGGGCAGTGTAGTTAGTATTGTTCCACCGAGACTTGTGGCATCGTGGCCATGATGCAGCCATTTATCATCAGCCGATGTCATTCCAAAACTGGGGCCTCTCACATGATAACACAGAGTGCTGCTACTCCTTTACTGACTTGGTTCCCGGTTAATCAGTTTGTTAAGGTTTTGAATGCTGTATTCAAGCAGATTTTTAAAAATGAAAAGCTCTCTGTGTTAAAAGAAAGGAGTTACGTATTTGAGTCACATTCTTTTCTTTCCAATCATTTTAGTTTTTGTGTCACTTGATTTGTACTAGCTGTGGCTCATTATGAGAAGTATTTGTCAGTGTGGACACTAAGGCATGCACAGCTCTGCATGTGAAATTTAATTATGGGCCTGGGAATTTCCTGTCCATTCCCTTGAAATATTATTGCTTAAAACTTGATAGAGTGAAGGTTTTGCAAACTGAAAGAGAGAACCATGAAGGAAGATAGACAGGAATAGACAGAGGGGTCCGGAGATGTCTGATGTCTGGGGATTGAAGAAAAAGCCAGGTTCCCTTGAGAACAGTGAATGACCTTGGAGCTATTGGAACAGAGAAAAAAGAAGACACCCTAAAGGCACAGAGGGATACAGGATGCAACCTGATGACAAACAGTGAGGGACAGGTCCCTGAAGAGAACTGAGAGACAAAAAAGCACTTGGAGAGGAGAAGGATAGAAGGTTAGGGCTGGAGGGAGTCTCTTAGCCAAGGAAGTTTTAAGTCAGAGATTTTAACAAAAATATTGTGAGCACAGGATGCATTTGCTGATATTACACTGCAAGGTACTCTGAAAAACTACTGTATAAAAATTGGCATAATTTTTGTTTAATAGATTTTTCTCTGTGTATCTATCCTAAAGTCACAAACACTCGAGGTTGTAAGAATAGCAAGGCTTTGCTGCTCTTGGCTTACCTGGAGACCTAGCATAGCTAAGGGAGAGAGAGTTGTATTTCTTCTTAGCTTTCACAACTCATAAAAAAGGTTTGACAAAGTCCCATCTGCATGGCAGAGGGCTGAGCTATATTTACTACTGCACAGCCTGACAGAAGAGAGTGACTTTGCATTGTGTAAATGAAAGCAGTGTGCTGGGAATCTCCCTGCGTGTCCCATGGAATGCAGTTTCTACGTCTGTTTGTGAGGAGGATTATACAGAGTGGAAAATTTATCCTTACAGGTGGACAAGTTCCTCGTCACTCGGGAATTTTGCTAGGAAGGGATTATATTACAAATTTCCTAAGTATTCGGGGGCTCTGGCTGCAGAATCCAACCACCGCTACAGAACTTTGCTTCATCTTGCGAACTCACTTTTAAGAAAAAAAACTGTGGTTTGTAGCCCTCTGTTCAATCTGGGTTGTTATACCATGACCATTGTTTCCGTCAGTGTCTGTCACTCTATAACGTACCCAGCATGAGCACCATTTCTCTCCCTCTCCTACCTCTCCCCCCAGACCCTTTGCTGCATTCTGCCTGCCATGGGGCATCCCTGGGGACAGAGCATCAGCCCTGTCACGAGCAGCATCTTGGCTTATAGGGCCATGGGGCAGAGCTGGTCTCTCTTTTGCGCTCTGCCTGGGGTAGCAGGTAGCACTCGTTCCCAGCACAGCATCGCAAGGGGCTCTAGCACCACAGCAGAGAAACAGGGGATCCAGGCTCATGAGAGAAGTAAGGACCCCTTCATTACCCCTCTCTTTCTCCCTGCTCTAAATCCATTCCTGGTTCAGCACCAAGGAGTGGAGGAGCACTGGTAGCTGCGGTCTGATGGCTAATGGATGCGTGTTAATCCGAGAAGCCTGAGGTGCGGTTGCAAGCTTCTCAGGTATTTTTCTCTGCCTACCTCCACGGTGCCTGTCACAGTCACTTATTGGCTGCTTTTCACCTATAAGCACTTAGCAAATTTTAACCAAGTGTTGCTAGCTTGTGACAGTGCTATTGTCACTTGTGGTGCAGCTACAGAGAGCTGGATGTTATCTCCATGCTCTTGGGAGGAAAAACATCAAAATGCAGGCAGACAGTAGACAGTTTCTGCGTTGTCTTCCTGAGTTTGCAGATGGTGTGAAAATAGTGACCTTTCATCTTAGCAGAATGCTAAAATCTGAAACTTAATTATGACAGCTGCATTTGCATTAACTATTTCCATACCTGAGCATCTTCGCAAAACATTCAAACTATGAGCTTTTGCTAGGTATAGTTGCCTGCCAGTTCCCTCTGTGTCATGATAATGACCCCCATTTCAAAAGATGAACTTCCAGCTTCCACTCTGTTAACTTGTGACACAGTTTTCACTTGCCAGTGTGCATTGGCATGTTGGAAAAAGAAAAAGTATGTAAAGAAAATACTTTTAATTTAATAATGAGAAAATATGGAGTTCTCCTGTGCTAATTATATTATTTATATTCCTGGTTAGGATGGTAGAAGGTCTCGCTCCCCTGAGTTAGCCTATAGAGCAGGTATGCTCAGTCAGCAGCAGTTCTTTCTTAGGGTCTCCCCTGGAGCACATCTGTTTGGTACTTGATTGTATGGCCAGAGCTACAGCTGAGGAGCTTTTCAGTACCACTTTACTAGTCACGGTCATTGGATTACTGTATGAAGAATATAAATAACTGAATAGTCATTTGGCTACAGGCACAATTTTGCACCTTTCGAACTGGGGATGCAGCTGAATTTCAGCTAAAACCCAGAAACTTAGAGCTATATTATTTAGTATCAGAGAGAACTCCCTTCAAAGTTCAAAATTGTTTTTCTTCCTACACAACTTTCTTGCTTTATAACTTTAACTACTCTCAAAGTTAAGACCTTTACATGTCTCTAAGCATTATTTCTGGAGAAAGTAGAATGTGAAGAGTTTGCAGTAGGAGGTGTTAATGTATCAGGCTGAAGGATGGAATGAAATTCATACAATTGTATGGAATATTTCTCTTTTTTCAGTGCTATCATCCTTTGAACAAGAGGATAAAAATATAAAAATAGACATATATTTGAAAGCTGTCAGTCTGATTTGCAACTTATTTTAACTTAACACTATCACTATAGTCTCCATTGTTTGGTATTGGAGTCACATAGTCTACTGATGTACAGGTAATGTCACAGTCCCAAAGTAATATCTTTCTGTTTATAGCATACTTAAGTTAGGAAATGCAAACTTCAGAAAAGCCTGAGCCCTGAGATGAAATAATGTAAATACCTCATTTACCCTTATCTTGTTACAATCCAAAAAACAAAGGGTATATTTCATATTGGTATCAAATTATGAAGGCATTTGTATCAACTTAGTTACAGTCGAAGAATTCTACTTCCAAAGAGAGTGAGAGAGGCACCTCACACAGTCACTGAGATACTGAGAAAGAGGACTCAGCTGAAGAGAGTGTCAGGATTTAGTAGAGGAGAAAAGAGGAGGAAAAAGCAGCTCACTGTAGACTGCAGTAGCTAGTAGAATGGGGATGGGGCCAGAGGAGAGAGGAAAAGAGACGGAAGAATAAAATGCTTAACCATTATTTGTCCAAGGAATAATGTCGGGGTAAAATATATAACTGCTACTGAGATTCTGACAGAATTGCAAGCATCAGGCCAAACTGACTCACTTACTATCAGCTGTGACTATATAAAACGTGCTGCTTCTACTAAATTGGCAAAAGGAAATACAAAATGAATGGTTTGCACATAAAGAGCTAAATTTTATGCTGATTCGCCATATGTCCTTTGCCACCTCAGAGAAATAAAGATCTGAAGAGTGTAAACATGCAAAAAAAAGTTGGCCAGGTTCTGCATGTTTAATACTTCCTAGTTCTTCCAAGAGTGTACAACAGTCTTACGGCAGACCTGACCCGATGCAGAATTCCAGCACGGACTTGCCATAGGGTAACTGAGAGCAGAATATGAACCATTTATGGGTTCCTTTTTCTTCTTTTGGGAGCGTGTGATTTACACTGAGAAAGGCAAGTCAGCTTGTTGATATTCATTCAATTAGAAGACTGTTTCCAGGGAATATACTTGGCTTGTAAACTTTGGGGTAGGGACTGTCCTTTTGTTCTGTATTAGTGCCAGGTGCCTTGGTCTCTAAACAGGAGTTCTGGTTGCTCTAATAATAAATAATCTTAAATTATTATAGCAAATCTTGTATTGGAGGTGACAAAGAGGTGCAAAGAAGTAAGCCAGTCAATTATAAAAGTCCAGTCTAGATTGGTCCAGTGCTGCAAGCCAAATGTCAGCTTTCGGGCACCTCTGTAAGCCAATCTCTGGAGCTCCATCAGAGCAGTGTTCTCCTCTGACACAGCTGGGGCGACAGTTTACAGAGTAAGTGTTTGGGCATGTGGAGGTGCTTGAGGAGGTAATAGGCCAGATGACACAGTCCTGGCAGCCAAATCTGACTCATGAGCTGCTACTTTGATCTAGGATTTTCATTACACTTATGAGAGCTGCTCCATTTTTCTCAAACGTTGATAAATTTCTCATTTTCCCCTGTATTTGCCTAACTCGTGTAATCACTGTGAAGTGACTTGCAAGTTCTCTGTAAGTATTCTGTAATCCGTGCTTGGGAGTTGTGTCATGCTGATTAGGTGTGATTGTTTAGGATCCTGTGATTAAGGTTTTGTTTCTGTTCCTTGACAGAACGAGACTTCAGACACTTAAAGCAGCAGCGTAGATGCCAGCAGCACTGTCTTCCCACCCACTCTGTAAGGGCAAAAGCTGTGCGCTCGGGTGGAATCATTGAAGATGGGCTCGCTGAGGCTCATCTGCAAAAGGACTGTGACTCATCTGCACTTCCTGGGTTATAATGCAACTTTGAACTACCCACTACTAAGGGCTGTATTTAAAAGGCAGAAGGCAAGACTTCAGTATAAACAGGCAGTGGGATGATATTTATGAGTCAGGATGAATGAAGTAAGTGTCAGTCATATACTGCAGGCAATCACTTATCAGAGAAATACATACGTATGGCTCAGTTGTTCTCTTGTAGTGTAAGAATAAGACTGTGGTGGAGCTATACTGTCTTTACATTAGCATAAGAAAGACATAAAATAGGACCATATAATACATGTATGTATACACATTATATCATATTGCAAAAATTAAATTTCTGCTCCTCTTTGAATTGAACATTTAAAAATATTAATGGGCTAGGAATTTGCAAAGAATCTCCATCATATAGTGCAAAACTTGTGTATGGTTTGGAAACAGTAGTAAACTAAGGCTAAATACAGACTCTCTTTTTTAATAAAGAGCAATAAAAGGCTAAATGTGGAGGAAGAAGAAGGGAACCTTAAAAAAGGGGGGGTACATAATTCAGAATTAGTTTTTGAGGTCTGTATAGAAATCTGAGGATTAGCCTGAATAGACAGCAAAAGCATGAGCACACTCAAGGTTCAAAGACAGGAAGAAGGAGTCACCTTCACTCTGAATCTATGGGAAAAACTGTTAGCAATGTATTTATCCACTCATGGAAACATAGCAAACTAATGTTTTCTTCTCTGCACAAACTCTTTAAAAAAAAACAAGTTTCAGTTTAAGGTTGCTGTAGGCTCTTTCAAAAACCTGCATGGCAGTGGTTGTACTTTTATTTTAGAGTTACTCTCCGCTCCAAGACATATGGTGACAGGTTATTGCAACACAGCACTGACAGGGACATAGGCCTGAGACTTCAGGTGACAGATCCTTCCCAAAGCACGGCCAAGGTCACTGTTCCCGTGTCTACTGAAAGAAGGGTGGCCACTAACATCGCAGCAGTCAGAGCTAGAAACAGGCCTTGCCTCCTCAGCCAGGTGCTTTCCTACTCTCCAGTCCTACTCTCATCTTGTGTGAATGTGAAGAAATGTAATCAAGCCTGTTTGTCACCAAAGGAAGGAAGGAAAAAGGGTCATTTTTGTGGTTGAAGGGAGCAACTGGGTAACACATTTTGGGGATCTGATAAGAGAAGATCTGAGCAAAGGGTTAGTAATGTGTTTGACCTGAGTAGATAACCAAAAATCAGCCTCATAAGAGTTGTTATAGTAACAAATTATAATAACAAATTGCTAATGGAGTGAGATAATTCTCTGATGCTATTATGATCCTTTTCAAAGACTGTATAGAGTCCCGATCCCTGAACACAGCAGAAATCAGGCAGCGAGGAATGGTGACCTTTTTCCACAGTTTCAAGTCTTTTTCTAGCTCTTCCTAGAAAGTTTTCTCTCCGGGGTTTTATTAGGGTTTTCCTCCCACTGGTTGTTCTGACAGTCTCATGGGCTTTTTTTCTCTTGCACAGTTTTTCCAGAGTTTGCTTCTGTGAATTATTTTCTGTGTCTGTCAGTTGTGCACACATGCACAACACACACACTCTGCCAATGGATGCTCAGTATGTCTGTTTCCTGTACTGGTACCCAGGGAAAGTCATGGGATGCAGTTATCCTGAATAAAAAGAGGTTGCTGCAGATTCAGTGCAGTTTAAACTGTTCTATAAATACATCACATTCATGGTAATATGTTGCAATCAATGTTGTGCTACTTAAATGCTAATGTGGATATTTCAATAAGAGGGGGGGAAGGTCTTTGGGTAGCTAGTGCAAGATAATTCCCTTCTTCCTGTATAAACTTTCCAGAGAATAAATGTAAATTCAGTATGTTGTTTGTTCAATATTGTCATCTTTAAAAAGGGAATCCCTTTAACATAAAAGTCACTTTTACACGATCACTAAGCCAGTTCCTTTTCCTATTGCATGTGTTTGACATCTGTAAGAAATATTGTTGTACATGGTACAATATACAGCCTACCACTCAAGCCATGCAGCAAATCTGGAGGACATGGCAGAAGCTCAAGACATCTGAACAGAGCTTTTACTGTTAGAGAGGTACATGGAGTTTTAACCAGAATGATCTTGATTAGCTAAAATAGAAAAAAAAAGATAAAGTATTTCTGTTTTCAACATTTAATGGTGGGCTCATTTCCTATGTTATAGAGTGGAAGCAGTGGGAGTGAACAGCAAATGTTTCAACAATACAGTTCCGGCCTTTGAAATATTTAAGTCTAGGAAAAATTCCTTGATTCCTTCCCATGTTCTGATACCTTAGGAATAATAGGAAATCATTAAGTCAGATTTTTAGTTTGCCAGTAACTTTCCTGTCTTTTAGTTTAAAGCAAATGAATCCTATTTTTTTTGTAATATGCATCATAAATTTAACATATTAATTTGTACTGATCTCTTATTCAGACAAATAATTATCTATATCTAAATTTTATTTTTTATTCAAAAACCTGTTCTCCACTTGCCCACTTTTCGATTCTCATTTTTTCACTGATCAGAGGAAGACAATATAAACAATAAAAATATTATTAAGACAATATGAAACCATACAGGACTACCACACACTTCTGCAGACGTCAAATCCCTGAGTAAGATTCTCTGTCCCAGCCTCAGTGCAGATTGCAGCTGTGCTATTAAAGGCTAGTTCCCAAGGGTCTTTCCTCCCACATAAATTAACTAGAAATAAAGGGGGGTGATGAAAGAAGTAGGCATTGACAGTATTAGGAGATGTGATCAGCTTCTATCTAGATGGGATAGTTCAAAGCACTGCCTAATGATTTAAATTTAAGGGCACGGTCCTGTAAGGTATTAAGTCCTCCCAAAACCTCTTCATTTCAGGGTGTTCTGAGGGAACTAAGGATCAAAAAGAATGATATGTAAAATACGTAGAGCTGTACTGACAGGTTGGCTCAGAGCTCATGTGGCGCCTGTATCCTGGTTTGCAGTGCGATGCAAGAGCAGAGCGCCCCGGAGGGGCTCTGGCCAAGAAGTGGAGGCATGGACTGAACTCCAGCCCAGACCTGGGCTCAGCTTTGCCAGACCAGCCCCAGCCTGGCAGGGCTTGCTTCACTCTTAGCCTTCCTGAATTAAGCCCACAGGCCTCATAGGTGTCTTCACACACTCCCACACCCTGTCGCAGCTACCAGACCCTGCCCTGCCCTCTTCATCCCATCACGAAGCCTGCTGGCTGCTGGATCATCTCTCTTTTGTGTTTTTTTCTCTCTCCCTTCTGGACATTGTCTCTGGGAATGATGTTGGCTCTCCAGAAGCAGGGAACCTAGATCATGGAGATGAAAGTCACTGGTACCTTCTGGGATGTTCTTTGCAGGATAAATTTTCTAAGTGAACAAAAGCATGAAATCTCGTATTTCATGACAGACATGGTCTTTCACAGGACAGCTGGCCAGACTGAATATAAAACAGAAAAAACTAAACTGGTCTCCGAAGCTGCCTGGGACGAGACCTGGCACACTTGGCATGCAAGCGCATATTCCATATTGCGAGGACTTTCCAAAGATTAGCTAAGTCATAGCCCATCTTCGGCTGATTTACCCTTTAAAGAGCAACCTGACAGAGATCTGCCTCCCCTGTGCATCCCAGAGCAGTTTTGGCAAACCTTTCAAAACGATGTGAGTGCTAGAGGTGATACACAGGCGTACGGACTGCTAAGCCCGGGTTTGTTCCTGCGAAAGTATAGCATGGACACAACTGGAGTAAGCAGAGACAAGCTGAAGTGATGGTTTGCAGGCAATTGATCTTTGCCTTTTGGCTCAGCATGCCTGAGCCTGAGAGCAGCTGTGGTTACTAAACACTGGGGATGTAGCCAGAAAGCCTGTATTCGGCTGACCATTGTATCAGCCCTCACGATGGTTTTTTTCACTTCCTTGCTCTAATACTGCCCATCCCAGTTCTCTCTTGTGCGATGGGCAAGAGGAGACACAGAGGCTGTTAGCAAAACAGCACAGATGCACCTTTTCTAAGTTTCTATGCCAGACTTAATATTTTTCAGAAGAAATGCCTATTTTTACGGGTAAAATGTACTGATTCCTCTGCTTTGGAAAAACTCTTTTAGGCAACTACCAAAGGGGACTATTAATTACAAAGAGGTAGTTCTCTAGTTATAATTATGCAACACTTTCTGTGAGGTGTATTTAAACAAGAAATATATAAGAGATCAAAGTATTTACATAGGCATTTTTATTGTGTAAAACATACTGGAATATATTTCTAGCATTATTTAAGAAAACAAGGATGGCCAATCCCAGTGTTCTAGGTGATGTTATATTCCCCACTTATATGCAGTGTAAAAACATGTACTTATATGCAGAGCTGCCCAAACATTTGTAGCTATTTTTGCAGTGAGAATTTTACAATACGTTTCTTTTTTGTCGAAGACATTCCATTCTGTTGCTTTCGTTTTTTACCTGTAAGTATACTGTTTTGGGCTGTACGTTTGTGAGATCTTATATGACCATTTGTGTGGAGGCTGATAACTCTTTGCAACCAAGTCCTGCCACTAAGACAGAAGCAGCGCAGGAAGTGGTGGTGTTGATCCGTTCGGTGGCGACACTGGCACTGTCTCCCCGCCTGGTTTTGGGTAGCACAGTGCTGAAGGCACAGTCTCCCAAATGAAGTGTAATCTGAGATCTTTCCACACAGGTGGTTTTTAAGGCCATGGTATACTTTGCAGGCATGCAGGTGAGAGCTGTTTTTTCTCAACCAATTTCTAGCTCAATTAATTACAAACCCCTAATCTAAAAGTGTCCTGGGGAGCGTCAGTCTGATAGGGAAGCCTCCCCAAACTGTTGGGAGGTGCTTCTGCTTGGTGTGACAGCCCGCGTACAGGCTCTGTGCCCTCCTGATCTGGGAGGCGAAGGAGCTCATCTCCTCAGACTAGCAGGCCTGTATTTATTTAGCACAGGGGAAAAAAAAGAGTAAAGAGGGAGGAAGAGGGGGGAGAAAAGGAAGAAAAAAGGTGGCAAGGAAGCAGTGATCAGATGGGAATCTGCACTCATGCAGTGGGTTGGGTTCTTCAGTGTCAGTTTGCCAGCTTCTGAGAAAGTGTTACATTTTTTGGGTTGTTTTTAAAGTAGGTTCTAATAATTTATCATGTTTTTGATAGATCAGAAAGTAGTGGTAGTGTTATAAAAACTCTGGAAGGAGTAAGCAAATGAAAAGGACGCAGCTGTTTATTCAGGCTTTTCCAGCCTCCCAAGAAGAGGGCTCGCTCTGCGGCATGAACACGCACTGCTTTTCATTGGCTCAGCTCCACTGTTTATGTCGCAGCCAGACAGCTTGCATTAGAGTTTGGCCCTGATGTGAAGAAGCCCTATTATTTGAATTTAATTGAAAAACATCGAGTCACAATTCAGATTTTAAAGCTTTTTAATTAGTAAAAGGTTAGAATGGGAAATTCAGTTTAGCTATGTATGCTGAATCAGGCCAAGGCTGGAAAGCTGGATTTGTACAAGTTTGGTATTTACAGCAAACTGCGCCTCTTATCCTGTGAGGGCGATGAACGCTCCTGTCCCACTGGCTTCACCAAGGGCTGAGAGCTGTGGGCACTTAGAAGTCAGCAAGTGTTCAGTACTTGTAGCAGGAGCGTTATACGCCAGGTTAAACTTGGAACTCCTGTTAGTGCTCTTATGGGAATAGATGCCTGTATGTGATCTAGGACTATCTTACAGCTGTTGACAGATTGTCATATTCAGATAGGCCTGATGCCAGCGGAAATCCAGAATAACCCCATTCACATAAGTGGTGTTACCTCAGTATAAAGCCACTGTAGGAAAAAAAGAATCAAGCTCAGTGTGGAAAATTTTAGTAGAAAGTTTAAAGAGATCATAAGTCTTAGTCATATTCCACTTCAGATGTAGAAGTTTTATTATGGACCTTATGTCTGGCTGCTTTGGGTCCTGAAGATGAAGAAATTATCTAAGGATTCCCTCACATGAATATTTCACCAAACGCTTCTTTACCTCTCAGTGAGCTGCAAATTAACATTTGGAACAGAGTGCACAGCTTTCTGCCTCAGTATAATGTAAAACAGCTCAGGCTTCTAGGACGTTAGTGTGCTCTAAATTAGACTGCGAGCTGTGTAGGCCTTTACCTAGACCAAGACCAAAGGGAAAAAAAGAGATTTAGAACTAAGACTGGGATTCAGTATTTTCAATGATTTATTCATCCACCAAAAGTAATTTTGAGACAACCAATGTGATAAACAAGCATGGGTTGAATTTGGCAAATAGTTTTGGATTAAAAAAAAACAACCCACACATTACAAAAACACTGAAATTGTTCAGTTTGGCATTTCCCAAACCACATATTTTGATTTTCAGACTAGATTCATAGGCATACCTGAGCACAGCTCACATAATTGAGGAAGAGGAGGTCCGTTGCAGGATGACAAACTACTTGCAAGCTGAAGTCCATGTCTAGAACAGTCCTCTGGAATGGGAAATGAGGCCTGGTCAAGTTCATCTGGTCAAGTTAGAATAAGGATTTGAAGCCAGCTGTCCTCCCTGTTGGAGTTGTAAGAGAGGACAAAGGAAAACAAAACATTTTTTTGTCCCTGTTTTTTGATTAGTTAAAAAGTAGCTTTTGGTTAACTCAGGACAGTCTTTTTTTCCAAAACTAGAAAAAAGACAGATTTACCTATCTCTGCTTAGAGCAACCTTTCTATGCATTTTTCCTTAGCTGAGCCAAGCATGAGCACAGCTACATAACAGTATGTCCCTAGGTATGAAAGACTGTGAACATGGATAAAGGAATTACCGTATATTCTTGTTCTTGATTTGAAATTATGATAAACATTTATCTACTAATGCAAATCAAATTCACTCTATGAAGATTGATTTCCATATAATTTGACCTTGTCTAATAAGTCTTCTTGGCCAGATGAATTACAGGGACCTTGCGCTGATTTATTTTTGCTTATGCATAAAGTGCTGTGTGTTTGTTCATTTATTATGCTTAGCACATTGGACTCAGGAAGATTATCTTATTTGAAAATTAAATTTCATGCTTTCATATCTTTACATAGGGCTCACTTCAGCTGTTTGACTATGGCCCTGTTCTCCAACATGGAGAAAATCTGTAGGAAACAAATGACTTTTGTGTTCTGAAGTTTGCATGTTAAACAATAATCCCAGAACAGTCATCGATCTGTGTATACTGATGTTCTGATGGAAGAAAAAAACAAAACAATATAAATGTTATTTTAAACATTTTACTCTCATCTATGTTTGCAAATACTAACATGGGCATAATCATATGGTTATTGTGTCACTACAGGGAGAATTTGCCATTGATTGATTACCTTATCCTTATTCTGTATTCCTTAGCTTATTCCAACTTCTATTACTCTCTACATTAACTCCACCTCAAATCTGGAAATTCATGTAAGGCTGGATCCAAAGTTGCTGACAGTAATGGAAAGGCTCCCTTTCATTTTAATAGCCTGTGCATCAGGTCCATGATGTCAACAGTGTCTTAAGTTCCTGAATGTATTTTAAACCATAAGTATATCACAACAGAACTGTGTGAGGGGGAAGATAATTGTGCTTGTAATTACTCTTTTTCATATTATTATCTTATATTTCTTTTGAAGTAACCTCAGGGTGCTAATTTCTTTTGATTATCCTGGTTCTGTTTTTCCCTCTGAATTTGCTTACATTTGAAAATTTCCTATATATTGTATTCTCATTTAATCAGCTGCCCCTTCTAGAGCATTTATGATTTTAGTATAATCGTTTCAACACTGACATCTTCAGCATCTCCCTAGATACCTCTCTGCATCTATTTCAACAAATTGCAGCCCATTTATCATTATTAATTGTTTACGGTCCTTCAAGTGGTCCATGATTCATCTCAAAATTTTTAATATAGACCTCCTCATTTTTTTAAATATGAAGCTGAATTATGTCATTTAGCCAATTATCTAAGTAAAGGGGAGTAGAATTATTCTGTTCATTTAAAAATTTTTGTGTTTTGGCAGCTACATGGTAGGACAATAGATACAGCTTTCACAAAGCTCAGCTAGTCATGCAAATCCTTTCAAGGAAGTAACAATACAAACTTTTTTGTCATATGATATGTGTATATATCTGTATATAGATGCACACATATATATGCATACACATTTACTTTTATTTTTTAATAAAGTTTTAGCTATATTAGAATTAAGATGTTTTGGGATTCTCTACCTATATAGCCATGTTTGTAGGACCTTAATCTGCAAAATATTTAAGCACATTACGGTGTGGAATTACACTGATATCAATAGAATTATATGCCAGAAAAGATGCATTTAATATCTTTGACTGGGTTAGAGCTTCAGGACTTGAAGGCAAACCAATTCTAAAATAACTTCAAATAGTTTTTCTACTAATGAAAGTGTCAACATTTAAATGGTGGATATCTGTTATTGACTTAATAGTAACAAAAGCAAGCATTGAGTCCTATAAGGAAACTGTATTGCTTTCCTTTTTAAGATGATACAGATCAGATTTCTAGCCCTTCAGCTACTCACATTTTGAGACTGAATAGTGCATATGCTGTACCTCAGAAGTGTATGATTTCAGCAGAAAAAAATACACATTTGAGGGGGAGAAAAAAGTATCTCTCTGGAAGGCTGGTAAAAATTAAATAGCAGATGTTTGAAACTGCTCAGGTGTTTAGAAAGTTATGCTTTCCTGAAGGGAGAGGCATTAATGCCCAAAGAGCAGACAATGTATTAAAAATGCATGAAAAAATTAATAAAAATATATGATGCATTGTGGAACCATGTGATAAAATCAGTTTCATCATGCATCGTGCATCATGCAGCTCTGCAGCTGAGTGTTGCTAACTCATGATTCTGCTGAGAGTCTCAGAATATTTAGTATATTTTTTAAAGCCCCAACTCTTAAAATTCATATGATTACAGTGGGAATTCCAACTTTAATTAAAATGAAGTAAGTCCCTGCTTACAGAACAGAGCTACAAGACATGTTCATGTATACTCTAAAGGCTTAGAAATCAAAAGACAAATAAAAGCAACCTGTAAATTATTTTGTATAGACTTTTATTACTGTTAGATTGTAAATAAACTTTATTTGTTTCATCTGGAGGCTGCTTTATTCAAAATGAGTAACAATCTACAATACTGAGCTAAAGAGGGGAACACAATGAAATGAAACAACCTACGAAGCATTGAATTGGATTTATTACAGGATTGAAGGGTGACAAACTCTATCTTGATAAACTAAAGCACTAGCAATAAAGGTTAATAAGGTAATAGCAAATATGTAATCTACCTTACTGCTAGTGAGAAGACCCACCAAACTGCACTGTGTATTCAGCTAATAAGATATGATCAACATTCATTACCAACTGTGTGAAAGGAACCCAATAAATGATGGTTCAGCAGACAAACCATCTATTTTTTCCTCACTGTGATTTTTGTATAATAAACTCAATGACTATATCAAAGAACAAGAAGGTTTTGTTTTGAGAATTACCACAAATTTACTCATATGAAACTTTGGAATATCCTTTCACCATTTGCTGTGATCAGCTCTGGGCATCATACAGGTGTATAACATACATGATAATAATGACAGTATTACTGAGTTTGCAGAATCAAGTATTCAGAAATTAGGAAGTGCCACAATCAAGGTTTTGTGTAACTCCTGTTAGGTTTTATGAGGTTGTATGTAAGTTTTGACTAGCATAGCTAGTTAATCCCAGCACTTGTACGTAATGTTGAAGATTGCTCTTTCTATTTCAGACCTGAAGAAGCCTTTGTATGTCCAAAACTTTCTCTCCACCAATGTCATTTGCTGTAATAAAAGATATAACCTGTGACTGCAAATTTTGCTTCACAGGTGTTACCGATAGCTTTTAATCAGTGATATGTTATCTTTTTTACAGAACAACTGTATACAAAACTTTGTCACTCATCTTCTCTTAGCTCTTCATCTAATATCAGTGGGTTCCCTTCAGGCTAAAGTCAACTAGTCTCTAAATCCAGTCCCCTGTGTCCTCCTTCCTCTCCCATTTTGTCATCACTCTCAGCTCCCAGGTTTCTTGCCTGGCTGGTCCCAGTTTTACCAGTCACTTTGTCAAGGTCGACTCCTTTGGCTTCCCAGCTCTGTCTGCCCTGATTCATGTAGCTCCTTCCTTATGCACCTGGAGTGAAAGCAATGCAAGTCACTGAAAACACAGAAATGACGTGCTGCTTCTTCTCTCTACCTGTTCAGAGCAACCATTACTGGGAAAGTGCAACTTCACCATTGTGTATTTGGTTGGAAAAGGCATGCTTAGTTACTCTGGGGGGTAGCAGATTCACAGTATGATCACACAGGAGCCTGGAAGCAAAGGAGAACACTTTGGAGGGGCCAGTACATTCCTACTTTAGTCACACAGGAGCTAGAATTAGATGGAGCATACTTTATTAGCAAGGTCAGTAATGTTGAAAAGTTATTTTAATGAGCCTTAAATTAAAAGTATAAATAATAACCGATTTTTGCATATTCAGAGCTTTCCAAAAATGAAAGATTCTTAATATTTTGTCACTAAGTGGCAGAAAGCGCAGCATGAGTTGAAAACCCCCCAGCAATTAATGAGTAACTGATGGTGTGAAGACCACAGATAGCTGAATCTTGTGTAGATATTTTTTGAAAAATATTCTGAAAACTTGACACTAAAAAGAGTGATTTTTGTTTCTTGTATGTCTTTATAATTTTTCAGCAGCATTTTGTAGTTCTTATATTGGAAGGGAATAAAGGACTCAGGGAAAAAAGGAAGGAGTCGAAACAATTATAAGAAAAGTGGCAGAAAAGGGCTCTTAAGGATAAGCAGAGAGTACCTTGAATCTCTATTTGAGCAGCCAAAGGGAAGCATATTTTCAGAAGCATTAAAGTCTGGCTTTTTAACTTAAAAAGATTATGTAGATATTGACAAAAAAAGTGAAAGGAAGTGAAAAACATTAAAAAGAAAAGCTTCTGAAACTTACTGTTTTTTGAGCTTCTAATTTGGGAGATTGATGTCAGCGTTTTCGAATTCTTGAGAGGATCAAATTTATATTTTTTGATCTCATGCAATTGGTAACATTCTTTAAAAACTGGCCATATTTCAGTGTTTCTTCCCCAGGTTGCCAAGGGGTGGCTTTGTGTCAAAGTCCTTTTTCCAAAGCTCTGAGAGTTTTGAAGCCTTTCAAAGAAAAGATCACGGGAATGTACTAATATAGTCAGAGAACTTTTTTTCTCTTATTCTCACTGAAAACAAAACTATTTAAACAAAGCACATTTAAACAAAATTAAGACACTTAAACACATTAAGACATTTAAACATTTAAACAAAAATAAACTATATAGGTAGCTACTTCAGCCTGGACACTCTAAGACTAGCAAAGCCACAAGTAGTTGAAAATGGAGCTTAATTTTTGGAGGCTTTAGTAACGGATTATGGTACCAGATGTACTTGTAATTAAGAAGAAACTATCAAAAAATAGTAGGGTTTATATCCATGAGTAGTTCATTCACCCCCTAGATATTGTAGTTGCTTTGTCATTTAGGTTTATACCTTTTTGGAGATCTGTTCAATTCCTAGAATTAGAGTTTCATGAAATGCCGAAATATAATCATATACAAAGCTGCCTTAAGAAGTTCCTCCTTCCCTTAGTCTTCCCCCTACTCCTTCATTCTCAGACATTTATTCTTGCCCTGAACACCAAAAAATCACTACTCTACCCTCAAATCAGCCTGATACAACTGTTTATAGGGCCATTCTTTCAACTGGCTCACTAAAATGATCTGGTCCAACATCAATACTGGGTGTATCTTCACAACATAGTTAACTCAGATTTCAGTACTGAAGTTGCTCATGTCAGGTTATGCTAATTCAACTAAATGTAGCTGCAATGAAAATTGAATTTGGAGTGTTGTGTCTACACCAGAACTGAGAGCACTATTTATGGCAATAATATTTCTTGGGATATATCCCATGATATTTAACACTGTTGGACACTAAGGTACTTTCTGAAATATTTGGGTGGACAAAGATGGTGGCGGAGAGGCACAGAGGAATGTGCAGTAGAGTGGCTCTTCTGTACTTCCATAACTACAAGATAGGTATATTAGCAGCTGATGAATTTTACTGGTCTACATTACACCTTTTGGTGATCTTGACTCAGCCAAAATAAACTAGAAATAACATTGTATTTGATTAAGATTGCTTAGTACTTGATTTGGATTCAGGTCAGGGCAAAGTTCTAAAATGTCTATTTTTGCTTTTCATGGCTTTTAAACATCCCCCATCCTTTCTGCTTTCAGTCCTCCCATCCCTTTTTAACTATTGTCACTGCCTGCTTGACTCAGTGCCTGAGTGGAGGCAACAGCAGAAACTGGAGACAGCAAGTAGCAGAAGAGACCTCAGGTACCCCATGGGGTAGCCCTCACTCCATTTCAGAATTGTTTCCCCTCTCAAATTGCCCTTGTTCAAGAGCTGAACTAAGGGACACATTCAAATTATCACTATATAGTCAACTACGCAATGAAGACAAAAGCATCGAAAATTAGGTCCCAACTTGTTTGTAGGAAGAAGGGATAAAGTACCACTGGATTTAGTGGAGTTGCTCCTTTTGGCACAAGGAATGAATCTGGATGAGAGTTAACCTTAAGTTCGAAGTTCTGTGTTTTTATTAGTATTTACATTTCTTTAGTACCATATGACTCTTCTGTGCATTTCAATAGCAGTTCATGAGACTGTATCTCTGCAGTCCCATTGGGCTCTTGTCAATAGGATTGTTGTGCTTTTTCCAACAAGATTATAAGCGCTCATTTGCTTTCTGCAGAAGTTTTACCAAGCTTCTATTCATATCATAATGGATTATTGACATAACACAGTAGACTGTTATGAAGTATTCCACTATGTGTAATTAGAGAGTATTTAATCTGCATAATAAAAATCCATATGAAGAGTTGCTGTCATTCAAGACCAAAAGCTGCTTATCTAAATGAAGTATCTAGTGTGCCCCATAGATTTAGGGATGGAAAACAGCATTTTGAAAAAACTCATGTAAATTGCCAAAAGCAATCCAGATGTGGGCAATCTTTTTCTTTTTTTTTCAAAAAGTAAAATAAAATGTCATATGGATTTGAAAATTAGCTTCCAACTTACATCTTGGATCATGTTTTTACAGCTATTTGGTAAACCTTTCCTTTCCCATTCCTCCCGCCTTTGGTAGGACGCCAGGGCGGTGTACAGGAGCTTGCCTCAGGGCCTCCCCGCAGGGCTGGCAGGCAGGGTGAGGCAGGCTCCCTGCGCGGCCACCTGCCGAGCAGCTGGTGCCTAGCGCTTGCTTAGTGATGCCCCCAGCCAGGGCTCCCACACCTGCGCAGGGGGCGAGAGGTCAAGCTAGCACCTGCAGATCATTCCAGACCCACTAAGGTATGCAGAGTGGAGCTTCCTGGGAATACCAGTGGTTCATAGACCATTCCTGGGCTATCTGCTTTAAGATAATTTTAGGGGTTAAAAAAAAGAGGGGGAACAGAAGCTGTGACTGATAATGCAGTCTAGTGCTGAGCGGGAAATCAGTAAGTGGTGAAAGTATTTTATCCCTATGACCTGGCAGGGCTCCCTTCATGCAAGCTTTTACTAGATCAAAATTTGTAAACAAACAAGCAAACAAACAAACAGTGCTAGCAGGAAAAAGGAGCTCACAATATTTATGAAGCTTTTATGGAGAATTTTTCAAATTTTTGTTGTTTTAATTATCATTTTGTGATTTTTCTTTAGCTAAGGAGCTTCCTTGTGTTCAAAATTAGCTAAAGCTGAAGGGTATTAACTTTTATTGTAAAGAAAGATTCTGTTCAACCACTGCCACTGCTTGTCGCGGTCAAAATTTGTCTATAAGTAGCCTGAAAACAGAAAAATGAATTTAAAAAAAGAGGTAAAACCTCAGCTATAATTTTCACATCAGCCTTTTACAGTCGTAGTACAATACAGTCATTTTGTGGTATCATAAAGAGTTGTTAGTTGTTCTTCTGGTGATTTAAAGCCCTAAAATTGTCAGCATAGTCTAGAATATTATTGTGCACAAAAGAAAACTACACTGCATAAATTCCATAGCACCTTTTTCATTTTGCCATCAAAATAATAAACTCAGTTACTGGAGAAAAGGCATGTGTAGGGAGCACAGTGGGCTTGTCATGGCATTCATGAACTTGTATGTGTGTGTGTTGAATTATGCAGAAGTGCAGTTCACAAAAAATTGGAAAATTGTGCTGACATGTGAAGGTACAGTAATATTCCGATGAGCAAATCTTATAAAGCAACATTTAAGCGTCCATTGCAAGACTCTTACTTTCATATCTAGAAATTAATGTCAAAGTGAGCATTACTAAATGGGTAATAAGATGTTCCAGAGTTGGCCTTAATTCTGGCATTTAACTTTTGAATATTTGTCTTTACAACCTTAATAATATTCTTTTAATATAGCTTTTTACATAATATGAATTTAGAGGATGAGACTCATAAATTGCAGGTCCCCCCAGATCATAGGAGTAAGTGCATGCATTTGCAGTTCTTAGCCTAGGAGCTAGGATTTGGGGTTGTATTATAATTTAAACCAAAGAATGTTAATTTTAGTATATGCATAAAACACTTGGGGCTATCTTAGGAGAGTCCCAAGATGTGTCATCAACCCAGATATTATACAGAGCTTTCAAGAAACCGCAATTTGAATGTCTGAGTTAAAAAAAAGGAATACGTGATAAGAAATATGCTGAAAGATATTCTAAATCCCTTCATCAGAGAGAAAGAGATAATAATAATAACACTTGGTAGTTAAAAAATATAATCTGTAGAAATCTTAATGATGCCTAATGACTCATGTGAGCTGTGCTGTTAAATTTACTCTTCCCATTTTACAGCTAAGAAAAAAGAAATATGAAAGTGAAGACTAACATTTTAATTTTTGGGGCATATAAAATTTTGCAACCTAACCTGTATTTACCCATCTAAGTGTCATGTTTTTATGCACTAGTGACTGAGTCCTTAATACAAATAAAAATTAAACTAACCCATAAAGGAGGGAGAAATGTGTAGAGGAGAGAGAAAGGCTCCCATTCTGTCAGGCAGCTAATGATTAGTGACCCTAACAGTAGTTGTTTGAAAGCATGATGTTGAAATCTTTTTAAAAGGCCAGCCACCCGTAGGTCTTTTCCCCTCTGAAAGAAGAATGTGTATTTCAACAGTTCTCAGTTAATCTCAGTTTGGTCACCTTTGTCTTATGAAACCTACACTTGAATTCTTGTAAAGCAGGCATCCATTGAGTTTTAGTTTGTGTTGCTCATAGTCTTTTCCTCAGATTAACTGATCATCCCTTGGCTTCTCTACAGTCTCTTCTATTTTGGAATTTTTAGATTCAGTATCTTACTAATTTTCCTCTTCCTTTTGTGACAGAAGCTGGGGATGTGTCCTACTCTGCACTCTGTCTGTGACAAAGAGCATCTTTATGAGAGAATACTGCCTTTTGAGCCCCTGTTTTGCTGCTATGTATGACATATATATGACATGCTGTTTTGTGGTTCCCTAAATATACTTTACCATAGTGATTTTTTGGTGTTTATAAAGAATTTACAGTGCCACAGTTTTTAACAGAGATGGTTGCATAATCAAGTAGTCCTATTGTCGTCTGCTGAAGTATTTAATAGAAATCAATCTCCACTTCAAGAATGCTGCTCTGTAATTTAGTTAAGTAGAGGTCAGAACTCCAAGGTTTTTTTTCTAAACCATCTTTTAACAATTTTGATATCATTTTCTTATCAATGAAGAATATACTGTGAAAACCCTGTGCTTAACATTTTGGTCTCCGACATCAAGTTCTGGTCTTTCCTTTTCTTTGGCATGTTTAACTAGTATTTTTATCTTCTTACTGTCTTTATGCTTTTTGTCAACTTGCTGTGAGTTTGGCTTTCTCTGTTGAGTACCTGTCTACATATATCTTCACACTGTCATGTACTGATAAGCACACTGGGAGAAGCACAAACTGAGCCCTCTCCTCATTCCAGGCATTCAGTTTTGAAGGATTTCAAGGCCCCATCTTAGCAGTCTGTCTGATTTGGAGCAAGACCTCAGATCCCTGCTCCAAGTTCTGTACATATATAATTATTCATAAAAATAGCTTATTTATAAAATGTATATATATGGATATGCAATATAAATATAGACTTTCCATATATGTGTGTGTGTATACATACATATACACACCTCCACACATACATATATACATACACACACACACACACACACAGATATATATATATATGTATATATAAACTTTGCTCAGGTTTTCAGCTTTTTGTGGGGAGAAACTTCACCAGCTGTCTCTGAAGTTACCTGCTTCCTTTACTTGGCATAGGCTGCTGGACTTTCCCCTGGGGAACCTGTTTTTCCACTTTTGATGGCTGCAGCTGTTGTCTTAACTGCCTGAGGGAAGTGCATATCCCTGGGAAGATGTTCAAAGTTGGATTCAAGTCCTGAACTTGTAGGGATCATTGGTGTTATCTCTGAGAACAGTTAATAAGGAAATCAGTAGGTTCTTCAAACAGTCTGGAGAATGAGCTGTCCAGCTGACAGCTCCTGTATTGGTTTAAATTGCTACAACCAAAAAGAAGAAACAAGCTTTTGACAAAGAAATCGCTGGCTCTCAAGATGTGGTTTGAACAGATGTAGGTCTACAAGGGTTGGCCATTCACCTTTATTTCAAAGCATTTCTTCCAAGACCTCCTTGTTTGGAATGGTGACTCAGAAGACTTTCCAGAATAACTGAATGGTGTGTGGGTGCCAGCTGTGACTCTAACATTGCTCAGCTGCATGGCTTATAATGGTACTCACTATATTCCTCCCTGGACTCATTTATAGAGAGGTCCTTTTACTTGATGTTGACTCTCTATATAGCTTCTGCTTGTGCTTCCTATGTATCATTAAGTGACTTGGCTATTGACTTGGCAGTATTCTTTACCTTTGTAAGTTGAGCATTTCTTTACGCTGAAAGTCCTTCAGAAGAGAAAGTGCAAGACTCAGCACAGGAGCTCTTCCTCATCTTTTCTGGGAGTCAAGCAGGCTTTCTCCTCTTTTGCTAAACATCCCTGGAGAAACTCTTAACTCCATAAGCAAAATCACAAGACCAAGCTAACAGGGGCTCCTGAGACACCAACCTGTTCCTTTAAAACAGTGGTGGAGTAAGAGGAAGACCCCTTTTCAGCAGGTTCTGCTTCCAGAGTGTTCTTCAAGACACAAGAGCAGACTGAAGATTTCTCACTCTTTTTTTTTATGATTATGGGGTTCTGTTATCCCATTAGTTCTCCACCTTAAGGTGACCACCTCAGAGGAATTTTGTGTGTACTTAGCTTGACTTGTTCTTTGTATAGACCATGCCCCTTCAATCCTTAATTACTTTAAAAGTCTTCCTTTGACTAATGGGAATACTTTATATCTTTTTTAAAAAATCCACTGAATCAACTTGCTGGATATCCTCTACCACTAGCCAGAGGTAATCCCCTATGCCTTTGATGTCCAGTCTTTCTGAAGTACCAGCCTTTCTGCCCTAGAGCTGGTTGGTTTCTGTAGTTCTTGTTAGATGGTTTCTTGATTCCTTGGTCAGAGGAGTATACCTTCCCAGAAATTTCTTCCATGACCATAGTCATCCACTAGGTAAGACAAGATATGATTGTAGTGATTCTTTCATGGATGAAGGCAATTTTAGCTCCAGTACCCCTTAATCTGTTGGTACAGTGTCCTAAAACACTGGTTTTCAGTGCCAAGACATCCTAGAGCGAAGCTTGCCTCCAGTTGGCAGTAGGCAATGGCTCTCTGGATTACCATTTACCTGTTTATCCTGGTTGGTGATATCTTGATTAACCACAACGAAGTTTCCACCAGGCACATGCGGCTGGTGTGCTGCCATATGATGATGACAAAGAGGACAGGACTTTTTGATCAGCTTGTTTAAAGTGCCCTGGCAGCCATACCCACTCTGTGTCTATAAGCGGAGGGTTTTCCATTGGGGAAAGGTTGGATGAAGGTTTCTTAAACCCCCGGGAGTTTCTCCCCATCAGGCCTTATTCCTCATTGCCATGTAAGCTTGTCCTTATATCTTTGGTCTGATGCTTGCCAGACAAACAACTTTTTGTTCCATTCTTGATTTCTCAGTGAAAACAGCCTTGAAGTTATTATTTCAGTCAGCAGAGTAAAGGACATGTTAGCCTTTATATATGGACTCCTGTATACTATGTCTTTTGGACTTTACCATTTATACCCATCCTAAATGCCTTCCTAATTAATGTCAGAATTTCATCTTAGTTGTGAGAGTGATTTCTATCAGCTATCCCTAAGCTACATGCTTTCAGGACTGAGCTGTCTGGCATACTTTTGATATTATGGGCATACTCTTGCACTGAGACAAAAATTATCTGGCTAACTATGCTTGTGTACAATTACACTGGCAATATGAGTGAAATTCGACCATATATCTCAAAGAAAAATTAGAGATATCTTTCCTATGTATTATTTCTCTATTCAATTACACATTTGATTATGTTCTGCTTTCTCTTTGTATTTTTGTTTTCTATTTCCTTGGACTTCTGTTTTTCTATAATATCTGCTCTTTCATCTAGCATCTGACATATTTCCAGTCCTATAACAGATACAGTGCATCATTTCTGAAACAATTGCAGAGTTTAACTCTTCCTAATTTTGTCTTGCCTTTGCATGCAGTTCACATTCACCACAATACAATTACCCTCTTGTGAACTTTTTTCTTGTTTGTATTCAACACAATTAGATTTTAATTTCAAAAGCCTTGCTGTAACTTCAAATATTGTATTACTTGTGTGTTCTGTCCAACTGTAAATAGTATGCAGTCTATTCATATTCAAAGTAGTAATCCAGTCTTTGCATGTAGCAATTTCTTGAATAATTTTTGCTATGATTTCTTCTTTCTAGCTATTCTTTGTTTCTCTTCAGCTCTGCTCTGCAGACTTTTGCAAAATGGTTTTACTTATTATAAACATAACAGATTTGCCCAAAGGTCTGTATTTTCTTTCAAAACTTTGTGCAGTCTTTTATGTGGCTTCTTGCAAATCCACTCTGATAGTATTTTGTAGACTTATCTTTAGAGTCTTCCATTTTGTTTTGCAATTGCACCTTTTTATGGGTTTACAGTTTAGTACATACAAACCTGCACGTCTCCCCCTTTTTGATTTCTTATGTGAAACTCATGCCGCTTCAAGATTACCTTTCTGTGACTGAAGAATATTGCACATTTCTTTAATGCTATGTAACAACTGTCTTTCTCTTCCTTAGCTGCATATAAGCTATTCAGCAAATCTGGTGCAGCTGACCGGCACTATTTTTTAGACCACTTTTTCATCTTCTCAGGAAGAGAAAAAATTCTTTCCCTACTTTGCTGCAGTTGTCTAGAGTATTTCTGAAAAGTCGGAGCCATACTGGAGTCCTTAGTGGTTTCTCTTTTCTTCTACTCATGTATCTATTCCATTGCTGGTACTGCATGGTTTTCTGCGATGGTAATGAAATAGAACTCCAAATCCGGATTTAT
Source organism: Apteryx mantelli (assembly GCF_036417845.1). NCBI lineage: Eukaryota > Metazoa > Chordata > Aves > Apterygiformes > Apterygidae > Apteryx > Apteryx mantelli. Next base: position 149,443,762 of record NC_089979.1, on the reverse strand, counting down.
AAGATGAATCATTATTATAACCAAAGAGAAGCTAACGCAGGAGAAAAATCCATGTGTCCTACTCCTTCTTGTGAACAGCACTGACTGACTGTAGCAGGAACTATTTGAAACCAGAATGCTACAGGCTTCTTAAAGTGCCTTTTACCATGAGTGTTATTTAATGTTCACAGGTGTTATGTACTTAAAACAGTCTCTGAAGTCAAATGAGGAAAGAACTAAATGGTATATTTATGCACCGAATTTAAAAGACCAAGTTTAAAAAATGGCTTTTAATGACTTACTTTAGGAGTTCTTACATTCAGAAAGTTGTTCAGTGTTGTTTTTAATGGAGATATTCCAGAAAACTGCTTTCAGTTCCCAAATGACTGATCTCTTTCTAATTGAGTGAAACTTGCCAAGCCTCAGATCTACAAGAAGCACATACAGTACAGGTACAGTACTTCGACATAAGAAAGATTTAATTAAATACTATACTTCTAAAATCGTCATAGCTGAGATACCACCATTTTGTTTCACTTTATGTACAGGAAAGAAACAAAATGGAAACAGAAGACAACAAGAGCCTATTTACTTATTCCTCAGGTGCAAAATTTTTTTTCCAAAATAAATCTTTATGCTTCTTCTCTCTCTAACAAATGTTTTGGTAACTTGCTATTGAAAATGAAAACAGGAAGTAAGACAATAGTTTGTGAAGAGTCTTTTCACTTGGGAAATAACACTTTGTAGTAACTTGAGTATAATCTGTAATAACTCCAAATATAACAGAGAAATACAAAAAGTAAGCAGCAACAGTAAGTGCCTCCCAACCTTCGTGGTAATTACAGTTCTCTGGCTGAGAGAGCCGATGGCTAAAGGCAATTTAGGCGTTTAAACTGACCAGTCTGATACCTCTCATTTTAGGTCTAGATCACTCTCTTAGCAGGCATATAGATTTGCAGTGTGTACAAGGTTTTGTGGAGTGAGGTAGTTTCAGGAGACAATCTTCCAAAATACTGGTAAAAGAGTGAGACAGAATCATCTATAAAGTAGCCTAGTGCATAGGACAAGTTGTACTTAAATTGTGGCCAGAAGATCATGACTGCCCTTGGTATTTTATATAATTCTTAATATGGAGGAGACAATGTGTCCAGTTGTCCTGTAGGTACTATTGCAAAATGTTTGTTGAATATTCTTTTCCATGAGGCAAATGATGTATTTTTCAGGTAAATTGACATTGATTAACAGTGAGCCATGGAGTGAAATTAATTTTAGAAGGCTGATTACAATAGTACTTAACATTTTCTATAAAGACAAGAAGACTCAGGAAGGATTCATTGTCACACCCATGTCCCCTTCCAGATTGGTTTTGATTTCAATATTCCTGCACTCTAAAAATATCACACAGGTGATGGGATTTTGGCACAGACCAGAAGCACTGTAGTTGTGGAAGCAACACCATTTTGGTGAATTTTTGGTCCTACCTATGGGATGACTTTGCTAAATAGGAGCCTTATCCACTTGCCCGCTTCCTATGTAGAAGTAGGCAGTCTTGGTTTCTCAGAAAGCAAACCTAGGTGTCTCCTAGGAATTCTCCGGAGCTGCTTCCCACTTTTACCAGCAGTAGGGGATAGGAGAGCATGAAGAGCCATGGAGAAAGAACATTGAATTTGGAAATGGGGATGCAGGCTCTCAAAGCAGCTTCCCTGCCTCCCTAAGTGTGGAAGAGGAGTAAATTGTCCTACTACAACTGTCTATTCCCCTTCCTCTCCCAAGTTTAGGAAGAAATGTGTGAGGACACGGAATGGAGGAAGAAGCAGCAAAGCAGAGGGGAAGGCAGCTAGATAGATGTAGGTGTGTGGATTAAAACTGTCAGCTCTTGGGATTGTCAGCAATGATGAACTGCCTGTGGGTCGGCAAAGGGAGAGTTGGTGGAGATCAAAACTGTTGTAAGCAGTGGGAACAGGAAAAAGTAACGTGGAGAGTGGAGACAGAGTCTGCTATTGGGCCTGAACACGGGGAACAGGCGGGGTAAGTTAGCTTGCTTTCAATTGCAGAAAGGCCTAAATTACATTTTTGATTACTGCTGGGAAGGCAGACAACACTAACAGTTGTATATACACCCAAGATAAGTAAGAATCATTCAAAATCAAAAAGAGCCCCAAAACCACAGTTAATGTTTTAAGCAGAAAACCTCATTATTTTATACCTCTTGTGATTGGCCATTGGACTGTATTCTTCAACTTAAAACTTTGGAAAAATATTAGAATTTCTTTACCTACCATGAGCTGCAGCATCCAGAGGGTTCTTCCTTCTCTCTGTCAGTACTGCAGAGGGAAGGCAGTCACAGATGCATTTCCTACTCAACTGATCTACTTTTGCTTGTTTTTTCATGGTTAGAATACTTGACCCATTCTCAGCTGGACCTGATGACAGAACAGGGTTGGTTTTGCCCCGAAGTCCTGTCTTTTAAAAGGAAAAGCTACCCTGTTAAAGGAAACTTAGATGGTAATGCAGGTCTTTTGCACAGACTTTGTCCGGTATGACTACCCTTGGGAAGGCTACCAAACACTCCTTTCTAAGCTCTGTGGCCTAAATAGGCTGTGCTCCCAGACAGAGAAATTGGAAGTGGCTGTTGGGCATCTAACAGGAGGGAGTAAGAAGGGCTCCTGCTCAGGGTGCTGCCCAGCATGTGGAGATGCCAGCTGAGGACAAACACACCCAGGTCCCTGCTCCACAACTGCTGCCAAGTAGCTGTTGCTGATGTTGGCACCCCTGTCAGGCAGAGCAGACGACCGAGGGGACCCGAGGGATGAGGGGCCAATGTAGAGCAAGAGGGAGAGGAGGCCACTGGTGACTGTACAAGTGGTGGGCGAAGGGTGCCAGAAAGGGGGAGCATCGCCTGGCCATTGCAGCTGCTCATTGTGCCTGAACCTGGAGGGCAGGCAGAATTGCAGTTTCTGTGCTATCAGGAGCACAGCTACTGTATTCTCTCTACTCCCCTCAGGCAAATCTCTCACCACATAGGGCAGAGAAGAGCCAGGGTCATGTCTTTCTTGACTGGCTTTGACAGACATCCCTTATAATATGGGGTGTCCAGTATGAAAGTTCTGTCTTGTACAATAATCATATAGGACACAAATTTTTCTGTTGATAGCAATTAGTTTCACAACTGCAGTTCATTTGGACATGCTCAGTGTGTCTGCTTCATTGGCCAGGCATATGATTTGCTGCACATGCACAAAGCTGTGTGCATGCAATGTAGTTAACCAGGACTGTCCTGGCTTTATACTCACAATCTCTAGCCCTACATTTGATATAACAGCAATCACTGATGGCTGGTGGCCAGTAACCTCTCTGTCAATGACATGAGAGTTGCAGGAGAGCAGCCTGTACCCAGCAGGAGGTTCTGCAGGTAGATTTCCTTCTCACACTTCCATGGTGCAAGAATATTTCACCTATTCAGCATTGAATGGTGCTTAAGTGACATAATGGACTCCTTCATTGGCCTGTAGATATAGATAACAGCACTTTGATCTAGTATGGATTAAACTTCTTTAGTCTGATGTTTGTCTACTGTTTCAAAATAAATATTTCACTACTAAAATAAAGTTGACAAATAGAATTTGACTATAAAATCAAGTCTGGGATAAATGGAATAAGGGCTATGGGGCTGTTCTTTAATTTAAGTATTTGTATTGAAGGATATCCTAGACATACAAAGGACTTTGACCTCAAATTCTTTAATATTTGCAGGATATGAGAGATTTTTTGAGCTAGCATCATGGGCTAAATTAGAAGAGACTATATGCTTGGCCTCTGCAACATGAATAAAAAAAAATCCGTGGATCTGTATCTGTCTATCATAGCCATTAAAGACGGTTGCTTTTCCCAGTTTTCATGGACAGTCTTGATTTTGGGAGGACTGACATGCTATTAGATATAGTATTTTTTGTCTTGTATCACTCACATAAAAAGGATAATGCCACTGTGCAAGTTCCAACTCTGTGCTTTTTAAGCTATCTTCTCAGCTTGTCGGTGACTGAAAGAGTACATATTATGAACATCCACAAGCTAAATGATTTCCTCCTGTACATGCCACATGAAGAAGAAGTCAATATTTATATCTGGTAGTTGACAGAATTCATTAAATATATTTTGCTAAATAACACTCTATATTACATATTCCTTGTCTAATATTTGCCCACAGAAGTATTTGTTGTTTGAATTGAATGCCTGGTTAAGAAGAACTAAATGAGGACAACATATTTAATATTTATTTGGTAGCACGACACAGTAGATGCACAGGAGGTGAGAGAGAATGCAAATACAGGAGGAAGAAAAAGTGATTAAGTGACATGGACAGAACACAAAATATTCCTGCATGACTACAGTCGTTCTGAGAAAAATAAACAGCAAGACAAACTTAGATATTTGGATTTTAGATTTTAAAAGTTAAGTATTTAAAGTAACAAATAATATTTAAGGAGGACTGTAAATGAATATTCACAGCATACATGTTGATTTGTCCAAAAATACATGCTTCAGGAAAAATCCAGAAGTGACCTATTTCTCTAAGGTCTGGACCATTCAGGATCTTCATGTTTGGACAACTTTTGTCTTCACTGAGAGGCTCTTAGTATGGGAAATTTTTATTTTTATTTTTCTCTTGTTTCAGCCTGTGATGTAATTTTAGTAAGCAGAACTTAAAATCTAACAACAACAACAACTGCACATTGCTGAGAGCTGTTAAAGTTCTCAAGGCAGTTCTGAGGAGTTTACTTATGGAGAGATTGTACAGGGCAATGGGATTTTGTGAGAAATTCTGCTGCGGAATTTTCACACAGAAGGTGCTTTAAACAGTAGTTTTTTTTCTGAAAATATAGCAAATAATGGTTTACACTTGTAATAAAAGTAACACATCTTGCTTTGTTTTCTGAAATATATTCTTTGAGGGCAAATGGAAGTCATACCTGTACAGACAGAGGAAGGATTTTGGCCATTTATGTAGTGATTTGAGGAAAAATCAAATATAATCTACCAGCAGCAAGATCCTGCAATATGTTTAATATTGAATTTTTATTTTATAAAAGTGACTGCCAGAAGTAAATATATCTCTACTTGTCATCATATAAGAAAAGCTACACCAGATAGTATAATGTTTATTTTAGCAGGTATGTCTTTGCATATATGTCTGTGGGTAGAATTTCAACATGTGTGCTTTTGGTAAATATAATCATGGAATAATGCAACCTCATTTTCATATATTGGTTTCTAGCTATGTACTTTCTCTGCTGTGTGTGTATTTATGATTAACCAGTCCAGAGTGGCCTTTATAGTAATTTATTTTCTCTGTCTGTATAGACTGGAATACAGAATCTAGATCTTTCTGTACTTCTGACGTCAATGAAATGTTTTTTCCAATCACAGTTAAGTGCATCATTAAAATACAGAAATTTGAAGAGTCTTTACAGGATTGTCCTTAGAAAGTTGTGTACAAACGCATCATGTTTTTGGTTTCCATGTGTTTAGTTAGTTCTGCTGTCCTTGCACTGTATAACAACAGAGTACCAACCTTGTTAAAGCAAGCCTGAAATGTAAAAACTACATAACTTGAAATTTATTTTTTATTTTATAAAGAAAACATTTTTGAACATCCCCAGCCAAGTTCAGAGTAATTGACCTCAGTTTTGAACTGGATAGTAATTTATCACAAAAAATTCCATGGTACAGATATATCAACCTTGAGTAAATATTGCAGTTTATGTTTGTCCATTGTATCTTTAAATTCCCTGACTGGATTCTCAATCTTTTATTGAAGTGATATCCCCAAAACAAATGTTTCCCATGATTAATTCCTGCATAAATTTGCTGTTACAAACCCTTCTCTTTATAGTTTTGGTATGTTGCATTTGTGGTTGTGCAGCCTTTCTGTGCATGGTCATAGTTATATGTACTACACTTCTTTTATAAAGATGTATTTTTTGTCTTTGACTTTGACTTAGTGTTTTTCTCTTCTCCAGCATCTTTTGGTGCTACTATCTTCCTGTCTTGTAAGTGATATCTTAGCAAATGTTGCAAATATCCATACCTACCATTTTAAGAAATGGAAGATCGGTGTTATATACTGAAGAGCAGAATTGAATTGTCTGAGATTTTACCTCTTCATAGCAATAAGCAAATTATCTGGTGTTATTTAAACTCATTCTTTTCCTTTGTCATATAAAATCCTTTTCTTCTTATTCCTAATACCAGCTTTTCTGTGGTAAAACAAAGAAGAATACAAGAAAGAGGGACCAAGCAGGAACAAAGCAGCACAGAAAAGAATTGTTCAGGGAATTAAAATCAACTGAAATAGAATGTAAGTGTTAGGATACTGGTTACAGGTATTACTGAATTACTATTGTTACTTCCTTTAGTGCCTGGACGGTTTCTGTTTTTCATATACAAGATACAGCTTTAAACAGCATAGTGTGGGACCTGATAGGCTGATGATAAAACCACATACACAAAAAGAACTGAAGCTGCTGTTGTATAGCAGCCATCTTGTTCCACCTCTTTATGGTCCTCCAGTTTGCTCTTCTAGCTATTTTCTTAAAGTTATAGCAGTCTAAATTGGAAAAAAATAGTAAAGATTTCCCTCTGGTGTATTTCCAGATCTGCATGCTTTTTGTTATCACATCTGCAATTATTGTGAAGTAGTAAAGGACCTTGTTAGGGTCATGCATCTATGAAACCGAGATATAAAATGTTCTCTCTGGAGAAGTAGTTCTTTGCCCCCTGGTGGTGAATTAATTTTAAAAAATATTATAAGACACTTCTAGGAAAATGTACTTGAAATTAAAAAGAGATACTAATTGCTTCAGTGAATACAAATAACAGTAAACTGCTAAGCAGTGCTTAATGTGTCAGATAAAGATCCTGAAATGAAAAAGCACCATCGATCTTAGATAGTCACTGCAGAAAAGAAAAAAAGGAATCAACATCACCATTTGAAAACTGTATGAGACCTTCAGCATTTCAGTATCGTGTTTCTTATTTTGTTTATTTTGGGGGTTTAACCCACATGTCTTGAGAACATACTGCAATCCTGAGAATCCCTGATTACCATAAATGATGGACTGATGGAATTACATTAATCTACACAGCATCTTCAGATATGCCCCTCTCTGGAGATTAGTAATATCATCCATACAGTGAGAGTTCCCATTCTGGGAGACTAGAATAACATTCCCTGAATGAAAATATTGAAAGAGCTGTACATATGTCTATAAATCATCTTGAGATCTTCAGTTTGAGTACACTGAGCATCTCCATATGTGAATAACATACCAGAATATCATTCTTGGAATAGTAATAACAAAATTGACATGGAAAGTCATCCACTTTCAATTCAAGTCACAGATCATTTTGCAAGGTGTCCGGAATATATTATTTAATAAGAATGTAACAGCCTTCTAATAACTGATTTTGTTCTCTTAATTCCTGTGCCTCCTTAAGTTCTACCTGAGACAGTGTTTCTCCATGTCAATGTTCTTCTTACAAGAAAATATGCATTAAAGTATAATGACAGACTATTATCATGTCATGCAGCAAAACTTTATGTATTTATGTTGGAAAGAGTCCATTTATAAAGATCAAGCCTTTCATATGTTGACTTTATACTATTAGGATTTGGCTGATATTCTGAAAATGAACCCTCCTTAATTATCCCACAGCCTTATCTTGCATGATATTAATGTGGCCTCAAGTAACTTTTGGGTTTGGAAAATCTCATCACAGTGTATGGCATGCTGAGTAGGCAGGGATTGTTTTGGTTTTGGCACTAATTATGTAACATAAGAAAAAAAAAAGAGTAGTAGCATAACTAAAAGGGAGGACTGAGCTGCCAAGGCCAGGAATGACATAACTGTTTCCTAAATAATATTCTTTTATATTGCATGCCCCATAACAGAACCAGCTTTCTGTTTTTATCTCTGTTGCTTTTACTTCTCTTTCCATTCCCACATTTCTTTCTCATTACTTTGACTTATGTCTGGCCTAAGGTAACAGCTGGTCTACACAAACGGCATATTCCTTACAAATCTTTCAGTGGGCAGAGTTGCTATAAAGTGATCCTGTTCCCCTTTATTTTTCCCACTCTTATGATGGATGTTATCTTTTCTCACTCTCCACTTCATTCTGGTCCAACTGTTTGTGTGGCCACATTTTAAACTAGATCTGTGAAATAATTTGGTTTAAAAACAGAACAGTTAGGAAGCCAGTGACCAGATCACTTGCCTAACAGAATACAACACCAGGCAGCACCTCAGAGCAAGGCTGCTGCCTCCTGGCTCGCTGCTTCTGCAGTGGAGCCCTCTCTTCCTGTGTTAGTCCTCAAAACAGTCTTGCCAGCTGTGCAACAGAATTCCTCCCTCCGCTCTGCTTAGCCTCACTGCTTGGGGAAGTTTTCTTTGAGCTCTCAGGGTATAGTTATACAAAGTTTTTTTTCCAATAGGAAAGCCAGTTTAAGCCAGGCAGTTTCCTGCCTGCTATGCCCTCTTGTTTTTGCTCCTGCATCGCAGTTCACTGTCTGTTGATTGTGCCGATGCAGCTGTTTCTGGGTTGTGTTGTAAATTGGATCACTGAAATAAATCTGAGTTTGTGTGTGTGTATGTGTATATATGTGTGTGAACAGCTTTTTTTTTTTTTTTTTAATCTGGATCATTTCAGTCATCTGATTTATAATGTGGCCCACAAAGAGTTGAATTAGCAAACAGCGAACAGTGGCGCAGAGGTGGGAACAAGCATCTGGGCTGGGGGGAGGGCGCAGGAAACCCTTAAGCCAGCTTTGTTAACAGAGAAAACTACTGTTACTATACAAACCCATACAGAATACCTGAACTAAACAGGCAGAAAAAACGACTGGAATAGACTGAAGAGCAATCAAAATCTTGAATTGGTGGAGATAAGGCTTTATCTTCAGAAAAAAAAAAAAGAGGTGGTCCCTTAATAAGCTCTTTCCACTGGTCTACTTGTATTCATTTGAGACACCAAAATCACAGGCTGTTTAGCTATTCAGATTACGATCATGTGAATTCTGCTGGGCTTGTAAAGCATGTTGGTCTTTCAGTGGTGTTAAAAATGCTAATAACAACTGGTTCATGCCTCAGGCCTTGGATGCTACTGTGAATTAGTGTCAGAACATAGATTTATTTTAACAGATTACATTCTTGTATATGCTTCTACAGTTTGCAAAGCATAGCTTAGTGACTTAGTGTACCTAATTCAGTGATAGCTGCTGGCATGTGTAGGCAACTTCAGGGCAGAGAAAGGAAATGCCATACTTACCTTTGTAGCTCTTGCTATTCTTAAAATAAAGGAACTGTCCAGCTGGGGAAACCATATACAAAATCTGGTGTTTCACTTAAAAACCCGATCCTCTAGCCATTTAAATGTCATGTTTCAATCTTAGAAAAAAATACTAATATCTCCCAAACATGCGTACTTTTAGATCATAATGGGAATGTTGCGTGTAAACCTCTATTTTCTTCTTTACGCTTGTGTCGAAGTTAACAGTACTAAGATTTAAATTGTCATCGCTGGTCATCTAACTTACCAGTCATTGCACATGTCACTGGAAATTTCTCTGGCATATTGGTTCAGGCTTATTGATAAGGCAAGCACTGCTGAATTGGTTTATGTTTGTTTTGTATTTTAAGGCTTTCTCTGAAACCATGAGAGTATTGTCTTTTAAAAATTATTTATCTGATTTATTGTATATTCTGGCAGTCTAGTGTGACCTGGATTAATTAAAGTGTTGGAGAAGAGGGAAGGATTCTAATGCCTTATCGAGAAAAAGTAATTCTTCATGACTTTGAGACATGAAAATGGAAGAATGAGAAGAGATTAAGTCATAAGTATGGAGGTGCTTATAGCATGTTCATAGTTCAGTTGAATTTTGTATTATGCTATAAAATACATCATTTTCTTTCCAAACTTTCCATATTTACTCTTGGGGTACTGAATGATTTTAATGAAAACATTTAAACTCATCTCATAGTCTAGAAATAAAAAGAAATCCTTTTTAAGAATGTTACAGATAGTATCAGGCCTTCTCTTCCAATAGTTTAAGGAATAGAATAAAAATGACTGTTCAAATTTCCTGCATTGTTAAAACTGATTGGAATAATTTAGATATTGACTTAAATGTAAGATATCTCTTAAATATGTATTTTAAATAAACATAATCACATTATCATTAGTGGATTTTACTTGAAGAATTCCAAGATACTTCTTTCAAAATAGCTATAATTTTATATTGCTCTCAAAAGTATTGAAGCCACAAGCTATCTGCAATTGGTGGTCAGTGTTTGGACATTTTCTCTTAGTCTCAGCAGAACTGAATATATTACCTGCTTTTATCAGGTTTTTTGAAAGTCGTTTTAACTTCAGTTTCAGCAACGGTAACCAGAGATGGATTTTGAAAGGGATCATTCTTCATAAATTCTGTATGATGAGAAATAGTATCAAAATGACTAATGCTTCTTTTCAAAGTTGATCATTGCACTAGATCAACTTAATTAAGAAGACTAAGAAGCTAATATAGCAAAGTGAAATATATATGGAAAAATATAGAAAGAGTCAGAAGGGAAGAATTTGGAAAGTTTATATGAAGGGGATTGGAGTACTATTAATCACAAACATTGAAAAAAAAATCTTTAGCCTGCTTTAAAAATGATTCTACCTTTTTGAACTCCCTATTTGCCACTGGCTTTTGAGGGTACTTAACATCTTTAAGGTTTCTTCCACAACCAGAACAGTTTGTAACTTTTTGAATCAAAACCTGGTATTTTTATGCAATAAAACATGAGGTTTGAAAACATGAAGGGAGATATAGTGGGCAGCAAAGGGAATTTATGCTGTGAATACAGGTGTGCAAAACAGAGCAGATTAAGAAAATAAGTAAGAGGGAAGAAACTGATCTATACTTTAACAGATTCAGTTACTCCAGCAAAACAAAGCAGCTGATAAATTAATTAGCCCATTTTTTCTAATGACTTTGTGATTCTCTAGAAAACGACTATTTTTTTGTCTCTGTGACAAAGTGGGGGAAACATCTCTTTTGGCTGATAAAAACGCTCTTTTTGTGAATTACAAAAAGACTCTAAACCAACCATTGTTGGTTAAATGATTATTTCCTGGCAAATGGGTTTAGGTGTCTTTCAGAAAACAGCCAGAGGCAGAATCATGATCCTAACAGCCCAGTGGGCATGCATATGGGATGTCAGTAAGTTTAAATATCAATCTAATTAATATTTAAGGAGTTTATACAAATGGGAACAGTTTCAATAGGAGAGAGTACCTAAGACTACTGTATACTTTATGAGTTGGAAAATTGATAAAGGTTGGTTCATACCTTTATTCTGAATTAAGCAAACAGCGTATTTTAAAGCCACATCTCGCTATCCCTATGCAGTATCCAAGGCAGTGTTCTATAGAGTAGTAATTTTGTAAATGGTGCCTAACTCCTCTTGTAAATCTAGGTGCATGTGGGTTTGGCATTTGGTATTTTTTTTAATTGGAAAAACTGTTTTCTTAACTTGATTCAGTTCACGGATATTTTGGGGATGACTGAAACTATCTTTCCTTAAAGAGAAAATTCTCAAAATGAGTTATTAACCAGGCCTAGTTTCAAGTGAGATAAAATAAATGTAGTGTTCCAGGGAATCTGACTGTACATGTAAAAATGAAACGAGTGACTTAATGTTGATAATTTGTATCAAGTCATTATAAGTTTTTAATTTAAATTCTCATTTAGCCTTCATGTTTAACATTAGTTTAAACAAGCAAGTAATGAAGTGGCTGGACAAAACAGCTTAAAACAGAGTTGAGACTGGAAACACACTGGAGTGATTTTGTGGTAAAACAGGTTAGGATAACCTTACCCATCCTTAAAGGATGAGCAAACCCAAAGCATTTATAAGGAGCGCCGCAGTGTGTAAGGGCGCAAGGCGCAGTTACGGCAGGCACCGCAGCCGCCTTACCTCCACCTGCAGCACGGGAAGCCCGCATCGTTCGGCGGGCGGCCGCTGCTCCCGCGCTCTCCCTGCGGCGGGCGCCGGGGGCAACCTCCGGCCCTGCTGCCCCCGCGCCGCCCCCGCCCGCTCCACCGCGGCGTCGCGGCCGCGTTTCCGCCCCTCGGCACCTCAGGCCAGGGCAGAGCTACGGCCGCTCGGGGCATTTCCCTTCCGAGGGAGGGGGTGGCGGGACGTGGCGTCTTCGCGGCAGCTCGCCCGGGGAGGCGGCGAGGCTCCGCTCGGTCACGGCTCGGGCAGCGGAGCCCCGCAAGCGGCGCGGCGCGCGGAGGAAGAGGAGGCCGAGGAAGGGGGGTGGGGGAGAGGAGGGAGGAAGGACGAGGCAGGAAAGGGAGGGAGAAGGGCTGGCAGCCGGCTCGCCACAGGCGGCCGCGGGGAGGCCAGCGGAAGGGAGGGCAGGGCAGGGCAGGGCAGGGCAGGGCGAGCCCCTGCCCCTTTTCTCTTCCCCGCGCCCCCTCCGCCGCGCGGGCGCGCCGGGGTCGCCGCCGGTTGCCGGGGCAGTCGACGTCACAGACCGTGGCGGCGGCGATTGGTCCGGCGGAAAGCGCCTCCCCTCCCCGTGGCCTCGCCGGGAGGGGCCGGCGCGGCCGCCTGCCCTCAGTGCGGAGCCGTTGTTGGGGCGTGCGTGGCCTGAGCCGAGCCGGGCCGGGCCGAGGCAGGCCGGCCCCGGCCACGTCCTCGCCGCCGCCGCCGCCTGCCCGGCGGGGTCATGGGCCGCCCGCGGCCCGCGCCGCGCCGCCGCCTCCTGCCGCTGCTGGCGCTGCTGGCGCTGCTGGCGCCCTGCGCCCGCGCCTGGGACAGCGGCGACCTGGAGCTCTTCGACCTGGTGGAGGAGGTGCCGCAGAGCTTCTACGACTTCCTGGGGGTGCAGCAGGTGAGCGCGGCGCCAGCCCCGCCAGCCCCGCCGCGCACCCTCCTGCGGCCTGCCCCGCGCCCCCGCTCCCGGCCGCCGGCCTGCCCGCCGCAGCGGCCGCGTCCTCGCTGCCCACGGCCCGCTCGCCCCCCCTCCCGCGTCCCTGCGCGCTCCGCGGGCGCTGTCACCGCGCCCCCCCCCCCCCCCCCCCGGCACGTGCCGCTGCCGCGGCGGCCCGGGGCTGCGGCACGGCGTCTCGCCTCTACGCGCTGTTCCCGTTTTCAGCCGTTCTGGCCCCCACCTTAAATCTGCCCCAGATCTCCGCCAGAGGTACCCGTGGGTGTTCCCACTGCCTGTTGCTCTTCTGAATAGGTCTCCTTTTTCTCCAAACGTATGTGCAGCTGCCCACACGTAGCTCAGGCCTCTCCTTGCGCTGCCCGTACGCACCCTTGGCACCATGGTCGCTCCTCTTCCCCTCGCTCTGCGCAGCTGCTGGTCCCCTCTCTTCTTAACCTTGTGCATCACAGCTCCTGTTTCCTCTCATTCATGCCATGTGGTAATGGCTTTTCTATTGTTACATTTATTTACCTTCTGTCTGTCATGGTTACTGTTCATGGTCTTCACTGTGTTCGCTAAGCATCACTTAAGATTATTTTAAAACATTTATTATGCACCTTCAGTTAACATTGATGTTGCATGTGTAAGCTAGACAGAAACTCCTATTCAAAGCGTTTTTATCTTATGTTCCTTGTATATGCTTTAGACACTGTCTCTGGTCTCACCATCAGTTGGCATCTTCAACTTGCATCACTCTTTCCTTGTCCTGGACCCCACTGCTGGCCTTTCTCAATCTGCTAGATAGTCTGCTGTGTTATCATGCACGATCTCACTTGATGTTTCTTGATGCGCCTTAACAATCTTCCTTATTGTTTCTTTCTTCCAGCCAGTATTCCTCTCCCCTGGAATTAGATATAAATTATTTTAATCTATTTTATTTTATCCAGAGTCCCCAAAAGACATTTTGCTCTTTATTCCTCCTAGAACCTCTACATTCTGGTGGCTGATTCTGCTATTGGAATGGCCTCCCTCACAGCCTCAAGGTCTATTCTGATGTAGTTATTGTAATTTTTGAGACTAATAACTATGATTTCAGGTGTATGTCATTAGGGCAGTGTCTATGAGGAGAGAGGAAGCTGTCTTCAGTACATTAGGGTCCTGATGTGGTTATAAGATGATAGTTGGTGGATTCTGAGTTTGTCTTATCTCTTTCCTCCTTAAGCATCTGAAGTTGAAGTACCGTGGAGCATCATCACTATCATCATGCATACAACACAGCAAAAACTGCTACCCAAGGTTCAGTTTAATGGGCCTAAATATTTAGTCTTTAGTTCCTGAAAAGCAATTTTAGTGTTATTTATTATAGGGATATGAAATTTTGTTTTTGTTTCAATTGATGATGTTCAGAGCTGACATGCAACTTTGTGTTAGTATGTTCCACAATCCTTTTTTCCAGGGCTGAATCTGCAGCTTGCACAATAAGTTTAATGAAACATAATGTAGTTAATTTTAATTGGCAGGCATTCTGCTAGTTCTTATTTCTACCCAGGGTTTACAAGATACTAAAAAGTCTTTATGGAGAACTTGAATCACTTGTAATAAGCGAGCAGGGAGCAAGTTGGTGGAAAATGCAAGACAAATGAGAGGATGTTGTTAGATATAAGTACAGGTTAATCATTCATGATATCACTGCAGCCAAAACTTGAAGCTTAAACTACGTTAGATGCCTTATATGCATAAAAGAATACACCTGTGATTATGGTAATAGAGTAAAAAATGTTGAAGTTAAGTTCAACTCTGTGGCTTAGTGATCCAAATCAAATAGAAATTGGTGAGCATTGGAAGAAACATTATTGGTTTACAGGTTCTTTCATGTTGTATGTTTTGTTTCTACTGCTTGCTTCTCCAGCGCTGACCTGTACCAGATGCTTCAAACAAGATACTGAAGTAGGGTTCTTGCTTGCACTGACTCACTAGAGAGCTGCAGTGGTTTAAGTTACCATCTGAGAAAGGTCCTGCAACTGGGTCAAGAGATGGAAACATGTGCAAGTGTTAGCTGTTCTGTTTCTTACCTTGGATGTCTTAACATAAAGCTACCTTTTACCGTAATGCATTTCAATTTAACATAATTGCAGATGTGCTGTTTCCATATTTCTTCAGGTTTCCTACTTTTTTTTAAAGCTATATTTCAATGCAGCAGGCTGCTTTTTTTTATAGGTCACTGTTATTTTAATTGGAATGTCTTTAACTAGAATGCTATTTTTTTTTTTTTGTAGTTTTGGTGATATGGTTTTATTCCTTATGGTCAGATGCTTCTCTTGACATTTTACCATAAAAGGGACAGAAATTGTGTGACAATAATCTTTGCATCCATGCTTTTGGATTGTTTCATAATCTCTCATTTATCAAAGCTTGCTTTTTTTTTTTTATCATGTTTTGTCATACTTTTATATTCTTCTTGGTGTTCATCACTGCTTTATAGTGTGTCCTGATAACCCCTTATTCCTTTGTGTATTTCTGGGAAAGGAAGAGAGAAGTAGGATGTAACTTCTGCGTCCAAGACACAGATGCACAACCATGTTTGTTAACTGCAGTATGCAAGGTTGCCAGTTTTTTCTAAACATATCACCTTTTATTTTGGAAAATATAGGGAATGGCTCCAACCCTTCCTTAAGCTGTTAAAGTAGCTTAGGTTTTGATGAGAGAACTCTGGTACTAGCTTCTAGTTGAACCTCATGTGCAATGTCAGAAGCTGATGCTGACCTCAGCTGACAAGGTGTGGAAGGCATTGTGGGAGGTCCTGCAGCTCTCTTGCATGCTTTGATGGAGCCCCCGGCTGCTGGATTTTCCCCTAGAATTGGAGAAAGGTGATGATTTTCTATGCAAGTGTATACTCTCAGTCACTGGACTGAGAGTTTTGCTTTTTGTCCTTTGGAGGGCCTTGTGGAAGCCTCACGGTATTGTTAAGTAACTGCCATCCTGCGTTGGCAGAGTAGGAGGTTTAAAGCTGCTGTAGTGTTTTCCAGGATTGGTGACTGAGATGGAGAAAATGATTTTTGTTGTGAATGTGAAATGTCAGAGGAAGAGTAAGATTGTGACTGCCTTGGCTCTTAGAGTAATTGTCCTTAGGGCTTGACTTTGAGGTAAAGTTGGCTCAGAAACCTGCAAGTGTTATGGCCAAGTACCTAGACTGAGAACTCTCTGGTTATTATGCAAGGGCACAATCGGATTTGTTAATCCGTCAGATCCCATGGTAACGTAGGCTAATAGGAAGTGTTGCATTGTTACTTTTGTACTGTTACTATTCTGAGCAATTTGGGAATTGGACTACCTACTCGTATTTTTGGCTGCTCCTAAATTGTTGAAGTGATTAACTTAAATGGCTTGTTTAAAATATTATTGTTCTAAGAAGTTTGACTTAGTAAGATGGGGAAATAACCTTTTGCTTGAGAAAAGACTATGCTTTCATGCTCGCCAAATGGTTACCGATGTTCTGTCCAAATGAAGAAAATAGAATCATAAACTCTTGACAGATCAAATATAACAATCACTTCAGTATAGCCAGTTTCAAACTGACAAAAGGATCAGGATCAAGTAGTATTCATCTTAAAACTCAGATTAAATAGCTTAATTAAGAGGCTGTGCAGACTCAGTAATAAAACTACCTTGTTACCTGAAAATGAGAGCATGGCAAATGTGATGTCAACTTTTTGGAAAGATTCCAGGAAGATCTGGGGAACTATAAGCTTGTATGGCTGACGTATGAACTGATCAAGTTAATTATGTTGTGTGTTACATCTTTTACTAGCTGATACCTGCTTAGCAAATATGATATGCTCTGGATGAATCAACTTGGCATCTGTAGAACCTGTGGAACTCCTTGCCAAAATATGTTCTTCACTGTAACAACATATATGGTGTCAAGGGAACTATCTGCTGCTCTACTATTTTTGGCTTGCAGTAAGGAAGGCACAACAGGCCTCTAAATGTCTTTTGAAACTTTATGTAAGATAGTTCTAGAATGCAAGATCAATAGATCAATAAATTTTGAGGGAAAAATTGTTTGCTTGTGTTATCAACACTCTGCAGTGCGCTGAGTAAACAAAGATGTGTTAAAATGCACAAGCTTTGTTGCTAATGCTGGCCATCACAGAATCACTGAGGTTGGAAGGGACCTCTGGAGATCATCCAGTCCAACCCCCCTGCTCAGCAGGGTCACCTAGAGCACATTGCACAGGATTGCATCCAGGCGGCTTTTGAATATCTCCAGAGAAGGAGACTCCACCACCTCTCTGGGCAACCTGTTCCAGTGCTCTGTCACCCTCACAGTGAAAAAGTTTTTCCTCATGTTCAGATGGAAGTGTCTGTGTTTCAGTTTGTGCCCATTTCCTCGCGTCCTGTCACTCGGCACCACTGAAAAGAGTCTGGTCCCATCCTCTCGACACCCTCCCTTCACATACTTGTACACATTGATAAGATCCCCTCTCAGCCTTCTCTTCTCCAGGCTAAACAGGCCCAGCTCTCTCAGCCTTTCCTCATAAGAGAGATGCTCCAGTCCCCTAATCATCTTTGTGGCCCTTCGCTGGACTTGCTCCAGTAGTGCCACATCCCTCTTGTACTGGGGAGCCCAGAACTGGACGCAGTACTCCAGATGGGGCCTCACCAGGGCTGAGTAGAGGGGGAGAATCACCTCCCTCGACCTGCTGGCAACACTCTTCCTGATGCACCCCAGGATACCATTGGCCTTCTTGGCCACAAGGGCACATTGCTGCCTCATGCTTAACTTGGTGTCCACCAGCACTCCCAGGTCCTTCTCCGCAGAGCTGCTTTCCAGCAGGTCAACCCCCAACCTGTACTGGTGGCTGGGGTTATTCCTCCCCAGGTGCAGGACCCTGCACTTGCCTTTGTTGAACTTCATGAGGTTCCTCTCCGCCCACCTCTCCAGCCTGTCCAGCTCTCTCTGAATGGCAGCACAGCCCCCTGGTGTATCGGCCACTCCTCCCAGTTTTGTATCGTCAGCAAACTTGCTGAGGGTGCACTCTGTCCCTTCATCCAGGTCATTGATGAAGAAGTTGAACAAGACTGGACCCAGTACTGACCCCTGGGGGACACCGCTAGCTACAGGCCTCCAACTAGACTCTGTGCCACTGATCACAACTCTCTGAGCTCTGCCATTAGAGCAGTATGTTATATATCAGTTAGGACCAAGGAATTTCTGAATGATCTTTTTTGATTCCTGCTGATAATTGGATGAGGAAACAGGTCTGTATTGAAAATTCTGCTAAGTCTATGCAGTGCATGAAAGCAAAAGTTTTGCTGCACAGTTTTTGAAACTTTGAAAGATACTACAAGCACCCTTTGAGGCAGTAGAAGAGTCCCTGGGACCTCAAATTCCTGAGGGAATATTAACACTTGGATGGGGCTTGCTAGCCAACATTGTGACTAGATATATAACTTTCTGAACATGTTGAGGGAGACGTTTTCTTCAGGATCAAGTTATACCTTCCTTGTGACATACCAGATTTATTTTAAACCAGGCTCAAATGTACTCATGTGTTTTTACTTCTCATTAAGAATTGAAAACGATCTTTCATAAGATGTCAGTGGCACTCATTAAATGTCTGGAAGCTCAAACAACTAAACTGCAACAATGACTTTTTACTGAAGACAAAGCGAAGTACCTTCTTTATATGGGTTTCTCTTGGAGAAATGACTTACATACTTGTGTGATGCTCTTGTGGCCGTATAATCTGCTGTGCTGTATTCTTTCAGAAATAGGAGTTGCGTTAAAAACCTGTGTTTTAAAAGAAGTTTTTCCTCAGATTTCTAGAGACCAACTTCTGTATATCGGTCAAGGTAACAATTTGCACTTAGCCCCTTTGGATTAATATATCCAGTTCCAGGATTGTCAGAATATTTCATCCATGTCATTGCTAGACAATGGCTTTGCTAAATAATGTTGTAATGTGACAAAGTCACAACCGTGCATTCAGAATCTGATTTTTAGTCCTACAGCCTGTGAGATGCTAGTATGTTAGCAACTTCAAGAAAGTTCAAGATGTGAAAACTAAGGAGCCTGATTTCTTTGGTTATGAGAAGCTGCAACCCCTCTAGTTGAGTTGGAGGTTTTGGGCTAATAAGCACCTGAAACAGAGAAGCCATGTCTTCATTAGCAAGTAATACAGACTGACAGGGGTGCATCTCTAGAATGCAACACCTGATGCTGAGGAATTGATGCCCATACCGTATGCATTGCAGGGAATTTTTTTATGTTGGACTAATTCCAGTGTGGTTCCATGGCCCCTTTGTGTTGAAGTGCACTAGCTGTGTTCTTAGAATACATTTTACAGTTTATTTCCATCCAAAATGAATCCAGTTCATCCACTCGAGGACCACTTTATGATGTGCAGTCAGTAGGAACAATAAGGAGGTTTGTTTTACATGTGCATTCCTGAACTGCGCTAAAAAACTGAGGTAGATGCACCTATAAGACTATGGCTTATGGTAAATGGCTTATGCTGAATTTTACCTCTTGACGTTACCCTATGAGGACCTTATCAGAGATGAGCCCTGCAGCAAAGTGCGTGGCTGTTTCACTGTTACCAGACATTACGGGAGATTTAAGAAAATCCTCTATAATAAGTTCTTGAATAGTCTGTTTTATGCAAGTGTGGTGACTGATTTCTCACTGAGCTGCAGTAGTCCCATCACTGCAGTTCTACAGTTGTGGATTCATAGGTTATGAAAATAGAAGCTCTTGAACATAAATTTGGTAATCTGTGTTTCAGAAAGAATGGCTATTCCTGAAGCCATCAAAATGTTACGTAATCTGGCGCTGCAATACTTCTGCTTTTGACTGGATCACTGTCCAGAAAAGAAATCCAGAAAAAGGAGAATATTCTTGCTATAGAGCTTTTGGAGTCTTTGAGTACACTGAGTGGTCCCCTCAAGTGGGAAGAGGCAAGTGAAGGTGAGCCTTACCTATTCAAGGAATCCTCTTCAGGAAAAACAGCCTACCTATACCCAAATAGGTCGTCTGTCTCCCCTGGCAGACAAGACACACATAAGCACAATGAGGGAGGGAAATAAGGAGGGATAGCCAAGAAATTCAGTGGGCTAAAATGGGCAGCGGTCTCTTTTTGTTCTAGGTGTCAAGCTGGATCACGCTCCAAAGACTCAGTTTGCTCTTTTGACACTTAAGGCTGTTCCTTCCCTGTTGCTTTTTAAGGGTAACATGTGGGTGCAGTGTTACTAAAACTATGGAGTATGCATCATCTGCAAATGTTTTGAGAAAATGTGGGTTGATGATACTGGCTCAGTCTTCCAAGCTTTGGAAATATTTGGTCTTATAGCGAGATAGAGCTTCACACTTAAGCAATCATAGTATCATTTTTTCAGATGACTGTGTCAAAACTATATGCTTCAGATTGTTTTTTTTACTTTGTTTTGTAAGATGATTTTATCTTTGCGTGACGAATAGGTTATCCACTGTGACCTTTGAAGGTCTTGTGCTACGAAGTGACCTGGAGCCACGTAAAGCTCAATGTCTCAAAAACACTTACCTTTGAGGAATCAAAGTTATTGGACCAGCAATGAAATATGATATCTAATGGTATAAATTCTTGATTTAGATTCCTCTTTCAATACTGTCTTCTACTTCTTGTTCAAAATACATATTAAGCAGGCCTAGTAGTTTTGGAAGGCATCAGAGTTTAATGCACCATTACTCACAGCATCACAGAGTTCTCTATCTGAAAAATGAAATATGTTTCAGCAACTTCCTTGCTCAAAACTGTCAAAATAATTATCTTCTGTAACACACAACTAGGTTATAATAATAGCAGACTGTATTTGGACAGTGAGGGATCTTAGGAAATGCACAGCTTTAGGAGATTGCTTTGAATGATGGATGAGGGGAGGGGTTCTTCAAAATCTGTTTTTTGACTTGAAGAATTGGCTCCTGTTAAAGCAATTACAGCCAAAAAAATCAATATACTCTCAACTTCTAGGCAATAATAGACACTATTGCAGTAGTCCAAACAAAAATAGAATTAAAAATCCAAACAAAGTTACATTACTAGTGTCTTTGGCTGTAATGTGTTCTACAATTTTATCAGTTTATTCCATAAAAGTAATCGCATGTTTTTTGCAGTAAGTAATTGAAACATAATGCAGCCTCCCTTCATGCTTCTAAGCTTCATATTTGAGTCTGTTACTTATAAACAGAAAAATTGTACGTAGAAGTGAGATTTTCAGCAGTTCTAGAAAATCTGCTGTTTATCAAAACCTAAATTATTCCAATTGTGTGAAGTCATTGCTGAGAGAATTCACTTGAAATGTGTAGAACAAAGTTGTTCTGAACTGCAGACTCTAGTTTAATTGCTCAGAAGAGTGGCCATAGAGAACCAGTTATGATAACTCTGAGTAGATTTGTGACTGAGGACGGTGCAAAATATGGGTTTTCTTGTGTTTTTTTAACAATGCTTAACTCTCAGATAATCTGCTGATATTATATGTATTGTATTATATAAGTGCCAGGTATGCATAATGTTTCCTTATGCATTTGTTCATAATTGACTATCTTTAAAAATGCTTGAGACATCTAGATTTATAAAATTTGTATTTTCCATTAAATTAGATTTTTTTGGGGAGGGGGGGTATGGTTTTGTACGAACTTTCTGCTTGGAAGTTGTCCAAGGAAGAAATCTGTTTCTTTTTGTTTTGACTGTTGTTGCCTCCTTTCTTAAAAATACAAAAGTGTTTCAGAATCTATCCATTAGGAGTAGTTTTAGAGACACTTACCTTTGATGTTCCCTGGCAATTCATTTGTAATACTTTTCTGCTTTTTTTTTTTCAGATTATGTTTTTCTCCTTTCTTGCTCTGTAGAAGGACATATACCAACAGGAAACTGCTATGGTTGGGAACCCAAGGGAACTAACAATATGCAGTGTGCTCTTAAAGGGATAAGAATTACTGTGTGGGTTTTTTTGTTGTTGTTGGTTTTTTTCTTTCTTCAGCAGCAGTAATGCTTCAGCTGTTCTCCTTCTTTTCGTATACTTTCCACTTCCCTAATTCTTTAAGGATGCATCCATAGTAACTTGATCTTCAAATTGCAGAAATACAAAATGGGCTATTCTTTTCTTCCTAGAGGTTTGACTTGTAATTCTCTGGAGGGAGTGACCAGCCTCTTGGTGAGGAACGATAACATATGTTGATGGCCTCTGCTGCTCTTTGCTTCTTAAAAACAGCTCTCTGTCTTGTTGCTTGTGCTTGTTTTGGATTAATTTCCTTTGCTGAACTTTTCATATATGTGCCTACATTAGGAATCTAAAACAGCCCTAATTAATAATTCGGGCTGAGTTACAGTTTTGGAAATGACTTCCCAAAGGGCTTTCTGCTACTTGACTACTGCGGATGATAGTAATCATGCTTATGTGTCTAAAATTGTGTGATGAAAAATCTTAAAGCCAGCTTTTATTTCAATCTGTTGAACAAAGAACTTTTTATACTCTGTATAGACACACTCTAGAATGAAGATTAACACAGTTTTCTCATGAAATCTAGAAAGAAGTACAGCTTTAAGAGAAGTATTTGGAGGTATTTGTGATGCTGTTTTAACTTTAAGGTGAAGTATTTCTTGGCAGAGGGTTTTTGTTTGTTTGTTGTTTTTAAGCATTTATTCCTTAGAAGAAATGGTCCTTACTCCTTACTGGCTCTGCTGCAAAGAGCCTGTGGTGGTGTTGCACCACTGAACCAGTAAGGAACAAGAGTATAAGCAACCACTACATAACAAAGACTTTTCTTCTATGAGAATAGTTCTGAAATTAAAGTGAATAAAAGGAGGAAAATCATATATATCTGAAATCATGTTTTTAGTGTTCCACAACATCTCA
The DNA here is from genome assembly GCF_036417845.1 of Apteryx mantelli. Taxonomy (NCBI): domain Eukaryota; kingdom Metazoa; phylum Chordata; class Aves; order Apterygiformes; family Apterygidae; genus Apteryx; species Apteryx mantelli. The sequence continues at coordinate 149,420,905 of NC_089979.1, read as the reverse complement.
GTGGGCTTTCTAAGAAATTAATGTCATTTGAAAAAATTGCAGTTTTTCCTTAGATTTGCTTGTTGCACTCTTCTCCCTTTTGCATAGCAGTATGCCCTGTCCTTTAAAAGTTTGCTTCTCTCAATTTTGGGTTGCTAAACAGTACTATTTTTTTTTTTTTGAAGCTTCAAATTTTGTTTTGTTTTGTTTTTTCCTAAATCAAATTGTAGGGTTTTCTGTTTTTTGTTTATCAACAGTGTTTGGATGTTGCTAGCTACCTGTAAAGAGTGGTATGTAAACAAGGTTATGTCTGCAGTGTATGTTGTACATACAGTATATGTTAGTTATGTAAACAATAATTCAGTTTAAATATAGCACTTTAAAGCAGGATTATAACCCTACTAACAGAGCTTGTAACAGGCTGTTATATCATCGGGCTCTGATCTGACAAACTGCTTAAGTACAAATTTCTTTAATGACTTGGATCAGACCTTATGTCCTGTACTTCTTGATGTCCAGCAAATGAACAGTGGAATGAAAACAGTAGAAAATTCAGAGTCACTCCATCTTCTCTGCTAGATCCAAAGTTTCTCCTTTTCGTGTTGATCTAGAAAACTTCTGGAGAAAACCAGAAGATGCAAAGGAGCTTTCGAAACAAAGTTGCTCTCCAATCTTACTCTGAATAAAGAGAGAAGGAAGAAATATAATCTTGTTTTTATATATAGGCTGTTATTCTGAAATAGTGCTTTCCCAACTAACAAAGTGCTTTTGCTTGTTGAAGGAAACAAATGACCAAAAAAAGCAAATGAGAAAGTTGTGAAGTGGACTTACTGCACTGATCTGGGATGAATAGGTTCTCATTTAAGGGGCAATAGTTGTTGTTACCTGCTGCTGACATACACTGTGAATGATTCTGAAGCCTGATTGATCGATGTTTTATTGAATTTCCAACTGATTTAGAGCAGCTTTTATAGTTAATAATCACCATTTCATAGTGAGCAATGCCAGAATCAGCAGTACCTTTTTGGTACTACAAGATAACACAACAACATTCAAACAAAACTCTGAATTCACTGGTTGGGCTGTACCTACTGAGAACAGCATTTTAACAGCTGAACTACAGGTTGAAGATGTCAGCCAGTCAGTTGTCAGTTTTCTTTAGCAAATGATAATGGCAAAAGAACAACAACCTTCTTTTTTATGAAGTTATGTGCTGTATTTAAAAATAAAGTACAACTGACTTGCATTCCTGTTCAGTTACATAATACAGAGTATCCATGCTGGAGCACACCAGTAGTCCATTTAGTGAATAACTCTGTCTGGTCTTTGTGTTATCTGCTTGAGCAATAGCGGATGCTTAAACAGAAGGCTGTGTTAATTTTGCAAACAAAATACACTCCTCTAATGGACAGATAGAGACTAACCTATCAATGAGTTACTGATTTGCTACTTTCCTGAATCACGATTTTATGCCTTTTACACAGTTGCATTTAAATCATGCACACTTGCACATTAGTGAGGTGTAGACACCTTAATGGTGTCTTCTGGTGAAGGTGCAGGTTCTGGTTAGTGAACTTAGATATACTGACGATTGGCTTTGTGGTTCTGAAGGATGAAGTAGTTAGCTCACAGATTTCCAGGGGCCTCTGATTCGTCAGTTGAAAATCACTATCTCCATGTAATCAGATATTCTTTTGATCACTGGAGATACCTTTTTCCTTTTTAAATTCTGTAATCTTTTCCTCAGTGGTGTCATGCAGTGTGACTTCCAAAGAGGATTTATTTCTTGGAGAAACATGTGTTTATTAATAAATAGTATTTTTTTTTCTTATCCTATTTGTAATCCAGAACAGTAACTGATTTTTTTAAAACACATCTTTATCTTATCTTGGTTTATTTCACAAGTTTAATAATAGTCTAGTATTTCATCTCCAGCAGTGGATCCTCGTGATTGTGGGGGCCTGTTTTCTCAGTCTCCAGGTAGGGCACCCCTGGGTGCCATCCACAAGCCTCTTGGATGCCTTCAAGGTGCGCTGGATGCTATCAGTGTACGCTGCTCTAGGTTCCCCTCTTGGCTTCCTATTTATACATCTGACTCTCACACTCCTTTCTTAAATAAAAATAATAAATGCAGGGGCAATAGAAGGTGCTAGATGGGGAGAGCATGTGAACCCCAGTGTGTTTTGTGGTTCACTCCCCCCTGTACTCCCTCATCTGCCGCAGTTGTTTGATCAGCGATGTTAGCAGGTGCAATCCTCATGGTGCCTTTTGATCGGCTGCCGCTCCACAGTGGCTTCAGAGAGCTGCCAGCAGTAAGTCCAAGATCCCGTCATGGTTTATAACTGCCAATTCCAAGTTCAGCATTGCGTAGGCATGGCTTAGTTTATTTTTCCCTAAGTCTGTCACCTTACATCTACCTCCATTAAAGGTCATTTGTCATAGTTCTGCCAGATCACTCAGTCTGGGAGTTTCTTCTGGCATTCCCGTACCAGCGCCTGATATCTGAGTACCAAAAAAGTGGCATCACTTGCACACTTGGAGCTTGCACTGTATGGTCCCCTTTTTGGTTGCCACTGAAAGCACTGAATAAGCCAGTCCCAGCACCAATCCCCCCATCAGGGAACCTTTCTGCTGCCCTTTCTCTGTCCTGAAAAGAGACCATTAAACCTTGCTTAGTTTCTTTAATAACCTTTGCTGTGGAACCTTGTCAGAAGCTTTTTCAAAATTGGAATATACTGTGCCTACTGGACCCCCTTTCTGCATATCCTTACAGCTGCACTTGCAGGACCCCAGTGGGTTAGTGCAGCAGGGCTTCTCTTTGCAGAAGCTGTGCTGCCTCTTTCGCAACAGACCATGTTTATCTCTGTCCTTAGTGACTTTATTTAATAGACTCTACTGCCTTTACCAAGGATGGGTGTTAGACTTGCTCATCTGTAATTCTCAGAATACCTTCTAAAGCCTTTTTTTGTGGTTGGAGTTGCACTGGCAGCTTGCTGGCTCTTTGGCAGCATGGCAGTTTGCAAGTCTGGGTCACCTCCCTTGGCCCCCAGTTCTGCAACTTTGCATGTAAATTCCTTCAGAAGGCTCTGGTGAAAGCCATCTGGTCCTGGAGATGTCTAAACATCCATCTTACCTGTTTGGTGTAATACCTCTGTATATTTATTTTGGGCTGAGTTAGCTCCTCTGGCCTGTCAGCTGCAAAGAATGCATTGGTGTGGGAATCTCTACAATGTATCCAACAGGAAAGACTCATACAATTTAGCTGTAGCCTATTCCTGAATGAAACTTTTACACTTTTGTCATCAAGCAATCTCTAGCTAGCATCCTGCTTTTGATTATATTTACAAAATAAAGTAGTTTTGAAAAGGCAAATAAATTGCCATTTTAGTTTGCTCTGACAAGTAAAGAAGTCTGTATTTAAAAAATAAGAAAGAAATAGTCTACAATTTTTTTTTTTTTTTAGCTACATGTTCCACAAATTCTACTGGAACTGGTGCATAATCCACCAAATTGTCATTATAGTCATTGATCATTTGAAGAAAGAATAGCTGCTGTTATGCAATTTTCCTGTTATACCGATATTCACATATGATTAAACACATTTTCTTAAGAGCTCAGGCCTTAAACTGAGATATTCTGAAGGAATTTAAGACCAAGCTGTCCACTTCTCGTAACTTTGTTTCATTTAGTAACTAGCATTAACTCTGTAACACCTTACTCTGACAATAGTTCTCTTTTCAGAAGGTAAAATGGAGGCTTAGGTCTGTATTATTACTTGAGTTAAGATTTATGCAAAAGTCAAACTTTTTCCTTTTGATTAATCCTTTGATCAATATCTTTATACCCTAATAATTCTGTAGATTTATTAATTCCACAGAAAGCTTCTTGTTGTGATGTACATAAGTTATTTTGGAATTAGTGAAATTACTTATTTTGGTATAGTTCTTACTTTTGATGTTGCCACTTACTAGCTATTAGTTTGCTCATTCCTACCAGATTAAGTAAGATTTTTTTTTCCAGTTGTATAAATCATTGCAAAAACTTCACTTTTTACATTTTTGGCTAAGCTTTTTATTTTGATACTAGCATTGAACTGTTGAGAAAGATGTGCCAGAATTTTATGATGATATGCCATCACTTCTAGAAGTTTTAAAAATAGAAACTTGCAAAATAAACCTTACAGTAGATAATTTGTGTGAACTGCAGGAACTTTAAGTGACCATATTTAAGCTGAGAGTTCTACAGAATCAAATATATTTCAATGTTTTAGCACAGTTCTACTACCCGAAGAAATGAAACCCTGCAGCTAATCCTGCCCTTTGCTTCCATGCTGTGCACCTTAGCTAATGACAAGAGATGTGACTGGAGTAGATCTGGCTCTTTGCTAACATCTGCATTGCTGAAATGATGCACTGAGAGACCAAGTTTGAGAACCTAAACAAGTAGAAACTACCAAAAAGTATGTTGTGATGAAAGACTAAATCAGACTGCATTTTCCTGGAAGTCTACATTTGCAGATACTAGGTGCGGGGAGCAGAGGATTTTCCTGTGTAGGCTCCAATTTGTCATTGTAGCGTAAAAGTAAATTGCAATATATAGATGTAATTAAACATTATTAGTGTTGCAGCTGTTTTTTATCACACTTGTCTTAGCTTTATCTTGATTTTGGGGTAAAAACACAGTGTTTAGTTTTGTCAATATCTTGTGAATCTGAGGATACTGTGTTTAAATTCAGAGTGTTTAGACAGTGTTACAATCTCCTTCTAAAGAAGGAGCAGAGTTAGAGAGAAATGCACTTGAAGTAAAAATCTTACCTTAGTAACAGAGAACTTTAATCCTGATATTGCGTGGGCTGTTTTAAACCGTGATTTTATAAAGATTTCAGCCCAAGAACATCTGTTTGTATTCACTTCAGTAGTATTTGAAGTCTAGAAAATAAGCTGGGGCATTATTTGTTTTGAAAAATGCCTTTGCACAGATTGCCATTTTGCATTACAGAATGTCGACTTCTCTTGCAAATGTATTTGTAAACGTAAGCACTGTTTAACATTGAACACTGATGTCCTTGTTTTCTGTCTAGAAATTAATTTCATCTGTCTTCTGTGTGTTTGCTTTCCTCAAGGTTCAGGTTTTTAGCAAAAAAGGTGGTTCTTTTTTCTTAAAGAAAACTTGACTACTATTCTAAAAACTGTTTACAGGATCAAGGTGTCTTCTTGATTTCTGGTGCAAAGAAAGCAGAAGGCTGTAAAACTTCAGTGTCTTCACTTCTGGAATATGTAGAATGCATTCCTGTAGCTTCTGTACTTTTTTCTAGCAGATTAACTCCAAGACACTGTCACTAAGTTAACAGTATCCCATCATTATCAGGGTATTGGTTGTCCTGTCTGCTGTCATGATGTATAAGGGTCTCACATGACAGTTGCTTAGACATGATCAGATTGATACTATGGCTGGAAAGACAGTACTGTGCTAGGTTGGCTTCTGAAATTGATTTCTCAGTTAAGACAGAATTGTATCTTGATCAGATATTCAATATTTTGTAGTCCAGTTAGGAAAAATACACTGAGTATTTCCAATTCCAGCTCCAAGAGCAGAACTTGCTATTAACGTTGAAAAAAAACCCAAAAAAACCCACCTCACCTTGTACAAGGATTGCTTGTAGAGTCCCAGGCTGTTTGGCTGCAAGCCTGAAAGAAATAAATATATTACAGTCCTTTCTGCTCTTCTTCTGAGTACCAGATTCAAAGGACATTTTAATAATATAATTATTTTGGTCATTTCTGAGGGGTAGCTTGCTCAAACAGAGATGCCTTTTGGACTCTCCACTTTAAAAAAAAAAAAAAACAGCGCCTTCCCCCCAAAAAACAGCAAAAAAGAACCCACAAAAAAAATGCAACCTTCCTAGAAAAAACAAAACCAAAAAAAAATCCATTAATGGATTTAGGCATGAAGATTGGAGTATATAAGGAGATGGAATCTGGCATAAGTTGACAGAGCTGGAAAATAATAATGATTAAACTCTCATGGCAAAAGCTTGGCCTTTTGTCCACCTACATTATGAAACCAGTGTCCCATATAAAGATGAGATGGTGTGAGTCCTGAAGTGGTGGTCATAAGAAGGCAGAGTCCTTGAAGGACGTTGCTAACAGTGAAACACAGAATGTTGTGAAATGTGGGAATTCAGCTGATTTTTTTTTTTTAATTTTTTGCCTGTGTCTTTGCATGACTAAATTAATATACAAGTTGTTAATTTGTGTGCAGAAAAATGCGAGGCTGGGATAAAAGTGTTTGAGATAATTATTCAGTCTTAGGTGCTATTCTGCCTCCTAGTCAAATAACTGCTTGTGCTCTGGGGCCCATTGAATGTCAGTAATAACATAGATTCATCTATTGGCAGCAGGTGCCATGAAAGTAGGCCTTCTACTTCAGAGATGTTTTGTCTTTATAGTGACTCGATTAAGGACACATATCATTACGAGAAGTGAAAAAATACTCTAGATGAGTTACTAGTGTAAAATTTATCACTTAGTGAGGTGTGATACAGTGGGGGATAGCACTTTGCTCAGTCTTAACGCTGGCGAGCGGAAAGCAGGGGAGCCCAGCAGAGCAGTGTGCCCGGCAAGCGTGTGTTGCTTCGGGGCTGTCCTTCACGGCCACCTTTGCTGATTGCCTAACAAACTCGAGCTCTTCTGAGCTACAGTTTGAAGGTAAGTATTGAGTAAGTGATCTTTGTAAGAATCAGTGCATGTGCTCTGGTATAAGTGCTCAAAAACTTGTGTTTGATTTTAAGCATACGTAATTTAGAAAACATACTGGAGTTGCTAATATAGACCAAGGAAAAAAGTTGATCTTTGAAAGAATCATTGCTGATCTTTTGATGGCACTTTGCATTACGTCTTGCTTACCAGGCTTTTTACCTTTGATTCCTCTGTAAGTTGGATTTTGGTGGTTTTGTTTTGGAAAACTACGGAAGCTTTCCCCCTTTTCTGGCAACCCAGTCCAGAGAGTGTTTCAGATGAGCTGATCTTTAATTTTGAAGCCAGAGCTCTCCCTCTAGAGTCTGAGGGATCGTCCCTTCGTGATACAGGATGGCAAAGCAGTGTTTCCTTCCAGCTACTATTAGAAAAAACACAGGCGGCCCCAAAAGGAAGCAGATGCTTGCCCTAGGCTTCCAGAAGGTTCTGTTTCTCTTGCTCTTGGTTACTTCCTTCACCCAGAAGAGATCCAAAACAAATCCTCAAAATGAGCAACCTGTTCTTTTTTTTTTTTTCCCTCCCTCTCTTCAGTCACTTGATTCTTCTCTAGACATCTATAGCAGATCCATTTAGACCTGCCCACCAGGGCTTCATTTTCTAGATCAGTCTAATACTTGGCAACAGATTTATGGTCCTCACTAGCCATTACCTAACTGGGCATCATGGATTTTTTTTTTTTTGCCTTTTTCCCCAAACTAAATCTCTCTGTCTTCACACTGTCAGTCCCAGAATACTGATGCAGGTTGAGACGGTTACCTAAATAGCTTCTTGTTCTTTGCTGTGCCTCACGCTTTATTTTTCATCAAGACGGCATGGTTGGTGGGAGTCAACTGGGCATTTTTCTTTAACAATGGCAGCAGATGAAGTCCCTGGTGGCCGCAGCTGAGAGCTGCTGAGCCAGCTGCGGCACTCAAGTGTTGTCAAGGCTTTGTAACTACATCTTCAGGACCTTCTGCATCGCCGTTTGCCGGAATTGTCCATGCGGCCGCTGGAGCTAATAATTATTCTCTCTTCTTCAATGACATTTTCCATGGCTTATGTACCATTTTTTTTTCTTATTCTAACTTTGAGGCTGAAAAAGTGAATGGTCTGGCAGTTCTGTGTCCTGCTTGAGTGTATTCTGTACTTTGCCTTCTCGTTCCCCTTTTTCTTTCTTTCGTGCTTTCATTAAGAACTATACTTTCCAGTCAGAGATATCTGTAATTTGCAAAGCATCCTTTCTCTGATAACTTTTTCATATCAGTGTATTGGATGCCTCCCTTAAAGTGCTATAGTCAGCTTGAACTACATAAAGTTATGTTCAGGAAGAAAAACTATGGATTTTTTTTTTTTTTAATTTCCAATGTATTCTACTTCTGTTTGTCACTTTTAATCTGGGAGGTCATCTTTTCTCTTTATTGTGCGGTTTGTTTGTTTGTTTTTAAAAGTATTCCTACTGCCATCAAATTTTACTGTGGTTTTCACTGCTTGTCATAAATTCAGCTATTTCTTTCAGCTCAGTAGCTAAAGCGGCTCCTGGTTAACTTACATCTTAATTACTTTAGGAACAGGCTCTTTGTCTAATCCCTATGCTTTCTGTAACTAAAATGACTGTCTAAAATTGTTTTTGGCTTTTCAATTGGACCTCAAGACTGAATTGCCAAGCAGCTGGGAGTTAGTGCTTCATCCTGCTTAAAGCTGCATTCAGCTTTAGGCTGCATGTTATAGTTCATCTCTATATTCCCTTATTCTTTTATTTTCTTGCTCTTTTTTTAATCCTCATACACTTTTACATTATTTGTCTTTTCTTCTTTGCTTGTAGACAGATTTCTAGCTCTTGTCCATCAGGTTTTTGGTCTCTTCTTCCTCATGTCATTTCTGAAGAACCATTTTAAATTCTTCATGTCAGTGTCAATCCTATTCTTCCTTTCCCAATGTTGCAGAAGAATTGTCCTAGCTTTCATAGCATATACTTCTATTATCTGCGGTTTTCTCCAGTCATTCTTGAACAAATATTTGATATGGTCTCAATTGCAGCAGTCAAGTGTTATACAAATGATTATAGTTAAGTGTTATACAAATGAGTATTTTGAAGTAGTAGTAGTAATGAGTATTTTGAAGTATTTTTCTGGAGTCTCCTTCTCTGGAGATATTCAAAATGCGCCTGGATGCAATCCTGTGCAGTGTGCTCTAGGTGACCCTGCTTGAGCAGGGGGGTTGGACTAGATGATCTCCAGAGGTCCCTTCCAACCTCAGTGATTCTGTGATTCTGTGATTCTGTGAAGCAGAATTTCTTGCAACCGTGTTTGAAAATTGCTGATCTCGAATGTAAGTGTCTTTAGACATGTAGTCTGGGTTCCCAGGCCAAGCAAACACAAAAGTCAGATCTTTTAGACAGACCTTTTCCAGCTGGATGATTTGGCTTTCTGGAGGTTTGCTTTCCTAGTGGAAAAATTGTAACAGACTACTTTGCATCAGCCTCCTTTTCAGCAGAGAGAGCACTTCTCTCTGTTAATGTAGGTGAGTGGCCACCCAGGACTTGCTCCGTACAGATTTAATGTGTGGACTGGTAGGCACAGGATTTGATAGAAATAGCTATGATTTCTTCTTTCCCTACTAATGAAGTATTGATAAGGCATAGCATATCTCTGGTAGAGAGAATATTATTTCTTCTGTTCTTTTCAATCCAATAATTATTCATTTTTCCTTTCAAAAATTTCTGCAACAGAAATTGAATTCTGAAGCTCCATTGTGTATGCTAGTCACTAGGCTGTCTAACAGGACAACACCAAGGAGTCTTATACTTTATCTTTTGTCATGGACAGAATACCCAATTGCAATAACTGTTGACGAGGAAGTAGAGTGAAATAAGGTTGTGTGTATGGAATGGCAGGTACATAGCAGTTCATGTAGTTTTCACTGTATGTTTACTATAAAGTTTATTTTAGAGCTATTCTAAGCCATGGTAAAAACCTTGGGGAATTTCTGTAATTTACAGCATGGTATGTAGGAGTGATAGGGGACTGTAGGAGTAGTTATATCTAAGTCTCTCAAGTGGTTGAAACTGAAGTAAATCAAGGTCTTTCAGCCTGGCTCCATTCTACTGTTACTTCATTAGTCTTTTACCCTTCCTATTTGATCTAGACAAATCCCCCCTGGTTTTTGGCATGTTCAGTATTTGTTTCCCCACAGGCCAGTTTTGGTTGTAGTGCATTAAGGCTTCTCCTGACATAGCAAATGTCCCCAGCTGATTACAGCTGGAGAGCACAAAGGCAGAGACTGACACAGCTACATACTTGCAGCATTAGACACTGCCGAAGAGATGTGCTGCTGCTTTGCCCTTTTTTTTGAGATAATAGGCAACACTAAGTCCAAGGAGATGTTTATGGTGTTCCTTCTAATTACGTTATGGTATTTCTTCTAACTGCTGAATCCAATATTGCTCAAGTGGAAAGTATTGCATATATTATCACTTAAAAATTCTTTCTCTAGTGATGCATGTGTGTTCGAAATACAATGTTGAGGGAATATGAATGTAGATATTTATTCTGTGCAATATGAAGTAAAAATGAAACTAACAAAAAAGAGATTTTGGAAGCATTGCTGAATTTATTGTGCGAGGCTTCTGAGTGTTGTAGGGTAGGTACCAGAACTTCAGTTACAAGAACCACAAAGATTTTCAGTATTCTGCATGTATAGTTGTCTCTCTGCTATACTGATCATTTAATCTGATTATTGAGTCTTTACATTTTTAAGTTCAGTTTTGGTTTCTTACCACTTGATGGCAGTGAAGGAGCTAGTGTTGCCAGGCAAAGGTTCAGGGCAAAAACCCATTATGAATAACAAAAGAGGAGGTACAAAGGAAGCCTCTGACATTTAATATTGTTCACATTTCTAGATGATATTACATATACCACAAATGACAGTAGAGGAAGAAAAGCCTCTAGATGGAGCTTCAGTACTTCCAATGGGGAAGAGATTTTTATACTCAAGTGATTTGTTCCTATTTATAATAATTATTTCAAACAACAACTTTTCCATTTAGGAATGGAACGTTACCAGACATAATCAATAAGTGATATCAGAGCTTCTGCTGTTATAAAAATACTGTACTTATTGAAGAGCATGCAATTCTGATATTTTCTCATACCTTGTGTTCAAATTCTGCTGGCTCTCAACATTCTTAAGAATTATCAAATATTGTTAGGAATTTGCTTTATAGATTAAGTATCAACTTCATTATTAAGGTGGGCTATTTTTCCTTTTTTCTTTTTTTAAGTTAATTTGATTTTACTGCTGGACCAGAAAGAAAAACTTGAAAAATATTGTTCAAATTGTAAACTATCCTGTACTATTTACTGTTTTGTACATTCTCTTCTCGGGGAAGAAGTGTTTATTGTAACTTTAAATGTTATAATGCATGTACTTATGTTAGAGGCACTTTATTAATGAAGGATCTTTTGCACTTCCAACGCCCATGTACACCTCTTGCCAAGCTGATATGGGGAAATGAACCATATAATGGCCCTGCTATAGTAATTGGCTCCACATGGGAGGACTCTAGTGCACAGACAAAACCTTATTTGAAGTAATTGGTGCTTTGTGTAGGTACAAGGGTCTGTACATGCAGACTTATTTTGGATCCTGGGTCAAACCTTGGCATTAGTAAAGGTTTCAATTTCATGCAGCGTCTTTGACATGTAAGTGATTTTGAATGGGTATCAAAAACATCCATACAGATGGTAGCAAGCAACTTGATTGAACTTGTTCCTTAAAAATACACATAGCTAATATTTTGCAGTTATGTTTTTTAATTGAATACTAAAGAAAGAAGTTAGCTTATTAAGTTTTGTAAAAATACAGACTTGTATTAATTTTAGAAAATACTAAAGAGGTAAATTTGCATAACTATTAAATATCTTAATTATTGATGATAATTTTCTAGTTCTGTAATAGACAATATTACATAAATTCAAGTGAAAATAGACCAGAATTATCAAATATTTACTTTGGGTTTTGATTCCATTTTTATTTAAAAAATGCACTTAAGTGTGTTATTTCTAGCATTAGCTGGCATCTGTCAGCCTGACTGAAGGATCACCATTGCTGGTTTAATATAACGGCACTCCGAGCATATGTGTTTGGCAAAACTCAAGTTTGTCTTAAGATTCTGCATCAAATGCATATGAGGTCTACTGGAAAAAAGAAAAGGTTAGAAGACTGGGCTGAAGATAGTGCTGGATTCAGAGTGATAGTTTCAGCCAGTGGAGATGGGTTTGCTGGAAACCTTCTAGTGAGATTGTGGCATTCTTCATCTGTGGCATTTGTTGATCATGTTGATCTATACCATAAAATGGTATAGAAGTGAACCTCTTATCAATGCTATTTTGAGTAAGATTTCTTAGAAAAGAATAAAGTTTCATGTTATATAGGTTGGCTGCATTTATTTTGAATGTCAGTGCAATGTTTTAGCTTCTGTGGTGCGCTACAGCTTTAGAAGAACCTAGTGCAACCTCTTCAGCTGCTGCCATTTGAATTAGGGATTTTTAAATTTGAAAGGTACTAAGAAAATTATCGCAGTATTCAGAACATGAAATCAATTTGTTTTAGGAAGTTAATGTTAATCTGGCTTTGTTTGCTTGCCAGAATAAATAGCCTAATGGCCAAAAGTCAGATATGGAAAGAATATTTATGTATGCGCAAAACAAATTTTGTTCATCTAGGTGATTGTCAAGAATTTTAGCAAATCTAACTCTAGAAATAGTTTTTTGGGTTCCCCCCCCCCCCCATGAGGTAAACTTCTGTAGCTAATGTGCAGTTTATTCATTCAGGGTTTTATTTTATGTGACTGCATACAATTATTAAATCTTGTGTTCAAGAAATCTTTTTTCTTTACAAAAGAGGGAAAAAAATGGTTGTAATGCAACTCTCCCAGTTCCTGGAGGGTAATTAGTTTGTACTAAATAGTTTCTGTATTAATCAGCTCGGTAGTAGTAATTCCCCAGAAGCAATGTGTGGTTTTTTTTTTTTTTTTCCTCCTTATCTAATTAAGTGTTGCAGATAATAGTACAGGTCTCAATTTCTAAGGTTCATCTTTGTTAAAGTCAGCAAACTCATATTAATAAAAAAAGTCCTTTGGCTTTTTTCTTGTACTGTACTAACACTAACACTTGGCCATTTTTGCCCTGAAATTGTCCTTTAGTTATATTTTGATATTAACTTTGTTGTTATAACTTTGATGTCAGGACTATAGGTAATGGTGCTTTTCTTCATTCTCGACTGCTGAGCAAATCTCAAACTGTTACTTCCTGTTTTGTTTAGAGGAACAAGTGCATTCTCGGAAAAGTCATAACATTGCAAAAATTAGCAACCATGGTATATAGTACGGTTCCTGGAATTTTGTTAGATTCACTATTGAGACGTACTTTGAACAAAGACTTAATTTCCTATCTGTAGGCAGTTCTTAGCTTTGCTATTTAAAAGGAAAAATGCCGTACCAGAACTGAAGACTTTATACTATTGTGGAGTTCATTTTTACCTTAGTTTACATTTTTTTATAGTGATGAAAAATATTTACAAATAGTGAACTAATGAAAATAATCAGAAGTTCCCCTTCTGTGAAGAGAACTTCCAAACAATTTTACTATGTTAAAAAATAATGATTTAGAACTGTTTAATACTTAGTGTCTCTTGTCGTACTGTTTAGTGAGAGCAGTATAAATAAGAATGAGGAAATTAAAATTGCTCATAAAATTAACTCTTCATGTTTTTGTTTTCTTTTTCCATAAGAGAGCCCTTTAGAATTTGAATTTCATTGTGTTGTAACATGTTAATGCGGAGAGCGGCAACTTTTTTGTTTGTGTGCTTTTATTTGATGTTCACCTAAATTTCTGACATAATTAAAGATTTCTGAAAAAACATTTCCATGTTTTTTGTTTTACCCTTATTTATTTATTTATTTATTGTGTCTGGTTTTACTTGTACCTCCTATTAATACTAAAGACTGAGTAAATGTTGTGTTGCATTATTGTCTTTTAAAAATGTTATCCTTTTTAGTCTTTTGGTACAAATACTGATACTGAAATATGGAAACTATCAGTTGTAATGCATCTTGATGGACTGTATCCCTTTTGTCATTCCCTCATTTTTGAGAGTTGTTTCTCTCCCCCAATTCCCCACTTAGTGTTATCTATGATATTAGTAGAAAAGAGTAGGGTGATGGTTAAGACTTTAAAATTCCTGTTAGTTTAAAGACTTTCAGGTGAAGAATGTTATGTAAAGTATATGTGTGTGTGTTTGTGTGTGCGTGTAGATTATAATCTATCTGTGTGTGTGTGTGTGTGTGCGTAAAGCCCTTCTAAACTAAGACAATTATGGAAATTGCCTTAATTTTATTTTTTCCATAAATACTTGCTATATTAAGAATCCTTTATAAATGTGAATCTTTCATGCAATTCTAGATGAATATGAATAGAAAGGTTTCTTGAGTAAGATACAAACTGTTTAAATTTATCATATGTAAAATTTCTTGCTTGTAAAGGTTCCTTTAATTTTTCAGTTCATGTAAATTTAAGTCTGAATCTAAATTTGTAAGTATTATTGAATAAAATCTTAGAGTGCCTGTTAGTTTATTTGGGGGCTTGATTCCACAAGTGTTTAGCCAGCAGAGTCCCGTTTGATTTCCATGCAAATACATTTCCTAGGATTCCTAGAGACTTGCAGAATTGGAATTTTAATGTTAAAAATAAAGGTATTTTAATAGTCATTTTAACTGCATGCACATTTTGATTGACCCACATGGGAAGAGTATAGCTCTTTATTTTAAGTTATTCTTTTGTAGTGCAGGAAAACTATATAAAGTATATGAAATACTGTGTTTCAAAAACATGGCTACGGATAGTTATATTCTTATTCACATAAAAGAAAAAAAAAAAGTTCATGTTTATTCAGATTGGTGGAGTTTCTCTTCCAGCGTGCCTAAGGCTTTTTAAGTCTTTGGCAGAAATTTTTCATTAAGTGTTGATGATAAAATCAGATAGAGGTGATATAAAAATATTACAGCTATGCCTTGTGTTGCTAAATGCTGACAATACCATTCACATAAATAATCCAGAAATGCCGTAGTACCTATAGCTTCTGAAAATGTGCCTGCCAAGGAATATTTCAACAACATTCTAAGTAATTTGGGAATTTTGGGATAAAAAATTGAATCAGTCATTTGTGGTCTGAAAGTAGACATCTTCAATTTGTGCTTCTGGCTTACCCTCACACGTTGAGAAGACTTGGTGAAATATGCAGGAAGAACTTTCTTGTACTGTACAGAATTGGTAATTTAACAGCTTGGCCCATTTGTTATACGGCTGCCATTAGTTTTAGAGTCTTCTTACTTTCATTACACGTCAGAGCTTCTTTCTGTAAGATGCTGGGTCTTGTCCTTCTTTGTCTTAGATGATAAAAATACATATGCCCCATGGAAAGTGTTTGGTAAATACTTTCGTGTCTTTTGAAGCTAAAAGTACACTTGAATCATCAATTACCTGGACACTGTGTGTTTCTGAATTGTCCTTCTACTCGTGGGCTCATCTGCTTTTAATACGTGCACTCTCTCCCCCTCCCCTTCTTAACTACTGAACTCGATACACCAATTTCTCCTTGCACTTTTAAAATGGTATAGCATGTGCTGGTTTTTAGTTGTGTGCAGATACCTGACTGCTACTGCGTCTCTCTTAGAAATATTACACTTTACTGTTTGAAGGAGTAATCCATTTTATATTTGTCTCAAGAGCTTTAATTAGAAATAGGCCAGCTGATAACTAGCCAGATTGTTGTGCAGTTTAGGTGATCCTTTTAGATTCAAAATGCTTCTGTAGAGAGCTAGGCTTTGTTGCGGGGGGGCACTGTTGCATTTAAGTTGTTAATATTATGGAGCAGGTCTGCATTGCTTATGCTTTTTTTTTTCCTTTTTGAGCCTGTTTGTTTTTTTTCCCTCTGTTGTCTTTTTCTACAACAGCCTCATGAAATCATGTATCTTAATACTGCTTTTAAAGACTTTCAACAAATTTCTGGGGCTGCATACTGTAATATTAGGGAATGTCAGTTTTCAGGATGTCTCAAATCTTAATTTGGTTTCTTTGTGCTTGTTCATTGTGATGATTTTTAATTCACTACATTATATTCTACAGGGTCTTTACTTATTCAGGCTCAGGGAGAAATCTGGCCCCAGTGCAGCTTCAGGCTTATGTATTGAGAGACTGTTGTCTGTAAAAACTGTTTAACCTGTAGATGTAGAGGGTATGTAGAGAGTGGGGGAGAAGATTGCAGGAAAATAGGATGGTTTCATGGGTAAGCCAGTCAGATGAAAAGTGCCCTTGAGAATTGGATTCTGTTCCTCGCTCCGCCACAGAATTCCTACGTGATGCTAGGCAAGGCATTTAAACGAAACTTTTCCCAAGTGGTGACTAATTGATTTGAGTGCTCTGCAATTCTGGTTGCATAATTTGCGATACTAGGGGCTGATATGCAGAAATGCTGAGGGCTTGCAGCTGCAGCTGAAGTCGATGGAAGTGCTGTGCTTGAAAGCATGGAATGTTGTTTGATACTGAGCGCTTGGAAGAATCATATCTGAGGTAGAATTAGCATCAGAGATTAGGGAATATTTTACTTTAATCTGTGCCTCGTTCTGCAATCCATAAAAATAAAAGTAATGCACGCTTATCTCTTAAGGTATTACGAAGGTGAGTATTATTATTGAAGTACTCCGATGCCGTTGTGATGGGCAATTATTCATGGATTCAAAAATATTTGAATAGCATGCAGCTAAGAGCAGATGAGGCCACCTATGAACAACGTGGAGAAAAACATTGAATAGCTACTCACTAGGTAAGCAGTAATCTTCTATATGTTGCATAAAGACAGAGTGGCAGGAGTGGTGATGAGAGGTTGTAATTCTTTATCAAGGAACCGCCAAGTTGTTCCCAAATCTCCTTTACCCGTTTCATAATACTCAGTATTGTCTGTATCATGTAGAATCTTTATCATATTTCTGTTAGTCCTTGATATTTAAACTGTAAGCTTACATTTAATATTTAAATAAATTCAAATCTATTTTTTAACAATCTTACTAGCTTTTTAATAACAATAACTCTTCTCTTGCTGCTTGCTTAAAAAAAAGTTACCCTCCTCTCTCTTAATTCAAAGAACAAAAATAAAGCTTGACCAAAACTTTATCCTTTTGGTCTGGCTGCCAACAGTATGCTCTTTGTTGACATTGCCACAGGCTGTAGAGCTGCCACTGCTGGCGTCTGCCTGAAGTTGGCTCAGGACTTGGGTGGGACTAATTGGAAGAGAGGAGCTAGATAAGGAAACATTAATTTTAGTCCTGCTAAACTTCCTGCTGCAGTAAATGGCTCTCGTTTTGACCAATGTGGTACTTACTGTGACTGATTCTTTCAGAAATAATTCTGCAATATTTCTGCTACCACAGTTTGTTCCCCCCCCCCCCAAATACTGTCTTCCCCAACCCTTAATAAATTATGAGAGGAAGAAATTGCATCTGTTTGAGTACTTTTTCATTTCTTGGATTTTATTCCATGGCTGAGGTTATGATATAGAGGGAATAGTAGCTATGGCCTATTATTTATACTTGCAGGACTGTCAGTAACATCCTTGCAGACAAAGTGCTTTTGTCCATGTAGCAGCTTGTAGATTTGCCATTTCAGTCCTTTCCTCTCTATGTGTGTCAAAAGTTAGCTTCTAAATATATTCTTGCTTGTCTATTAAACTTTCTTTTAACTACTGTACTTGGCTAATTCAAGAACTGAAACATGGTCTCTGCAGCAATATAGCAGTATGATGAACAGATAAAATTTAACTAAGTTTTGTGTTGTCTTTGTCCTGAACTCAGGCCCTTTTTAGTCTTCACTTTTTAATCTGAAAACTTTGGGGAGGACCCACATGTTAGAGTACTGTATGGAGAATTTGTCTTTGTTTTATTCAAGAGTCCTGTGATCACAGAACTTGCCTTATGGCTTCTGGTTTCCAAATATTTTACATCTGCCAGTGTTTCTACTCGAGACTGTAGGACCGCAGTTCTATCTTCAAACTTTCACTGTTATCTTTTGTGTTGATAATCCTGTAATACTATGTTGAGAGGCAAGCAAATGAATTAGTAATAGTCACTCTGCTGCAGGCAGTTGGCTGAAACAGATTTCTGGTACCATAGTTAATGGGATGCAACTTGTGCCAAGTTTTCATTGCTGTTCATTCAACTGCTGATTCTTCTTTCTCGTAGGCATGTTGTCCTTTTTATTTTGGTCTTTCTTCCCTTTGCAGTTTTTGTTCTCCTCACCTGGTTCTGTGGTTGTCTGCCCTGCAATGTTCCTGCTGCTTCCAGGATGAGGAGCTATCCTTACAGTACAGGTGTCAGAAGAAAATTCGTCTTACCTGTTGCTTCTGCTTGTGATGGTGGGGAAATGAAAAGTGGGAGGGAGGGTGGAAGAAACCCATTCCTTTCCCCTGTCCTGTTGTGACTTGCTTTTGAGAGCTGAGATTCTTAGAGGTGAATGACAGGCGAAGGGAAGCAAATATGGTCCGTACAGCTGCTTAATATCAGTGGCTGAAAACTGACCTTACATTTGCTCTGTTTCTTGTTTTTCTGTCAGGAGTGGGGAGCAGTTCCCATTACTGAGTCGCTTGTGACTTCAGAGAGAGCAGTGGGGGAGAGCTGTTTCAGTTTTCTCATCCCCCTGACAAGTGGGGACAGTTTAGGTAGCTTCCCAGCAAAAAAAGGCAGGCTTGTTTTTCCTGCAGTATTTTTAAATTTGGATAAGGAGGGGAGCAAGTGCACACATATGAGTTTGATATCCTCTGCCTTCTGCAGTGATGAGGTTGTTGAGCATTGCACTCACCGGTCAGCACACCACTTAAAGGAGATGGGGAGAAGTGTTTACTTTGCGCTCATCTCTGCTTTTGCCGTCTGTGCATACCTGCCCTCTGTGCCCTCTAGACCTGTCTGGGTTTTCAGAGTATGTGGTTCAGCTGCAGCCTTCCTGTGGATATTGCTGTGAGAGCAGAAGCTTGAAGCGTACTGCCTCTGCCTGCTGTTCCGTAGGCTGCTCCTGGATGGGAAATCCTGCAAGGTGTGGGCCTCCCCGGTTTGGGTAGAGTCCTTAGTCCTTATTCTGCTCACCTTCAGCTCTTGCAGACCAAGAGGCAGACAGTTTATGGATCAGTATGCATTTGTCCTCTCCTTCCCTGATGCAACAGGGTACCTCCAGTGGGGTAGTGGAAAGGAGGGGAGTAACCGCTTGCTAAAGTGAATGGCTTTATGAAAAGCAGAAAAGTGATGTTTCTGCCTCTTACTTGGGCCTGTGTGGTTCAAGCACTTTGATTTGAAAAAGGGCCAGTTGAGGGGACAGTGTGCCACTGTGTGTAACAGTATCTGCCTACAAGTGCTGTGAATCTTGAGAGGTAACCATCTTCCTTAAGGATTATTCAGCTCATTCTTACTAGAAATAATGTCAGATAGGCATTTTTAGTATGGAAGATACCAATTTTCCATACAAAGTTGGTAGTGAATGGGACAGGCTGTCTTTAAGTCAGTTCCATCACAAGTCATTGCATATATACTGCTGTATTTAATATGGGCAAGTTTTTTTTTTTGTTGTTGTTGTTGTTTTTTAAGTTTTCAGGTGGTAAACTTTTAATTCACTTTGTGCATTATTTTTAGTTGATGGTTCCTAATGGTAAAACTGATTTCTTTACCCAGGTTCCTTTGAACATCCACTGGCCAGCTTACAGCTTATGCAGACTCTGACAGGTTTTGTGTGTAGTGATTTGGATGTTAGTGTCCTCTGCTTTCTGCCCTGTGCCTTTATCAGATGTGCCTTGCTTTAGTTCCTTGCTTTAGTTCCTCAAACTGTGAGTTGAGCTGATTGAGCAGTGCTGTCTTTCAGCTCGCTCTGTTAGGAGTGGGATAACTTTTAGCAAAGGGTTGGGCTGGACAGTTGTAATGGGTAATCTGTTAAGCTTATTGGAATTTTAACTGAGATGTTTGCTTATTGGGTTTTAGGCTGGGGTGCTGCTTATACACAGAACTTTCTGCTGACACTGGTATCTGTACTGCAGAGAGTGATGGAGGGCATTCCTATGTTCCTTCAAGGAGGCTATGTACTAACTCAGCAGTGAATTACTATATAAGTAGTGGCATGTTACAACCTCCCTGAGATCTTCTGAGTCCCGAGGTAGTAATAGCTCATTAAAATGGTAGTTAATGAACATAAAGGGATCATTATGCAACTCCCTTACATGACAGGTAGGGCTAAATCCTAACTAGTTCAGTAGAAAATAGTCTAAATAAAGAGGGAAGGAATTTGATATATGCTGTTGGTAGTTCTTTATAAAGCTAGCTGTTTAAAGTGCTGCATTTGAAAAAAACCTCATAGAAATGTGTTTTGAGTAAATTAAAACAGGTTTGCAAATGTATTTTTAGGGATTTCAGAGGTAGCATTCTGTATATTCTCGAAGTTACAATATTCTGCAAAGAAACGTCTTTGGTTAAAAATTTGCATTTTGCCACTTAGGATCAATTGGCTGTGAAATTAAAAGAAAAAAACCCCTTTTTTTAAATTTTATTTTTAAGATCTCAATATTCATAGATATCTTCTGTTCTGTATGCTGAAAATAATAGTGGAGGAAGGAAGAGAGAAAGGTTCCCATAATACAGTTTTGTTCATGGAAAACATAATATCCTCATACATGAGATCTTCATGGCAAGATCTTTTTCTGTATGTCTTTCAACTAGCAATCTTTTCTGGAGAAAGGTGCTAAAGATTTATCACAACTGAGCAACATGGATTTTGTAGCAGGGAGATGAAAAACTTTTTGATCTCAGTAAATCCTTCATGTCTTCCAGGCTCCTGATGAACAAAAGACTGTAGACTGAGATAAATCTGGATCTCAAAGCTTAAGTTCTGTGGACAGGACTATTTTTAGGCATCCTTGAACTAAGAAAAATTGCAAAAATTTCTGCAAAATCACTGCTTTGGAAATATTATAGCATGGTATAGAACCTATATAGAAAATGGGAAAAGCAAGATTGAAGCTATTACTAGGTAAAAAGTAAAATTCTGTAGTTTTGAGAGAGATGCTCTTTCTTTCTCTTACAAACGAAGAAAACATGACTGCTGTACCTCTCAATATGATATGGTTAACTGCAATGTCTCTACCATATCCTCATTTAGGCATTTTTGCTGCAGGAATTAAATGGGTATTTATAACAAACCAAATATAGAACACTTTTAAAGGAATAGTTTCTTTAGCTTTTTTATGATTTTGTGTAAATTCCTGCCTGCTTTTTCTCATCCAGTTTAGTCCTTATTATTTTCATCCAACATTCTCAAGGAAACCTTGTTAGTCATATCTGTTCTTGGTGTCTTTCAAGGCTGAAGTCAATAATTCAGGTGGAGAAAATATTCTAAATCCGAATTACATGGGAGAGTTATGAGTGAAATTTCACTACAGGACAACTTAATAATTCACAATAGCTGGTATGTAATAGGAAAAGCAAGCATAATGCCTAGTTGTCCAAGTCATAGACAGGGCTGTATTGGATTATAAACTTATAGCAAAAAAGTGTTCCCTGCCACCTCCTGTTACTTACAAACTTGCCACTCATTTCAAAGACCTTTTAGGTTTTCTGAAAATCTCGCTGACTTTTTCTCTTCCAACATGAGCATCTGTTGTTTTCAGTATGACAAGAATACTCTGTCAGCTAGGACCTTTTAAACTATGTAAACAGATGTGGTAAATCCAGTTTGAATGTTCTCAGAGGATTTATTAATTGAATTGATCATCAAAGGGATATTTCAATCCTAGAATATATGATGGGTAGTGACCTACTCTGCCCTACTGTGGCAGAATCAGTTATATCTAAATCAGGCCTGTTAAATGTTTGTAAGACCTGCTCATAATGGAGACTTTGGCAGTGTGTGCCAGTGATGCGCTTTCGTTGCTTCTAGCAACTTTTCCTAATATCTAACCTGAATCTTCCTGTACTGTAATTCAACCCTGTTACTGCTTAGCCTTGATAGATCAGACAAGGCAATTATTCCATTTTTCTTTGAAGCCACCTTTTATGTATTTGACGATGTTGCACTTCCTAGTCAACTGCCTTTTCGTTAGCCCGAACAGTCACTCTTGTTCTTTCAGTTTTTCTGAATGAGTCACTTTTTTTCTCCTAGGCCTCTTATTATTCAGATTTGTTGCTTTCCTTTGCAGTTCTTCCAAAGAGACTTACAGCTTTCTAGAAACGCATTGTTTAGAGCTGGACGAAGTAATCAGCTGCGGTCTTGTGGGTGCCGAGTGCAATGGCCTGGTTGCTTGTGGCGCGCGGTGGGCTGGGTGGCGCGGAAAGGCAGCATCACAGCACGGGCTTGTGTGCAGCTTGTGATTCATTGATCCTGGAGAGCACTTCTGCCTAACTGCTTCTTTCCATGCTGTATTTGTGTAGGTGACTTCTGTCCAGATGTAGACCATTGGTCTTTCCCTTGTGAAATACTTTTTTTTTTTTCTTTTTTTTTCTGAATTCTGTCTGACAGCATCTTCCCAGGTGAGTGTTAACTACCAGTTTAATAAGGATTCTCTAATTCAAGTTGCCAGTTAAAATATTAAGTATCACTGGACTTGGGACAGACCTCATAAATCCTATTTGATACATCTTTTCATTTTTGACACTTCAGTCTTTTTTCTTTCCATTTTGTTTTGCAACTATAGTAGAATAGTTTCATCTTACCCATGTTTTTGTCATTTGGTTAAAAGAATGTTGTGCACTAAAAGCATTGCGTAAGTCAAGATATGCCAATGATTACTGTCAACTCTTTCCAGGCTTATGGAACAGGCTTTATTTGACTCTTCTTAAAATGCTTTGTGAAGTTGAGCAACAATTACAAATATAAATTAGAGCATTGTATAAGCATTAAGGACTTCTGAGGGAAGGTATTTGTTTTTATATTAGTGCATCTGTGTGTGTGTGTACCAAAAAATATATATGTGTGTGTGTGTGCGTATATATATGTATGTATGTATATTATATATATAATGGTTGTGTGGGGGTGTATGTGCATATAAATTACTGTCCTTCACAGCTGATAGGGCTGAGAAAGTTACTGATAAATGATTAAGGCCTGTTCTGAAAGTTGTTCCTGGGGATTGTTCACCATGTAAATGCTGTGCTGATGCATAAGGTAATGGGTAGATTTTAAAAACTTTTCTGTGGGAGATAATCAGTCTCTTTTGGCTTCTTGTATGTCTTTATAATCTTCTCTTTTCAGCCATACATCCTGCATCCTGTCTTTATGTGCCCTTCCCCCCTCCTCATTTTTTTTTGACATCAGAAGGGAGGGTAATAAATACCTTTCAAAAATGTAAAAAGTTTTACATACTTTTAGAGCTTACAGGTTATTTAAAGATGTAATCACAAAAGTGACAGCACAAAATTCTGCTGATTTGGAAACTCAGTAAGAAATTTGGTAGAAAGTAGCTGAAGTGGGGTTTTTTGTTTGTTTGTTTTATTTTGGATTTTGGTTTTCTTTAAGATTGTATAATTAAATTTGTGGTCATTAGTTATCTCCCTCCAAAAATTACATTAAAACTGAAATTTGGGAAGTGGCTATTTTAAAGGACAGGATAGGCAGGAGAGTATGGGTCAATACTGTCAGTTCTGGTGGAAGGGTGTGATGGGAGCAGCATAAGTACAAAGCAGAGGAGGTAAAGGCCTTGGTCTGTAGATTTAACCTTGCTGTTCTCTAAGTTCCTTTAATTCTTTACCTCTTGAAAGAAGATTGGAAACATTGTACTAAAGCTGAAAAGTAGAAAGAAAACTATATAAAAAAAGGTGGAAGCTTATTTTGGGTACGTGGTAGGAAGGGTTGGGACTTGCCAGATACAACACCCAAAAATCTTTGCTTCGTAGTTGGGTGAGTGTAGACTGCCTTCAGCTGTCCTTGGTTAGTTATAGTGTCACTCTCTAATAAAACAGGGGTCCTTGGCCTTTGCTATCTTGGGACAAAGGTGCTGAGCAAGAAATGCATGGCAAGAGACATCATACTTTACTCTCTCTGCTAACCTGGACTGTAAAAGCAGTGGTCTTCCCTTTTAACAGTTTTATTTCATGTGAATATGTTGCAGGATCAGGAATCTTGCAGGTAGTATGTTTGAGAGCTGTAAGCTGGAAATCTCTGATGCAAGGGGCAGATTTTCAAGACAGCATGCTAAAAATAACTTTCTCAAGCCTATAATGGTGTGTGCGCGCACACACACAGGCGCATGGTCCCTGGAAAAACGTTTGAAATAAATGAAGAATACTTGCTCATTTCTTCCTTTTGAAGTACCAGAATGAAAAACTAAATGGAAATAAACCATAACAATAGGCAGGATTTTGGACTAGTCTGTATTGGCTTGAGGAATGTTCTCAGTTGCTATTCTCCGGCTTTATTTTCCATTTTAAATGTGAAAGAGCAATTCTAAAAATGTTGTGGCGGAGTTGGTGAGTGCTCTCTGCGTCTCAGTCTGATACAAAGCTGGTGTTCGGTCATAACTTATGGTTATGCATGACGCTGTTCCCTTGGGCAATCCACGTTTTCATATCCAAATAATCAAGTTCTGAAAATCTAAATAAAAAGGTAAAAGGCTAAAATAGTTTTAACAGAAGAAAAAAGTTAGATGTAAATACTGTTGTTCAAACTGGTCAAGAAAACCTAAGCCCATGTAATTGTGCACAGGTACTGAAGAAAACACGCTTTTTTTGGTTTCTCAAGCATGAGGCAGCAGAATTTTCTTTCATTTGGCATGAGAGGCTGAAAACAGTGTCGTCTTTCATTTGGCACACTCCCCTGGAAACAAACATGCCCGTTCAGGGATTGTGCCAGTTATCAGATGCTCGCAGGAATACATTGTGCTGATTTGTATTCATTTTCATTTCATGAATTGCTTTAAAACTTTCCAACATAAAAAAGCATTAAAACACCTTTTTAACATTATTTTTAGTTCCTCCGTATTTCCCTGCTGTGCTGTTATTCTGTTTAAATCAGTGGAATGCTGAGAGCTGCATGGCTCGTTCAGCAGCGCCGCAAATCCGGGCTGCTTCCCGGCTACGCTTGGCACCCTTATCTGCAGAGAAGCAGCAAATTCAAGTTTAACTCATTTTACATCTGTGAAAAAGATGGGTGTCTTAGAAATATGTTCAATAAAAATAAAGGGTGAATTGAACAAAGGTAGCAAGGAATTTGAGCCAAAACTCAGTTCACAGCTGTTAACTATAACTGTTGCTAGATAATGCTTGGTCTTCCGGGAGGCTCTTGCTTTTGTTTCCCAGCGTGGTGTTCTCCAGGATCACCAGCAGCTCTTCCCACCTCTGGAATTTGCTATAGGACTCTGCTTCCCCTTAGATGTTTTTCCAAATGCAAACTTGGCAAACTCAGGTGTACCGCTTGGAACTAATCTGTTCACAATACTTCAAATTAGGACCAGGTTGGAGTGGATACACTTAGGGAGGGAAATTTAGGAATGATATTTTAATCAAGTCTGATATGGGTGAAGTTTCATTTATTTCCTAGTCTTGCGCTGTTGTTAATATTAGAGGAGTATGTGGTTATGTCTGCTTTATGTGGCGGCTGCTTTTCCTCCTGGTGTCATTGAGCGATTACTGTGTGCAGAAACACAGCATGCAGGCATGACTTTTTTTCTTTAGGGAAATTACTTTCAGGAAAGGAAGGTGTTTGAGGAAAATTCCAGATACTTGTGATTCTGCACAGAATGTGTGTATTGTGAAATTTAACGCTATTGGTACTGATGGTGGGAATTCTTTTTTTTTTAAGTCACATTTCAAAATTTTTTATATTAAAAAAATATAGTACAAAGTCTAGGTGAATGCAAGGCATTGAATTCTGTAGTTTCTGTGGTAAGCTTGCAGAGTCAGAATGGCCTTCGAGCAGGCAGGTCTCTGCTGGAGAGAGCTGTGCCGGCCTATTCAGAACCAAAACGGGGTGAGAAGAGGGCTGGAAGGAGAGTTGCAGCTGTGTTTTCAGCCCTAGGAGTTACCTAGGCAGGGCTGTGGAGCAGCAGCGCCGCTCTTCTGTCCCCGGGTGCTGTGGTGCATTTAGGAAGGGTCACACTTATGTTCCTTTGTGTCGCTTGAGGAATGAGGACTATAAATGGGTGTTTAATTACTGGCCTACAGGCACATCTGTTTGGGCTTCAGCACTTACAGATATTAGTTGTGCGTGGGCTTCTCATGCAAAGGACCAGAGAGTAAGTTATTACGCGCTGCTGGCCCAGCGTGCAGTAGACAGCTGTAGCTTGTGTCCAGTTATCTGCCGTTGCTTGTTCTGTGAACTTCTGTGGGACAGACCATGTACCCTGTAGTTTCAAATCACAGAAGAAAAATAAGTAATTGTAAGTTTACAAAGTTTACTTTTTTTTCTCTGTATGATTATGCTTCAACTTGTATACCAGATGGTTGCCAAAAGGAAAGTAATGACTTAAACCCATTCTTTTGTACAAAATAGAAAATTTTACTGATGAAACCACATAAATTTAAATTACTCTTGATTAAATAAACAACAACAATAGTTCTACAAATTTGACTGTAATTTGGGAAGGCTCAAAAAGACTTTTAGGTTTCATGTCTCATGAAGGCCTGCCAGCAATGAAGTTTATTTACGGGTCTAAGATTCACACTTCAAACAGAGTTGCTGTGGAACTGGTGCCCTATACAATTGCCACTTTTGGTTGCTATATAACTACAGTTATATTCACTGTTGAATTCTACAGAGGCATTCATCAGCACTACAGCTGAAATAAGTTTACTGCTATCATTCCCTTTTCACCCCTTAACAAGCGATTGGACAAACAGCAAATGAAGAGAATTCTGACTTTTATCAGCATCCTCTGGACCACATGCCTTCCTATTGCTAATAAAGATAATGCCACCTATTTAAAGACATTAGCAGGCATATTTAAAACCCAAGATGAATTGAGCGCATTTCCTGTGTTAGAAGCAGTTGCTAAATTGTAAGTAACTAAGTCTTGTTGTATAACTGCATTGCACTCGAGGGAACAATTTAGGTTTTGAATTGTATATGTTGGTAAGTGAAAACTATGTAGACATTGATTATTTTTTTTCCCCCTTGACCTAATCACTGTTTGCCTATGGCAATATCTGATATGTTATGTGTTCACCAAGAATTGTCTTGGGACCGCAATGAGTGTTTTTAGTTTTTCTTTTTTAAGGTTCATTAGTAATCATAGTTACGGTAGGAATAGAAGGCAATGGAGTGATATAGTTGTACTGTACTGCGTTAGCTTTTCTGTTTTTTGTAAAGGTGGAAGTGAACTCTGCAGATGAGACTCTAAATTTGTATAGATGCAGGAGGAGGCAAGATTTGAATCTTTAACTTTTATACATTTAAAGCAAGAATTTATTAAAAAAGAAAGAGAGAAAGAAAAAAAAAGGGACAGCAAATGCCTATTTCCATTTTTTTAAATCTGTTATCAGTAGTGACTAAAAATAACTTCTTTGTTTCTCCTTCTTTCTTTGTTTCTCCTTCTTATGTATTTGTAGTCTCATGATGCAACTTTTCTTGGTAATACTGGAGAATATGAAAATGATGCAAAAAATAAATGGCATAAATAGTGAGAAGTATGCTTCCTCTTCTCCCCCACCCTGGGAATCTGAGAGGTATCACTGTCTTGAAAGAAATAAAAATAAATATTCCAGCAAAATACCTTAAAAAATGTATTTAACTTTTGTCATGCTGTTGATTGCTTTAAATTGTAATTTCTTCTGTATGTTAAAATATTGGTTTGTACTGTTTAAGGGCTTATACTAAAAAGTGTAGTAGATAAACTGTTAACTTCCATGTAGAGGTCCTGTAACTAAACACATGGAAACTCTATTTGTTCAATAAAGTGTTAGCAATTAAAAAATTCCCATAAGAATACTTGCATATATTTGCATGCATAAGAGGCTAAATATAGACTTGTTGTTTGGTATATCTGAGAATTAATTCTAGCATAAAACACCTTTTCCTCCATTGACTTGTCTGCTAGGTGGATTTTTTCCAGCTGTGCAGCTGACCGGAGCAGTTTTTACTTTAGCTTAGAGCATTCATTTTGCATTATCTTTTAACATAAGTGCTTGGGTTAAGCTTTGTTTTTTCAAAATATAGGTGATGTAGTATTACCTTTTTTCCTCTTGAATAGCAGTGTAGGAACCAGATGAAACCGGGATTAGATGCTGACCAGAGAGGTGTCTGCCATCACTGCAGCGAGAGCAGCACTGAACTAGTAAGGTGCCCGTAAGGGGCAGCGGGGCGCGAAGGTGCCAAGCGTGGCAGTGCTGCGGTACCCGTCGCTTTGAAGGGTGGCTGCTAAGGGAGGCCTCGTGCTGTGCTTGTGGCATTTGTATCCACATGAGGGAGACAGTGCCACAGGCTCCCTTGGCTTAATCGGTGGCAAAACTTACTTGCCAACCTGAAGTGCGGTGTGGAGAAATCAGTGTGCCAGCTGGCTGTAATATTAGCAGCTCCTTTTGCTGTTGAATGGTATGCCTGTACAGAGCTGGGGTTTTTCCTCCTTAGGTGTAGCTGAAATCGCGATTTCTGAAATGTAAAAGAAGCTATCCAGATAGTCTTCAGAGCTTTATCTTTAAAACAAACAAAAAACTTAATGTGGTTGTGGCATTTTCCCCCTAATCTTCGAACCTTTCCCCTAGTATATGAAATATTCTAGTTTGTAGAAAACACTGATTCTTCAACTCAGTATTGCTCAGCCATTATGGAAGGTGACCAGCTAGCTATAAATGAAAGACTCTTTGAACAGCTGACTTGAATATGGTAGATATTTCTGTATTTGTTTAAAATGATAATTATTTGTAGCATATTTAGGGCAATACATTGGTAGAAAGTTCTATAGTGATGGAAGGTTTTTCTTAAAAAAATATTTTCCTTTGCACATCTAAAGCCATTCAGAACAGCTCCTAAAGGATCCAGAACCTTTCCTGAAGATGTTCAACATTATCTGTAGCTAGCATTAATGAACAAAATGTTTGGGACTTTATTTTTAAAGACAGACAACGTTGTTCTGTGTTGTGTTGAACCCTGTTGTGAAGGATCAGTTAGCTGGCAGGCATAGTGTTGCTTTTGCTATTGATACAGGCCCACTGTGATCACTGCCTTTACAGCAGCATCCCATATTCAGTTATGCAGTGCTCTTGTTCTCCCTTTTTTAAACTTCTGGGGCTTAATTACAACTAGCTGATATGTTAATAAAGATAATTTTTGTGGTTTTGTGGTGTAGCTAAAACCATGGCCAGTAAACTGTTGCCTGATTTTATTTGCTGTAGCTGTGTTCAAATATTGTATTTTTGTATTGAAGGCAAGCCCGCATCGTTGATGCAGTGGCTGTCTAGGTTGGTAGATGAGAGCAAACAAAACAATCTTTAAATTATTTCTAGTACCTAAGATGCATGTTTTTGTAAACTGTTTAATTTTTTTCCCCATCTTCTCAAGATGAAGCAACGTAACTCCTTCGTAGTTGACTTGAGATCTCTTGCCTTGCTTGAGCATGAAACAGGAAAACTATCTTCTTTGCTGCTAAAGAAATGTATCTAATTGTGCTGCTCCTAAGTGAAACTTAAATCAGGTTCTACAAAAACAGCTCAAAACACTCTAACTTTTATCTTGTTCGTTGTTTGAAGTAGCTGGAAAAATATTGCCAGACGAATCTTTAAAATGTTTTTATCAGGTATTTAACTGTTCATCCGATATGTTCCAAAAATAATACAAAGCACATCAAAAGCTACAGTGGAGAAGGAATAAGCTGCAGTTTAACCCATATACACAATATGGAGGTACTCATTTCTTGATGATGTTACGGTCTCAATCCCTAATTTTAAAACATTTCTTTAGTTTGTGTTTTCCCACTTACTTTGTGTAATTCTATTAAGTTTGCATCTCAAGGATTTAATATTTCTTTGTGCTTAGAATAGATATTTAGTCACATTGCTTCTTCCTACCCCTTAACCAAGAATTAAAAATAAACCAATAAAACACCACTATGTGAAATGACTCACTGACAGTAATCGAGATGGGAGCAAACTGGTACTTAACCAGTGGGATTCTGCTTGTGGTGCACATGCCTTAGAAGTAGGTATTGGAAATAAAAAAATGGAAAAAATGCACATGTAGTCTTTTCAAAAGTGATCTTCCCTGTGAGTAATCAAAGCAACTTCTGTCTGTAGGCAGAGCCTAGGAAAATTTTGGTCTTGCATTAGAGGATAATACCAACTTCCTTAAAGTATCTTTTCATAGCTGAATGTTCTAAAACTCTGCATCTTCTCTCACTTTCTCTTTTTGCCTTTCTCCCACTCCTCCAAAATCTTTCTCTAATATTAACTCCTGGCCCAAACTCATACATTATTATAGACTCGTGTTCTAAAAGTGAAAATTTTCAAATGAAAATAATGATTTTCAATAAAAAGCCTGACAGATTAATTACAGTATTGCATTAATTATTATCTTATTTCAGCTCTGTTCCTCTCACAGTTAGTTCAGCTCTGTTTTTTGGTGTTTTTTTTTTTTTTAAGTACCTATTGACATTATAATTTTGAGAGAGAGAATATATATTTTTATATGTTAAAGAATCCCAAGAATTTAAACTTGACAGACACGTACTTTATTTCTAAAACATTGCCCTGGAGGTGTTTGTAATAAAAGCCAAGAAGTTGTGTTTAAATGTGAGGCTTTGTGGATCTTCTGGTGAGTGTAATGCCTATATCCTGTATAATACACTTCTTGAAATCTTTCTTTTATGATGGTCTTTATAGCATGCACTAAATGGCAATCATTAATTCAGAAGTTTGTGCATTGTGCAGCTGATTTGATACATTGTTGATGCATTTTACAATTTGCATTTTTTCTTCCTCTCAAAATGCATGCCATCTTTATCATTTTTCAGGAGTAGATTGATGTTAGTGCCATAATGTAGCTTCACGACTGCAATTTGAAACTACTTAAAAAAACCTCACAATTCTTTAGACATGGTGAAACTGAAGTTGAATGAAAGTCTTATGAGCACTGAATTAAATGTAAATATTAATAAGGGCACAGTTCATAGCAAGTCCTGAGTTTGGAAGATTGAGCATGATTATTTGGAGAAATGACGACTTCCTTGAAGACATGCATATGTAATAGTTCTTGGGTTC
This sequence comes from Apteryx mantelli, assembly GCF_036417845.1. Taxonomy (NCBI): domain Eukaryota; kingdom Metazoa; phylum Chordata; class Aves; order Apterygiformes; family Apterygidae; genus Apteryx; species Apteryx mantelli. The sequence goes on along the minus strand of NC_089979.1, from coordinate 149,389,933 downwards.
TATTTGAACTTTAAATTGGTACAGAAGGCACATTGGTTAATTTTTAAGGAAGAAAGCGTTTGAAAGTTTTAGCAAATATTATTGTAATGAATGTATGATAATGAAGGAAGTTGCGATGAGAGTTGAATTGGACTAAATGATTGTTCAGCCCTGTGGGCCAGGCTAGTGGCACGGTTTGGTTGTTGGACTTCTCGTGTTGCATTGACTTGACTCCTGCTCTTGGCTGATTGGCCTCAGATCTTAACAACCTTCTGGTAATTTGTTTCTGACGCTTGCTTTGTTTCCCTTTTTAAGGATGCTTCATCTGCGGACATTCGGAAAGCATATCGAAAGCTTTCACTAATTTTACACCCAGACAAGAATAAAGATGTAAATGCGGAAATACAGTTTAGACAAGTAAGTGCATAATAAAAGTTATAGGTAATAAAAGCTTGTAAAAAACAGGATCAGAATTGTTTATAAAGATATGCTTTTATTAAGAATGAGGATATACCTTTAAAATGATGGAAAAGTTGAACACTGAATTACATATTTCCTGTTACAGCTAGATTAATTCTGAAAGAGTTGTAAATTTTTTTTAACTTGTTTAATAACTTGGATTTAGTATTTAACTACTTGTGTATTAAAAATTTTTGAACACATGAAAATACCTAGATGTATACTCTTATGAGGAAAACATGTTTTATTCTTTTCCTGAGGCCTGTTTATAATTGTATTTTTGAAAGAAGTGAGAAAAATTTCTGATCAGGTTTCAGTGCAAGTTGTTTACTGTAGTCATAATTTAATGAAAATAGTTCATTTTAGTTCTTGAATGTTTTCCCCTTCTGAATCCTTGTAGAGCAAAACCATGGGACTGTTATAATTAGATCTGCCATTTAATAATATGCTCCTGGTGACCAAACACTGGCTTTTGGCAGTATAGTTTTAATAAGGTCTTTAGAATGAAACACATGATACCCTTTTTTTAAGCTGTAACTGAGACAGGTCTCCGAGTCTGAGGAAGATTGGGGGGGGGGGCAGGGAATGTATTTTGTAAGAACTTGCTTGATTGTGCATCTGGTTTCTATACAGTTATGTCCCTTTTTTTTCTTTTTTTTTCCCCTTGGTGAGCTTACTCTCTAGTATTATAGGGAAAACTCAAATCTATGAAAGAATATTTATTGGCAAGTGTAAAATATGACACTACTACTCAAATTTTAAAAATTCAAGTCCTAAAGTAAATGTCTTGTGGTTCTTTTGTGTTTTTGTTCTAGTTGGTGGCTATCTATGAGATTTTAAAGGATGAAGAAAGGAGGCAGAGGTGAGTTAATTTACATAGGTTCTTAATAAAGTAATCACATATGCTAGTGATAAACTGAAAACCTATTTGGCCTTGTCGTAACTATTCAGATTTTTTGTATAATCTGAGTTGTACTTCTTATATAGCTGTGTAATTAAAGATTGTATGTGGCTTAAAGGGGAATCTGGTGTGCATTTTTGTGGGGTATACTGATTAGTCGTCTTTAAAAGTATGTTTTGAAAGAACTTTAAAAGCCAATTTGCACTTGGAAGGAATAATGTTTAGCGCTTAACTATAATATCACTTGTTCTTTTTTTCTATTTGTGAGTCGTGTTAATTATCATTGATTGTTTTATTAAAGCTGTGCTTGTAAATATAGTCCACTTGGATTCAGCTGTCAGTCATATATCAGTATATCAATAAAAGGTTCTTTGTGTGATATTTAGGGATTTTTTCCAGTGTATGCCTTCTTTAACAATTTTTTTCTGCTTATTTTGTTGTTTTTCTTTCAAACATATCTATAATATTGTAGACTCTGATTTAGTGGTATCCAGATAACATTATGTTTATTAATAATTGATAGTTGCCCTGGCAGCCTCAGGAGCAGATCCAACAATACCTGAAGGGGATAAAATTAAGGAATAAAAATCTGTGGTTGATCTGCTTTCTGGAAGAAGTGTGTGTGTGTGTGTGTGTGTGTGTGTATAGATATATAAAACTTTTTTTTTTTTTTTAAAGGACGTCCATTTAAGCTTATGATTATCAGAATAACTGGGCCATGGCAAAGGAAGTTATGCTTTTAGGTTGGAGTTTCATTAAAACATCTTTTGCCTTACTAATCTTTTACAAGACATTTCTTGAAGGGTTTTTGGCTTTGTAGATGTCTTGGCAGGAGTCCAGGTTTTATAGTACAGATGATCTACATTTTGATAATCCTCTGTTGAAGTGTCATGGAAATGCACTTAGAAGAAGTGCTTTTGGAAATTTGTGTTTTGTTTTGTTTTATTTTTTAATTATACCTCTCACCAGAGAATTTTAGTGTGGATTTCTACTCTACTCAAGGAAAGTTAAAATGTTAGTTGAATGGTTTCAGACCACTTAAAAAGTGATTTTATACCTCAAATTTTCCCACCTTCTTGTTTGTAACCTCGTTTAAAATATACTTTGCTATATGACCTCTATGGATATCAGTTCCAGCATGGAACTTCAAGGAATTACCTCTATAATAGCTTTCTTTCATGGACTTGTGATGCAGAAGCTTGTTAAAATTGTGGTTTTAGGCCTTGTATACCCCGTGAAAGTTACTAACTTACCCAGTCTGTTTGAGGAAATAATATTGTTAATTAGTGTAACACAATAATTGCAAATGGGAAGTTAAACCTACAGTAAGTTGTTCTAGCCTGGATTGATTTCACTATCAATAGCTTTTTTAATACATAGACAGTATGTGTTTCATTCTTCTTGCACGCTATGGATGTGTGGTTGATATAGCTTCCATAGTCAGTTAAATAGTGTTTAGCTTCAGAGAATTTTCTGCAGATACTGTGCCATGTGTAGAGCAGCATAACTGCATGGTCTCTTTTCTTTCAGAAAATCTTTATTGATCAGATTTATTATACAGTCGAAACTTTTAAACTGTGTGAAAAGAGGGGGTTTGTTTCCTTAGCCTGTGAGACGTTGCTGTGTCACATCCTTAACTAAACGTGCGAGGAGCTGCTCCCCTCCTAGGAATGTTTCTGCTCCAGCGCACCTTGCAACCCTGTGGCAAGGGAAAGGAGACAGTGAGGGGTTTCGTTCTGGGATCTTCCCACTTTGGATGCTGAAAATGAGATTTTTGCTTATGCAAGACTGAAAGCGTTGCCTGAGGTGATGGACCTAGTGGCAGAGGCTCAAAGTTTACTGTTCTCCCTGTGCCCTGGGGAGAAGCTGCAGTGCACCCTTTGTATCTCTAGGGGCTTATCAACGCAGTTCTACCCTCTCTGAGAAAGGTGTATAGTTAATCGTGAAGTAGAGTAATATTTCCATGTTAGTTCTTCTCACATACTAGGTAATCAAAAAATCCTAATATTCTAACCTTAAACATGCATGCAGCGTTGATTAATATTTTAAGTTCTGTATCCATAGTGAATGAAGAGTATATGAAGTTCTACAGAAGAGTTTATCTTCAGGGTATGTAGAGATAGGTGCATGTCCTGAAATACACATCACTTTTTAAGGTATTTATTGACAAATAAACTTGATGATGATATATTTTGTTACCTTTTGATTATTTTTAATTTATGAAAAAGTAGATAATTTTACATACTTTTCTTAATTGTAATTAAGCAAAACATCTTAGACTTTAATTTCATTGTTTGTTGCCATTTTAAGGAGCATTTTACCTACAAGGCCCTGTCCTCTATAACAATGTGGACTTGATTACAGGAAGCATTTGTAAATGAATCAAGATATGCTTGTTTAGTATAAGAAAGGTGTTTATCTTAGCTATCATTATAATTAAATGGCTGTATTCATAGGACATAGGAAGTATATATTGTTCTGGCTGATGTTGCACTGGATGTCTTTGACAGCTTGAGGAAAAATAAAAAACGCCAGCAAAGTCTTCCTGTGGTTCAGAATAGATCTCATTAATTCAAGCTTGACATCTTTTATAAACTGTATCAGATCTCTGAAATAATTTGAAATATGAAATGCAGTGGCCTTCTTAAAGGGAAAAGTAAATTATATTAAAATAGATTATACTGTAATTAGCTACTGCAGTTAATGGATTTTTCTTGCAATATAATAGATTCTACAAAGAGCTCTAAAATTATCTTATGAAACTTCACAGAAGATTGAAATTTCAATACTCTTGCAATTGGTTACTAACTAGTCTTGTGTAATACCCTGAATTTTTTAAACAAAAAATTTAGTTATAAGTGGTTGGAGTCTTTTTTTGTTTGTTTCTGTATTGGTTCTTTGGGGGTTTTTAGCTTGCAGACTGCTACATTTCAGAGGCCGCTGCTAGGCATACTCATATGTCAAATGTTTGTTGCATTCTGTGTACATATGTCTAAGAAAAAATACTGCCAATTTATGTTTCCTTCACAGTTTAATATTTTTTTTTATATAGAGTAGCAATTAAAATAGGTTGGTAAAAGAAGAATGCTTTGTAATTAAATTTTGAATGTAGTTCTTGCTGCATATGGATTAACTGACTATCCTTAATAGTTAATATAGGTTTCTATAAAGAAATTATTTAATGAGAAATATGCATGCTTTTAATTAAACAGCATCCTAAATGTGGAAATCAAGATTTAAAAATTGTGGGAAGCTTCTGAGTTTCAGTAGGATCATTTTCCAGTTGAAAAACTAAAAATCATTGATATCTTTATTTTTCAAATATAGAGCTTAATTACTATTGAAAGCAGTGATTTATCTTTTAACAGTATATATTCTAAAAAGTGGGTTATAATAGAAGCTCTCTTCCCTTAAAATGGCCAGTCGTGTGAGCCATAATGCTCATTGATAGTAAAATCAATAGAGCATTGATTCTGCAACTTAATCCTTGGAGACTGTTGTTCAGAACAGCGGACATAGCCTAGTAAATACAGAATGCTGTTTAAAGTGTTTAATGCAAAAGATTCTGCTGTCTTAATTTATTTTTTCTTAAAAGATAATTTAAAATAGAAGGTGCTTGCCAAATGTTTGTTTAGTAATACTTAAGACAGGATTGCAAAATTTTTACCATTAGGATATATGGACCTTATTTAATCAGTAGCCAAATTTTCAGTGTCTCAGTTAACATTCTTTATTGTGTTAGAAAGACAAATAACTAATAAAGTTATAGCAATATTGTAGAAAATTGTTCTTTCCCAATATTCCATACCTATTTCTCTGAAGCCTTCATCAGAAAAGCATATCTTTTGTGAAATCTTATTATCAACGTAATTTGTTTATTAAAATGGTTCGGTTTCTAAAAAAAAATTTTTTTTGTATTCTAACTCTAAAATAGTCAGAAAATACAGTATTTTTTTTAGATTAAATGCTAATACTTGTACTTTATTCCTCTGAAACAAACCACTTACAGAAAAAATATTTAAGCAAAAGTTTTCATTTTGAAATAACATGCTAAGCAATTTTTCCATGCAGATAGTTTGTGTTAAGGCATCAGTAGTTGCTTCATTCTGACTTACTGGGAAAGGAAAAATTGTTACATTGAGACTTACACTAATGGATAATAATCTTAGTATTCTTGTAATTGTCATGGAAGATTTGATTTCATTATATGAATTTTACTTATGGTAACATTCAGAACACAGCAGAGCCTTGTGGTGTTAAATCTTTTGCCTAGAAATAACCTAGCAACATTTGCCAACTTGCACGAATGTTTTATCAGGAGTTGGGTTTTCTAGAGGTGCTGAGTTAAAGTGTATTCTTTATTTAAAACCTTTGCCTCTTTTTCTGCTTAAAAATAAATTTGATTGTGGAATTTTTTTTTAGTACATCTCCAAGGTATCAATTTAATAACTATCAAAGTAGCTAGTGCAGTTGTTGCATTTAAATTGATTTACATGTCAAGACTGGCAGTTTAGCAGCTGCGCTATTATTCCTGGATCGGTCAATTTACTTGAGAAAAACCTACTACTGAGTTCTACTGACCTGCATGACAATATAGGCCCTATTTCTATTCCTGTAATTAGGCCTGCGACTAACTCAGAATATTTTTAATTAAAATATTTTGGTCAATGTGTTGCACCAAATTAGGCCTTTCAGTGCAGATTTAATTCTGGAAATGGTGTGATTAGAATATGTAATGAGTTGTGTTCAATTTAAGATTAACAGGTTGGACATCTTGGAACATACAGGTTTATTCAGTTTACTTTATAGATTTTTGTTTGAAACTTTACTCTTAAAACTTAACTAAAAAGAAGGTAAGTCTTGCCTGACTGTAAATCTGTCTTTTTTTTCAGTTGATGACATTGATGTACTATAAATAAAAGTAGATACTATAGACACATACTAAGATATTTCAAGAAGTTTGTGTGGGGGAAAAACTTGTGTATGCTTTTAAAAATGTTTTTTATGCAGACAGTAATATTAGTACATTTAAACAGTATTAAAATAGATTGAATTTGGAGACAGCTTTTCAAATAGAAAATCAAAAGAGTCTAGCTGCAGTGAACCTTGTTTTCTAAAATTATAATCAAGCTTTAACTTCATTTCATATCTGACTACAGAATGCATATTAATTCTGCCAGCATTTTTGCCTAATAGAAATAATGCTTCTAGAGGACAAAACAAAAGCAAAGATAACTGCCCTCCTCCCACCACTTGTGCTTTTAATTTGGAAAAGAAAAAAAGATTTAGAGTAGCTGAGGCTTTTTGTTCCTTGCTGCTTTGCATTAAATAGTTTTTGTTATTTACTTCTTTGGCGACCTGGCCACTGATAGGCAGACAGGCAGGTAGAACCTATGCATGTTTCTACAGCTCTGTTATTTCATAAGTGAATCAACTGGGATGCTGCAGGAGCAGTTGAGTTATTACTTTTTCTCCATGAGAGTAGATAAATTTCCCCAACCTGTGGTTCGGGATTCCGCTTGTTTCCAGATCCAAGCCTAGCAGTTGACAAAGCAGTGTATTGCTGTTTAAAAAAAAAAAAAAAAAAAAAACACAAACCACACAAAAAAACCCTAAATGATCCTGCGTGCGTGTGTGTGTGTAAATTATTCAAGCAGTCTGTGGATATTGTTTGTTTTGTAATTAGGTGGTTTGGCTTATTTCATTTTAAGCTCTCCATGAAAGTCTGTTATATTTGCTACTGTAGGTATGATGATATTCTGATCAATGGACTACCAGATTGGCGACAGCCTGTGTTCTACTACAGGCGGGTGAGAAAAATGAGCAATGCTGAGCTGGCATTACTCTTGTTCATTATACTCACAGTGGGTCATTATGCTGTGGTTTGGTCAATCTACCTGGAAAAACAGCTGGTAAGTATTGGTAATAAATCAAACTTGCTTCAATTATTACTATTGAATTTCCTGCAGAAGTCTGCATATAACAGGGATTTCTCTCTACTGCCTCCCTTCTTTTGAATTTGGATTTTTCATATTAAAATGATTACATTTAAAATGGTGATAATTATAGAATAAGATATTCAACAGATCAGAAATGGTAATCTAAAAACTACTTCATCTGTTTTCTAGAATTAATAATAAATAGCAAGAGGTAGTTCTTTGGTTTTTAAATGGAAGAAAGAAGAGGACTAAATACTCTTCTATCATCTGTTGAAGCAGAATCATATGCTACTGTAGTCATGTTTATGGTTTTCCTAAATGTTATTTAAAAATAATCATTTTTATTTGTTTAGTAATCGTGCTTGCTTTGCCTTTGTTCTTATCTAAATGCTTTTTTGTTTTGGGGTTTTGTTAACAGGATAGATATCGGTAAGCAGTCTAAAACCACATTATTTGTTTAATTTTTTTTTTTTTTAGTATATAAAGTCTCTTGCATTTGATAGACTAAAAAAACCTAAGCATAACTTGAAAAATATTCATATATTAGCATCTATTTACTTTTTTTTATTTTTTCCACTGCATTATTAAAGTTGATGAATGAGAAAGGAGGCAAGTTGAATGCTTTCTCCTCTTAGAAAACTTTGATTGCTATGGAGATACACATGACTGACAGAACTGGACTTCATGTGTGTTTAAAGACTGGATGCCATGGCAACAGTTATTGTTAAGATAGATCATTTTACTTAATCATGTAGGACCCCTAGCTGCATTTGCATAAATGCTACTCTAATGTTTACCCTTCACAGAAGAGTCCCAGTAACATTTGTGGTTTACATGTTAATGATAACCTGTAACCGTAGTTCTTTCTACATCAAGGATGAACTGCTTAGCAGAAAAAAGAGGGAGAAGAAGAAAAAAACAGGAGGCAGGAGTACAGATGAAGCCAAATTTGCTACTCTTGACAAAAATGAAAGGTGGGAAGAAACTCTATTGTTTTCTCTATTTTTAAACATTTTATCAGCTACTGATTTAATTCTATCATTTTTCTCCTTGAATCTTTCAAATATTCTTATGAGGAAAATATCTGTATTTGTGGTAATAGCCATTGCTGATATCAAGTGTGACAGTGTAGATGTGTTTTCAGTTTCTGATTTGTAAATAAAAGTGTGGTGTTTATTCAGCAGATCAACAATAAATAAAAGATTGAGACTGGACTAATGATATCTTGCTAGTAGGAGGGTTTTATCTGTACAAGCTGGGGTTTATTTTGAAAGATTTTACAGCTTGTTCTGCATTTGAAGATTTTGCTGTTGATTACAACTAACAAATTTCAATTTATTTGAGCTTTAATTTATTGCCATACTAAGTGGTGAATTTTTATGGATTTTTAATGCTTGTTCTTTGTCTGATTAACTTAAAAACAAATGTTAGACAAAGCTATGTCTAAAATGTCTAACAAAGCTTAGAATAAAGGTGTTGGTAAAGGCTTCTAACACTGCTGTTTCGTTAAGAAACGCATAGGGAAATAGTGACTTTCAGGACACTCCAAAAGATACCACCATTTCTTCTGTTGATTCATAGAAAGAAATAAAGGGTTTAAATAGTTCACACAGCAGGGGCATGAACTGGATCAATGCAGGATGGAGATCAGAGACCATTCTGCCTGTTGTCTTTCCTGATGACATCAGTGAGTAATGCTTCAGTGAACTGCAAATGACGTTAATTTTTATGTATTATTTTGTTTATGCTACAGTCTTCATATCTGGTTGTCAGCACTTGTGAACACTTGGGTGAGGCTTGAGCTTTTTTTTTTTTTTAACTGCAGTGCTTATGTGGCTTAGGAATTTATTTTCTTTAAGAAAAGCTCCTTAAGAGATTAAAATCTGTAGATGAATAGAAGCTAGCTGTTGCGTGTGATGTATTTTCTATTATTCAAAACTATCTTTTTTATTAAATATTTATACATTTGAATATGAATTGTCAAGTGATAATCATTTTGCAAAGTAGCGTGAGGGTTTCAGCTTTCTGAGATGTAACGTTGTGTGGCAATAATGAAAAACTTATGATTTTATTTGGCTGCAGAGTACCGGACAAACCGCAGTGGCATGACTTACTTCCATGCAAGCTGGGAATTTGGTTCTGTCTTACTGTGAAAGCTTTACCTCAGCTATTCCAGGTAATACTAATAACTTAATATTACCTTTATTTTTCTTGATGGTGTTATGTATGATCAAATGCTCATATGAATTTTCTGGCTAATGCATATGCCTTATATATAGAAGAATTACTCTTTGGAGGTGATTTCAGTCTCATTAATTCATCAAAATATGAATATATTAAAAAGGAATATTAATGTTAATCTGCTAGAGAATTCCAGCAGAAGTACCTGTTAGGCAAAACTGCAAGAGTGAATGATGACGGTGAGGTGATATGTTCACATCTGTATTAGGAATAGCAGTGTCTTCTAAATTGTCTGTTAACAAAAATATTTTTGTTATTTGAAATAGGCAAATACTATATTTTTATAGTATATATTAATATCTATTTTAGATTTGAGAGAACAGTGAAATGACTTTTCCTAAATTGAGTGAATTTTCCTTTTCAGTCACTGGATAATGATATAAATAGATAGCTGAAAATGCTGAAGTGCAGTAGTAAATTAGGAATTTAAACTCGGCAAACTTACCCACAGGATGGGTTGTTTTTTTTCTTTTTTCTTCAATCAATACTGTAAACTGTAAAATGTAGCTAGTATTCAGACAGTGTAACTATTTTCAGAAAATCAGTTACTGAAACAACTTCTTAAATATCAGACACTCCTCCTTTTCATGTCCTTTGATCACAACCTTTTGTTTTTTTAAATACCCTAGTCACAAACTACTGACTAATGAATATGGATCAGAGAGACTAAGGTGAATTTTATTTTGGTTTGCAAAAATATTGAATATTAGTTCTGAAGTATTTTAGTGCAAATGGCATTGACGTTCAATTTCTGTCTGCAAGCTAAAAAGGCATACAGTTCACAATTACTAATCTGTTAACAAAAAAAAATAAAAGTTATAAATGCAATAAGTACAAGCAGAAAGACCAGACATTTATTTTTATAGACTATAACTTTTACCACAAGCAGATGCGCAAGTTAAGATTCCTTTTCCTTTAAAAGTTTCAACAGAATGGTATGGTTATTTTACTAAAGTAACCTTTCTTAATCTTCTTGAATGTTTTTAAAGTAAAAAGGACCATGCTTAATTAAATCAACCATTAATGTGTTCAAGTTAAGCTTTGTTGTTCATCTCTCACTGAGGTGAGTTGGCTGGAAAAGAATTATCTTCACTAGTTGCTGTTGCTATGTTTTTGAAACTTTCTTTACAAGTATAGTACTTTCCCTTGTGCCTTAATGGAACATGTAAATATTACAAAATATAGTGAAATTCATGAAGAATTTTAAATTAGGACTTCATATAGTCTCTCTAAGCTATCATTTTCTGAGGTTTTTGATTCTGAGATATTCTATTTAAAAGAAATAAATATAATGGGCCTTTCAAATTTTCTATTCCAAAAATGGCCACTATGTCTGCCAGACTGCCCACAAAAGATGAATATAACAAAAGTGATGCATTGAGCTTTGTAGACACCTAGCCAATATATGTTGCTGTGTATTTTAAGTACAGGAACTGCCCGTTACATAACCCATACCTTTTTAAAATTAATGATGGTGAAAAATAAGCTCTCCAATAATCCATGGAAAATTGGAGACCAGCAAGCTGGGATGTGGTGGCAGGGGAAGCAGGGTGCAGAGGAATTAAAAGCAAGAAGACTTGTAGAGGGACTTGGAAGCAAAAAGATGGTGTTCTAGAGTAAATTGCCCCATACATGTCACACAACTGCTTAATTCCAGATTATGTAAGTGAAAACGCAGAAATAAGTTATTTTCAAAATAAACACTATCAGATAACCAAACAGAATTACTTTAGTTTACTAAAAATATTTAAACAAAAAGATGTTACCTGTTCTGAAGAGCGTAATCACAGCAGTGGCCTCATGTTGGAGATGTTTCCTGAAAAAAACTGTGCAAAACATATCTTGTATGTTTTAGCTAGCTGGACTGAGAGAGGTTTCTGGGCTCTTCTTGAGTTGTATTTAAGATTTTAACAAGTTCTGTTTTAATTGCAATACTGAAATATAGCAGAAAAATAGTTGTACTCATGTCATTACTCCCTGATATAGAGATCCTGTTTTGAATATAAGTGGTCTTCTCTTCAATAATGCACTAACATAGGCTGGAGACTTCAGTATATTTCAGGCTTTAGTGTAAGTAGAATCACTAGGGCAGCTTAGCTGAAAGATGAGGGAAGCCCTTAAAACCTAAAGACATTGAATAGTTCTGTGTTATACGTGCTAGGTACACACAGATAATTTATTAACAAGATGTTACACTGGTTGACATAGGGATAGCTGCTATAGATTGTAGATGTTTATTGAGTTAATCTAAATGATTTTTTCAGTCATTTAAGAGCCCACAAATTATTTTCAAAGTTGACTGTCATTCATCCATAATTAATACAATTGTTTCTTTAAAAAGGTTCTTAAAAAAAAAAAGTAATCCATATTTAAATGAACTACAGTTGGGACAGAAAAGGGAAGAGTTTTAGCAATACTTACAATTAAATGTTGCCTCTGCTGCTGTGTTTCAAAGCTGAAATAACTGAAATAACTGAACTGTTTTTTCAAATTAAGGAAACAAAACCACCCGCTTGTGAACACAAAAGTTCTTCCTCAAAGGAAACCTTATTTTAAAATTAAAAAAAAAAAAGAGGAAGAGAGCAATTTAAACTTTTTGCAACTTCTGGTACTGATTTCTTTTGCTAACACCCCTTCCCTCCCCCCAGATTACTTAATGTGCATATGTGACTTACCACAGCTCTGCCTGATGATTCAGGTTGCAGGGCTTCTACCCATGTCTGACTCATTTATCCAATTGAGTGTCTTTCTTGCACTTCCCCTCCTCCTTCAAAATGTCAGATTTCAGAAGGAGGCACTTAAAATAATTAAGGTGGGCCTCTACTGAAGAAAAATGCTTTGTTTGCATGCCCTTGTGATGGCCTATGCCATTTTATTGTATTCTGCGTTTTATGTCAAGAAATTGGAAGAAAAATTGGTGAGAGAAGGATAAGAGAAACTCAGAAATGAATGTTTATTTTTAACTGTTGGCAATTGTATTTTGAGGGAGACTAGATAGATTTTTATATCTGTGCATTTAGCTTAGTTAAATTTGAGGGAGAAAATGACATCTTAAAGCTTGTTTGAAGAAGTGAAGGGAAAGAATATTTAAAGTGTACCATAAATCAAGTATTTTTGATGTAAAAGAAACATTAAGTGGAGTGTAAATTACATTGAATACTACCAAATTTAATTCTTGTAAGGTAAGCATAAGAAAAAGATAGAACAAAGAATGCAAATTGTTTCTAGGCTTATTTAGTTTACTCTCTCATGATAATGACCTGGAAGAAGGCTGTGTCTTTTTTATTAAGCAAAGAAACAAAACTCAACAAAAATGCTTATTGGAACTGAAGATTATTTTCATAAAGAAATAAAACAGCTAAATATAGTGTACAAGAACTTTGGTTCAAATGGTGAATGTAATACAGAATAGACACTTGTGTTAATTATACTTTTTTTTGGTGGCAGAAGAGTCGTGTATAAAATGCATTTTATTCCCAGAAGAGCTGACCAGAGTTTTGTTTGGATGCAAAGACATGCAACTTAAGAAAAGTGTTATCTCTTCTAAACATTGTTAATTATTCTTCACAATATATTTCCTGTTTTCCTTCAGAAAGCTGAATTTAAAGAGTGTCCATGAGTATTCCTGACAACTACTTTTCTTCCAGTTTTATATATCAACTTCATTGATGCCAGCAAGCACTAGAAAATGGTTTTTTGATAGTTATATTATGATCCTGCAGTTGGCCTGGCTGTAACGAAGCAGAAAGCATTTTTGTCCATTTTATACAGGAATGGACTCTTGTTAAGAAAATGAATTTTTTTTATTGTCTATAGAATAAAAAGGTAAGCTTATTGCATACCCCATCAGTGAGCTGTTGCAAAAACTTGTAGTGGTTCTGCAGTAGTGAGGAGGCAGTGGAAGGTCAGCAGGGAACTGTGCTGGGTGGTACCTGGTGAGGTTATCAACACTGCTTTCAATTATGATGGAATTTTTGTTTTTAAAGACATTTGGCTACTATGAAGTGACTGAAAATAAAAAGACCAGTAATTTATTTTTATGTAGACCACCAGATGGTAATTACTGTAGTTGATTTAGTAGCTTGGATTAGATTCAAACTAGTGACCCAGAGGTGTTTAATTTCTTGGCAGTTTTTCCTTGGGTTTTCTTTTAATCCATGATTCATTTCAACACCTGTTTAGAGATGGTTCAGTTCTGGCCTTAAATGGATTGGCAATGTGTCATTAAACTCAAGAGGCTTTGCCAGCAAGGCATCTCCTTTGGCAAAGTTAGCTTTTAAATGTTTCCCGATCTAATCAAATCTTCTTTATGTAGGTTAATTTTGTCTCCATATATGACTTGTATAAAATCATAGTGTGACACTAAAATATAATTAATTACACTCAATAATGCATGCTTAAAAAAAGATTTTTGAAGGGCTTTAGTCAACTCGAAGGTTATCTATCTGCTTAATTCCCAGCTTTATAGGGTTTTGAGGTGTTCCAACGTACTGCGGCGCACCGGCATTGGCAGAAGTGGCAGGGAGCGAGCAGTCGCGGCTGTGTGGCATGAGGGATTGCCCCCGCGCTCTGTTTCTTGTTATTCCGCAGCCACTGGAGGGACCAAGTAGGGATGAGGCTCTTGACCCTGAGGTCAATGAGAAGCTCAGAGGCAGCTTGGAGGAGAGTAGATGATATAACAAGGTCTCTGGGTGTATATAAGTGAGCAGAAATAATTTGCATCTAACTGGGTGCTGTCTGATGCTCTGGAGAGAAAATGTGCTTTGTTGTGTAACTGAAGTTTTGGGTGAATGTAAGGCACTAAAGACATTTGCCTTTAACTGCCTCTTGTTCTCTGGCAGCCAGTTTTGTTCTGCTCCTTCAAGTCGCTTTCTGTTTTTGCACGTACTCACAACGCACGTGCTAGAGGGCTGTAGCTCACAAGGACGAGGTGATACCGGCTCTCAGTTAATTATGTGTACTGTTCTGTTGTGGTATGGGGCTGCTCTGGGTAGGAGGGGTCCCAGGGAGCCCTGGCGGCATTGGCCTCAGTTCCCCCTTCGGGCTTCCTTTGTTTCACTGCTGCGCGTTTGAAACGGGCAGCGGAGAGCGTGTTAGCACAGCCTGCTGCTGCTGCCGGGCCACTGAGGCTTGGGAGCGCTTGAGCTGCCCACAAGCGATGCCCGGCCAAAGAGCCTGGCAACACCTGCTGCTGTTCCAAGGTCAAAGTATGATTTCCTGATTAAAAAGAAGGAAGTAATGCAACTCCTATTTACTGGCTTGCCTTTGAGTAACAATAAAAATAATGAAGAGAAATTTAAATGATAATGCTTAACTTTAAGTGTGTTTGCTATGGCATAATGGCTCTTATTTTTTATTGCATAGAAATAGCAAATTGAAGGTTGAATGTTGCAGTAATTTTATTATGACTCGTTGTTCTTCAGTAGTCCTATACAAACATGTTTTTTTCCATGACTGTTTCTCTCATACAGATTGTACAACAGGAACACTGGACTTAGAGATAAAAACTAGTTCAGGAACTTCATACAAATATTCATCTTTAAATGTATACATTGACTTAATAAGATTAATGCAAAGAAAATGGTTTTAGTATAATGATTTTAAATATGCTTGCAAGAATGTTTCCAGTTTCCTGTAAATTCTTAGGGGGGGAGGGGGATGTTTTATTTGTATGAGCGTCTCACCCCACAGAAGTAAAATGTGAATCTGTTCTATCACCAAGTCTGTAGTGAAGATTCACATATGGTCAATATGGCAAGTTGTTTTCAATGTTTACCTTACTTCTCCTAATCTGTAGTCTTTCTGAGGGTAGACCAGAAAGTCAGGAAGATTGACTGGAGGGGAAAAAAATGCAAAACAAACAAACCACTCAGCACAACCGCCTTGCCCCCCAAGCATCAAGGAGAGGCTGCAGTGAATGAGTATTATTTAGAACTGAAGATTTTAATTCCAGGATTAGTACAGTTTGAATAGAAACTGCATGTGTTGATTAAAAAAAAAAAAAAACAAACTTAAATCCACTATCAAGAATTTTTGTATTTCTAGATAACTCAATAGTAAGTGCAACTTTGTCTTGGAAATCTCTAAAGATATTGACAGTAGACAATACTGGTATAGAGAAGAATTGAATTACAAGAACTTTACAATATTCTTCATTTTTGTTTGCGATTAAAATATTAAAAATATGTTAATAAAATATTTATCTGTCAATTTTATTTTTCTTCCACACCACTTTTTGAAAATTTTAATCGGATGTAATCAGTGAAACTTTTTATGCATGGCAGTTGAACTATAATTTAGAAATGCTAATTACAGAATTCTGAGTTTCTAGTAGGCTCCTTTTTCATTCTCTTCCTTCTGTGGAAAATGGGTATTTGAAATGCCAGTATAATAAACTAGCATGTATAAGCCCACTTTCCTTATTTTTTACCTAAGTGCATACTACTGCTTTGACAGTGAAGAACACTGTGTTGGTGTTCTTTTCTGGTAATGTCTAAACTCTGGCAAACAAGAACAAAATATTTCTGTTCTGATGAGGTAAGCTGGAGCCTGTTGTTAGAATACTTCCAAACTTCGTATTTGTGTTTTGAAATGCTTTTATGACAAAAATTGAATATGCTTGAAAACTAATATTCTGTTTTAGACAGATATAGTTGCACGCTAAGGAGGAAAAATTTGAAAGGAGCTTATTTATGTCAAGGCAGAAACTTTTTTTGAGTGAACTTCCTTTTTTAATTGTTTTCCAGTGTTTCTTTCATTGTAACTTAGAAGGTCTAATACCTATATAGTTTGTAGCTAAAATCTTTACTCACGTATGTCTCTTAAATTCTCTTTACAACCTGTAGAGCTAATTCTTATGCTTTTGTGGGAGGGGTTTGATTTTTCAAATCTTCAGAATCCATTTAGATTCCTTTTTTTTGTTTTTTACTTTTATATTATATGTAAACTTTTTCATATGTGCTATCAAAATGTGTAGTCTCCCAATTTTTTTGAGATTGTGGTGTCAGCCAGCATAAATTGTGATTAATAAATTATAAGACTAACGTCATATTTGTTACCTGGGTATTACTTTATTCACAGTGATAATCCATAGTATATCTGTAAAGCAACAATAGTACTAAATTTTATTTATGTGCTTCTGACTAGTTTTCTTTGTTGTTCAGCTATTGTGTCTCATTTTCAACTGAGCCACATTTCCAATTGTTTCAAGATTGACACGCTGGAGAGATTGACAGTTACCCCCTAGTGCCTGCTGTCTGGAGATCCCACAAGCAATAATGGATTTTACACCAGAATTTAGCATCAAATATTGGCTTTCAGTGTCAAATGGGTTAAATTTAAATGCCAGTTAATTGTATCCATTTTGAAATCATAGCCTTAAACAAAAGCATTCTTTGGATATCAATATGTCTAAGTGCTGTGTATGCAACACAGTCTGAATGTCTCAAACTTATGGCAGAAGTTGGCCATTACATTTTTGGCTATTTCTGTTCCTTAAAGATGCAAAAAAGTCCAAAATCTGGAAGATAAAAGGAATGTGTTAGTGTATGGTAGGGATTTCATATTTCAGGTAAACTGAAAAGGGAACCAATGCTAATCCTTGTTTTGTAGTTGTATGTTATAAAATAGGAACTGAATATATTTCCTTAAACCCTGCTTACATGCTGTGAATGATAGTCATCCTGAATGGTGCATGTACGCAGGTGTTTAACCCCATTTCTACTAAAACCAAAAAATACCTTCCCCCACCTCAGAAACAAAACTGTGAGCACATGAGGCAGTCTCTTGTCTATGTTCTTGCAGCAAAAAGTTATGTAAACTCTCCAAAATATCTCTGTGAGCAGAGCAATATCCTCCATAAACCTAGCAGAGAAGTGTATCTTCTTGTTTCCCATGTCCAGATGAAAAAAGAAACAGAAAGGCAAGGTTCTTTGGGAGGAGATTAAACCTTATTACCTGCTGTGAGAATTAGAGCTGCTCTTCAGGAGCACTGACTTGCATCAGTGAGATCTTTCCAAAACATTACGAAGGTCTACTCAGAGCTAGACCGTAATTCTGGCCTCAGCATTGTCCTAGCTCCCTCAGGTGTCTTTAGAGGGGTAGGTGCCAGCATGATGCAAAGGACAATTGCTGTGTTGTAGTAGCTTTGCAGTAAGCAATTTTTATATGACTTCTACCATTAGATGCAGTAATAATGACTGCTTAACTTGGTTTTTATTTTCAAAATTTATTAAAATGTCTTATTTCATTTTAAATGAGACCAGCTTTTGTTTAAATTTATAGCATTAGGTTATAGCTGAAATTCTAAAAGTATTTAGCAAGGTTTTAACATATTTTACAGATAAGAATGGAAATCACCCTTTATAGATTTAGCTTCCTCTCTATATAAAAAGTGGGATCATTACGTTATAACAAGAATAAAATTCTTTGGCTATAAAAAAGTAAAATTAAGTTTATCTAATAGTATAATTAATTTTGATAGAAGAAATGTTTTGCTTGTTTGGAAAATATAGATAAGAATTTGTCTATTTCATTCTTTCTATTGTAGATTTGTTGGTTTTGGTTGGACATAAATCTCTTAAACAGATAAGTGAGAGTAAGAAAACTCTTCATGCCTCTCATGCTTCAGCAATCAGTGGTTCAAACTGGAAAACTTTCAACCCAAATTCATGATTACTAACTCATCAAATTTTGGAAATGTGTATATTATTGTGAGGTTTGTGACAGGACTTCTAGTTTTATGAACAAGTTTCTTAAATAGATTTCAGATTAGAATCTAACCTGATCATTGGGGAAAAAACTTAATACTAATTTTTAACAATTTGATAGTAATTTAAAACCTGTTAAAAAAGGAATAAATTGGTTTTTTGGAACATGAACAGTTATTACCATAATGAGTTCACAGTAAGAAAACTGCTGCCTAGCAATTGCTTTTGTGTGTGCCTGCACACATTATTCTAATTAAAAACTTTTCTTTCTTCCCTGAACTTCCAGATTGCTGATGTGAGCAAAGCGTGCACATGGCCTCTAAAAAGCTATATACAGTGGTCAGAAATGATTTTCTAACCATTTTGCTTTTCAGGCTGTCAGTGAACATCGTAATCTATAATAGCAACACTTTTACATATGAACCTTTACTACATAAATTCTACTTTCTAAGCAAGTATTTCTATATTGAAAATTTCTGTATATCAAGGAAACAAATGTATCTTGATTTTTTTTTGTTTGTTTGTTTTGTTTTTTGGTGAGGTTAAATGAGAACTTAAAAACAGAGCCATTGCAATTGCTTGTTTGTATAAGGATGCTAATGTCATTGCAACATTTTCTTAAAGGATGCCAGACAATTATATATAGAATATAAAGAAACAAAAATGAAGGCGAAAGAAGATGCCCTGGCTAAAGCTGAACTTGAAACACTTCAGAGTGAGTTTTTACCACTGTCTTAATAAACAAGATATATAATATAATATATCTACTCCGCAAGATGAATGTGAACAAATGATTTATAATCTGCTGTATTCATATACTGTTCTTAAATTAACATGAGCTTTTCATTATATGACTAATTTTGCAGTAGATTGCTTGCTTGTTTTTATAGATGCATAAAAATTGTGGTAGTAAGATGTTTTATATGTTACACAGTATCAACAAAAGCATGTTTTGCTAGAAGTGTTGCTTAACAGGAGGGTGGAAATCTCAAAAGTATAGATCTTGAAGTACAGATTTTCAAAAGTGACCTCTGGGTTTTGAGGTTTCCTGTATATTTCCTTTTTGTCTGTAAATAATTTTTAAAAATAATGTATTTCATAATTCTTTTGTACAAATTGTCTTCTGTGATACAAATAGAAATTGAAAATAATTTGAAATTTTTCAAAAGCATGGATGCAGATTTTGGAAATGGATTTGTGCTATTGTTCAAATACACGTCTTAAAGTCTCTTTCTGAAGATGAGAAGGCAGCTAGCATTTTCCATAATAAAATATTTAGAAGAATTGTAGGTGACTTTTTTCTTTTTTTTCCTTCAGTTACTTTCTTTTTGGCAATGAATAAATCTACCTGGTTTTGGAGACAATTTTAAAAGATGTGTATGCGTCTGTGTGCACACACCTGTGTTTTATTTACTACACTTAAGTGCCTGCTTTTAAGTTCCTTTATTCTGGCCAGTGCATTGAGTGCCCTATAATAATTTACCAGCTTTGAGTATGCATAAGCCTTTAGGCACTTAAAATACAGCTGCACTATTTATTTCTACAAAATTCCTTGATTTTTGTAAAATCAGCAAAGAGATTTGGCTTGAGCAATAATTCCTAAACTACCTGTAGCTAAACCTATTTTAAGGATGTGGGTAACATTCAGCACCTTAGTGAGCATGGTGGACCCAGGCCAAATCTAGCAGGACAGTTCATTTAAAGCTTGTTAGGGAGGCCTGGCATTACATTTGAGATACCTACCACAAAGTGGGCCCTTGAAAAGGGTCTTGAATCCGGTTATTTAAAATTGGTTAGATTGTCAGATGGTAATGTATTGCCATTGTTCAAGAGCGATACAGTCTTGATTTAAATCTTCAAACTACTGTGTATATTTTGTTTTAAAAGGACTGGTTTTTGAAAACAAAATTGCTAGTGAAACAGGGCATGAAAATTGTAGCCTATGTATTCCTGCATTTCACTAAATTACTGTGTGAACTTTTCAATATTTCTCCTCTGGCTAGGTCTGTCAGGTGTCACATGAGGCTTATATAAAGCTTTTTTTTTTTTCTTTCCTTAAAAACAAAACAACAACAAAAAAAAACACACAAAAAAACCCCTCTTCTGTGTGCCCTTGCCATAGCAGTGCCCACCCTGGGAGGTGCAGGTTTTGTGCACTGAAGCACGGCCCCCGCAGCACCCACACCCTGTCCTTGTCGTGCTGCGGCAGCATGCCCTGTCTCAACCCCGGTCCAGTCCGTATGAGTTTCACGCCTTTGGATCCTGCCCTCGCTGGGTCGGCTTGCTCTTGGCTGGCAGGAGGCAAGTGGAAGGATCATTAGTTACTGGCTGTAATTAGTGGAGTTTATGTTGAAATTTGGCAATAAATTAATTTGGTCAGCCACAGCAGTGCTATTGCTGGACAACTATATCTGCTGTCAATTGTGTTTTTTAAAAGAAATGAGACTTTCAAGAGAAGAACAGAGATGCATCTGATGAAGAGATACATACTGTAATTACAAAATATTATACAATTTTTTCTGAGACCTGCATGCAAAGCATTGGTTAAATTTATTATATTGTTTTTCATTGTATACTTGAGAATTGGCAAAGAAAGGTCATAAGTCACCAAACGCACATTTCATTTGCTCCCATTCTTCTTAGAGACCATCTGTGGAATACAAGTTCATAATAACAGTTCCATCTATCTAACTGAGTAAATGCATCTCAGGCAGATTAGCAGTCGCTGCTTTACAGTACTTGTTTTTTCATGACCTAATTGCTCGTTTACCCCCCTATCTGCTTGCCTGCTGAAACTGTGCGGTGTTCTGTAGACGGCTTGAACTAGAACCAGAGGAGGGTAGTGGAGTAGGAAAGTATAATTTGCAGAGTAGGAGAGTGAGCACAGTATTGCAGTGTCATTAAACTTCTGTATATGGTAAGGAGTGTGGAAAAAGTAATTTTTTTAATAAATCAAAATTATGCATAATATTTACTTAGTTGGCACTTTTGCAAAGTTCATGTTACCACTTCACAATCCATTCTAAATGCACATTACTATCTTAATAAAATATAGCAATTTTACAATTATACAAACCTTTTGCTTTTAGGACATACATTTTTGTATGGAATTACAGATGACTGTGTGTTTTATATACAAGAATAGAAATGGGTTGCCTTACATTTTTTGATGACTTTTTTGCATTTAGATACCAGAACACAAAATTTCTTTAAAAATGAAAGTGCTTTAATTCATGCAACTTGCTGTCAAGTTCTTCCTTTCTGGTAATATCATATGCATATATAATCCCTGCACCAGGGAATGATTCTGTGACAACAGGTAGCCCTGTTCTTCATAGTCATGATATATAAAATAAATTACATGTTAACTTGACTGGTCATTAAACTGAGCAGACTTAGGCATACATAGGACAGATTGCTCAGCCAGTTTTTGAACTTAAATTGCAAAGAGTTTGAGTAGCTATTGAGACAGATTCTACCAGCTGTAGTGGCTGGCTCCTCTTTTGTAGTATGAAGTCCTTCTTTGAACCAAATTCATTTGGGGGGAAACCACATGTATTTTTCTTTCTTTACGCTTAACATTGATAGCTCTCTTCCTTTCTGTTCTCATTCTGTTTGTTTATCCTGACCCTCAATATGAAAGCCAAAATTTATTTTTAAAATAGGACTTTTTAAAGAAATATCTTCTGTTAGGTATTGCAGGTGAATTCTTGCCCTTGTGTAAAAGGCATCTGGAACCACCCATGGCAAGAAACTGCTTTGCTTCTGCTGTTTCAAGTTATAAACCATGTTGAATAGTATTTTTTTTTGTTTCATTCCTCACCCCCATAATTCAAGTTTTAATAGAAATATGAAGTTGCTAGCCCTGTGGCTGTGTTCTCTCTGTATTGGAGTTTTATAGTGGTGTACTTTATGCTCATCTGAGTGCCTGCCGTGAAAAATCAGGAGCAGTCCTGGAATCTTTAACAGATTTCTTGAAGTTCGATTAAGCTTGGTGGTTGTCCGTTTTCAGGAATTTAAACAACTTGGAATATAGCACGGTGCTTGAATAGCTGCCTCTATTGTTCCATAAAACTTGGGTAGAAGGTGTCACTGGATCATTTAGTCTGCCTAATGTTTTTAGGCAGGGTCTGCCAGACCCTTACAGGCATGAATGGGTGAAAAATACAACTTCGGAAGACTTGCAGTTGACTGAAGTCAAACTTTTACCAGTGATGCACTTAGCTCTTAGCATTGCAAGACACAATATTGATCAGAAAACCGTGAGAAGGCTTCCATTCTTCATGGTTTGTTCAGATAATTAACTTGGAGGTATATCTTAATTTTAATGTGGGTTTCTCTAGCTTTGGCTTTCAGTTATTCCTTCTTATTAGTGTCTTTCTGTGCTTAAAAATAAGTTTCTGCGGGTTTTCTTTATATAAAGCATTTTTTAGTCCTTAATTCCTGTGACTTTTCTGTATTTTTTGTTTTCCAGTGTAGTTGCAGATATTGGGCCCTGGCTTTGTATGTAGTGTTCTAATGTTTGCCATCTTCTGATTATAAAATTACCTTGCTGCTATTGTCGCTTCTCCATTACATACTCACAGACTTCCTCAGCTCATTTCAGATTGCTTGTCTGACGTAACTGTAAACTCTTAAAACAAAGATTCCTTGCACACAGTTCCTCCTAAGTGCAGATACAGCCTAAGGTCCTTATCCTTAGCTGTGTCATTTATTTTGTTGGCAATCCAAAATGCTTTCAATTTGACTGGTGCCAGACTACCAGCCAGGCAATGTTGCTACTTCTTGCTGTACTTTCCTCTTCACTGTAAACTGTTTTCGTTGAACTTGTGTAATTCGGCAATATACTGAAGGTGACTTTACATTTGCTTCCAAGAAATTGACAAATATCATGGATAATTATGTTTAATATCAATCCCTGCCAAAATGCAGTGTGCTTGTGCCTGCTCAGTAATGATTTACTGACAGGCAGGTTCAGAGAAAATTAATTGATACAATGACTGCTTTTTTGGTTAGTGTGAGTGCAAATGTTCTGATCACTTAGTTGTTACCTCTGAAGCCTAATGACTGCAAACACAGTATTGTGCATTTCACTGCTTGCTTTGACAGGCCTGTGGAAGACATTTTTGAACCTGGAAGCTCATGTGCTCTTTCCAAATGTGTTGACTAGCCCAAGATACCTGTCCCTGCAAACCGTGCTTCAGATTTTACAGGAAATACTCAACTCTCATTTAGTGTTATGAGACTCATTTGAAAGAGGCATGTGTATTTCATTTTATGTTTGTTGAGGGGCAGATTAATTCCCAAATATTGAATGTTTGTTTCTAACCCTTAATGGTATGGGGATGAGGTATTTTGGAGGGGGACAGGAAGTTAGGGGAGGGGCAAGGAAAGATGAAAGACATCAAACCCCACAGCTGGAGGGAAAGGTTTTGTAGTTGAGGCTATATTCATTACTGAGTATGTTTTTAGTCAGTTGTCTCAAAAATAAACTAACTTCTAGGTCTTGATACAGCAGATGTTTGTGTCTGGCTTTAACTCTTAATGCATGCACGTAATCACATTGATTTTATTAGGCATACAGAAATGTATAAATTTTAAACATATGAGTTTGCCTCATATTTGCTTTGATGTTGAATTAGTTTGCTCTACTTTTTCAATACACTGTCAAAACCTTAATACAATTTTTTTCCTAGACTTCTGAGTCTGTTGTATTATATCTGAACACTTTGCTGTACATGCAAGTGAATTTTAAGCAGTTTTTAATGCTGTAAATGCTTTGGTTGTCTCTTATAATTATGTAGGTAAGCGAACAATGTAGAAAGAAAAGAAAGTCTCAGTGCAATCTCTTGCTGACTTGCAAAAAGAGATGGTTGCCACTTCCCTGTGTTTGTGGTCATATTTCTCATTTATCAAAGCATGAGCTACAAGTCAGTCCATGCCTCTCTTCTCTTTCTGTGACTTTCAAGGCATCGTTGTCCATTTTGGTAATATTTTCTGTGAATTCTGTGACCCTTTTGTTCACACTTAAAGTTAAGGCTTGGGAGCCTTGCCGAGAGAGGGAACTCCAGCTTCTCGTGTCCTACTTTTTGTGCAGAAGTTCAGCACTTGAGGTTTTTTTTCTTACTTATATGAAACAGTCTTCTTTCTGTGAAACCATCAAGTGCTCTCTGAATTCTTTAGTATTATATCAACTAGCAGGTAAAATCAGTATGTAGTTTCCTGAAAACTTAAAAATATGGAAGCCTGATATTTATTGGTGAAAAGCACTACATTATTTTGTGGTCTTTTATTACATGGACAGCTGCTGGATCTTAAAGCAAACAACTATTAGCCAGGTATTAATTCTGCTATCTATATGGCAAAATTAATATATTAATAAGGTGAAAGTCCAACCATCTGCTTCTGTGCAGGTAATTCATCATACTCTGTAGGCTGAATCATTGTGCATAAGTTAGTCAAACACAGCCAGTACTGGACTAGTTTTGGAGGCCTTTAGAAGCATAAAGTATTACATAGGTAAGAGAGTTAATTAATTGTTTTGTGGCAAAGTCTAGGGGTTGTAATGATGGGTGTGTTATATGCTGGTCAAACATAGGGAACAAGTTATGTTTCTCTTTTTAAGCTTTGAGGTGTTAAATACCCTTCACCCTGAGGTGAAGAACTGTATAGTTCTTGATGTGGAAAATCACAGAGAACAAGTATTCTTGCAGTATGAATTCAGCAAATGACAAAACAAGATGTCTCCTGCTACAGAAGGATTAAAACTATGTAAAAATTCTTAACTGATGGAAAATATAGATCATTTTGCACTGGAGGAAGGAGAGAAGGGTAGTGTAAACCCCTAGTGGATATCAAACTATTTCCGTAGTGCTTAGGATTGTGGATTATCCATTTACTTTTTGCTGTTGCGTGATTCTTTTTATTCTATCTAATAAACTAGAGGAGTTAGTACAATGTAATTTGGCAATTAGATGTAGTGTTCACAGAAAATAGTGAGATTAAGCTGTTCATTTACCCTGTTGAATTTGAAGTTTGGATCTGGTTTCACCAAGACTGTCTCTACTGCATTTAGTTGTATGAGCACCAGTGACTCTAGTTGTAGTTAAGGTCAGTTGGATATTGGTGCCCAGGTAGGAGAGAGTCGTCTAATTAGGCCTCTGGCAGACAGTGGGTGTGCACTCACAAAACTAGGAGAATTTTTCTACACTTTGATTAGGTTTATACACAACAGTATGAGAACCAATATTTGAGATTGGAGGAAAATACCATTTAAAAAGTGTGTTCTGTTATAGTGGTTCACCACATAGTCCAATCCCAGCAACATTAGAAGATGACACTAAATATTAAGGAACACTGGTGTTTCAAAACTCTGAATCACAGCTGCAGTTGTCGCTGCTGTCAGCACCATCAAACACATCCTTGCCTGAGGTGGTGGTGGTGGCAGCAGCATCTCCCTGTCTGTGTGTCAGGCGTTAGCAGATGTAGGGTGAGTTATGCAGCTGTCTAGGCACCATTTGCTATTTGAAAAACCTGTTCCTCATTCTCTTCTGCAGAAGGCAGCAGGTCAAGTTGGAAGTGGTTTTTTGGGCTGCCAGTTGAAGTGCTGACAGCGAAAAGAGAACATGGCGAGAGATTTTGTTCCTAGGTATCTGCTGTGCACTTGCATTGTTTGGGTGAATTCATTTCAGTGATCTATTTTGCTTTCTCCATCTTCACCTGAAAGAAGAACAGTGCTTGGCTGTGTTAAGCTGAGGTTTCACAGCTCACGTCATTACTTCTGAATGGCATTCTTTCTGAGTAAACCAAGTTTTTACTGGCAGTACTTTAAACCTGCTAGCATTTTCCCAAAACTCTTAAAATGCAATTATTTCTGTAACAATAAATGTTCCCTTATCTAAAATCCTGTGTGATGGTTACCATTAAACCTTCTTACATGCTTTCCTATTCTGAAAAAAGGCTTTTTAAAATTCTTTTTAAAATTCTAAGGTGAAATTGTTTTCACTGAGTTACTGAGAGCCTATGTCAAAGGTGCTATGACTTCAATTTCTGCTTATGTTTTAAAATTCAGTATGACAGCCATTGTGGTACCTAAGGGGTATGCTGAGCTCTTTCATCTTTCTGCATCTCCACTGGAGACAAAGGTGTTTTAATTCTAGCTGAGTGCTTGTTTGAGGACCCCCAGCCATCTCCTCTAGGAGGAATTTCCCTCTCCTTTTTAGCTGGCTAACAGAAGGCTGTCTTATCTATGATCTATGTTAGGGTCTTCCTCTCTCATTCAACTTGCTGAAGAAAGTCTAGATATTCCCCGGCTTAGATACCTGATAATATAGTGGAATGCAGTGTCTTCTGGAAGTGCTGATACAAAATACTTCTAGAAGTACAGAGGCTAGACGCTTAATTTTTAGGTGCTAAGGTTAAATGAGATAAATTCAGGCTATAGCTATTTGTGTCTTTTGAGAAGGAAAATTAGCAAACCATAGCTGATGGGTTGTAAAATACAGGAAAATCCATTTGTCTCAATGTCTGTCCACTGTTAAGCACTTCCAAGTGAACAGATGCAATGTGCTTGCTTGTTTTTCAGGTTAGAAGTACAGTAATGGGAATTATCATGTAAGATGACTTCCTAGGATATTTTTGTCAGTTCACATTTGCAGTAAATGACCGGTGAAGTCATTGTTACTTACACTTCTGAATCTTTACTCTGATTCTGGAAGCTGTAATTATATATGGCAGCTTTGGAGAAAAATGAGGCAATGAATGATGTATATGATTTGTTTGTTAAAATTAACTTTTGAAATAGACAGAAAGAATTTTGCACCAGTATTGTCTTTAATAACACATCCGGGCAATGAGAGAAATACTGGGTAATATTTTTATTTATTTATTTAAGTTCTGGGGGTTTTGGAGTATGTCTGATTTAATTATCGCTAGGGATGCTTATGTAAGGTTATTTATGTTAAACAACTCCAAATACAAGTTTTTCTTAATATTCCTTTTATTGAGAGCAGTTTGGCTATAATTACATGCAAACTTGGAGTCTTTCACAAAAGCAGTTCTCTTAACAAAGTACATTTAAATGTTCAGATGGTCACTAGTCATTCTGTTAACTTTAAACATTTACAAGAATTTCCTGTTCTTTTTCTTATGACTTCTAGAAGGTGCCATGAAACTGTTTTTGCTCCATTCATTGTTTTCTTAAGTACTCAGTTCTTAGGAGTTTTTGTGAAAACTTTGTCAAGTCCATGAAATATTTTCACCATGCATTTCCTGCACTTATAATGGTAGGAAAAGGAATTCTTCATTGGAGTTTGTAGGGAGCAGTCCTTCTGTCCTCTTTAGGAATTTTTTTAAAGAAGTTTTTAATTTAAAAAAACCCACATTTCTCCTCTGCACGCAGGAAAGTATTGGAGTATGGCTATACGAAACAGGCAAGGTGATGTAATGGCTCACTGCTGCTGAGAAGTGTGGTTCTCCTCTTCCTTGCCCATCATCTTTAACTGATTTTTTTTTTCCTTTTTGATTTGTGTGAAGGGGTAACTCTCTGCTAGTTTAGTGAATTCGTTGAATTAGTTTACTTAGTGGTTGGGTGAATGTCAGAGCGCAGACAGAGGAGCTCATAGCCACACAGTGGAGAGTGGGAAGGTGGAGACAGTCGAACGTTCCTGTTTTGGCAGCAGCCAGCCATTAGATCAGCTTTCTCTACATCAATGGCATCCTTAGGAATATCTAGTTACTGTGAATAAAGCCTACTTAAAAATAAATGGAAAAGCAAAAAAACCCACAAACCCAGCCCCACTTGCTGTACCTGAGGTTTTTGGGAGCTTTGTTTCTCAAGCTTCTTCTTTTGATCCTCTTCCTCTTATGGTTCCTAAAGCTCTGGCAATTTTCAGTCAAATTTAAAGCTTTCTTTTGAGAACATCTTATCGAGGGGATCTGTTTAGGTTGTTAGTTTTGTCCCTCCTTCCTCTCCCCTAAGTTAGCTGATCCCATTTAATACTATTTAAAGAACAGTGAGAGCAGAAAACAGTGATCAGTTTGGAAAATGAGGTCCAGCATTTAAATCTTCCTAAAGGTTTAAGTGATAGAACAAAGCTATTTGAAGTTAGAGGAATCTGAGAACAGAGAAGCTATCTATTAATTCAGAACCTTTTACTCAACACGGCTGACTGTAAGGCAATACAGAATTGTCTAAAACTCACCTCTCTGCCTTTGTCAGTTTCTTTGAAGCCAGCTGGACTTCGGAAATTTTGCTTATAACAGCTTCCTTTGCTTTCACCTGTACTAATCTTAATTATCAGGTAGTGTAGCACTGACAAGTGCTAAACATGCTTTTGAGGGGCTTCTCCTTTGGCCATTTAAGGCAAACTCATATATAGCTGCAGGTAGAAGAGGAGCCAAGTATGTACAATGCTATTTCCTTTTTTAAAAAATAAAATCATTATAGCAAATTTCTGAATTCTCTTTTTAACAACAAAATTGAAGCCCTTTCCATCCTCCCCTTCCTTCCTAACTGAAAATTTTAAAATTAAGAGTTGAGAAGCTAAGAGTGCTTCTGAATTATACTTCTCTGCAGTATTGGTAACATTACTTTTCTTATTTTTTTGTCTTTATAGAGGAGAAGAAACCTAAAGCCAAGAAACCAAAATCTGAATTCCCTGTATACACAGCTCTGGAATCAAATGCATATGTACCATCATATGATCATGGAGCTTCTATTGAAGAGATTGAGGAACAGATGGATGACTGGTTAGGAAGCAGGAACAGAACACAGAAAAAGAAGGCAAGTTTAAAATTACCTTTCAGATTATTATATATTTTTAATGTTTTGCTTGCTTGCCTCTTAAGAAAATGGAGTAATGTATGTATACTGCCATAATGTTCATACTCTATTGAAGTCTAGAGAAGTATTAACTGTCAGGCAGAGACATAAGGGAAAAAATTATATCGATGTCCGGTGTAATTTGTGTAATGATACTGGAAGTGTTACAATAGGATGTAGGTAGTTGATAAAAACATCTGAACGCTCTCTGGTTTCTAATATAAATACCATTCTTGTTTATCAGAAACTAGTAGAACATGGTGCAGTCAAGTTACATGAGGCTTGATTCTTTCTCTTAATTGCAGTTAATAACATTTTGTTTGCAAGGACAGATAATTTTCTATTAAAAAGAAAGAAGAAACTGTTGCTTTTTATTTCTGTGGTTATAGTATCACCTGAAGCTGATTATGTGCTTTTATACTTCATCTGGCTTACGGAAAAGATGTGAAGTGAAGAGCAACTCTGTCTATTATTAAGGTTCTTGCTACTTTGAGATAAGGGTTCTTAGTGTCAGTTAGTGTAGTTAACTTATGATAAATTTTATTGAAACATACTGGCTTGAAAATGTATAATTTTCATCTTTGAAACAAGATAAAGAGGTGACAGAAGAAATGTGATAAATTGGTCTCCTCACATCAAAATCTGTCTTACCAGAAAGACTGAGATGAGAAGAACTGGGTGTTGAGAGTGGACTTAGGGCAACACGCTGACTTAGTGTCAAAATAGTGTAAGAAGTTCCTTCTGTCATTTGTTTCCTCTGTGCTGCCAGTTTTCTTACTCCTTAACTGTTTCTCAGCCTATGAAAAATACTCCCTCTCCTTTTTTTAGCCAGACCACACCTAAAATGTTTACTAAAATAATTTGAATTTTGCATAATCAGTTTAATTATCTACCAGTATTTGATTCATGGCTTCCCAGTTGCCCAGTCTCTCTGGCTATATGTTTTTATGCCTGTTTACTTTTATCTTTCTGTATTATTTAGTATATCTGTGTTATTTTTACTTTATATTTCTGTAACAAATCTTTTCTACAAATATGCTTAGCTTTTGACTTCTGCATAAGAGATTGAAACTCTGAATTGGTCACAGGCTTTACTGAATCTTTAAACATTGAAGCATGTTTTCCTGCACTTTCTCCAAGTAGGAACTCCAGTGCTGAAGTGTGTAGATCAGTTGCCTGGGAGTTCAGAGGATGCATTTACAGTCATTGCTTTGTTTACCTTAACTCAAGAAGTGGCTGCCGGATGGATGCCAGTCGGTCGCATCTCTGTGCACCAGCTTTTCTTAGCAGATTGCGTGGGTAAACAATTAAAGAAGAAAAGATATGTGTTTGTTTAGAGTATTTTGGGTTTGTTGCATGTTTGACTGTCTGGATCCCAAAATTCACCTTCTTCTGTGATGGAAATTGAGTCTTTCTTTGGATTTCCATGATACTGAAGGAATTTGAGTGAGGCAGAGTGGGCCTAGTTTTCTGTAATTTTGCACCTCCTAGGCTGGGTGTATAGAAGTTGTGTCTGTAGAGACGCTTCTAAGAGAGCAAGGGTTGTATGTACATCCTTACAGAAATAGGAGTCATGGAAATGAAAGCCTCTCAAAGACCTGTTATTAGAAGGTAAGTAACTTGTTTTTCTACACTTATATGTGGAGGCTCAGTATTGCATCTCATAAAATTGATTCATGAGCTTACTTTTTGAATCATATTCTGTTGCAAATGGGGTTAACATCTTAAGAACAAGCAAGCGATTTGCAGGTATACTGCCTGGCTGATGAGTTTGACCTGAACAAAGTGTGATGACGTGTGCTTCTTCCCCTTGATAACTAATATGTTACTGCAATGCAACATTACCATTTAATACAGTAGTAGAGAGCAACTGTGCAAATAAACAGGAAAAATGTATTTTACTAATTCCAGTAGGAGCCATTTGTATGTCAAGAGGAAAATGTGTGTGTTGTATGACTAATAATAAGCTCACTGAGAAAATGGTCGTACCACCAGTTAATTGTTCCTAACTGTTATTCAACAAATTTGCCTATTTGGAAAGCTGTATTTTCTTCCACTATACATCAGGTATATGAACCTGGACAGCATGTCTCTCCTACCTCCCTCTTGTGCTTCTTGCATAGATATATAATAAAGTGGTGTGTGATGGTCACCTCTCAGTTCCACTTGTCTTAGGAAAAAGTTTTTCTTTCATAAATCATTTTGGCCATCAGACTTTTTCTTGTGGTTGTCATGCGTCACTCATGTGAAAGCTTGTTAGCACTTTCTTCTTCTTTTTTTTTAATTTTTCCCCCTGTGCCACCACTGGCCCCCCCCCCCCCCAAATAGCTCGGGGATGTGGAATGCTTGATAGCAGTTACCCATGTGGAAAGATCAAAGTAGCTTGGTAAAATAGTGTGTTACCTTGTCATCCATCCAGAAATAAGATAGTGGAGTTTCTGTCCCTGATGTTGCTATCCCAAGTGTAGATCATTACAACTCATGTCATACTATACATGAACGGCTTTGCTGTGTTGACATTTGTACTCTGGGAGGAATGCCTATAATCCGTTGCTGGTTGTTACGAAGTATTGAATCGCGCCGATTGCCCGGTTTGATAGAATTTGGATTGTGCCCAGTTATTAAATTGAAGTCAGTCCCTATGCATCTTTTTTTTTTTTTGACACATGATAATATTTGAATATTTAGGTCCCTTTCTTTTTTGAAAGCTGGCAACCTTAGATTTGGTTTAACTGCTTAAGGGGTACAATCCTGTAAGCTGTTGATTATTGTTTCTTCCAGTTTGGAAGAGTACATTTGCACTCTTTGGAAGAGTGAATTTGGAAGACCAAAGTTACTAATTTAGATGCATCAAAGCTGTATGAAAGGAAAACTCAGATTTTATTGTTCCATCTGCAACAGAAATCTGGATATTTCTCTGACAGATACTCATCTAGGAAATAATACTCTCATAGAATAAAAGGCTCTTCAAAAAGGATTTGCCAACATGGGGAAGACAATGGCTTTCTGAAGTTTTTGGCTCAGCATTAAGCTTATGTAAAGAGCTCTACACGTTATTTGTAGAGGAAGAGGCTGCAGGGGCACTGCAGAAAAACAAAAAACCCCACCTTTTCTTCAGAAAATGTGTATTACTAATTATTGAAGATAACTGGAATTCTGTGTTTTGTAAACCAAAATGGATACTTGGGTTTCTGTCATGGGTTTGATGGATTTAAAAGTGATGCTTTCAGAGGGTGGTGTCACAGGCTTCAAAAAAAAAAAAATCACTTTTGCTTGGCAGCAATAGCCTTGAGAGATGTTCTTCTGATCTTTGCAATAAGTCATGAGGTGTAGGAATAAAGTGCAACTTCACGAAAGTCAAGCTGTTAGATATTGTAACTGAAAAAAAGAAAAAGGTAATGTAAATAAAATAGATCAGGAGGAATTGGGACTACTAGGCAGAGGGGCTGGAATTAAGATTAATCATGATCTGAGTATAGCTCTGGAATAAAATGAATAATTTGTTTCAGCTTTTATTGATGATGATGATCTTGGATGTAAAGGCCATCACTAATGAGCATTGCTTGGAAATGAGAATGACCACCTCTAATGGAGAGGTAAAGTTTTAATCTCAAATTAAGAAGAATTTGGTAGACTAATCCTCATCCTGAAATTCATATAAAAGTTTATCCTAACTGAATGCAACTGTGGGCTTATCAGGTGACCTAAAAATCATTGAAAAACAAAATAGGAGTTTTGTAAAAGTATATGAAAAATAAACTCCAACTGTATTTTAGTTTACTAATGTGTGTTTCGGCTTGGTCTTCTAAATTAGTAGTTGTCCTGAAAAAATTTTTTTTTTCTGTCTTTTGTCTGATTATGATGTGGAAGCTATTAATGTACTGATTACTGTTTCCATGAGGTTTAAATATTGAAATGGGAAAGGAGCAGGCTATAGAGAGGAAAGCAGCTTCCTCCTTAGGCAAGGTAAAATGGTCCACTGAATGGTGTAGAAAGAGAAGTGTGATCTGACTTATAAGGTTGCACAGCTGGCTGAAAATATGTGCTCAAAGTGCCGTAAAGCTGTTCCTCTGTCTTACTTTGAGAACATATTAAGTTAAGGTCCATAAGGGGCTTATCTTGTCATGTTGTTACTCTCTACTTAGAACTGGATGTGAAAAGAAAGGTAGCAAATCTCATTTGGGACTAGGTTAACATTAAACATAAAAAACCTGAGAGGTCTTTTTTTTTGCGTTTTTCTGCAACAGCGATCCACCTTTAGGGCTTTTTTGTATTGTTTTGGTTGTTACACTTTTAAGAAAGGAAGAAAAATTAACAGAATAAATCAGCAAAAATAACAGGTTTAGATTAAAAAATATATGTTTATAGAGAAAGGTTGAATGACTTTTAGCCCAAAAGAGGGAAGCTGTTGGGAAGAACTGGATGGCTTGTTTTTTCCAGTCCATTCAGGGCTGTTTTAGTTAAAATGATAATCACTTATCATTACTCAGTACCTTTCATGCAAATGGAGAGAAAGAAATATTGAATTTGATTTGCAACAAGGGAGTTTCAAGTCAGATTTGGGAACATGTGAAGAGGCAGACACATAACTAGAACATGTTATCTAGACCACTTACGAGATATTTCTTTGAGCATTTATCTTGTTCTTAAATTCCATCTGTTGAGAATAGTGTGAATAGACTTGATTGTATTTGAGAGCATGGAAATGAAGTAATGAGACCCTTGAGCTTTTTTTACATGTAGGAAATCCTATACTTACCTAGCACTAAATTGCATATTCATGTAACACTGTTTAGATTATTCATGTAAACTGCATATGACTATGAAGTTGAGAGGAATTACTGAAAGCTCATTCTCATGCCAATAACAAAATTTTTCAAAGCAAGCAGAGAAAAATTTATTTCTAAAATTATTTTTGTTTGGTCATTTAATGTTTGGACTCCCAGTCTAGATCTTCTTTCAAGTTGTTAAGAGGAGACGAGTAGGTTATTTTACTTGGATTGAGCTTCTAATTTATTATCTGTCAGCAGAAATTCACTGTTAGAAATGTTCTGTATATGCTTGTTATGAATTAAAGGCAATTTAGAATAAAAGTTTTTGCCAGCTTTCTTCTAGATTGCATCATTTTGTTGCTCATATATTGTTAAGCCGCTTATTGCATTACATTGTGGCCATTTAACCCTTTATTTTCTTGTCAGATAACCTAATACCTAGAGCTGGAAGAATAAAGTGAAACTTATTAACAGACATGTTTTGTTGCATCTGATTTTTGTCCTGCCCTTTCTGCCAAAAATATTCATGCAAAAAATATATTTATTTACTATTTCTGGAATCATTTTATTGATGAATCATTTCCAAGTAATTTCTCTCCCAGTGGGATTTCTCTCGTATTCTTTGTTCTGATTTGATTTTACATGATTTGTAACACACACTGTGTTCATGAGAGTTCATTGTTTATGTGAATAATGATGATGATCTTGCATGTTCTTGGCCCTTGAGAAATCAATGGGGGATTTATCATAGTCTTCAGTGGGACCAGGATTACAATTCTTTTTGCTTTACAGATCCCTCATCTTCTCCCACTGGAATCTCCTCTTCGTTCCATATCATTATTTGACTTAATTCGTCTCTGAAGATAGAGTTCCAAGTTCTACCTAAATGAGGGGTGAATGCTTTTGACCTTTTGCTATTTGCTTGCTCTGTAAAGGGGAGATAAAGGTGGAGAAAGACGGTGCCTGATCCCTTCCAGCTGGACCAGATGTATGGACAGAAAATCATGTTTCTCATTATTTTTGTTTTTCATGTTATCCTGCGGCACTTCTTGGCATTTGGGTGGTTTTGATATTGCGGGAGCACCTGGCTTGATTTTAGTAAAGCAGGAGTAGTAAAAACTATTTTTGTGCACAGAACTGGGAAGCCTAGATAACATGCATCTCCTTCATCTCCTAAACTTTAGATTTCGCCCTTAAATAAAGAATACTAAAAATACCTTGAAACAAAAGTATACAGAAATGTTGTTTTTACACAGTATATTAGTAGATGCTGGAAACAGTTATCATTTTTTCCAATATTTGAACTGTAGGCTATGGTCTTGTACTGGTGTCTTCCTGGTTAAAATGCTGTTTGTGGTTTTGTTTTTCTTGGTCTGAGCCATCAAAGCACTGTGTTTCTTAGATATTATTGATAACTGAGTGTGCTTTTTAATCATGAAGATTTTATTTGAAAGCTGGCTGTGGCATAATTTTATAAAATAACCTTAACTCTAAAAAGGAGGTGTCTCTGCCATAGAACATTTTAAGGCAAAATACTATACAAATGCTAAATTATTATTTTTGTTAGTTTAAAAAATGTGGTTTTGACAATTAAATCTTAGTCATTTTATAATCTTGCACATTTCATAATTGCCAGCTAGCCTGCCACCTGCTCTTTTCTGCCTTGAATCTTCCCACATCTGTGCTGCTTTGAAATCTGAGTATGCTTTTTCTTTAGTAGCAAATAACATGGTGCTTGTTCTAATCAGACATCATATGACGGATTACCTGAATACAGTTTCCAGGCTTTTAAAAAATGTTAATTCCTTAAGCAAGCCATTTGTATCTTAGCAGGATTAAGGTGCTGTGTAAACCAGATGTTTTAATAAATTGGTCTTGGAGGGGAAGGGTTATTCTGTTTTAGTGTGCTACCTCAGGTCATCTAGTTTTGCAATGCTTAATTTTTTTTCTCTAAGCAGTGAAACAAATATCTGAAAAGTGTGCCTATATTGAAACTCTCTTATTCATGGGACAGATGCACGTGAGCAACTAGCAGTCTGAGGTTCCTCACGACGTCCTGCTAGTGTGCCTCGACCCTGACGCAGAGGGGTTGCTGTAGGTCCAGAAAGTAAATCACTCTGTGTGCCCATTGAATTTAAGGCCTCTGTATTGAGACTGCCAGCAGCCATACGTGTTAGTGTCAGTTATGATGCTATTTGCTAGGAGCTAGTCTAAGATCATAATACATTTTAACCTGAGCTCCAAGCTCTCATCAAATGGTGATGACTTTGAGTCACTATTGATCTGGGCCACATTGAATTTAGTGACCCTGAGGTGAAAATCTCAGTATTCTATTACCAAACTCTTAAGCAATCTAGTGTCACTGAAAAGATACTTAATTAAAAAAAAAAAATTTGCATCAGAGTGGTACTGACAGTGTTACATCAGAAGACTCAAGGCTTTTGTTCGTATTCGTTATTTTGCTTCGTATCATTGCGGATTTTGCAGACTTAACCTGAGCAGAATATTTTTTCTACGCTAAAAAACAAACCCTCTGCAATTCTTATTCTATAAGTAAGTGCTGTAAGTTTCATATGCATTTTATAGTTATTAGTGTTGAATGAAATATCTACTTGTGTCCTATACACATATGTTTTATAACAAATTTTTAAGTCTGCCTTTGTAATATAGTCAGGCTCTTGCCTGAGCTCAGTGAACTGGTATGTGTAGAACAATATATACGTGTTTTTTTGTGGTCCTAATGCTGCTCAGCTCTGTCTTCTGTGCAGCAGAATGGTATTAGTAAAATATTGAAGATAACGGTCGGGACATTGTGGAGAAGGTGCCCTTCTGTTACATATTGTGTTTTTGAAATAGGTAGGACTTGATTTACCAAAACAGTAGATTGGTACCTTAGTTAATCTAAAGTGTTTGCATAATTTTTTGTCCTACATATACGTATTAGTGATTCTCTTCCTCTTTACTAGCCAACAAATCAGCAAGCCTAATAAACAGAAGAAAACTTGAAAAAATGAGTTTTTCAAATATTGTACTAAAAAGCCAGTGTTTGTGTTGTTTTTATGGCTAATCTTTTTGTTTCCTTCTGTGGATGTTGAAACAGAGCAGTCGTTTCTAGCATATTAGTCATTTTTTGTTTCATTTAGAAACAAAGAATTATGTACTCTTTGAAGCATCTTTCCTTAAATGCAGATAATATTCCTTTCAGGCTTTTGCCTTAAAATATTTAAGCCACTATGGACTTTGATTTGGACTTGAATAGTTTTAAGGAGAGAATAAGTGTTCTTTTTTTTTTTTTAATAGTACTTTTAATTACCGGATTTTCCTTGGAGAGGATGACGACCCACATCTTTGAATCTGGAATAGGAAATCTATGCTTTTCAGCTCTGAATAGCAAATCATTAGTATCAAAAATCTAACTTCATCTGCAGTATTAAACAAGCAATGCTTTTAATTTTCTCAGCTTTTCTCAAGAATGAATAAAGTTGTAGGATGTTGATATTTTCTTTGACGTAGCATCTCAGGTGGGTGTCTTCAGTGTTATGACAGATACACATCAAAGAACAAATTGTATTTATAAATACAAAATGAAGAAAATAACTTAATGATGGATTTAGAGAAATGATTGCTATGACTGATACAAATGCCAGTAGTATTAAACATTACACCAAGAATTATGGAGTTTTGCCTAAAATAAGTCAGGTATCTAAAAAGATTGAATAAGCACGAACTCAATGACTGCCGTGTAAGAATGTGGAATTTATGCATTTCCTTTTCTACCTTTCTGTCTTTGATCTATTCATTAGGTTGGATAGGTTAACAAAGTATAGGAAACTTTATTTTCTTTATTTATTCTTATATTTATAGGAAGTAATAGTCTGTTTATGGAATATGTGATGTTCAGTATTATTCTGCTCTCAGATGCGCCATGCTCAGGCTGGCTAAAACTGGTGTGGGTAGAGAGTTGTCATAATCTATGCAAGCAGGAGACTTACGCTTCAAGATATTGCTAAGAGGGGAATATAAAAAAGAATCCAAATTATATAGAGAAATGATTTGATATGACAGCCAGGGAAAAAGTGTTTGTAAACAGTGTGTGTTGCACAGCACAACCAAAATTGTCTAGATTGCAAAGGAAACAAATAGGGAAAATATGTATTTCCCTAAGGATGTTTCTAAAAGAGAGTAACGGTATGGTGTATAATCATTTTTATACTAGTTAGAAAAAGATCAACAAAGCAAATGTACTGAATTAAGGTCATATAGTTGACTTTCTTCTGATATTTCCTGATCTTGATTGAGGTTTTTAAACTTTCTGTCTAATTAAAAATAGTAGCATAAGTTCTTGTCCTGTACAGAGAAGAAGGATAATACATTTTGATTTCAACACCGTGCTATAGATGCTATGGTGTCAAATTCCAGCTCTTAGTAGTTTTTCAACTGAATCAGTTTTCCAGAAGAAGTGATTTATGTGACTTTGCTGTAATAATTCAGTCTGACCACAGTTTTACATGTGGGTTTTCAATACTTAGTCCTCAGTGGTTGAAGTACGCCAGTTGAAAAACACCCAAAAGCTCAAATTAATTGTGCAAAGCATTAATCTGTATGAACAAGCATATAGGGCTTTTAGCAGAAAACTGCAACTCTGTTTTAGTCCTGGGCAGCGCTATACACTCTGTTTAGACACCTGCCTGGGTCCAAGCTAGGGTTATATTGCTTCTGTTACTTTAACTTTTACAGCTCAGGCTGGACTTCTTGATTTTCCTCAGTTCTTCAGCCTTGTTTCATATCTGAGATTGATATGATAGTTTATCACAGAAAGACATGATAGTTGACATAAGAGAAACCTTGTACCTGCGAGGAGAAGTGGGGGCTTGATCTCCTTCCCAGTCAGCCATTGAAAATCTGACTAGCCCTTGGGAGTGTCTTTTCTGTCTTGAAGCCAACATCCATTCTTCATAAATTTGCTACAAGCTGTGCATTTGTAAATATGAGGCTTCACTGCACTACCTTTGGCTTCCTCTCAGCTAAGGAGAGCTGTGGAAAAACACGCAATGGGACTGCTCTGATTTTGGCCTAGCTGGGGAGAAGGAAATCCTGATTTCCCTTGGTGGTACTCCTTCCCCCCCACCTCCCAAAACAGTCAGCCATTTCTGTCTCTAATACAGAAAGGAAGGATGAAGAAGCTGAAGAAGGAAGAAACTAGTGATACATGGGAAAGAAATAAGGGGAAGAAGCTGGAGGAAGGTATGAGGGCTAGTTAATCACAGTGACCTTGCCCCACTTGTTCCTGCCCATCCAATAGAAAGGAGGGATCTTAAGGAGAGGCCAGCTTTGGCACACTGTGTCCTTGTAAATTCACCAGTAAATGAGGGGCACACATTGTAAATGTCCCTGAAAATGGGATTTTCACAAGATCTACAGCTTCAGGATGAGAAAGAATTTACAATTATGACACTAGCTTCTGTAGTGCTGTTCACTAGTTCTTTTTTCAGCTTTGTAATGTAAATTTGAAAAGTTACTTTTCTTGGTATGAGTTCAGCTATCTTTAAATTGGAGAATGAATTTAGCTTCAAATTAATCTAGTTTTAATTTATAAGTGTAAATAAATATTGATGTTTGTATATCTTTTTTTCTAGATAAACCAGGTAAAATCTGATCAGTTTCAGCAAATTCCCTTCTTCCCAATGCCGAACACTGCTGCTTTGCTTCTCTTCCTCAGACTGTGGCTATAATGATTTCTAGTTAAATTTGTTTACTGAAATTGCCCAGAAATTATAATGTAGTGTAAACTCCAGCAACTAAAAGTAAGCTGATCAATGTGGGGTGTTTGACTTTTCTTTTCCAGCAAAGGTAAGATCCTGCCTTGGATTGGTTTAATACTACTGTCCTCGCTGTTTTGTCGCTTAGGAATTTTCAGACAAGCTGAATCTGTTAGCCATTTTCTGTACAGTTTTTGACAGGCTGGATGCAGTCTTGAAAAGATCACCTTTCAGTCTTCAAAACCTCAGTTCAGCACATTTAAGCATGCGATTATATTCCATTTAAATCAGTAGGAGTTGTGTCTGTGTATGAAGTTAAGTATGTTTTGAATTGAGGTGTAAATTATTTGGCCTGAACCTTTCTGTAAATCATTGCTGAACTATATATTACTTGCCCAAACCTGCAAAAGAGGAGAGCACTCTTAATGATGGCACAGTATGAGAAACAGCATATTACATCTGAGCTTTGTTTTTTGTATGGATTACAGTACTTCCCGCCATTTGCCAAGGCAGAATTTCTTAAATGCAGTGCTGGGGAGGAGGGGTGGTTCTCGCATCAGTTGCAATCAAATACTGTTCTGAGAAAGGGTAACTTGTGTTCTGCAGCGACCTTCAGGCTTTCACAAGGTAGACCTGCATTTACGTACTAAAATAGCAGATTTGATGCGGTTTATAGCATCAGATTTTTGATATACTGCTGGTTAGAGAACATCAGCACTCTGACCACCCAGAGTCCTTACAGTGCTCTTCTCTTTTCAATCGTGAGCAAAACTGTGAGCCTGTAGTTATTTTGTATGTTTATGAATACATGAAAACTTGTCAGATTTTTTTTTTTCTATCTATAATTACTCAAACTATTGCAAAATAGAATTGAAAATTTAGTTTAGGTCATGTTCACGATGTTTTTCAGGTAGCCCATTTAGGGTCCTAAATGCACATTTTTTCTGATTCTTGCATGCACCTTCCAATGGGACAGTAGATGATTTAATCTTCATAGCAAAAATTCTGGTCGACTTGAACCATGCCACAGAAAGTTTGTTAGGTTGTTGGCTAGAGATCATTCTAGACTTTTGTTCCTTACCAAGGAGGACTTATATTGAAACTGAATCTGTAATTCTTCATATTCTGCTTAGCAAAATTTTCTCTCGTCTTTAGACATTTTGTTCCCTTGGAGAAGAGGGAGGATTTTTCCTATGTGAGTTTTAATATACTAGTAGGCCTGACTTGATCTGCCATACTTAATAGTGAAGAAATATTTGAATACTACTGATGAAAACAATTGCTCTGTAATTGTGCAATATATTTGTGCACTTTTGGGATGCAGATCTCCTGTTGCATTCAATTTAAAAATAAAGAAATCAGAATATCCAGGCTGTTTTAGGGAATAACTCTAATTACTGACAGAACAAGATAGCATTGCCAGTAATATAGTTTAGGTGCGCTTGATGTAGAAGGAAGAATGTTATTCAGACAAACTGTAGTGTTGAAATAATTCTGTTGGAGAAAGCTGAGATTATAATATGAAGGGAGGCTACAAAACAAAAAGTAGTTTTGGATAAATTACTGAAGATGTTTGAGAGTAGGAGAAACAGGTTGCCAGTAGACCAAAGTTTTTTGTTTTTTTTTTTTTAAATAAAAAACCCCCTAAAATTTACTGGATAAGATAGATAAGATAAAGAAGCATGATAAAATGTGTCAGGATTTAGGAAATGTGACTCAAGGAAAATGTTTGCAGTATTATGTGTTCTAAACTGAAGACTAGAGTTGTTGATTTGAAAACAGATGAAATCCTGAGAGAAGAAAAGGGCAATATGTCTAGATAGGAAGGTCTCTCTAAGGAACTCCTCATGATGAAGAACTGTTAGATGATATTGTTTGGATAGGTAAAGTATCTCACAGTTTAAATCTGAAATGGTGCTGATAATTGATGGGTCAAAAAAGAAAGTATTCACAACTGAGTGTTGTACTAATAACTTCTCAAACTGGAAGGCACATCAGTAGAAGATACCATACTTTTGTCTGTACAAAAGCATGGGAAATATAAGAGTTCTGATGATTAGAAAAGCTTGATGCATACTCTATACCCAAGAAAAACAGCTAAGAGTCTACAGCTTACAGACCCGCTTACTTAGTCTTGTATGAGAGCGAGGTCATATTGAAAGTCATTCTGGGTAAGGATGCAAAGCAAAAATCAAAGTATCAATAGAACAGACAAGACTGAATAGGTGTGTGGCAGATCTAATTATAACCAGGAAGAACGTTATCAGTAAGGTGTAAAAATAGGCAGTCATTTCTGCTGTAAATTTAAGTCATTTGATTTGATAGGACAAAAATTTTGGATCATAATGCTTCAGATGAGATTCCCCTATGTTCAGCTGGATTACTGTATGAATGCTGTTATAATCAGAAAATCTGCTTTAGAAGCATGTAGTATTAGCTTATATATTTAAAATTTGAATGGATTTTTACGAGAAAAGCATCAAAGGTTTTAGTGACAGGTTATACCTAATATTCCTGACGATACAATAGTTCCTCAAATAAGGTAATCAAGATAACAGATTATATACGGACTGAAAGAGTGTAGTCTCTTGATGAGTACTGCAAAGATTAAAAACAGATGAAAAAGACCTGGGGATTCTTGTGAAATCCCAAGTGCTTGAATGGTTGAAGAGTTTACTAAACTAAGTTGTAGATAGTGGCATCCAAATTCTTGAGACTAGTGGAAGCCTTGGCCCATTTTCCTCTTTTGAAGCCTGCTTGTCTGAAACTGGTGCACTGGCCTTGTCCGTGCTGATCAATGTGTCTGTCTGCCCCCATGGGATCATTCGTGAGCCCCTCGAGCAAGCCCAGAGAGCGAGCGAGTGGTATCAGTGATGAGGCCCCTTGGGCGACTGCCTTGAGGGAAGCTGGGGCAAAAGAGAGAGGCAGGAGGTGGCCTGAGGCGTCCCGCTGAGAGCACGTCCTCTCCGCTTCCTCCAGGCGGGAACTGACCAGGACCAGGCCTGGGAATGGCTGTTTGGAGAAAGTCCGCTTCCCAGGGCCTTGGAGGAGTAGGAGCAGGCTGAAAGGCTGGAGCATTGGCCTTTCTGTGCTTTGGGGCCCTTGGGGGTTGCCTGGCTGCCGCCGTGTCTGCTCCTGTCCCCTGGGGGCGTTGCTGATGCGCAGCTGTCCGTTGGCTGGCGACCCGCTGTGAGGTGTGCAGGGTGCGACCTGTCACAGTGGCCAGGTCCCCTGGGGCTGGGGACAGGTGGCCAGGTCCCCTGGGGCTGGGGACAGGGGTGGCCTCAGTGTGCTGCTGCTCCGCACGGGAGGAGGTGGCTGGCTTGTAATGCTGGCTTATATATTTAAAACTCCAGTGGATTTTTACGGGGAAAGCATCAGAAGTTTTTAGTGACAAGTTATACCTAATATTCCTGATGATATGATAGTTCATCAGGTAAGGTAATCAAGATAGTAGATTATATATAGAAAAAGTATTGATTAGTACTGCAAAGATTAAAAACAACAGATGAAAAAGACCTGAGGATTCTTGTAAAATGGCAAGTGCTTGAATGGTTGAAGAGTTTACTAAAGTCACCTAACATGAAAATTCGTATCCACATGCTAGTTAAAGATTAGGTACAGTAATAGCAGCTGTGGTAACCTACCAGTAAACAAGAATTTGGGGGGTGGGAAACAGATCTGTGAACATAACTGGAGACAGCAGCTTTGTGTAGCTGTGCCTTTCATGTAATTAGATCTTGAAGACAGAGATTGAGATAGAATACTAATAAACATTCAGAATTCGTACAGGAAAAACTGAATTTCAGGGGCACCAATAATCTACTGATTGAATATTAAAAGAGACCGCTGTTACAAGAGTCCTTAACACGAAGAGAAAGAAGCAAATGTTTGCTTGGACACACAAACTACAAAAAAGGAGGTCTTTATATGACACAAGTACATTTGAAAGGGAGAAGGAAGATGGAAAGCTGGATAAAGGACAAAAGTGGACAGCACTGAGAATCTGTAAGTCAACAAGATTAGCAGTGTAGTAAGATCTTTTTTATTATGACACAGTCTTTGAAGTTGAGGATGTTTTAGTATATTGATTTTTTTTATATACCCTATGTTAATGTTTTCAAAATATTCATAACATGCCATGTTATCCTGAAGTGGATTAAATAAGAGTATAGTTTATACTGCCCAATGCCGTCAAATGTTCGACATGTGAAGGAAAATTCTGCTTAGTATTTCATGAGACAAATAATAACCTTGCAAGGAAAACACTTGTTTCTAATAAAGCCTAATCATATGCTTTAATGTATCTGATACCTTTGGGCTTATCTTCTCTAGCACATCTAACAGCACAACCAAAGATTTTTAAATGTATCAAGCAATTATGAAAAAAGTTACCACCTGCAGTCTGTGGACTTACTATCCTATGTAGTTATTTACTGAGGTTTATGAAAGTCACAAAAGTTCTTTTCCCAAAGAATTCATTGACATATGTGTTCTAGAGGATTTGTGATTTCATGTTCTCTAACAAATGGAAATATTTTAAAAACTGCATTAAAAGGTCCAAATGGAGTGGTGTTTTGAGAGAGAATTAAACTGAAAACATTTATTCCCTTTCTTTGGAAATTTGTCTCCGGATTAATTTATCACAGGCCAAACCTAATTACCTATTCAACCTGTAGTTTATTTGATCTGCATGCCTGAGTGTCCTACAATCAAATTTACTGAAGAGCTTCTCACTTTTTTCTGCATTAAAACAATTGCCTTGAAGCATCTAACAATTAAAAAATAAATGAGTTAACACTTTCTGCTAAGTGCTACCAGTTAAGTTGTAATATGCAATTAAAAACTACATTTTAATTTCTGTTCAATTACATTGACTCAAGTAGTAATTTTTGGTGTTATATTTATGAACCATTTAATTGTGACATTTTTCCTCTGGCTTTCTTGATAGAAAAGTAGATTTGATTTTGAGAATGTGGCAAGAAATAGCATTCTGTCCTTCCCCCCTCTCCCAATGGTTTACCATAATAACAAACAGAAAAAGACAAAACAAGCTGGTTTTTGTATAAATACTACAGAACATTTTTAGTTCAAAAGCCATGAAAAGATGTCATAATTTGAATTATTTTTCATGTGTTTGAAAACTTTCTATAGTAGGAATATTCAGATTACAGTATAGTAATGTAGGCTTTTGAAAAACTTTTCCACTTATTTTGTCGTGTTAACTGCTATGTGTTAAAGAAAGCCTCATATTAGATCTAGAATTAACACTCAGTAGAACCCGAAGTGTGAAAACAGAACATAGTGCTAGTAGTAGAGCAGCTGCCTTTTCAGGTGTATGTCGCGAGATATACACGCATTAGTGTCTTTTGGTTTTAGCTGCTTTTTAAACATAAAAA
Organism: Apteryx mantelli; assembly: GCF_036417845.1. Lineage (NCBI taxonomy): Eukaryota > Metazoa > Chordata > Aves > Apterygiformes > Apterygidae > Apteryx > Apteryx mantelli. The sequence continues at coordinate 149,344,954 of NC_089979.1, read as the reverse complement.
ATATTTGCATTAATGTTGTAAATAAGTTGAAATTAGTTAATGTATTTTTATGTTAATACTAGAGAGAACTTCCTAGATGGTGAGATCCTGAGGGTATTCTCAGAATTTCTGTTGAAATTTAAACAAGCCACATTAGAAGGGGTGTAGAGTCTTTCTTCCCCTCTGAACCCTACTCCTCCAGGTCCTTCCAGCATACTGAAAGACACTTCTATGTTTGAAGCATTCTCTAATTATGAACCTAAATTTATTTATGGTAAATTAATGCCTGAGTGATCATGTCCCACTTCTGTGACTCATTGGTCTGTTAGTCATGCTATGGGTGGTGAACAGGATCAGAGAACCAATCTGAATTAAACAAAACCCTGCCTAAAAAGTATGTTCTTTTTTACGCCTGCATCAGTTTCCTGATATGATTTGCAAACCATTCTGCTGTCAGAAGCGAGGGGTTAAGAATGGGAAAAGACTTTGAATAGCTGGAGTCTGTATTGTCACCACACCACTTCCCTGTATTGTGAAACCCCACCTCCAATTTCTGTGTGAGAGGAGTTAGTTATTCCCTCATGTCATCAAGAATGGCATTACTATTCCTTCTCCCTCTGGCTCTGGAAAGACCTTATTTCATCCATTTGGAGGTATCATTTGCTTTTTTTAATCTCCAAATAACACTGAAGTTCATAGTTACCCTTTCACCCGTAAACCTGACTCTTCTTATGTCACTTCCAACTGATGAGCTTCCAACTTATGTATAATGATTATACACCTTATTTAATGTCATCCCATTTGTATTACCAGTAATTAAGTTCTTAAAGTTCTTTAGATATGTTTATCTCTGCCAAGAACCAGCATTTTAAAATACCCTTTTTTCCTGGTATCCTATCCTGATATTACATAACAGAGATGTGTGTTTACCAAATCTATAGCTTAGGGCTTGAATCAACCGTAAGAGATCTAGTTATGTTTCCTCCTGTGAAACAGGCTCAAATACTGCAAAGTGACCTGGGCTTTTATTAGATGCTGAATACACCTGATTTTGGTGAGGACTCAGCAGCTTGGTTAGACTGTGACTGAGAAGCCATTGCAGAACAGTCGTTCAGTTCCTGTCCCAACCTGGTAGCTCGGTGTTCTCCACGCAGCAGTATCAGCATGACTGGTGGTTCTGTTTAAGACAGAAAGAGGAATACAATGTAGGAAAAATGCACTTTTTGTTCTGGGGTTTTCAAAACTTTATGCAAGTGGGACTAGCAGGAGAGAGATGGCAGCAGTGATGTGGTGAGCAGTGGGTAATATCCCAGAGGGCTTGTGGCTCCTGAAATGTTGTCTCTCCTTCCTGCAGGGTAAGTTTGTCATAAGGAGGAGTACCCCTGAAAGAAAACTCACATTAACTAGAGATGCAACAGCAGATTATAGGAGGATGTTCCTCCATGCGTGTATTGTGACTGCATGGAGGAGTTCAGGGCATTTTGGGTGCATTCCTACATTAATGTTGATAGATCCGTATTTCTTCAAGCCACATAGAATTTTAAGTGTAACACTGAAAAAACTTTTATAAGCTGTTAGTGATCAGTTTTAAAATGTTTGTAATCTTTGTTAATGATTTTCTAACATATAAATTACTGATACCTTCACCCAAATTTAACTGTTTTAACAGGGCTTTGTGATTCAGGATACAAGAATGTTAAGTGGTATGTACTTAACATAAAGTCATGGACTTTAACTACATTCTCAAAGAATGTAAGGGTAATGTCTGTTGTAATTCACTAAAAGAAAGTTTTCTGAGAGAAACTTATTCAGAAAATATGAGCTATATCTTTCCTGATCAAGGAAAACTGAAATAGAAATCATTATTCAAAATGCCTCTCTCTTATTGAAGAAAGCCAGGGTAGAAAGCTGGTCAGTTAATTTAGACTTGTTACTATTTGAGGACTGTCCAGAGAGTAAAATTATTCTCTGACTTCAAGTGAGGCTATTTATGCTCTAATAACTTTGTACTTTTTTGTGTGTCCTTTTCATAAATGCTCATTTTATCTGTGTATTTTATGGAATTGTCACCTTTGTCTGTGAACTCTTTGAACCTTTGTGTTCACGAAAGGGCTTTCAGTATTTCAGCGGAGGCAACCAATAGATGTTGCCTTTTAAAGGAGGCCTCAGTCACATGCATCTTTAGAATGCATATTACCCATGGAAGATTTTTCTTTTTTATAAGCTACTTTAGACCCGCTTTAATGGCAGGCATTCTATGGTCCTGGCCAAAAAAAAGGCAAGGAAAGAAAAGAAAAAAAAAAAGAAAGGAAAGGAAAGGAAAAAAAAAAAGCTATGAATAAAATCCATCCAGTTTGTTTTGTTATACCAAATAGATAACAATTTTCTGATTTATTTCTTTTGGAGGTACATTTGCATGCTGCTGTACTCCTGAATAAGTTTTACTTTAAAGCTGGTGTTTGTCCTTCTATGGTAGGTGCTGGTTAATCTTTTACTCCTGCAGTTTTGAGGAGACCAAAGAATTCTTCTTCCAAGCTTCTCCTAAATACAAAGAACCAGGATGCTGTCATTTTTTACTTAAAATTTTTACTTCATTTCTGTCATATTTCTAAAAATATTTAGAATAAAATGCTGAAGTGTTTTGTTCATTCTTCTTACCTCTCTATTTTTCAGGGGACATAGCTTTAAGCTGATGATTGTACAGTTCATATCAGTGACTAGTTATTATTAACTTGGTATTGTAGAGCAATTTCAGATTTGCAACAGCTCTATTGACAAAATATTTTTATGGAAGTAATTTAGAGATGTCTTTTGAAGTGTTCTTGTTCTGCAAAATCTAAAACAGTATTACTGTTCAGGATTGCTTTCCTGTTCAGAGTTTTTTAAAGATGAATTGCAGTGCTTTTAAAGGAAGTATTAAAAACAACTCTTTGCTCTTAAATCCTAAAGTAGGGATAAGTAATGAGTATGAAAGAGTATGAAAGATCAGTTTTGAACTACTTTGTGTAATTCTAGGATTTACATGAAAAAAGGTGGAAAACAGATATAGAGAAAAGCTGTTTAAATTATTCAAGGCCTGGAAATGGCACATATTGATACATAGAGACAGACATTTTAATGTAGCAGGCGCCTTCACAGGAGAAAGTACTTGGTAGTAAAGAGCTGTTCAGCCTAGGAGAAAGGCAAATAAGCGCCAATGGCTAGGAGGGAAAGATGGAGACATTAAAATGAATCTAGTATAACAGCAATCATCTTGTGAGTATATGGCTCATCCGGTGTTTCATTTTAAGTCACTTTCTTGCCGCCTCTTCTGTCAGATGACTAATTACTTTTGTTTTGGATTATCTGCAAGCTTCTGAATATAGTCATAAGTTTAAAAATTGTCTTACTACTCCACATAGCTGCTTCTTATCTTGATTTATACTTCCTTTTTATCCTCCTCCCCTGCTTTTTGTCTATTAGAACTCACATTTTTCAGTGCTAACGTGTGGATTATGTGTCTAGGAATAGCCTGACTGTGGATCCTACTGTGGATACTACTGTCAGTGGTGGTGGGAGAATCTATTTTTCACTTAGGTTTTCCTGCTAAGGTTAAGCAAACAATATGTATAGGTACATATAGATACATAGCTTTGGAGTGAAAAAGCTTAATAATAATTCCTTTTTGACGTTTGTTAACTATGAAACATATTTGAAAATACAGATTTTAGTTGATATTTCTGAATAGATGGCAGCTGTTTTTGTTTTCTAAAAAAAATAAGGAAAGCTGCTATACTGACATTATAAAGTTTATGAACATATTTGAATTTTGGTTTTTAATATGATTTAACTCTCAAAGTAACTTAGAGCTTTACTTTTTTTTTTTTAATGTTTAAAAATCTTCTATTAACCTGCAGTTAGGATGGTTCTACAGACTCCTTGAAGCTTTTCAAAAAGTTTGTCAAAACTGACTTTGTCAGTATGGTAGCCAGTAGAAAAAATCTCAGATAAACTCATTCTACAGGAATGAATTTATTCCTATCTAACACTAAAAAGTGGAGAGAGCTGTTTGAGTGAAAAAAGTTCTTTGAGTAAAAAAAAAAAAAAAAAAATTATTTGAAAAGGGAAAGGTTTATGCAAAAGAACATAAGATCTGCAAGTCAAATGCAAATCCTTACTGAGGTAAGCTAAAGGACTTTGAGAATCATCTTGTTAAACATACGAACTCTAATGACTTCTTTTGAACAAAGCAGATGAAGGAACCCTGCCGATGAATTTGTAAAATTAGTAGGGAGATTAGTTGGAGAAATTGTTTTAGATTGAAGCATTCAATCCAATGCCTGGAACTATGGTCTTCACCAGTAAGTGAAGATTTCACATTTAAACACTACTGTTAATATTTTAGCAATTACTAAATGGACCCTGGAATGAGAGATGGAAGTGGGATCCCAATTTTTGAATTTTCTTGTAAGATTCTGGAAATTATAGAGTAGTTACTTCTGTGCTGGGTAATTGGTTGAAATTATGAAATGAATAGTATTAGTAGATTCACTGAGTTAAAAATAATAGTAAAAAGTCAGCATGAATTTAATGAAGAAAACTTATGTGTCACTATTAGAGCTTTTTACTTGCGTTTCATAAAGCTTTTGACAGGTTCTGTCAGCAAGACTTCTTAAAGAGACAAAGTGATTATAAGATAAAGAGAAGATCTTTAGAGTAATATTTAGTCAAAGAATAGGTAAGAAGATTAGAGATACGTGCTTGTTATTGCAAAAGGTTACCAGTGGAGCTTCATGTGTATCTGTGCTAGGATCTGCTTAATGCTAAAGAGGTGGTGTGGTGAACTACAAGTCTGTAGATGATCCAGAATTATTCAGGACAGGGCTAACTGAAATGACTGTGTAGGCTGCTTTCCAAACCAGGCAAAGTCTAGGAAAATCTCACCTCTTAAGAGTCCTGTCTTTTTCTACTGATTCTCCTACAGTAGAAAAGGATGTCTTCAAATGCGTGTTTGGACATTAAAGAAATCAAGCTGCTTACTGGTAGTATAATATTTTTGCTTTCTATCCTTCCTCCTACAGTAGGTACACCTTAGGACAGGGCAGAAGTACATTGGACAGAGAAAGGAAAAGGTAGCAAGGGATGGTGAGGAGAAATGGAAATCTAAATGTGTGTGAAGAGAGATCTTATTATGTTGAGTAAGAGCAAAAATGGAATGAAGAGAGCAGACAACTTCATCACTGGCTTTGTAACATAGAAATGGGTTCAGCTTAATGCTTATCCAGGTTGCTGGTAGCTGTGAGGGAAAGAATCTCTTCCTAAAACATCTGCCTTTGCACATGATAAAATACCTGACACTAAGGCAGATGAAACTCTGCTCCTATTCTTATGTTCTCTTCAAGGGGTGTTGTCCATTTACGTATGTTGTTTAATCTTTTAAGGCTTTTAATGCTTACAGCTCGGATATTCATTGTGTGAGGAACAGTATAAAAAAATGGTTATGATTAGGTTATTATCTTGACAAGATTATGAGCTCAGTGAAAATAAAGAGTTGTATCTTCATATTTGTGTACAGTTGCTTTAAAAAATCTAAAATTAGTAATTATGTATCTCAAAAGTTCTTTTAGACCTAACTAATACAATGTTTAACATTAAATTAGTTAAGTTGCCAGGACCAGAACTCACACAAGAGTTCAAACAAAATTCCAAGATGAAGTAATTGAATTAACTATTTATTTTCTTGGGTGCCTGAGGACTAAGCTTTGGTAAATGTGACATTAATTCTATTTATTTACTAAGTTTTCAGTGGGATTCAGGGAACTCACAGGCCTGTACATCTGATATCTGTTTAGGGGAAACTCGCAGAAACTGAAATAAGAAATAAAATTAGTGAGCATCAGATAAATAAGACCTGATTGGCATCCTGAATATTGTTTCTATAAAGGAAAGTCCTGCCTTAAACCCTCTGGATGTCTTTGATAAGTTGATAAATATACATGGAAAAGGTGTTGTGATGGACAGAGTCTATCTGAGTTTCCAGAAGGGTCAACATTGAAGTGAGAGAGTTTATCAGTGATATGGCTATTTAGGCTAGTGAAGATGAGAGCAGACAGTTAAGAACTGTAGAATGATCTTACGAGTTTGAGAGACTGGGCAATAAAATGGCAGAAGAAAATTCACTCTAAGTAAATGTAAAGTTGCAAGTATTGATATGGGGGATGACTATCCTAAGTTCATGCACAAGATGATGGGCTCTGAGCTGGCCATGATCGCTAAGGTGTGAGATATTACGCATTATGACTGCTGGTTTCATGAAAACACCAGTTCCATATCATTCAAAAAAAAAAAAAAAAACAGGTGTTAGAAATTTTTGAGAAAGGACTGGAGAACAAAGAGAAGCATCATTATTCCACTGTATAAATGGATGGTTACTTCTCCCTTGAATGCTGTCTGCAGTTTTGGTATCTCATCTCAAAGAGGAGATATTGCAATTGGAGAAGGTTCAGAAAAAGGCATCAAGGATAATATAAGGTATGAAATGGCTTTTACATGAGAAACCAGTTGAGTAGGCTAGGACTCTTTAGCCTGAAAGGACAACTTATGTGGGAATATTGTGGGAATAGAGGGATATTTTAATCAAAACTGTAAGTGACATGCAGAAGGTGAATAGAAGTAGACTATTTGCTGGTTCTTCATTCAAAAGCAAGATCTAGGGGTCATCAAAGCTAGCAGGAGCCAGGTTCGAAAGAGACAAAATGAGGTGGTTCTTTGCATAACGGATAGTAGGTGTGTGCAGCTCCTCAGGAAGGATGCTGCAGATCCAGAAAGTTTAGATTGATTCAGAGGAGATTGGGCAAGCCTTTGAAAGAGAGTTTCATTGATGGTTACTAAGTAGATGAACCTTATCAGGCTAAAGAAATCCTGTGAGCTGAAAATAATTGGAAGATGGAAAAGTATTTGGAGTGCTATCATAAGTATCATCTATGCTTACCTTGCTCTTACTCTTGTTATCTGCATGTGGCTCCTGTTTTTTTCAAAGCAAAGTGGGGGTGGAAAGGATGAGTAATAAACACAGTCCTTCCGGTGTACCAAGGATGTAGTAAAGTTTTCTGCAGCTGCACTCCCTGAGCACAAATGTTGAGCTTAGTGGCCTAGCTTGACCATTGATCTGAAACAATATAGCTCTCCTTACGTTCTCGTTGGCTGGCTTAATAATAACTGTGATAGAGCAAGTTGGATTTGAGTAAGAGCTCTGAAGGACCAAAAGGTCTGTGTGAATATGTTGAGGCTTTGAATATGAATTCAGGTTAATAATACTCTGTTGTAACTTTAGTGTATCTTTAGTGTTCATCAAATAGCTGGATCACAAAGCCAGACACTGACTTCAGCAGAATTTTTATAAGTAAAGCAAGAAGTTGTAAGAATATGGAGGAATAATGTAAGAAGAGTAAGATATTATGGGACAGAAATTAAATTGAGAATATTTTATATCCTGTTCTTAATGTATTGTTACTGGGCAGAAACACCACCCACCTGTAGGCATAATATATCCTGAATTATAAAACTGTCTGGGAGTTTACTTAGGACCCTTGTTCTACAAATGTTTACAAAGGTCACTTTTAAATAGATGCCACCTCATGGTTTATTTGAAAAACTGGAGACTAGAAGTGCACAAAACAGTGAATTAACTAAAATCTGATGAAATTTAGCACAAAATCCTGGCCAGATTTTAAACATTCGCCAAACTTCCATCCAACCATGACTTCAGTTGAAGAATCTATCCATATGTTGATGACAGGAAGAAAGTATGTCTGAGGCTGAAATTTAATCTAAAAAAATCTAAATTACCTCTTATTGTCAAATTAATATAAATACCTGTTAAACAAAGGGCTTTGTTTATAAAGTCTCAAACACTAACCACTTCCCCATTTTATCAGTAAAATGGCATATATTTTTGTAGTTCTTAATGTTAACAGTTCTAAATGAGTCAAACAGTTTTCTTGAAAACAAATGCTGCTTTGTTCACTAAAAATTTGCTTTTAATGTCAATGAAAAATAGAGCTTTTTACATTAAAAAAATCCTAGTATGTAAACTCTGTCATGCTGAAAAAAGTGGTATGGAATTGCTAAGTACAGATGCACATGTAACAGCAATGCTAGACAATAAACCACATTCATATTTCTTTTCTTTAGAAGGTGCAAAGCACTTTGGGTGAACCAGTCCTTATATTGCCAGCTATGTGCAATAAATCATATTAAGAGAATATCATTTGAGTGAATGCTATGAATTTTTTAATATTTACACTTGTTTATTTTCATTTTAGAGACTGTAGTCCATAACTCTGTGTACTTTTCATTTTGTATTCAGTATGGAGAGTTAATCCCAGAACGGGGCTTTTCTGATGCAAAATCTGAATGCTTGTGTAGTCACAACAGCTGTCCCCTCACCATGTGGTGTCTTCCATTACTTTACTGTAGAGATGAATTTTGGCCTAGTGTTTCAGTAATATTGGACACACATGGTTTTAGGTGACAAAGCAGTGTGTTTATGCATTCATTTGACTCTCGCAGTTACAGTTGGCTACAGATTAGAACAGGGAGAATACATTCACACCATGACCACCCTCATAGCTGCTTGTAGTAGTTGGATCACAGTAGTCACTGTTGCATCTAAAGACACAATTAACTATTGCTGAGGAGCTGCAGATTCACAAAAGGTCTTTACAGCTGTAATGGTTAACAGCGGATTTTCTAAAAGCTTTTTCAAAGTTTTCCAAATTTATAAATGTTTTAGGTTTTTACATCTTAAAATTTATTTTGGGGTTGAAACAAGGATAACATGTTGATATTTTACTTTAGCTAATGAATTCCTGTGCTTTGAGTTAGCTATACAGTTAGTTACAGATTTACAGAATGTTTGTAGCTTTGTTAGTTATTTAGAAAGAGAACCTCATGAATTCTGTAATATTTTAAAATGAATAATAAAGTTTTGAGCACACTGACTAATCAAAGCTTACCAAAAAGGTCTGAAAATAAAACTTAACAGAAAGCTTGCAATGTGTGTACATCACTGGAAAGATCATCCTGATTTCCGCATGTAATGGTTTAGATATGCTTTGGATATGGTGAGAAAGAATGGCTTTGCATTTGCTTTTTAAAAAACCAAACAGTTTTTATACAAGGTAAATAGAAAATTACAGTAAATTGCATATTAAGATGTTTGATGTATGGAGTTTGACAGATTTTTGAAGAGGCTTTTTAACCAAAGTCTTAGAACGATTTTTTATTTAAATGATAATGATGAAATTTTATTTTTAGAAGTAGAATGTTAAGTATCCCAAAACTTCCCTTCTAAAAATCTCGAAGAAATATTTTTGAATAAAATATTATAGGGAGTATGTTTGCTTGTTTAATACAATAAACATAATAAAGCTATTGTGCAATGCGGAGATCTGCAGCATATTTAGCACTTCTTCTGTGGGCCATAGTGTAATTATATGGTTATATATGTAACGTATGTGTGAGATCTCTCACATGCACATACACACTTTATTTAAACATGCCATGTTTAAATCATCATAGATAATGAATTTTATACTTGTATTAAAAGCTATACAAATATGAATGTCTGGGGCTTTCAGCATTGAATAAAGGACTACATGGATCCAAACTAGAACGATTGATGAAATCCTTGCTACTATTGGCTATTATTTACTGTCTTTTAAGTGGCAGGTTGTATTTATGCCAATTTATCTGCTTCAGGGAACACTCTTGATAGCAGAACAAAGTGAATAAAAGTAGTTTGCTTTGCAAATGAATGCAAATGGTGGAGCCTTTCGGGAAGCCCTTTAACAGGAGCAATGCACTTTGATTATGAGTGAAGCTGCCATTTGGACATGGTGAAAAGAGCACGCTTGAACCATTGATTGGGGGAGACAGTAAAAAGTCAGGAAGGGCCCCGTTAAGCTTGCAGTGCGGCAGGCGGATGTCAGTGTGGTTAGAGCACAGTGGGAGAATGACAGGCAGGATTAGTGTCAGGGAGAAGCTTTGCTGTAGTTGTGGAGATGGTCCCTGGGGTCACTCACCTCTGACTGTTGTTCTGTGCTGATGGCTCTGTAATGCAAACTGCTTGATATATGCCTGTTCATTATCGGAAATGGTGATTAGAAGAGGTACGTCATGAAGAATTCTTGAAAAATAAATAAAAATGGCAAGTTCGTGCTTATAACAAAGGTTCAGCTCTGAAGTCGCTGTCAAAGATGCTACAAATATCAGAGATGGTTACTGGGTCTTGCTTTCTGAGGCAAGCAAAATTTCATGGCGTAAACTGCTATAATTAAGTGTGCTTCCTTGCTTTGTTCAGTTTTATTTGGCCATTATGAAGACAGTTATTTTTAACAGGTTGTCTTATGCTGCTAGAGTAAAACATTTTAATGTGTTTTGGTTATTGGATTTTAGAAGCATTCGGTTTGTTTTTGTAGCGTGACTGGTGCTTTGTGTGAGTTTTTTGTTTAATAGTCCTAATGGTGTATTAGAATCAACAGATTTCAGTTCTGAATCATCCAAAAATGCTAAAATGTATGGTGATTACAGTGACAAAAAGCTGAAGTGAATGTTCTATTTTATTTACAGGCTTTTTAAAATGTAAAAATGAGGATATTTTCTTTCACTTTGGTGGAAAAAATCTTACATGTGAAATTAGAAAAATGCCTGCAATTTTATATCTTAAACTGTGATTTAATCTTTAATAAAAGTATTGTTGCTTTTGATCTTTACTGCATTGTTATACTGTATATACATTGTATAAATGTGTAAATACAAATTAAATAGGTCAATGTATATTATATGCAAAATGAATTTTTTGAACATTAAGGATTTGTAATATTTTACTGTTTTTCTATTGTTTTTGTGCATTTTCTGCAACGAAATAGGGAGATGGTATCCAGATATTTGAAACTATTAAATTGTTTGGGTGTTTTTTTTACCTGATTTGATTAATGCATGTGAAGTTTTTTTTGTTTGTCTTTTTTTCAGTATTTTACCCCACAAGAATGTGTCCAATATCCCACTGTAATGAATGTTTTACAAATGTTTTACAGGCACCTGAATGGACAGAAGAGGACCTCAGCCAGCTGACAAGAAGTATGGTTAAGTTCCCAGGGGGGACCCCAGGTCGATGGGAAAAGATTGCTCACGAATTGGGTCGATCAGTGGCAGATGTGAGTTCACTCAGATTTGCATTGTACAGAGAGTGACAAACCAGAGCAAGACAGGCAGTGTAGAAGGCAGGCATATACGGGGCCGAGATTGTCTTTTGAGAGAGGCTACAATCCTTTTAGGAACTGGAAGTGAACCATTAACTAACTATGCAAGAAGCAGATGTCAGCCAGTCTCTTGCTCCGCAATTACCAGCTGTAACTGATCAGCTGTGTGGGGCATTCTGGTGCTTAGAGACTTGAGCTACTGTAACCCAGGAACAGAAAAACCAGCGCTGCTTTTTTATAGTAACGTCCTCTAACTACAAGAGAATATTTGTGTGATTGGTTAAAGACTGCATTTCTGTTTTAAGCCAGTCCCTACAAAATATGTAGATGAGCTAATGGTGTTTAGACAGGTGGTTTCCAATAATTAAACTGAAATATCTTTACAAACTATAAAACAAGTGGTATATATGATTCTGTTTCAGTCCATTTTTCTAGATTATAGCATGGTTAACAGTATTATGAAAAATGGTTAATATCCTTGTTAATTCATATTTTATAGTATTGAACCATGTATCAAAGAAAGTTTATACTTATGGATTTTAAGTGTTATGATCTTAAAACCCTCTGGGGCTAGGCTGTAAAAGACTTTTTAAGCAATAGATTACTAGAACATGATGTACAGTGTCTGCTGAGGACCATTTGAAAGCCCTTTCAGATGACCCTATTTAAAAGGTTCTGGAAGGGTTAATGAGAATACCGTTTAAATTTGTCAATGTACATTTTGAGATTAGATGGTTTTTATTATATTTCAGCAATTATCTTAAATAATGGGATGGGAAACAAAGTCTTTAGCTGCTGTGAAACATTAAGCCACTATAACCTTCTGGGCAATTTGCATACTTCTAACATGTTTGGGGTTTTTTTTCTTCCTGTTGACATAATCACAAAAAGATATTTTTAAATGTTATTTTTAAAGATTTAATGGATCTATACAATTCTGTTACTCATACACCCTAGAAAACAAGCCGTTTTCATTCCTATTATTTTAGAACAAGATTCATCATTTGTGGATAAGCTCTAAGGGTCTTGATGTGAACATAAGCAAGAAGTTACTAACTTGTTATGCAAATGGAATGCTAATTATTTTGTTTTGAGATTCTGTTTAGTGTTGTACACCATAATACTATATTGGAATGGCTTTATTAAAAAATGCTGTATTTTACTTAGCAGATTTTAATAGTAAAATTATTTCACATGACTTGATAGTATGCTGTGTGCCTGGGAAAAATCTTTGAGATTGCTTTGAAAAGCTGATGAAACTGCTTGGTACTGCTAATACAAACATGCTTCCACATCCGCCCATTAGAAAACTAACAAAATCTTAAGACTGCCTTTTGTACCTGTTTTCTGATTTATTCCTTGAAGCAGGTGTAAAAACATTCTTTTATAAAGAACCTTTTGCTTAATATATTTGGTCACTATACTTGCACACGTCTGCTACTGGAAAGAAAAGGGAAGGTCTGTTGCTTCTTCCATTAGGAGAGAAGTCTTGAGAAACATGGGCATCTTTTCAGTGAGCTGGATAGGGAAATGAAAGAAAGGTGTATGTTCTAACAACTGTCATTTTCCTTGTACGAAAAAAGGAGTCTTGGGGGGATTTTTATGTATGGAGAAGGGTCTGAGCGCAATCTCTTTTTACTTCTGGTGACCTCCAACTGTAAGTGTTCTCCACACAATTTTTTATTTCCCTGAAGATTTCCCACTATTGATAATGCTAGTTCAGCTTTCCTGACTCAGTTTAGTTACTAATGTCTCTGTTACTTTTCTCATTACATTGCACAGTTAGTGATTGGGTTTTAAGAGGCAACACTTAAAAGCTTCTTGGAAACATATTTTCTCTGGTTCTCAAATTACTGCATCAGTATTAGGAACAGTTAAACTGGGAACTACTTAAGATATATCCATTCAGTTACTGAGCAAGATGTACAATTTATCCTTTATACTTGTTGAAAGGGACATAGAATTAGAATATAAATTTGCAGCAAGGGTTCCTAAGCTTATTCTGCTTGGGCATCACCATGATTGAAAGAGCAATGTTGCACTCCTGGGTTTGTAAGACTTTGTGTACAAGGAAGGGTTTGTATACGCAGGCAGTGTTTACCGCCCAAACAACTGTTCCCTGTTTCCACGGGGAGAGGTGCAGGGAGATAAATTTCTGTTTTGAAATAGCTTGTGTAGTACAATTTGGAAATACCTTATTTACCACTAATCTAACATTAGTCAAGCAGAAGAGAGTTTGAAGTGTGTGTTAGAATCTGGCAAATGAGCTGTTTTTTTATAAAACAAAAAAAACAAGGGAAATTTTAAATTTGTTTTTCCTACTTTTTTGTGATACAGGAAATACTTTTTAAAAAATTCAAACCACTTTCTGCTTGTTTGCTCTTGATACTTTACAGGAGAACAGTAAGTCTTGGTTTTCCTTTCATAATTAGAGAATGAGAGAAAGGATTTACAAGCTACAGTGTGTTTGTTTCCATGTGATTTTTAAGCATTCAAAGCCTTTCTATCAGTAGATTAGCTAGATTGGTGTTAATAAAAATAGTACGAAGTAATCCAATCCAAAATGATCTCTCTGTTGTTGCTTCTGTCTCAAGGCCTTGCGATGTAATCCCACTAGCTTTCTTCCTCAGCAAAAAGGGGTAGAAAAATATTTCAGTACTTTTTGAACAAAAAGATAGAATCATTCATACATACCAGCAGAGCATCAGTGAAATTCATTCATTCCCCCTACCCCAGACAAATTCAATTTTAGATTGTCTTAAACTCTTTCCTATTTTTTAAAGTAAATTCATGTATCAAACTGTACTGGTTTGCACTGCAATTTCTAAACAGAATGAAGTGATTTGAAGTGAGTGTTCCTGGCTTTTGTCAACTTTTTGACTTCATGGTGTTGCTTTAACTTAGGTCTGTGGTTTTATTTGTTTTAGAGTTTTGGAACAGTCTGGAGGAAAGCTTCTAATACTTGCAGCTTTAGTATTGATTTTTCACATCTAAAGAAGGCCTGAAAAGTTTGTGTTCCTGCTTGGAAAAAATTTTGCTTGATTTACTAGAACATGACTTTTGATACCTCAGAACCCAGTGAGCTTATGTTCAAACAGTATTCTCATCTAAAGGAAATATGGTTATTGATTCTTCTCATATTAGCACAAATTCTCCAGAATGTTTAACACTTGAAATTAAATAGGCATTAATTAAAGATGAACTTTCAGTTTCAACAGCCTGCCTAGAAGTCCCTTTTCAGTTGCTCATCTCTTACTGTCCGGGATCAGACAGTGTCATAGTTTGTCGTATGGAGCCACTACTGCACGAATGGGGCATCCACCCAACCAGTTTGCAAAAGCCATCAGTGGTTCACTGTCAAAATGAAACAACGGATCAAGATGAATTCCACAGGCTCTGTTCTGGGTCTGTCATCATTTGTGTCTCTGACCTGGATGAGGGAAGATGATTGAATAGTGTGAAGGCTTCACACATCTGTTCATCATTTGTAAATCATACAAAGCTAAGAGGAACTGAAAGTATATTGGAAAACAAGAGTAGAATTCAAAAAGATCAGGACAAATTGGAGAAAGTATATGCAAAAAATAGGGTGAAATTACACAGACAATATATGCAAGGTCATACAGAGAGATGGTGATCAGGTTCACATGTAAAAAGATGGAAAACAACTGGCTAGCAGCAACTCTTAAAAAGTAGGGGAGAAACAAGGATTAGAGGACATAATGAGCTAAACACAAGTCAACAAATGGCACACTGTTGTGAAAAAGGCAAACATCTTACTGAGAATATGCAAACAGGACAGTAAACCTTCTGCTTCATCTACATTCTCAGTTTGTGTCTAGCTTTCAGTATTGCACTTGAACACATGACTCGGTTGTAAAGAGTCCAGAAGAGCATAAAGAGAATAACAGGTCTCTAAAGTGTGACCTAGAAGGAAAGGTTGTGAAGGAGTTCATGTTCTTGAACTGAAAGAAAATATGAAGTAGGGATATAAGACTTCAGTCACATAAAAAGAGCACTGTGAAGAAGAGGAGACTTGGGTTCTTTATCAGATGTGTAGGGCAAGAAGAAATTACCCCAAATTTTATCACAGAATTAGACAAGAAGGGGCAAACAATTACAATGGAGATAAAGCAGAGGAATAAGCTACTTAAGAAGGTTGTGGAGTCTCCGCATTTGAAGGCCTTTAAGAACAGGATAGCCAAATATCTGTGAGAAACGACATCAGTATAGTGGTTCTGCCTGAGGTTAGGTCCTTCTCTTCATATGGTCTGTGATTAGACTAACAAGTGCAAGATATCTAGGAGGAAAGGGGGAGGAAACAAAACCTTTCTTCAATTGGAAGCATGTGTGAACTCATTTTTTAAAAATGTAAAATTAAAGCCAGATAGTTACTGTAGTTGGTTACCAATCGCTGCATATACCTTAGCTTGACTGTTCTTAAATTCAGTAATTCCTGACAAAGCAATCTTTCAGATGCTTTTTCTTTTCTACTGCCATTAAAATTGTTTGTCATAAACAAGTACTTAAGTTTTGGGGAAATTACACAATTAACAATACTTGAATAATGAATAATTAACCCAAAATAGATGAGGTTAAGTTGTGCTCATTTTATCAGTATGCTTAATTATTTAAATTGGCAATTCTCATTTTATTATGTACTTAGTGGGGATTTATCAATCTTCTTCCATAAAGATAATTTTCAACTGGGTTAGTATAATGAAATTTTATTGCTTTTGCAATTGAAAGCTTCTACAGCTTTTTAAGTCATTTTCGTTGCAATTGGCTGGTGGTATAAATTAGATTTTCAAGTATTTTGATTATGAAAGGGAAATAGAGTTCAGTTTACTCTAATCAGAGTTCCTGCCTGCTGACCTGGTTACCTGTGCCACTGCTCTCTGTCATCCTCTAGACATCTGTTCTTTGACCCATTTTCCTTGCTGAATTTGTTGCTTCGGGGTTAGTTCTCATTCCTGTCCTCCAAAACTTAAGGAAATAATTGACCTTTTAAAACAAAATTAAAAAGTTACGTTTGAATTTTCTAAACAATATGAATATCCTGTAACATAGTATAAATTGCGAAAGAAGTTTCACGACTAATTTTTGCAGAAAAATTAGATTGTTTGGTTTGACAAATGCTAAGCCTTTATGAAAATTTAAAATAAATGATAGTTAGCTTTTACCGAACTCAAAAGTGGAGAAAAAGCACTTAGATGTGAAATTATAGAAGTGTATTGTACTTGACAATGCCTACCCTTTTAGATAATAAAAAAAAAGTTAAAAAAAAATATTTGCTGAAAGGCATAAATTAATTTTAGTAGCTACAAAGGCCATTCAAATTGTAAAAATAACAGAGGAAGTAAAAGCTGTCTGGCATGCCAAACAGACTTTAATGTGATTATTAGGTACAGGTTTTTTAAATTAAAGGCAAGGAGATCTCAGATTTCATACTTGTGAAGTAATATCATTCACTTGTCTTATAGGATAGGATTTAAACTGATTCTGTTTGCTCCTGCAATCACTAATCTCATGCATTTGTGTTGCAAAAACAGACTGATAAGGATTTGCTGCTTGTATAGAAGACGATTAAGGTAGGCAGCAAAACAATAGACAGGTGGAGCTATTTGGGCATTCTCAATTGTCATGAGGCCTGACAGCATAAGGCGAGGGGGAGGGCTCCTATTTTGTGATATTTCTTGTATGTTCAAGCAACAAGTTTCGGCCTTTAAGTTTGACTGTGTGAGTACATGCTCACTGTACTTTTATATTCCATTATAAAATAGGTTTCTTATTTTTGACAAATGGGACTCGCTTCTCAGCAAGAAAGCTTTTGTGTGATAAATGATCCATATCTAAAGGTTCATGAATTCATTAGCTTTTTTTTTTTTTTTTTTTTTGCTTTTGGAAATTAAGTGTTTTCATGTCTGTTTTATATTTCATTTCATATACTATGGTAACTCAGTTACTGTAATCTCCATTCATTGGTATCCTGAAACACTGACTTCTGGCATCTTGTATGTGTTTATCTAAGCAACAGTTCTTCCAGTTGCTCACTAAAGTATAAGGACTTAGCTCTGGTCCAGGTCCAAAAAAGGGTATTAATATCTAAAATGGGATTTAGATGGTATGTAGGTCCCTCAGTCTGAGAGTGCAACCTTCAAAACACCTGTCTAATCCCACAGACATCCCAGAAAGTCCGTTGCTATATTGAGGGGAGGAGAAGGTGGGTGCTGTTTACAATTTCCTCGCTGCACAGTTCTCGTCTGTGCATTCCCACAGTTGCCCTGTCTTTGCAGATCTGGGCAACACGACACATTTTATACCCAAAGGCAAAAAGCATTGATCTTCTTGTCATAAATCTCTGAAAGTCATGATTTAGAAAGCATGACCAAAGCATCCCTATCACTTCAGGGAGAAACCTTCTCACAGAAGACAGTGGAACAACTTTTATACAAATAAATGGCAGATGGGGTGCTAAAGCCAGTGCTGCTGCTCCTTTTTAGTGTGCCTTGAATAATGTCCCGCATACATCCTGGTGAGCTGGGCTTGAATTCCGTTGCAGACTCCAAATCTTCTAGGTCGCAGGAAAGCTAATGCGTTTTGCATCAACGGTCACAGAATAAAGTGTCCGAGCAATTGCTGCAGCAGGCATTTGAGGCTAACTCCTCTTTCGTATGTGAGTCCCCATAATATTGAGTTAAAAACTTGCCACAGATTTTAACTGACAAGAGAAGCATAGAATGAAGTCTCCAGCATCAGGAGGAGTCTAGTTGCCAAGTTCTTCCTCCTTCTGTGTCCTGAGAAAAGGAGCAATCCCTCTTTTGTTTTAAATCAACTACTTGGACACTTAAGCTGGAGGGACGCTGGTGTTCTGAAATCCCAGTTTGATTTAGGCCAAGTTTGCCCTTTTTTGCAGGCCACATCTTAAACTGCCACATAATTAGACTCACAGTTGTTCTGATTTCTGTTGAGATAACTGCCTCCTCTCTGTCTGCTGTGGCGGACCTGGGAATTGCACATGGCTTCAAAGTCCATAACCGTGAGAAAACTGTACTGTTACAAGCTGCAACTGATTGGTCTAAGCAAATATGGTTAGAATTCATAACATGTCTCTTGGTTCTTCCAAGAGTCCTTAAAACACGCATTTGCTGTGTTAGCATTAAATTCAACATGTAATTTACACTGTGGAAAGACAGTAGTGTGTAACACACTTCTGGAAAAGTCGGAAAGAAACTACTAAGCAAACTGCTATAAGCAGTGCCAAAACAAAGGTGTGTCTTCTCATTTGAATATTTAGTTTCAAGCAATTTAGTAAATTGCAAAGAAGGATACTTGCCAAAAATGCAGAATGATTTGGCTTGATGTTTCAGTACTTGAAGTTTCACTGACCTGTTAAAACTGGAAGGCAGTTTTAGCAGCTTTTCAAGTCTATGAAAGAGAAGACAGTTTATAAAGCATAAATTTTGAGTCTATTACATGAAAATAAAGGAATGGGTCATTATTATCTGACTTGGGTCAAACAATTCTTGAAATAATTATGGTTGCTATGAGAAAGCCATTTAGATCTAGATTGGGAGAATAAGTCAGTGCAGCATGGTAACATTTTTGGTTGTAAGGGGAGAACTTCAAATTTGGCAGTTTCTTCTTTGCTCTTCTGGAAGGTTGGGTCTGTAAAACCTGCTGCCGAGACAGAGCCAGGAAGGAATTAAAATCCTTCTGCTTGGCTTTCCCTTATAAGCAAAATGTGGTTTTAACTCAAATTAGCCTCACAGATTCAAGAAATTCCTCTTTGCTGCATATTAGCCTCAGCTACTTACAGGCTATCTCTAAATATTCTTTTTCCATAATTCCACAGATCTTGGCTTTTTTGCACAACATAAACAGATGGAGAACATGCAGAAAAAATAACAACTGGGTGAACAGAGCACTGTTACTGAGAGAGCAAATTTCTGAAAGTTGATGCTGACACCCTTTGGCAGCTGTAGTAGATATTGACAGATACTGCTCAGGAAGCTGCTAAGAATAGTAAACAGTTTTATCAAGACCTGCAGTTTCCTCAGCGCAATAACATCATCCTTCTTTGCAATAAGGCTGTACACGTTTGGGAAGCCAAGCAGCATGGGTGATCCCTTCCCCTACTAATGGACTGTCCATCTGTGTGCTCAGAATGCAGTTGTCAAAACCCAAGAGATTTGTGCTTGTATAAATTATCTGGTGCAATCCTGATCAAATGGTACCATATTGAGAGAAGGAAGGTAGGTTATTGCCTGGCGACAGCAAAATGGCAAAGGCTTCAAAGCCCCATTTGATGTGCCAGAGCCCCAGGAAGCCAGGCTGATCATCGTGCTGCAGGACTGAGCTAAAGCAAAAGGCTCGTGGCCACTGCTGCGGGAATGGCGAGCTCATCCATCTTCTGGAGAAAGGGTCTGTTTCTGCCTGTTTAGCAGTGGTAGGGTCTCTGTACCTGATTTCATAGGGTTTTCCCCCTAGGTGTGTCACAAATCTGTGCTTTTTTTGCCTCCCCTCCCTGCAGGAGGAAAAGTCTGGTGTCTTGTTCTTGTGGCAGCAAAGCTAAGCTTTGTCTATGCTGCTTGAAAATCTTTTAAGCTGGCCCTGAATAATAATTTTTTCTCCTGTGTATCTCTGTAGCCTTGACTGTCCCATCTGAAAGAGGTGACAGGCATCACCTCAGGTAACCAGAGATTTAACACCTGGATGGTCATGATGAAGAATGTTTTTACTGCTAGGTGTCTTGTTTAGTAGAAACTAGTCTTGTGATCTGGACTAATTGTGAGTGGTATAAGAAGAAACAAGCTCTGTCTGGCTTTCATTGCAGAAATCATGCTAGTCCCACTTGCTTTCAATAAAACCTTTTGTAGCTGAAGAGCTATTGAAACTGAAGCCAGAAGGGAGTTCTCAGAAGCAAACTGCTGCTGTGGTTTCTTTCTGTATGTCCCATATTAAGAGGGTTCAGTTTCTACTTCAGTAATTTGATTGCATGCAGCCTTTTTTTATTGTCTTCCTTTGTCTAAGAAAATCTGCTTCATTGTACAATATTACTGGACTTTATTTGTGACTTCTGCTACCCTGCTGGACTACAAGGATGCCTTGGTTATTTGGGCATAGAAGCAGCAATGTTTAAAGTTGGTTCCTATAGAATAATGCAGTATGTCTGTTCAGCACTGTGAATGCCTGCAGGAATATGAGAACTGCCCTTTCTGTCCATACTGACTTAGTAGTAGTAAGTTTTAAATCAATTTCATAGTCTTGATCTTTTTATGGTGTCCCCAAACCCAGGATTTCTTAAGGACTGACTTGCCCTGAAGGCTGTGGTGAAGGCTGTTGTCAGTAATAACAGTCTGTTAGCACAACTTTTCAAAGGATAAAACTCGTAATTGAATATACATGAAAACTTTCATTTTACAGCATTATGCACTAACAATAACACCAATGGTTGGAAGAGCAATTCTACAACTACTTTATACTTTGAAGAACATTATTTCCAAGCATGTGATCTGTTACCTCATGAAAGAATAATAATCAAAGCAAGGTATGATAAGAAATGGAGTAGAGAAAGCAATGGAGCAACTTTTGCTTTTCAAAATCAGTGTTAAGAACCAGCTACTAGATATTGCTACTTATTGCTGGTGAAGAAATTTAAATTGGTATTAAGGATGTCAGAAAGTATGGAGGAATTGGCATCAGAAAAGACTGCAAGTCTGAGTGACAAGAGCAATGATTAAACTCAAATCAAATTGAAATACTGATTTCAGATGTTCCATAGATTGGATTCCTAATAATCCTTTAAAAGTTAATACTGACACGTTGTTATTCTTTCCCTGTGTCATCATCATAATGGCGATGACAACTGGAGCTGACTGACAAACAAATCTTAGGTCTAGATAAGTGATACATGGGACTCTTAAGTGAAATAAGCTAGAGTAAACATGAGCTTTACCTAGCACCTAAAAAATGACTTGCAAAATCACCCATACAAAGAAGACAGCTGTAAAAAAGTGTGAGGGAAAAGAGGAGAATAATAGATAAATCATCATGTAACCTGCAAAAGATGATAGTAAAGCTGTTAGCAAGAAGCTTGTTGAGTTGTCAAACTCACGTTAACAGGGGTGCTTAACGAAGCTTGCTCAATTCCAAAGTTGTAGATTTTCAAAATCTGAACCATACACACAGGTGTGACTTCCAGCTTACCAGATGCATGTTCAAATTGAAAGTCCGCTGAAAATAGAGATATCCTAATGCCTTCATAAGAGAAAGTATCAGAAATATTTGATGTAATAAATGCAGTAACTTACTGCAAATGCTAAGGCTGCTAACTTTACCAAATCATGATTGCTGACGTTAACCACAAGAAGATAACCTACGGTGGTGCAGACTGTTACTTCTGAACTTTTTACACATAGGGGAAAATGTGCAATACCATTAGGATCTAGGAATAAAACTAAATCCTTCACTGTTTTGGTGGGAAGGCTGTTTTAGATTCTAATTTAACTAGATTATGGCAAAATTCATATCTATTATGGGATACCTAAGATAGCCTAATTTGGGAACATCTGTCTTGTAAAGGAAACTTGAATCCAAGGTATCGACTTGTACCACTTGCAATGCAAAGCTTGTTGCATGTGTAGTCTCAGTTTGAAAGATAAAATGGTAATTGCAAACCTCTTAAAATGTCAGAGGATCAACATGCAGAAAATGGAGCAGTGTCACTGAGATAACAGCTCAGTGTATCTGTCTTTGCTTGAAATTTATTCTGCCGTGCTCAGTTCAGGGCAATCTCTTCTCTCTTTTCCTCTTTTCTTGGCTATATAAGTTGCCTGTACATCTTTTGAAGGAAGTACTTCAAAAATAGCAGAACGGTTTAGTAACAGCTGTCTGGCATACATGAACATAGGTGACACCCTGTCATATTCACAGCAGATCTGCTGCATCACTAAAGTAAGCTCTGAAGTATTTGCTACTTGGTTGTGTGACAAGTTGTCCTCACTCTTTTCAAAATAATCTATTATAATCCAGTTTGTGTTAACATAATTTCTATTCAAGAAATGCGTAGCCGGTCACCATGGTGGAGTCTGTTCTGTTCAGCAGCCAAGGATGGGTTCTCCTCCACATTGGCCCTACAGAGACCCTCCAGTGCTAATAATGCAAATGGAACACAAAATGTTTTAATCTGGATGAATTTAGACTTTAAACTCTTCAAGGAAGATAATTTCTGTTAGTAATTACCTGTTTCAAGGGGGATCTATCCTGTTGTTTCAGAAACAGGATCATGCACATTACAGACAAAGCTAATATTTTCCGTTAAAAATATCAGTACATCTTAGTATTATGAAACTTTGTCTTCAAATGATTAAAACTTTGTCATACTGCAACAGTAGAAACTGGAATTATTCATGCCAGATGTCTACCTCTGGGTGAAGGGTTTTTTTTAAATTAGAGTTGGGATTTTTTTGTTCATTGAGTTCTCATTTAAATTTAATAATCCCAGAAGATGAGGTTTAATTTTGGGGAGATAAATTATTTTGCCTTGTTAAGTCTTACTGTCATTTTTTTAAGGAGTTCCAGCACTTTTCTTAGCAGGGTCCTATAATGTCACAGGCAGAAACTTGGAAGAGAAGAACCAAACAGAGACTAGAAAGTACCAAAGGGCTTTAACTATTGAAGTACTCTCTTATGAATCCAGTCATGGAACAAAAATGCTGAATCTTTATATATTCTTCTGCCAGAAAATAGCTGTACAACACACTGTCAGGTTCTCTATCCAGTGCTGCTCTGCGTAGAGATTAATAGTCTGTAATTGTTAACTAATTGTCAGCTAAAATGACGGTGGTCTGTGCTGTGGCTCTGAAGGTCTAAATGACTCCTATTGGGGGCAAATATGATCCCATATGGTGGAATTTCTGACTTTATAGGTGATGTATTTTTTACTTTCTCTCTGGGCAGCAGGCTGCCAAGTGTCTAATACTACAAGGATATGAACATTTAAAGTCCCGGGTTCAAATAGCGGGAAACAGGCTGCCCATCCCAGGTCGTATAGGTTCTGAAAGCGGGTTACCTGTTTCCATTTCAAATATTATGTGCCTTGGGTGCCTCAGACTACTTAATTTCAATTTCTCTCTTTTGCCCAAAGACCTCATATTCTAAAAAACTAAAATCTGGCATTCATGAAATATTTTCAATACTTAGAAATTAGAATATTTCTTTAAGTACTACATTTTAAGATGCTTTCAGCTGTAGCTGGTACTTGAAGATTTTGGAGTCTAAATCACTTGACATAACACAATCTTCTTTAAGTGATTAAAAGAACCTTAATTTTAAATGGAGCTTGTGTTCTTTCTTATCTGTAGGATCTATCTAGTGAGGTCTGGAAATTTGGAATGAGAGACCTCCGAATCTGGGGTGGGGAGAAAGCCTGCTTATTTCCTTGCTTCAGTAATGATGAAAATATTCAATCTGGTCCCACCTTTCTCCCAGTACACAGATTTAGGTATAAATATAGGAGTTGAAGCAGGCAGCTCTCCATCCTTTGGATCCTCATGTACAGAAAACTTTTTTCCTGAATTTTCAGGTGATCTTTGACAGTCAAAATGTTACATTTTATGCATTTCACGACTAAGTGCATTCTAGCATACTTCGTCATATTGACCTACGTGGATTATTTTGTTCTTTTGTTCAGTATTGAGAAACTCGTATCAAGACAGAACTTGCTGGTTTTCTGTTTTCCCCCTCTCCTTGTGACAATTTTTCAGGTTAGAGATTTAGGGTTTAGCAATGAAAGAATAAAATTTAAATATCAACTGTGATAGTGAATGTTATGGTGGTAGTAACAGAGATGTATAGCATTGCTTACATTATTTCAATAAGCTAAGAATATTTTAAAAGGACAAAGTCTGAAAAGTTACCGAACGGCAGTTTGGGCTTCACATGTGAACAAAACCATCAGAACATAACTTAACCTCGCGGTGTTCATAGGTGTTACAGTGTTGGTGTTGTGGGCTAAGTTGCTCATGACATCTTCAAAAGCCACAATGTTGTAATTTTTAAAATACTCTTTTTTTTCTCTTTCTTTCTTTCTTTCTTTCTTTCTTCCTCTCTCTTTTTTTTTTTTAATTTTTTTAAACACAGGTTACCATGAAAGCCAAACAGCTGAAGGACTCAGTTACGTATACACCAGGTGTGTGCTACTAAATCCTTACTGATGCTTACAACAAGCACACTGTTTGGATTATAGCTATGCAAATGCAATGCATTTTATAACTTTCAGGGTATGCTTTGCAGAGAGCCTTGTAGGGCTTTGCCCTACCCTGCGCAAACGAAAGAGCCAGGGATGCCCTGTGGGAATGCGCCCCTCTAGCTACAGGCACCCAGGCGTCCTTCCTCAGCTCGCCTGGGCTTGGTTGCTTGGTTCTGCTGTTCTGTTCTATTCTGTTTGCTTGTATCGGAGTGGTAATTTGCTAGTCACTTCACATATACCGGATAAGCGCATAATTGGCAAAGTTTATTGCTTCATAACCAGTATCTTGATTTCTGGGTAAACATTTTCCTTAAGCTCTTAAGCCATATGAGCTTTGCCTTCTCTCTGTACTATTCTGGCTATCTTTTATTTGCAGGCAGTTCCCTTTTTGTTTGTGGTTTGTTTTTACTGTTTTTAGTAAGTACAATAATATTTCTAACAGGTATCATTAGGCTCTCTGAGCTTAAAAGCCTGGCCCAGAATTCCAAGAATGTCAAAGTCAACATGAATTTGCCAGACCACATAATCACGCAGCGAGAAAGAGAGGAGGAGGAAGAGGAGGAGGAGGGAAACGACGATCATATCCCAGAGCAGATGGGGGTCCAGACGGATCACGTGGAGACCAGTGAAACTAGGCATCGCAAGCGGAAAATTATCAAAGGACCTGAAATGATTCTAGCAGCAGTGAAAGAGGTATCGGAAGAGAAGGGCAGAGGAAGACGCCAGAGGGACTTTGATAACACAGAACAAGAGGAAGACAGTGATGATGAGAGCAGAAGAAAAGAGAAAAGCCGTGCCTCAGAAGAATTGTGGACTCAAAATCAACAGAAACTACTTGAAATGGCCCTGCAGCAGTATCCAAAGGGAACGTCAGATCGCTGGGATAAAATAGCAAAATGTGTTCCTGGAAAAAGTAAGGTACAGTCACTGTTTTGCTTGAATTCTAGTGTAAACCAAGGAGAAAGATATTTCCTGCCAATTAATGATTACCTTAAGAACTGAGGGTCCATGCAGAAAGATGAGGTCTTTAGCTTGTAACTGTCAGCCAAAACATAACCTAAAGAACATTATTGTCATATTTACTGGGTTTTTTTTTTAATATTTTCATTTAATTCAATTTGTTTGCTATATTATAGAAAAAATTGAAATACTTGGTGTTTCACTTAAAATACCTGTAGGACAAATTAGATTTTAAACAAATTTTAATTCCCAGTAACCAAATGTTGGTGACCTGCTTTGCTTTCATTTTTACAATACCTTTCTCAACCCATCTCAATAAACAAAGCGAGTAATCCAGCTGCAAGTGTAAAATGCTCAGTAATCTATCTCATACTCTGTTGGTAAGTATTGTCTTTTCAAAGCAACATTCGTTATCGTTGATAGAGTTGGTCTGTGTTAGATTCCATAGTAGTTGTGGTAGTTTAGTTTGCTTGCTTCAGTCATTGTAGCTGCAGAAAATCCTGATTTTATTTGTGTCAAAAATGCAGTGCGAGGGAGCAGGAAACGTGGGCAGGGATCCAAGTAGTTCTCTGGCTCTGAAACTCCTCAAGGCTATTTGGTGTAGGTAGGTGCCAGGTGAGAACGGTGCTAAAGGCTGGTGTTTGACAGGGTGAGAGGGTCTGCAGTGTGGCTTCTACCAGAGTAACTACTCTGAATTAGATATTACAATACAATTATTGAATAATTGTTTTTTCCAGTCATTATAGAGAAGTACTGGGCAACTGTTTTCCTGGTTTTGTGTGCTCTTTAGAGAGAGAAATTATCCATTACCTTAGAAATTATCCATAGATGTAAATTCTCCTTCTGAAATTCAGTGCATGAATAACTTAAAAAAAAAAAAAAAAAAAAAAAAAAAAAAAAAGCCTATCTTTCCTTCTATAATGAGGTAGCATATATCGAGTTAAAACAATATAAATGTATCAAATTTTAATTAACACTTCTGTTTTTCCTTTTAGGAGGAGTGTATAGCAAGATACAAGTTGCTTGTTGAACTGGTACAAAAGAAAAAAATGGCTAAAACCTGAATGTTCTGAACAGAGGAGATTTAGCTTGTTGTTGTCAGCATGAGATTTTAAAT
Source organism: Apteryx mantelli (assembly GCF_036417845.1). Classification (NCBI taxonomy): domain Eukaryota; kingdom Metazoa; phylum Chordata; class Aves; order Apterygiformes; family Apterygidae; genus Apteryx; species Apteryx mantelli. The sequence continues at coordinate 149,318,403 of NC_089979.1, read as the reverse complement.
CTCATATGCAGGAAACTGCATTTTTGTACCTCGCTATTTCTATACGTCATGTGCCTTAGTAAAAGAAATTATCAATAAATCTTATGGCATCTTACTTAACTCCTTTGTGTGTTAAAGAATGAAGGTGTATTTTTGTGTTGGAGAGCTGCTTATACAGGTGTGTGATAACAATGTCTGAAGAACTAGTGAACTTTCAAGAAACCCGCACTCATTATTGCATACTGGAACTGATAGGTCTGCAGCTAGTAGACATACAGCTATAAAGAATTTTAAACGTTGTTTTGAAAGAGAGAGAATTGATCTGAAAATATAAGCAGGCATGAGATTAATGGAACTCCAGTTTTTTTTTCCTTTCTTCCAGAGATAAATACAAGACAACATGCTTATATGCATATATCTGCTGCTACATAAAATGTCTATCAATTTTAATAATATTTTGAAATAAGCAGTATTTCTCATCTTAACTTTCATATTCATTTATATGCACCTGCAATGCAATTTCTTTCACCTGCCTTGCAGACTAATACACAATGATATTAAGTAGTGCTGTTATTTGGTAAAGTTGGAATGGGTGAGAATATAGAAGGCCTTTAATTAGGAAGTATTTGAACATATGCACTTATTTCATGACCGTGTTTTAAGTAAAGAATTGGACTTAAAAACTAACATCATTATGCTAAGATTTCTCATATTTTGTTTTTCCTGAACGCTGGATTTAATATAGTTTGATTTTTATATTGGAACTGATATAATGGTTATTGTTCATCACTTGCTATTGTATTTTTCATCATTTTGGAAAAGTTATACAGAGCTTAAGTACTGGAATAAGAGGTACTTGATGGGCTTTAAATGTCAATAAATCAGAGCAGTGATACAGTCTTTTGAAAAAATATTAAGGGCTTACTTTTTTTTAAGAGTGATTTAACATTCAAATTCTGATTTTGTTTTAATATGAAAATGAAAAATCAGAAGACCACATATCTATAAACTCAAAATTGGAGCTAGGCAGAAAACCTCCACTAACATTCTGCCGCTGGTAATTTTCTCCAGTAACTTTCTGCCTCGTGTGTTGCTTTTGACAGATCAACATTTCACTAGATTTCACCCCCTTTCTGTGGAACTTTAAGGCAGGAGTATTTAGGTCAGATGAGCGTGCTCCATATTTGCTCATTGCCAAGTGGAACACTTTTTTTTTTTTTTTTTTGTCTTACATAAATTAATCTTGGTCTGTAAAAATAATGAAATTATGAACATTTAGTAAACACTAATATGTTTAAATTTTGTTTCACAGGAAATTTCAAATGTTAACTGCACTGGAAACTAAACATATCCAGCAGCTGCGCTATGATCGGTGTGTGCTGACTGGTCAAATGGGGTAGTTCTGTGCTACAAACGCAGCTACGAAAGAGCAGCCTGAGGTGGGGTCACGTGAAGTATTTTCAAAAGATAAAAGGAAATCTTAACTTCCAGTAGGCAGTGATCATCTGGGAGACTTGAAGGTAAATGACTGTCACTGTGTAAAGCAAGGTAATTGAAATGGCTTCAGAGAAAAGCTACTAAGATGGTTAGATGAACTGGGGAAAATTAACTTGGTAGAGCACTGATAGCGTTGGGATTGAAGCCTTAAACTATGGCAGTGCTGTCACAAGAGCAAATGGAGATAGAGTGTTACTGAAAAAAATAGCCTGGTAATTAGAATATTTCTGCTCTAAGGGGTAAGTTCTGACACAGTCTACAAAAAGGTAGAGAAGTGGAAACTAGAGGATGGTAGATCGTCAAGGGAGCTGCAACAGTTTACAAAGGTGTCTGTAGTTGTTTGTAAATGCAGGAGCGGGGCTCGGTGGCCATTTATTCTTGGTTATATGTTTCTGTAGAGTTTTTCTGAATCCAGATCTGACTCTCATCCTGGTTCTGCTTAGCTGGTCTGAGATGGTATTTTACACTCAATTTTGTTGTAAAATATTTACTTATGACTGTTATTTTTCAAATGAAAATCAAAATTTGAAATACCTTAGGCCTTAGAGTATTTCAGGTAATCTTTTTCAAAATATACCTTCATCTTCCAAAAGGGAGTGATGCTATATCTAAGTGTCTGTCTCAATTGGTGAGACCCTCTTTAATGGTCTGAGGATGTGAACTCCTTAGATGAAATGGGATGTATTCAATAAGAAGGCAAACAGGAATAATTATTAGCTACACTAATAGGAGCTGGCAAGTAACTGGTGAAGTAGTAGCTCTTCAAGAAAAGTATTTATATTGTTTGTAGTCCTCTATAATGTGTAAGTAAGTAAGTTGGTGATATCTTGCTGTTTCAGCAAAGGCAAATAACAGGACAGCATAGCCTGTGAGAGACAAAAAGTAATCTTTCCTTTCTACTCGGGATTTACAAGGCTTCACCTGGAATAGTGTCTTCAGTCTGGGGTATTACACTGTGGGGAAGAGCTAGACCACTCAGAGAAAGCAAAGAAAGAGAATGATGCAGAGCCTACAAGGCATGAGTTACTATGAAAGACAGAGGAATTGTTGGTGTATGCTCTATACTAGAAAAGGAGAGACAAAGCTTGAAGTATGTAGGAGGGGAGGTTTGCACTTTTGTGATCTCTCTGATACAATTAATACATAATAATTGTTTCATGTCATGGTTGTCATGTATAATAACAGGCTTAATTTGGAGCAAGAAAGAGTTAAGTCAAGTCAGATACTGGGGAAAAAATCCAGTGGTAAACGTAGTAAGGACTTGGGGAGGGCTTTGAAGCCTTTGAAATTGGAGAGATTTAAAAGCACATTAGAACATCTGCTTAAGTCTCATGCGCGTGTGCAGGTGATGCATGCCCAACACCTTCATCTTCTCTTAGCCCTAGAATTTAAGGAAGAAGGAAGAGCACCACTTACTTACTTACTGGTAAGAAACTTTTTACTGCTTTGTTTGTATGAACATCCATGCTGAGGAGCTTCAGGTAGTACTCCTGGCAGCTACAGTTTATCTATCTGTCTATCTGAAGGAAGGGCCTTAAGGGTGAACAAAGACTGTATGTATCACTATGTTACACCCTGCTTAAGAGCAGTGCTCAGAGATACTAGTCTTGGAGGGCTCCTTCACGTAAAAGCTTAGGTATGTCCAGGCCCCATCCAGCCTTGCTTCCCTCTTGGCTTCTCAAGCTCCAAAGGAGCTGGCCCAACCTAAGCTTTAACTTCTGCCACCGGTTGGGGTGGCAGGGAAGGTGGTTTGGTTAAGACTCCAGATCTTCCAGGGAGGCCTCTCCCATCCTCTCCTAGGGGTGCTGGGTTTTGGAGATGATGAGCCAAACAAACAGCCCTTTTGGCAATGGCTTTAGTCTGTGTTTGCTGAGGTGGGATCTGATTTGCTCTCTAGAGAAATGTTAAACAATAGCCAGTGTCTAGGAGAATAGCTGGGATTTTTTTACTTGGCATACTGGTATCCAACACCACAACTACCGTTTTCACAAAACTTTCTGTCCATGAAAACCATGGTCAGTCTGTGCTTGAGATTTAAGTGACTTCTTGCAACTTCAGTACTAGCACAGCTTTTCGTTAAGTAAGTAATACAAATACTTGCCTGCTGGCAAAAAGTATTCTTTCTCCTTCCTGGGCATTTGAGAGCCGATGCGCAATGTGTCCTCTGCACTATAAATTTGTGCATGAAAAGCTTTCAGTGCTACAGGGTTTGTGATGTAGCACCCACACTGCGAACTGCAAATAAGTATAGAAAGCGTGCCAATTACAAGTCTGTTCTAAGTCGATTTTGAGCATCTTCTGCCTGCCCCTGTGGATGGGATAGGTAAGTCACGATGGCAAGGGGCACTTGGGGTAAACTTAGCTAGAGAGAGCAGTATTACCCTACCAAGGTGATGCTGCAGTCTAAATACTTCTTTTACACTTTTTATATAGGTATGTTGTAAAGTAACAACAACCATAGTTGAATGAGTGGCATATGATTGAGCCATTGTAAGGGTTAAGATCGCTCTAACGTAGTTTTGCTTAGTTCTAGCAGAGAGCATAACAGATGCTCATCTACAATGGCTTGTACATGTATATGTTTGGACTACATCATCCTCAACTTTATGGCTGACAATACATGAAATAAATTATTAAATGCTATTGTGTTTTAGGACAAGATTTTGCAATATGATCTCTTTATTGAGAGGATATGAGGCTCTGAAAGCAATAAAAGAAACACCGTTTAATTTAAAAGCTCTCTTAAGGAGGACCCAACAGTGAGATTTAAGCGTAGCTTATGAAAAATGGGCCACAAAATCAGACACCGCAAAGTATCACACAAATCATATTGCTGAAATATTAGCTTCTATTAACACAGTTTGAATGGCTCCATGAAGCTGACAAAGGCCCAGAGCCTGCTTTGAGATGCACAGAGGCTGTCACTCCAGCATTCAGTCCACAAGTGGGCTCCCCTAAGCTGCAAGGTGTGCTAGTCAGTGTTGTCAGTAAAGCTGGATTTCAGTGAAATGCAGTGAAAAGTTCAAGTGAGTGTTACCTTGGACCACTGCGCCTTCGGTCTTTGCTGCTGTCATGCCACTGAAGCCTGAGTGGTTCCTGAAACAGTTTGAGGGTGGCCCAGTAGCAGCAACTTGGCTGCCAGGGACCTGTGTGGCAGCTGATGCTGCTTTGGCAGCAGAGGAATTCCACAGGGGCTGCAGCATCAGCTTCTACTGAACTGGTGCCAGAGCAGCCAGAGCCCATCATCTTTGATGTCAGGATCTGCAAAATCATTGGAAGAAGGTTGCTTTCTACTTCATCTGGCCCTCACATGAACTTGGCTTTGATGTGGTGTTTCTTTAAAGGACTAGTGAATTGGATTTTAAATCCAATTTTAAATGTCAGAACTATCATTACTTTTCATTATTTCCCTGCTGTTGACTGTTGGTCCATCAGGACTATGAGTACTGTAAGACCTCCATCACTAGCCTGGGCTTCTGGCACCAATCTCTAACCAGTTAAATCTTAAGAGTGGCAATCCTCAGCAATCTCACTATTTCCAGCTTTGCTCCTTTCATGCTTCTCTGCTTCTTAGCAGGAAAGATACTGGAATTTTGGCAATCCCTCTCAGATAAGAAAATGCAGAAGGCCCTACAAGGCTTACTGCTGTTACCGACTGTTGTGTTACTGCTCTAATAGGAGCAAGATGACTTAGTGGTATCCACTGTCTACCTGGCAAAGCTTCTGGGTTCTGCTTAGGCCCCTGAATAAAGCAGCAGTCTGCATTGCACAACTCATAGGGAAGTGACACTCCAGGTCCCTATAGCGAAGCCTCACAGGTGAGTTGGTGGACGATCAAATTGGGCTTCTCCCCCCCCCCATCAACAGGTCAAGCAGTGTGAAGTATAAATCAAGGGGCCCACTATATATATACTATATACTCTGCCTTCCTGCTATCGACTGTGACTAACAAAGCAAGCAGTAAGTAAGCAGCAAGCAGCCCTTGTCTACCAAAACCCGTATTGTCACAAGACTCAAAATTTTACTTTCAGGTGACAGTCAGAGAAGGGTTAAGTTTAGCCATGCTGTTTCCTCCTTGCTCCCTGGGAAATGAAAGTCCAGGAGCTTAGCTCTGTGTTTACCAACACCTCCATGGACAAGGAACAAAATTTGTGGGAAAAGAAATATTGAGCTCATTTTATAGAAAGTACAATAAAGAAAAAGATTACAGCAACATCCCAAGGTCAAGATCACTTTAACCTAGGCACTGCATCAAGACAGAGCGCACATCAAGTTATTTCAGAATGAATTTGGTCTATTAGAGCAACAGCCCACCCCCCTCCTGCAAGTTCAGAGGAATTTGTCTTTCAAGCTTGAAAACAAGAAATTCTGACTCAGACTATGGAACAGGACAGCTGTTGGATACTGACAGTCAGGTAAACAAAAATGCCTTCGCATAAGTAGTGCAGCTGCATCAACGTCTCTTGCAAGCAAAAATTAAAATGAGAAACATTTTTAAAAGCTGTTGTAATAAATTTTAGTGGTAATGTGCAACTATTAAAACTGTCATGTAACATTAACAGAAATATTGATTTTTCATACAACAGTCATGTTCACACAACAGAATACAACTATAAACATTAAAGTTTTATTAACAAAAGCTTTGTACATATCTTTTCATACACTTGGAATTTTACATCTAGTCAAAATAACAGCACATTTTCATTTTACCATTTGTACAAATTGTTACAGAATATTCACCAGTGGGTTGAGTAAGTAAAATAAGCCACTGATTTACTTTTGTAAAGTATCTACAAAAGTGATTTGTGACATTTTTAAAAAATTTCCCAGAACATATAAAAATAAATTATTTTTCCTTTTTCAATTAAATCTACTAATTAGAAATATTACAAATCAAAATATCAATGTTTTCTTATGAATTCTTCACAATACAAAACAGATTCACAAAACTTTATTTACAGAAATGAGGTAAGAACTGTGCAATGTTTAACTAAGAAACATATTGCAGAATTAACATGTTCTTCCAAATAAGTACACAGTGGAGGTCTAATTACAGCTGGGTCTTTTCCTCTAATAATTCCCACCTTAATATTGATAAGTGGTCATTGCCCCAATTTAAACAATACTTTACCACACTGCATAGTCACGCCATGAAATCAGCTACTGTAGGTGGAAGTGTTCTAACACAAGTTCACCCGTTTCAACCACTGATAAATTTTAGTGGGAAATATTAACTCACTTTTTTGGTAATTTATTAGTGAAAAGTGACCCAGGTAATCTGCCTGAGCTGTCTAGAGTGGTATAAACACTTCTAGTAAAGGCAGAACAACAAGGCTGCTGGTGCAACACTGAATATTCCTGCTGCTAACAAGGACACATCTAGTGCATGATCAGCTGTTTGCAGCCATTCCAATGAAACGGAGGTAGCAACAGGCACTTGGTTTAGGCCAAACACTGCACATACTTTTCCAGTGTGGCCTTCTCATCTGGTAAGAAAACATTTCCATTTGAACCAAACCGGTTTCTTTAAAAACCTCAGAACTCTAAAACCTACATCAAAATTAATAAACTTTGGATTCCATACTGTAGTTCTTATTCAGGAAAAACTTGCACTATGTATCAACAGGAATTTAAAAGGAATAAAAAGTTCAAAAGTGGATTCTCTTATGAGTCAGATTTCAAAATACATGTGTAAAAAAGAACAACAAATAGCAAATCCAGACTGCCATTACAAGCTTAGTCTAAAAGGATATATTGCAACTGCAGCAGATCAGACTGGTTGGGGAAGGGGGTGGGGGTTGTTTTTAAAACTACTGCTCTGAAACCAAAGTAACCCATGACTGCAGACAGTTTACTAGCCTTTGAATTTATAATAAGATTAGTACTCAAGAATCAAGCATATATATTCTTCTATGTTCAAATTTGTACTTAGTACCATCATATTGACAAAATAATTACGGTTTGCAAAATTTTATCTTTTCACAGTCTGAAACATGAAAAAGTACTTCCATTTTAGTGCAACAAGTAAGTAAATCAAAGCCTACCAAGAATATCCTTATTGAAGCCTATTAACCTTTTGCTGTGCAGTAAGAGTTCCTTGTTGCATTTCTTCATATCTGCAGAAAGGAAGACTGCAGTTAGCATTCAGATGAAGTGCTATAACAGCAGGACATGCAGGTCTCAAGTATCATTCAAATGTCAACTCTTCTCTGATGCAACTGGTCCAGTTTTATCATTAAGCCTCTGTGTAAGAGAAAATACTTCTAAAAATCAGATTATAAAATACAGAGCTAAGTAAAATTAAATTCATGCAAATAACAAAGCAGAGTTGAAATACACTGTGGACAAAACAGCAGATGAGATAAAATTAATACAGCTATCTAATCAGTAAATAAATTATTCTTGCATTGTAAAGAATAATCTTGTGTCATAGAACCAAAAGTGGAAAAGGAAAGAATAATTAAAGGAGTAGGACTACACTGAAATAACTCCTATTTAATTAGGCTTTCACAGCCTATGAAACAGCATTATGAAACACAAACTTTGCTTCCACTTTCATCCCAACAAGAGTTTCTGTTCCTGTCTGTTGGTCTCCCCCTGGATCCACTTGTTAGCCTAGAAAATACCAGGTGATCTCTGCTACTTTTTACCCACTGGAGAGGGGTTGATGAAACAGAAGATTTTCACTACATCCAAACACAAAAAACATACAAACAACAATGCACCCTTATTTCCAATTGGAAAGGGGATAAAAACAAAATATTCTTTTTTTTGGGGGGAGAGGGGAATAATTGCAATTAAAAACATTTATTTCTAAGTTTTTTGTTTGGAAAATATTCAAGACTTCCTTGAATTCTTTCCACCTGTTACAAGAAAAAAAATAAAATTGCAACAATGCATCTGGTGGTGGTTGTACTAGTGCTGCCCCATCAGGCTGTCCAGACCTAGTAATAGCCATTTGTAAAAATCCCAAATAAACAGATCTGTCACATATAAAACTTTATTACTTTTTAGAAAATTAGGGGAGATCCATACTAGAACAAATACTTTGCATTTCTAAATGGGGGTCACAAAGCACTGAGCAAACTCCTCTGATACAGCCCTTCCGCTCTTCCACTCAGCAGAAAAGAATGTGATCTTACTGGATCCTGTAGGACAGTTTGCAGTATCACAGCAATGGACCAGATTAGAAAATGACAATAACCACACACACACACACACACACACACACACAAAGCCTAGTAAAAGTACATGCTCGTATCTCTGAATAGAAGGGAGAGGTCTGCAGGGAAACTGTCTTGAAAATTCATAAGCTACACTGGGTGTCTCACCTTATATTTGGGGCAATGCCATCAAACTACTGCAAAGCCCAGCTGCCTGAGCTCCTCTCCACCACTGTGGCTCTAGTGCCAGCAGTGCCCCTAAGGCAGCTGCAACGTTGGGGGTTGGAAGCAGAGGGGGGCCCAACACTTGATCCCAAACTCTTCCCATCCGTTGTTGCAGAAAAACTTCCCTTTTCTCACTGCTGTTGCCACTTCATGTCTTCTCCAAGGACTCTTATCTGTCCAGGAAAAGTTTTACTACTATATTAAGCAAGGGAAGAGTTGCTCAACCTCCCAATATACATCCTCACCTTCCCACACCAGAATCTAAATCCATATAATGCATTCTCCTAATACATACTTCACCTTCCCAGCTGTGGGCTCCTCATCTCTCAAGCCATCAAATGGTCAGCTGCTATACAGCAACTGAGCTTTGGAGCTCCACAGTGCCTGGCCAGGACAAACTCTTCAAGTCAGGCGATAAAGGAAAAAAAATTGACCAGCGGACCCAGACTTGGGGAAGGTGGGCTGAGGAAGACCAGAATCACAGTTTGGTAAGATATGTAAGAGAAGGGCAAGGGCCACTGGATTGAAGTTCTGATCCAAGGAAGCAGGAGTGTGTAGCAGAGCGGACAGCTATAAGGGAGTGCAAGTTCACCGGGTTCTGGACTTCAGTAACTGTTGCTGAAGCCTTAAACAAAAAGCAAAACATACCCACACCAGAATAAAAAAATACCACCCTTGAGTTGTGAATACATGCACATAACTTGCTGCTTATCTTTTAATTACCTCATGAAGAGACTGCATTAAAAATGAGGTGAGAAATATACTTACTGTCACCTTCTGAGCTGCATTATCTCCATGAATTGTAAGGAATGGGTTGGTAGTAGCTGCATTAAGCGGTGATGCCTGTGTGCCTGAAAGCAAGTTGTTTATGGGTATCTGTGCTCCTCCAGTAATCTGCAATTGCTGTACTTCAGACTGATGGTGTTGATGGTGATGGTGCTGTTGCTGTACTAACTGATATAAAAGGGCTTGATGTTGTTCCTTGAGTAAGGTGAGGGAGAAAAAGTAATCAGGAATTAGTTAATGAATAATAGATCCTCCCTGGGTTCCTGCTTGCCCAGATCTTTAGCCAGGACAAGCACTAACTTAATGCCAGTTAATTTAGATTACACTCATGAAATTCCACAAGACTGAGGGCAAGGAAAGAAAGTGCCTGTTACATTTCCTGAAATCAGCAGCTTAGCAGAAGTTCAAGCAAGTTTGCTGGCTTTGCCAAGCCCCTGTCAGAAGAAACATATCTGAGAAGAATATCAAATCATGTTTGTCAAAGTACTAAAACTATGCAATTAACAACACAGATAGTTAAAACAGCTGCCAAGTGGCATATATGAATACTGTAGGGCAGAGTAGAGCCAGCTCATGATATAAGTCTCAAATCTTCTTCTGTTACAATCTTAGTGGAACCAGGGAATAGCTTAGGATATTGTCAGAATCAATACACATTCCCAAATTCTACCGCCCGCGGTTGATGTTGAGAGAGACAAGCCACCATGTCCACAGAGGGGACAAATGGGACTGAAGGCGCTAGGCAGCAGTTCACAGCAATGCACTCGGCCCAATGGCGCACTGTAATTTAGCATGACTGTATCATCCAAAAAACACTGAAACCCCTCAAAACTTAAAAGATTTTCAAAAGCAGTTATATGTTAAACATCTCTAATATTTATATTGTGCTGAGGAGTCTGTCAATACCTTAGAATATGTTAAAAGTAATAAATTGTAATTAACTAAAACTTACTGATGTGAGTTGCTGAGTACTTAGTAATTGCTGAAATTGCTGGTGCTGTTGATGGAGTAGAAGCTGTCTCTGTTGGTCAGGAAGTAATCCTAGTCCCGAGGCACTGCAGGGTTTGACAGGACAATACTGTAGTTTATATGAAAGTATGGGAACTTTTTACTTCAGCTTTCCATTGAAAAAAAGATGTGTATAAATACATAGTTCCTGTTTAGCATTTTGAGTGTATGCTGTCAGACATGAAATAAAGAGTCTCTCTGGTCATTTACATTTTTGTTGATACACACGTAGACATTGTCAGTCTCCCTCCCCCTCCACACCCCCCCAAGTCCTGTTGATACACTTTTTCATTTATTTTGAGCAACAGCAACATCTAGCCTGCAACTTAAGTTCTCTACCTATGTATTATTTTAAAGTCAGATAATGATGGTAATGTCTAAATCCATTTTTCACATGAAACTGCCTGAACAGATTCTGAAGCTCGGAAAGTTACCAAAAGTAGCAATTTACAGTGACATCTGGGAATTCTTTTAATTATAGAGCAGTATAAAAAGGTTTGAAAGTAGAGCTGTGACTTTCCATCACCTTAGGAGTAGTACTGATTTAAACCAGCTCCAAACTCATCCACCACCGTGTGATCTAACCATGTTCAGAGAGCTCATAATAGCACAGTAGGAAACTTGCATGCCTGCCTGTGCCAACTTAACCCTCCTACTTAGGCAATTCAAAAATCAGGAATTTAATATTAAAGAAATAGTCAGCTATTTGAAACTGAAACAGCACTGAACTCGAGAGTGGCAGGAGTAAACACTGTTCCACGCAGTTTCAGGAACAACAGTCTCAACCAGTGGAAACTACTTTTATGCTTATTTCCCCTTATTTTTTCTTCATCCAAAGTCATGTCAGGGCCTTTCCACAGCACAATTCCAATAACAGAAAGGTTTTCTTATGTCTTTCACAGAAAAGAGTTTGTAATGGAGGAAACAGTATAAGGAACATACATCTCATTACTAAGATTGTATTAACACTAATTAGAATTAATGCTTGCTTGGCCTGAACTTTTTTCCCCTGAATATACAGCTAAAAATATTGAAATCTCATAGAAAAAGGAGGTCATCCTGAAACACCTCAAAAGGAAGGGGAACCAGTGAATCATCTGGGTAAGCTTTATAAAGCAAGATAATTGTGGGAAAAATGCACTAAAATTAATATTGTTGAGGGAGCAATGGAGCAAGAGATCGTGCAAGAGAGAAACAGAGACAGGGAAATACCAACAGGTAGGCAGCAGGAACGTGCAGCAGCACAGAACGGGGAATCACTGGAGGACCCCAGGCAGGACGATAATAGTTAGAATGAGAGCAACAAACGGGACTAGCCGTAATACCCTGCATGAGCGGCAGTAGTGTCTTACTGGGCTACACACTCAAAGGTTACAGCAGTTAAGATGGACAGAAGAATAAACACAAGAACTTCAGCAATATAAGCAGAACCAAAATCATATGAGAAAACAGAAGTGCTTGGACATGACCAATATATTTTGACATTACCTCAAAGTGGAAAGCAATATAAAACTGGTTAGTATTACCGATACTAACCGAGTATTTTTCATTATAAAGGACTCCTCCTCACACTGCTGGGGAGAGTAACTCGAAGTTCTAGTGTTTTCAGCAGACTCCGATACTCAAGAAAGGAGACATGTTTTCACTATGGAAATGTCTTTTGTTTAGCCTAGGAAATTTTTATTTTCCCTATGTGACATAAACCAAGAAAAATATAACCTCCTCAGTAAAAATAAAACAGCACACCAAAACAGCAGTACACTTGAAAGTATCAGGTTTATAAGCCTAGTGAAGCCATACTAGACAACAATACCGTACAAGAACATTCAGGAGCCGACCAAGGAACAGTGAGGAAAGAAAATGGATGAAGAAGCTAGAAAAATAGAGATCTCTTGCATCTTTCCAACCACATACGCCTTTTTTCAGTGGGTAATCTACTGTAATATCCAAAAATACTACTTAAAACAACCCACTCCCTATTTGCCTGTGTTTATTTCTACACAGAACTGCAGATCTCTTTCCTAAGTGGAGGGACAATGTGAGGGGGTGGGGGCATAGGAAGGGGAATAGGAAGAAGAAAATGAGTTCGCCCAGGCTCTTCTCTGCCCCCAAATACTTTCAGACCAAGCAGTCCATTCCCCTTCTCGGAAAGCAGCTGCCTCCTTTTGTTATCTGTTTGCCCTGCAGCTCAAGCAGCAGCAGTTTGTGCTGCTTACTATACCTGTTTAGGGGGAAGGGCTGTTTATTACAAGTACTCATACATGAATCTTTTCACTCATTTAAAAATTCTTAAGGAATGCCACTCTAAACTAATTTTGTTGTCAGATACTGAGAACTGTGAAAACACCATGCAACTGCATTGCTACTCTGGTTAGGTATGCCTACTGCATCTTTAATTACATGAATATACGCTGTTCTCCTCCTCCTCCTCCCCCTCTCCCCTTCATACTGCAACAAATGGTAGCATTTCCAGTGATACTTCAATCCTGGAAGACTAAGCGGCAGGACCGAAAATATTCTTTTCTGAACTGAAAAAAAAACCTAAAGCACATTTACATAATTACATTTGTTTTGGAATGTGACTTGATTTAAAAAACAGGAATAAATGGACACTACCTATGATCCCCTAAAGCTCAACAGAAAACATCTTTACTCTAACTTGACTATGCATGCTTCCATTAAATTCCTTTCTTAGTTTCATTCACAGAACAGGAGCAGAACCTAGTTAGATAATTAGAAGCTAAGGAAAAAAAACAAACTTTTACATAAAGCAGCTTAAAAATTTTGCTAAACTGAGGAAGAGCAGACAAGAAGTCAAGAAGAACATAAATCAGTAAATTCTTACCTGTTATTTAGTGTAGTCGGCAGCGGATGTGTTGCATTGGGTGGCACAGTTGCATGAGTGAGAGGAGAAGGGTTCTGTGATATTGTTGCTGGGGTCTGAATTACCCCGTTTAAAGCCCCTACAATTCCATTGATTGCCAGCTGGTTAGCTGGCAACGCTCCAATTATTCCACCCACACCAGGCACTGCAGGAATGGTGGAGGTTACAGTCTGCATACCACTAGCTAGTGCCCCCACTGTCACACCATTGACCTGTTGAACTCCTGTGACTCCCGAGCCTTGCTGAGCTGGACTCTGCCCAGCAGGCGGTGGAGTGGAAAGAGCTGATGAACTGCTGGTGCTTTGTCCGCTGGAGGTTATCTCCTAGTGTAAAAAACAAACAACAAAACCCCCTCAGCCGCATAAAATTTCACCTAACAGTAATATGCAAGGACTATGAGGAGTTAGCTTGTAACAAGTTTAAGTTTAGAAGCAACAAATAAGTATTACCTGATTTAATACAGGAAGAGAATTGTCTGGTAAAAAACTGTTTCCCAGATGAGGGCTTTTACTGCTGTTCAAAGAATCAGTGCTAGGTGCTAAAGAAATTAATCAAAAAAATACATGGTTGTTAAATTTCTATAAAGTGTAAAGAGATTCAGAATAATTATTTTAAAATAATGTCAAAGGTAAACATAGAACATGTAAAGCTAGCATAAAGTCAATTTTAAAATCATAGCTGAATAGAACAGTATTAGCTAAATGACTGGTAAATCAATAGATTCAAATAGAGGTGCTCCAGACTGAAGTAAAAAAAGAAACTGCACAAACAAGTAACAGTGGTTCATAAAGTCTTCCGATTTATTTTTAAACATTAGAGATTCTTTTTAAATCCCCATGCCAATCAGTAGTCTATTCTCATCATCCATGTATATGTATCTCCCGTCAACTGCATATATGGATGAAATATCTATTTCACATAAATCATCTTCTAGCTACTTTGACACTTTAATACTTTCCTCTGCTTACCTGCTTGTACTGGAAATGCATGTACTTGATGAGAAGGGCTAGGATTTGAAGTTATTGTTGGAAAGGGAACTGAAAGTTGTGCATTGAGTAGCTGAAGCCGTTCCTTTTTAGCAGTCAGATTCTTTATCTGTTCTTCTAAACGCCTGTTTTCAACCTGAAGTTGGTGTAATGATTTAAGCATCCCTAAAACTAAGAGAAAACAAGCATGTTTTATCTTTTACAGCCACAAAGTTTTTCTTTCAGTTAAAGAATCACACATCATTGCACACTGTTGCTAAAATTTTAAAGAATGAATAACACCTTCAATATAAATATATAAACAAATTAAAATTGGCAAATAATTCAGTTATATTTGAAAATATAAACAAAATTATTAATGAAAAATACACTAGGGAAATCTGACTTTAAACAAAAAAGTTTAAGATCAATTATGTGTAATATGAAGGGCTGAAGCAAGTATGTAGCATGAGATAGTGACTGTCTGATACACCAGCACTCTGGCTTAAAGTCGCATCATTAGGGCTTATGCAAACATCAGTACATGGTAACTTATCCTCAAAACCAAATAGAAAGATTTTCCCAACTGTGTAGTTGGGAAAATCTATTCCAGCTGTGTTATTAAAAATTTAACATACTATCAAAACAGAAAAAATTGAGGAATATGCATTCAACTAACAGTACAGTGAACCAAAAATATTTATGTAAAAATAAACAGAAGTTTGTTAAGAAAAAAAAAAGTTATTCTGTTTTAATTCCCTGTACAATAAATCACAAACTTACAGAAGCAATGAAAATTTTTCATCCACTGCTAAATTATCTTTGAATCACGACACACCTTGTTGGCAGCAGCATCTTCCATTTGCTTTCAGAGGCGATCTACAAATCACCCAGCAGGGAGCACTATGTGAGCACCGCAGTTACCACCCCTTTTTGCAAATAAAGGGCATCTTCTGAACTAACATGATTTCTACCATGCACATTTTCCTCAATTCTGATTTTTGTTTCAGAACTTGGATTCCCCAACTAGTACTAGAGTGTGACTGTAAAGCCACAGGGATAGCCACTTTTTTAAATTCTAAATTGTATTTGTTTAACATGACCTCTGGGCCTACTACAGACATAAGTCTACTGGTATAGGCACATCTGGTCATTTCCCAAGGATTTAGCTTTTATCCCTCCTCTTCAAGAACATACAAAGGAACCCTCAGTGAGCCCAAATGAGATGCAATAAGACTTAGCTAAACCTGTCCTCCAGCTATCATGTTTAAAGGATTATCCCTGCATGAATTTCCTCACAATTAGCATTTTTGTCAGGATACCATTCATAAAAATACCAACTAGATACCACTTTATACTACCAACAAGAATAATGTGTTCAATAAAACAAAACACAAAAACTAACCTGGTATTAAAAGAATACATATTTTAACTTAATCATTTCCAGCGATACTAACATGTTGTTGCATATGGGATCCAAGCGATCTGCTCATCACTTATGCTTTGAGTATACTCCACTCTCAAATCATTTTATTAAACACAACTCGAAAAAATAAATGATTTACCCGATTTGTGACTTTCATGAGAAACAGATCATAATCAAAATACAAAAGTACAGTAGGACACCTGCCAACATTAGCAAGAATGTTGGGTTTGGGGTTTTTTGTTTTTTTTTAAACAACAGAAACGGGCAGTTTAGATTTAAAATGTCAGAAATAAAACAATACTGAAACATTATGGCAATCCATATCACATGATATAAAGCAGAACTGAGGAACTGCGCTAATTACCGGTTTATAAGAGCTGCGGAAGTTTACAGTAGTGAATCTAAGAGTCCAGAATTCATTTCCAAACTCTACAACCAACCAGTTCAATCTACAACTTACTTCCTCCTGCATGACCCAACTTCCCCATCCATAAAAACACAGGTAATGACTGAGAACTCGTGGGATCTACTGAAGCCAAGTGCTGCATTAAGGACTAAGTTATAATTCTACATTACAGTTATATTTCTTTCACAACAGAAAATAAGTCTTCAGAAATTCCTGGACAATCACCGAATTGCAGTTATTCGTAATACGAACAGTAGCCAAACGGAACGTGAGTACTTACTGTCACTAGGGGTGCCTTGCTCCAGTAAAAACTGCTGTCCTTCACTCCACTGCCTCTCCAGAAGCTGTTCTATGCTGGCTGCTACTGGGGGCAAGTTTTCCCCACAACTGTTCCCTGACTGATCGTAGCGAATCTGTAAGCTGCTTACAGGGGATCTGTTGAAAATATTGGAATTTGTATATTTAAAGAAAAGGAAAAAGGAAATGTATTAGCAAAAAGCCGCTGAAGTTTTTCACTTTATATCAGCCCATAGCACCTACATATCTTACACTTCTGAGACGAAGCTAATTCATCTACATCACTAAGAACTCCTGGTTCCAAGGCTTTAATGAAAAATAGCACAACACTTCACAATATGAGAATTTATACTCAGAAAGCCCAAAACCTCTTGAGCATACAGACTAACAAAATACCTGACAAACAACATTGTATTAAATTATACAATACTATTTCTACAGCAGGAAATAGTACTATATATAGATACAGAGTACCTGTCTTAAAAAGAAATTTCAAACTTCTGGTGAACACTAAGAAAATCTAAATAAATTATTAAAATCTTCACAGTAATGACACTTTCACATAGAAGGGCATATATAATTCCACTGCCTGGTTTGTTCTAAAAATGAAACATGTAAAACCAAATTTCTGACGGACTATGTGAAAACACTATTTCACAAGGAACTCAATGAACATGAAAGCTGTCCTCTGCCCCTCCTGTGCACACTTAATATACTTCCTTTTTTACCCATAATCACACATGGTTCAAAGAATAATCTCTTTGCCACATGTCTTTTCTCATTCAGGATAAAATCAGATATTCAACATAGAGCCACTACGAAAGCTAGGTACTCCTCAGGTTTTAAGATATGGCTTCCTTTTCAGTGGATGAGCAAAATTTAATCCCTGAGCAAATCCAGATGCTCAGTGTATTTCTCTGTCTCAGAATTCTGGTTTCATATATGTCTGGCCACACTCCTTACCCAGAACCAACACCAAATCCCACTAAAAGTTGGCTGATGTCTTTTTATCAACTCCAGTGACCTCAAATTCAGATTCTTATATATTAGTTACTGCTGTAGTAGTAGCTCCCGGCCCTGCCACGGGATCACAACCGCACCACACTTCAAGGAATGCAAACCGACCAAAAAGGCCACCATAGTCCCAAGTATGGGACAACATATAGAGCTCAGGAAATCAGTGCGTTAATTATGATTAGTGTAATAAGCAGCGGTCACAGCACATTAGCTGCCTAACGACTGTCAAACATTTTGCAGGCACCAGAGCAAAGTGATTTTTATAAGAAAGGGGTTTAAGTAGGTGACTTAAGAGCCCTGTAGGTATTTATAAATAATTCCTCTTTTGCACACAGAATGAAAGGAGAAAAACACTTGCTAACAAACAAACAAAAAAAACAGAATACCACACACACCAAAAAAAGAAAAACCAAAAAAAAACAAAAAACCACACTGATGATCAGGGAACCAAGGTGGTGTTTTCCGACAGGAGATGACAGTTCAACAGCCTTTAGCAGTTCAGCACAGACATGTCAAAATGGACTTAAAAGTAGTTGTCTACACATTGTGCTCAAATGATGAGAAGGAAGATTTTTGCAGAAACATTCTAAACAGATGTACTACACTCCATGAAACAGTACACTAAAATAATAATAAATAAATAAATAAATAGAAACAATGAAACTTCTTTCTCCATATGCTTTTTGAAGGCATAGAATGCTACACTAACAGACTACTCCATCAGCATTATAAAACATCAGCAAAATTCTGGATGGGCCTAGGACTGTTTCCTACCAATTTCACAAAGGTGGAAGCAAAACAATGTGAGATTATATAATCTCTGCAATCCTACACTGGAAATCTGTACAGAAGGTGGAAAGAATCTCGATTTCTCTGTATCTCAGCTTTAGTCAATCTATCCTCTTCCAGTTGAACCACTACTCAAACCATTACACACAATACAGTTTCTGCATGCAAGGGCTGAATCCTTATTCCAAGCAGAATTTTATCGTAGTTTCCCATAGAATTATAATGTGCTGCATGTGTGACTTTGATGGGCTCACGGTGATTGAAATCCTTTCTTTGTTTCATGTTTCACATTTTGCTTACTTTCACAACTGTTTTGTGTTTAAGTTTGTGGTGTAGTTATTCAAATTCTTATACTCTTAATTATAATTAATAGTACAACCAGAATGCACTTTATATATAGCCATACATACACATTTCAATACAGTATTACATAACACAGTTTTTAATCTAAGGTTAAGCACTGTGTTAAAAAAAAAAAAAAAGTGCTACCTTGGGAAAAGGAGCAATTCCTTTGCAGAATGGAAACAACTTGCACAACACCAGTTATATTTATACATATAGGAAATACAAGCATATTTTAAAGATGTTATACTTTTAGATATGAAAGCTTAAAGAAAGAAAAAAATGTTCTGGTTATATAGGGATACAAAGATATAATGCTAGGAATCTGAAATGACCATACAGCTCATGAGTCGCATACGTCATCTCAGCAATCAGCTCTGTCATCAACAACAATCATTTCTGCAAATTCTTTTATTTGAAACAACTATTTGAAATTTGACTCTTTCAGAAAAGTGTGGTTTTTATGGATCTCATAAGGTTCAAAGGGAAGGAAATAGGAAATTGCAAAAAAGTTGAAAAGTTTTCAGATATCAGATTTTTTAAGTTAGCTTTTTATTCATTACATACTACCTTTAAAGTAACCAGAGTTATTTATTTAACTGGGGAAAGTGGGGAGTTACCTACACTTTTTAGAAGCATATGCATGCTGTGTGCAGTAGCAACACATTAGTGGGCATCATATTAAAGGATATATTATTCCTATACATTAAATAGCTAGAAATGCATTGCACAATCTTTCTCACTGTACAGAAATTTGCTGACTACTGAACTTAATTGAATGAATAGGTTTTCTAAATTTTTCCCATGTTGCATATTTCAGGCTAAATTTTTCCATGTTTCATGATCATTTTCTACTGGAACTACAGTAGTGATTTTTTTCTTTTTTTTTTTTTTGTTTTTAAATACCCCAAACCCTCAAGCAAAAGTTATCTGTTCCTTGTGAACTGATAGTGCTTCCATATGTTGAGCAAGATGTGAAATTCTGGGCTGAGATGGCCTTAGTATCATACAGTTCTCCTTTGCCATCCTCATGAAAATCACCTGAAATTTGACTATGTTATAAACACTAGGCAGTACATATATTGAGCATACGCTCAGTAGAAATATCATATTTAAGAAGTTTAGCTTCCCAAATATTCTCTCTGAAGCCAGATCAAGCACAACTACAGCCTACTGCCTCAGATGCACAAAAAACAGGCCCAAGCACATCAACCAAGAAAGCATTAAAACTTGTCATTACAGGTTGTACCACAATACCTACTAGGTAGTAGGACTCTCACGCGTATGGAATCAAGGTACTGGCCTTTCCTATTTGTTGAGCACTTCCCTTTGCAAAAATCTCTCAAATTATTTGTGTGTGTGTGTGTGTGCGCGCGTGCGTGTGTATACACATGTGTGTATATGTATGTATATATACACACACTTATATATATTTACTTTAACATACAAATCTTATATATTTATATAAAGAACACTATTTAATCTAATTTGTAAATTCTTTATTTATTATTTTAGAAGTAAAAGATATTAGAAAACTTAAAAGCCAGTCCATTAATGGGTAATACCACCTAAATATTATAAAGAATATGCTCACCCCAGTCAACAAGAAGTCATTTGATTAATTAAGGAATATAATACAGGATCAACAACACAGGTATATTAAATTACCTAATTTGGAGATATTTACTATAAATTACTATAATAATCTCAGGCTGTAACAATAAAATTCATTGTTACAATGCTGCATCTGCCTAACTGCAGGGGGTTCTTTTCAGCTATCCTAAAATCCTTTTTCAACATAAAATTCCCCCTGGTTAGTGCGCAAGTATTACTAATATAATTCATATGGGATCCAGTATGGAAAATGAAGTCCTTTAAATACAAAGCTTCACTTAAAATATATGAAAAATATTACCAAAATAATTTAAAATGCAATTTTGGAATTTTAACAGCAAACAGTATAAAAACAAAATTATGTGATACAATCCTAGCAGGAGAATTTTTATGTCAAACTTCTTTAGTAGAGGTCAAGTGCATCAGAACAGAAAAGTTCCCCCCCCCCCCAACAATTGTTGCATATTTGAAGTGGTGGTGAGTGAAGTGGAAGAGAATATTTGTTGCAATATTTTTACTAATATTTATTTTCTCAGAAAGTCTCATTACTGTGATCTTTGTAATCTACGGGATTTTAGACCTTCTGCAAGTATGAAATGAAAGTATGGTTATGGCAACAAATCCATGAAGATTATCAGAATGTGTGGCTAAAATCATAAATAAATCCTTTTAAAGGATGTCTCCATATCTTAAGTAAAGTCCTTTAATTTATAAACCCAATCTCAGTTGATATAAAAATAAGTTTCAGACTATTTTGAGCTATCTGAACATATCAATCCATATATTTTTTCATATATATACATATGAATGAATATATGAATGCTACTTAAACACATAACACATAAGAAAAGATAATGAAGTTTCCAAATCTTAAAACGTTTCCTCCGCCTGCACTCCCCAGTGTAAATAATGCTTACCGTGGTGAGAGACTTCCTCTGGGTGAACCTCCTCTGCCAACAAGGCTGCGGCTATTATCTCCAAGATCTTGATCTGCAGTGTAAATATTTCACAGCTGATAAATCAACTCTTATTAGGTAAGAGTCTTAAAGCTGATGTAGATATTTTAAAAATAGCCTAAATCTTAACTTCTTCAGCATTGAAGACCAAATACGTAACCAGTTTAAGATTGCTGAACTGTAGCGTGTAAGGTGTTGTCCTTACACATTTCTGAGGGTGTACCAGGCCATGGATTATGTTCACTTCTTTCATTCCTTTCAGTCTTACAGCACAGAAGTGTGGTTTGCATTTGCAGTACCCTCCCCTCAGCCACTTTTAATTTCTACGGTGAAAGTAATGAATCACAGCTGTGGACAGCTAATCTGTATGCTTATCACAGCGAATCCTGATGCTTTGTATTTTTTTTTTTTAAACACTTTGCATCCCAAAACAACTCATAAAATATATAATGCATTAAACTTGCCACTATCATCTAACAAGCACAGACTATTCTACAGATTTACTGAAAACTTTATGAAAGCATATAATTCACAAATTCCTATTTATAAGCAAAAGTATAGGCGAGACCCTTGCTAAAAGGTAGTAAAACAAACAAAAAAGGCCTCATTAAATATACAGAAACGTTTTGCTTGGAAGGACTCAAAAAGGTTATTTTCCCTATGGCCTCTCAATAAAATAACCCTATCTGCCCCTTTCAAGGTTGCCCTCCCCCTATTCTGCGCCAGGCGACCTCCGACCCCGCGAGGGCACAGACATGACTGATCCATTCTCGGTAAGCTGCTGAACCCCCTCCCCGCCCCCGCGCGCCTGGCTACCCCGCCGCACGTCAACAAACCCCAGCGGGCCGGGGGGCCGGGGGCCCCGAAACAAAGCACATCCAGCGGCTCCTTCAAACTCCAGCAGCCACCGGATGTTACCGAATGGCTGGGGTAAATATCCGCAAGAGCCTCAAATGCTGCAGAAGTTCTCGAACGGGATCTGCTTCACACAAACTTGTGTGTAATGCAATTTCATGAATTATGCAAATAAAGGCTTAAACTATTGACAGCAAAACCCAGAGCTGCGTTACTCTCGCTGCAAAGAGCCAAGAACTGAGCACATCAATCACGGGAGTCACAGGAGACATTGTTGCATTCCTGCCTGCTGATGGCTCTGCTTAAACATTTACATTTTAGACAGTAAAAAAAAAAAAAAAAAAAAAAAAAGAGCATAGCTGTTCTGTAGGACAACTGAGAATTTACTTCCAACACATAACAACTTTACACAGACATTTAAGAACCAAATGTTGAGCTCAAAAATAAAACTTAACAATCTTTTTAAAAATATGCAAGCCTGGAAAGCAGCACAGGTTTTCAACCCCAATAGCAAGTTTACCTGCTTGACTGGTCTCAGACTGAGCAATAAGTGCTGCCATTGCTGAATTAGGGTTCAGCCTATTGCCGTACATGTGGGACGGAGGCAGACTGAGAGAGGATCCAGGTAGGGTGTTTGCCTGCAAGAAAGCAATTATAACTTGAGTCCTTTTAAAAAATGGGGGGAAATGCTAAACATGTTTTAAGGAAGTCGTCCTAATGCACGATTATTAGTTCTTTAAAAAATTAATGTATTTAAAAGAAAAATTTATTATTTTCCATTTGGGAGTACAGAAATTGAATTGCAATACTTTTTAAATACATCAAGCATTACAGTGTGGTTTACAATTGTTTTTGGTAGATATATTAATAAAAAAACTTCTAATAAAAATTTACTGTAGCAAATCTTAAAAATACCTAAATTGCAGTTTAAAACAACCAACGTGCAGCAGGACACTCTCGCAATCCTGAAGTATGCACTCAATGCTAGGACTTAGTAGCATGGTGACCATGTGGTTATCCTACTAATTATTTAATCTTATTAAACCATTTACAAAATAAGGGCAGGTAGACAACAGATGTCTCACAAATGCTTGGGTTCCTTACATCACAAGCCGGCTGCGGAGGTCAAAAGGTCCAACGTTCAGCTCTACAGTTTAACTACACAGAGCCATATTTCCTTTGCTCTGCTCCGTCATTAGTAAAACCTGCACACTATTTTGTTACTTCCTATTTTGATAGACTTGGAAGCCTGGTGTTTTTTTGTTTTGTTTTGTTTTTATTTTAAAGAACGCAAACAGCCATTACAAGTATGTTTTCTATACAATAGGGGGCTCAACGAATCACAGCTTTGCCCTGACCCCATATAAGGAACTGTATTTTTGGCGGTTGGCCAGCTCTACTTATTGAAGAGCTCCCAAAGTTTGTGTTCATTCATGTTGCTAACCACAATTCTGAAGGTCTCTGCTGGGACTTGTGCCAAACAAGCGAAAATGAACCCTTAAACAGATGAAGCTAAGGAGGCTGGCCAAAATCTTGCATAATCCAATGCAATAAAAATACCTTCTTCCTTGGCTGCTTATGCTTTTTTCCCTTTCGAAGAAAAGATGCGTTAAATGCTGAGTTTCAGAGAGACACAATCAAAGAAAAAAGGCATTGCTGCTGGTGAAAAATTTTGCATTTTCTTGCCTGATAACAAAACTGTTTCAGAACAAATAAAAGATTATAATATTGGGGGGGGGGGGGGGGAACAGATACACAACCGTGAGATCACAAATTTTTAAATGAATCTTTGAAATAAATGTAAACAACCTTTACAAAAGAAACTTTTTTTTGAAATATGAGAAAAAAAAAGGTGAAGAGTAAGGAACTCAATTTGTGGGACATTTTGACATGTGTAACTGCACACAAGAGACAAGGTAAACATACTGGTTATTACAGCAAAATATTACAGAGTATAAACTATGTCTCTGGAAAGAATCACACACTACCATTAAGTTTTGGCTTTCAGCCAACATATTAAACTTGATGAATGGACTTTTATGAATTCACACAACTGTTTTCAATGATGCTTTATTTACTATATACTGGTGAGAAATTGTGCCTGATACTTAAGTTTTTCTACTGTCACAAAAGTTAGAAAATGCAACAAGAAATTATTTAAAATAATTGGGGTTTTTTTCACTTTTCATTTTAAAGGTATGTGTAAGATCACAAGACATGGAACCACACTTTCACTTCAAATCTGGCTTTTTTTTTTTCTTTGCAGAATTACAATTAGAATTAATCTGAATTAGTCAAGTCTTAAAATAATACAGGCATTTCCACCTACCCGGGTATGCCAACAAGTTCCAGAAATACAGCACATTACTACTGTGACACTTACTGATGAAGGAGGCAATACTGCACAGCTCCTGCTGTTTTCCTCAATAAACACCTATAGCACAATTCCAACTCGACCATTATTGTTCACTAGTAACCTTCAATTGTTTTCCTGTTTTCCTCTCAAAAAAACCAAACCAACAACATAGTTTTTGTCAAATTCTTTCACTGAAAAAACGCTACAAAATGAAAATTACTAGGTACAACCGTTATTTCCTTCCAAATCTGAGAAGACCAGCAACATAAAAATCTATACATTCTTAATGTAAATAAAATGGCTAAGGTTGTGAATTCTGCTAATGTAACTTTAAAAAAATCCTACAAATACTATGTTTTATTTCTATTTAGTTTTAGAATATTTCTACAAAACAGGTTTTTCTTTCTTAATTCTAGCAAGTGTACTGCTCACATTATATGCAGAAACTGGTGTATTTACTCTCCTTCTCCTGTCTAATTCGCTGCAAGGCTACTTAAAACTGTACCACAACAACTATATGTTAATTCATAATGGCAAGGCATCTAGATTCAGCGTGGAGAATACACGTTTATTTGACTGAAACGTGCACGAATAGCTTTAAGGATTTATTTAAACTAAACATATCTAAGAATCTTGAAAGGAGTTGCTAAAGCGTGTTGAGTAACCATCACATCACAAAACAAAAGACAAAGGAATTAAACAATGTTTGCTAAGTGGACTGATAAATCAAAAGCCTTAGCACGATTTAAACAATATCTAAGAACCTGAGCTTTTTCACAAGTGGTGGTTCGCCCTAAACTCAATCCGTTTATACTTTAGAAGACTAGCAAAGGTGTCCTACAACAAGTTGGAACTACAGCAGTTTTCGTGACGTCACATATCCCGTGCAGCTCTCAAAGGGAAAAGTCACATTAATAAAATTGCTCAAGTAGCTGGAGGTAAATTAAAAAATATATATATATATATTTTTTAAATGGCAACGTAAACTGACAAAAATAAAGATTTGAGAGGCTTTACGCATGTGACAACTTCATCTGACAGGAAAGTAGAGGAGGTGTAGGAGCACTACATTATTTAAAGGTGAAATAGGAGCTTCATGTTTCACTCACAGTCGAAACAAGCTGTAGCAAGCATTTATTAAAAATGCGCAATCATCTTGTCAATATATATTAAGGTCACAGGACTGAAACATCTTCTGAAATGCAGCACTTTTAAAGCTGTAGTATTCTTTATTTCAACAGATCCTATTTAAACAGTCAACATACAACACGTGATTAAAATGTATGAACTAATGAAGAGACCGCTAAGTATTTATCCTGAAAAGACTGTAAGTTTTCTTGAAAAGCATTTTAGCAGAAAGGTTTAAGCCTATCTAGAGGTATATACTATATTGCTTTCATTTATGGCATGTTCAATAAATCAGTAAAGCAATAAGCAGCAGAGCAGCACAGAATGAAGATACAGTGTAATTCAAGGAATACTCGATTGCAGTAAGAATAAGTGACTGATATTTGATGGATGCTTAAAAGCACTTCCTTTACCTCAAAAAAGTGCGTATATTAATATGAAAACTATATATGCAAGTTAACTAAATTTAACCAATATATGAAAATATCCTGTGAAATATTTAAAATACAGCATATTTCTTACATTTTTACATCACGCCAAAATAATATTTGCTCTAACAGTATGAATATGAAGTTTCCTAAATTAACAACTATTAGCATTCATAACTGTATATTAGCTTAATTTTCCAGGGAAAACAGTTCCTTCATTTACAAAGTTAAATGTTCTTTAAAAAACAAATGAAGGGGAGAAAAAGGAGACAATACTTAGCTGTACACTATTATATTAGAAAGGTCTCAAAATTGAAGAACCTTTGGGCATGCCTGTTCCCTGTTCAAGTTTTATGCTATGAAGTATTTTCTGATAACAGGCCCCATTTCTGCCTCAGCTCCACACCAGTAAGGTTTTAATACTCAGCGTGTGATGAGAGATGAAACCAAGTGTGAACAACTTTCAGGTCCCATGAGTAGGCTGACTGTTGAAGCTGTCAGGTTCAATTGCATCATTCCACATTTTTCAATGCCCCAAACTGCTCCCTAATTGTTAGGGGCTTAACATATTCAAACCCATTGTTTAGGCTAATGCTGAAATGCCTACAGTTGAGTTTCCATAAAGCAAGGGGAGGGATTTAATTGTACTTAAACCATTACTGAACTTTCCTCCTTTCATGATAGGACAACAAGGATGGCCTTAACAACCAATTCCAAGACAGCTTCTCAATAGTTTATATTCAATCAACATATCTTTTCCCCTTGTGCTTTAAAAATAGTCATTGCTATATTGTAGTTTTATGTTACAATACTTTGATGATGCTTTAAAATTAGTGATAGATCATTTAACTACTTACTCCAGTCCATACATACTTGTCAAGAAAAATTTTAAAAAGATTTTAAAAATTCTCATTTAAAATAAAAACATATCATTGCTCCTGCATTGTCTATACTCCTTAAATATGATTACCAAACTAATGTGCTTGGGGTCATAATATTTACCAATCACACTAGTTTTCTTCACATGTCTAGCACCAGGCTGCAACAGAAAGCACCAAACTTCCCTCTGATGCTATTAACACAAACTGAAGAAATCAAGAGCACTACTAACTTCAAGCAAACTACTTCTGAAAAGTATACAGTAAACTACATCTCAAAACAGTACACAAAAGATTTGATGCAGGATTTTTTAGAGAATGAAGTAAATAAAGATCCCAAACAAAACAGAGCTGCAATTGTCTAGCTTCATGAAATAAGGGAGGACATTCAAACACTTGACTTAATATTAGCAGAAGCATACTTCATCCAGAAAACTCTGAAGTCATCTTAAACTGACATATTTTAGTCAATGGCAAGCAATATTCATCTGAAAAATACAGTATTGATAACAACATCAAAAATAAAACCCACATTGTGATTAAATGAGCTTAGACACCCAAAGATATTCATGCGATGTACATAATGTTAACAAAGTCAACTGCTTTTTCCATAAAGTGAAAAAAGCTGTCTATCAAGTGATAGTTGCAAAAGCAACCTGCCCTGAAGTTTCACCATTTAGCTTAGACAAATGAGGAAAACTGATTTTATCCCTACAAATTTTATAAAGCCAATTACATTATGGGGAGCATATTACAGCTGACTCTTCTTGGTATTCAGTGCAGTGGGAAAGAGAATGTGCTGCCGCCTCCTCTTCCCCTTCCAGGCACCTTTGGGATCACCCGTAATTTCATGTAGGGGATGTGGGGGAACCACTGCTGCACACCATCACTTGCCTTCTCGCAGCTCTGTTAGCTGTTCACATGGTATGCAATACATACTGACATAACGAGCAGCCAGGCTGCAGTTACTGTAGCAATACCCTAACTTACAGGAAACCCAAGAGAAATTTGTGCCAAATCATCAGCTTTTCATGCATCACTTGCAGCAATGCAACTCTTGAATATTTTCACCGCAAATACGGAATATGCTTAAAAATAAGCATCTAGACCCTGTTTCGTTAAAAAAAAAAAGAAAGAAAGAAAGAATTCAAGCCTCCCTGTGTATTTTCTTGTATGCCAAGAAATACCAATGGAATTGAAGACAACATAAAAAATCCTTAATAAAATCCTGTTTCCACACTTCTGAAAGTCACCACAAATGCAACAGGATAAACACTACTTACATATTTTTAATTGAATCAATACATTTCATATTCATTAGCTGAATACAGTTAACTTTAAAACGATTATACTGACTCCTTAACTAAAAGAGCCTACAGCACTGGAAGTGGAAACTGCCTACGTTGTACTTCGTACAGCTAATCTCACTTCATCTGCTATCATACATCCATCAACAAAATGCATCAACCCCAAACATCCGCTGTAGTCTTTTACTCATTCATTCTCTGAAAGGAATACTAGGACTGAAAAGATACCCCATCCCATACTGCCACCATTACCATCCAAACACTTTGAAGTCCTGAAAGTTTTCTACAGATAATAAAGCTGTAATTTTCTGAAATGAGCTGGACTGTACACAAACAACCCCCCCCCCCCCCCCACAAACACCAAACTTAGACAAGTAAATGTTTTCACTAACTGCCTGAAATAAAAGAATTAACTGAAAAGCTTAATTAGGATGCCAGAAAAGTTAAAATGAGATCTTAAAGAGGTTTTGTTATCTCTTAGAAGAGAAAAAAAGCAACTTTTCAATCAAAAAGAGCATTCAATTGACATACAAATTATTGTCATTAAAATCTTTTAGGGAAACTGTATACATGATGTGCATGATCCATAGCATGATTTTACATCATTATATTTGTACTTTTGAATGCTGCTGGCAAAAAATAGTAGCAAAAAAAACTTCAGACTTCTAGCTGTGATGAAGACTCTTGCTTATGAACAAGCAAATAATCAAATACTGTCTTTGAGAATCAATTGTTTTGACTAAAATGCACAAATAAATCCTTCAATTAAATGAAACCATCTACCCTTCAAACAACAGCACTCAAATATTTTCCGAGAGAGGCATGAATGAATGCAACTGGGAAACACAGTGGGAATTGAAAGGCAAAATGAAAAATTAATGGCACGCCTACAGAAACTAATTTATACCTCTGCCCACTGTACAACAAGGGCACATCAAGTCATTAAAAACCACATGGGTATAAAGTCTATCTTCCAATAACGTGAAAAAGCCTCACTGTAGCCCCACAACCTCAACTGTACTGCCAGTTTACTATCCTCTTCCAGATTAACTGAGCTAGATATTCTCTAAAATTTTAACTAATTAAAAACTAATTAGTTATAAATTTGCAAATTACACAGAGAAGATAAATGTGTACAAAACCATACTAGAATGCTACCTCATTAAGAGGGTAACTTCACCATTTTTCATAAGGAGGCTTTACAGAGATAAGATCCTGGGATTCTTCCATCTCCCCCACAAACCTAAGTGAAACTGAGCTATCATTTCAATACAAACCCCTTTTACCTCAGTTTGTTCCTCCAACCTTTCCATCTACCTCTATCTTCATAGCACTTAACCTGCATGTGCTCTACACAGACAATGGAAGCAATATCCAGCCTAAGAATCTCTTTTCCTTGAGAACATCAACCTATGTATCAGGAATCACAATTTCACTTTCATACTGACTAGCAGAAGAAATGATTTGATTAGGAAACAAAACCAGTACACAAATATACTATAATAATCTATTTTCTTAACATGAGTATTCCAAAGAGAGCCAATTCAGTGAGATACACTAATAATATGTCAAATAATGGATCTGAGAGAAAAGTAACTACTTCCCAGATCATCTATAATTTCAAAAATAGCAATGATCACGAATTAGCTCTTTATTCACGACCAGCGATATTTTAAAATTCTAAATAAAAGTTGATACTATTTGCTAACTCAAATGATAAAACAAACATCCATAGTAGCAGAATTACTGCTGTGTGAAAAATGCTTGCAAAAATACTCAACATCGTAAACAAGGCCTATAAGGACACTGCATCAACAATGAACTTTGCAGCTTGTAACAAAGGATACACTATGTAACCTTGAAATCTTTTTCAAGTCAAACCTAAACATTGTTTTATCTAAGTATTTTTGTATTCTTTCCATTGCATACAGACTAGAAAAATTCACATTTTTCACATTCAACACCATTACTATTGTCTCAGGCAGCTAAATTGAAGTAGAGCTACACTCAGTTCAACGAAGAGGTCAATGTGCCTCAGTTGCCTGGAGACTGATGGTTGCTACAGCAGCACCAGATAAGCCAAGCTAAATAAGCTTCAGTTTGAAGGCAGAAAACATTTATTGCTAGACAGAAACATTGATGTAGTTGTCTCAGCATGCAGCACTGTGCAAAATCATGCAACTGCCTTTCAGACTACCTGTATATTGGATAAATATATGTGAAGACAATCTTACTGAAGCAAGAGGAAAATATAAGGAGAGTTTAATTAGGCTAAATAGTAGATTACTTGCAACTATGATTCCTTTGTTCTTCTAGTTGAGTCACATGTTAGAAGGAATTTTCCCTCTGGCTGTAAATTCTTCCTCCTTGCTACTCTCCTCCACCCCCATCCCAAATATCCTCAGTCAGACTGAATGAAAAGAAAATTAGATTTTTTACACGTTTTGCCTAAAAGTAACAAAAAATTAAAACAGCTTTTAAGTGATGAACAAGAAAATTTTGACGGAAAAGCCTCTACTGGTAGAGTTCTTTTTATATTTTTAATTTTGTAAGTCCCTTAGACTTAAGAAGATTTGACACAAATATGGTTTCATGATTTTGGAAGAAAAGTCACTATCTTGTATTTACAGCTTACCGCACAATACAGCCCCCCTCTGTCCACAGCCCACTGAGGTATGCGTTTAGAACTCTTTCTAAATCTGCCAACATTGGTGACTTCCTGTGACGAGTCCCAAAGATGAGCGATACAGCCTATTAAGAATTATTTCTTTTCGTCCTGGATGCGCTGCCTTTCCATTTTATATCTTTTTTTTCCCCTTAAGTCATGAGACAGGGAGAACAGAATAGTTTCAGCACCCAAACAATTAGTGATCTGTGTTGATACTTTGCCTTTGACTCAGTGGCTAGGAGCCTTTTGTGAGAGATCTTCTTATCAGAATTCTTTTGATAGCCACATAAAATATGTTAATTGTTTTTCATGCATCCACTATTTCTATTTAATAAAGAATTCTAGTAGCCTAGTAAGGATATGATTTCTTCTTCCTGGAATTATACTTCTTAAACCATACAAATCTTGATTTCCAGATGTTTTATTATTCTATTTTTAATTACCACTCTTTTTAAAGGTAATGCAAATCATCATTAGAAAGACAAATCCAGAAACACACAACCAAACTGATTAAGATTTTCTAATTTTATGTTGGATCTAAAAACTATATTGCAACTTAAGTTACACCAGAATTGAGTATAAACTGGATTTAAAACAAACTAGAAGGACTTACAGATTCTAGTCATTATCCATATGACTATGAAATGTATTGTTTATCTGCAGGAAAGATCATTTAACTCTTTTTACATAAAAATAATTACTTTCAACAAAAGAAAAAGATTAGTGTGACCTGATGTCATGATGTTATTCACTGGAGGGAGCTTATTTTGGAGAAATTTAACAATGTATTAACAACACACTGTTACAAACCATGTCAATCCTTTACAAAGCTGACTGCTCTCTAAGGGGAAAAGATTTTACATGGCATCCACCTGACCACCTGTTGCACAATAGGCAAGCCCTATCAAAGTTACTAGTTTTGCAGATAAGACAGTGGAAATCTATATAAATTTCACTCAGACTCTGGATTTAAGAAAGGCTATTCTGGCAATATTTCTATATTGAAACAGACTTCAGGAAGCAACCAACCTCAGAGATCAGAAGTGCAAAAACAGCATAAGGGTCTTCCCAAGTTATGTAAATCTTCTTTGATTACATGTGCAATGTAATTTGCCACAATTCAGATGAGCTCCTTTGAATGGCAAGAAAGGAACTGTTTGAATGAGTTTATAAAAATAATTTCAGAGTCCCTAATTATAAGTCTTAAGATATCTGATCCAAAGGTGTCTGCAATGGCATCATATTAAATTCTTAACTCGAGCCATTACATGTGGTTGTGATGCATGCCTTGACAGTGGAGCAGGAAGCCAGTTCAAAGCAGCCATCTAGTGCAAAGGCTACTTGAAGTCTGAGATGATCACATCTGTCACATGATAGTGTCGTAGAACTGAGGGCAATTTGTCTCTTTTGATGTTTTCTTTCTACTCCCAAAGAGTTCATTAAAGCACTAACAACTACTGGAGCTGCCATTTTCTAGATGGTGTAGGTGGTTCCCACAGTGAGTTCATTAAATGAACTTATGCTTTAACCTGCTTGGCTCTAGCAAACTTCAGATGCTTATCTGGGAACTTTCCTTCTTTCCTGATGTCTATTTCAAGCTGAATATTGTACCAAAAAAAAAAAAAAAAAGGCAGTAAAAAGGGTATGTTTCTCAGAACAAGACTGGGAAACGGAAGTAAGTAGAACGAGGCCGTACTAAATTTGAGAATACGATATCCATAATTTGAGACTACAACTGGAAACTCAGCAGGCAAAAACAGTCAAGCGCATTCATTTTATTGTCCTGTGAAAACACCCAAATTTGCTGTCTGAAGATGCTACAAAAAAATCCTCAACTTTAATTTTCAGTAAAGACTACTTGTTGAAGCTGTACTTTTGAATTCCCTTATGATTTCATCTGCAGACGATGTTCCACACCTGTTTTAGAAGGCATAAACAAGCCTTCTCCTGAAATTGCTCCTACCCTCCCTGATGGCAGGGATAAGAATTAAGAACAGAGATCACCTTTTCTTGCATTTTCAATGATTTTCCTGTGGCTGACAGAGTAGAAAAGGAAAAGCAGGAAAATGTTGCCTTTTTAGTATGCAGAAAATTAACCGAATTGAACTATGAAAAGCAGAGAAAAATGGAATAGGAAACCAAAAATAGTGTAAACTAGTGACTCAGAGAAAGAGCAGGGGGCTAAGATGCAGAGATCCAAAAATAGGGACTAGAGTAATTCACATGGTAAGAAAATAAAAACCACAGAACGACAGAAGTATCTGAAACCAGTCAGGTGCTCTACATTCAGAATCTGAAAAGATCCCAGGATTCCTGAGCTTTCACATTCCTCAAATGTTAACAAATACCTCCAAATCTATTGAAAAAGTTAAGCCCTAATTCCCTTTAAAAGCTGGATCACACAAAGGAGGATAACTACCACTCTATGCTTACTAAAGAAAACCCTGCTGTTTTCCTACAGCCTCCAAGGGGAGTAAAGCCAAACCAACTTCAGGGATAATGGAAGTGATTTAAGGAAACTTATTTCACTTAGAATTGCAACTGAGTAGTCTGTATCTACCCTCCCAACTACCACATCTCCACCATGCAGGCAGTAGTTTATCACACTATATTAAAGTGGACCTATCATGCTGAAAATTAAATCCTAGACTAAATAATGGACAGCAACTAATGAGTTTCCCTTTCCCTGTGCATAAGGACTGCTGTTACAGATGCTTCTTTTCCTTTCCCTCTGTCAGCTGCTACTGTGGTCAAGGAAGCACAGTATCTCACGTGAGAATGGGAATTTAAGAAGAAAATAAAACAAACTGCAGATGAAGCAGCTCAACTTCATTAAAAAAAACAAAAACACCCACAGATGACTCCACTAGTGAAAATATTTTTCTCCTTGTCTTAAGAAATGAAAAATAATTTGTTGGATTTTATCTGTAAAACAGGTTAGTGTCATGTATGTGCAATAATGCTTGAAACTGCCTCACTGTTATGCTTATATAGTCACTAAAAAGCTTAGATACTGTCACATGGGAGGAAAAAAAAGATCAATTAAGAATTTTATCACATTAAAAGTTTCCAAAATACAAAATATTCCTGAAAAATTCTCAATAAACTGAGATTACTATAATTCAAAAATCACACTCCATTCATACAATAGCATCAAAGAGTTGACATAGCTAGAAATCTTCAAAATAAAGAGCTCCATGTCTTAAAGAAACTACTACATGCAAATTCCAAACTAAAAACACTATTGAAATTAGACAACAAGATCATCAAATGCATTTTTTTCTTAAATGGAATACAATCCGAGATACAGCTTTAACAGTCAACAACTGGAAGTAAACCCCAGCCAAAAGCCTTAACTTCTGTTTCTGCAGCCTAATCCTGTGCTCTAAGTGCATAGAGCAAACACTTCCTTCATTATAAAATACTAAACCCACTAAAACCAAATGAAAATGAAAAAAAAAAAATCCTAATTATTGTTTTCTGACTCTAACAACTACCATTTCCTGACAAGCAGGACACAAGTCCTGCCATACAATATCAAAAGATACTGAGGCACCTAGGTCATCATTTTTATTATGAATATATTAATCACCGAGAACAACCTATCAGAAAGAGAAACACAGTAGACTGTTATAGAACAAAATAACAGGCTAACAAACATCTTTGCTGTGATTAAATATGAAAACACAAGGAAATCTTTGCAGATGAGGCCAAACTCAGAACAGTGCCACTTGTGACTCAGTGCAATAGGGAAAAATCAAGACAATATTCAAAATCCAAATGAAAGAAAGTGATTTTTCCTCAACAGAGCATACATTAATTTTCATGCAAAGGTTAAGACATACACTGCTGAGAAAAAAGACAGTAGTTTTTGATCTACTTATTTGCTGTCACATGCAAAACAGGTAGTAATGACAAACAGGTAGAAAGGAGCAATCCACAGAAAACCAGGAACAAATGTGTGTACCATCTCTCATATGCGTCTTTTTTCTCACATTTTTGAGGTTGTTAAATACATTGTTACGCTCACTGAATTGAGCTGCGTAACCTAGCAGAGGCTAAGTCCCAAAAAAGTACAGAAAAGGAGAAGAGGGCACAAAAAAATCCACATTCCCAGCAAGCAGCTCTGATTTTTGCTAGACCACTGATTCCCACCTGGTCGTGAACTCCAAATTCAGTTATGGCTCAGCATAGAACCCAAGCTAATAATCTCTTCTGGATTTAACAGACTAGAATACAAGTTACAGGTTGCATGAAGGGAGATGAAAATGAGATACAGAAGAAAAAGTGATTGCAATGAGGCCAGTCTTAAAAACCATACACACACACACAACAATAACAACAACAAAAAAAAAACCAAACCAAAAAAACCCAAAGCACTCAGGCATACTATACCAGTGTGGGAAACATCATACTAGAAAACAGAATCAAAAGCTATGATTTCTAAGATTCTTTTTTTAAGTGTTAAGGTAAGTCTAATTTAGTTGGAGGAGGAAAAAGTAGCATTTGGGCGTACTGCTTCTTCGTTTTTGAATCACTAAAGTATTATATTTGCATACAAATTATTCAACAATACAGGCATAGTACTATAGTCTAATTTTCCTCATTTTAAGACTGTTGCTTTCAGTTGCTTTTAAGTTTTTCTAATACTATGGGCAAAATTTTCTGTGTTAGATGCCTGCCATAACCTACTAGTCAAAATAGTTCGGCGTTCTAAGAATAAGTCTGTGGAAACATATGTTTTCAAAAGACCTTCTCTTTAGAATCTCCTAACACTCTTACATTAGATAAAGACGAAAAAAAATCAAAATTTGACAAATTTATAATCTCCCCCAAATCCTATTTACAAATGCCTAATAGAGATTAAAACTTTACAACTGAAGTCTTAGAGGATTGCACCCTCACAGAACGTGTTCGAGGCTATTCCAATTTCCAGTACTACTCCAAGCGCATGTCTGCCACCCTGACAAAACACCTGAGCAGCCAAGGGTTGGGCATACTCAATCTCTTGTATGATAGTCCAAAAAAACCTTTTTTTGAAACTAATAATTTTTATCTGCTGTAGAGGCACAAGCTTCAATCTTAACCCGTAACCACTGTAGGTATACCTATGATCTCATTTGTTTTTATTTTCTATTTTCTTAATTAGAACACTACTCAAAAAAGATATTAGCACTCTATTTTCTGAAGACTTTCATGGTCAAGAGATGTGCAAACACTGAGAAGTCATCTCCAAGAGCTGGTAAGCAGACACTCAGTAGAACTATGTAGGTGAACCCTAACCCTTGAAGTATAATCAGTCATTTACCATAACTGCATGGTAAAGCAGGTTCTCTTGATTGAGTCCCCTCAACTGCTAGTAAGGCCCTCATGAAATGGAACTGAAGAAGTTTGCCAGGATCCAGGAAAAATTAAAAGGCATGTTATTGGTAGTTGTCATGATTTAATGTGAAATCAAAAACACTTCCAGGGGGAAGGCCTGCTTGGTGTTTGCAAGCCCTGAAAGTTGGAAAAAAGCAAACTAACCTCCCTGTTGCAATGACAGACGAAGTGCCAGTCCTAAACTTGAATCAGGAAATGAAAGCACTTAACATTTTAAAATCCAAAATATACATCTGTCCTCTTTCTCTTCCATATTAGAAAGTACTCTGTAAAATCATTTTCCCCATAAATGAGGAACTATGCCCGTAGACCTTAGAGCCAATTAACAGTTCACTTCTTGCCACTACAGCTTTCTTGTAAGACATCTCTCTGAACACTGACAAAACAGCAGAGTAAGAAAACAGAAGAGTGACAGAGCAGTTTCGCCAAAACTGAAAATTTCTATTACTCACCTGTTGGATGTTACTGGATGCTAGATAGAAAGAAAAAGTGCCAGTCTAACCACAAATGGTGGAGACAGAGAATATAGAAGGGAAAAAAAAGACTGGGATAACAACATAGCTGTCTTGGTTGTAGATCATAACTTAGGGACATGTGAAGCCACACAGCTTATCTCAAGTACAATGTTTGGTTGAAACATCAATGCTTGCATAACAGTTCAGATGACGGAAGCGCTGAGTTCAAGGTTATGTGTTGGCAGTGTTGATACAGAGAAAACCCAAAGACTTTGTCCTTATCAATTTCCAATAGGCAAACACTAGCTACCAAAATATAGTCCTAGAATCACAGCAGTAGTGTAGGACTTCATTAATTCTCTGTGCAAACACAGGAATTCCCTTTTAAGTTTGTCAATCAAAACCTGTCACCATTTGAACCTCCCTTGATACTTCTAAACTGAAAGAGTCTTTAAATGGTAGCAGCTATGGATAAGCCCTGGACAACAAAATCTATGACCGCTTCAAGACAAGTTACACACTAACGTAAGATACATGATTCCTCTGAAAAAAATCACAAGAAATTCACATCTCCCAAAAAACAAAGGCAAATCAAGGACAGGAATTTCGGGCACTTAATTAACCTACGGAGGGCTCTCCAGTTCAGCTAAACAATGAGAGGAAATGCACCTCATAGGGTATAATCCACCCTTTTGTGTTGACATAAGGAGAAAATACTATGGCATTTCTGTTTCTGACTGCTAAACATGCACTCTGTCCAATTGCCTTCTGAATCCACTTATCCTCTGCCAGAGTTTAACAACTAAAAGGGTTAGTGCAAAGCTCTTGCTTATTTACCTTGTCCATGTCATTTGTGATTTCATAGACCTTTGTCTTATCCTATCTCAGCGTCTCTTTTCCAGACCAGAGAGTCCTACGCTATTCAGTCATTCCTTATACAGATGCTGTTCCTTGCCACTGCTCACTCTTGCTGCTCTTCTTGTACTTCTTCCAGGCCTACTGTACCTGTTTTGGACGAAGACTGTCTTTTCCCTTTAACTCGAATTTCATCTGCCCTCTTACCCCACCTTGTCAACACAGGGTGGTGAGGTCCTTCTGTAGTTTGTCACAGCTGATCCTCATCTTAGCTCATTGCTTAACTTAACATCATCAGCAAACTTAACTTCTGCTCTTCTTCCTTTTCTAGATCATTTATGAATATGTTGAACTGTAACAAGGCCAAAACACTGATCCTTCTGAGACTGCAATGGTAAACCTCTCCACTGTGAAAATGGAATATATGTTTTTCTGCTGTTGTTGTGTCCCCCCGCCCCAGTCTTTTGACCGGCTACTGAATTTTGACACAACCTTTCCCCTTATCTCCTGACTGCTTATTTAAGTGTCTTTGGTGAGTGATTTTGGAAATTCAAGAAAATGGCATCAATATGTGTATCCTTTGGCCACATCTTACTGAAAAAAAGCTCCAATATCTCACAACTTCCCTTTACAAAAGCTAAGTTGGCTCTTCCCCAAAGCATCATATTTTTAATTTATTTCTTTCAAATAGTTTCTATCAATTTGTGCAATGTAGATGTCAGGCTTAAAACCTTTCATCATATCAGCCATCTTCCAATTCTCTGGTATTCAGATAGTTTTAAACCATGTCTAAGAAGCGAAGTTGATATTGTACTCTTTCCTTCAGTGGGATATTAATAGTCTTTCTTTATTCGGCCATCTATTTTCATCAAACATGTAAGAAATTAATTATTTTTTTCTGAAATTCAGTTATACTTGGGTGAAATTGGCCAACAGGTTTCAAAGTGACCAGAAGTTATATATAGACACACTGTGATAACACAAGCCTTGTTTCTTTAGGAAAACAGTCCAAAAAGATTACTTTAAAATATGATCTGCCACCTGCAACAAAGTTTCATTTGATATTGAAATGTATTCTATATTGGTATGCACTGAATATTTCTATGATACATGTATAAAAATATATATACACTTAGGTATTAAGCTAGATTTTAATTTTTCATGTTTTATATCCACTATTTTAAATCACTGTAGACACTATAAATTATAAACTGATGGCTTCTACACAAACAAAAAGATAAATTTAGTTATCTGTAAAACAGATTCCCATCAGAGAAGGAAAAACATAAGAAACATAGGAAGTGTAAAAACATTGTATGTGCAGTACAGCATTCGCTCATACACTCTAATCATTTTGGCTTTCTACCACTATAACTTCCTACTCCCTGGCCTTGACAAATGCAGTCTTGGCCAACATAAATCCATACAAAATGCTGCCATAAAGATAATTTTTCTGGCTCATTACTTTGACCGTGTCACCCCTCATTTTGCACCCCTTTACTGACTCCCTCATCCCTTCACTATCAAACACAAACTACGTACCTTCATTTGTAAGACCTTTCAAATACAGAACTATAGCACATACCTCATCTTTCATTTGCTATCAAGATGTCAACCTTGGCCTCCTCTTTGCCTGTACTGGCCTTAGTTGTCAATTTGTCAAATCTCCCAAATCAACACCTTTGCACTTTATCTCATACCACCATTTTTATATGAAATACCCAGAAAGTTTCCCTACTTTCCTGTCTTAAATCCTTAAAATATTGTTCTGATAACAGACACTGCTTAGAGTGCTGATGCACTGTAACCAGCATTAATGTTATTTGTCATAATACAGTCATTATTGCCATGTACTTCCACAGACCTTTTTAAAAATCAATTTCTGAACTCTACAAGGATGGGACTATGTAATATTATGGTGAACTCCTAGCCACTATATGAATGTTTTTACAACAAATACAGTGCGTATTAACCTATTTTCCAAATAAATGATGGAGTTTTTTAAACACTGAAAACAAGCAGATCAGTAACATTGTTTGCTATCTTAAACTCTTTTGGTAATTTACCTGAGTTGCAGCAACAACAGTAGTTACAGAAGGCGCAGCTGAAGGTGATAGAGCTCCCACCTGCAAGTGGCTTGAAGCCTGCTGAGGTAAATGAGAACTGGAAACGGGAGTGCTAGATCCTGAGCCAGATACTGCATTTGGAAATGATACTGCTACATCATTGCTGCTAAAAATACCTGAAAAAAAATTACAAAAACAATTACATGCATCTCTCTCTCTCTCCCCCTCCCTCTGTTGTTTAGTAACCACATAAATACGCAATAGAAAATTAATCAAGACAAACAAGATAACTTAATATACAATACAGAAAGTTCCTGTGTTGAAATTCTAACCATGCTCAGAAGTACTCTTGTCATTTGACATTTTACAATTCAGGAAACACAGATTCAGTTTTAAGCTTTAATAAAATGGTTGTGATACATCAAGTATTTATGTGCATTACGCTCAAATATTAACAGTAGCAGAATTTTTGGCTAAAATGCTTGCCTTCAGAGTCTGCTATCTGCGTTTATTGTTTCAATGCGCTACTACAAATGTTTAAGTAGATAAAGAATTAAGTATTGGGCTGTATAACTGAACATCAAAAAGTATTTTTCATTCAAATCTTTTACTTTAAAAGTAAAACATTTCTGAACTACATACATTCGTTCAAAAAAGTTCCAACAGAATTTTGGCAACTAAGAGGATTTCTTCTGCAGTTTTAGAAAAGAACTGACAGCAAGTCTGAGGACAAAGTCCTCAGATTTGCTGGTAGAAGTGGTCGCATTTCATTTATTCACAAACTAGAACTCCATCTGTGATCTAAGAATGCTAGAGTAATACTTCTGCTAGAACAGTCAACAAGTAAATGACTAAACATGTTAACATTAGTCAGACTTGTATGTTAGGAATTTGAATAGGAGAGTGCATACCCCTCTGTGAAGCCATTACTTCTGTTCATCTACATGCAGGGTAAAGTTGATTATATAGGTCAGGAAAATCCCTATTGACCAGAAGCCCAGGACAAGAAGTAGTACCTGTCTATGAAACTGTTAGGCTCCACGTGCATTAGATAAGTGAGCTGTCAGCTGGCCAAGGAATATCAAGCATGGTAGCACTGAACTGCAGTTAGAGGAAGAGTGCCACAGGGAGTAAACAGAAGTAGAATGAACATGGTTAGATCAAAAAAACCAACAGAATTGAAATGCCAGTTAGAAGGCAAAGGGTGGAGCTAGTTTGTCACTCATACAAATAATGATTTGAAGAAGGCAGAGACAAGAAGATACGCATTGTTAAATACCACTCTCCACCCAGCATTCTTTCTGAGCACAGACACAGTCAAGGGAGACTAAGATAACCCAACCCCACACATAATATGCAAACACTGATGCATCTTAAATTTCCTGCCTCTTTAACCATCAAGAAAAGCTAAAGAGAAAACCAGCCAGACTCAGCACAGAAAGAAGAGCTGAAAAGCTCAGGTAAATATTCGGAAAGCAGTCATTTTTCCCTCTGCCTAATCTAGATTAGTCATTTGTTCTAATCTTCTCCCCAATCTTTTCACCACAGCTCAATACTACACCTGCTCCTCTTTTCTACCAAGCTTCATCTCTTCTCTCCTTCCATTTAGCTCCTTCTTTCCTAGCTTATCTGCCCCCCACCTTTTTTTGTCACCACCCCAGAAATCTACAATTATGGAACTGCTAGCACAGTTAAGATCCTCAACGTATTCACACTATTATGCCATTTCTCCAACTATATCTGTCTCATCTAACTAGACAGTAAATTCTATGTATTCTGCTCTAGATTTGTCTCTCCACACTGCCAAAATAAACATCATTAATGAAGAGTTTTGCTATTGAGTCTATTCTTCAATGCTATATTAGCAACCACAAAAGCTAAAAAATAACCCTCCTCCTTAAAATAATGAAATCTACCTTAGAACAAAGATTTTTAATTAATAAAACTGGAGGAGATTTCCCACACACACACTTTGCATTCTGCATACATATTTAAAACTATGAGAGCTACAAAATTACTTTAGATTCTTATGCAATTACTTTATTCCAGGAGCTGTGACTTTAAGGTGGAAAGAAATAGTGAAATATTACAAGACTTATGATCAAATCATAAGAGCTGGTGTCCATAAGTGTTATCATTCTCATAAAACATCAATGATAATGAATGGAGAAAGTGATGAAATTTTCAGTGAGAGTCAAGTAGTAACAACAAGAGATATTTTGCCAGAAAGGTAAAAAAAATCCAAAATTCTGAAGCACGCTATTGCAGGGTCTTTTTCTTAATTTTCAGAACCTCGCATGTTTAAAAACTGCAAAGCTTCTGCTTCTACTATTTTAATTGTAAGGTTTATTCTTCCTCTTAGAAATACAATTGTAGAATGCAAGCAGATAGTTATAAAATAATGGGCATAAGGCTACTATAAAAGAAAGACAAACAGTAAACTAATTTGCCAGTGGAACAAGGTTTTTTTTTTTGTTTTTTTATTTAAATATAAAAGCTCACTATTGTTGCTGTTGCAAAAGACAGGACAAAGAGGACCTATCCACATACTCTCTTTGGGCTAAGTTTTTCCATTTAGCAATACCTTACATAATATGTAAGCACATGCACTTTCTGGAATCATTCATGTAACCAAGATATTACTTCATGCAACCACTCAGGTAAGAACTGGATACTGAACATGCAAATCAATCCTTGATTTTCACACCATTTCAAAAATACCTGTATAAAAACTGTGCGCATATCATGTTAGAAAGCCAAGAAAGAAGATATTTAAAATGTCTCAGTTACATCAAGTTGTCCTTTTGGGTTTTCAGGAGATAAATAAATCGCTTTCTGAATCAGCAAGGAATAATAAGGAAAGCCTGAATATCACATAAATCAAAGTTATGTTAAAACACATTAAAAAAAGTACTTCCCACATTACTGAAAAGCTAAATAGTCGTAGCCTGTGATGAAAAATATGTTGTGTAATTTGCAAGAGGCATAAGTAGCATGCTGTTAAATACAATCTTAAGAGTTTTAAATAGGACGTAATTGTTTGACTGCTGATACACATGGAAACAGGCATGT
This sequence comes from Apteryx mantelli, assembly GCF_036417845.1. NCBI lineage: Eukaryota > Metazoa > Chordata > Aves > Apterygiformes > Apterygidae > Apteryx > Apteryx mantelli. Next base: position 149,275,599 of record NC_089979.1, on the reverse strand, counting down.
AACACTTTGGGGGTAGAGTCTGACTGTGCTTGACACTGCTAACACAGCTGTCAAACATGATCTCAGGTTCTGAGAGACTGAAAAAGAAAAGCACGTACAGCCTGTACTGCGCAAGCGAAACGCTTAAAAAGGCAACTGCAAATCAGTATCTCTGGACAAGAAATATTTGCCTGCTCAGCACAGAAGTATAATACTACAGAGAAAGGAACACATGCAGATTGAAAAAAACCTCTATTCTTTTTGCTGACAACTGAGGATGAAATAGATAATAGAGGAAATAAAAGAACTTCAAAAATAGTGAGAAACAATATAAATAGGCTCAAATCAGAACTAGCTGTCCTAACTTTGGACTGTGCAGCAGTTAACATACATCATTAAGCAGCAGGCAGAACAAGTTTAGTGGTTTTATTCAAAATCTCAAAAATAAGGCATTCCATGAGCAAAAGAATTAATAAAGCAGATGTACTTCTGGCTTCCAATACTTTTGCATCTCATAGATGATATGAATACATTGGGCTCCCTCACCATGATCCCTGTACCTAACCACAAAATCCTCAGTTCTTAAGTTTTCTAACACTATAGCCCCCCTACTCATATTCCCTTCCTATGCAGGTGATTTCCTAGTTCAAGAAAAAAAAAAAAAACACACAACAGGCTATGGTTGAACAGGGTCAAAGCTTACTGAGGGTCAAAATCAAGGCAGCCAGCATGTATGAAGTATTTCTTTCTTAGGAAACTAGAAAGAATTTTTCCCTACCATAAAGCTGTATTTTCTTTTTTAAGTCATTACCTTGGAACTCTTCGAACAACTCTGCAATTGTAAGGTATCTATCATACATTCTTGCTCCTAGTATTTTGCAAAAACTTTAGGACTAGCATAACCCGGTCTAAGAGTTTTTAGAAATGTAAACTTGCAAGCCCATAAGATGTGCATGTAACTACAGACCCTAAGATGTCCCTTCCTATCTTGGTAGAGGCTGGGAGAGAAGAGAAACTAAGTTAAAAGGGACTTGTAGTGGAATTCACAGAAATAAAAAGAAATCTTGAGTCTTAAGAGTAAGAACTTCCTTACAAAACCTGAAGCTATATATACATTTTCAGTATCTTCACTTTCTATGGTGATTTCAGGAACTTCCCCCTTAACACCATGACAACTTTCTACAACAAGCAAGATGAAAAAGTGCCTTTAATACAGTTGCCTGTAAAGTAGCAACTAAACATTTAGAAAAATTGATTAGATAATTTACTTTCCTTTCTTTAAACAAGCAAGAACATGTTCCTTTCCGACAGGATGTAAGAGCAGAAAAATTAACCCACAAGTTTTCATTTTCCATTATGGACAAAATACAAGCAAACAGGTTAATGTGATGCCATAATCTGAAAAGATAACAAAGAGAAAGCTGTGTTTGAGACCGCCAAACTAGCAACAATATTTCATTTCATTTTATCCGAGATAATGAAACTATGGCCTGATGCTAGGGCCATCTGGTTTCCTTCCTTCATGAAGAAATCTGAAGTCTAAAGATCAAATAATCTGTTTTCCTTCTGATGATGAGCTTAGCGGCAGAGTTTAATTTCAGATAGGTTTTTACAAGATTCTGAAGTAACAGTACTTGAGATGTATGAAAATGATAGTTACTTATCTGCAACCTCATAACAAGCCAGTATGTCCCTTCCTTTCAGTGACTGGGAGTCCTTTTTTCACCGAGGCATGCCAGCCTCATTCAGAGAGCAACAGCCAATGTCCTCCTTTCATGAAGGGCATTCTGCTTCCTTTGCATGATGGGGTAGAAGGAAAAAGAGCTCTCAGATCTGCAGTACCCAAAGAATACATACTGCTGAGAGCAGAAGGGAAGGAGGAAGAGACAAAATATATGCATGCATATTTTCAAAATGGAATAGCTATTCTAGTTTCATAACTATTGACAAAAAGTAGTTCCTGTAATTATTCCCTTTGAAAATACTGTATAGATTGGATTTATAGCCAAAGACCAAAATGTTTGACAAGAATCTCCAAACGACTGAGGACCACAATTCTGCATGGCAATGTCACACACACAATGAATCACAGTGATTTAAAGACAAGGTGATATGGTGTTCAGATATAGCACAGACCTGAAGTCTGCTATCAGGATTCATTAAAATTAATCCCAAATTCTTGACAGTTCAGCTAGCAGAAGGTATCTAGTCAGTCTCTTCTGCCTACTTTCAATCCTGTCTTCAAGATCCTGGCTTCACTAACAGCTATCGTTATTCTTTCAAGAATTTAAACACCAACCAGCAGAAAGTGAGTGTACAGGGATCAGAACTGATCCATGGTGCTACCACAACGGTCTACTATTCTGTTCACCTAGTCCCACCTGCTAGAGCCAATAATGTTATTTTACATTTGACCCAACATTCATTAATGACTGCTCCAGCAAAGGTATAGAACTCACTCTTCAGTAACTGTTAGAGTGATCAATACGTATACTGGCTAACTAACGGGAAACAACTTGTATGAGCTGTTTAAATCAAGCCTAGTCAACATACAGTTCTCAATTAGACTTTTAATTCCATATGTGTGCTTTTAAGTACAAGATTTCAAAACTCTCTAAACCACTGTTGGAAGACTGTGGCTTGCTGGTGTAGAGTATGCCCACTCCTACTTTGAATTAATCCAAGCTACTACAGGTCTTTCACTGCAGCCCTCCACAGTAGAAGGGCTTGCAAACATGTTTCATAGCCTGGCCAAGGTAGATTTGTTCATTGAGAGGACAGGAACATGAGGATGCAGAAAAATGACACACTGGGCTAGGAATCCAAGGAGAGCTACACCACTGTTTATCTAGCACAGTATATACTGTCTCTAACAGTGTCAACAGCAGTTGCCCGAGGAAGAGCACAAGAAAAAGCATGAAGTAATACTACTCTTGAACGTTCTGCCAGCCTCTAGAAATCTATGACTAAAGGATTTTGACCTTGAGGAATGGTCTGTGTACATATTAACCTTGGATTTACTGTCCTCCCCACCTCTCCAAATGAATTTGTTCCAATCCTTTCCGAACTGAATTTCCACACTATGTCCTCTGACAAAGCTATTCCACAGTTAAACTGTGTGTTTTGGGAAAAAGATTTCCTTTCATTTGTTTTAAGTCTGGCAGTCTGCTAAATTCCATGGAGACGCATGCTATTCTGGCTGAATGTCGTAAGCACAGGAAAAATGGGGATGGGAACAGAGAAGCGCAGGGAAGTAAGGCTTACCATGCAGGAGAAGTCATTTAGGCAGGATAAAATGCAGAAAAGAAAAGGGGAGAAGGGGAGAAGAGGCATTAAAAGGGCATTAGGGGAGAAGAGACTGCATGAGCTGAAGGCAGCTTGGGAGAGAGGGGGACCAAGTATAGAAATGGGTTTGGGAGGAGTGGGGAGCACTCACGTTACAGTAGAAAAAGCAGAGAAGCATACCTGTAGGGATATGGCAACAATTAACTTTGCAGAAGAAACTCTGAAACCTTCAGGAAATTCCAATGTAATTTTTCACTTTTTCACCAAGAAACAGGTTAGAGAAGAACACGTTTCTGGCTCATATGCTCTCACCTAGTAAGATAACCCTGTACACACTTCTGGGATACATGCAGGAAATATCAATGACAAACCAGGAAATGCATTCCTGGCTTGCCTCACCAAAAGTACTCAAAACCACTAACTGAAAGGATTCTCCAAATAACTCAATCCCTGTAACTTTGCCTTTTTACTTTTGTTTTATCTAGTTTCTTATTGCAGACTGTTCCCTTATACTTTTACTTGGGCTATATGGTCTTCTCCCTATCACATGACTGAAAATACGTTGTTTACATAAATAGATTCAGACACCCATGCTTACCACATTATTTTGATCATATGACAGGCTTTCGTTACACCCTTCCAATGCCTCCAGAAATACGCTACGTGGTCTGTCCTGACTAAAAGAAATTTAGGAACACGTGTCTTGTTGGCTCAGAGTTTGCACCACTGAAACTTATGCAGCTGTTTATAAGCTAGCTCCAGAAGGTATCGGAGTCCATTTAATACATTACAATAAAGTATCACAAACAGAGAGGAAGCGTGGAACACTGAAATGATAACGCGCTGGGTGTGCACCACATAATTTTTTGGGAACTCTTGGTCTCTCCTTTTTTTTCCCTGCAGACACATCAATTATGACAAGCATGTAGTTATGCTGTTGAGGACAACTGCTTAGTTTTAGAGAAGGAGGAAATCCTGCATCTTACTCTCTGAATTTTCTTTCCTTATTCACTTTTGTGCTATATATACACACACTAAAAACATCCCCAACAAAAGCATTAACAGAGATAATTCTAATGAAAGTTTACTATTTGTTTTCTGAGCATGAACACCCAGACTTTGAATCCCCAGAATAAATCTTTGAGATGCTTTAAGGTTCATATCTACAATTATTTCAGCTTTATGAAATAAGACACCCTATCAAGAATTCTATGCTTGCTCTAGTATGCTTCAACAAGTTTTGAAGTACTCCTGTAGAATAAGATCAATAAGATCCGGAGCTCCATGATCAAATCTGAGATACAGAAGCTTTGAACTACAGGAAAGACCTATAGTTCAAATGTGTCACAACAGGGAAAGATCTTTGCAAGAAGAGTAAGTTAGATATGGAAGTATAACTGAGAAAGAAAGACTGTAATTTTTATTTAGATGTTGATTTTTGTCACTATGAGCCAGGACATACAACTTAGGTTATTGCAATATGGTTTATATATATATTAAAAAAAAAAAAAAAAGTATAAGGCTCATTAAATAAGTATGCCAGAGTATGAGCATGACATTTGTATCTAAGTTGCCTACTGATTTCCAGGAAGACCTTACTGTGTTAGCTTAAGATCTCTGAAAACCTATCATAGCTTCAAATTTGTCTGACACCAATCTATCTCCCTTTCTGGATTCCAGTGTTTCGGCTGTCTTTGAAGGCATGCTGCAGCATCCTTGACGGAGCCAGAATTTTGGAAAACAGGGACTTTAGAGAGGCTAACACGAATAACAGTGGGAACTGAACTATGATTAGTTATTTCTGGTTGCGGGGAACAGCTGTTGCCTTAACTGCTGAAAGACTACATAGCAGTTTATCATCAACAACTAACACTTTAAAGGGGAATTTCAGAAGCTCATAGCGAGCCCATTATACCTCAGGTCACAGTATCTGACAACTTAACAGCAAGACTTATTTAACACTCTGAAAAAAATACCAAGAATTAAAATTGGCAGAAAGGATCTGCTTCAGGCTGACTTTGTAATTTGCCCTTCTTGTTTTCTTCCCTTCTTTAAATTTATGTGGTATAGCTGAGCAGCAGTACTGTCCACATGCTTCACCAGAGGCCTTTTTAATCAACCCTGTACAAGCCTGCCTAAATTTGGCTACATTCAAAAATTTTTAACTTATCCATTTTTCAGTTTAACAATTACCTTGTTAAAAAATAAAAATCACAGCATGTGCGCTAAATTTTGCCTGCATTAATGCTGAGACCAAGTCCACAGAACCGAAAACTTTCTTTGCTAATGGACTGTCTTCTACAGATGACCGTAGTGCCAGAATTCAGGGCACAATGACAGTCTGTTCTGTGCTACAACTCCCAGCACCGTAACTCACAATTTAAGAGTAAGATGAAACGAGCAAAAACTCAAAGAACTGAGAACGGGAATGAGAAAGAAAATGGACAGAAGACAGAGAATGAGCGAGAAGAGCAGTAGCCAGAGAAAGGATACAACCATTACAATCTACTGCTAGCTCTAACATGAAATTACAATCTTCAGGTCATCATTTGCTACTTTTAAGTATGCACTAAACCCCCCAACAGACGTGCATGTCTGCATCCCCTCTTCCTGCTTTCCAGTGGTAGGCCCCTAAAGACAATGTAGAACGTAAGAGACTTCAAAGTCAAGTCAAAAAGTTTGACTCTAAGGTCCAAAAGTCAGACCAAGAAGGACAAAGCACAGTTCGCACACTGTGAATTGTAGTGAAAGCTTTACTTTTATCTCAACTGCAATTTTTATGATTGTCTCTTTTTACATGTTAAAAAAAAAAAAGGAAAGGAAAAAAGTTGACAACAATATCTACCAAAACTAAGTAGCCAAGAGCTAAGTACTAAGCCTCATCCTGGCAAAACCTTAGTGCGCCACTTCTGCCTTCAAGTATCTTGACTCCAGTTTATTAAGAATGATACCTTTAATAAAACATGCAGTTTGCATGGCTCTTTTCTAGTTCCCCTTTCTAAATGACCCTTTTATAAGGGTTCAAGTCTTCGACCATCATCTTTCCTCCTTTACACTCTGTCAGCATCAAATTCAACTGACTGGCTTTGACTATCACCTTTATGCTAACAGATATCAAATGAACTTCTCTGCTCCAAACTTGTATTTGTCTCCATTCAACCCAAAACTCTTGTTTTTTTGATGCCTTCTTGCTGATGTGTAGCCAACTTAAATACTGTGCAACTAAAAATGAGCTCCTGATACACCCTGCCTCCATCAAAACACTAACAAACAATGCTGTTATCCTCGTTGTCTTCTAGACTCATAATCTGAATGTGCTGTTGGAGTAAACTATCTCCCTAGATTTAAGTATTATGTTAAGTCAAAATACTTTCTTTTCATCCTGTACACTAACGGCAAGATCTTTCCTTTCTGCTCATATTACGAAAATCTCTGCCTTCCCTCACTGATTTCATCTGTATATACACCTCTGCCAAAACAAGAGGATGCAACAAAACTGCAAGACCAGGGTGGGAGAAGGGAAGAGATGGGACACGACAGACTTTAAAATCTTACTGAGACAAGAAAAGGGAAGATGGGGGTGGGGGAGGGAGATCAGACAAAGTTTAGATAAAAACGCTATCCAAACACTGTTCTAAAGCAAAAACATAAGTAATGTTATGCTACCCCCAATAGCAAGTTCAAAATGTGTAACCATACAAAGCATTATTATTGCTTGACAAGAAAGAAAACAATATTAAGCAACCACTTTCTTCTATGTCCTTCCAACTTCTATGCTGGAGTTAGGAACACGCAGTCAGTTTAAAAAAAGAAAAAGAAATCAGAAGTGCAATGTGGAATCAGATTATCACAAATGGCATTCCATCAGTTTCTATTCTCCACTCCACTGTCAATCTATACCTCTTCAACATGAAACAGCGAAAAGGCTCTGCTTATAAAACAGCAGAAACTCACCAAGTTCAAATTCAGCACACACTGTCAGATACCCTTCAGATGTTTTATTTTTTTTCAGAAAAATGGTGAACTTGCTTTCCTTCATCACAAAGCTGGTTCAGAGCACTGTATACCTGGGAGAGCGAGAGGGAAACCCTATATCAAAAGGAAAAAAGCTAAACCTATTTTACTAAAGCAAAGCACATCTAGAGAAATTTCAATATTTCTCACATGTAGACTATGAAATATAAATTTAAATGTAATATTAAATTGAAAAATTTTAAGACCCACCACTAGAGACATCTGTCTGACAGACTTCACGGCTCCAACAACGTGAAAAGCAAAGGGCTTAAAAAATCTTCATGACTGCTAGCTTAATATGCAAAGAATGTCACCATGCAAAAATTTAAACATATTCTTTTGCATATGCTGAACAGTGAGTTGATACAATTTGCAATACGCACAGCACTGCTCTTCCAACATATACACTTATAACAATAAGAAAACCATTCTATTTGGCCGACACCACTGGATAAAAACTTCTAATTTTTTATTAGTAGATTGCCTGACACCAATTGAATGTAAAATTAAGAAATAATCTTGATGGCTTTCAAAACTAACCTCCTGAGAAGGTTTTAACTGTAAATATTCCCTCCTAAATCTTTCAGTAACTTGTTAATATGTTTATTTCCTACAAACGAACAAAAGCCTTGAAAAAGTAAACCAATTTCTAATTTAATAAGACACATTTCATTTCCACTGGCTACAAGTGAATACAGAACTAGGGGTACAAAGCCCATATGGAACACCAAAGGGAAACAGCAGTTAGTGCCTGATACATTAAAGATTCAATATTGCTCCTTCTGAAATTGATAGCACTGTCACTGGTGACAGAAATGGGCAGCACTGGGCTGTCAGAACAAAGAACGGACAAAACAAGGATACTTTCACATGCATCACTTGTAGTAATATAAGTAGTCAGGAAGTAAGTGGGAGAATGCCTGAGGTAGACACCACCATAACACACCCATGAATGAACAGAGAAGAAGAACTAGAAACACTATTCACAAAATTAAAAAAAAGAATCTCAGAACTAGAATAAAACTTATCATTTTACTGCTCACATACAAAAAGATCATAAAAAGAAAACTGAGGAACTATTGACCTATCAGGCTCCTGCAGACAATCTACAAAGTTTTCACTCAAGTACTGAACAATCGACTCACTGCAGACCTGTATTTCACCCACTCAATAGAATATGCAGACCTTCAATCAGGGTTTCCACAAAAGGCTACCCTTTGTGATAAATGAACCTCCGAAAAAGATTCTAATATAACTTACCATTATGTATGGTATTCATCAACTGCGAGAAAGCTTTTGAGTTAGGAGAAAAAGGGCTTCATGTTAAGATCATGTTTAACAGACACACAAAAGAATATATGTATAGACAGGATTTTCAGTGAACGATAATATACCTGAATACATCTTTCTTGTATTAGAGCTCTGATCATTTGCAGTAGCTCAAATTGTAAAATGGATTTATTTCTATCCACTGTAATTTTTTACTTATATTTCTTTTGTCAGTGTTTGTCAGCTTTTAAATGTCTGGTATAATAAGAACACTCCAGCACATGCCAATTAGCTGCATTCTCAAGCTACTATTACAAATAAAAAGTCAAATACTTTCCAGTGACAATCAGTCTTCCCAACAAAAGACTGATTTTAATTTCATTGTCTGCAACAAATTTAGAAACTTCAACTGAAGCTGCCTGGCTAATTTTAATCACAAGGCATCCTTTCTGGTTCATTGATAGACTGAGACTAACTCATGCAATCAAATTTAACAGAGACCAGTTGTGTCTCTTGGACTTTACGGAGATTGGTTGAAGAGGAACTCAGATTTGTAGAAATAAAGAAAGTGCCAACTAGTGGCAAACCAAAGGACATGCTTATATAAACTTCCTTTTCTTCAAGGGGTATTTTTGCCATCTAGAGAGTATCAATCTCTGACCATAAAGTGCCAGAAAACACTTATATCCTCTTCTGAGTAGCTAGAAATCACCATAATTCAGCCTACACCACTCCCATGCTCAGTTACAGAGTGATGGTAGCCATACAGCTGGCACATCATTTCCACTTAAGCCAGTGTTTAATTCATACTTAGGATAATGCCATGGTGACTGCAAAACATTTTATTTTCAATTTACCAGTTCACTTTTTCCACACTTCTAATGAATAAGGCCCTCAGTTTCTATCCCTATTATTAGTTTTGACAAGAGGACAGAGTGACTGATTTCGAAGGCCAGAGGTAAACACCTCCTCACAGTGCTACTGGGGGTGAAATTTCTATCTGTATCAATCTCTGAGGCACGGCTACTATAAATGTTCCAAAAGGATGAGGGGTCTTATGTTTTGTTTGCATTCTCCCCACAACTCACAGCTACTGAAGACTGTTGTCATAACCCCCCCCCTTTTTTTTTCTTTTTAACTACTAGGCTTTTCTGAACATCAGGATTGAAAAAAAAAGAATTAAAAACAAGACAGATGTTTTAAAAATGTCTTTGCTATTGATACAAGACAATTACAGACCTAATTTAGAAGTCATTAAAAATACTTCATGCCTTTTACTTATTGCCTAAGCTTAAGTAACTGGCCAAAGTCACTTCCATGGAGAAAGCTTACAACATCTAGAATATAAACTGGTATCTTGAGTTACTAGAAGAAAACAGCAACATCGACTTTAATTACCACATCATCATTACAGACCAAGTCATAAAACAAATACTAATGTTTGAAAATTGTGTGGTAAAGAAAAAGCCAAAGGTATACAAAATCCTGGATTAACCTTGATGGAACTGGATGAATCTGACAAAAATTAAAAACTGATAATTTTAACTAACCTCCTCAACAGTTTTCAGAGATCTGAAACGATGTATAAAAATACACTTATACAGGTCAGAAGTATCACTTTACAAGGCAAAAAAAAAACCAAAACAACACTAAAAATCACAGAGCCTTTACTGGGATTATACACATTATACTGTCAGGACAAATTCTGCCACTGCTGCAGAAGACATGACGCAACTGATGTCTTTCACCTGTAAGAGTAGAATCCTTTCACTCACGCTGACACTCCACAGGCCTTACCTAATCATAATAGTATCAATTTATATCAGTCATGCTCAATTTTTGTGTGCAAGAAATATGAACCAGCGATTTTGACTCATCATTGCTTGCAACATTAAGGGAAACCCCTTTCAACTTTAAGGAACAATTTTATTTTATTTTTTAAATCATAGCACCCAGGGACTACCATTAACTCAGACTATCACATTCATTGTCTTCCCAAGCATCACTCAGACCCTTCAGAGAGATGTTTTAAAGCAAAACACATTAAATATGCCCCAGTGAATAATTTACTACTACAAGATATACACTTCATAGAAAAATTGAGAAAAGGTGCAGTTAAAAAGCAGAGAAAAAAATCTGATAGACTTGTTCAGCAACACGGATCTCAAACAAGTAGTTGTTGAGCAACTCAAGAATACATCTGAAGACAAAGTGAGAGAAAAACTGCAGTATAGCCCGTTTCAACTGCAAGTATGGCTAAACATGAAAAAAAATCAACAACATGGAATACAGAATCCTTAAAAGGACAGTAACATTTCCAGGACACAGATTAATTGCACTTTAATAGTCTGCTACTGTATTTATCAGAACGAGCTTTTCACAGTAAGCAGGTGTTACAATGGAATAAGTATGTGAGAAAAGGATCCATCTTTAATTTTCACTTTGAAAGTCTCTTTTTTTGGAATCCTTAAGACTCCTGAAAGAAAATAAAAAGGCACTATCACGCAGTTATCCAAAAAGACAAATACGGTGTTATTAATTATCAGAAAGGAACAGAGAACAAAACAGACAGCACCACTATGCCACTAGGGAAAAAAAAAAAGAAAAAAAACAAAACAACTACATGCTGCACCTACAAATACTTCCTACTAATTCAAACACTACCTATAGTTCTCAAAAAAGGAAAAGACAACACTAAAAGGGATACAGAAGAGGACAACAAGGACACAGTATGAAGAAGATATTAAATATTTTAGGTCTAAAGAGTTAACTGGGGGGATATGATAGAAATATATCAAATATGAATGTTGTAAAGATGCTGAATACTTAACAACTATTCACTTTTTTCAAATAAGAGTCAAAACATGATCAGCAACAGGTTTAAACACAAAGAGCCTCTTCATACAATGCATAAAGCTATGAAACGTGCTTGTTACACATTTCGGATACTAACAGCATAAATGATTTCAGAATTAGACAAATTCACAGAAGAGATGGATTCATGAAAGAGATCAATACCTACTGAGATGATGCAAGGAATCCTAGTAAGAAAATGTCCTGTTCAACCCACCTTCTTTGAAAGAGCTTGTTCTAACACAGACCTCATACAGTTACACGATTAAGGGCCAACTTTAGACCTGCCTCCCTTACACCTCCTATTCCAGATGACTAATAGAGTTAATTCTAGATCCTCCTCAAGCCTCAACTAAGAACAGAAAAAGAACTGTTCCCCCACCACCATTCCCTCCTCCACCCCATAAATTAGTAGAAGGCAGAAGAAAAAAGGTGTTTTATCCTGGAAGGAAAAAGGAGCTTCTGTCTGGGTTACTGTTATAACTGCATCTATTTGTGGCTACCTTTTTCCTGACTTTTCCTGCACTGAAGTACCTTCTCAGACACCTAGTTTTCTCCTACAATTCACAGCCAAGCTATTGAACTCTGACACGTTAAAGTATCAAGAAAGTTGAGGAACGGTGAACAGTGACCATATATACCAAAAATATATATGCTGTACTTCACATTCATTGTTTTCCTTTATTTTCCATCTCTGCTGCTGTAGGCACTTTCCTCACTCCTGGCTGGCTTCCTTTCCTCACCAAGTCCTTGTCATACCTGCTGTTGCTTTCTTTGAGAGCTCACAATTATTATTCCTTAGAATTAGGCTGGTCAGCAGATGTCATTACTTCCAGCTCATTCCACTTTCAGTTTGTTTCAAAGTACATCAGAACTGACTGTGTATTAATACCTACATCTCAATAACCACTCCTTTTTTCGTTCATTACCTGTTTTTAAGGGGATTGGTTACACATACAAAACTAAGGTCAAATTCTAAGCTTACCACTACTCCTACAGCCAAAAACAACAACAACAAAAAAAAGGTCTATTAATTTCGGCCCACAAAAGGGCCAGTAACCAACTAGTTAAATACTTCTGGATTAGAAATTACTGCGTTATAATTATCGCACCCCTTTTTTTAAATCTGCATTTAACATTCTTGCTTGAAAGCAAACTATACGAATGATTTATGGGTTGTTCTTGGTTTGTTTTAAAAACAAGGGTAGCAGACTAATTTTACTTAGAAGCTCTAGTCATCCCTATCAAGAAAGCCTTCTCATTAATGTGCAAAACAAATAAACAAAGGAAATGCATACAAAACTAAGTCAAGTACGAGGGACATGATGATAGGATTATTCATGTAAAATCCCCAGACCTATGTTCTTATTCTTCAGCTCCTTTTACTGCGAGCTTTCACTAGAACCACACGAATCTCTTTTCAATTCAAGCTTCTGGAACTACCCTGTTCCAGAGACCAGAGAGGGTCGCTGTTCTGGACCAAAAAAAAAAAAAAAAAAAAAAAATCCAGTTTCTTCAAGTTACTCAGTATAATTAGCAATGTTTTCAGAAATCTTTTACCACTGCATAATTCTCTCTCCATTAAAACATATTCAGCAAGCTAGATCACTTTCAAAATTAACAATTTTCTTTATGTTATCCTTACAGCCTTCTCACAGACACCTGAGTTATCTGCCAGATCTGATGATCTGGCCAGAAAATGAAGAACTCAATCTAAAAGCAGAATAAAAGTTGAAAGTATAAAAAGAACAACTTGAAGAAATGAGCTTGGATCTAAACAACTAGGGGCTAAATCCTGGTTCAGTTTAAATGGACAAAAATTCTGCTTTAAATTCAGTCAGATCAGAATTAGAAAAGCAGCATTTATTCCAACAATACAAAATAGTATGTTTTATTTATTATTTCTTGCATTACCACCACACAAGTTTAAGAACTATTTTGCTAAAGTATTTTAACAGTACACTTCATGGGTATGGCATACAAGTGGATCAAACACATATACCACTTTCAGTTATGCCTAATATTCCTGAAAAAAGGGTGTTTTGAGTAATCTTCCGAAAATATGGTGTTGTCTTTATCTATGCCAACTTTTTGTATCTTATTTATACTGGGGAGACTTATTGGAGACGAGTTCACATCCAGGTGTATTAATACCATGGTCTTGTGTATTTTAAGCAACCAGAGCTGTTAATCTTTAGCTGACATAGTTAAAAGCACCGTGATATACTGTCACTGAGCATAGCTAAGAGCCAAATCATTATATCTAGACAGACATTGGCTTTTATAATTTTCCTTTTTTAAAATAATGCTTAAATACAAACGTTATCAAACTCTTCAGTCATAACTGCAAAGCTAAGGCCAATAAAAACAACATGGTTCCTGCCATTTTAACTGGAGCTAGGAGCTTGGTTGTCAGCCAGCACAGTGAGACGAAGCTAGCAGGGGGTCGCCTAACTTCAACCACTTTCCTAGAGAGCAAGACCTTCTGCGAGGCGCACGCCCACAGCTGTGCCAGCCTGCACACGCCGTGCCATGCAGCAGCACACACCAGCAGCGCCTGCGGGCCAGCAGGAGCCTACTGGTCTTAGTCCTATCACCTCCGCATAAGCTGCTTTAGAGAGTTCAACAAGTTACTGGAGTAACAAGCACAGGGAAATGAGGAGCTGATATTTAGATACTTGGTTTATCTACCTGTTTAAAACCATCACAGTGCTTTGGGGAGTTGCTACGTATTAAAACAGGAATCTGTTCACTACAAGTCTTAATGGGTTTGTTCCGGACCAACATCTTTAAGTTAAAGCCCAATTATTTTACAATTATTTACTCTTTCTTATACCACAATACTATCTCAGTATTTCTTAAAATGGGGGAGGGGTATTTTTTTTAATCTTTACAGGGGAATCTCAGAAATTATTATGATAATCAACAACAGCTCTAAGCATCAGATCCTATCCTCATATGGGATTTATTCATCCCAAACTTCATCTTCAAACAACTTTCACTCAGTTTAAATTCTGATACTGCAGGTGTTCACAACAAATAAATCTCAAATTCAAAAACAAAGTAAATTTATTTGAGGTTAAAAACCTCATTGCAGCATTATCACCTCTGACTGAGAACAAAAATGAGTAATTTAACCACATGAATTGGACAGTCTTTAGCTGCTCAAAAACACTGCAAATAGCATCAATGCATATACATCATTTATTATTTTTCAGTTATATCTGATTTTTAAACAGATCTGAAAGTCTGTAAGATCTGAAAAGCACAATGGGGGGGGGGGGAAGAGAGACGCACAAACCTACTGCTCCTTTTAAAGTCAAGCTTCTTCATTCCCTCCCCCCTCCCACACACTTTTTATGTTCCCATGTCACCTTTAACAGATTTTATGGAGTTAAAAGACTGATTGCTATCTTGCATTTGACTTACAAGGAATGCTGTACTCTAGTAAATTGACTCCAGATGCTGAAAAATGTTCACACTCAAAAAGGTGTATATTTTGATTTTTTTTTTAATTTGTACAAAATGATGTAAAACAAAGGGTTTTTTTGTTTTTCAGTTCTTTTTTAAATCTGATTTTTAAAGGAGATCCCAGCACTAAACAGTTGCAAGTAAACAAACACCACCTGTATCTCACTTCACCATTTCCATGCAGCAACAGAATTCCATTTCAGGAAGATTTACTTGACCTTCAGTAAAGGCACCTCTAAAGCAAACATCAAATTCTTCAACAAAGACATCTGATATGAGAGAAATCTTAATTGTTTCAGAGTGTTTCCTTATTCTCCTTCTCAGTCCATTTTAAATTCTAAGTTTTATGAAAAGAGCCAAAGATCTAACACAGTCCAAACACAAAATTCTAAGTTTCAGTATGTTTTCCTCTTTCTACCCCCCCCCCTTTTTTGATACAATACTGGTAACACCATATACTTTCACTCAATATATCTGCAAAGAGAATCAACTCCTGGAAAAGCTGCCAGTTATTTTCTTTACTATGCAGCTAATACTAATAGCAAACCTGTCAGTAGATCTCATCCACAGACTGTAGTTTACCCAGATCTAAAATAAGTGAGTTTTTATTAAGAATTCAAACGTAACCTCAAATATATACAAGGCACATTGTAGGCTTACAGGTCAAATACAACCTAAAAGCAAACAGCTTACAAAAAACTGATAGACTTCTTTGAAAACCTCCCCCAAACAAAGATTTATAGATGAATTTGAAAATTAAGTATTGCAACTTGACTAGCCTCTAAGCCCTAAATGCATTCTCCTCTGCCAGTACAAGCCCAACTAATAATACCCAACATATCCCTACAGTTATTTATTATGTTCCACAAAGATTATATTTTGATGTCAATTTTGCAAATAATTCTGGGCAAAAAAACAGTATGTTCAGAATTTATTTTAATCTTTATTAAATTTGAATTTGGGGAGAAGCTTCATAAAACTTGAATAAAAACAGAATTTCAAACAGTTGCTTTAAAAGTATTACTTTTCTCCTTAAATAAATAATTATTACAAACGTATTTTGTTTTTAAATTAAAGATGTAAAAGAGAACTCAAAAAAACCCATACATTCCCCTTCTGTGTTTTGTTGTTGGGGTTTCTTTTGTCCTTTTTTTTCTTAAATATCCCAGGGGTACTTTAAGTACGCGACCAATTTAAACATACTATTTGCTGTTGATTATCAAAGCTTAAAAGTACATCATCTTCTTTACATGTAGATAGAGATCTATTGACATATTTTGAAATGTAACTAAAAACAAATGCCAAAATTTATAACATGATTTGGGAATCTAATTTCAAGAATGCAATCTTCAAAATCTCTATTTTAATCTGTTAGACACTTACACTGTCATACAACAACTAACTAGTCAGGACGAATCCCCCTGCTGCAGATTCCAAGACCTTCTCCAGTACTAGCAGGCCTAAGCAGCTTGACACACCACCCATACCTTAATTATTGGAACTTACCTTCCCCACCTTTGGGAAATTTTATCACTTCAGAAAGCCCTCATTTCTATTTTCACTCAAAAAATTACTTTTACAATTTTTTGAGAAAGGGAAATTTTAAGTTTTTTTTTTTAATTAAAGTTTTCTGTCAAAACAGTACTCCAAGAGGTTCTAGAGTCTTGCGACATTCACCAGAGAGCTGATTTGTAGCGAACACACAAGCAGCTGGTGCCTTGGAAAGCCAGGCAGCCTACAGACTTAAAAGCTAGAAAGACTGAACAATTCTTGCCTGCAGTAACCTAATTAACTACTATGTGTCTGTATTTTTATTTTTCTGTCAAGAATTTGTTTTTACAGAACATGGAGTATTCTTCACTATGTAATGAGGGATGGCAAATTCTTGACCAAGATT
Source organism: Apteryx mantelli (assembly GCF_036417845.1). NCBI lineage: Eukaryota > Metazoa > Chordata > Aves > Apterygiformes > Apterygidae > Apteryx > Apteryx mantelli. The sequence continues at coordinate 149,258,831 of NC_089979.1, read as the reverse complement.
ATTAACTCCTCCTGTATAACAATTACAATCACGTTGCCTTTTAACATTCTTTTTTGTAAACAGAAATATCCTCAACTCAAAGATACTTCAGTCTATCAAAGAACTTAAGATTCTCTTTGAAAATGGTATTTTTTTAAAAAAAACCTTGATCATTGTATGACTCTTCTCAACTTTCCTGTATTTATAAGAAGGTAACCATCAAAACTAAATATAGTACCCTACTGATTGCATTATATGTGGTGTAATTTAAAGTAATGTAACTTTTCTATTCCTTTGCATTTCTTAATGCAATATCACAGAGATGACATTAGCTTTTTTTTCTCCCACAACATCTCAATGAGTTAATGTTTGGTTCTCCATCATTATTCAGAAGTTTTTCATAATTGTTGTTTTCAAAACACATCTCTGTTTTAAGGTGCACTGTTTGGTATTTGTTTGCACAAAACTGTTTCTTAATCAAGGAATTATTACTCGTTACATCCACGTACATTTCTTGCAAAGTACTTTTTTTTTTTTTAATTAAACAAGCCACAGGGAACCCTCACAGCAAGCAGCAATGATTTCTTATTTTCTTCCCAATCTTTGATAAAGGCACAGAACATACCAGGCTGAGAAATAATCTTTGCAGACCCATATTGCATGACAATCCCCTACTAACCACTATATTCTGAGATGCATTATTTGCCCAGTGACAGCCACATGCCAAACTGATGCAACATGCTACTTTTTTTAAATTGAAGGGATATATAGTACTGTATTAGGTTCATAAATCATAGAGGCAAAAAAGAATTTGTGATCATATGATTTGAATCTCAGTTATAGAGTTCCCTGAATAAATTCTTGCCTTTAAATCCAATAAAGGCATTTGACTAAAGCGTATCTTCCAGAAAAAGTACTACATCTAAATTTTCAGAGTCATTATTGGAAACGGACTCCTACCTTCTCTCACCTTGGTCATGTTACACCTTTTTTGTTAGGTTAAGTATCATTACAGAATCATAAATTTTCAGTTCCCTTTATGATATGCATAGTCAGAGAACCTCACTTCTTAGCTTTTCTACAATAACATACTTTTTCCAGTCCTTGAATCCTTCTCTTGGCTCTTCTCTGAATCCTCTACAATTCATCAAGATCCTTTATGTACAGCAGATACCAGAATTAGATGCAACATTTGAAGAGCAGATGCATTCAGTGCTAAATACAGAGCTACCTTTCTAAAATGTTGGTTAGTTTGTTGTTCATACACCCAAAGCTTTTTAAAGACCCAGCTCTGCATTGAAACTTCAGACATAACTGGTTATTCATCATTATCCTTTCCAGCCCTTCCTTTCCCCTCAGAAGAGCCTCTCAATCCTGCAAATATTCACCTATCTTTCTCAGGTATAGTCTTTTAATTTAGCTATAATAAAACAAATACCATTAGCTTGTATCATGTACCAAGAGATCTGTTTTACTTCATCTTCATACCCAGAATTTTGCAGAAATCGCAGAATTTTCCAGTAAATAGCATAAAGTTGATAACTGATGCACAGGGGTGACACAACCCCCAAAAGCAACACATCTGATTCAATAATTCTGTGATCAAAACTAAATTTTGAGACCTATCAGTTTAGTATCTTTAATGTAATGGCTTGTTGCTTTTCCATCATTAAAAATTTTAAACTAAAATGTCATGTTCTATCAATTTAAACGATTTGTAGATGTTCATTGCATCATTACCTTTATAAAAAAATTACAAAGAGATTGTAAAATAAGTCCAATAAAAGTTAGTTTCCACAAGCCAAATTAACCACCATTAATCATTACATCTTTACATCTCTTAATATCTTTCTTTCTTGCATCAGATACACCCCAATTACCTAACACTACTATTTGCTAGTCTCCTAAAACTTCTCTAGTTTTAAAAGACCTCCTGAAAATTAACACTTGACAGTTTAAAAAGCATTAGAATGCGAGGTGCTCATTATCAGGAAATGCCAATTTACTATTTCTAGCTGTAATTGCTGATAACACCTGTTTTAGTTAACATTCAGGGTGCAGGAGGAACCTATTTCATGATAATCCCTGTCTTCATAAGCTTCTACTACTCCATTTAATTTCTTCCCAAATATTTGATATATTACTCCCATGTTTTCCACATGATCAAGTCAACTGTAACATTTTTATCTAGTAATGGACCAACACCATTTCTGTTGAGCCTAAAAACATGAAAACATTCTGGACAAGAATTTTGCCTTGTGTATTTTCTACAGAGTCTACTTTGTCCTAAAAGCTCATTAATATCTATTAGTATAAATTTCTCCTTTCCATTCCATCTCTCTTGGAATACAACCTGTCTTTTTAAACACAGCAAGACTTCTTTTCCTACTTCAGCTTCTGGGGCACCAAACAGAAACCTAATAACCCAAACTGTTTCCGAATATTTCTGACTGAATTCTTTCTCCCAGTAGATACAGCTTGCAAGTAAATCAAAGGCCACAGGGGAGTTTAAACATAACATCATAATCAAAGATTTCACGTGAGCTCTGAAGGACTCAAAATCTCAAGGAGCACGATGTCAAGTGACTGGTCTAGCTTAGCAGCTCAGCTTTCTGTGCACCATCAGTATGAGGAGGAGCCGATGAGCAAGATTTCTCCTTGCATGGGAGCACAACACTTGGCAGAGGCTTCATCACTGTCTGAACCAGATGAGAAGGCAGAATAACACACATGGACTAAGTTCAAGCATTTAGTGAACTCCTATACAAAGTTGGAAATTTATGCCTTTCAGCAAGGCATAAGATCAACCCAGGGGAGTCTCTGTGCCAAAAACCATTAACTGTTTTTAAGACAGAATTTGATATATCAATATATGAAAGCACAAGACGGGGTTCGGTTATGTCCTTTATTTCTAAAAATGTATAGTATTATCAGCCAGAGCATTCTGAGGACTAATTGAGTGGAGAACAAGTATGATGCAGAAATAAAACGTACCAAACCAAGTAAGTCACCTCAGCTGTGACTTAGGAAAGGGATTCCAGAAAAAGGGCAGAGAAAGGATTTTGAAAGAATGGGCTATCGCTTGCTAACCATTTAAGCCCCATTCATAAGTTAGCCTTTTCCAGGCTTGGGGCAGGCGGAGGATTTTTTGCTTTATAAGATTTTTGTAGCATTTAAAGTACTCATAGGGGGATAAAACTAACTATGCAAAAATTAAAATACTGAAGCAGATGATGCCTTGAAGGCCCTATGCAAATGAAGTTGTACTACGCAATTTGTTGCGCACTTGACATTAAGAACTGAACTGGAAAAGACTGAGAGGTGTTCCTATATATTTGAAGCACTAATTCTTCAGTAGCAAGTGTCCACACAGAACTTGAAGAAAACCATGCACAAACTTCAGCTGCTGTGAAACAGAAATTTCCGTTTACTTCTGACACTTAATTGCTTTTCATTTTACTTTGCTACATTACTTCACAGCAGTCAGAAGGCACTGTTATGGATGTCAAATAATTTTTTTTTTTTCCTGTTGCTTTGGGACATGAGTTCTCAGCAAGTTCTTCACTCACTGGAGCATAATCTAAACAAACAAGGTCCAAAGCCTGTATAAACTGCTTGACAGAAAGAAACAGTATTTATGGAAAATTGTTTATCATAACTGGATTTTTCTTCTCCCCACCATCCTGTTAGTCACTGCTCTACCACTGAAATAAAGGACAAGTATGGTAGAGAGTTGATCTTGGGAACTACTACTAGCACAGGCCAGCTTCAGGGCATGGTGCTACTGATTTCTTTCAATCCTTGAATGAAGGCTGTCTACTGTTCTTTAATCACCATTGCTGTGAAAAGAAGAAATCTTCAGCAGAACGGATTGCTGCTTTATAATGCTTCAGGCTACAAGTCTTTAAAGACTATTCCCTAAAAGGACACCGAGAAGGAACTTAACTCTGTGAATACAGTTATCATGACTTTTTAAAAGCTAAGTATCTCTACAAAATTGTAGAGTTCAAATGAAACTTTCCCCTATTAGAACATTTCTGGAGTGATTTCAGGATCCAAAACAGTCACATTTTCTAGTACGTGGCAAACAGGCAAAATCTATTTGGAGGAAACCAGCATCACCTTTACAGAACTCCTGTTGACAACTGACTTACGTAGCATTAGACAACAAACTTACAGTACTTGTGGACTTCCACCAGAAAAATAGGTATGGGTTGTAAATAAGCTGTTATTGGCTAAAGTAGCTGTATTTTTACAGAAAGAGAGGTCCTATAAAAATGTTAATTTAATATAAAAATTCCTTTTCACCCTACCAACTTTTTTTTTTTTTAATTATTACTTTTCACTCCTATGAGTACATTGTCACAATGCAAAGCAATGCATGCACTGTGTTCCTACCGCATTATAAATACACTTCAGAAAAAATGCCGAAGAGCTGTAACTGCATGGCCTACTACTATTTATGGTACATCTCTGATCTTACTGAGCAGGAAAACAGAAGTTCTATGGAGTGGAGAAAACATATGGAGAGGAGAAATACTTCCACAAAGTGAGCAGAATGTACTTACTCTGAATGCAAGTTTTATGTGTACAAATTGCACATGATGAAGCTTCCCCCCCCCCCCAAATAAGCTTTCCTTCATACATCATCTAATTTGAACACCAACTATGAACAGGAACATCACACAACTGCAAAGTAAAAATCTTCATAGTTTTAATGGATTTCAGCAAATGGACTTTTAAGGGAATGGAAAGTCACAGTTTCTTTAAGATAATTACAATTCAGAAGGGATTAATAAAATAACTAAGGAGCTGATTCTTAAGGACCAGCCAAGTCTTGAAAAAGCATCTCAAAAGTTTTATTTAGCACTAACTCATTCCTGATTCTGTTTCGCTAAAATAATGAGGCAACTCCAAACAAGAGTCAGTGAAAACATCATGCTTTGACTTCCCATGTATTTTCTCTTACTACATTTACATGCACAAAATCTTATTCAGAGTTTTGAGTCAAATAGTTTAGATTCACTCGTCTTATTCTATTACTAGACAATATACAGACATTTCAAAGGAGGAGAAAAATCCACATATCAACCTGAGAAAAATATATGCTTATATGCTTCCGATATACTGATAATACTCATGTGCTTTGCCTCATTGTAACATTCAAGTGCCCAAAATAGTAAACTGACTGTTATACCCAAAACATGCTTATGATGAAGTGAGGAAAGAAGCGCTACCACCATAAGAAAGAGATAAACAGGGAGAAAAGTACATTAAAACAAAATGCCCAGACTCAAAGAGAAGTTTGTGAATGAATTTAGATGTCATACTCAAAGGCAGAGACTTCCAATATGTAATCTATTTAATTAATTCATTCTTCAGCACCATCAGAGAAGATCACTGTTTTAGAGGACAGGCCAAACTCTGGGCAGCAGGAATCTAAATAAATTTCCAAATACCTTCTAAATAGAGCACTGAAGTTGTAGGGTGAATATTGCGATAAAGGTAATAAAAAAGCAAAAAACAACAAACTTACATGGTGTTTCCATCCACGTGTTTCAACACTTTTTACAAAGATGATCAACATCATCACCAGCATTTTATAGACGGAGGAGTGAGATCTAACGAGGTGGACGAAGGAAACAAGGGTGGAACGGGCTAGGAAGTGGTCTGGTCTAAGTGTGGGCAAGATCAGAATGTTCAAAAACAAACATAAAGGGGGAAACACGGGTCACTGACTTCAAACAAAGATCTTGTATCTCCATCTGTTACCTTAACTATGACAAAACATAATCCATCTCAAAGAAATCATATTGGGATGAGAAAGTGTACACTGAAAGATTCAGAATACTGATCTAAAGCTGTTGGATAGTATCTCACCAGAAGAAATACAAGGTAGCATGTTTTTAAAGCAGTATTTTTTAACTGGCATAAAAAGTCCTAGTTCCCTGTCCATCTTCTGATACCATTTCTCCCTATTGATTTCAATGGAAGAGAAATCTTTTGCATCTGGCTTCCGCTGCTTCTATCATTATTTCCCCTCAATAAAATCAGAGATTTACCTATATTCTAAATCTTTGCCAAACAATGAGCTTCTGAGATCAGGTATAGTTTTAAAGTACAAGCCTTGTTTTGAAAGAAATAGAATTTCTATTTTTTGAAGCATATATTATTTCCTCAAGTATGTATTGCTAAACACCTGGAATACAGTGCAAATTCATAACATAAAAGCATAAAACCCTGCCCACAACTAAAATTCAAGTTTCATTCCTCCTTCTCCCTCAAAAAAAGTGAAACAAAAAATCCACCAGAACAATAAAAACAACAAAATTCCAAATTTATGCAACACAGTTATCAAATAGTTTGCATAGTATTTTTATAACCAAACACAAAAAGGCCTTGAAGGAAACTTTGACAGACTTTGATAGCATTCTGCATGACCATTCCACAGACAGGTTTACCGAAAACAGAAAGCCTCTCGCAGCCCAAATTGCATACACATTTAGAACAGAGGAAGAACAAACCAGCCAATTTCAATTGCTAAAAAGCACACAAGAATATAAAATCATCACCCAGCTGCACAGGGGACCAGATTCAAATTATCCTATTACATGTTTAGACTGATAATTTCTCCATATCAATTTTTAATTAATTGAGGTATAGAAAAAATAATTGAGGGACGATATTCAGTAATTTCAGCAGTTGACATGCTTGAGTACTGATTTTGTTGTCTATATGTAACAGAACATACAGACTCTACAGCTTGTATAAACTACTACTTATTTTAGCTAAACCATTTCCAACGAACACTGTTTTCACACAAGTTATCTTTTTCCCTCCAGCCTCAAAAGCTGCATTTACATTGAACATAGACTCAATCTACTACAGCCACCTAAAGACTAGCTGCACCTATATATGGAACTGAACTTATTCTTACAACAGTCTTATCATATGGAACAAAACTTATTCTTACAACAGACATATTCCACTTTTGACTTTTCTCTAATGCAACTTTCGAGATACTTAAAATGATACTCTGTTCCTGAAAAGCACATTCAGAACTGAGGCTAAAATAACAAAGACATCTTTTGAGATAAGAAAACAAATCCAATAAATGCCTACCTGAACCCACTGGAGATGAGCCAACACTAAGACTTTGTAAACTTCCATTCCTGAGCAAAGTTGGAGATTTCTGAAGACCAGAGCTTGTCACACTTCCTGCAGCAGATGCCACAGATGAAGTTGGGGAAGCAGAAGAAACTGAAAGATGGGAAAGATTTTCTTGACTTTTATTTCCTTTGGGTCTACCAGGCCCATGTTTATTTTGTTTATTTCCTTTCCGTTTCTTCTCTGTTACAGTTTCTTCTTCTATTCCGGAAGTTTGAGCTCGTTTGTATGCTGTAGAAGTAAGGCTTGAATTACCTAAGTCTCCAGGTGAGTTGTCAAAGTTTTTAGATTGGGAAACAGCTGAAGGGAGACCGATTAAGGAACTGAAACAATTGACACCCCCTTCTTGACCCTCAGTCTCTCCTTTATGTACATCTTTGGTTGATGAAGCCTGTTGAGAAGGAGTGTAACTGTCACTTCGTAGATCTGTTTCTGTAAAACTCAAAAAATCCTGGGGAGACTGAACTGAGCTTCCAGAAGATGACTTTATGCTCCCAGGAGTGCCCAAAAAGCTACCTAAAGGAAGAAAAAAGAAAAACAAAAAAAAGGTACAAAAGGATTGATGAAAAAGATGAGTATCTTAGAAAACAAAATTTAAGTACAGGCTTTATAAAAAGTGTTATTAAGAGGTAAAGAAGTAATTTTAAAGTAATTCATTGTTTTTGTTATGTTAGTTTTTTGATCTTCCCTCTGCCAGATCCGATTCTCAGATTCACCATGTTCAGGACACAAAGTAAAAACATTTAAAAGGAGATTAGTAACTCTGCCTTTTAGACACCTTTGATATCCCCCAGCTCTGAAGCCATAACAAACACCTTCTGCAAGTCAGAGCAGTTTCTTTAATGTACACTGTTTTATTTGAAAAGAATAAGCCTGATACGAATGTGCCGAGACCACATTTACAGTACGTCTGCAATCTTCCTTGACATTCTGCCTAAGCCAGGGGTCTGACAGGGGTCAGGGGAACAGCAATTGCACTTAGTTTACTCTGGCTGAGGAGGTGTCCACACAAGAGGTATTTCTCAAAAGTACAGGAGAGGAAGCGGGTAAAATGTATAAAAGTGGCACTTTAAGACTTCTTTACGCTGTCAGAGACCCATGAAGTTCTTTTGTGTACTAGAATTACACTGCTTCTGTAACATTTGGGATGTGCTCATTTCAGCACTGTGTTAGCACACGCGAGACAGAAAACGAGGCACACTTTGGCAGTACAAACACCAGCACTTGCACTGAAATTTAGTCATTTTCTATGGGGGTGGAGGGGTGGCAGCAGCGGCTTAGTAAAGCCTGGATAAAAAGACTGTGGCAACCACAGTCCCTTTAAGAAAGTAACCCTAAATATGACATTATATATAAATTAGTTAAGATCTAAAAAATAATAACTTTTCTAAATCAGTAAAAAAAGTTATTTAACAAAATTAATATTTTATCATTAGTATTCCATTAACTATTATCAATAATCTCATTTAAAAATATATAATTTACATTAAGACAGTAATTTAGAAACTGTAAAACACTGTTGTTTTGTGTTTTTAATTAGCTACATTAATTTAAATCAGTGCAGATTTAAAAGAAAGTCATAGGCATAATAAAGATCTATATTGTCATCTACATTAGGCAAGATTCTTCTTTAAATGTAGGAATCCAGAGGACAATTTTCAGTTTTATTTGAAAACATAAACAAACAAAAATCACTTCAGTATTTCAAATGAAAAAAATCTAGACAAACTTAAAGGTCCACAGTGCATAATGGCAAAGCAATTAAAGCTTAAAGAAAAAAACATCACCACAAAACAGAAAGGACGCCAACTATTATGCTTTACTTGTCACAGTGAAAACTATTATTATTCCTTTCTATAAAGTCTGATTTGTTGGTCTGTATTTCAAAATTAAATGTTTTAGTAGTTATTTTTAGTATTAAAAATTAGACCTTTTCATTTTTATCTTTCTTAACCCTGACAAAGGATTCTCAACACAATCTGCTTTTCAAGAAGTGCCACAGCAGTGCACTTAGTGGTTTTTAGTATGTTCAAAACTTTGAACTTCTCTTACCTGATAAAGTAAATAAACTGTATGTACTTGTCATGTAACCATCTTCTGCTTATGCATTTCAATGACAAAAATTTTAAAATAGAGAACATTCAAGAACGTGGTATATCTTTGCATCTTGAAAAATTATTTAGGGGTGTTTGTATGCATTTTTAAATTTGCATAGTTGCTAGTCCAATTTTGTTCTAACATATACTAATTTTAAACCATTAGTATTAGACCTTTCAAGAGCTAAGAAAGCTCCCTAGCCTCAAATTTCATATGTTGAATTTTTACCCCAGACCAGTTTTTCATAAAATAAATTTTTCAACAGTTTAAAGAGAACACCCTAAACAAAAGTATCAGTTTTGAAGATGCATAGCTCTTTTTTATATTACGATGACAAATAAACATTTTTTTTTCCCCTAAAGTAAAAAGTAGTTTTTCCTCTCTCAAGTAAAGCAGCTTTCTCATTATTGAGGATAAAGGATGAAATATAATTTAAAACTTTTCAAGTTTTAAATATATAAGGTTTCTGTCTAATTCACATCAAAGCAGTAGTAGTATTACTGCGTAACAATTAATACCTTGCTGGAAAGGACTAGTTGCAGACACAGTTGTTCCCAGATTCCTTCCAGCACCAGGCTTTCTTCCCCTCTGACCTGAGCTGTGACCTGCAGATTTCTTCCCTTTGCTCTCTGACCCTCTGGCCTCTGAAGAATCTTTTCCACTTGAAACGTGTGTAGAAACTTCCTGGAAATTTGCATTTGTAAATCGAGCTGTGGTATCTTCCAACCGCTTCAAGGAGCCTGACATGGAGCTGTTGCTAGTGCTTGTGTATGTCTAGCATTTTGGTGAGAAACAGGAAATTAAAGAAACAGGTCACACACAAAAACTGTAATAACCAATATACATGGTTAGAGTGATACAGGTGTTCAAGTTTCCATTGTAGGAGAATTAAAATAGTTTATTTCAAAAGTTTATTTTAATCTATACAAAGAATAAAAAGTCAGTTACTATTACTTTTTAGTTCAGTGACAGTACCATCAGATCATTTAGTATTAAATTACATCAGTGCTAGCCTACATGAAGACATATGCACCACAGCTAACATGAAATAAAGCTATTAGTTCTACTAAGCAAGAACAGCAGTAATTACTACCAAAATTTTCGCAAATCTGCAACTCAACAAAATAATGGAGCCAGTTGTACAAACTTGCAAGGTATACTCAATTTTACTTATTTTGTAATCCTATTTAAATTAGTAAAATTACTCACAGTGCACAAAATTTAGTACATACACTTAAGTCTTTCTATACTACGGATTGAAAAGAATTACCTAATATCAAATGTATTTTTACTATTTGAAGAACAGAATCCTTGAATTATAAAACTGTCACAAGAATGCAAATATTTTCAATCAGGTACATATTTGTTTTAGTAAATATACATTGCTGTATATGAATATTTCATTGTACGCTATTTTCCCCATTTATGCCTGCAGAAGTTATGAATACTTTGGAAAATATGCCATATGAATTTAAATATATTCTCATATATGTTAAAATTGAGGTTTAAAAGAATTCATTTTTTCAATGACAAATGTAGAAGTGTTTAAACATTAACGTAACTGATAATAGTAGAAGTTACATAAAATGAACTGTTAAATTGTCAACATATATGATTAAAGTGCACAAAATTTGATTTTGCGGAAGAGAATGCATAAAAGTATTGTAAGATTTAGCTGTAATTTTTATTTCACTGAAGCTAAGGCCAAGGTCTGACTTCAATGGATTCATCTTTTATATCCACTATTACACAGCCTTTATATTCTATTTAAATCCTATATTATTATTTCACTGCTTAATATTCTTTTTTTTTTTTTAATAATAAACACTTAAAATGCTTTTGTGAAAACACAACTTTTATGCAGTGCAATCCAGCTGGCGATGTTGCTCCACGAGCAGGGGAACAGCTGGCAGCGTCCTCGCCGGTCACCTTGCCTTTTGAGGGCATCACACTCCTCGGCAAAGCACACTGCTCCGGTGTGCCGTTCCCGCTGGCACACCAGGCTTCCCAGCCACTACAGCTGCCCAGCTCACCTCCCGTTCCTCCAGCGTCACCTGCAGAGGAGGAGCCCGAGCCCGGCTCCCCCGGGGCCGCGGTGCCCGCTCGCGGGCCCCTGGAGCTGGCTGCAGCCCTCCCTCCAGAGCTCCAGGAACTTGCGCTACCTTACGCTTACACTCTTCCCACAAGTTTTGTCAAAATGGTTCGTAATAGGTGAACAATAGTCAAACTGGGCTCACAAAAAGTCACTAGGTGGACAGGGAGACTGCACGCACCACATTTACTGAGGAAACCAGGCAAAGGAATATAATTGCTTTCTAATTTTCATCATGAAAAATACAGTTGTGATAGAAGAATTTTAATATCAGAAGAAAGAAAATGAAAGCAAAATTAGGAAAAAGGAAATACTATTTTTTACTGCTGTATTATTCTCAAAACAGCTACTAAAATAGCCTTTTGATTGTATAAAACTTCTTGGACAAAAAAAATACTGATTAAACCTGTAAGATGTGCATCTGTTCAAACAAACTTAGCTGTTTTCTGATTCTTTACAGGAAAGAATTCAACATAATACCTAAATTTATCTCTGTTAAGGACCACACAAACACACGCCTCAAAAGTCAAGAATACACACAATTTTTCTCTTCTCTGATGGGGATACTTGCTGAATTTAGGCCTACAGCAGAATATTTCCTCACCTTTACATGGCGCTTTGTATAACTGGTATAAAAGTTATCCACGTTTTTAACTGAAACAGCCAAGATATTTATACAGAAAATTTTATTTGTCAGTTGCAAGTGCTCAAAGCCAATTTGATATGCAAGCTTTTAGGAAGATGAAATTTTCAATCTATTTGCTCATTGCACTGTATGAACTGTTGGGGGCTTTTTTTTATGTTTATTCAAGGAGAGGGGAATCAACTTGGCCAACAGCTCCTTTAAAAACACAGTTTCCACGCAAATTGTTCTGCTGTACTGTTAGTCTGGGGTTTTTTTAGTGTTAGCCTCCACCGTTTTTTGTCCGTTTGTTTTATTGTTCCATGCAAACACTGTAAGCAAAGCTAAGGAGGATCCCCCCTTCCAAACCACAACACGTAGGCACGCACAAATTACTCCAAAGAGAGCAAAGTAATACATGAAGCTCAGGATTCAAGTTGGTTATACTTTATACTTTGTTTTAGAAGTGCCAACATCTCCATGAAGAACAGGTCAATTTACAAAACACCCAAGCACACTCTTCAGGCACTTTCCCGTTAGCTTGGGCTATTCCTGAATCTCTCCATCCCACTCACAGGAAACCACCCACAGGTCCACAAGTAACCATGTCTCCACATTAGCACTGAATTAAGAAATAACAAATACCTTTCACATTTCCACACTGTTTTATTACTGCTACTCTTTTCTTCCTAGAGGAAGTAAGCCAAACCATAACACCTAGTTAAAATCAACCTCTCAGTACAACAGCATAAGCAGAAAAAAAATATATTACATCATTAGGAACATGTACAAAGTACCTGTAAATTATCCACTATTATGGAAAGACTCCACATAGCCTATATAAAATCCAGTAATTTTTTTAGCTAGGAAAGAACTTATTTCAATTTGCCTACCTAAAAAGTAAGGCAAAACATAGCCCTTCAAAACTGCAAGTATAGCCCCACTAAAAACTGCAAGAAAAACACAGATTATTCTGAATAATAGTGAAGGAAGGAAATTAGCTTAAGTATGTTAGAGTACCAAGTTAAAAATAATATGCCTCAGTTATTACACTGGTAACAGTTTCTAATGAACATGGAGCCAATTCTAAGTTGAGTTTAACAGTTAACTTTCTAAACTATTGTAAAGTCCACAAGCATGCTCGATTTTCAGACGCGTGTCACTTGACCGGAGTTAAGGAGCAGTGATTCAAATTTGGGTCATTTGAACAAAGGGTTTACAGATATGCAATAATCCGAAACAAAGCCAGCTTCTTCCAGGGTCTGCGATTTCTTCTCTCAGCCAACACCTTCCTTTCCTAATCCTTAACTCCTATCCACTCACTTGAATATTAATTGCAAGGATAATTCTTTATAGGCAGCAACAATCTTAGTTTGATGTTATCTGATCTCTCTTATCCATTACTGCAGGAAAAACAGTTTTTAGAAAATCACTAAGAGTTTAACTTAGTTCTATGGATTGGGTCAGGGCTAAGTGATGACAAATAGACCTTAATTTGCACATACTGTGCAGAGATCTGGTTTGAAGTGAGGATATGAGGTTACACTTACAGTCACTAGAAAGGTCAGGACAATGATTTAGCTATTATTGCTAAAGAAACATTCAAAGACTGCAAGCCTGAATCCTGCTCTCAGCAGATTTTAACCAACAGCCATGCACATTACAGTTCTGCTTTTGAAAGTTTGTTCTGACAGATATTTCTGTTTCAGAAGGTGCTGTAAAGTGTGCTGAAATCTTCATGTTTACTCAGAATGTCTCAGATGTTATTATGATACAACTGGTACTAAGCAAAGTAAACTGGGTATCATTTTGTCAATAATTCTTTTTCCAAATACATTCCTCATTTCAAGGAGTTCTTTGCAATGAAATGCCCTAAAATGGATATGCATATGTCAATGGTTTTGAGAATATACATGGTGTGCAACAGGATCTGAGTTAAGTGTGCAGCACAAGTTTTAGATTATTAAGCTAATGGGTTCATAAAATAACTTACCCACTCCTAAATAAATTGCTTTTCTAGCATGCTATGTTCTAAAAAGATAAAGATCTGATATCAGTGTCTAAAAAACTAATGTGCCATGGCAAAGTTAATTTGGTCTGGCTCTTTGAAGTTATGAAAGCAAGAGTGGCAGGGAGTAAGGATCTGAGGATGGAAGCAGAACATCTAGTTATTTAACGAATGGCTTCGGACTTTGCAGTCCCCTTGAGCTTACACCCAACACATGCTTTTTGAATATAATATGCAGTTTGAGGCTCCCCCCTTCACTTCTGTTCACACTGCAGTCATTTTCCTTCATTTCAGTATAAACAGCCCCCCAGAAAGCAGATTGCCCTGATGCTGTCCCCCATCTCCATCCCTTGGTTTAGCTGGAAGGACTTTACTAGCCAGTTCATGAATGTTAATCCTGCTCTCAAAGTCAGTCAATATTTGCTACTGTAATTATCAAGCTAACTCTGTGTACTACATCAGGATTTCCTTTATGCTTCCCATAAGTCTTGCCAGAACAATTAATTCAACTTGCAGTTTTTTTTCCCCTAAAAGCTCATTTTCTCATTGCACTAAGAGCTACCTACATCCCCACTTTTTTATGCCCTGCATATATCACTGTATGTGGAAGAGCTATACCACCCATGTGCAGCAAGTCTTATGACTTCTGGAAAAGCAACAGATTTACTGTAAATGCATAATAGTCATTCTTAATATCCACAGTACATCCCAAAGCTTGAGAAGCCTTTAGCCCTAATGCATACATATGGCACATTAGTTTTGCACACAGAAGGGAAGGACTACAGCACGTGATCATCCACAAAAGTGCCAGAAGGTAAGGGAATGGTGCAGGCAAAAAACAAACCAAAACAAAAAGCAAACCAAAGCAAACCCACTGGTGTGGAATAGTGATGTTCAGTCGTAATGAACAGGCAGGTTCCACTACTCCTTTCATTCCCTTCTGGATTCTACTGCAGTAGAAACTGTGCACCTCCCTTAAGAATGGCTTTAGATATTCAGGGTGGACAGTTATCCCTGCTGTTAGATACAATTCAGTCTACTGCACTTCCCTTTCTGCAGTCTCTTTTGAAGTATTTAGTTACTGCCTACAGTTTGAAAGCAGATACAGTTTCTTGTGCATCTTTATGTATAACTAAAATAAAAGATTGTAAATAATGTGTTTCTTTTCAAATAAAAATCACAGTTGCTTTCTGAAACTGTAGTTCAGGGTATGTTTTTTAAAATGGGAAAGAAGCTTGAAAAGAAAAAAGAAAAGTATTTTCCCTTGCTGCATATTTTTCTGCATTTGTTAAACCACACACACTTTTGACTCTCAATCCAGGCCTAACTTCCCAAAGCTCAAAACCTGAGACAAAAGTTTTTAATCACAACTTAAAAAAAGGGTTGGTGGCTTTTATGTAGATCCCATAGTGAAATGGGATCTTCCCACCTATGAGAAAGTCCAAAAGAAAATCTCATTTGAAGAGGCTGAGAGAGAACTCAAATTCCTCAGTTACTTGTTATTTTTAAACATTCTGCATCTATGCTCCAAAATAAAAGTTAAGAAGTTATGAAGAATTTATTTAAGAATTCCTTATTTCAAACTTTACTGATCCAGACTTTGAATTTATGCTGTGTTTGCTGAAACCTTACAGCAATGCAGGGAACTGCCTTTCAGGACGCATTCTCCTAACTGAACCCAGCACTGGGACTGGAGCCTCTGTAAAATTTCTTGGAATGAACAGCTAAACCAAGTATACTAATTCACGTAATACAAAGCCAGTTTATTATTTAACCCTTCAGGTTAAGGAGCCACTTTTCCAAATAAGAACATACTTCAAGGTATCAACTACCTAAATGGCCACTACCACTAAATTACAAACGATTTTTCTTTAAAAGGGAGGAAGAAAATTCCATTTCAAGTTCCAGTTTCCCCAACAGGAAGAATGGGTAGCAACAGTGATTATATACCATGATAGAACAAGGTATTCACTGTAAAGACAATGCTGTGAAGAAGAGATGAAGTCCAAATCAATTATGAATTAGACATTCAACTCTATGTAAAAGAACACACAAAAGTGACACATTAACAAAATATTCTGAAGCAAGTATATGTCTCAGAAGAGAACAAAGCCTGTCCAATTAATTAAATTTCAGGGTTTTGAGGGATACACTATGGATTTTAAATCTAGAAAAGCAAGTGCACTTAAATAAATTGTGCCAAAGGACCTTGGAGAAAAATTGAAAGCAAGGAGAGAAGACAACAGAAGGAAATAGCCACACACACACACCCCAAAAAAATCCAAATATTCTTCAGATACTTTTTTAAAAAAAATACAATCACATTTAATAGCTTCAATTAAAAAAAAAAAAAAAAAAAAAAAAAGACCAATTTTCCAATTTTCCTGAAGGTCTGAAGCATTATACAAAGAAGGCAGAAAAGGGAATAGATGGCTTAGGTAAGAATACTTACTGAGTGTAAAAAGTAAAAAAGCAATCTAACAAAAAAAGTATTAATATTTTAGTTCCATAATGAATACCTCAGTTTTAGTTCAGTATTTAATTCAATTAAAATTTAAGTTATAGAATTACAGACAGTTTTTCTTCTCACTATATTTGCTCTAAATCTGTCTTGTTATTAACTATGGAAGTTGAAACATTTTCTTGGCAAGGTTATCTATTTAATGATTTTAAAGGTTATAAGGCGAGTTTTGGTATTTGAAAGAATATAAAATATTTAAAATACTTTTTTGCAGTCTCTTTTGAAGTATTTAGTTACATTATGGTTTACATAAAATACTTTTATTTATTTAAAATACTTTATTAAAATACTTTATTAAAATATTTATAGATTTAAATACAAAAATATTTGACTTGTTATACATGCACAGCACAGTTAATCACAATTACTGCATTGTAACTGACAATTTAGTAACATTTTCATTATTTACTTGGATTAAATATTCAGTTATAGTTCTGCTAAAAATTGTATTATATTGTCACCTTACTAAAGTGTACACCATGCAGTCCTAAATCTTGCAATTAGAAAAAGTCTGAGGAGGGTAAGGCAATTGGATAAGAGGTTAGCAAAAAAAACCACAGTCCAACTGTGCCCTCAACACTAAAATGGCTGGTATATTTTCTTTAGCTTTTACACAAACATACTGCAAAGGCACTTATCTGTAATATTATCGAAATGGTTAGATGATCAAAATAAAAAGGTAAAATAAAATAGGTAAACAAAATAGGCATATGAAAAAGGTAAATAAAAAGGTACATATTCAAGAAAGATAAGATCATGCGTAGCACAAAACTTAACAAAATTGTATAGTGACATATGTTGTATATCTGACACAAGTTGTATATATGACACAGCATGTCCAAAAAAAACCCCAAAAAACACAAGACACAACACAAGGCAAGAAACAGGAAAAGTTATCACAAGTGTAGGGCATAAATAACGGGACATTGAACAGGTACATATCCTCAAGTTTTACACTGCTACTATTGAAAACAAAACGTACTGAAAATACTTCCTTTCTTGGTGATGATTCCTGAAGTTGATACCATTAGTTGAGGCAATACTTAGAGGCACTAGAAAGCTGTCGTTTCAACTGTTTTACCCTGTCCTGAGTAGGCCTTGGTGTACCGTATGCAAAATGACATTTGAATACTGTAAAGCATCTCAGCAACCAAATTACACATGCATTTAATTAGCTGTTGGTATCTACTGCCAAAAAAAAAAAAAAAAAAAAAAAAAGTGCATCAGATACCAACAGCTAATTAAATCAAACCATGATTCTCCAAGTCAGATGTCAAACATTCCCAAGTGAATGGGACAAATGTTTACAAACTCCAAGGTCAGAAACCAGATTTCTCATTACCATTGTCCATTCTAAAACAGTATCCTTTGAGTGACATTTTGGGGGGAATAGCAAAGGTGATTCTTGAACAGCACTGTCTCAGAAGTCCTTATTACTTAGCCCTCGACATTGTCCCTTGAGTTAGGTATTAGCCAGCACATTAAGAGGAAGGGGAAGATAGAGCAAACTGCTATAAAGACAATTTGATATTAAATGTATATTAAGCATAAGCTGCAATTGGAGTACTACCAGCTTAAATACTTACTGATTCAGTGACAGCACACGCAAGGGAATTTCAAAGGAAAGATTTTTTAAAAAACTTCTCAAACAGTTAAACATAAGTCAAAGAAATAAAACCCACTGAATTATCAGTGGCACCTGATCTGTGGCATTAACTAACCAATTATAAAAATCTCAGGCTTTCTTCATCCTATAACCTCAAAATATTTTTGGATTTTGCATGTCAGGAAAATATACCAAATATACTTGATAAATTATAAAGTCTATTCCATTTTTAAAGCTCCTGCATATACACTGTAATAATTACATTATGAAATTTCAACATTAAGTAAATGAAGCAGAAAATGAGGGGAAAAAAACAAAAACAAACTTACTTTCTCTGTAGTTACAGTAAGAGATGGAACCAAGGATGGTGAGGAGTCTGACTGCTTCTTATATTTTTGCTTGTGTTTATCTTTCTCTTTATATTTCTAGAAGTTATAAAAGAGAATATAATCCAAGTTCAGGTTCATCTTTAACACAGCTCATTTTAAGTAACATGTCAAGTGTTATCAAAATTTAAGACAAATTATAAAAATATTTCAAAATATTAACAAGATTTCCATTAAAATAGCACCAGACATTATCATAACAGTAAATCAAGTGTTTATACTTACTTTCAAAATTCTTCAATTATAATTGGGATCTGGGAATCCACTATTGTTAATGTCATCTATCTTGCCAATAAATCAATCAATGCAAGAAACTGGATTAAGAATAGAGACGTGACTTCTGCTTTAGAGGTGGTCTTGTATTCGCACACCAAATCTACTGCACAGTATTTTGTTTGGATATTACTGTAGGTTAATGTAAGGCAAATTATTAACCATTTAGAAATTTAGGTTTGGTTCCACTACAGGCATCTCCAGGCACAAAAATGTAAAATATTACTTAGATTTCATTCCCAAAAAGGTGTACCCAATTTTTGTACTAAATAAGTTAATCAATTTTCCACATTAAACTGAACAAAATACCAGAAGTTGGGAAAAAACAAAAGCCTCCTTTCCAGAGAGGTTGAGAAAAAAAAATACTCTCCATTTTTTCCACAGCGTGAAGCATTGGCACAGTGGCTAAAATAGTGCAAATAGAAAGAAAATAATTTCTTAATCCAGAACCTTCGCAATATAACAGAAGCTTTCCACACTGGTAGAATTCAGTTCTTAGGGGATTACAGAACCAGACTCAAATTGTATCTGTTTAAATAATTCAGCAGACAAATACAAAAAGCATTGAGTCTGACACAAAATTAAAAATACAACAGGAGTTCAATAGTTTCACCAACTTAATCAACAGTAATTCTAGAGGACCACTTTTCCCTTAACATTACACTTTATTTATACAGTCCACATGAGAAGACACAGAGAAATTGCAGGTATGATGGAAGGTTACTTGTGAAATACTTCAGTGCAAATTTCCTACTTCTTTAACTACTACACATTTGTGGATTTTTTTTGTGTATTCATAAAAAAATCCAATAGAACAGTAAAATCATATAGCTGCTTGTTCAGAAAGCTACCAAAAAAAAGTAAAAGAGCATACATACGTATTTAACACGACGGGTTTCTCAAAAGTCCCTTCGAGTGAATAAAATATTTGAGTAGCTTAAAAAGATGAGGAAGACACTTAGAAGGTATAAGTTTGAATAGCCATACTAAAACTCAGCAACTGTTTTTAATTTTGAAAAGGATCCATGCTGATCTTTCCATAAATATTAAATGATAATTCAGGCCCCAGAAAGAAAACATAATTCGTTCAACAGTGACTGCACTACCACTCATACTAAGTACTAGAACAAGATGTCGTATTTGCTTACACAATTCAGTTATAATTCAGTATCAGTTTTCTATTTTAGTCACAACAGAAGGAACATGAGAAACGTGTTTCATGGAAGTGGTCTGAGGCAAGGGGTTCTCAAATCCTCTCATAGAGTGGAATCAGCTACTTGACAATCTATATGCCAATCTATATGCCAAGCTGAAAACAAAACAGATCTTTCCCTATCTTTATAAGCCATAAATACCAGCCTACTGACTTAAAAATCTCCTTGTCTCTAGCTAACTCCAAACCCACTTCACTCAACTTACAACCTAGTTTAGCCAAGAAGAAAATATGGTTTAGCCAAGAAAACAAAGCACCAAAGATATCTTCACCAAAATATCATGCAAAAACATACTTCCTAGAATACAATATAGAAAGTCCTTTTGATTGTTGTACACTTTTTAAAACTCAAGGAAGGTCCAAAAGACAAATCTTCAAGAGGCTGATGAAATTTTCTGGTTTCTTTTTTCATACGCAGAAGTGAAGTTTTTTTCCCAGCGTGCTGCTTAGGCAGCGTTTGCTCTTTTATAAGAAACTGTGCACAACTCATTATGAGATATCGTCACAGTGCAGGATTCTGACTGCTGAAAACCCAACAAAGGCAGGATGGGGTACGGTGCGGTGGGGTGGGATGTCTGTGTCCTTTTTTCTTGGGACTGCAAATGATGCACAGCCTTTGCATAATTTCTTAAATGCAACAATCCCAGAAGTGCTACCCCATGCTGCCAGAAAACAAACAGTTCAATGAAATCAAGGTTCAATGAAATCATTACTCAAGTTTCTTTAAACATGAACACTGACGGTATAGTAAGCTGGATATCTAATACAGAAAGACCGTCAGTGTTCTTGTTTAAAGAAACTTGAGTAATGATTTCATTGAACCCCAAACGACATCCTTCTTGAAGCCTCAAGAAAGAAGTTATGAAACGGAAACTAAGCCACTATCTTAGTTTCCATAACTTTCAGCATTTTTATTACATAAGTTCAAATCACCCTGAAGAATTTTTTTTATTTACAGTTTTGGAATTAAGAGGCAACGATTTCAGCATGCTTTAAGGTGAAACTTCATCTCAACATTAGTAAGCAATAGGAAAAAACATTTAAATGACATTTTACAGAGCTTGTTTTACAATTTCCGCTGGGGGTCTTCTAGTGTGCTTTTACCTCTAATGTTATTTTTGGCTGAAAGGCAAAGAAATGAAGAATTCTGATCAAAGGAACAGTCAGGAGGACTTCAAATTGTATTCTGTAATGTACTGAAATCACTTTTGAAACTAGTTTCAATACAAAAAGATGTGCCATCTTTTGAGAAAAAGGAAATGAAGGGGAATACAAGGGGCCAGGGAAAAAGCAAGAGGGAAAGCATGAACTACTCTGGAAGGACCTGGAAACAATATGCTTCAAGTCCTACAGAGTGAAGCATTAGCAACCACAACAAATTCCTCTCTCAGATTGGGGGGGGCGACATCCCACAAATTTGCTAGAACAGTTTCCCAAGGTGCTCACAGATGGTACTGTCAGATGGCACGTAAGGGCACTGGAGGGGTATCCCACCCAAAGGCCTTTTACATAGGAAGATCTCATGCACAGGAAGTCTGCTGTCCTTAATTCTCTATTCCTTCCTCCTTTTAGGTTCCACCTCCTCTGACAAATAACCTTTCCTTCCCCCCCCCTTTTCTTTTTTTCTTTTTAAGTAAGTTTCAGAAGATATACATGTCTCAATGTGAATTAACTCCAGATGCAAAAAACATCAAAGAAGTGGGAGAAATTTTCACTGCAGGAGATCCTCTGGAAGGAATGTTCAGGTTTCACACCAATTAGAATAAAAGTTTCAACAACAACCTGCTGAGAGGAAGAGACTGAGCTCCCACAAAGTCCCACAACTCCTTGCAGTTGCGCCCTCTTCTCACCATAAAGATGCAAAGAAGGCATAATATTATGAGTTCAGAAATATTATCCACTTTTGAATCCAGAAAAAGAATAACAGATGGACATGAAACCTCATAATATTTAACAAATATGAAATACTTCGATCAAGTCAGTCTGAAAGGATACACAAAGTAACAATCCTTCTCTTTACCAGAAGAAGAAGCAACGAACAGTTGGCCCTTCATGGACAAATCCCAGCATGCTTCTCCTTTTCTAAAGGCTCCTTCTCTAATTAGCCAAAGATCCAAAGAAAACCAATTCAACAGCACCTCGCTTTTATACTCAGACTTGAATATCTAAAGACTCATGAGTTCAAATATTCCAAACATACATTTTAAAGATAACTGTAAACTTGATAAATGCAATCCTACATTCTGTAAAAGCAGGAGTGAGCAGATGCAACACTCTAAGGAAGGATACATTAATAAATACAGTGCAGGCTACAAAACTGAGAAAACAAACTTCAATCTTAGTTCACAAATAGGGTAGCTCAACGGGCCAGATTCAGGCAGCTCCTGAAACCTTTCTTAACCTTTCTTTTAAGAAAAATAAGGCCTGTTTGCCATGCAGGCACTGAGTAAGTAGCTATAATATTATTGATCCAAGATGTTCAAGGGCCCAGATTTATGAAGTCACTAAATACCAACTACAAAATAACCAGAGGTTCATATGTCATGATTAATCAGAAAGCTTTATTTATCATTGGGGAGCTCATTTTTTGGCTTTTGTTTTTTACCTACTAAGTTAAGTAACACCTTCTTAATTCCCGTAACTTACAGGCTGCAAGATAAGAAAACAAATATGGTACAAGATTTTTGGAATACTATAGCACCTTCTGTACATTACTCTCTTTGGAAAAAAGGAAAAGAAAGCACATTTCATTTGCTTCCATTTCTTCCACAAAGACCAAATCTACAAAATTATTAAATAGTACAGCTTGGTTCCAACTGTTCCATTATTTTAGCTGATTTACATCTTGGAGAATCATGATCACTCTGAAGATCAGCACTTGCTCACTCATTTTGTTTAACATACTTTCAAATGAAACATCTATCATAAACTTAGACATTTATTCTTAATAGGATAGGTTAGATGCTATTTTTGTTCAGTAGTTTATCTTAGCTCTGATTTGTTACCAACAGAATAAATACGTTATCACATATATCTTTCCACATGTTCTAGACCTCAATGTCTGGAAACACTGAACAAGGTGAGTGAATGATAACTTTCCAATACAGATGGAATGGATGAGTTCAGCTTTCCTGGTGTGTTAGTATCAATTCATAACATTTCCATGTACAAGTATCATTTAAATTGTTCAATGTACATTTATTTACACTTATTTGCAATTAATCACACAGGTACAGCTTTCTTCAAAGAGGTTTCCATGGTACTTCAGAACAGAGTTTCATGAAATGAAGGCATTTAACAGTTCATCATTACAAAAAAATAATTTTTTTCACCCCTTTCTCAGCCTTTCCACACATTGCTTAGCTTGTCAGACCCTCTGAGTGCCAATTCAAACTGTTAAATTAGCAACAACAAAAATCAAAGTGGATAATAGCTTTCTGTTGCTTTCGAGAGTTAAGCTAGTTCAGTGAATGAGCACCAGAGACAGCCAATAACCGGGGCAAGAAGAGGCAGCTGCAGGAGGGAGGAGCAGGAGCTCACCTGCCTGGGGAACATGAGGTTAACTTTAATTTGGAAGAATCAAAATACCTGGACATGACCAGCAAGCACTACTGCCTCGCCCTTCAAACAAAGCTGCTTGGGCTGATCTTGGAGTATTCCATTTTTACCACTTTCTCTACTAAAAAAAACCCATAACCCTCACCACTTTGAGTTTTCAAACCATAACACAACATTTTCAAATATGGTTTTCTTAATGATTCTTGTAAGAAAAACTATTTGACTGTCTAAGCCATTATTTTTCAGCTACTCTTTTGTTGACTCCCTCGAATAATTCCAGTGTATCAGCATGTTCTATTATCAGAAAGTATTCATGCCGGCGCTTCTGTCATTTATGGATTTTCTGAAATATTTTTCCATCACTGAGGCTTGTAAATCTATAGCTGTCACCATCACGACTAACATCTTTAGTAGATTCCCAATACAAAACCTGCTTGGCCTCTTACTTGTGACTAATAGCTATTAGTAATATAGCCATAGCCACTCCAGAATGAAAGATATTTGTGGTTCAGAAGTTTCACATTCAAATCCTAATTAATTGCATCCTGGCAATAGCCCTAGCTCAGACATTCACCTGTCTAGTATTTTACAGCGTATAAACGACAGCAGGAAAGTTAAATGCAGCAGCAGTGCTGTTGCAGTCACAGTAGTGAAAGGAGGTAGGTAGGGGAAGGCTTAGAGGGAGAGGTGGAACAGTACTGCCAACACCGTTCGAATACATACACATGACATCTGATCCTAAGCACCAATCCTTGATAGTTACTTGACAGACTCAAAAAAAAAAACAAAACAAAAAGAAAAAAAACTCAATACAGTGATAAGGATCAGAATTTTAACTGCTTATAAAAAACTAAAGAATTGACAACAAAAATGCCATCCAAAGCTTCTGTTAGGTACAAGACTGACACACAACAAAGTTATTCATAATAAGCTATTTTTCTTTCCATATTTGCTACTGAAACATGCTGCCTCTGCTATAAGGCAACTTAATATTAATAATTAGTTATGAATACTTAGAGCTAAACACTTGAGTAGCACTTTACAGCTTCAAAAAGTGGTGCTGGATTGACTGAATCAAGACAACTCCTTATTGCCCATGCTCACTTTCAACTATTCCTATAAAAATTGTTAGTCTTTACAAAACTTTAAAATATATGTTACATACTGTTAAACACTGTACTGTCTGCAAGCCAATTTAAAGACACCCATCAAATATATGTCAGGAAATGCACAAAGGTAACAGCAAGCAAAAGGAATACATTTAATTTTCCTGGCTTCAGTGAGCTTAAGAACATGGCACATTACCATTGTTTGCAGACTGTCTGCCAGTACATGAAAACTTTGTATATGGTGAACAGTGGCTGCAGAAAAGATTTTCTTAAAACATATACAAAGAATTAAAAAAAAAAAAAAAAAAACACTAAGAAAACCTTCTAGGAACAGTCATTAAGCACACAACATTTCATTAGCTTAATCTAGGACCCAAAGCAAACAAACAACAACAAAAAAGAATACCTTAGAGAACCTTTTTCTTCTACATCATCTTTGAGTTACAGCTACAGAATTAAAATGTAGGAAGATGCACAAACTGAAGCAAAATCAAGCGGTAACCTCAATGACCTATTTTTAATGTTCAGATGTCATTTAGTTGTATAACTTTTTCAAGAAAGATGTTCAAGCTCATTTTTTCCCCCTAGTTATTCAAAAGTTATTTTCTGTATCTTAATGTGGCAGAGTAGCAACTTCCAGAAGTAAAGTGATGCTACAATACCCTGAACTTGCAGAAAGATTAAATCACAACCAACAGACAAATAGTGGCTTTTCTTAACATTTTGTGAAGCTACTGATGAAACCAAAGTAAATAATATGTAACAATAACATAAATAAAATAAACATAAGGAACACCTAATAATACCTGAAGTACATAATATGAATTTTTCACACTGAAATTAAAAGTCTTTTGGTTGAGCCCTGCAGAGTAAGGAAGAGATCCAGACTAATGATGTGGGTGTTCTTTAGAAAACACCACTTTTTTTTGATGAGTTTGGAAAGAACTTACTGCAATAAAGCTTTACTCAAAATTCTGACTCCCTCAGTGTTCCTTCAGAGATCCTTATAAAAGCCATGGTGAAGTAGCAGCTCCATAAAAGAAGCAAAAAAGTAACAGCTAATGCTCCTCCTCTCAGGTCCCTCCCTGCACCTTTCATCTGTGCTAGTGCTAACAGACATGGGCGATTTTTGTTTTTAAAAAAAGGGGAAAAAAAGAAAATAGTTGAATCAAAATTTCTTCAGAGACGTTTCTGAGGATGTTGTCACCCAAGGCTTTATTGCAATTCATAGTTTTGCAGTCTACAGAGACTACACTGCTACTAATCACTATTCTTTCCCAGCCATGTTCTGCAGGGCTTGGTTTTCAGGAGTTTGTTGCTGTTTTCTTTTATCCTGAAAAGCAGAAGACTAAAATGTAGGCTGGGAGAGAAAAAATGATGGCTGCAGCTAATGCAGCCTTGAAAAATACTCCATTTTACAGAGAGTAATTCTTAGGTATACCTAAGGTGGTAAATTTGTCATTGTAATTTTACAGTAATTTATTAGTCCCAGATGCCAAACTTAATACCATCATCAGCATGTGCTTGTTGTACTAAGATACATTAAAAGCATTACTCTTTCTCATGAAATGTTACTGTAAGTTTGGAAAAATACCAAGTAGCCAAAGGATATACACATGTGAATTAAAACGTATTTCCTACTTTTCCTCTTATTAAAATAAATGGAAGTTAAAATAAAAACAAGCTTATCTGCTTGTATAGTTTTTCCTGTATTTTTTTCTCTCTCCATAAGAGATCATTTTGCCATGCCATCTGTACCAGGTGGTGTCAGTTCCAGTGGACACACTCGATTACCGACTGACACAGAATAAAGCACAAGTGAACACAGAACTTCAGGAGGAAACAAATCTACCAACTAGATACCACCTTTGCTCTTAATCCTGCAAGTTTTCAAGATATGTATTACTGAATATATCCAGATATGCTCATCTTCTAAAGAAATTGTGTTTAGGCAGTCACACCCTCTGTCAGCCCTCCTAAACAACTTTAGAATTTCAATACAATTTGGAAAGAATAAAAATGTAAAAATAGCCCATAGTGTTCCTACAAAGTTAGTGAAAAACAGGTCAAGAATAGAAACACTATTAGTTCCTGCACCAACAGAAGAAGACTACAGCCTGAAATCAGCCCTTTTTTAAACACTAGGAATTCCACACAAACTTAATCTTAAGAAACAGGAAACAGGTTCTGTGGCTCACAGAAAAACTGTATAGACCATCTATACACAGAGCTACACACCCTGCATACCTATGAACCAGTTTGTAGAGGTGTTGGGCATTCTTCTTTCCCTCCGATTTTAACAGAATTTGAGAACTCAACATACAGAAGCATTACCACGCCATATGCATGCCGCCTAATTCTCATCCAAACATTTGTCTAGCATTACTTCAATATTAAAAGTGAAATAATTTCAAAGTGGTTGTGAAATACTTTTCTTCTAGTTATCTTTAGTATTCTTACAATTTTAGTCTGTACTTAAAAAAATGGTTAAAACCATTATTTAAAACACGGTTATGAGCATTAAACAGTCAAATTATTAAACTGACTAACAAAACCACATAAATTAATCAATAAAACTGCAGTAGGATTCTGCATTACTGAAATAGGTCTGAAGTTCTCCCTTCCCTAAAACATTACACACAAAAAAAAATAAACTATGTTCAAATAACATTATTAAGATTATAAAGTCAAGCAATTAACAGAGGAATGGCAATTAAAATTGCCTTTGCAACACTCCGCTTCATACAGTACCATAAATTGACTCTTCAGGACTAAATCAGATTTTTGTTGAGAAAAGAGGAAACCATTGTTTATGCAGCTGAACGGTAACCTGGAGAACTGCAGCAAATCCCTATTTTTACCACAGAATCTTATGTCACGTTTGGCAGGTCATTTCTATTTTTGCCATAGTTGGTTATTCAGAAAATTAGGAATACATAATGAACACCTGATCTTAGTATTTAGGAATTGATTTGTAATGGGCCATGCAGAGCATTAAAGTCCCTAAGTATTACATGCTCCTGTCCCAAATTAGCCAGGACACATGCGTAGGTTCCCTCACAAAACACAAGGGAAGCCAGCACAGTGCAGAACGCAATTCAAACAATAATGAACTCTCTTTAGCCAAAGCTCGGTGTTTAAAACATTTGCCCTGGCTCCTGGAGACCTGGATTCTGCACTCTCCTCAGACAGACACTCTCCACCATCTGTGATAGTGCCCTGGGGCTCTGCATCACTATTTTGGGCTCACCTCTCCAGTCACCACTCCTTACACATTTGCAATCTTCAATCACAAGCACATTCTTCCTTATTTCCCATCATAAGAGTCACTCCTGATTCTCTGTACTCAAAATAGGCAGCTTCTTCATTTGTGAGGCCTGGACCAGCATTGCCAAGCCCACCTAAAAGCATACAAAGTCTTGAACACAAGCAGCATGCTCTTAGCTCAGATCTGGGCCTAATGCTATCCTACCCAGCACCCAAAACTAGCACGGCAAACAGTTGTACTGTCCAGCCCAGGCCAAAGCTAGTACAAGCATAATGTTGGGTCCTTCAGCTGCTAAAATATTATAAGCCTTTACCCTATAGTAAGCTCTCAGTTTTCAGAGGTTATAAACATGCACCGCTAGTAAGCTTGCATAATTTTCACAGAAGCAGCAAGAAATGTCTCCTTTACAGCCAAGTCTAACATTCCTGGCATAGTTCTTTCCAAAGATATGGTTGCCAGGAACATTAGCAAAACAAGGTGTTCTTCCATAGCCTCAGGGTGGCACAAGGTTTTCCCCAAAAAGCTTGAGGCAAACACCTAGACCCTGAAAAAAGGGATATTATAATCGAATGTCAAGCAACATACTACCAACCCTACTTACAACAGGACAGTCTCTTTTGTAATCATTCAAAGTAACATCTCTCCCATAGCAACTAACAAGTCTCAGTGTAGCAGTGACTGGAATGCAACTAAGCTAGTATTCTAAAGCTTCAAATTGCATCATTAAAATAAAGCCACCTCCAAATTTTTTAATTATATCCTTACATATTTGCTATCAATTTTGTAAGCACAGTGCATTGAATAGATTAAACACATATTATGAAGGGAAACACATACTTTCAATTCAGTGTTTGTTCATGAAAGTGCCAGCTACCCAATCAACATTTTCAGCCCACCCCTCTTTATTGCAGACTAATATTTTCTAGGCAAATGAACAGCTTTGCATGTTTTAACAATAAAAATATTTCCAATCTTCAACCCATACCGCTCCTATCTGGCAGAAAGGGAAAGCTTTAAGGATCCCTAAAGATCAGATTATCCAAATTTCCAAAGAACAAAGAGAAAAAATAAAGTATAAACTAGAATATTCTTACTGGAAGAGGAAGAAAACACCCTCCCTTAAACTCTGTATCTATAAGGAAAGAGAAATTCACAGATTTACTGTAATATGACAACAATATAGATTCCAAATGGATTTACAGATGAGGAAATAGAGGAAAAATCACCCTAAATAACAACCTTTCCTCATGATTACTGAGGAATGCCTATTTCTTCATTATTAATATGCTACAAATGGAAGAAGGTGACAGAACAAAGAAATTTCAAGTACTGACAACTTTCTGAAATTGGGTCTGTGCAGTATCTACAGTTCTTACATCAACTCCAGGGCAACTATTTTAACACAGATGAAAGGTATTTTTGCCTTAATCAAAAATTTCTTTAATTGTGGTCCTCTAAAAATGTCAGGAAACATCATTCACACAGGAATGCAAATTTCTCTGGCTCTATCAGTCACTGAACAAGCCCCTCTTAGACGCTAACAACAGGAAGCCTAGAAGCTCACAGAGCACAGCGCTGTAACAGTGGAGTTATTTTCTAAACTGGCTACAGTCTGCACACAGGCAATAAAATATAACTGAGAATAGATAGTGATAATTTTTCAACTGATACACTTCTATAAAGTCTCTCTGCATTTATGTTCCCTCCTCTCAAAAGTCTTGATATTCAGGTTAATTCAACCTAGCAAAAGGAATTTAATGATTTAGTAATGAACACAGGAAGTCATAGGTGATCCGAGTCAAAGCTGGTCTAAATCCAACTTCCCACCTGACAGCAAGATAGAAGGAATCCCACAGCTGACACCTCTGAGACTACCTGCCCACATCAAGACATTAAATCACTTATTTAATCGAAAATCTGACTTAAACCTCAAAAGTGTAAGGCTACAGAACACTTTCCACCTATTATTATGTCAAAATTGGATCATTAGATGAATGTACAATTCCATTTTTAAGTTCAGGAGCCCAGCAATTATGACAGCGAGTCTGACACCTTACTGCAATATTACGTGATAGCATTTTATGATTTGAATCTCCTACTCTAATTCCACAGAATATTTACTATTTCTGAGAAGTTTTACTGTGTCTCCAGTCTCCTTATAATTCCTAGGTTTGTCTATATAGTATTGACCCACATTTTAGACTCTTCACCACCTGGCAAATTGTCTTTTCTCATTTTTACGTTGGCTCAACTACATAAAAGTAACAAAAATAATTTTCTCAATTTTTATTAAAAAAAAATCATGCAGGTTGGAGATGCAAAGATTAGTTTTAACTTAGTCCTGAACTAGTGACACTTTACAATTTAAGATCATGCAAGTTACACAACACGTTTTATATTGATGAACATACACAGAAGTGAAGGAGTTATTTTCAGCGGATCCCATCATATTTTCCAAAATAATTACACTGAAAAACAACCCCTTTCCAAGTATATTAGTTATGGGTTTATGGAGCCTTAGTCACAAAATATGTCACTCTAAAAATAGTACTGCAACTTGCCAGTTTACAGAAAGTATTTTTAAGTTTGTAAAAATGCATTAGTTATCATTTGCCTCTGCAGGCTACAGTAGTAGTTTCAAAGGACTAAGAGTTTATTAGAAGCAAGATTAAAAAAAAAAAATTAATGAAAATTTCCTACTTTCCTACAGCTTTTCTTTAAAACAAAATGGTCCAGCACTAAGGTTTACTGTATGCTACAAATTCCTTCAAGAGTTGAAGAGTGCTTCATACTACCCTTCACAAGCCAAATATATTTTGCTGGCTAATTCAACCATTAGATGACACCTCTTCTCTTGCATCTCTGCTACCAGCTCCCAAGACAAACCTAGTTTGTATACAGATAAACAGTGTTTCTTCTGTATTTAAGGGGGTATTGGTGCTGGGCTTTACTTTGTAACGGTCTGGAACCTCAGTTATAAAATTCACCAAACCATGTCAAGAATACCTTGATTTTTAATTACAACTTAGCTTAAGTAAAGGATGATTAAGTAAAAGCAAACAAAGCTATCTCTGAAATCCAAAACAGGAATCATAGTTAGAGAGGTACCTAATTACAAAGGTCTACTAAAGACTCAAGTGAGAGAAATGAAAAGCATAAATAAATAAATAAATAAAATTAATGCCACTGGGTTACCTTCTGAAATCAGCCCCAAAAAATACAGCCTCTTTCCACCCATATGACAAACTGAGTAAGCTGACCTTGATGTACCTAAGCCAAGTATCTAGAAATCCTATTCTACTACACTGCTACATTTACAGTGGATATAAACTGAAACAAGACAGGTTCAACTGTATATAAGAAGAAACATTTTCACCATGAGCTCAACCAATCAAAGGAACAGGTTGCCCAGAGAAGTCATACAGTCTCCATCCTTGCAGGTTTTCAAGACCAGTTTGGATAAAGCCCTGATTCACCTGGTCTGATCTCATAGCTGACTTGCCTTTGAGGAGGACAATGAACTAGAGACCTCCTGAGGTCCCTTCTCACCTGAATTATTCTATGATTCATCCTCAGGTTACATTCAAAGGAGAAAATACAAGAATACTTGTTTTAATAACAAAACCCTTTCTTCTTTTTCTGCTGTTCCATTCAGATTTAAATCTGCTTCTTGCTCTCCCCAAAAGATTTTATTTTGGAGGCAGTTTCAACTATCCTTTCTTCAGGACACTAGCTGTTCTCACCTCTTTCAAAACATTAATATTCTTTTAGCAGTTCAAATGCCATTGTCTGTACTTGACTAGACTATTAAGAAATTGTTAGCTTAAAAGGGGGCAAAATATTTATCACCTAGTGAGACAACTTCCAATCTCAAAGCTTCTCTGTAGACAGAACCTTACAGTTCATTTCAAATATCAAACATACTTAATACAAACATAGAGGGGGCTTAATGTATGCAGCTCATTACTGATTGTTAATTGCAACAAGAATGAAATTCTTGATAAATAAAGTTAGAACAGGGGACCTCTAAATCTCTGATGGATAATCTAACACCAAGATATAAAGTTTTAATAAAATATCTAGAATTAAATGTGTAACCAACAATTTTGGTTTGCGTGTAAAACTACTGCTTCAATTTTACAAATTGATAAAAGTTTTCTGTTGTGTAACACAGAAATAGTATTGCCAACCTTATATAAGAAAATCTTATTAGAATAAATATTTACCTTCCTGAAAAGCAAGTTATTCTGAAGACCTTTCAGAATTATCAAAAGTTCTTTTCAGAGAACAGGTCAGCCAGTTACTCCAGGAACTCCACTTTAAAATTACACGAGCCTGTAACTTTCTTACCTGTCAGTTACATAATGGAGAATTCTGTTTTCTCCAAATTGTGAATATTAGCTTAAAATCAAATAACTTGATCAAACTAAGCATTTGACAATGTTACACTCTGGAAATAATAAACAGCTGAGCCATGTTTTCAAGTCAATACAAAGTCTTTTAAGTGTCAATCTACTGAATTTTACCAAAATTTCTCTAAAAGTCTGAACTTCACAGAATATTATTCTCTATTTTCAGAGCATTTCATTTATAATTATAGCTCTTATAAATGAACACACAATATTTTAAATCAACACTTGGTACCTCAATTCCTTCATATGATGTTTAAGTTATGATAGGAATAGACATTAAGAAAAATCATTTTACATAAAAATGAATCCTTTTGTTATCTAGGACTTCAAATAGAGGTACACATAGTTACCTTAGGGGAGAATCTGGCCCTGGTTTGTGGGTATTAAAATAGTTTTTATCCCTGTTACAACCACAACTATATGAAGGGTGTTAAACCAACAAAATGGTAGAATTCTAAGTGCAGGATTTTTATTTATGGGCAATGTCAGAGCCAGAACAGAATTTCAAGTGCCAAGAGCTCAACTGGAAGGAGAAAGAAATTAATCATCTTACTTGTAAAACCAAGCACATTTACTCACCACAGAAGCAAGTGGAAGAAAAACATGGAAACTCCAGTTTTACTGATAAGTTTTGTTGTCTAGTACAAACAAACAAAAAGTAGCATGTAATTGCCTTACCGACTACTGAGTATTATTCACAGCCTAGTATCAGAACACTTTTCTCCCTACACTAAACAATACAACTAAACCACTCCTCTAAATCCTACACACTAAAGACTAACAGACCTCTTGAAGGATTACTGTCATTTGTCTCTGTTTTGTATTTTATAATCCAGTTTAGTAGCTTTTCAACAAAGGTATTTTTTCCCTTCTGTCTGCAATAACAAAAATACTTTTAAAAAAATGGGGGGGGGGGGGGGGAGTAGCCATGGGACTTCCTTTTTCTTACATAATCAACTTTCTTCAGCAATCCAGAACCTACACGATCATTCATTTTTCCTCTGGGACTACATCCTTTAATAGCAGCAGTCTATAGTTTCCCAAGGTTTCACAAGAACTAAATCACAGAGAGACAAGACATGCTGTAACAGAACACCATCTGCAAAATATATCAAATGAGCCATCACATGCAGAAGGTAATCAACTTTAACAAAAGAATGAGCATCCGTACCACACATGGGTTATTGACTGAAGACCAGTATCTTGCAGAGCACAGACCATTCTTTAATTAGAGAATATGAAAGACAGAAACCCCCAAACAACCTGTAGCTAGGAAGAGTTAGGTTATTAATAACTTTAGGAAGTTGCAATTTTTTTCACCAATCTGTGCTCTCAACCAGAACAGAGCTTCATTATTACACAATATATAAATCAAATTAAAATTGGTAAGTGAATGTGCTGTAATATACCACGAAAATCTCTGAATGTCAAGCAGTAGGTAATTCCATCAAACTGCATGGCTTCATTTGGTGTTACAAACCATGAGATCTTTCGGTTTCCTATGTTCCAGTTCATGAAAGCTAGAAGAAACTTTAATATCCTATTTCCAGCAAACCTCTCCGAGTCACAGACAAAAGGTCAGGGCTTGCAAGTGCAAATGACAATACTAGCTAGGTCTAAAAGATCCACAGCAAGACACCTGAAGAGTAGAATAAGCTGAACAGCCATCAGGAAAAACTACTGGATATATTGATTGAACACACACTGTAAGAATGGCCCTCCAAGTATTGTTTGAAGATTTTATAGGTGTTATGACTTGAAGCAGCATAATACCACCAAAGTCACTTTTTTTTTTTTTTTTTTTTTTTTTTAAGTGTTTTGCACAGCTCAGAGACATGAAACCAAAATTGGCCTTACACTCACAATTCATAAGCATCAAGTTTCTTCAAATTCAACGTCAGAGTTTGGTCAGTGTGAGTAAAACTCAATGAATGTATTTTGACAAAACATTGTTTGCAATACAGTAGTGATGAGGCACTAAAACCAAAGCAAATATTAGTACGGTTTTAACTTGCATGTAATTCTGTAGTCTATATTTCAAGACTGTTTGTTTCTATCCCTGTGTTATTAAGAATAAAAAATATGCCAAAACCCCATCCTCTTGTTATTTTTAGTCATAAATTTAAAATGTAGCAGTACAACAGCATCACAAAGCACACACTCCCGAGCTACCAAGGGAAGAGGGAAGGTATTTATGGAACTATTCACCTACATCAAAAACAAAATCTCAAGATACTTTTTAAAAGGTCACCCTATGTGGACGTTGATCTTTGTTCTTGGGTAGAAATAAGCTTAAAAACAAATTTAATGTTGGGGAGAGTGATGGCCTGAAGACTGTCATTTGTTATTAAATTTCCCTTCATTAAAAAAATAGCTCCTTCCTAATATAAATTTGGTCAATATGTTGTTCAATTTCATTTTTTATGTCATGCTTTTGTGTTATTCAGAACAAACTCCACCCACAGAATAAATGAGACGTACAGGATGCTAACAGTTTCACGTGTATTCTTAGAAAGGAGGATAAAAAGGAGCCAAAGTAAATTTGAGCTACTGTGCCACTGTCTGTTATCTCACTGTGATGTATTTAGATGACAAAATTCCCACAGACAACTATAAATCTGGCAATGCTAAATATGGAAAGTAATAATCACTACAAAATTAAAATTCCTTTAAAAAATATATATATATGAAGCATTGAAAAAATAACCCAACAAAGACAGAAATTAGCAATCGGCATTATTCCTTATAACCTCACTGAAAGACTCGCAGGTCAAGGACAAGGTGTTCTGCCAGTACAGTGGTGCTGACCACCAATACCACCAAAATACATCAAGAGATGTCAGTTCTCTGATGAGAAAGGAGACAGAACAGATTAAAACATAACAAGTTAGATGCACCTGATCATGAAAACATTTTCTAAAACGTCCACCCGTTTTTTCTTCCCCATCTAGTCACAAAGACTTTACAAAAAATGCTCATGGGAAACTAAGACTGAGGACGCTGCATGGAAAAACAGCTATCCCAATAGATCTGTTTGTCTATATCCCAAAACTGAGGATAAAGAAAGAGGTAAAAGAAGGTGCATGTACAAATGCATCTGAAGATGTTTTCTCATTGGACACTAGTATCTCTAGTTTATCACCTGTATTATTTATTTTTCAGTACTTCAGCAACAAGATTTCCTTCATGCTTTTCAGCAAGAACTAAGTTAAATGTTTATCAAAAAGTGCTACCATTAAGCAGATGTGCCACATAATTAGCAACGACAAATCCACTTACTTTTTTCTCCTTCTCATGATGTTTATCCTGAGAGTGAGAGGAAGAATCACTTAAACTTTGATCATATGACCTATTAGATCCCCGTTTGCTCTTTTTCTAAAAAGAGAAAATATATTTATGGATATAGAAAAGGAATCATTTGAATAAATAAAAAGTATAAAGCATTTCAAATGATAAAATGCCTTACTGCTTGAGGGGAAAAAAAATTCCAGTAACTGAAAAACTGACAAATAACTGACACTAATAAAGTTAACAAGACTACCCAATGTATACCAGAACAAAATAAAAAGCCTACCCTCACATTGACTTTTATACCACCTCATGAATTTGTAAAATGTGCTTTCCACAAAAATGAGATATGCCACCTTTTTTAACATTAAAATATGCTTAAACACATTTTCAAGTTTTCACAACATAAAACAGAAAAAATGATGCTCAAGTGAATATCATGTGAAACCACAGTGCTAACACCCTCACATGCTTCAAGTGCATTTTGAGGAGGCTGTTCCATGGCTCCACGATTTATTAGTCAAGTGGCCTGTCTGCAATATTTTTATTTGTAAAAACACTAAACAGGATACAGAATGTTATGGTCATATACGTATTTACAAGCGGCAGACATAATTACCTGTATTTCCATAATATTTGAGAGCCCAGTCTGGGACCTCACATACTTTATGCTAGGCCAGTGCCCAAAATGTTTAAGTTATAATAGAATAACTGAGGAAGCGTTATAAAGACGCTTCAGGTCAGGATCGGATCAACTCAAGTTTTCAGTGGTACAACAGATATACACCACCCATTATCTTTAGTAATAAATAGTAAATATCTGCATTAACCAGTCACGACATCTCTAAAGAAACACTAGAAACACTAACACGATCTTGCCCGTCTTTGCTGCTCTAAGCACTGCAGTTTTGTGATGGGAAGCTATTTAATTACATGTCAAATACAGAGCTATTTCTTTATTGTTAAACTTGCTTTTTAAATAAATGTACATTTTCTCAAGTCATAGCTGCACTGGCGCATTCAGATCAAATATGTAATAGTGTAAGAGCTTGCCTTCAGTGCTAGATAATACACCATTGTTGTTCTTTTTGTATACCTAGCTCAAGATAAAAATCTTAGCTAAGTACGGGCTACATTTTATCAGGAAGCAAACTCATCAATATGCACAGGAGCACAGAGCTAACCTCACCAAGCTTATCTTCTAGAAAGCTAAAATGGCTCATCTGCCCTGTGTTTTTACCTCATCACAACCTATTCAAAAGTTACCCCAAAGTATTCAACCTTTTTTTTTTAAGCAGTGAAAACAAGTACTCAGCAAGTTTAAGCATACTTACAGTAGAATATGAATTTAAATAATTTAAAAAGTCCTTCAAGTCCACACATGCATGCATGCATGCATACACACACACACACACACACACACACACACACACACACAGTTATTTGGCACTGTCAACCTGGCGATATAAGAAGTGATATGAAATACCCAAGAGGTCTAATCCAAAAACCTACAGAAATAAATAAGAAATTTTGAAGGTTTTTGCATCAAACCTCAAGCCATTTCCTCGAGGTTGTGTTTCACAGAACTTACAGGTAGGGAATATCTACTAGCTACACAGTGAGAGGAAGAACAAAGGGAAGAACAGTAAAAAAAAGAATAGAAGAGAAAGAAAGAGAGGGTTTTTATTCTCCAACATATAGGATATCAAAAGAAAGAAATATTTCTGGATTGTTCCAAAGCATTCTAAATTCCTAGAAGCCAACTAATCAAATAGCAAAAGAAAACATTACAGCAATTAGACAATTTTAAAGGACTGACTTTAAAAAAGCCTAAATACACATGCTATTTCTGGCAGAGGGGAGAAACATTTAGAAAGTAATCACTTATAAAAACATAATACATTTTTAGCTAGTATTTCTATAATTGTGATTAAAACATTGTTTTAATGAAATGTAATTAGTTAGTGCAATTTACATATGGAATTTAACAAATACTTGCCAGTTTACTAAAATGGTATTTGCAGTAGCCACAGTATTGGACGTTATCTGCCCCATTGCCTTCTTCTTCACAAAGAAGTCCTGCAAACTGGGCACTAAAAACAAACAAAACAATACCCGAGAAAATCAATTTTACATCAGCTCACACCAGAACATCACAGCTGATTATATACAGATACTTGCATCCACATTTAATGGAAGATATTTCCAAAGACACAAGCGACTTAAAGGGATGCAAGCACCTAATTAACCTTTGAAGCCAAGTAAAACATATATTTGGTTCACATTTAGACTATGAAAAGGGCACCAGGCCTATAAGCCACTTACACACAAGCTTAAAAGTCTATTTTTACTATGCAGCTACTCCCACAAATACATAAATCAAGCAATTTATTATGCTTCTTAGCTCAACTCAAGTCACAAATTATCTATGGAAACAACAGCTTTTAACAAAACCATCCTGTCTATAAGATGAAATTGTTCTAGAGTTGTACGCATCCTTCCTATTCTGCCAAAAAAAAAAAAATATATATATATATATATATATATATAGTATTTCTTTTTCTAAACAAAACTTTAAGTTTTTACATGTCATGCAAAACCATATTTTATTGGTTTAACACAGACTGGGGCAGGTTAATTCCTTTTAGAAAGGATAAGACTTTCAAGTTTCCTTGTCTGGGCTAACACTACCCTATTCTACCCCTCTTTTAAAGTCAAATTTGCTTTTCACCATTTGTAAAAGCTTGATTTATTTTCTTTATTGAAATCTTGGACAAATTTCTTCATTGAACTTGGACACTGAAAACCCAAATATTCAGTTTCATTTTGTACATCACTTTCATTAGCATAATAATGCAATGTTACAGTCAAAAAGATGCAAGCAAATATTTAAGTGAAAGAACAACATACACACCAGCTTATTTTCACTGCTTTTTAAAATCGCTTTCCTCTCATTTATACAGTACGTTCTTGGGCAATCCATAAATACTTTCTCTTAAATACATGCACATCTACAGCAGATGCCAACTACAAAAAACATTTAACACGATCTCTTCAAGCAAAGATTTACCACTCTAAGCTTGACATACAAAAACAAAAAGATAGACTCAAGGTCATTCTTCCTGGACTAGTTTTGTTAACTCAAAATTGATACAGTTTATGCTGGATCTCTATTTTTTCTAGCTTTCACATATTCCCTTCATTTTATAAATACTACGGAAGCCTCTCAGTATCCTCGAACAGTCACAGTACTCTCTGGCTGGATATTGTTTTATAACACATACCTGTTCAGAGCAAATTAAAAAATCCTAACAATTGACAAGATCAGGAATGATACAAATATTTTCATTTTGAATATATTCTCATGTTCTTTATGACATTCACTGAAAACAGGGTTTTTGGAAGAAAGACAGGAGATTAAAAGGACTTTTTCTCTTCAAATACTTAGATGCATACATTTTTTCACAACCGTAAGTAGTCTCTTTACATGGTGTGTAAGTTCTCAGGAGCAAATCCCTTTTCACCATAAAATCAAACCTGACATTGATCATTTCCAATGAAAAATTAGATGCTTACGAAAAACTAAAATTTCAACATCCTGCCAGATATCTGAATATTAAAAAACTGCACAGAGAGGCCCTGACTCTGCAAATGAGGACAGGTAGAGTTGCAAAGAAATCAGCATCTAGACTGCAGAATCAAATCCTTTAAGACCTGCACAAGACATTCGAAATATCTTTTGATTACCCTGAAGAAAATACATTTAAGTAGATGAGCAAATATGATTTCCCTGACTGAGCTGGTGCACAGACAAATGAAGCAGCATGCTGGGGCACTCATAAAACAGACAGATAAAACCTGAGATTATGAACCTAGACAGCTGTACAAAACCGCCATCTCTTGCAAAAAGACTTAACCTGAATCTAAAAGAACACACAACCCCCAGGAAATTTGGTGATAGGATTCCTTTGGCCGGCTTCTACCTGTTAGACATGCAGTTTAATCTAATTATCCAGCCTCTAAGTCCATAAAGTGAGACAGGCATCTCCTGAATGCAAGTAAACCCAAATATCAAAGTGTTATGAATCAGATGGCAGACATGGCCTGTTTTTTCTCCAGCAGCTGTAGATGAAATCTAAGTTAATAATTTAGGTTATACAGGTACCATTTAGATAAACTTGGTGGGGTAAATCACCCCTCCTGGTACAGATTCATAAACATTTTGGGGATAACTTAATAAAGTTTTTATGCATGTCTCAGTAAGTGATTTGTTCCCCAGTCTGATTTACTTTTTACTGATTTTACTTTTAGCAAACGTCAAATCAGTTAGCAGGTAAACAAACAGCTTCTTCTTATTCCTGTATTTATATAAAATATCACCGAAGAAAAAGAACATAGAAAAAAGCGCTAAACCTTATATGGGCATATCAGCTAGCTTTCAATTCGTAACTCTTATATTGCTCAGCTCAGAGCATATTCACAGGACCACAAAGCAGCTCATACAACATAAGGGAATATTCTCAGATAGCTTTTGCAGCTCACAACAATGTCTATGCTACTGTGGTCGTATTGTCAGTAAACTCCATTATGCTGGATATTCTACAGCTACAAAACAGTTACTTTACTACAGATGCTTCAGAAATATCATGTGCAGCTGTTTCTTTTTGAAAATTATTTCAGAGATGTTAAATGATAATATATACTTACCATGTTACATGAAAAGCTTGTCGACATCCATGTTTATTACATGTCATGCAAGCACCAGTGGCTGCTTTACTTTCTCTGCCTTGTTCATCACAAATATAGCAGGTCTATTAAAGAGAAAATACTTAACATGATAAAAAGCATACAAATAAATTCCGTGTTACTCATAGGAGATTTTCTAGCATAAGAACTGTTGGATTTTGCAGCTAAGATTATGTAAGGAATTTATTTTAAAAAAAAAACTAATTACATTTGTTTGTAAAAGGAGATCACCTAATAGACCATTTAAGCAGGATCTGTATAACACTTTATCAACCCTAATACAGTACAAATATTAATTTATTTCAATTCTATACCATTATTCAATTAGCCAAAATGGTCAAACACCCAAAGGCAAATAACATTAGGCTTCAGGATTTTCCTTGCCTTCAAATTTGTGTTTATGTCCTTTTAGGTCGCAATCATTTTCACATATTCCTTTAATATTACCAGTCTTATATTGGTTGTATTCAGAAACATTAAATTAGTTTGAGCGCCTAATTGCACAAGACACCATACAGTATACATGCACAGACCTCTATACAAACTACATCTAAAAAAGTGCTAACTTAAAATTTTATTTGTACTTTTGCTGTAAATAGTTTTCAGAGGTCTCACAGATGCTTCAGTACTTATATGATGTATTAATTTAGTGTTTAACTTCAATACGACTTGGACAGCCCCATAAACATCATCTTAGAAACTAGCCTAGCAAGAACCTTCCAGTAAACAAAGCTTAAGTCAGTATACCAAACCCATTTCAAGCTCAAAATTTAATAAGCTAAAATGAAAACAAATTGTCCAGGATCTGAAAATCTTTTCACAGCATTTCTCTCAATTTCTTTCTTTTACTGGGATACTGTGACAATTCAAAAGATTTTGGAAAGTGTTTTCAATTAACATGGAAAAATTTAGATAAAAAAAATCCAAAATCTTTTTCATTATTCAATGTTTTTATACACAGTTCATAAACAAGGAGGAAAGCTGTATGGAAACACAATTGTTATAATAGACATCACTACAATAACTCGCCAACATTTTGGTGAAAAATATCAGGTAAAACTACAGCTCTTTCCATTTTATACTGTTCTAATTACTGAAATGCCAGTCAGAGAGATTCTATCATACCACACTTATAATACCAGTTGCAATGTACGGCACAAGCAAAACGGAACAATTTAAAAATTGATTCTTAATGAAAATATTTTCCTTTGTAGATGCAGTCAATTGTCTATTTTTAAATAAGACAGAACCTTATTAAAGTGAAAACTGCCAACAGTACATTACTACCTGAATGGAAAACCCATTAGAAGATCTTAGATGGGAAGGCAAAGAGAAACAACTTTTATTAGTTTCTCTGTTTTTCAAAATTGTCTACATTTACCCTGTAGCAGACGTGCTGCTATTTTATGGCAACCTCTTTGAGTAATGTAAAGAGAATAAGTAGAATGATTAATAAATAAATAGAACATTGATCATGGATGGTAGAAAACAGAGTTTAAAAAAAATGGACCAGAACATTAGTGTGAAGAAAAAAAAAAAGATACAAAGCAAAGACAGTATTACTTAGAAAGACATGAAAATTACCAAAATTTTGATATCAGAATGGCTTTTAACAGAAGTATTTAGAACAGTGTTTAACATCAGGCGTCGGCATATTATAGCTAACAAAAGCCTTATAGTTAGCATGCCAGACTCCAGGATAGCTGTGTCATTCTTGCACAGTTTTCACTAGACCTTTAAAAAGCATTAAACACAATAGCTAATATATCCGTATCCTAACACCTGAAGGCTCAGAAAGGGGTATAATCCTACTCAATTCTTTGCCTTGCTCCTTTTGTACATTGAGATAGTATATAAAGACAATTCAGTTTTTTGACCGTCTCCAAAGCTAGCCACTTTTTAGTTTTCCATACAATGACCCGACACTCTTAAGTTTTAGATCATGATCTTGCTTGTTCCTGTCAACCTCATCCGAGTTACTGTATTAAGTGTAAGTAACTTCAAAAGTAAGGTATCTCTATAAACAGAAAAAGTTAAACAAAACCCATAAAACTCAAGCTCCAGTTACTGTTCTGTTACTCAAAACAGAGTTTTTCAGGATCTCTTTTTCTTCATTATATCTCAGAAAGAGAAGTGGTATAAGCCTGTCATTTGCCAAGGATACAGGTTCTATTTTTCAATGCTATATCCTGCATTTAGGATCTGTATTTCAGAACCCCTTAAACTGATTTATGGTAAAACTTTATTGCAAAATGATAGAACAGACTGGCTACATTATGAACAAGTTTATAATCAACATTGTGGACTACCTGCAAATTTTAAACAAGCTCAATGAACTTCTATCCTTCCTGTAATAGCCATGAGAAGTATAAGACCTGTTTCCTAATCCTAAGTAGGAAACAGGGCCAGAGAAAATGTCACCCTCCTGTTCCAACGCAGGCTTTAAGTTCTCTCTAAAGCTGAACTTCATCATCACTCTATTTTCACTTAGACATACAAACATACAACGGAAGTTTAAGAAGCTTCACCTTTCTTTAGTATAGTAGAAGACTTAAGACATTCATACATTTGCAAGTCCGTGCATTGCTACACTCCCCAGAGCCCTGTGGCATTTCAAAGTGTGAACTGGCTCTGCATCCCACCACCTGCAGCAGCACTGGTTTTCAGAACTCCTAAGGGAAGAGACCACATAAACTTCTCCCAAACTCAGTGGAAAATACAGCGTTAGATAAAGCTTCAGACTCAGCCAGAAAATTCTACTCAAAGAACATGACAAGTATGCAAGTTCCTTTAACTGCACAATACAGTGTTTACAAAGCTGCCTTTACTTGTCTGTTAATATTTTTCCTTCAAAGTTCCAAAATTTAAACCATCTCTGCAGAAAAAAAGACAGAAGGGAAGACAAGGCAAGGAAAACCCTTGTAAAGCAAAAGGTAATTTGAAAAACAGCTTATTTAGAAGTTATAGTAGGAGTTAACTTTGGAGTTATATTTAAGCAGAAATTTCTCATTGTTCCAGCAAATACTGAAATAAAAGTATAAGAGCTGTCCTTAATGCTAGGTGGATCAAGACATTCCAGATGCATTTACTTTTTTAATCAACTCTGAAGAGGTTCCAAAAAGCAGTAATTATGGTTAATTATCATTAAATTTCAGAAGAACCTGAAAGAGACAAGGAAAGCTCAAATAAAATAAATTGGTATTATCCAAGCATAACATCTGTTTAACAAGAGAACTACTATTGGTTCAATTCTTTTTGGAAGCAACTGTGGCAGAAGAGCTTTCCTGTTAGCCAACTGGCTAATCAAGTCATTTAGTGGATTCATTCGATAATGTGAGTGGCTTCACTCAGAAGCAGGTAACTTTGAAGAAGCCAGTGTGTATCAACAAGCCTTATGCTTTGGTGTAGCTATGTTTTTCTTGCATTCAAGATTACTGTGTTTTGTAATATTGCATTTATTTGCAGTGTTCAATAAATGAACATCTTCATGCAAAATCCTATGTAAATTAAATATGATCTCCTGGCAAATCTCAAAGAGGTCTGTCTTTATATTTTAAAGACTATGGTATATATTCTTCTTTATGGTAATTTTCATTGACTTACATTTTTCCTGTTTCCATATGTTATCCTTCTAATAGTAACCAGACAAATACACAGAATTACTTAGGACTTCACAGAAAATAATATCTCTTCCAAAATCATCCCATTCCAACCAGAGTTGTGCCAATTTGACAGACAGACTGAAATAAATTGGCAGTAAGCCTCTTTAAAAAGGCAACCAATTGCATTTTTGCTTAATTATATACTTATATTTATTCAAAATGTGCAATAATTGTTTTAAAGGACTTTTTGCAACATCTACATTTCAAAAAACAGTTTTTTCATTTTCTCCTGAACAGTATGCATTACAAATTGATAAAGTCAGAGCTAAATGATTCTACACAGTTTCAGATTTTTAAAGTGTTAATATATCATTAGAATAAACACAGTGTACACTGAATGGGGAAAAAAATGACAAAGTTACTGCAGGCTGTCTAAAAAGGGA
Source organism: Apteryx mantelli (assembly GCF_036417845.1). NCBI lineage: Eukaryota > Metazoa > Chordata > Aves > Apterygiformes > Apterygidae > Apteryx > Apteryx mantelli. The sequence continues at coordinate 149,214,441 of NC_089979.1, read as the reverse complement.
ATTAGTAGTTGTATTGTTTTTTTGGGATGTTGGGAAAAAAGGTAACACAAAACACCTCATAAACATATAAGGATAGTTGACCTTTTTGTTAATTCATAGACTGTTCCTGAAACAATTAAAATAATTTAGAAGGAAATACCTATTAGAACAGTTGTCTCACTTCATTTCATTTTCTTCCTAGAGTTTCAGTCTTTTCAGCATTCAGACATACCAAATAAGCTTAAAGTAGCCTTTCTTTCTGTGCACATTCCCGCTTGTGGCCAGTAACATTTTGGGACATGCTGCAGAAACTACGCAAGGCACTTTATGTGCAAGCTCAAAGTCAGCCTGCTCAGAAATTAGTGGTAGTTTAGCCACAGCAGTACAAAACGCAGCACTGGCTGCAGTGCCTCTGCCAGTCACTCCCACCTGAATTCTGTGCTGCTCTAAGCAGACCCCTATTGAGTATGAAGTTCAATTGGTTTTAGCAGGGTTGCTCTAGCAACTGCACTATAGACATTTCTTTGATTCCCCTGAAATCCACCTCTGGTATCTCCCTGAATCAAAATGATCAAATGAGGACAGCAAAACCCAGGTGTACTTTAAAAATGGAGAACAAAAATAATGAATTTGCAAGGTTTGCCCCCCCCCCCCCCGCCAGCCTGCAATTTCTGAGATATGTCTCATTATATTTTAAAATTTACTGCATTGACCAGTATGAAAGTAGTTTTAGGTAGATTGTTAATGTGGAAAATAGGCCCAAAACAGATAAGTGGGAAAAGCTGAAAACAAAAAGCTAGTAGGAAGACAACATCAGGAACTTTATACAAGGTCTATACTATATGTCATATATTTGGAAGAACAACTGTTGAAGAAAGAAGCAACTTTAATTGTAATAAAAAGTAGTTAAGGATGGACTTTGAGAACAAGTAATATTAGAAGATAGAGGGTAAATTTTCAAATTTACAAGATTTTACTCATCCCATATGAATTGACATCAATTGAAATGGTGCCAGATAAGACAACATTTAAAATCCTACTAAACATTTTAGAAGTACATTACAGAAGAACCACTCCAAAAAAAAAAATAAAAAAGCACTGACTACTGCTAGGGAAAAGAAGAAAACAGACATGCTGTGGGACCAAAGTTAAGGAGAAAGGATGAAATGAATTCATCTTTCACAGCAAAACCGTACAAGCACAAAAACGTTATTAGTTCTGCACTTGATCTCATCATTGCTTGTTTTTGCCGATGAAGAAGGAAGCCAATAATGAGAAACTGATACAGATACTCAGGCAGTACCTGATGAGATAGCATGAGAAGAACCTAGATTTAACTCATGGCTCTTCTGACTTACTGGTAAGACTGGCAAAAACATATGGAACAGCAATTAGGAAAAGGTGAAAGAGGCAAGGAAAAGAGCAAAGTATGGCGGGAGGAGGGAGGGGCCCCCACACAAAGACGGGAAAACAGGTAGCAGGAGCATAACGTGGATGTTTCTGAGGAGAAAAAAAATCATCCAAGATATAAACTCAGAAAAAGAAACAACAATGGGAGGAGACAAAAGCAACTCAAACAAGACTGGTTTCCCTGCAAGAAGGGCACCAGAGGTGATGCATGTCTTTTTTTTGTTTTTTAATATAACCTATTCCTCTTTTGTACCAAAGTTCACAAACCACCATAAAAGAAAGAAAAAGAAAGAAAATCAAGGTAAAAACAACAATACAAGAACAATATATGTAATAACACTAATCAGAAATTCAGATAGTTTGCTGCCTACAGAAGGAACACTAGAAAAAGAGAAGGTAGTTAAGAAGGTAGTTAAGTCTGGTGAGGAAGAGAAAGAAACAATTAGGAAAGTGTAACCATCAGTACAGAACATTAAAGTTACTTTTTCATTACTTTTTTTGTTAGCCTTGCCACACTTCATAAAACATGCCATCTCACTGACACTTATTTAGGAGCCATTCTTCTATAAGCAAATAATCCTATTAAAGTGAATACTACATTCAAAGGTAGAAGTTTACAAGATTTTGCCTTAACATATTAGCATAGCTTTTCTTCCTTTAAAAAAAAAAAAAGTTTATGAACATCATATCTACACTTAAAGCAGTAGCATTTAGTGGCAATTAACAATAATATTTCACTTATGCTGTAATAATATTTTTACCCATGAGAAATATTTCACATTTTTTTCAAAATATACCAATATTCAAAGATCATAATATATTTTAATTAACAAGACAGTCCCTACTCTGATTTAAAAAAAAACAACAACAAGAACAACAACAACAACAACTGGTAAGGCATTGCAAATAACGTTAAAGTTGAATTGAATATTGCCTTAATTCTTGAATTTATCATAAAGACATAAAAGAAAATAGAGCATTACAGTAGGCGTTTATGAATTTTATGTAAAATGCATTCTAAAAAGTGTAGTTTTACATTACTAAAGCTCACAAATTTTAAAATAAACAAATTAGATATAGACAAACACATAGTTATACCTTATTATAACGATCATGAGGAACAGACTGCAACACGATAGGTTCCATTGTAGAAACATTTGCAAACTGCACCTCGGGAATGTACAGAGCACAAACCACATGAGCCCAACCTACAAAAAGTTATAATTGTATTTAATTTTAATGCCTTCTAGAAGCTCAAAGGACATTTCAATTATAGTACAAAGAACCTTTAATAACATTTTTTTCCATGGACTATTTTAACTGTTTAGACTATTACAGACATAAATTACTTAAAACATGAATTTCATTTTATAATATCCAAAGTTAAGAAGAGTTGTAACATTTTTAAGTTTATTCTGTGAAGAATTCATACAAATAATACTCCATTAAATGCAAATGGTAATGATTTATACAAACAAATAGTGACACAAACAGAAAAACAGACTATTTCTTTAAATTTCTTAAATTCACACAGTCAAAACCTACAAATTATGCAAGTTCCTGCAAAAGGGAAATACTATATGAACAAACTAGTATTCATGCAAGCATTATCATCATGTAAGACTTCGAAGCACAATTGCTTTTTAGAGAAGTCATCCTAATTTGACTAGGTTCGTGTATTCTTTCTACAGCAAGCACTCTTCCTCCTACCACCAAAGGAAGCTCTATCAAATCTCTTAATTTTTCCTTGTTAAAAATGTGATCAGTTTATTTTTTCATATCCATATCAACAGCCCCATTTTCAGTCATTAGCTTGGGATCATCAACAAACGCTTAGTTAGTTACCATCATATCAACAAAATCAAGAAGTAAAAGTTCCTATTTGTCCGAGTTCTGATATGAGAGGAAAAAACACTGATTCAGAAAGCAAACTACTAATTTCAGGCCTTCTTTGAATCTTTAGATCCTAAGAGTTGCCAGTTTGTTCCACTGGAGGACAGTTTACGGCATGGGTAAAAGCTGTCCGTATTCTACCTTAGGCTAAATTTAGCAGAAACTGCTACAGAGCTAACAAAACAGACTAACGCACCGACACTAGTAATTCTATTACCTGAGTAATATCCCACAGTACAGAGCTACCGCGGCCTAAAGCAAATTTTGTGTGGCTAATCATTTCGGATGAGTTCTGTACTTCCCCAAGAGGAATACTATTCTCAGTTTGTGGTGTACAATCTTTTTGTCACAAGACCTTCTACACCCCTGAAAAAGAACTGTCCTTTCCCCCTACCCAGGTTGTCTTACTTGTATGTGACCTGAAAGGATATAAAATGACAGTCCTAAATAGATTAGATAATCCAACAGATTATTATATTAGATAAACCAAAAAGATTATCTTTGTGCCAATACATCCTATAATGTAAAGACCTACAGCCCTACCGCAGACCTTTCGGGGTTTTATTCTCATCCTGGGTTTTCTGGTTTTGTTTCAACTACTCTACTGCATCTAAAGGTTCTCAATTTCTTCATTCAACTGCACTTTGACTCTTAAACTGAGCTCAACATAAAGCTGTATTTACTTATAGTAGTATTGTTCAGACTGTGGAATAGTATTCAATATCTGGAATTGGGTATAGGGCAGCAACAAATTAAGGCTTGCTTTTCTTCTGTTTCTCTGTAAAAATGCTTTTATCCTTTTCTTAAAACAGAAGTATTTTTTAGTTGCTTCTAACAAATAGATTTTTTTTTCTGTTTACTAAATTGATACTTCTAATTTGCATAGAAAATGAAAGTACACGCACATAACTTACAGTCAACATTCACAGCCTGGTAGCACATATCATACCATTTCAGTATTTTGTCCGCAACTAAACACAGCATCTGTGCTGCTTCATTACTTTATTCTCAAAATAGTTTGTAGAAATTTTCCACATACAAAAATGTATCAGACAACAATAAAAGAGTAGAAAAGAAAGTGTAAGCTTCCAACTTGAGCTGGTTTTAGAAATAGTTCCAGCAGACCATTTTAAAATCATCATTAACAGATACACTGAAAAAGCCTATAAAAAACTCAGTCTTTTTTCTTCTCTCCTCTACTTACATTATCTTCAGGGAATAAGTGTTTATAAGGACTTTTCTAAGACTTACAAACTGCCTTGAGCCAGAGTCATACCATATAGGTGTTAACATGGTGTTAATGGTGAATATTTATCTTGAAGTCTCCTCTCAGGAAAAATTTTCACTGAAATACAAAAACCATTCATCTAAAAAAGCCTTTAAACCAGTAGAAAAGTGACAAGTCAAAATACTGAAAGACCATCCTTCAGTTAGTTATTCACAAACAGATGACAAAAGTTTTTACTTCTTACAGAATTGAATTTGCCCTCTAGTCACACTTATTTATAACTAAAAATTATTATAGAAATCTACAAAATATACCAGAGACATTAAAAAAAAAAAAACTTACTAAGCCAGCTAAAAATTAGGTATTTTAAGCCTCAAGTAAAGAATTTTCACTACAAGAAATCAGTTTCAAAAGTAGCTCTAAAAACTGAACTTTTAACTGAATGCTTCTACATCACTACAAAAAAAAAAAAAAAAGAATATGGCCAGTAATTTAAAGATTAATATATTTTGATTTCTAAAATATATAGTGTATATCCAGGATAGTTGTGGAAAATAACACACTTTAATCTTCCCCACAACAAAAGCAGTATCTGTATCATGAAGCAATGAAGTACTACAGCTCTAAAGCACTTTCTGAACAAGTGATCAACAAGTGCTCAGGGAACTGCAGACGATAGACCTTCTCCACTGGTTTCCAGTATCTTCTTTAGATCCCAGATAATCTGGACTTGCTGAAAATTCACAACCTGTCCAATAAATATGTATACCACAGAGGAGGTTGCAGCACTCATCTTCCTCTATCCCCCTCAAATGCCTAGGTCATGAAAGAAGCTTATTCCAGCACCACCTCCCACCAGGACTCAGAGATCCCATACACATGACTGCTTAAATGTTATTTCATCCAAAACTTCACTAGTGAAGAAAAACACAACTGCCAGTTGGAGAGCGACACCCAGCTCGCCTGTGCTTCCACCCAGTGCTGGAGGAGGAAAGTCAGCCAGGGGACAGGACAAATGCACAAGGACAGAGGAAGCCAAAGAGGCAGAGGTGCAGTAGTTCTCTCTGAAGAAAGACGAAGGAAGAAATTTTTCACACCAAGTGTGGTTAAACACTATAACGCAATAGCTGTCTTCTGTCTCACTGATGGAAGAGTGAGCTACTAGCACACAAGCAGCCTTTATTTTTCATGGTTTTTGTGATCAAAAGGGATCTTGACTATATAACACAGTGTTAAATTGCTCCATCGTCCTCTCAAAAAGAGGAGGAAACATCCCAGGATTTTACTACATGCTCTATGTCCTGCATATACCTTTTGCAATTAGGTATATAATATGCATATATAAATATGCATAAATAACATCAAAAGCAGAAATCAGAAACCCAAAGCTATCTTCCCCAGGAAGACTTCTCTAGGCTACATAATCAGGATTGTTTGTGCTTATTATCGTACGCAGTCTACCTCTAGCTACCTTGCATTCTTCACTATATTAGCCTAGGTTTAAGAGGCAGGATTAGACAAGACCCCCTGCCCCCAGTTATTACACAGTCAGGCATAACAGGCCATTTTCATGGAAAACTCAAACTCCTCTGGTTGAGGGAACAGAACTCCATACCTTCCTCCTCCTTGACAAGTGTTTTAATTATTATGCTATTTTGCCACAAGAAACCCCCACTTCCTTCTCCTTTAGGCAATTTATTCTCACGCACAGCTCAGGACTCCGAGTCTCAATCGAATAAAACACCTACTGCCATGCTCAGAGGTGAGTGTTTCTTTTGTCTACTGTTTTGTGCTAGATGACATCTTATTTTGCCTGCTGGAGTAACAAAACGTCCTAAAAAGACGCCCATCCAAACTGTATGTGTAACTGGTAAGAGAAGCAAGCACATTCTTTATGCCTGGATTTATGAGAATGTTCAAGATTATGTTAAAATACACATTGTTCAATTAATTCTATATGAAGCCATCAGATTGTTTTGTAAAGTTCCTATTCAAATTACTTACCGCTTCACTATTTTTGGGCCACTACCAACTCTGTCAGCAACCATACATCTGTTTCTCCACAGACATAATTAAATCCAATCCTTTTGAGCTTTTTCAATGTTTAAGTGTGAAAAAAAAAAAAGATATCCGTGTTGTAGAATTTTTTTTAATGCCAGTCACTCTGTTCTACACATTCAATGTTTAAGACATCCTCACCAGTTACTGCTGGAACAGAAATTATTTTTATCATTCCTCCTCTTATAAAACACAGGACAGAAATAATAACGGGGTGTTCTGACTTGCCTTAACTGTTCCTGGTGATTTTTCAGCCTGAGCCAGGAACACATGCCATTATTAGGATTACCGCTGCTCCAAATAAAGTTCTAAAGTTATCCATACAGACCTTATCCTTTCCTATTTAAATCAATGATAAGCACCACTTTGGTGGTGCACAATTTATACACAAACATCCGGCCACAGATTTATTCCTTTTAAATTTTACTTATAAACTTTTTGTATCTCAATTTAATTTACAGTGACTGCTAACAAACTCTTACTATTTCCATTGGATTACTTGTACACAATTTATTTTTTCTTTTATCTCTCTTTCAGGACAACTTTAACTGAGGGGAACAAAAACCCCGAACTTTTCTGTCAATTGTAGGTATTGGCATCTTACAAAATATTTTTTAAAAACTTTCCCTATCCTCAGTATTTTCTTATTTTTTTATTTAACTTATTATTTTTCAACCTTTGAGAAAGTGGACATTTTATATATATGCTTCTTCTATAATATATGTTTAGTGGAGGATAATGCCTAGCTTATTTCAGAATAAACACGTTTAGGCTTTAGCTTAAAAACAAGGGGAAAAAAAAGTACCACCATGATTCAAATCAGAAAATGAGGTAGCCCCTGTGGGTTCTTATCAGAACTGCTTTCATTGAGTTGGTATTTGCTGAAAAAACACTGAGAGCCAGATAACACGGGCTGGCAGATTCACTGACTCTTTTGCTTTACAAGATCCAATACTCTACAACAATCAATCCTCTGATCCAGAAATTGTAAAATGTGAACAGTTTTTGGTTATAATTGTTAGAAACAACTTAATGGTGATACATAAAATTAAAAATATTTATTTCAACTGCACTTCCTAGTCCTATCATTTTGGGAACTGATCCTTCCATTTCAAAAAATATTTCCACTTTCTTTTCTAGGATAAGATTACACAAGTGTAGTAAGACACTTTCCCTTTACTTTCAGAAGATCTTAGAAGACAACTTCAACCAACATTAAAACAACACCTAAACCAACATATAAAACAACCCCAACATCAGCTTCTATAACAATGATGCTGAAAACAGTTTTTTCCAATATCAGAAATCAAAAATTCCTGCCCAAAAGCCCTCAAAGTTACAATACATCTCATGAAACTTTCAGCTTTTCACCTACAGTGAGTCCTTTATTTTAATTCAGGCCTCAGCATAACTGCTGTGGTTTTGCTGATTTGGCATGCAAAATGTTTAAGTGTTTGCTGAAATTTTGATTTCAGGTGCCTAACCAACTTTAACTCAGTGAAAATATTCTAATTTTAGATATTTAGCAGATAATTAATACTGCATATTCAAATTCTAACATTCAGACTAATAAATATCGGGCTCCAGAACCCTAACTTAAAAAAAAAATTTTTTTTGGTTTGTTATCCCAGTGTGACAGTGAACAGCTAACTATTAATTTCCCCTTCATCAAATGAAAGATTGTTACCTACAAATAACTCTATGTAAGAGAACTAGAAGCAAATTCTATCAAAGTAATCTTAAGTTAATAGCGAAAACCCAAGAAGATAAATAACATACAGTACATTATCAGTCTAAATTTTTGCTTTTACAACTACAGTTTAAGTGTTCAAAACTTCATTCACAAGCACTTTCCCTGCAAAGAAATTCATAGGTTTACATGTTCTTTCAGTACAAATGTTTAAAGCCTTACTTTTAAAATCTTTTACTTCATAATAAAGTTAACAGCAACAGACTTTACACTTATAATCTGTCCTACCATACAAATCAAGAGAAGCCCACCAATAGTTTTTGAGCTAACAGATACAGAGCACACCCAGTGGTAGGGCCGTGTCCCACAGCCTGTGCTGAAGTTGGGCTGCAAAGCAGTAACAGTTTGTAGAGACCAGGATCATCAAGTCACATTGAGATGCAGCTGAACTGTCAGTCTGGTCCCACAATAGCAGTCTGGGATGTCATCATCTCCTAACCGTGCACCCGTTTCAGAGTAAAATTTATTAATGGGTTCTGTGTATGTTCCTAAAGAGTCCATCATTTCTCCCAAAGGAAATTTTTTTTTTTTTATATAACTATAGCTCACTCCTAAACCAGGATGGAAAAAACCTTTCTTGGTTTAAATGTTAGTTTCTTATTAAGGCCATTCAAGGATGTAATTTAAGGATACACCTCAATCCATTTCAACTGTGAGCTGTCACCAAGAAGTGAAGTCCCACTTTACCCTTCACTTTCAACTGTATATTCCTACTTGTTCCCTTTAGTATAATCTTGCCACATAGCAAACCAGATGAAATTTTATTCAACTGATGACTAAACCTGGAAGAGAAAAGTTTACTTTCCAGTCAGATCAGCAAAGAAGTTGACATGACTCAAGCTAAAGTTCTATGATTACCATATATAAAACCACAGGAGAGGAAACACCCAGTCATGGGAAAAAACACAGCCCACTCCTTTCAGTGGTGGTCAATAGTAGGCTTGTATTACATGAAACTGCACCCTCAGTTTTTGCAACCATTAGATCTGCTGATTGACCCCAATAGTCAGCTATATTCCACTCTGAAAGGTGAGGCAACGATTATTGTTACTATTTGCCAGAGGGTAAGATTAAGTACTACTTTAGACTTTCAGTTAAGCATCTCTTCATTAGGACATTTTACACACTTCTGCTTTGATCCAGATCCTCCTTTTTTGTAAAAATAGTAAAACTTGCAGAAAAGAAATCTGTCAGCTTGAGATACTGCAGTTTCCTTGACCCTAGTAAATATGGTTTTAGACCGTTATAGTTAATGTAATATTATGCTTACTATATTGTTTGATCCAATCTTTTCAAAAGATGGATGAAAAGGTGCTCACACTAATTGCTAGAGGTCTCACTGTGGTTTATTGTCCACCTTATCATTGGTGCACAGAATGAAGTGACAACTTCTATTTAAAAAATAAAAAACCCCAAACAAATGAAATACTGTTTGCCTATAAAGAAGAGATTCCATTCCACAGAATCCTACTACAGAATTCTCACCAAAAATCACCATTTATCAACACTTTACTCCTCATCTAAAAAACTGGCACACAAGAAAAATTCTCTCTGGAGCATCATTTGTCATCACAGCAAATAGTCTGTTTTTGGAACAGCTAAAGATTACATTCCACTGATCCACTGAGTAAGTGAATAACTTTAGTTGATATGCAATGGTGTTAAGGAGTCTCTCTTCCCCCTGCCCTCCCAAATCACATTATACAGCAAAAGTAAGAAATGACAGAAATACGTATCTAAAACTTTCTCTAAAAATGTTCTTCCTCATTGTAGATTTATATTTACTAGTTATACATATCACCATATAATGTATATTATAATAAATACTGTTATATATATTTGTATTAGTAAAACATTTTTAAACAGCTTATAATTTTTTTTACCATCTTTCCTAGTGAAAAAACACACACAAAATCCTGCAAACCTGTACAAAAGGATGAGAACATTTGTACATAAGCATTTATTGCACAATCTTTGCACCTGAATATGTACACACAACATTGCACCATCCGTGTCCTTGGATATTAACACCAAGGAAACAAAACAAAACAGTAAATCTGACAGGGAGAGCTGTTGCCATAATAATAATAGGAAAAGTTAGCATATGCTGTTTGTTATACATTTAGGAGATCCCTACGCTAACCTATGAGATGGAAAGAAAGCCTGAATCATGACATAAAACCACTGCATTGTTAGCTGGCCTGTTCCCAAGCAGCTGCATGAAAGAAGTCTTGGTGAAAAGCTGATACAAAGAATGCTGTTACACAGCATTCCTGATCGTCATCCAGTGGAATCAAATTTCAAAGTAACAACTTGTAGAGCAAAAAAGAGCCTTTTAGACTTACAGATAAACGTGGACAAAGATTACTGTAAGAAAACTATTTAAATGAGAGACCCAAAATATTAGATATAACAGAATAATTTGCTTAAGAAACAGAGAATACATGCTGAATATTATCAGCAGATATAAGAATTAGGATTCAAAAGCTATAATCTGTTTAACTGATCACGATTTTACCTCCCCCTTCCTCACCGTGTCAAACAAACAAGGAAATTGTTGTAACAGTTAAAACATTAGACCCCTAAATTAACAAAATATTACTACATTGAAATTTACCTACTTCAGTCAGTCTACAGTTCTCAGCTGCCTGCAAACAAATGCTCACTTGTTGCTGTTTCTCTAAAAACTGTACCACATACAGAGTACAAAGATAGTACTAAAGAAAAATTAATCAGTCTTTCAGCAGCCTTCTTATACATAAAACAGCAAATCAATACACAATTCACATACATATCACAGTTATTCCTCATTTTAAAAACCTTTTATATTCGGTCATGTATTTTAATCATAGTGGAGCTCCTAAATGAACATTAGTACAATTTAGCAAAGAATTCTGTCAATAATCGTATTCAAATAGCAAAGTTCCTTTTCCAATTCAATCCTACTTTTCTACTTTCAGTATCAATTAAAAACAGAAAAGGAAAAGCAATCTGACAGAACTTAAAAAATTGCAGTCTGCAAACATTTAAAAAGTTGTAATGTTTATGTAAAAAAAATCCACAAAATCCAAATATAGTGAACAAAAAATAGTCTTCCCAAGACTTAACAATATCTATAAAACAGTAGCAGATATTAAGCAGCCAAAAAGTTAAATATATTATTTACATATTCAAAGCTTATTCCTAAAGTTTCTGACAATCACCCTGATTATCACCATGCAATGTTCCACTACAAATGAATTAATCAAATACAGCTAAATACAGTCAATTCTTAATACCTCAACACAGATAATCCACTGACAGATTAGCCACATCATAGATATTAGTACAAGCAGCACTCTGCTAAAGGCAACTGTACTGTTTCCAAGGTCTGTGGAAGTGGAGATGCAGAATGAGCTAAAAATGGTCACAGTATGAAAAGACTGAACAAATATGTGCAACCAGATCTTAGCTGCTTCTGTTCAGGGTCAGTTCAGGATTCCCACATTGGAAAGCACTGGAGGGACACTGAAGCACACACTAGGACAGAGCCAGTTCAAATCCAGGCAGAATTATCTATTTGGACTCACCACAGGTTCTGCTTAGGGTGAGAGCAGGCACCATCACTGCTCCAATAACAGTCAGGCATCTGTGCGCTCTCCAGTGTGCCCAGAAAGGTTATGATCAACAAAAAATGCCATGTCCACTCAGTGCTAGGCCTTCAGAAACATTCTTTTGTCCTTCCAGAACCAGGCACGCTGGCAACTTGGTGCAGAAATATCTGGATGAGTCTGCAGCACTGAGTAAATGAAATGTTTACATAATGCTCTCTAGTAATCATATTACCCAAGTGGTTTCTACTATCTGGGATACCTGAACTTCCCCTGCTCCACCCCACACCCAACAACTCAAATAGTCAAGAGTTAACTATGGCTGTAAAAATAGTTAATGCTTCAAAAATTTAAGTTACCCAGGTCTCTGTTTTCAGAGCAGATATAGGAAACAGCGCAGTCAATTTTAAGAGCATTTTTCAAACAAAAATCTCATTCAAATAAGACAAGTTTTGTTCCAATTTCAGGATCTATTCCTGATTCAAGATAGTTTATATATTTAGAGTAGTGAAAATACTTTGTAATTAATGACAAAGTCTGTACCAAAAAAATGGGGACCCATAATTGTATTAGCAGTCTGCATTCGACAACACTAAATCATGTTGTAATCATTTTACAGCCTAGAGACTCCAGGGCCTCAAGTGCAGTAGATTTGCTTTTCTATAATTTCTTATTTTGCTCTGGTAAGGATTATGTATCATTTAGAAGAGATATAAAGAAAGTGAAAAGTGATTATCAGACTTCTGTACAAGGAATGTCCAATCAGTCTGGGGCCTTTCATCCTGAAAAGGAGTCACGAAAAGAATATGACAGAGGTCTATAAAACCAGAAGAGGTAGTGAGAAGATGAATATGGAATAACTGCTCATTGTCACTTCCTAGGGAAGTGCTAGATGGCATCAAATAACATTGTATAGCTATAGGCTCAAAGCAAACTAGTGTACATTTTCACACCATGTACAGATCAGCTGTGAAATTCCTTGCCGCATGACACTATGAACACTGAAAATTCATAATTCAACAAATTAATGGAACAAGAATCCATCACACTACTAAACACAAAGATACCACCCCTGGATCAAGAAGTCCCAAAGCATAAATCCCTCTAGGCACAGAAATTAATCTGAGAAAGCATGCAAGAACTGGGCTTTCCCAAGAATCCAGTTAAATACTGATAAAGATAGCAGGCCAAACGCTTTTGGCCTCCATGATATGTTCCTCTTCTGTTACCATCTGCTGCTAGCACTGTGAAGTTCTGCATAAAATGTATGACAGAACTGCTCCAAGAATATTGCATTTATGATATCACTGAAATCTGAAATTCTGTACTTACCATAGATGGTACTGGAGAACCTGGCACTATCCCTTAGTAACTGTACTGATAAACACAACTAAGGAACAGTACACGTCTCCATCCAGAAGTATAAAGAGCAAAAACAGATCTAAAAAAGTGTTTATCTCCTAGAATTCAGGTAAAGGTAGTAGGCCAGTAAAAAGAGAGGGAGAAGGAAGAAGAATACACAACACAATTTCACTGCTACATAAAGAAGAAAAAACACCACAAAAAAAAAAAACCACCCCACACCCACACTATTTCCTATATATGACAACAACAGAAGTCTGATTCCCAGACTACTTTGTCAAAAACATAATAAGGCCCCAGAGTTCTGCTAAAGGCAACATAACACCATTACATATGAACTAAAAGGTTAGACTGCTTTCTGGTATAGTTTTCCACCTGACAATTCAAAAGACGATACAAGTCTAGGGTGCTGCTAAAAGAATAGTTCCGCACCTTCCCTGATATCAGTATTAGCATGGTCAGCTGGATCAGGGAACTTATTTCATTTAGCTGAAAATTAACCCAGAAAAAAAAGTAAGTTTAAATACTAGTGCCAGCACAGAGGAGGAGGAAGTAACACATAGCCTGCAGACCACCGCCTGCAGTAACAGCGCCTTATTCCAGGCTGGGAAATCATGGAACCTTACAGTAAAAGGTCAGTAAACAAAAAACATAGATTCTTAAAGTAACAGAAAAATAGTACCTTCAGCACCCAAAATAAATGTTTTTTCCACACTAGTAGAAAGCAAATATCCAGAAGACTGTTACCAAAAAAAAACAAAAAAGGAAAAAAACTACTAGAACTCATATATTGTCTGCTGCTCTTGTTATATCCGCATAGAATTAACAGCCAAAACAAAAATTGCACTGGTTTTCTGGACACAAAGTTACTTGTTGCCAAAAGTATAATTTTATTCCAGTGAAATAAAAAACAGTGAAGTTCATTTCCTCATTTGTTCTGAAAAGCTAAGACCATTTAATTATTTCTACACTTACAAATAAACTCCATAATTACAAATTTCTGAAGTCAGAGCATTATAATTTATTGGAAACGTTTTCTCAAAATTTCTTCAGAAATATTTGCATCTTTTTAATCACCCTTAGCGACAAATGGCATATGAGTATTGAAAAAAAATAACAAGTATTAACCCACTGTAAACATAATTTTAACCTGACAAGACTGTGACAATTAAAGGTCTTCAACAATTCTTCCTAAAGTCTGAAACTATTCTGCAACAATCCAAATCCCTTGTTAGCTGGCATTTTGAAAGGAAAGCTTCAGATTAACAACACAGATTTCTGAAATGAAAGTTTAGTCTAAGTTCATACCCTTCTGTAAAGCTTTTATTTAAAGCACATCTGGTCCATAAGGTAGAATTTGCTGTATTCAGTACTATGACCTACAAGACCTATTACGAAAGGAGGGCTGTTTTCAGAAAGTGAAGTAAAAAAAAATTCTTAAGACTTTTTTGCTGAGAAGTTTTTGTATACTCACGAGGGTTGACAGAAATGTAATCTCAATAATATCATGACTTAGAAACTCTGCTGTAATACAGGTGAGCTAGCTGAATACAGCCTGTCCAACAACGCTAGTTGACAAAAACTGATTTTCAAATCAAATACTGGAAGCTAAGTATTTCCTATAGGCAAGATTAAAAAAAAGATATCCTATAACCAGTATAATCCTGTAACTCCAATAGGAACTCGCATCCAGGATAGCACAATGGCTAAACAGTATAGCAGGAGCAAAAGCTGAGATAGCATACTGCACTCGAAGACTGCTTCAAGTGTCTTGGACACTGTCCCTTTTGGTCACTGCCTTCAACTCATAAGTCTGTAACAACTCTGGTAGTTGACATAGTTCCAGAACAAATGACAGCCAAAGTCATGTAACTCCAGTGTTAAGTATAAGACAGTTTTTATTCTTACATGTGTTCTATCTGCAACACACTGAGGTTTTCTATGTCAGAAATATGGCTATATTGTAATAGTCAAGTATATTGATGAAAATGTTTCGTCATGAAAATGACAACTAACGTTTTTGCTATTTAAATTTAAATAATTTCCATTTTACATGGAAACTTATTTGCAGATATGAATTCACAAGTATGTAACTTGTATCTTAAAATCTTAAAAATCTGCAAAAAAATCTTAAAAATACTGCAAGAGGAATTATCAGTTAGATGTTCAGATCTTTGATGTACACTGTCAAGATATGCTTTCAAGACTCCATAGGGGACCAAAAAAAAAAAAAAAAAAAGACTTCCAAATTACCATACAGAAAAACAAAGCATTCCTGACCACCACTAGGTATAAAAAACAGAAACACTTCAGTTATTTTTTAGTTCAAAAAAATTTACTGTAGCTTTCAAAAGCTGAGACTTTCTTATAGCCCATTTCCTAAAAAGCAAGCATCCAGCTGCTCTTTTGAAGAAATTAACTCAACACTGCCAAGTTATCAGCCTTTGAGAGGAAGAATAGTTCCATGGCTAACGTACTGGATCGGTACCTAAGATACTTTCACGGATACAGAGGCAACACAGACTCAGTATGACCCCCAACACCCACAAATCACACAACATTCATTAACATGTTTGAAATGACCAGATACTAGAATGAGTAATGCCAGAACATACACTCCACACCACAAAGTGTACCCAAGAGAAAGTACAGATCAGCCCAAATTCAGGCGGGCTCTGTGTTCCTGTAACTCCATCTCTATACAAAATAGCAAACCAAGCTGTATTAATTATATCAACACTAAGCTGAAGCAAAGATATAAATTTAGTTAGAGTATTACGCATGCAACATAAAACCTTCAGAATACAATGTACATAGACTATCTAAATGAAATCTAGAATGTTGACCATCCTTTCTCCCCTCACAGGTGAAGTGTCTCACCATCAAAATGACTAGGCTAATTCAAGATAGATGAGGAACTGGAATAAGATTTTGCAAAAGTGATTGAAAAGTTAATTTTATATCACCCAGCTATTAGTAAAAATATAACCAAGACGACTATTCAGTAGACTTCCTTTAGCAATTCGACTCAGCAGGAGCAGAACTGATGATATCCTGAATGACGCAATTAGAAAGATGCAAGGCACAGTAAATCACTACTCCAACTTTTCAGCTCTAACTTCTTTGTTGTAGAACCTATTAGTAAGCCATGCATGAAAGAGCTATCCTTTTAAAATGTACTGATGCATTCAGTCTGGGCCTCAGACTTAAAAAACCCACTCCTCTTCGTGCATAAGAATGAATGATGCACTTCCAACAGCTTTCTATAAACGTTCAAACTCCATCTGAACACATACACAATTTATCCTTTATCTCTATCAAACCTTAATATTAAATCTTGTATTAAAATAGTTTCTCCTTTACTCTTATCTAAAAATAAAACTAAAAATAATGATTGATGTTCTAAAACTAAATTCAACCTAAACTGGACAAGTAAAGCCTATTGTGAAATATCTACCTCTTCCCAAACCAGCTAGCTTGATAAACTAGTTGCTCTTTTTGGTTTATGGTTAGGATTCCTATGTATTCTTTTCACAGTCTTATTCTCCTCATATAAGATAAGAGTTCACAAAAAATAAGAATAAAACTTACCCCCATTATCTGTTCTCTTTAAAGCACCATCCTTATGAGGGCATAATTCACATCTCTAGGAAAAAAAGCAAAAATAAAATAAAAAAATGGAATGATCAGAGGAACATTGCAAAAGAAACCACACAAATTAAAGTTGTTATCTGTCATTGGGGGGGGGGGAGGGGGGAATTAAAAAAAAGGAGAAAGAGTGAGAGGAACCATTCTCTAAAAGTGAATAGGTATGTTTTCCCTTAACCTTTGACTATTAACGTTAACATTAGCTCGTCACAAAAAGCTTTTTCAGTCAGATCTTTAAACTACTGTTTAAGTTATTTGCAATTCTACCACCAAGTTTTTATTAGTGGATTCCACACCCGGGAATCCTGGAGGCAAGCCTCCAAAAACTGCAGCACAGGGTAGGCTTACTTGGTGATAAGAAACTCGGGCACAATCCAAGGACTCCCTACCATATTTCTTTCTCCTGGGATCTCAGAGTTTACCAAGGTGGTTGATCACAAAGATGCACCATGGATATAACTAGTACAGGTGTACACATTTTAGCTGGCTTCAAAGTCACTGTTGACTCTCATTTATTCTTTCTAAAAAGCAGAAAACAATCTTGCTTTCTGTTTCAGGAAAAGGAGGTCAGAAGTTGACCCATCCTTGAAATTCCTGCAGACTGAATGTCTTGAAACTTGAAGTTTGACAACCTATTCTTCTGACATCCACCAGGATCACATCAGTATATTCTTTTTGTTATAGCTGCCACTATCAACTTCCTTAATATGAAGTTTACCTAGTCCTAGAGTAGCATGAACCAACTTCAAATCAGTTCAGAGATGACAGAAATGGAACGGGTTTGACAAATATTCCACTTCACCTGCTCCAAATGACATGCAAGGAAACAGCACTACAGGAGAGCCTATACTGAAACATCAGCTTATTGCTACCTTTATACATTCCCAAATCAGAGACAACTCAAAGCAAAGCAATCTAACAAGCTTTTTAAGAAACTGAAGAAAAGTCGTATCATCAGATGCAAACTTAATAAATACCATATCCTTCAAATGGAAAGGGACATCTGGCATAAGTACAGATCTTCTCTGTGTTCCGTGAACAGCACTCTTCTTCCTTATCAGCTAACTTGCAAGTCAGCAGATAAAGGAGCCTACAATGCTGCAAGTGCCTCAGAAATAGATTGCTCAAATTTATTTAAGGAATAAAGCATTTGATTCCTGAAATTCATACAGCTAAAGTGCATGTTGAGGCTATCTGTTTCTCTTCACCTTTAAGACTGGTATTAGCAGCAAGAAGAATTTCACAAAAGAGTAGAATAGAAGACAAGCTTTTAAATTATTTTAGCTCAGTAGATTGGTATAAACAGCTGCACCCAGGACAGAGAAGAATCTTTAGGATTGCTGCTGTTTTGTTCTTTGCTTCACTTTTCATCCCCTCACATTCACCTGCTAAAATGACCAGAAATTTATTAAAAGGCAGCATTAAAGCTATGGTGAAACTTAGAGGTTAAAGTGGCTGAAAACCTCCGAATCATTTTTTCAGGCAGCCTGCAGACTCAGAGCATTACACAAGAGGATTTCTTTGCAACTGAAAATGCTTAGCCCATTTTAAACAAAATCTTACCGGCCAAAATTTTGTTAAGTTGTACAGGCCACACACACGCAGTACGTGAGTTGTATTTTAATATTTCAGATCTCCAAACATCAGATGCTAGTTATCGTAAGATACTTAGTATCTGTAGGTTAATTTTTTGCAAATTCCCCATGCAGTGAATCAGATTCTCAAAGCAAGACGTAATATCAAGTCTGACAGTGCAATAAAGTTTGCTGCCACTCCAAAGCTTCCAGCTGGGAGCTGGAGCCCAGTGGGCTGAGGTGATATATCTAACACTGGGACAAGGGAAGCTGTTAATTAGTCTACCTTGCCCCACCTCTGCAAGCCTGGGGAAGCATGACATACATTTTCATTAGTGGTAAAGCCAGTTTAGGAGGTTCTTTTCTCCTCCTTCCCTTCACCTCTCCCTTACTCATCTCCTTCTATCACTCCCTCAGCTGCTGAGGCAACTATCTGTAGGGCTGCCCTCAGTGAAATGAAGTGAAATTAACTTTTTTTTTTTTTTTTAAGGTCATATCACTGATCCAGTTTGCAGCATAATCCCACAAACGGTTGCATCAGCAAAACTGAAGGCAGGAAACTGTAGCACTGCAGCAGGAATAAACAGAGAGTGAGTAAACATTTTGAGCAAACTATACCACCATTTGAAAATGACCACAGGACACTGAGCAACAAGGAGCTGAACCAGCCCTCTATTCAGAAGAGTTTAGTGTGCTCCATCCAGCCTCTGCAGAGCTCACTTTCCACTAATTCTTTTTTTTTTTTGTCCCATATCCCTGTAGGACTTGGGTCCATTAGGTCTCCCCTCATCACTCCTCTGCAGCCCTAGCTGCAACCAGTCATAGAAGACAGAAAGCAGAAAATAGAAGTGGAGGAGGGAACTTTGACACTGGAAGAAAGCTCGAGTGCAGGGAGCCCTGCAGGAACCCCCCTGCCTGAACTCAGTTGTCAGGGAGCTAGGGCTGAGGAACAGGGAGGGGATACCTGGACTCCAAGGATATAGAGCACTTTCTGGGCTGTGACTTCTGGCTACAATCTGCAATGAAGTAGCATCAGAATAACTCACACATCATACAGTGAACACCACACACCACACAGTGACCATTTCCCTTCCTCCTTCTGGGTCATAACATAATTTGTTAACAACCTACACCCTCTCAGATCCTGTTACCCATTTCTCTCCCAATCCAACACACATCACAGCAAAACTATTTTACTGTTTTCTTTCTCCAATGAATTTGACAAAAATTCACTGAAATTAATTTTTCATAATGTGCCTCATCCCTGTCTATTTAAGAATAGCAAGTAAAATAGTAAATAGCTTTCCATTATATTTTTTATTTAAATTATTAGCACTTCTAAAACCTTCCACCAATATATTCATTTCAAATGAAGTGACACTTTGACCTGAGAATTTGCAAATTCTGAAAAAATACCTTAGATATTTCCAAAAAAAAAAAATTATGTTGTTACAAAGGATTCTGCAGGAGAAAGGAAATAAAGTAGTTGCATGCATATGTATACATCTCAGAAGTCCAGTCACTTATAATTTCTTTTTTGAATGCTTGTCTGAGCAGTGTCTCCTTTTTCCAGTTGACTTATGGGTGGATCTTGAAGTTTCTAAGTGAACAACAACAGGCAAATCTCTCCACTAAATACCACTTCACATACAACTTGTACAATGGAATAAAGCTTGGATCTCTGCAACAGCAAAGGGAACAAAGGGCTCTGTATGGATGGTGAGATGATGTCTCATATATGAGCACCCAGACCATGCATGGGCTCTCTTCTCCAGTTGTGGGTCATAAGTCTTAGTCCTGGCAAAGAATTTCTGAGATGGGTTTATTGTCCAAACATTCAAAAAAAAGTTTTGTGGAACTACTAAATAAACCAGGAAAAAAAAAAAACCACCTGAAACATTACAGCACATACGTAGAGCCAGCTGAATTAGATTTAAGGAAGATGAAGGAAAAAGATATCAGTACCAGCTGAAAGACAACTGAAGTTGCAGCCAGTGACAGATGTTCCCTTCTTTCCTATCCTTACAACATGTAACACGGGACATCTTATTTTTACAACTCCTCAGTCAAACAGATTGAGTTCATGGATCTGGCTTCTGTCCAAGCAGAATTCAGATGAGCTCTCAGCCAGAATTACTTGGGACTATAAGATCTCCTGGAGAGGAGAAGAGAGAAACCAGCCTCACAGATCTGCAGTTGGAACAGTCTGATAGTGAGATTGTCACAACGTACTTCAGATCAACAAAAGTAGCAAGTTACTTAGGAGAAAAAAGACTGACCCGGTAACCTTAGCAGCCAGATGAACTGAAATTGCCTGGGTCTGAAGAAAAAAACATCGAGTCCTGAGGGGTCCTTTGGCATCTGATCCAACCTTAAAAAGCCATACAGCAGAGACCTAAAGTGGTCAAAAGTATGGGAGGCCCTGGCAGAAGGGGAAAGAAAAATTTTTTCTTCACTATCAAAAAAGTAGAAATAAGCAAGAAGAAATAAAGAACAGTAAAATAAGAATGAAGATGTCCACTAGAGACAATGAGCACAAAGAATTCCCAGAGGGGAAGAGTAAAATAGGAAAACTAAAGACAGACCTTTAAGGGGAAGAAAAAAAAAAATCCAATACTGCATTACAGTCCAATTTGGCTCCACTTTATCACAGCCCACAGTTTTCTCTCCCTATTTCAGATAAATATTCCTTTCCATTTCGGCCACAAGCAATAACTACCTTAAGCAGCACTATATAATGGTTAGCTAACAGTACATACCCCTGACAAAAACAGTCAGACCTGTTGGAGTATTTGTGGGAATCTGACAAATCTAATTACTGGAGCTTTTTTGGTTAACCTAACTCCAGCAATTTTTTCAAGTAAGAAAAGCAGGAAGGGCATACATAAACTGATTTAATCAGACAGAGAAAGCGAAAGATGAAGACAGAGACTTTTCTCTTTTAAGAGAAAGACCAAGACAGAGACTTATGTAGATAAGGAAGATAGAGATAGGAGAAAGACTATACAAGTAGGAAAGAACAAAAAACATGAATAATAGGAACATAGCCTTGTTCTTCCCTCAGGGTTCTGTAAATTTGGAATAAATTTCATAAAACATGATCTGTCTCACTCTGCAGACATCTGTTACACACCATATCTTGTTTTAAGAAAACAAGAGCCATAAGAATACCTATGCATGTATTTTTACTGAATTCTGGTCTAAGGTAGGCCAAAGGTAGGCCAATTCACCCAAATACTGGTTTTCAACCAAGTAAAGTCCTGCAGGATTGAATCCCCAGCATTGCAATGAAGCAATGTGTCTCAGTATGACTAATTAACCTAAATAACATGAAAAGATCTACACCAGATTAAACAGACCACAGTTCCTAAATGCTAGCTGAGAAATTAGGCTGCAGTTCCAGCTGACTTTAATTCAGGTTCACTTTAAGCTAACATAATTGCAGACTACTGCCAAAAGAGGATCACTTGCCATCCCCTGCTGTGTACTTTCTACTGCCTCCCTTGCCTTTAGAAGAGCATTCATTTGACCATATGGAAATCCTGATCAGTGAGCTAAAAATAAAATACTCCCCCTCCCACCCCCCCTCCTTTTTTGCACTTTAGTTTTCAGCCAGATCACTTCTTTGAGCCATCTTTCCATAAGGTCACGTGAGCACTACTGCCAGATAAAGAACGTAAAAGGCACACAGGGAACTGGACAAGGACACAACCACCCTGGTTAGGAAGTGGCATCATTTATGCTGGCTGTAAGTGATCGCGGAATTCCAGCTGAGGGAATCTTTCTAAGGATTCTAAAATTCTGAGGGAATTCTTTCTGAAAGGGGGAAAAATAATACTAATTAAAAAAAACAAACACTGAAACTGACTGATTTCTAGAGCATTATGAAAAATGGACATATTTCTTAGACCCAATCCTAGCCCTATTTTGTTTTGATATATGCCTGACATACATGTATTTCAAGTTTTTGAACAGGCATAATGCATGTATCCAGACTGTTTAGTTTACAAGTTTACTTTCCATCCCAAACTGTACTGCACTCAGCATGACACCTATTCTTCCGGAATAGTTCTCATCCAAAGTACATTTTGATTACAGAAATGCCGTTTCATATTGTTTGACAATGGCAAACAAAGCGGGATTTAACTAAAAGGAAACCATTTAAAAGACTGGAATATATGACCCTTAAAGTTATAAATAAAATACCTTATGAAATATATTGCTGAACAGCAAGGTACACAAAATCAGTAACAACAGTTCTTGAAACCTGGCACTCAACCTCATTCAGTCCTTTCCTCAACAGGAATTACAACCTGACATACAAAAAATTTTAATTTGCTGCTCATATTAATCACTAGTCAAACAGTGGAGTGTTTAAATCAATTTATTTTTGTTGTGAGTTTTAGTTCATGTTTTTGTGCTGGGGGGGGGGGGAACTCACACACTCCATCTCAAACACTCATGACTTTCTTAAAACTTAACCTAGGAGGAAAGAGAATGAGAGCGACAATTTATTTTACTGTTTCACTTCTGAACTTGCTTCCAACTATGTCTATTCTACTGTTCTAAAGCATGCTATGCTGCTGGATTTTTCTGTACACATCAAAATGCACTAACTCAACATATTCCCAAAGCACATGGTTGTATTTACGAAGGTAAGCAAAGCAGCTGTTCAGAAAGTTAGTTTCTAATCTATAGCTTGCTAACTAGCAGCCCCAGATGCTCTTATCAACCTTGCTTCCCACCCCACCCATCAATAGTTCTGGAAGCTTTTAGCACAGCTGCTTGTATCCAGATATTCACCCCCCTAAATTCTGTGCTGTAGCTTCGTTTGTGCAATATTCCATACCACTTCATCTCATTCCATGAGCAGAAGAAAACATACAAAAAAAGTCACCTCTGATACTCTGTACCAGATCTAAGATGATCTTTCCCAACTCCAAGGTTTGAATATTCCAGACAGCCTTAGACACTACTACTTCAGAAAACAGGAAGTAACTTAATATGGGTTAAAAAACTGGCTCAGAAGAGTAAAAACATCCATATGGGTAGTTACTGCAATTAGTGTATACCAATTTAATGATGGCAGGAACATAGCCACTGTTGCCAAAATGTAAAAATTAAAAAAAAAAAAGTATATCTAGAAAATAACTATGCATACAAAGCTGATCATAAAACATGTCTAAAGATTCAGTTATGCCAATGTTGCACTTAAGTAATCCTATCTATATGTAACTGGTTGAAATCTTTCATTCAATTTGTTTTTTCGATCAAAATTATCTTCTAAACCAGAATTTGTTTGCTGTTTATTTTCCTTCTCCCCCAAAAGTCATGGAACTAGTATCCTATCTTCTCCAAACAGAGGTAAGAGTCTTAAGTTTTCTCATATTCCTTTTACGCTTTTCTTCTCACATCCTCTCTTTTCCCCAGTGTTTTGGGCAGTTTTTTTTTTTTTTTAATCTAATAAAAGTAATTTTGGGGGGAAATAACACATATACATTGGAATGAAAACACTGAAAGTAGGAATATTTGTTTTTCGCCCCCTCTACTAAATCTGGAAAATTTGGGGGTCATTTTAGTGTTCAGGTTGTGTTAGATTCCAGCAAATATATTATTAAATCAATGTAAACATAGCTCCTACTAAAAGCAGATACCATATTCTGAAGACAAACAGACATACACAAAATTGTACCAACCACAACACACAGCTAGATTATACTTACCAGAAAACCTAACTCTAATTCAGCTAATCAGAGGCTATCTAACAGAAGAACACATGCCTGAGCAGTCTATGAAGAATTCGTTTTCCAAGAGTGGACAACCAGATTAAAAAAAAAACACAGATATTTGCAGAGAGGGTTGAACAAGTATCATGGAAGTTTAAATCTTGGCATATATTCTATCCACAGATTGAGAATTCACAGGCAGTTAGTACACAAACAGACCCTGCAACAGGATGTGTATCAGACTGACCATGTCTACATCTGCTGAGAATAACTTACCCTCAGAACCCAGTGACATTTCATTTTTCCAATTACTTCTTAACTATCTTCTATGAAGCAAAACTGATACTGCCAACATACAAAGACTAACCAAAGATCATTCCTGCAGCCCTGAAGACTCCAGAAAGTCCAATAAAATTAACAAGCATTCCCAGATGCTGCTGAAATTACTGAACCTCTACTCCTACCAAACTCGGACTACATATTCATATCAAGCCCTTTTAACTCTCATATTTTACTGATCTTTTATGACTTTTCCTTAAATCAAATTAGGTACTTTCAAAACTCCCCTTCCAGTTTATTTTTGGTTTTTGAAACCCCTGCCTTAGGACACTTACTGGAGTCAAAACTTCACTTTTCGTTTGCTCAGTAGTGCAAACAGGATTAACTATATAACCTCTTTCCAAAAGCTGCCATGGGAATACATGACCAGCCAACAAAGAGACTGCTGTCTGTGCAACTCAACACATGTTTTCTTAGTAAGTAGTTCCTCAACTATAGCTACACAGCAAAGTATCTTCTCACTGGTCTCAATTTGCAGTATTTGAAAATTAAGACCTTATTTGTAAGCCCACAAAATATCCACCTTCTGTTTTTTGATCTAAACAGCTCTATAAATAAAAGCCTGCAAGTATACAAATATTTGAAGCAATAAAGTCAGCAAGTAGCTAGATAACTACACAATTTTTTGACATAGATACCTGAAAAGAAGCAAACTAGAACTATTGATGTTCCAGTGTTTCTAACCTATGATTCATACAAGACTCCAGCACCTATAAGCCACAGTGAAGAAACAACAGGAATCGTAAGATCTTCTGCCACTGTGAGGAAAGCATTCAAGAATCCCCAACTGGCTGACACCACTAATAGAGCAAACGAACGCATACTGTCAGTACTTCTCTTCATAAGTGCTATGTTCTGCAACTTGACAACTTAAGAAATTAAGTCATCTCCATCTTCAAATAATCATTTCTTGATGCTGACAAATTTGCCAAATCTCTGCCCCATCTCTATTCAGTCATCTGTCTCAGGAGAAGCAGAGAACTTTTTTTAAAACAGACACTTGACAGGTAGAAGAAAAACAGACTGACTACCTGAAGCATTTGGGGTTTTATACCTGGATAAATTGAAGAGACTCAACCTAGTTCTCTTTATCAAGAAATCGAATAAAAATATATGCAGATTCAGTTAGTTCTGTCAAAAACATCTACAGATAATAAATTTACAGAACATGACAAGAAGATCAGAGGCACTCAACATGCAAATCAGCATTCTTTTTCTTCCAAGACCATCCAGTCAGTATGTACTACAGGTGGCATTTAGTCATCCTTTTACTCAATACACATAAGGTAATTAGAAGAGATAACAGAATACAACTGAACATTATGATGACATACAGCTCTCATAAAAGAGGCACGTATCAAAATCTGGTTCCGCCAACTTCAGAAGTCTGAAGCCATAAATTTCCCACTACATATTTGAAACCAGCAAGTCTTGCCAGATGTTGCAGAAATCCATATGATAAACATAGACAATTAAACTTTAAGATTTGACTTTAAGGAGAAATGTCAGAAAGCTATGAGAAATATCTGTCATGTTGGCTGGATTTCCAACCAGCCACCCCAGCTTTTGTCATCAGGCCAACAGTATGATACTGACTCTAGTATTCTCCAGCTACATATTACAATTGTACTCTAAACATTTCTAGGTATAACATAAAATGCTAGCCTGCATTTTTAAGGTTCCTTGCATCTGAGGAGCTCTTTGTTTATTTTAGAGACTACTTCTGCCTGTGTTTGAACAGTTTAGTAAATGAAACTAACAATCTCAAAACATTTCTGTGCAAGAATTAAGCAGTTTCTACAATGGAAGATATTTTGATCTAGAATCTACTACTTATTTTGGTTAATAATCTTGCTACAGAATATTTGGAGCATCTGCCAAAGGTACCTGGTAAATCGATACCTATGTTAAAAAATTTTTGATCAAGTAGTACTTCAGTGATGGAATTATTTTATGCTATGTTTTAAAGTCTGAATGTTCTACGTATCCAGGTTTAGCATAATGTAAATATACTCTACTATGCAAATAAGGTATACATGTAGGTAAACTGTAACTAAGCAAAACTGTTAAAAAAAATTAGCAGACTTCTGCTGCTGCAAGACAATGCTCCAAATAAGTTTATGAACTCAGCTGTGCATTTAAGAACCAAGTACCAAGTACGCATACAAGTAAGAAAGAATGCAGCACAAAAAAAAAAAAAGCACAGAGGCAGCACAATCAGGAACAGCATTAATACTCTCATTTTGATATGCAGAGCACACAAGACAGTGCATACAAGGTTCACATCACCAGTTAGAACGAAAGATGGAAAGATGCACAGAAACTATATTCTGTTTTTGAAGCATCTTCCACCACTTGTACCACCACCATTGATGACCAGACATTATGCGGCAGTAAGCAATTCTGAAATCTTTCGGAGTCACAGTGCAACAAAGTTAAGGGTCTGTAATCAATATTTATAAGAAAGGAATTTAAATGGGAAAAATTACTTTCTTCTGCTCAGGGAATACAAAGTAAGCAACAGTCACCCATCTATCTAATGGGCAAGAAATACACACCACTCAACCTGTAAGGTTTTAGACTAAAAGCAGAGCATCTTTAAATAGCCATTTTATTCTAGTTAACCACATATGAAAAAATATTCATTGCCTCCCAACTGCATAGGCATTCATAGGAGACAGGATTGGGCTTTGTTTTTTGACAGGGACCATTATGAATAAATAGTAGTTTCACATTTTTATAAAAATCTTCTAGTAATTTGTATTTTACAGTTGCTTTCCCCTTTCTTTTTTACAAGCTTCCTATTCTACTGCTGTGTAAAAAACACACAAATAACAATAGCACTTAGGTCTATTTTTCTGTTGTATGCTCAAAAATAAAGTAATTTTTCTATTACTTGTTATAGCAATCTTAAAATTAGTTGTAGTAGCAGATTCACATATAAAATATTCCTTTAACATTAAAAAATATATATATATGGATATATATACAAACAAGCATTCATTTCAAAGTTGCAGTAAGAATTATTTGAAGAGATACCTTCAAAGAGAAGATACAGTAAGTACAAATGCTGAAATTATTTGGTGGCCAGTATTTCAAATTGAAGAAAAAAGGAAGAAAAAAAAAAAAGCGGAAAGCAACAACTTGCTGTTCTTTTTCTAAAATTAAGTTATAGTTCACCTCTACTGTAACCATAATTATTAACATTCATTATAGTTCACAGATACAGGTGTAATATCCACACCAAAAACAATTCTAAACACAGGCACAGAGACCCTATTCGTATGCAAACAGCCTGTTGAGCCAGAACTGTCAGAACTCTGATGACAAACCTATCTGCGTGATACAAAGTCTGCACTCCTACTTCCTCCTTCATTGCCTCCTTTTCTGTAGGCAAAATTTATACTAAATAAATGCTTTGGGCAGGGGGAGGTTGGGAGGGTTAACTAAAGATAAACCATACAACTCTTATGAGCAACCCTATAATAACAAACTTGTAGAATATATATGAAGAAAAGCTTGGGGAAAAAAAAAAATCTTGGAGAGAAAGAGAACTACAACCCTTGTTGCATTAGAGATTTAAAAAAAAAAAAAAAAAGGTCTAAAGTGTTCAGACTGTGGATCATCTGTGCAGCAGATGCAGAAACAACTCAGGTCTAGCAGGATTACTAGCAGGAACCTACCACTGTGAGAACACAACGTACCTGAACTGGCTTTGGAGGTAGCCAGTATAGCCGCCTTTCTGCAGCCCAGAATCCTAACTCTTAAGCATTGTATGATCTAAACTGACACTGCAGAGATGGTCTTTCCATCTCCACACCAAGAGGTATACATGTGCAAGTGCAGAGACTACAGTAATTCTAGACTTAGCTGAGATCCAGATGAACACTAGCTCAAATCCTATGTGGCTAGCTCCACAGGGAGTCATAGCCCTTCAACACATTCCCCCAGACTAAAGTCCAGGTGGTTTACTTAGCCCAGCTGTAGTGATGCACAAATACGCAGACTTAGTGCAGAGCCAGCACTGCACCCAACTTCATAAGACTTCCCATTAAAAAAAGACAACACAGACACATCAAGTGGAGAAACCACCATCTTCACCAAGTTAGAACAATTAGTACCAGCCAAGTACAAACTGATTCTTCCAGAGCCAATGACACACTTATAACACACATTATTCCAGTGAATCCAGATTAACAGTTTATTAATTCAGTTGTAGAGCTACAAGCAGACTGACCTCACAGTTACAATTTGAGCTGTGCTTGGGCTAATAAAGCTTCCTGGAATTCACAGCACTGAAGTTCAGTTCAGAGATCTCCTGCTTTCTGTGGATTCATAAGGACTAGCATTTATGTGTAGCTAATAAGCCTGGCTGGACACAAGCTAACCGTCTGTGCAAATGTCAGGTGGCTCTGTACTGCCTGGTATCTCTATCACACGAATTATTTCAGCTCCTCTTCATCATAAGCGTAAGGAAGAGTAGATTGCAGTAAAATGCAAAACACGGTGCCACTTTGCTCCTCACTAAATGCTGTAATTAAGTCATTCTTATTACAAAATCATCCAGAAAGAGGTTTGGCGCATAACAGGTAGGTGGCGAAAAAGTCTTTATGAACAACAGTAGTGCTGCCACAATTCCCAAACTTAGGTTCTTGGGGCATTCTTTCGATATGGTAGTAACTATAAGCCCCTGGACAACATACATACACCTTCCAGCTTCCCAAGCCAGGATGCTACCCCTTACATACTACTCTGTACGTACACATCCTCACACATATCCTAATAGCATTTTTCTTACATTAACACACAAGTGCCCTGCTTATCTTTTTGAGTCTGAAATTCAAGTACATCTGCAGACGTCAAAAAGGTTACATTCAGGGTTATAGCAGCCAATCCTGAGACAGGTAAAACTGAGAGCAGTTGTTGCTCAACCATATTGAAGAGATTCCTGTTCCATGCTCACCCTACACCAGCTAAGATAAATTAGCTGATTTAGGGAAATTTAAAGACTTTTCAAGCAACATCAAAAAAACTTGCAGAGTAATTGCAAAAAGTGCATATTGGGATCACATCCTTGTATTTCTTATGTACTACATATGCATAATTATGAGTAAATAAAACAATTACCAGACATCTCCATCTGTCCAAACAAACAAACAATTCAACTTTGTAAATCTCAGTTGCTCACACACACATAAAAATATGACCCACTAGAGCCAAGACAGAGTACGGCTTGTGAGACACGAAACTGTGCTTTCCAACTAGCAGCTGACCATTCAAAACCCGAGATACTGGTTACTACCCCACTGTCCCAAGACAAATATCAACCAGCCAGGAAGCTTGCATAGCTGATTAATCAGCCCCTGCTCTCACAGGCAAGCAGTATGCAACAGCTTAGTGACAGCATACAAAAGAAAGGAGACACAGTAGACATCAGTGTCAACAAGTGAAAGTGTGTGGGAAGCCAACTGCTCTGACCCGCTGTTAAGTGAAGTTCTTCAGTGGCCCACCTACATGAGTTACATACTGCCGAGTTAGTCAATTGCTTTCAGTTGTTAAAGCAGGAATAATTTAAACATGAACAATTAACTCCGCTCTCGGAACAGATTTATTTGCCCAGTAAGCATTAACTGCAGCTTTATGTGTGTGTGTGTGTATGTGTGTGTGTGTGTGTGTATATATATATATATATATATATTAGAGAGAGCATCAGCAGGGAAAAACATGCCAAGAGTGAAAAACTCTCATATTGCTCTTTTTAAAGACTGGAAAAAAAAGTGGCACATTGAATATAACATAGTTAATTTAATTCTGGTTTTGTTTCTATACAGAAATGCCATTGGAAGAACTAAGCTTCAGTCTCCTGTAGAGATGATTAGGAAGTTTGCTTTTGCAAGCAAATGGGAAACAACTTCAGTGTCTGATAAACTTGCTACAATAAAGTTCCAGTTTTCTGTACCAGTCAGATATTCAGTCCAGTTTTCAAATGTTAAGGGCTTCCCCAAGACGACTCACAGGCAGCCACCATATTTCTAACTCACTAACAGTACTTGTTAAAACTTCAGCTGCTGTCAACCTGTTCTACCACACATGCACTTACAACAATTTCACATGAGAACCACTTAAACCTATGCTACATTACAAATGGGAAAGATTCTTTAACCAAATCAGTAATCAACTTGAAGTGCACCATGAACAGACCCCTTGTTAGGTAGAAATGAGGACAAAATATCCTGGGCAGAAAAGTCAATTACAATTATCACTATTCCTTGCTAACAACTTCAAACAGTCAAGAAACGCAGAAAATGTCTGTCAAAGCTATTCTCTTTGATAAACTCAAGAAATTATCAGATATAGTGAGACACTTTATTTTAGAACTCAGCACAGTTCTCCTTCATTCCCTGTGTCAGTAGAAGCCAGGAATAATTGTATCCTAAATTCTGATGAGAATTCCCTACCACGCTCCCAAAAAAAAAAAAAAAAAAAAAAAAAAAAATCCTTTTTCCAACTGCCTCTCACTTTTCCCTCTACTATTTTTCCTTTCCTATCTTACAGATCATTCAAACCTTTATATATAAAATTCAGCAACATTAAAAAAAAAAGCTACTCTTAAAACTTCACATTGCTGATGCTCTTCCCAAGAAAAGATCGCAGCTAAGAAGAAAGAAACAGCCCTTTCTTCAGAAACAGTAGTATTTTTGATTTTCTGTTGACAAATGTTTGGAGAGCCCATTATTTTCAATTTGTTCTTGCTTCTACTGACAGGACTGCTTTGGAAGGACTATGAAAGACTAGGTTACTAGGGCATTACAAAAATATTAACGGCAAGTCGTAAAAAGGGAGAGGAATAAAATTATTCAGTCATGTGTTCAGAAACCTCACATTCTGGTAAGTCATCCTACCATTTTTATAGTACTTTACATTAAAAAAAGAAAAAAAAACATACAGCAAACAACTCATGTAAACACTCCACCTGTCACTGACAGTAACTAAAGATTTGCTGAAAGGCTCTTTATTTGTTTTTAGGTATAAGAGTTAGAGGTAGTTTACACTGCCATAAAATACTGTACAACCTTCTCTTTTAATATGATAAAATTATTTTCAGAGGTAAATGAACAGCTAGTCTTTCTAAATATTCGTCTTTATCTTTTGCTGAAAGGCCAATAAAAAATGCCAACTATGGATAAGTGTTTCTCTTTTTCTGAAAATGATTGCTATTATGCAGCTTGATCTAACAGACAAATCTGACAAGAAAGAAAACAGTCGAGCTGCATGCAACTGAGAAAAAAAATTGTTTTTTTTGTTAGGAAGGATTATCTGAATCCCCAATACTTTATCATAAAAAATGTTAAAAAGACAGAGAAAAAAAATGTTTCTTTGACCAGAAATATCATATGACAACAGTCAATTTTAAGCATTAGAACCCAAAATTAAGAAGAATAGTGATAATTAAGTGTTACTAAATTTAAGTTTTCAACTTGCACTCTAAAGTTGCTGTAAAAGAAAACTGGAGATAGATTCTATTTCCTTCCCATGTTTAACTATACAAGTATCAAACAGACAATATTACACACAGCCCACACCACAGATAAGAAAATACTCTTTGAAAAATGGTGTAATAAATATCAGAAATTGTCAGAATACTTAGAGACAGTTGAGGTATTTCCACTTAAAAAATAAAAAACATCTTTATGAATAGTGCTTAAATGGAATAATGACAGAAAGCTAAGCTATTTTCTACAATTACTGAGATATTTGGGTAAATATTATCCACACAAGCGTTACAACTTGCATTACTTAATAAACAAAGCACATACCACTCTGGCTGCTCTTTCCTGAGATTCACACTTCCTGCAAAACCAAGGTCCAGTGGGTACTTGAACAATTCCATAGCAAGCTGTTTCGAACAAGATAAAATATTTCAGCAAATGTAAGCAACAGTACAGTATAACTAATATTAAGCTCTTTTATAACATTCATATTGTAGATCCCAAATCATTTCACCAAGGCAAGCTGACATCTAAACATTGTACATGAAATCCGATCAAAATGCCACCAAAAATAAAGTACAACACACTTCCACTTAAAATATATATATATATTCATTGTGATTAAATAAAAAATTGCTGATTACCTTGAAAAATAATATAATCATTCAAAAGCAGCAGATGTTGTATATACAATCTGCTTTGCTATTTATTTACTAGCATAATGGGTAAAACAGCTTTACAATAACAAACATCTGTCATTTGTTGTAGAGTGCTTTCAAGAGAAAACTAAAAAGAACTAACAAATCTCAGTTTGTCGTAAGACGTTCATACACTTTGTTTCAATCAAGTTTTCTTACTCTTTTTGAGTAACATAACTGGTCTTAAATAAGGAATAAGAAACTGAACAAAGATTAAAAGTTTTTTTTCTCCTGAAAGTTCATATAGAGCTGCAAATACAACCTAAATTGAGCATCACAGCTAAGGTCAGGTGTAACCATATTCAGCCTAGAAAATAAATCCTTACAAAATAGATTTTGAGATATGCAGATTTCTCTGCAAGACTGTCATCTATATTTTTATAGGATATAACAAAACAGAGCTTTGAAAGGAAATTCCACAGAAAGAGTTTTTATAGTTCATGTTTGAAATGCATGGACCAGAAAACTAAGAACTGTTGACGTAATGAAGCTACAAGAATACAAGTAGTGAGTATATTCACATATTTGCATAGGTTTCATGGCTAATACCTACAATGAAGCCAAAAAATTTTCCTCAAAAATATACTTTGAATCTGACATTGCATTTTTAATCTCAATTACCAATTACTATATTTTCTTTATATAGAATTGCTGGTTTAACTGTGTAACTAACTTAAAAAAAATGTAAGAGATATCTGTTAAATTAACAGTTAAGAGGAAAAGCAGAGATTGAATTAGTATCCACTAGTAACTGGTTTATGTTAGCCTGAAGGGTTTGGGGGGGGGGGGGGAGGAAGGGCTGCAGGAATAGTATTGTGGCTTATAAAACATCTGGCTAATACACCTTTCCTTCTACAAAGGAAAGTCAACTAAATTATTTCCTATTATATGCATAAATATAGTCATTCAAAGATCAGTTGTCAGATTTCAAATACACTATTCAAGTACTGACTGACCAACTATCTTGATAACCCCTTTTTACTGTACAATAAAGTTCTTTTAACATTACAGAAAACATCTTGTTTTAGTTGCATTTATATTAAGTACAGATGGGGGGGACTTTGAATTCCTTTTTAGAGATTAAGTGAGGGACTCTGAATGTGCAATTGCACATTTAAATTAGCAAGAGACAGTGCAGAGTAAGAAACTAATTATGGAATGCAACTCAGAGACAGGGCTGGCAACTAGATCCAAAAGCAACACAAGCTGGGCAAAGACCAAAGTTGAAATGAAGTTTTTATATCTGCAAACGTAACAGAGTACATCTGGAGCCTAAAAAAAAAAAAAAAAAAAAAAACCACACAGGTTTGCACTCTGACATGCTGCAATATTCTCTATAGAGTTCCATGACTTCCTTAGGTTTATACCTCCACTACTATATGAAGCTTCTCTAAACACATGAAGAGATTTTGTCCTCCACAACTTTCCAATGACTTAATGCTTGACGAGAAGATTCTTCTGAACCAATTAAAAAATTTAATGCAGTTGAGAAAGTCTCATGGGTAATACTCATGCCCGGGTTTCAAATTAAAACTACCAGTTTTGATCATGAGGACTACCCAATTTAATCAGACTGTGGAAAGAAAATTTAAAGTGGACATGCTTCCTCTACCACCTTCACGTGACACATCAGATTCAATGCGCAGAACATTAATGATACAGTAAATCAAGACATACAGTTCTTCCTTTCTCAATACCTCTACGATAGCACCTAGATTCAGAAGGAGCAGTATTTTGCAGACTTACTTCCAGACTCAAATCCAGATTTGGACATGCACTTAAAAAGAGAAGTGCAATATGCTTGTACTCAATTTCCTGAAGTCTCTCCCTACATTAGAAGCACTTCCTAAAACAGACTTTTGTTGTTACTACCACTTCAGCTCCATAGGTACTGGGGTGTCAGAACACCGAATTCTCTCACAGATACTATTAGTGGGGCTCTAGACACAAATAAAGATGCCCAATATAGTACAAGAATAATACTAGTTTAGGTATGACTTCTGAAAGTATTCATATTTGGGGCGGGGGGGGGTCAATACTCCAAGATTCCACAAAAGCAAAGAGTTAGCTCACTCGTTAATATTACTTGGGTCTTAAGACAGCAGAATACTGACTGATTCATAACCAGACTAATTTCACAGATCCTGTTCAGGTCGTCTCTGCCTTCAATCTGTCATTAATAGGAATAATTGATTTTTTTGCAGATCTCCTTAAATTGTTACTATTTCCTAGATATTTCTTGCCAGTTTATAAAGGAGCGTATACCTCAAGTAAATGGTTGTTATGCTGTGTTATCTTCAACGCAATTCATATATTATAAAACTGAGCATGAGACATGTCAGCACTATTTTCACGTGCTAGCTATTTGGGCTAACTGGATTTAGGAGTTTATCTTTGTCTCTCCTCCAATTTGTTCACCATCTACTGAACTCATCTGATTGTTTGAGAGTTGATACAGAAAAACTACCATGTTATTCCTTATTTCTGCTACCCATTTAAAGCAAAAGCCATCATAACTTCCTTTCTTACAATGTAAAGAGCAGAATCCAGTCTCTCCCCCTGCTCTCAAAAGAAGGGTCAACTCACTGACAGAAACAAAACAACCACACGTACACAGAACATGCCAGCTCCTGAGCTGAGCTGGAAACCAACCAACCAACCTCCGCTAATCCAAACAAATCCAGCATCAGCCATTAAGGCTAGCACCCTCCCCCTGCAGAACCACAACAGGAAGTCTCTTCATCTAACAGGCAACATCAGCCAAATGACATTCAAGGAAAGGCAGGCAGAGGAAGAAATCACATGACAGCTAAGTCTTTCTTACATACTCCAATTCCTAAAAACCCTCCTTGTCTTCTGCCTGCCCCTCAAACAGTTTTTTGAATTTGCAAAAAGCAGGTTTGGGAAAGGCAGGGACAAAAGGGACTGATCATAGGAAGAAAGAAATGAAGCAACAATTGCCAGAATAGAGATTAGCAAGAAGTTATGGAAAGAAGGAATGGAGTTTTACATTGGCTCTGGACTGGTGCAGTTGAGATTGTTAACAGGATGCACAGAAGGATTGGGAAGCATAAACATACAAAACTAAAAGAGGAGGAAGAGTGAAAAAAGACCAAAAGACAAGGGGTGGGGGTGGTCTCCTTCTAACAGTCATGATACAAGAACTCTTGCATGGGGGAAAAAACAGACAGACTGGAAGGCTACAGGATGACAGGGCGGGCCAAATGAAAAAGTGCGTGGCAGCAGAAATAGGGAGATAACAAGCAGGAGCTCCATTCAGGGCGGGGGAAGAGGGGGAGGAAGCAGGCGCAAGAAAAGGGGAGAGGGAACATCAAGAAGGAAGTAACTAGGCTGGAGGCCGGGGCAGGCGAGCTGGCACTCGCCTGCCTACTCACCTTGATGCACTGCGACACTGCAGCCGTGCCCGTCGCAGTAGACAAGCGGGTTCTCGGCCCAGCCCCTCTCGTCGGAGCACACGCAGCAGCCGCCGATCATCTCCTTCATGCTATTGGAGAACTCGCCCTCCAGTGACACAGGCAGCAGCAGCGGCTCGCTAGAGACCATCTAAGGGTTAAAAACACCGTCGTCAACAACACACACGCGCGCGCGCGCGCGCGCACACACACACACACACACACACACACACACTTCACCCCCTGCCTGCCCCCTCCCCCGGCGGTGTCTCCCCTCAGTCACTCAGCCGCCGCCGCCGCCACCGCCGGCACGGCAATGATTTAGGGCCCATGACCGCTGACTGAGAGTCTCTTCTCGCCCCCGCCCGACCAACCGGCCAGGCTGTATCAGTCACGCAAGCACACAGGGGCAGCCGGGCGGCAGTACACTGAGGAGGACACCACACAGCAGGCAGGCAGGCAGGCAGGAGCGCAGGGCCGGCGCGCAGGCGCGGTGCGCGCCCCGCAGGGAAGGCTTCGGCCTGGGCCTCCTCGCGATGCTTCACGAGCCGCCCATGGAACGTGAGCCGTCCGCGCTCCCGCTCCCCCTCCCCCAACGGCTCCAACCGCCGCGCCCAGAGAGCGTGCGCAAGCCAGCGAGTGAGCGAGCGGCGCCCCGCCAGGACCGCCCGCCCTCCCCTCGCCTCGCTTCGCCTCCCCTCCGAGAGCGCGCGGGCGGCGCGGGCCGGAAGAGCCGGCTCTCGCGGCCACCTGATGTGCGGGCGGCGCGGCGCGGCCCGGCCCGCCGCCCCGGCCTCGAGCCACGCCGCCCCCGCTCGCGCACCCACCTCGGCGTGCTGCCACTCTCCGTCCCCCGGGCGCGCCATCTCGCCACCCCCGGCGGGCCGCGAGCCGGGCCGGCCGGCTGGCGCGCCTCAGGGCAGCCTGCGCGCAGCCGCCGCCCTTCCCGGGCCCGGCGAGGGTTAGCCGGGCTAGTGGCTGCCCCCCTCGCCTCGCCTCGCCTCCCCGGCGTGTGGGGGTGGGGGAGGCGGCAGGCATGCGCCCCGCTCCCACCCGCGATGTCACTCTGCTCATGCCCCCTTCAGGATGGCTGCAGGACTTGTCCCCGTTCCCGCCCTCCCCTCCCACCCCGCAGAAATCATTTTTACTATCTTGTTTATTTTCCCCCTGATGTGACTGCAGGACTAATGCATTCCCACTCCCAACTTTTATTATCCTGTTTATATC
Organism: Apteryx mantelli; assembly: GCF_036417845.1. Taxonomy (NCBI): domain Eukaryota; kingdom Metazoa; phylum Chordata; class Aves; order Apterygiformes; family Apterygidae; genus Apteryx; species Apteryx mantelli. The sequence goes on along the minus strand of NC_089979.1, from coordinate 149,177,056 downwards.
CCCTCAGTGTGCCTGCAGGACTAATCCATTCCCACTATTACTCCGCTTCCCTGCCCTCGCTGCAACTTTTACTATTTTGTTTATTTTCCCTTCGATGGGACTGCAAAACTAATGCCTTATTAATCCTGCCCTTTCTTCTCCCCCAAAAACTTGTCGTGTGGATGTAGCACTGCATGGCTGTCGCTGCCAGCAAAAGTGATGTTGAATATAAGATAGGACAAATAGAGAAACCAGGCAGGCCACAGGCACACAAACACTTCTCTTAAACACAGCTGTTCTCTACTTTTGCTTAGAGGTGGATAGTCCTTTCTAGAAGTTATCTGTGTGTGGGGGGGGGGGGTGTTAATAAAATAATTCTAATTCTGTTGTCCCTTCTAATTAAAGAAAAAACAGGCTGGGGGGAGAGGGCTGAGGTGGGCAGCAGAGAGGAAAAGCTCAGGCTATTCAGCTCCTCATTGAAAGCAGGTATGCCTGTAGCAGAAGGAACTAATTGTGGTGATTGTTGGGAGCACAGAGAAATTAAATGCAGCCTTGCACAATTCTGCTCACTCACTTGCCCCAGGGCCAGTATTTATTTATTTATTTAGTGTTGGACGACTAAGGTATCATTGATTTATCTTCATTATCACGCTAAAAGGCAGGGAAGCAGAATTTGTGCAAGGACTGTATATTTTCATGATGATTTTGCAAGGCCAGCTTAGTTGATTCGCTATCTGTGTAAATTGCTACTGAATTATATACATTCCTGTAAGTGTCACTACCTAGACCTATATAGCCAGGGTTGGTTATATTTTATACATTGTTAACTAATAAAACATCTGCACTTGTGTAGGGGAGTATGAAGAACTGCTGTGTGGGAGAGGTGGGATGTGCACAACTCTACCCCCTAGAGACATTGAGTCTGCAGTTTGTATGCAGGATATCTTAGGTCAAGCTCTTTTCTCTCCTTGAAAGTTTTAAGTGAAATTATTTAGATAGAGGAAGAATGGAAGGCAAGAGGAAAAGGAACGATGAAGGTAGCTTCCTTTATAAAGGGCCCAGCCAAACACGCGATTCACACAGCCGTTCCAGCCTCGCATTCTAAACATTTCTCCATAAGGGAGTATGTTCCAACATCCTTCAGAGTTTAGAAATTTTTAAGGCACATGTTAAAAAAAAAAAAAAAGGAGGGGGGACTTGGAATGTGGTATGTTTCAGTTTGTGTAAAATCATTCCATGATTGCTCTCAAAACAAAGAAAAAAATATATCCTATCTTAACAGTGAAGAATAAAAATTTGAACATAAAACTGTTTATATTATACAACACACTTACATGACTATTTTTATTACTTTTAAAGCTTGTTAAAAAAAAATACCCTGAAAATTGCAGGTGCAAGCAATTACTGCATAAGGAAACAAAGCAATTAATATATCCCAGTGTTTTAAAAAACGCAAATTATTTGAAGCTGATAGATACAGTGTCCTAGCCCTTCTTCATTCTTGTCAAGAAAATGACATCTAATTTAAAAAGCATTCTCAATGATTCTGTTAACCCTGACAAGAATAAAATCACAGTATAACAGCAAATCTCTCCTTTATTTCCCTGACAGGTAAATGAAAATAAGTATCTTTTTTAAATTAAAATATAGTAAATATATTTTAATTTCTTGGATGAATTTATACATAGGGTAAAACGTAACAAATAATTGTAAATTTTTCTCATAGATTGCTTTTTAATTCATTTGGAATGTTTTTCTGCAATTTCTTCTTTGAAAAGCAACTAGTACCTTTCCTAGATCTTTCTTTTTTGTAATATTAGCTATTTGAAGGATTGCTTTTTAGTTTTATAAAGAAGTATCGTCAAAGGAAAAATAAATCACTTTGCAACAGCTTGATTAAAACTGCACCAAGGTAACAAGAATATATTTTTGAAAAACCTACTGTATAGTTTACAAATAAAAATATTTTAACCTCACGCTATGTAACAGAAGAGCTCAGTAGTTGAGCAGCCTGAAATTTTGCTTAGGTCAAAATTCAGTCAAGCCTAATTCAAATTATTTGATAGAACATTTGTTTTATTTTTAATGGATTTCTATTTAATGCTTTCTATAGAAAGAATATACATGGACTGAAAGAAACTCTATGATAACTACCTTCTGGTATTGTGTAATACTTGATGGAAAAATTTAGATAACCTCTTGATAGGTCTGTAAAACAATCATTTAGAGGAGACCTTTGAAATGCAAAGTAGGAAAAGAAATACATTACCACTAAATAAATACTGCAAATACTAAGCCTATAACAGCTATGGAATCAGAACATAAAATCTTGTAACATATATGTTCTTATGATTGTAGTATTTAATAAGCACTTACATGACATAGAAGGCCAATTTTCTTTATATAAAAAAACAGCCTGTCCTTTTTATAGTGATATATAAGGGATTAAAATAATTAGAGAGGAATATAATTCAGTGCGTAAAAATTAATAAATTCATTGTAAATCTAAATGCAAGGAGAAAATCCAATTCTCTTAAAAGGAACCAACAACACCTAAAATATAACCAAGTTAGATTATAAAAAAGATGCCACGAGGTGATATGTTTTCATATTTTTTAGATTTTAGATACTTTCACAGATAGAATTAATACAGAAGTGAATGAAAATTACACTCTCCAAGTGAAAAATGTTTTAAAAAGTTTAAAGGATTCCTCAAGAAAATGTTAACATACATTACTACACAGTTATCTTAGCTTCATTAACAAAGTAAGGGGGTATTCACCTTTAATTTTTACTACTAGTTAATCAGTTCCAACAGTAATGCTAAGATATTTTGGAATATTTGCTTTAAATTTCACTGAATTTTTCTACAGCATGTACAAAATCGTATCTTAAGCTTAATGAATAAAACAGTATTGAACAAGAAAATCTCTTTCATTTACAAAACTATTTTATCAGTTGGATGTAATCCTCAGAAGAGTCCTTCAGGAATAACAGAAAAAGCATAATTTTTATACAAAATGTATGGTGCATTAGAAAACATGAACTGATATTGGGAGCTGGAATTGTAGAGTGGGAAACTGACTTCTTTATAGAAAGCGAACTTCTCATGGCAATTTTTAGTGCGTTTTCAATTTGGGTCTTTGTTGAGAAAGCTTTCATCTTCATCTATGTGCAAAAGGATGTGCACTACAGCTAAACAGATGCAACTGAAAACAGGGAAAACTACAATAACTTACTGATACTCAATATGTAGACTAATGCATCTCATTTTTATCTATTTAAAATACACTGATTTTTGTTTGCTTTTTGTTTATGTGTGTTTAAATCATTAACAGTCTTCATCAGAATACATTTTTATCATGGGTATTTGCTTTATTCCTAGAAAAGCAGCAGCAAAATGGTCACTTTACACAAAATAGAATGTGACTCTTGTGTGTTGACCTTTGCACGTAGTGTGTTTTAAATGGCAGACTGGCTTAGATCCAACAAATTATTTCTATCCATGTTCAATTATGAAGGATATAGCATGTCTACAGAACCCATATTAAAAATGCTTATTCTTAAATTATACTGAGAAAGAGCAAAGTTTTATTTTTCCTTCTATTCTTTAATATAAATGATCACATCAGTATATGACACCTATCCAAATGCAATTTACTAAATAATTAAAATGCTTTAACATTTAAGATGTAGTCACTTCTTGACTAGGGGGTTGTATATTGTATGTTTGTATGTTACATTATGCAAGTACAGGTAGTAGCATCAAAGGTCATGTCAGTGCATCTCCTGGACACCACGCCTCTTCATATATTGCGCTATTTACTTTTGTGTGAACGTAATTACAAATTTTGTAATTATTTAGACTGCAAAGAAAGGGGGATGTAATTCCACCAACTATTGTATTCATTTTCTTGCTTTTAATTGTACTATCACCTTTGGAGACTTTGGTGAATTCCACTTAGCTGGCAGCAATGGATAAAATTGGTGGTTTTCAAGTACTGCTTCTGTTACTAATGTTGGCATTTAAATGTTAATTTCAGACTGAGGTTTACAGTAAACATGAAGCAAGGGATTTTCTTTGAATGAACAATCTCAAACCAAAATTCTAAATAAAAGAATCCTAGCACAGGATATTTTTAAGCATTGTGATTATTTCCTTTTAAAAGATTTAACCTTCCCTAAGTGATAGAAGTTAAAGATTTAAATGTGACAGTTAATTTATAATTCTCTACATTAAAAAGGCATTTAAATGTTAACCACATTTTTATGTGAGTCAAGTCAAAGTAATGATAATTACAGTAAGATACAAAAGAACCTGAAATAAACTTCTAGCAAACCATATTGAATATTAATGCTGTGTTAATCCCTGAAAAGCTGGGTTAGTAAACTCTGGAATTTAGATTATATGTGATTTAAACATAATGCAGGACTTTTCTTTAAAGAAGACTTCATTTTAAAGTTTGGATTTCTATGAGGTATGTATTAATTCACTGGATTTTTATTAAATACATTTACATAGCATCATACTAAAACCAAGCCTCAGATTACTTTTCTATAGGCATATCTCCATGTAGGACTTGCTAAATTAACATTGCATATAAATAAATAGCTTTTATTCATGTTTGTTGTGCTACAATCAGTAGCGTGATACTGTATTGTGTCATAGGTCACATTTATTTGATTTCAATTTAGGGATTGTAGCTGTACTGCATCTTAAATACAAGAAACGACATGCTAATTTCTCACCAAATATCTTAAATATAGGCTATTTTAGATGGATTTGTATAAACAAAATAGATATATGTAATATAGGCGTGGGAAAGGAAAAGCTGGTTTGTTATATGCTAAAGCAAATTGGAGTAAATCAACCGCATCCATGGACTATATAAGCAATACTACTCTGCTTTTCCCAGTACCATTTGGACAAAACAATGTTACTTTTTTATTTAAAGTGTTTTCTTCTCAACAAGGGGCCACCACTTCCCAATCTCAAAAACACGCCCCTGAATATGTTAATTAATTGTATTGTGTCTCTGAAAGAGGTTGCCAAACGCAATAAAAAAAGTCTTTCGATCCACAAGCTCCGTTCCCACTGCTAGTTACCATCTAATTTTAATTCTACATATGTAAACATGTATACATTTCCTCTATGTATGATTTTGACCCTTAAAAACTGTCTAAGAGAGAAAGTCTAACTTGACCACATAGGGTGTATCTGGGAAGCTTAACATTCCTAGCAAATTAAGCGCGCAAGCCTCGGATCACTTTTTGTCAATCTTACTATGGTACTTCAGAGCCGGAATGTGGGTAATTTTTATATCGTGGTACTTCCCAATTAAAAGCAACAACAATGCTCCTTTGTGAAAAAAAATTAATATATGAAATATGTCAACACATTCCATACAAATACAAAATAAAGAACAACGAAGAATGGCAACAAACGGTCTCTCCCTGACTATTTTTTTAATCTTCCTTTTCAATAAGATAGTTTTCAAATAGCAATATATTGTTCTAGTAAATACAAGAGCATTAAATGTCCTTTTGAATGACGCTTTCTAAATTCGTAGTTACCTTTTGAAAATTGCCAAGCAGCAATTAAGAGTAAACACATCTCCGGAATACTCAAGTAGGAGAAGTAACAAAAAATCTTTCTTTCCTTGATTTTAAAGTTAATGCCTTTAATTATTAGCAGGGTGGTGTTTTCCTATTAAATATTACTTGCATCTTCAGCTTTCAAGTAACATCGATGCTTTTTACCATCTAAACTGAATTGAGCTTTTATTTGGAGGAGTCCCACAAAAGACCGCAAGTTTACAAAGAGTGAAAGAGAAGTCTCCAACTGTATTATCTGAAACAATGACTGCAAGCATGCAACTTCCCAAGCGTGGGGGGAAAAAAGTCAGTTAAAAATTATTTTTAAGTAGGTGATATCTACAAACATCATCCTTTAACTTCTTTTACTTGCTGCTCACAATCTTTGTAAAACGTTAATTTCTTAGAGATACATAAAAAACATTTAGTTAAACATCAGTTCCAAATGTTTAAAATAAATTCTCACGCACTCTGAAATAACTCGATAAAAACAATCACAGTTTTCCTATAAAGTTTTTTTTTTTTTACCAAAACTCTAGAAATTCTTCCCCCATCACAAATACGAACCTCTAGCCACCTTAATTTAATCTCTAAGAAACAACGTGCAAAGACATTTTTTTCTTAAAAGAGTAAGGGCACTTGTTGGAAATTTTCTTGAACATCAAGTTAGTTAATTCTTCTCTATGGAAGTATATAAGAAAGTTCAGGTCTGAATGGTGTGCTAAAACAATTTATTTCTAATTATTTTCAGAAAAAAAGAGACAAAACCACTTTTCCTATAAAACATTTTTTTTAAATCTCAAATCTACATACAACAATCACTAGAAAAAAATCCAGACTTCATGGTGCTTATTTGAAAAACAGGATAAGATTAATCTTCGTTTCTATAAACAAAACATAAAGACGTGTTTCTTTCAAAATTCTATTTGCCTAGATTTATTATTCCAAATCCTGTGGTTCGGAGTTGTTTCTCCCAACTTCTTTAAGTAAAGTCCTGTTCTAAAATCCACCCCCGAACAGATGTTACTTTATGTACAAATCCATTGCTGTAGTGGGATTTTTTTTACCTTTCAAGTAACACGTGAGTTACAGCCTCACTGGAGCTCCCTTAGTGAATGGCACTTCTAAATGGTCCTCTCTACTTATTTACCGGTTTTCTTGTTGGAAACCCCCTGAGCTGCTGAGTAAGAGAATGCAAACTCGCGCCGTAGCCCGCCCGTGTTTGAAGCTAAAATGAAAAGCCGTTCAGCGGGAGCTCTTCGCCGCGCCGGGCTCCGGCGGGACGAGCGCAGCGCAGCGCAGCGCCGGGGGCTGCGCGCGGCGGCGGCGGGCTGCGAACAATGGGCCGCGCCGGGCGCCAGCGAGACCGCGCCGCGCTGCCCCGGCCGCCGCCGCCGCCCGCGCCCCTCGCGCTTCCTGCGCGCTGCCGCGCTGCGCCCCGCCTGCAGCCTGCTGCTCGCCTGCCCCCTGCATCCCTGGCCGCTGCCTCCGGGAGCCCACCCCACTTCCTGGCTGATGCAGCCTGTCCTTCTTTTGGTTGCTTTTTTTCTTTTTTTCCTCTGGCTCACCTTCCCGGAGCCCATCCCACTCACGGGAAACCCTCGCTCACCCTTCACATGCCCCAGACAAGTCTGTCAGTTCACCGTCGTGCTGCTGAGGGCACCCACGTATTTACTCTTTCAGCTACTCACCCTCAAACTCTATCACCCTCAGTGCAAAGCGTGCTAGAGGGTGAGCGGGATTACCGAGCTGGCCCGCAGCCAGACGCTCTCCAGAGCCTATCCTGGGGTCGGCGGGCCGGGCAGCCCGGCCTATGAGAGCCCTCACAACTCCACTTGCTGCCCTGACCTCCTGCCAGCTGGCCCTGCTCCTGCCTGTTCCCTCGCATACCATGAGCACTACCAGCAGGAGAGGAGGAAGCACTACAAACACTCAACCTGAACGCTGCAGTGCTTGCTTCTTCCCTTCAGGGGACAGTGCTGCACACAAAAGACCGCTCAGCATTGTTCTCCTCCCTGACCCCCAAATCCTCTTTTCCTCGCCACAGAAATTGCCGGGAGAGGGGCACTGGAGGAATCAGGAGGGAAGACGAAACGGCGAGAAGAAGCGGAGAGGCCAGCTGTCTGCAGCGCTGGCCATTTTGGAGGGCCCCTCGCCTTGATTTCCTTTCCCCAAACTTGCGGGGTGCTGCGTGTGGTGCCGCCGCAGCTTCCTGCTCCGCAGGGCCCCTTGCCCAAGGCAGCCCGCCAAGGCTGCGCCGCTGGTCGGCTCTCCTCTCCGCTCCCAAATCCCAATTTGCTTAAGCTCCTCGGGGTTTCACCTCCTGCGGACCCTGCCGAGCGCGCCCCTTCCTAGCAGCCCATGCCGCTGCGGACAGCCCCTGCTCACCCCGCTCCCGCGTCTCCTAGCGAAAGCAGTACGTGTTTCCTCGTCCCTGCAGCTAAAAATTCCACCAAGCCTGTAAAGGCTCCTCTTCCTATTTTAATAATCGAACAGAACAGCAGATTATTTTTCGTGTGTTTTTTTTTTTTGGGGGGGGGGGTGGATCACTTTGCAAACAGTTACGTTTCCAGGGAACCTCCTTCTCCGATTTTTACACAAACATTTCACATAATCACAGGAAAAAAAAATGTACCAAAGAAACACATTATTTGTGGATTTCATTCCCAAAATGTATGCTAAACGTGCCACTTTTTAATCTGATTGGCTTGGCATTGGGGGAGTAAGTTATATGTGAACTGTAAGGCTCTATTTTGCCGTTTGCTATTCGAAGTCCAATAAAATCAAGTATTTCTCTCCGCCACCTTAAAAACACCAAATAACAGAAAATGAGGCATCAGGATCTAGCAAAAAAATCAAAGCAAGTGAGGAGGAGAGGGGGAGCTACACATGATATTGAGGAAAAAACATGATTTAAATAATTGCATAATATTAGGATTTAACTTATAAATGTTTACATTTGTGTGATTTGATTAATGTCACATTTGATTTCCTTAAAGCCACTGACAAGGTACTTTAAAACATGAGATTAACGTCTACCAATAATATTCAACAGGCAAATCCTCTTCCAGGCTTCCTATCTTTCTCCCCAAACAGAAGCAGGTAGGTATATAATTTCCTTCCACTGATAAAAATTCCCCTTTCTCAAGTCACGGTTAATGTCCTTTCTGCAATTTGGTAAAGCAGCCTGCAAAATAGTCTTTCCCCCCACCCCACTTGGTCTTCTCAGCCGCAAGGGCTGTCCAAATCCTGCAACACCCTTTGTGCTGCCTTTAAGCTCCCTTGAACCCCCTTCCCTCCTCCTTTACGCTCAGATTTCCTCTCTCCCACACTTTTTTCTAAGAAAAAAATAAAGAAAAAAAAGGGAAAAGAAAAGCTGCTATTTGTGGGTCTCGGTCCCTTCCTTACACGTAAGAACTTTACGGTCATTCAAATAATCTTCCCTCTTTCTGGAACCTACTGTCTATCTCCATTGTACCGCGGCCTTAAGAGGATCTGCCGGGGTAGGGAGTTACCCCACGGCTGCTCCTTGCACGTGTCCACCTCCTTGGCACTCTTCCACCCTATTAGGGGTTAAGCCAGTATTTAAATGCGAGGGACTGCCTCCACATGCCACCGCACTCCGGGCGCGTTTCCTCGCTGTTCCCCGGCCTCCTCGCACGCCGGCCGGGGCCGGGGCCGGGGCCGGTTTAAACTCCGCCAGTCCCAGGGGTCCCACTTTAAACTCGTGCGAGCCTCACCCACCCCCTCCTCCGCCGCCGCCGCCGCTGCCAGGCGGCAGGCACCCCCCGACCGCCCCGCAGGGGCACCCCAGCTCCCCCCGGCCCCTCCCGTGAGGGCGCGGGGGGCAGCGAGCGCCGCGCCCGGCTCTTCCCGGGCTGGCGGGGGGAGGGGCGCGGCGGGGGGAGGGGGACGGTTACGGGAGGCTCGAGCGCGGCACGAGCGCGGCCGGCGCGAGGAACTGTGGGTAAGAAAGTGGTCGGGCGGCAAAGGAAGCGGCGGGAGGAGGGGGAGGGGTGAAAGGTCAGCGGCCGAGAGCCCTCGCGCCCGCGCCAATGGCGGGCGGCGCCTCCCGCCGCGGGGGCCGCCCGGCCCCGGCCGCGGCCCCGCGCCGCCCCGGCGGGGAGCGCTCCGCACCGCTCCGCTCCGCTCCGCCCGGCGCTTCCCTCACAACAAGTTGGGGCTGCCGCCGCCGCCGCCTCCCCGCCGCTCGCCTCCCTTGGCCGTGGACACCGGGCGCGTGTGCGGCGGGCGGGCGGGCCGGGCCGCGGCTCCCGGGGCCGCGGCTCCCGGGGCCGGGCCGGGCCGCTGCGGCCGCTGCCCGCCCGCCGCCCTTCGCAGCGGTGCGCGGCGGGGCTGCGCGCCCGGCGCCTCTCGCCGCGGAGCCGAGCGCCGGCGATGTTTGTTTGCACACAACCCCACCCCCACCCGCTCTTTGCTCTTTGATGCAATTTATTTGATTTGCAAATAATTGCAGATTTTTCTCTCCCCCCCTTCCCCCCCTCTCGCCTCCTAACCTCTGCTTCCTTTCTCGCCACCTCGCTAGTTACCACGGAGATCCTTGCCGGGAGCGCGTTTTCAGGCGCCTGCCGTGGTTTGGTGGAGCCCCACAAACAATAGTGATGACTTGGGGGAACACCGAAACGCTGGGGACGGCCCCGCTCCCGCTCGCCGCACTAGCCCCTGCCCGCTGCCCTCTTTTGAGGGGACTAACCGGTGAGTTTAGAGCCATGAAATCAGCAACTTCTGCCTGCCCGCTGCTGCGGGCACTGCTGCTGTGGCCGTCCTCAACAGTAAACGTGTTTTTATTTAAATCGGTCTGCAACTTTCTAATCATTTCTTGCACCCCAGCTCCGCCGCACAGCCTCTAAAGGTAAAGTTAAGCGAGCCCACCCGCCAGCCCTTCACAGTAAGACTCAAATGGAGGAAGAAAATGTAAAATGTTCAAATGGAGAAGTGGTTCCCTTTGTTCTTTCATTGTTTCTACACGAACTGGCGGATACAAGGACAAACACTTACCTTCTCTCCTTTTTGCTCCAAAACCCACACGTTCCCATCAGCTTTAAAATACACAGTCCACCTTGGAAGTGACTACAAATGTCGGGGGAGTTTGTATTCCATTCTTTTTCGCTCTCTGCTCTTTTTAGTGTAAGATTAAGTTGCCGAGCACGTTGTTGCAAGCTGTAGCCCCCCGCCTTAGTGAATGGTCACGTTTAGGACCCTCCAAGTCCATCCTAATTCTGCCAGTAGAATTGAGGGTATTGGAGGTCTAAACTTTCAAAAGGAAAAGGGCCTGCATCTATCTAGCAAACCTGAAAATACCCTCAGTTCTTCGCTCACTTCGACAAAATAGATATAAACATTTTGCCCCAGACAAATCCATGAAATACACATTTTAAAGTTTAAATGTAGAAAAGCTGTTCCCTTAGATGAGATAAGATAAAAACAAACTAGCGCAAAGTATAAATCTATCTCAGTGTATTCTACAGAGGGAATAATTTCTATCTGGAGTTTAAAACAAACAAATAAATAAGAGCATCATATAGAAATATAAAACGTGAAGTTTAAAGGGAAACAACGTCTGAGAGGAATGTACTATCCAGGATGGAATGCATAATCACTGCTTTTTTAAGTGTCCCTTTCTCGCAAAAATACTGCTTTTCTTTTTTCTTTTTTTTTTTCTGCGCAACTTAGGCACGCGAGAAGAACCCGTTTTCTGATTTCTTTGTAGTCCAATCAGTGTTCAGAGCCCAGCCACACAGGCAATACTCCCCCAAACCTTGTTTTAATCTGATTATGATGAGATTTGCTGATACAATGAATATTTGAAATGATCCTTGTGTCTTAGTAAATGGGATGAATTTTCAGGCTCCTGTTTCCAAGGCTCCCAGACCCAGCTCCGGAGGGGCCCCAGCGGGGTCGGAACTGAGCGATCCAGCCCCCTCCTACAGCACCCAAGGGCGCCACATTAATTCAGCCCAACTCCCTCGGCCAGTGGTTGGAGCTGCATCCCTAAGTGCCTTTTACCCCTGCATCATCACGCATTTGCCAATTGAAAAATAAACAAATAAGAAAGAGGATGCAGGCAACCCAAGTCCTTGTGGGACTGGGAGTGCGTGTTGTCTAATCTCTCTCACTCTCTCTCTCTCTCTTTCTCGCCCCCCCTTCCCCTCCCCCCAAGGTGGCCTTAATAGCAAACTGGAAAGCCGTTTTATTTCATAGGAACATATTACAACCAACAAGGTAAATAGGGACTTGTGGGGGGGATGGAAGGAGGGAGGGAGAGGGGCTTTTCTTTGATAGCGTTTAATTGGAATTGAAACATTCTGGGGCTGTAAACATTCTTTATTTATTCAGCACACATAAGCGGGCATTGTTTTATCACCATCATAATTACGGTGTCCTTTAAACTGACTGATAGGAAAGGAGATAAGGGAATGCGCCTGTAGCTCCAGATCAAATCGCTGGCTCTCCCCTCTCCCCGGGTCACCAGGATCCACACAGTCCTTGAAGATGAGGAGCGCCGGAAGATTGTGGCCTGGCCATCCCTTACGTCATGAAAGTGATTTGTACCACATTGCTAATTTGGTGCAATTCATAACCTTCTGATCTCCTATGTTTGCAACTGCTTTTCAGTTCGGAGGATATGTTTTTGGGGATGTAGTTCCCGAGTGTAGGAATTAAGACTGATCACCTATGTGCAGGAAAGGATCTTATTTCCCAATGTTTGTTGCTTTACCTTTGTCTAATTAAAAATGCAAACTTTTAGGATCCTTTCAGAACAAAGCCTCACCAAATCCCCTTTACGTCCAAGGATTTGCAAATTTATAAAGGCTGCATTGAATTCAGCATGGGTCAAGGGGCAAAAAAAGGGTAGAAGGTCACTGCATTTTGATTATGGGTCAGTAAACAACATGGCATGTAGTATGTGTCCAGAAACTCCTGCTAAAAACTATTTAAAAACTACCGGGAGTATCAAACTTAAGAAACAGTGTTAGCCCGTGATGATTATAAATTGCACAAAATTCTAACGTGTGAGTGACACCTCAGGCCTCACGGAAAAAATAAAACTTAAAAAAACACTTAGCAGAACTCTAAGTTGCTGCTTTGTTTACAAAAAAATAAAACTCCTAGGCATAACTGTGTTAGCCAGATTATGATTTTTTCAGAGTGGCGGTTGGCATTTCTTTGTCCTACACATTTGGGAGATTTAGTTATACATTCTTATTTGTTGTCATACTAGAATTTACGGAAAATTTTAAGTACTGCAGTCACATTTGGCTGATTTTAAAATAGCAGAAGGATCCTATTATACTGTTCTTTGACCCTATCATATTTACGTTACTGTACTCTTTGTGATAGCCTCTAACTGCTTTCTGACTGTATCCTCTTTGAGCAAAATATGCACAGCAATATTTAAAAGCAGGGTATAGGGTTAGAAAACAAGTTCTCATTTGAAATACATATTTCTGCCCAGAGTCATGAAAAGGAAAAGGTTTATTTAATGCTTGTCAATACCTGAAGACATGGTCCAGCACTTAACAAATAATAATAAATAATAATAATACTCTAATAATGTGGCAATCCTAGTGTGAAAATGCACATGACCTCTTAGGTTTTCCTGAAGATTTTCAAAAGAATTCTCCCCATTAGTACAACTGCTGGTGGACATCGCTGTTGCATTTCCCAGCTAAACGTTTAAAAGACTGTAAATGGTGTGTGCATTACTTCATTGCAGAAGGAAGAGGTCAGGCTGAATTGCACTGGTATTTAAACATAATCATACTATGAAAATAAATCAAAACATCACGTAAAAGGAGCATTTTAAATGTTTCATACATTTTCTTTCTGGAGCGGTGTGGTTAAACACTTTCCTGTGAGCATATATATTTTATCACAAGTTTACAAAAATGAAAGTATACGATTTGTAATAAATGGGAATAGGACTACAGTGAGGTATTATGAATATTATTTTTCTCTTTCTTTTCTAATGAGGTTTATCCTTCAGCCAGACAGCTTCAAAACTGAAATACTACTTACTATAGAGTGTAGATTGCAGACTGCACGCTACTCAACGTGAAAAGGAGCACATTTGATTGATAGTCTCTGTGTGTGTGTGCGCCTATACACACAACTCTGTATAGTTGCATGTATGTGTTTTTGGCAAAAATGGGCATCTCTGGGCGTTCTTATCTTAAGAAATGTGAGACAAATATCCATCCCTTTAATCATGTTCATCTTTGATCACGAGTGAGGGTGACACAGTCCACAAAATTAACAAAGAAACTCTCTTGCTTTCGAGAGATAGCTACATATACATCTGGATCTGCACACACATGCACGACATACACACAGACATACAAACACACAGACATACACGCAGGCTCCAAGTCATTAAATTATTGCATAACTTTTCATGTAATTGATACCAGACACCTTTAATTTTTCATTTTAATTCTTTTGGCCAGCTTTCACATTAACAATCTAAGGCATAAACGTTGGTAGCTATTGATCGCAATCCCCTGTGTGCGTGCAAATCCATTTTAAAGTCCCCTGCCTTTAATGTGCGTGTGCATGTGCAAGGGGCCTCCTCGAGCTCTCTTTATCAGGATCTCCCCCCGGCACGCTTGAAGACGACCCCGGATATACAACGTGCGCTGATGGCCACAAGAAAGCTGCCTGTTCCATTTTGCACAAAAAAAAACGATGGAGAAGTAAAGAAAGAGAGGTCTCTGTGTGAGATGTGGAGAGAGATATGCGACTGAAAGTGTGTGCGTGTGTGTGTGAGTATATGGGGCGTCTGTATAGGTCGTGTGTGTGACATTTCCTCAGACTTCTGGTGGTTTTCTCCCTTTCGACATTTGGCTCTGGCCAGACCCAGAAGCTAATGGCTGTACCTTTCTGCAAATAGAGGTTTGGCGAATAGCCACTACTAGTTTAAGACGTTTGATAGCGCCAGAATTAAACAAACAAAAATCATGCATTTTTTAAATGGTTAGTGGATCCCACTGCCAGGCTGTCATCTGCAGTGAGTGTGTGTGTGCGTGCGTGGCTGTGTGCACGCGTCCCTGTATGTGAACGTATGCGTGTATTTAAACAGGAATCAAAACCAGCCCGACTACCTGGCAAATAAATTACTTTTCAGCTCATCGGTTTTTTTGGTAACGTCTTCTTAAAATCTTTCTCGGAGTTTACTGTTCCTTTACCGTTGAGTCCATAGCCTTAGCCTTAGAGCAGGGGGAGGAGAGCAGCGCGGAGGGGGTGGGGGTGTTGGCAGCATATAAGTGCATCAGGAGGAATTTTTAAACGACCTTATTGTCTCTAGCTCTAGAAAGACCACGATGATTTCTTTCTAGCGTGAGCAGCTGTTTTCGCTCGCAACTTTGCTTTCGGCTCCAGCGCATGACACGATGTCTCCTCCGCAAGCGAGGCAGACGGATGCCCGCTGGTAGCCGCCGCCGCGCGGCGCAGGGCGGGCGGCTCCGCGCGGCTCCGCGCCGCCGAGGCATTGTTCCGCGGCCGCTCGGGCACGGCCGGAGGCTGCCGCAGCACGAGAGCCCGTCGCCGAGGCTTTTTCTAATTCGAGGGACAAAAACCGTAATTTGCTCGAGCTCCGCTTGCTCGGATGGCAGCCCTCTCCTTAGGTTTCAAAGGGGAGAAGTAGACATCGTGGTTCGTACACACATGGATTAAGTTGAACAGCGGCGATTACATCTGCGCTGAGAGCAACAGTAGGCTAGGGCTGACTTTTCAAATCTCAGCCCTGCGAGTTAGAGGCTCTCTTGAATAGACTTCCTCAATTTCCGGATGCACTTCTTGAAATTCCCCCTTCTCTCTAGAATTCCTGCGAAATTGGGGGCTCGCATGCATTTCGCCTTGGCATGCAAAACTGCATTTTTAAGGAGTGATTATGTTATTTATTTTAGCCATACCTGACGGGGTAACACGAACTCCGCGCACCATATTGTCAATACATGGAGTGGATATTGACATCTGGGACTGAAGTTTTTTTTTTCTTTCCATTTTTGCTAAGTCCCAGAAATATGAGATGTCTCATTAATCTCACGGATATGTCTAATTCTGGATGGGCAGTGATACCTTAAAGTGATCGTGTTTGTATCCAGTTGAACACTAGATGTACGGCAGCGATTGGTGATTTTTTTTGCAGCACCTAACGTGCAAACCGCAAGCATCATTTTAATGTGACAAGGAAGAGGTATGCAGCTATTGCAACATTTTCGAAATCATCGTTCCTGACACTCAGATAATTTAACGTTTCTAAGAAGAGGTTAAACCTTCATGCTGCTTTTTCAAATTGATTTTAAGGGGCTGATATAAATGGAACATCAGAAAGCTACGGAAGGTCTGCTCCAAGCTGAATATGCAAACTGCAAACCAGAAGCATCCTAGACCCTTGCAATATTGTACATTGGGTGTGCCAGCACTTTTTTTGTTATTACGTAAAGTCTCTTGGAAGCACCTTGGATATTTTACATTCTCCTTTCTCTGCTGGAAGCAATCAGCACGCAGGAATCCTGACGTGGGCTCTGGGACTATAGGACATTCCAGCTCGTGATCCAGCACGGTTAATTGTGAAAAGTGTATACATTTCTGCCTTATCTATGCTTTGTTATGGGTCTGACGTGAGCCCACGTCCTCCTCCCCCCTCCCGCAATATTACAGACAGAATTTCAGTTAAAAGTGTTACAGTATCGCGGTGCAAAAACCCGTGATATCCAGGCAGCAAAATAACCTTAGTCACCGGCTGTAAAAAGCTAATTAAACAGAAGAGGAAAATCAAGAGAAACTCGAAAATGTAAGTATCCCCTCTCGTTAACAACCGAGCATTTAACTTTGGAGCCTCTGAAAGGGAAATACCAGGCTATTCTGCACATTTTTTCTAAGCTTCATTTTCCACACAATGCAGAATAAAGTACTAGTCTAAAGCGGTTACATTACCGAAGAATTTCCCATCGTTATGATCATACTTATGTCCTTTAAATTCACGGCATGCACAAAAGAGCAACATTTGTCCAAAATAGTCTAAAAATATACGAAACGGTATGAAAAAAAGGCATAAAAATCCTTCATCTGAAGCTAGCGATGAGGAAGTCTGAGAGGTCTGAGTGTATTTGAGCTCAGATTGTTTAATAGAAAGATTTATATACTAACTGTATTATTTACTTTGAGAGGGGAGGTGGCAGTATAAGGGTATGCTAATTAGTGGGAGATTTTTGGGGGGAAGGGGTGGAATATCAATTTTTATTGCATCACCTGTCAGGAGTGTCCAATCAGCGTTGGCTTTAGGGGAATTAATTGATGAAGGTGTCTCCGGACGAGCTCACTTCACTCTGTCATTTTATTTGTAGCTAAAGCAGCGGCGGGAATAGCAGCTGCATTTCTTTTCTCTTCCTCCCTTCACATTCCATTATCATAGTTTCCAATGGAAAAGCAGGGAATGAAAGGGAACAGGTACTGATCTTCAGCAGCAACTTAGAGAAACACTTTGGCAAACCTGATTTTTAAGATATATATTGATTGTAGCCTCACGATATTTTTTTAATTTATTTTTTTTTTATTTTGTCTAAAGTTTGGCACTCCATTTACCAGGAATAACAGCCTTTGTTATATTTTATTAGCAGGATGCCTTGAGACAAATGCAGCATCTGGCTGAGGATTGTGTGTGTGTGGCTTTTTCTTTTTTTTTTTCTTCTTTTTTTTTCCTCTCTCTCTCTCTCTGCAAATGCTGGGAATAATTTAATTCACGAAATGGGAGACCTGAAGTCGGGTTTTGAAGAGGTGGATGGCGTGAGGCTCGGCTACCTCATCATTAAAGGAAAGCAAATGTTTGCACTCTCCCAGGTTTTTACAGACCTGCTCAAAAACATCCCGAGAACTACCGTGCACAAGCGAATGGATCATTTAAAAGTAAAAAAGCATCACTGCGACCTGGAGGAGTTGAGGAAACTCAAAGCCATCAACTCCATCGCTTTCCACGCCGCCAAATGCACCCTGATCTCCAGAGAGGACGTGGAAGCCCTTTACACATCCTGCAAAACCGAGCGGGTCCTCAAGACAAAACGGAGGAAAATAAGCCGGGCCCTGTCAACAAGCGACCTCCGGCCGGAGCACGCACCCGCCGACCCCTTCTCCGGCTTTTGGAAGGAGAACAAACTTTGGCTGGGTTTGAATGACTCTCCCCGGGCCCTGCTGCCAATCAGGAGGAAAGCGTGGCGTCCGGGGGACGCAGCCTTGCTACCGGCCTCTCATCTACCTCACATTTTTAGTAAATACACTGGCCACCGCTACCCAGAAATCGCCCGGGCGCCTCGCAAACCCCCCGTAAACTATGAAACGGCGCCGGCCGGGGGGGACTGCGCGGCCCTGCGCGCCCGCCCCCCGCCCGCCGCCGCCGCCGCCGCCGCCGCGCGCCCGCGGCTCCCGCCCGCCGGGCCCCCGCCCCTGCCCGGCCGCCACCGCCGCCGCCGCGCCGCCGCCGCCGCCACGGACTGCGCGCTGGGCCCCGCCGGCGGCGCCCGGCGGCCCCCGGCCGCGCCGCGGCCCTGCCGGCCCCGCGGAGACCCGCGGCTGCCGCTGCCGCTGCCGCGCGGCTTCGGGCCGCCGCCGCCGCCCGCCTTCGCCGAGAGCGGCAGCAGCGACTCCGAGTCCAGCTCCTGCTCCGACCGCGCCGCCCACGACTCGGACTTCGGCTCCAGCCTCTCCAGCTCCAGCGAGGGCAGCTCGGAGGAGGAGGACGAGGAGGAGGACGAGGAGGAGGAGGGCAGCGGCGCCTCGGACTCCAGCGAGGGCAGCTCGGAGGAGGAGGAAGAGGAGGAGGAGGAGGAGGAGGAGGAGGAGGAGGAGGAGGAGGAGGAGGACAGCACCTCGGACTCCGACTCCAGCTCGGTCTCCAGCCAGGTCTCGGTGCAGAGCATCCGCTTCAGGCGCACCAGCTTCTGCAGCCCGCCCGGCGTGGTCCACGCCAACTTCTTGTACCATCTGGCGGCCGCCGCCGCCCCGCGGCCCCCGGCGCCGGCCCCGGCGGAGCCCGGCGGGCCGCCCGCCCTCCGCGGCGCTGCCGGCGGCCTCCAGCCCGAGCTGCCGGGGCAGTGGGGCCGCCCGGGCTGGGCCGCCGCCGCCGCCGCCCCGGCGCTGCGCTGCCCCGGCGGCCTGGGCAGCTGCTTCGCGGAGATCGGAGATGATAGGGTGCCTGAGATCACATTCCCACACTCTGAATTTGCCAGTAATGCCAAGAGTACTGACCTAACAATTAACTGTGTTGCAAAGGGGGCCTCTTCACCTAGCCCAAAGACAAACAATGCATTTCCACAACAAAGAATACTCAGAGAGGCAAGGAAATGCCTGCAAGCAACTACTACACACTGTGCAGATAACAATACAATAGCTGCTAGGTTCTTAAATAATGATTCTTCTGCAGCAGCAGCAAATTCAGAAAAAGATTCCAAAATCCCTCATTGTATTGAATTTGCCACGGATTTGCCCTCTTTACAAACTGATCCTGAGGAGGATGCTGCTTCTCCAGGGGCAGCAGCAGCAGAGCTCCACTGCACTGATACAGGCAATAAGGCATTGCCGTTCCTGCACAGCATTAAAATCAAAATAGAGGACAGCAGTGCGAACGCCGAGTGTGAGCCTGACCTTACAACATATAAGCTAAAGTGTGAGTGCAATGATACTAAGGATAAGTTTTACGGTGTGACTGAGAGTAATAACCAGGACGCTTTATTAACAGCCAAGGAAGATTCTGCATGCACTGAGAAAGAAACCACTTCCTTAAACCCGCTGACTCAGAGTCAGGCCCTCTCATGCACTTTAGGTACTCCAAAACCTGAGGATGGGGAGTATAAATTTGGAGCAAGGGTGAGAAAAAATTACAGGACATTGGTTCTGGGAAAGCGACCTGTACTGCAGACTCCTCCAGTCAAACCAAATTTGAAATCAGCTCGAAGCCCACGTCCTACAGGTAAAATTGAGACACATGAAGGAACACTGGATGATTTTACAGTTAACAATAGACGCAAAAGGGTAGCCAGCAATGTAGCATCAGCAGTGAAAAGGCCATTTAATTTCATGGCAAATTTTCCCTGTCCACCATCACTAATTATTGGCAATGATGGGGATTTGTTGCCAGCTTATTCCTTAAATACCACTAAGGATTCCCAACCACCTCACAAGGCCCATCCTGTATGGAAATGGCAGCTGGGCGGTTCTGCAATACCTCTTCCACCTAGCCACAAATTCAGGAAATTTAATTAATAAAATAGTTTGGAAAATATTTTCTTGAACCACCTTTAACTTTCTTACATTTTAAACTCCACAGGATGGTTTGTACAAGCCCATTAATGCTATACACACTTTCAGAATCCTGTTTTATCACATTGTGAAGACAGAAACCGGATTACTATTTTCTTTACCATTACAACAGTGGCTTTTTGTTTTGTTTTGGGTTTTTTGTTTTGTTTTGTTTCATTTGTTTTTTTGGGTTTTTTTTGGTTTTTTTTTTGTTTGTTTGTTTGTTTTGGTTACATTCCACAGAGTACTTCAGGCTAAAGACTCAAGTTAAACTCAGTTATTATGGTAGAGCTGAAACACTTTACTGTTTAAATGCTAATAAGGCACCAGTACCTCAGTTCAACTGCTGCAAATAAATGTCAAAAGGTTGAATAATAAATATTAGAATGAGCCATTAAATTTATGCACTAGATTTTGAAAATGGAAGTCTAACTGTTAATTCAGTTAAAGTTTGTTAAGTTACATGGTTGCACAGTAAGGGTTCACTATAATTCAATGTGGCAGCAGTCTACTTTTTGGGAGCTTTGTTTTCGGGTGTAGGGGTGTCTTTTTCTAAGAGCAGTTGCACTTACTCATTTTTCTATGGTTTGGAAAGACTGGGGTTCGCCTGCAACCCCAACCCTGCAAAAAGCTGCCTCATCTGAAACCAGTAAATAAATGTGGAATTCTATTTTTGGTAAAGGGTGTCTTTTTACTTGTACAGCCACTCTTTGCAATTGGAAAGTATTTTTGTTTCACCCAGAGGTCTTAAATAAGGTTACTGTTACCCACTAATGTCATACTTAAGTTGTGGTTTGAACATGCCCCTTACAAACTTGCAAAGCAACTAAAATATTTGCCGGATAGCAGTACAATTTATGGTCCAGCCCCTCACGCTGGCTGGAGGAAATAGCAAAGTAGTAAATACAACACAGAAAGTGAAACCAGAGGCCATAAGTGAAAAGAATACACAAAATGAGAATACCATGTTATTCATAGCTTTTTGGCACCAAAACTCAGGCATTTCAACCGTAGTACACTTCTCAGTTTGATCTTCACCTCTTGAAATGTTGGGGTTTTTTTCCATACCATCCTCTCTATGTAGCAGAAACATTTCTACTGCACGTGACAATCAGAGGCAATTATCTATATTTGCACTTAATATCAAAATAGTCGAACAGGCAGACTTCTAGAGTCTAGCCCTTGGTTAGACAAGCTGGTATAATATATTGTGATGATGGAAGCAGTAAATCAAAATTATGGAAATTTGCACTGTTGAAAAGCATGCTTTAGCTTTATTTTCAATTAAAAACACTGTTTAAAAAATTATTGATTCCATACACTTTGAATTATTGCAGTTATCCATGGTTTCCTCTTCGTTTGTAAGTTCACTCTTTTCATTTGGAGGAAATACGCTTCAAGAGGTTAACTGTTTCCCTCCCTCGCCCCCAACTCCTCAAAAAGAAAGGGGAAAAAAAAAAAAAAAGGCTGCAGGCCGAAGTGGAGGCCGAGCTGAGGACGGGGGAAGGTCTCCAGGCCGGGGGGAGGATGGGTGCAGCAACTCCGAAAACAATCTGAAAAGTTTGCAGCTTGAGAAAGGCAGTTATAATTGAGTTGCTGAATCAGCAGAGTTTAGTGTGAATAATTGCTGGTTTCTTTCTTTTGATTAGCATTTTATTTATACTAGATCATTCCCAAATTAAATTTTAAGGATTCCACTCATCGACCAATCCCAGGAGAATAATTTATCGTAAATAAAAAAAAAAAAGAAAAAAGAAAACAAAGCAGCAATGTAATGTTTACTGTGTGATTCAAAGTCAACATGTCTGATGGCAGTCCACTGCCTGGTTTTCAATTTTTTAATTCCTGCCTTTTGTGATGGCCTCTCCCCACCCCTCGTGTCTTGAAATATTCCAAGCAGCCACTAACTGATTTCAGCTCTGTTTACTGATCCATACCGTAGTTTTCCTCTCATTGTAAAAGGCCTAGTCTAAGAATACCTGCAGCCAAATATATTTAGAAAGAGTAAACAATTGCCTTTCAGTGGAGTTACCCTTCCCCCCTGCATGCACACGCACACACACACACTCACCCACATCACTTTAAACTGCCAATTGCAAAAGGTGCATTGCATACTTAACCGCTCTGCTGAAATTACGATGGTCGTGAAAAATCTGCTTACTGGAGTTGTTCTGAAATGAATGTTTACATTGGTATGTTTAGAGCTGCACAGATTACAGCCTTGTTTCCAGAGAACTGTAAATACGTGCGAACGCACCGCTCGAGAAAGCCCCCAGCTCCTTCAGAAAGCCGTGACTGCTTGACAAAGGTCTTCCCTCGACCAAAAAAAAAAAAGAAAAAGAAAAAGAAAAAAAAAGAAAGAAAGAAAGAAAGAAAGAGAAACCAAACCCAAATGCTACAAAGGTGCAATATGCAAACTTGAAACCTAAAATTTTCGCCTTGTCAATTAAACAATGTATCAATTTCAAAGTAACTTCGTCCCCTGACCCTGTTTACTTCCAATTAGAGATACGTTGATTTGACCAGGAATTGCAAATTTCAGAGGTGCCTTTCCAGGTTCCCTAAATAACCCCGGGGGGGGGGGAAGGGGGGGAATAAGCACAAATCTATACCAAATAGGTTCGGCGAAGGTGCGATCCGGCGCGGCCCCCTCTCGGCCGCCCCGGACGAGGCCGGGGTCGGTCCCGGACCGCGGGGCCGCGCGGAGCCCGGCGCATCCGCGCCCGGCCCGGCCCCTGCGCGCAGCCTTCCTCACCGCGGGCAACGGCAAAAGGCAAGACGTTAAAGAGCCAAATAATTTTCACACGTGTACACCGCAGTTTAGTGCAAGCCACTAACAAGAACATTTGTGTTTTTACTACCGTTGGAGAACTTAGCCAGGTACAATAACTTGCTGGAAAAAAAAATAAAAAAAGTATTCTTTCCAATTGTGGTAGTTTGGTAGCTGTTTCTCACTGCATTGTGATAATTGTTGCGAGCAGAGTTTATTATTATATTCAGCCTTAATAATATAAAATCATATAATTAAGTTATGTATAAATAATCAATTTTCTCTAATAAAGGTAAGTTCACGTAATGAGGAAAGCAAAGGTTTTCTAGTGAGCGAGGTTACAATTTTTGCTGTAATGTTTACAGAAGAGAAAACTTAAAATGTGTTAGCAATGAATTGCCACCATTTTCCAGTTCTTGATGTACACAAAAATCTACAGAATTTTATAAAGGAAAAAGCAATCTAGGGACGTGTGTGTACTTTATGGAATATACTCCATAGGCATTTGCCACAAGTAGAGTTCACTGAAAATTTTATTGGGAAGATTTCTGCTACCATAATGAAGACAAAAGAAAGTTTTGGACTGTGTTTAATTCTCTAGAGCATTAAAAAGGGAACACGTGTAATGCCTTCAGCAACGAGGTATATTGCCTTAAAAGATGTAACTTGCAGTTTACAACAATTTACTTTAAGAAGTGATTGTTCTATAATTACACTTACTTGACTACAGTGGGAAAATCTCTTTATCAGTTGTTTATTTAAAATGCCACTACTAGCAATAATGCAAAATAGTGGTAGCTGTTGTATGAAGTTTGCTGTTCAATCATTCAGTTGGTGATTTTCTAAATGGTCTCTGATCCTTTTTCCTATAACAGATTTAGTTGCCAATAAATTAAAGTTTCTGCAGAAATAAGAACAATGCTATCATGTTTTTGTTTGTTACCCTTCACACGTGTGAGTGGTTACGACAGAGAGGTGTAAAAAAGTGGCATTTCCTATACACGGTGGTAATCTGTAGGAAAATATTCTACATATGCAGTGAGTTAGAGAATATGAAACATAGATAATGTTGTTAATTGTGGTTTCTATGGTTAAGATGATTACTGGAAAGAATATGTCATAGTTCATCCTAAAATCTATTTGGTCAGCCTCAAAGTACAAAAGAAGGACAATGACATGAAAATGGAATGTATTAGCTAGAAAAATAAGGACCAAGGCACTGGAATCTACCTTGCTAAAGTCATACTTACAGACATTATCCATTCACAGGTCTCCCCCTGGTACTTAGTCCTACAATTGTGCTTAAAGAAAGTACAATTTAACAGCTCCTTGGCTGGACGTGGGATTTCTTATTCCAGAGCAGCCAAAGAGCTTTCTGATCAGTGTAGGACACTTCCCAGACATTTGGGGAAAGGACACATGGATACGCAGTTAGCTGATTTTAGGCCTTCTATGTTGCATTTTTTTACTGTTCTGATATAATTATTTGCCATGCCCTAGGCCCCTCTCTCCCCCGCTCTCCTTTTCAATCTGAGGCGGCCTCACAAGCCCCAGCTTTAAAAGGCCCGAGATGTTTTGCATGAAGCTCTCACAATAGGGGTTGAGAGAATTGACAGTTTCAAAAACAAGGCGCCCTGTCCTTTCCAGATGCCGAAAACCCCTCTTCTGCACCATCTCTCGTTTGCTCTTCGCTGCTGGTGGCTTTATCTTTAGCATTGCAAATATCCTGCAACAGCTGTGTTTGTAAACAGGGGGGAGTTCGGCGGGAGCCGGCAGCGCGGGGTCCGTGCTTCCTAAACGCGCGCGGTGTGCCTGCGGGACCGGCACTGCGGCTTCCTGACGAGCAGCAACTTAAAAAAAAAAAAAAAAAAAAAAGAGGGAAAATTCAAAAAAAAAAAAAAAGGAAAAGGTGGCGGGGGGCGGGGGGCGGCGGCGGGGGCAGCCCTGGGCGCCCGACCCGCGGCCCCGCCGGCGCTGCGCGGCGCGGCGCTGCCCGCGGGGGCGCGCGGGGCGGCCCCGCGCCCGCGGCCGTGGGGGGCCGCGCTCCACGCGCCGCCATCTTGCCGGGCTCCCCGTGGCAGCGCCGCGCGCCCCCGCGCCGGGCCCGCCGCCCCCGCGGCGCCCTCCGCGCTGCCCCGCGGCCGCGCCCGGCCCGCGGAGCCCTCGCCGGGGCGCCCGCGACCCCCGGGCACCCCCGCCCGGCCCCGCTTCGTGTTCGGGGGGCCGCGGCAGAGGCTGCGCCTCGGCCGCCGCCGCCTCGGGTAGCGGCCGAGCGCGGGCTGCGCCGGCGCGGAGACGGCGCGGGCAGGGGCAGAAGCCGCCCTCGAGGGCCCGAGGGCCGCGGGAGCCTTTGGGGGCTCCGAGGAGTTCGGATGCCGTTTTCCCTCCTCCCCCCCACCCGATCCATCTGGAAACGAAATTGCGCCGTGGAGAGCTGCCGGGGGCCCGGGGGGGCGGCCTCGCGGGAGCGGGAGACGCAGGGAAAGGTCAATGCGGGGAGTGCAACAAGGTTGTTTACTCTTGTGTTTAAAATGCAGTCGCGGCCGTAAAGTGTGTGAAATTACGCACTGGTCTCTTAAAGAGTGGCTAATTTATAGTAAATAGCGCGGCCTTTGTAAATGGCTTTATTATGTTGTTTCTTGTTAATTGTTGAGAAAATCCCCATTGTTGAGTGTGAATGGCTTTATGAGCTAACCTGGTCTTTGGTGCAATCAAGGGGCAGTAAATGGCCGCTCTGCTAATGTGGCCTGTAGCGAAAAGCGAGGATCAGCCGCGGTGACCTCCGCGAGGCGGTGCCGGAGCAGGGCCCTGCCGCGGGGGCCGCGCCGGTGGCTGCGCAGGGCTGCGCGGGCCCAGGCCGCCAACGCGCCGGCGGCCGCCCTAAAATGGACGCCCCCAGCGCAGCCGCTTGGCCGGGGGCAGCCGCTTCTCGGCCTCCCACCCGCCTCCGGGCCTGGGGACGAGCGGGATCACGGTGCCCCCCGCCGCCCCGGCCCCGGGCCGGCAGCGCGCAGCGGCCCCGCGCAGGGCAGGCTCCGCCGCCGCGGCCGCGCGCACGAGCGGGGCCGCGGCGCTGCGCAGCGCTGCGCTCCTTTGTTAGCGGCGGCGCCGCGAGTCCCCCCGCGCCCCCCGGAGCCCCCCGCCCCGGGGCACTTGCGGCCGTACCGGGGGGCGGCGGCCCGCGCAGCACCGCGCTCAGGCGCTGCCCGCGCGGCCGCGGAGCTCCCTCGGCTCCGCTTAGACAAATAAACCGCAGCAAACACCTAGAGACGCAGCTCTCCCCGCGGCGCGGAGGGGCGCGGAGGCGGGCAGCCCTCGCGGACTGCCCCAGCTTCGCGCCGCGCCGCGGAGCAGCCCGCGGAGCGCGGCCTCCCGGGCGGCGCCGAGCGGCTCCGCGCCTCCTGCCTCTCGGAGGAAACCCAAGCGCGGGGCTTCCCCGCCGCTGGAGCAGCCGCTGTTGCACCGAAACGCCCTCCGAGCGCACGTGTCGCTATATTATAAAATACAAATCGCGATGAAATGTAAATTCCACTCTAGAAACTTATATTGGGCTATTCTCTTTCCTGAAATCTCTCTCCCTCTGATTTCGCTATTAGGAGAAATCCCTCTGGGTTTAAAGCACTTGTTTCGCGGATTTCTGTACAACCCACATCTGTTAACTTCCCCTCCGCTGCTCTGCTCTTGCGCGCAGGACGCCGCGGGTACCTCCGCGTGGCAGAGGGGGCCGCGGAGGGGCCGCGGGCCGAGCCGTGCCCCTCGGCACACGGCTGCTTCCCAAGCTGCCTCTCAGGATCAGTGTTGGATTGCAAACGTGTCACATGCGCGGCTCCCTCTTCCCCGGGACTTCTGCTCCTCGGGCTTTTCCAGGCTGATTAGTGCTCTCGGAGCTGCTAGATAGATAGGGCTGAACAGTCCATTTCCCTCAAAACAGGATGTTTCCATCAACCTACATTTGGTTTTCCCCAAAGAGCAGCAGAAAGTTTAGCTGGGAAACACGTCCCGGCTAAACCCTTGTCTTTAGGTGCCACTCGGGTCACTTCACATCTTTGCATTATATTTCATCCTGTCATTCCCCTTTCTGTACCTTCCCGGGCAAAATAAATAAACTAACAAACAAATAGACCCTTTAAAAATACGCGCCGCTGGTGAGGTCCGTGCCGCCAGGGCTGCGCCGCCGGTCCGCGGCTGGGTGCGGAGCGCGGGGCCGAGGCGCCCCCGCGGCGCGGGCAGGGCGCGGGGGCCCCGCGCCGGCCGCTGTGGTTCCGGGGTTGTTTCCCCCCGAACAAACCTGCTGCCCGCTTTGAATAAACCTGGCTCGAGAATCAAAGGGAGCTGCAGAAAAGCGGCCACCGTCCTGGAAGCGGCGTGTTTGCTGGGATTTTCGGACTCTTTGTGCGTTGGAGTAGACGTGTGTGAATGTGCTGCGAGTGTTAAAACTGCCACATAACCTGTGCGAACATATGTTTTATATTTACCCCCGATGCCTTTGTATTCCCAAGATTTAGTGGTAAACTGTCTGAGACAATAGCAAAACCAGAAATATTATCTAGTAAACGGCAGAAAAAAAGGGGGGTTGCTCACTTTTGGAAATGATCATTTCCATTTACGTGGACATGACAGTTTGTATAAGGGTAAATAGCGATAACGTGCTATTCTATGTACGGTTTTCCAGACCATTTGAAAAACTTTACTGTGTCTGCTGTGGATGTTTGAAGTAGCACCCTATCACCAGAAGAAGGATTTTCAGGTTGTTTTCTACTATGACATAATAGTCATCAAAATCTGGCTACGTTCGCCGGAGGGAAAAAAGATGTTCACGCTGAATGATGTGGTAGAAGGAAAGAGAGAACAGTGTTTAATACACACTACAAAATAATGTCAGATCTCCTAGTCTGTGATCTCGCATGGTCTTTTATATTTTAGGGAAAATTTATAAATGGTAACCTGGGATTTACAAATTTTGGTAGTAAAATCTCATTAATTCCATTATGATTTCTGTATCCTGCTTTTATAAAGGGGCCTGTAAATTATATCAATTCCACACAAGCTCTGCCATTCATCAAATCTGGGAACATTTGTATTTCCCTATCTAACTGTGTAGAGGCCAAAAAATATAAAAAGACTCTCCAGATAATCGGTGATACCTCTTGTCCTCCTTATAGAGCACTTGGTGCTATTTGTTCCGCCCCAGAAAAATGAGCTTCTTAAAGTGGGTTGAAAGTAGGTGAACTTTTTTGAAACACACCTGAAAGTTGGGAATCTTGGTAGCTCCTCTTTATACATGTTTGCATTGCCTGGGGCACATAAAGAGGATACACAGCAGCATTTCTTCATCATCAGACTTAAAAGAGGCTCCTGCCTTTCCAGAGGTCTTTCTTTCTTTCTTTCTGTCTGTCTGTCTGTCTGTCTGTGTAAAACCCAGCGCACATACGCGCTGCGGATTCCCGTGAAAACTGGAGCGCGGAGCCCCGTGCTCGGCCGGCGCCCGTGGCGCTGCGCCTGGTCCTGCGCTCTTCCAGGGCAGAGCGGTGACACGGGGCTTCGGGAAGCTCCGGAGGGGCTTTGAGAGCGGTTCAGCGCCTCCGAGCCCAACGCGAGCACAAACTGCAGGATAATTTTGCTGTGGCTCTGCAAGCTGCTCTGACTTCACAAAACCTGCAGATCCGAGATGCCTTTCAGCGGAAATTTGCTGCTCGTATTTGGTTTTGCAACGTTGATTGCATCTCATCATTTTGAAAGACGAACTACATAAACATCTGATAGTTTGTATTAGAATCAAGCACAGTGACAATTGCACAGAGCTGTTTTTAATTTTATTCCGAAGTATTTACACATCGACATATGGTAAATTTGTCTTCACTAAGAAAGTTAAGAATCAATAGTGTTAATAGCTTTGCATAGACATGATAGCCATTAACATTTCTGCATCTCTACCAGTCCGAGGTTCTCGAAGATGAATGCTTGTGTGCCGAAATAAAAAGCATTTTAAATTGAAGATTAACTAGCTCTGGCTGCATAGGTTCTTAAAGGTCCTCGTAGTCACTGCCGAATTCAGCAGGACAGATTCTGTCTCCACCGAAGAATATAAAGAAGTATCAGCACTTTAGCTCTGCTTTAATCTTTATTTTGAAATGTTTTTGCTCCTTAATACCTGCAAAGATCAAGTCTGAAAAAAAAACAACCAGCTAGCTTCCTGGCAGGAAAACCTTGTGTAGGAGAAGAGGATGTATCCTGGCTCTTCCTGACTCATACTCTCTGATTCGGATTACAGTGTTTTCAAGGAGTCTCTTTCAGTCCCAGGAAAGCCGGGAAAAGCAAAGTTACCGAGGCCACTCGGCAATTCACACTTTGTGTCAAGGTGCCGCGGATGCTTTGGCTCACTCTCTGGTTTTCCTAAGGGATGTCCTGCAGGCTCCAGCCGTAGCAGGACGAGGTGGCAAACCCGGTTGTGCCGGCACTCTGCACAAAGCGAGGGTTTGCTACCAAATAGGTCAGAAAATTACATATATAAAAAATAACCTCTTGTGCCGGCGCCATTGACATTTGCCAACTCTGCTAATGCATCAATTTTCTCCGACATTTGAGAATTATTATTTTTAATTTTCAGGTGTTGCTTCAGGACGATCATGAAATCTTGCAGAAATTCTAAGGCTAACCCAGTCTAGATATGTCTATACACGTCTCTAAGTCAAACAGGTCAAATATTTTTTAAACACACATTTACCAAGAGAGAGAAAAAAAAGGCATCTAAGCTGGAAACCTGTGGGGGCATAACAAAAGGAAAGAGGCCAGAAAGAAATATCCCACAGTGGATTACAAGGTTATGGGACAGGTCACTATAGGAAAGGTAAACAAAAAAATGAAGGGTACATTATATAAACCTCTCATAATTAAAAAATAGTTAGTTCTAATGTTGTAGTTACACCCACAGATAATTGTTGATTTTGCTAATCAAGTGCCTGTGAATTTATTGGAATTTTTTTCTGTTAATATACCTTTATTTACCCGGCGTGCTATTTCACACATAATTAGAAGACTGACAACAATCTTTAATGACTGATTATTTAATGAAGACTAGCATTATTTTACACCACAGACTAATGTACAGAACTTGCTATTACAGCTAGGGACCTAGAGAGACAAGAAGTACACCCGGCCATACAAAAAGAGGACTCAAAGACAGTAATATATTAAATATTGCAGCGATCGATTTCAATACCCTGAGTGGACACGGGAATAAAAATTCACCCCCAAGATGAAATGATCAGGAATTATTTGCTGAGAGGAAAGAAACGCGCTTTTCCGCAGATCATTTTTGTTGAGGTTGGAAGAGGGCTGGGCAAGCATCTTTCAAGCTCTAGGGTCCCAGTTTGGGACATCACCCTAACGGTTAGCCACGTCTCAGTGGCGTTTCTACGAAGTACAGCGACGGGTCTTTGTCCCGAGGGAGAGGGACTAAACACCCAGCGCGGCTCCCCGCGGCCGTGGCGGGGGCCCCGCGCCGCGGGGCTGCGGCGGGCCGGGCCGGGCCGGGCCGGGCCGGGCTCCGCGCCGTCGGGGCCGCCGAGGTGGCGCCCGGGGGCAGCGGCCGCGCTTGCGGCAGCGCCGGGTCGCGGCACCTGGGGCAGGGCGGAGCCGCGCTGCCCTGCGGAGCCCCCGCGGCCCGCGGCGCTCCCCGGCACCCTCCTGCAGCCCGCAGCGCCGCGGGGCGGCCCCCGCCAGCCCCCGACGGCGGGGCGCCCTCAGCGCGGGGCCGCCGGGCCCAGCCCGCGGCGGGCAGGGCACCCCGGGGCCCGGCTCTCGCCTTCCCCCGCCGGAGCCGCGGCGGCGGGCGGGGGTCCGCGGGCGCGGAGCCGGCGCGGGAGGCAGCGCAGCGGGCCGGCCTCCCCCGCGCAGCCCTTTGTAGCCAGGCCAATTACAGCGGCACAGAGGTGCCCCCGGCCGCCCTCCGCTCCCACCGCCGCCCCCGGCCTCGCTTCCCCTCCCCGCCACCCCTCTCCCCCGCGCCACGGCCTTTCGCGGCTTTAATTAATAATTAAAAGGCGGAATGAAAATTAAAGAGGAGGCAGAGGAGGGGGCGAGGCGTTTCCGCGCCCCGCGGGAGCCCGCCCGGGCGCTGAGGAAGGGAGCAACCGTGGCCTGGTGTCGCGCGGGGGCTGCTGGCTGAGTTCCCCCTGCACTCTCCAGGCCACCTTCCTCCTCCTCTTCCTCCTCCTCCTCACGCCCAGAGGCCGTGGTGGCCGCGGTACACGAGGCTGCTGGCAGCAGCTGAGGCTAATGCTCGGCGGGGCAGTGTCCACGTTTGCTCTGCTCCTGCTCGGCTGCAGGGGAGAGGAATTACAGCCCAGAAAATGTGAACCTGTTGACTGCCAGATCCCGAGAGAAAGGGCTGATAGTCTTTTACATTCCCAAACCTATGAAGTTGGGATGCCATCGCTGGGCCCCTGGATTCACCTGTCACTGCAATCACAGCCTCCGAGCACTGACAAATATTCACAATAAAAGAGTGAAAAGGTCTCTTAAGGTTCACTGATTTGTGTGTAGAACTTTGGAAAACTGCAAATAAGCGAGAAAAATTGTCCATTCTTGTGAAGGGAAATACAAGTTTGCACTTATCGTTCAGCGACAAAAACCAAGGACTGGCCAAAGAACCAGTGACATACACTGTAATCTCCATAACAATTTAATTTCCTCTCTTCCCTCTCTCGCTCTTTACTGGTTAGCAAAGGGGAAAATCTAAGGTCTAATCCCAAATAAGACTTTCGATTTATTCCCACTGCAGGCAGAAGGGGATATTGAGAAAAGGCAACAGATTCCGAACAAAATGGAGAGGGGAGCTCTCTGAGGCTGCCCTGCAGAAAGCATCTGAAAAGGCCAGTTAGAAGCATCAGGCCAAAAGATAAACGCAAGTCAAAATGAAATAGAAACTCGCGCTATTAAATTTCCTTTTAAGTGTGCCTTTGGATTAGTTGTACATGGAATCTAGTAATTAAGGTCCTTCTCTTTGGAGAAAACCTTTTCGGTTTCATATTCCAGCGTCTGGCGTGATTGCTGCATGTTAAAAAAAAAAAAAAAAATTTTTTTTCTTTGAGTGCAAAAAGTTGCTCCAACATAAGTCGTTTTTACCAAAGAAAACATTAAATTGTAGGGTATTAGCAATAATCACCGAGGGATCTATTTTATACCGTCTTAGGCCTCAGAATCTGCTGTTCCCATCTTGCTTAGAACAGGGAAAAGCATTTTCCGATTAAATTCTGCATTAATAGAACTTGGCAACCGGCAACAAAAACCTAGCTTAAGTGAAATGAAGAGACAAAAGGCACTTTAAATGCTGAGGCGGGGGGCTGGGAAGCTTATTGCACTAATTTTAAATTAAGACGATGTTCCTGTCTTGCCCCCGTGTAAGGTCTGTGCTGGAGGCTGGGCGGAGGGACAGCAGTAAATCCCGTCCCCGGCGCCCCGCTGGTGGCAGCGGCTCGGGGCCGCCCCGGCCGCAGGGTGCCGCGCTGCCCGCGCTGCCCCGCCGCATCGCCCCTCACCTCGGAGGGACGCGCAATTTGTACCGGAGCCCTGGGAGAGCTGTAAAACAAAACGCGCAACTTCCAGGCAGAGATGCCTCCACCTGATCTGACGTGGCGATTGAAAGCGAGCCCCGGCAGCGCCGGCAGCCGGAGAGCAGACCTCCGCGCCTCTGCTACCTGCCCGTGGGACCGAGGGGCTTCCGCGGCCGCGGCGGGGGGGCTGCTAGGCACCGGCGAGAAGAAGTGTCCGGAGTGGAGGCTCTGCACGCCCGCCTTGGGGAAGGGTGTTTTCCAGCCCTGGAGATGCGGGGCTCATTTTCTGCGGGGACGCGCGAGCGAGAAATCCCCCTTCCTCCCCGAGGAGGAGCTCTGGGCTGAGCGCGGCCCGGGGGCTCCCACGCGTGTGTGCGCGCCGCGGGCACCGGCGGCAGCGGGACGTGCTCGCCCGGAGGAGCGAGTGCGGAGGTGGCGGCTGCTCCTTCCGAGAGCGCTGCGGCGGTAGAGAGCCGCCCCGAGGCGTGGTGAGGGCCGCGCTGCGGCGGCGGCCGGGGCCGGGCGGGCGCGCCGCGGGCCGCAGCCCGTGCCGGGGCGGCCCCGCTCGCCGCCGCCGCCACGTCGGGGGCCGCCGCGCCCGGCCGCCTCGCCGCGCGGAAATAGAAATGTAACATCGCTCCAGACAAATTAATTTTTGACGGATTTATGGCATGGTTTGCTTTCAGGATATTCATTGGCTCTTCTGAGCTGTAAGAAAGTCCAGGGACAGAAGTATAAACATGCACTGCCTGCTTTGCGGAAACCCTATAACAGTATCTGCCAGTGAAAGATCAAGACACTTTGTGCATTTTCCACAGATAATGCCCATATTCCGAATGAGTGATCAGAGAACTCCGGTATTGTTAAGTAAAATGAGAGGAAGGCGAGTGACGTGGGAGTCGAACAATGGCATTTCTGAATCAGTTTGTTTGATTGACATTTGGGGGCTTCATGACCCGAGGGAATAGGACTCATTACCGTGAATACACCAAAACATCAACCGAGATTAGAACTCTGGATCTTTTAAAAATCCTATTTCATTCTAAATTATAGTGCGAAAATACCAATTCTAAGAAAAAGGAGAGAGGAAAGAAATTACTCCTTTATGCTCCTTTAATTGCTCAAAGCCCCCCAAATAGAATAAGAAATAAGGGTTAGGATTTTATGCAGCATTTGGGAGGAGAAAATTAACTTTACAAACTAAAAATAACAGAACACTAATTACAATATATTTTTCTGGTACCTATAGATCTTGCGTGGAGATGAGATGTGAATAGGCGCATGGTGCAGGAATAACTTAATAAGAAGGATATTTGACAGATTGATAGGAATAACTAATTAGATATTACTCCATTTTCCTGTGATGAGGCTTTTACAACTCAAATCCTCAGGAAAAAAAAGGACCAGTAAGTGTGAGAAAAATATATAGAAGAAAAGCGTGAGAAAAAAAAAAAGTGTCCAAACTAACCTGTACAGTCAAGAGAGGAAATCGCGAAGGGCAGTACTGAATTCTGTTCGGAAGACACGCTGACTCTGAGCATAGTCTATTTTTTCACAAAAATTGGGAGCAGAAAATAATATAGGGTGTGTGGCAGATAAGAGCAAAATCTATTACAACTAGCTACCATGCTTCTCAGGCAAAGCAAGACGAGCCTGAGTCAATGGCGGATACGGTTTGCCCGTCTTTAAAACTATGTCAAAATCTTGAAACCGAAAACAATCACTAGCTCCAGCACAGGTCAATGTATTTTAAATATATTTGTATTTGCTACCTATTATCTTTCGGGAAATAAATGCAAGCATGGTACCTAATACAGGATGAGGCGCTTAACCAACGACATTACGAAGAAAAGGTTGTCATGTTATCAAATTTTCGATCACTTATCAAAGCTGTGTATTGCTTAGAAGTCATTGTTTTTGCACAATGGAAACAAGGACATTTTTATTTATTCAGAGATCAGGAATATAAATAATTAGGACCCTAACCATCTTGCCAAATAAATTTAATCTCTCAGGTTACAAAAAACCCACAAACCGGTAATTATCTAAATGTTCAATTATACATTTACTAATACGACCAATGATTCAAAGCCTCCGCACATCTAGATATCATCTTTATATGGAGACATCTTGGTTTTAATTAATGACTGCTTTATTCTCATTATTCTAAAGAAAAATAGAGGTCATGTCACATTAAAATTAAGATTATTTTAATTTATTTAGGCTCTTAAGCAAAAATCAGTCTAATTATATTTCGAATTAACAGGGAAAGACAATTTAACTCGTTAGAGAGTTTGAACAAAGAAATGCCAGCCCGGTAACATACAATAGTGAATTCTGTGTAGGGAAAGAACAACCTAGCTTTTCACCATTTTCTCTTTAGATGCCATCTGGAGGGAAGAGAGGGACAAAGTGGCCAAGTGAAGTCGCATTTAAAACGTTTTACTGGACCCCCCCCCCCCAGCATTACCAAGCCCTCTTCTTACATCCACTTATTCCGGGGCACGGGACGGGTTTGAAAAGAGAAGCTCCAGCTGCGCGGTGCCGACCGGGGCTCAGCGCGGAGCGGCGGCACGGAGGGCTCCGCGCTGGGCACCCACCAGACGCGCCCGAGCCCGGGAGCCGCGGCGCCGCGCCCCCTCCCTGCCGCGGCTCCCGGCCCCGCGATGGCTCGGCTCCGCTGGCCCACGCGCGGCTCCGCGCCCCCTGCGGCCCCCAGCGCCGCTGCGAAACACCGCTCGTGTTCCCCGTGGGGGCGCCCCGCGGCCCAGTGCGCGGCCCAGCGAAGCGGGGGGCACACGGGCCGCGGCCGTGGGCGGGGAGCGGCCCCGGTGGGGCGGCCCCGGCGAGGAGCAGAGCCGCGGCCCGCCCCACGCGTGGGCAGGGAGCGCCTCGGCTGCGCGGGGCGGGCGGATGCTGCGCGGGGACCCCGCAGCCGCGGCCGCCGGGGGAACAAAGGCGGGGCCCGGCCTGGCCGCCCGCGCGGCCCGGCGGCGCGCTCCCCGCGGCGGCGGCGCGGACGGTCCCGCGGGGTGCGGGGCGCGGAGCGGAGCGGAGCGGCGCGGGGCGGCGCGGCGGGGCCCGGCCGGGGAGGCGGCGGGGCCGCCCGCGCCCGCAGCCCGCGGCGCCCGGCGGCGGCGCCAAACGCAGGCCGGCGGCGCCCCCTGCAGGGCGGCGGCGGCGCGGCGGCGGCCCCGCCCCTTAAAGGCGCCGGCGCTCTTAAGGTGGAACGCGCCGGGCCGCGGCCGGCGGGGGAAAGCGGGGGCCCCTCCGCGCCGCGCCGCGCCGCGGTCCTGCGCGCTGCCCGCGCGGGGCTCCGCGCCCCGCCCGCCCCGCAGCGGGCTGCCGCTAACCGCGCCCTGGCACAACCGCGGGGCTTGCATTTTCCCGCTCCTCAGACCCGCCCGCGCTGCCAGGGCTGATTTTGCGGTGTAATTCAATAAAGGGTGAAATACTCCCCGCGCGTATTTTAAGCACGGGTCCGCGGAGGTGACCGGCACCGGGCGGAGCGAGTCCGACGCTGCGGTGCTGGGAGCCCCCCCGTTCCTGCAGCGTGAGCATCCCCGAGGAGCTGCTGGGAAGGTGGCGGGGCCAAACCGGCCCCTCCGACGGCTGCGGCGCCGCTAACGGGGCTCGGCCCCGGCCCCCGCCCGGTGCCCGGTGCCCGGTGCCCGGCAGCGGCAGCGGGGCTCCCGCACCCGCCGGGCGCCACTCCCGGCTCGAGGCCCCCCCCCAGCCCGGGGCCACCAGGGCAGGCAGGGACCTTCCCTCTCCCCACGGCGCTGCCGCCTTCGTTCCCCAAACACCCGAAAGCCCCGACTCCCGCGGGCCGTGCCCAGGCGCGGACCCCTGGTACCGGCACCGGCACCGGGCGGCAGCCGGGCTGGGAGCCCCGGCCGCCGGTCGGGGGAGGGGTAGCGTGTTAAAAAAAGAAAAAAACGGGGAAAAAAGAGAGGGAAAAAAGGGACGCCCCTCCAGGGGCCCCGCTCCCGCGCCGTGCAGGGGGCGAGCCGCGCGCTCCGCTCCGCTCCGCGCCGCTGCGCACCGGGGTCGCGCTGGGCTCCTGCCAGCCCCCGGCAGCTTGAACAAGGACCCCGGCTGACTGCCACGAGCAGCCGCGTTTGCTCCGCGTGTGCCGGCGCTCCGAGCCGCGCTCCCCTGCGCACGGGGGAGGCGCAGCGGCGGCCGAGCCTCTGCGCCTGCGGCAGCGGCTGTTTGCAGACAAGTCGTTGTAAAGCCTGCGTTACATCCTCCCCCTGCCTTCCTTCGCTCTTCCCTAGAGCGAAGCTAATAAAGTTAATTAAAAAAACGGGGCAGGTCACTTTCCCTCCTTTTGCCCCACTCTCCAGGATTTTCCAGCGTCCCCAGACAGGTCCCCAAGGTACGGACCTGTCCGGGCTCCGCGGGAAGCGAGGGATGGAGGCGCCGCCGTGCGCGCTCCTCCGCTGCCCCTTCCCCCCCCATCAACCGCACTTATTAATTAGGTATTTTATTCTCGCTCTTCTGGTTAGTCAGAATGAATAGTGACAGCAGCGCCATTCCTCCCGGAAAAGCGCCGATATTTGGACAGCGGGTACACTCCAGCTTTTTAACATTAGAAGTGAATTTGTTATTAATGGCGGTGATTTCAAGCCCGGGTAAGAATGGCTGTTTTTAGCGAAGAGCTCGATCCAGAGTCTCTCTCAGGGAGCGGGGGAGGCAGAAACCTGCGCAGCCCCGGAGCTTGAATATCTTTGAAAGTAAAGGCAAGACAAATGGATAAAAACAAACTTCAGTAACGACACGCGCATTTTCACAAATTTTATCCGCAAAATAAAGTCGAGAAGACAAATACAGGCAGCTGGAAATACCTCTCTGTTCCGCTGGTAGTTGTTCTGAAAATTTAGTGCCAAATTTTTAATGTTTATTGACAGCGGATTTTTTGGGGGGGAGAGGGTGGGTTTGGAAACTAATGAAGATAAATCTGCACTGCAGCCGCTCCACACAGGCCATTAAGAGCGCCGAGGTCCCCCCCCCCCGCGTTTTTCAAGCGCTGATTTGCGCGCGCCGCATTTCAGCTCCGCGTCCGCACCGACGCGCGTGGAACGGCAGCAAAACGCGCCCCAAATCACGCCCGTTGTGTGCCTCCCCCTTCCCACCCCCCCAGACCTGAGCGAGGACGGCTGCGCGGCGCGGTGCGCGCTCCTGCCCGTGCCCTGCGCCGCCCGCGGAGGCAGCGCCCAGCGCGGCTCGGCGGCGCGGAGCGGCCGCGGCCGCGGCGCGCTTTCGGCTTTGGTGCCCCGGGCAGGTCTGCGGGGCAGCTGCCAGGTAAGCGGGCTCTGGGGCGGCCCAGCCGTCCTCCACGCACACCCGAAATTTGGCATTCACCCATTTGCCTTGCTGGTTTCGTGACGGGTAAAGTGGAAAGCTTAGA
Organism: Apteryx mantelli; assembly: GCF_036417845.1. Lineage (NCBI taxonomy): Eukaryota > Metazoa > Chordata > Aves > Apterygiformes > Apterygidae > Apteryx > Apteryx mantelli. The sequence continues at coordinate 149,139,432 of NC_089979.1, read as the reverse complement.
AAAAATAGACCAAAATATGCACCTTACAACATTGCTCCAGAGACATATTTGTGGAGAGGGGAGAGGAGGTTTCAGCCCGGTTCAGCACACAGGGCGTGCACCAGAGATCTAAGAAACAGTACAGGGCGATTTATTGATTAATCTAATGTTTGAAGGTAAGGCTGTAAAATCACGAGCAGGCGAGCTTTACCAGCAGAAAGCAACAATCCACTAGACTTCAGCGGACCGTGTCACAATAAGCCGTAATAACCAGCGATTAAACCAGCAGCAACAAATCAAGTACCTTATCTCCCCTTTTTATCTAAAGCATCAGAATATTCTGTCTTCTCTTGACAAAAGAGCCCTCATCCAAAGCATTTTGTTCCCGTTGCCAGAATGAAACACATTTTCCTCCCCAAAGTAAACATAATGCATGTGACTAAAACACTGGCAGGGCCAACAGCAGGGAATTTAACTTTTAAAGAAACCGATCTCTGTCCGTGATTGATGCTGTGTCGCTCTGACAACAGAGAGTGTGTAGCTAATTGCCTCTGTAAACGAAAAAGATATTGCCCTCATTTTATCAAACACATTCTTTGTCCCGGGCTAAAACAAGTGTCACAGTAAATGAACAAGACTGTAGAGATTAATAGTTTCCCAGCAGTGAAATCTGAATAAGAACTCCACGCTGGCAACCAGTGTCTGTTTTAAACTGGGAAGGAGGCTCGCATTAATTTTCTAGGAGCGGTTGCTTTTCCAAGGCCCCCCTCGGCGGCTGGGGGGTGTTGGTGGGGTGAGGCAGGCAGCAGGGGCGAGCGGGGGAGCCCCTGGGACCTCGGGGCACAGCAGCACCCTGGTCCCGGCTGGCGGGTGCAGCTCTCCTGCCGCTCGGCCACTGCCAGGCCTCACTGCGCAGGGACGCCAATAGGTTTCCTTTGGGTTTTGCTGCAGAAGAGGGTGGTCCTGACCTTTTAGGGGGGCTTCCGATCTTTTCTCTGTGGTCTTTCAATGATTTTTCTTCTTTGTCTTGAAAGCTGACAGCCAGTATTAAAAAGACAAAGGGAAAACTTCTTGGCAATATTTATTCAAACAGGTAACAGCAAGTTCTGCGCGAGCGTCTAACAAAATAAAGTTTTGTCTTCAGTGTGCACCCAAATGTGTTTTCTCCCTGCCCCATGGCTGCTCAGTGCACGCTTCGGCTCCTATCCTCTCCCACACAAGCCATTCCCCGTCTCCATACCCCGGCAAGGTAACAAACCCCCTCACGTCTCCATTTTTTTCGAAGGGATAGTGACATTTTGAAGAATATGGAGAATCCCCTCCCCCCTTATGTTTTGAAGCATGAAAGTGCCATACAAGGATCTCTTCAAGCATATCCTTTTTTTAAGGCACAATTTATAACATGAAATGCCCTCATGAGATGGAAATGTGAGGTGCTGAAGGTCTCTTTAACCTAATGGCGAAAGGCACAGTCTGACCAAAAGACAAATTCAAATGCGAGCAAAAGCACTCAGCAGTAGGATACTGCCCAGGGAAGGGGCTAGTTTTCCAGTATTTGTTGTCTTCAAGCCTTTCTGGAAAATATGCTTTTGTGAAATGTAAGTTACTGGACGCAATGCTAGGTGAAGTAGGTAGGATCTAATGACCAGTGATAAATAAAATGTATCTGCCACCTCTGGACATGCCATTTTTGTAGATTTATAGCATTTAACACTGAGAATCATGGGTCCTTGTTTTCCTTGGACCAAACTCAGTGACACTGCTCAAGAAGTAGCTGAAGATCCTGAGACCCAACCTGGATGCTGTTGTTTAGTAGTTTTTCATTTTCCTTCAGCTTATTTAGAGTTGTTATTGACAAAGCACCTCCAGAGTAAAGCATCTTTCCATAATTATTTGTGCTGGAGGCTGCTTAAATTCCCCGATCTGTTCTCTAGCCTTTTTTGCTGAGATTTTGTCCCTTTCTCTGTGGAATCAAAAGCACATTCTTGGTGCTGATATTTTCCCTGCTGGACCTGCCTTGCAGATAGCATGAACAGTGCAGTTATGCCTATTAGTCACAGTGCTTGGCCCTGGTGTTAGACTAATTTGGAAAGACTTCCTGCATAGCAAGGAACAGCAGGATTTGATCATAGTCAGAGATCCATTACAACGTGCAGTAGGCACTTTAAGGAGCCCTTATCACCTGGGACATTTAAAAACCTGCGCTCCATGATGCACCAGTGAAAGATCGCAAAGAAACATTACATTCAAAGGAAGATAGATTACACGATCTACTAGATCTTTTCCATCACTAGATTTTAGCACACTGATTTGATTAAATAATAAAAAAAAATCTGACAGGGAGAAAATGAGCAGAGAATATTGACTCTTTAACTGCAGTATTTTGTGGAATATTAAATTAATGTTCCCACATGATGTCCAGGCATCAATCCTGATATCCCTGGAGTCAGTGGTGACATTTCTATTGCCTTCTGTGGAAGAGGGCTATTTATCTGAAGGCATCTTGATCAAAATAAACACAAGGAAATAGATTGTACGTGAAAATATTTTAAACTTCCTTTTGCTTGATTTGAACAATTGCTTTGGTCCTAGGTTATTAAATCTTGACTTTACCCCAAGAGAGGTTGCTGTTGTATTACTATCCTCTTTCCTTTGCTGCAGGGATAATCAAACATTTCAATAGCTTTCTGTTGACTGTGAGAGTATGGTTACTTTTAACCCTTTTTCAGCCTAGTCAAACAAAAATGTTAATGAAAACATCTTCAGAAAATGCTTAGTCAATCTAAATATCAATTAGCCTTTCTGAAAACTCAGTGTGCCCCATGAACTGCTTTTTAGGCAGTTATTTTGTAGAAAGGAAAATACATTGATACCCTTGGTATTGAAAGGAAAATCACATTTGGAACTACAGCCTGTGAAATTTGAGCATCAGTGCTAGGCAAAAATAAAGATTTTGATCATATCTTCTATTTTAAAATGCTGCCCTAGAGCTCGTGGCTCACATCTAGGGCTCACAGCAACTGACATATTCTCCATTTTAATAAAGTAAAACATGCGGATCTGTGAATGAGCACTATGGAATAAATGCATCTCTTATGGTTTACATCAGACAGCCTTTCTGCTGCTTCCTTGTAACCCATTTTTTGTCCCATGAAAACATCCCCACAATAAGATTCACAGCTGTTTACATGAATGTCTAACTCTATTAGCTGTGAAGGGGGAGAGCTATAAACTCACCCTGTTATTCTGTGGTTTTAACTAATGTAGCTGTCACTGATTTTTTCCCTTGCTTCTCAAGACAAAAACAAGTAGCAGTGGGAAAATGTGGTTTTCCAAATGTCTTTTCATAGGATCCTGTAAATAATAGTGTTCAGATGTATATAAGGTATGAGCCCCGTTATATTATGTGACCTCTTAAAAATGACACTAACAATATGTAGTCTTACTTAAGCAGTCGAGTTATAAATAAATACGTCGCAAACAGAACAAGCACAGAAAAAGCAAGAATTTACTCTCCAAGTGGCAGTATAAAAACCTCACCTAATGAGTGGATAATTAAGCACACTGATTCATTTGCTTTCCTCATTCAGCAATATAACAGAGAGGGACAGTTAATGGCCCTGGTTTGGGGGTGGAAGAGCCAGGAAAGAGTTAAGATCTGCCTGCCTCTCCAGCCATTCAGCAGGGGTTAAAAGGAAGAGTGTGTCCTTTTTCTAAGGAGAGAGAGGTGCAAAGGGAAAGCTCACTGGCTGTGTCGGCTGTTTGGTCAGGGGTAAAGCTTTGTTTGGTGTTACTTTGTGTATTAATGAAACATGCCTTAAGGGAAGGGCCTACAAGAGATTTGGGAGTTTCCCGGGTGGGAAGGGGTCTCCCCTGGACTGCTGAGGGAGCCTGGCAGGGCAGAGATGTGATGTGAAATGCCAAATGCATCAGCAAATCCCTGGAGGAAAAAATACATTGGAATAAAACAGATAGGGACACAGTCCTCCAAACACCCTCTGAGCACACAAGCTCTCCCATCAGGCAGCCCTGGCCTCCCTCTCCAGGCCAGGCTCCTCTGGACCCTCGAGGTCCTGCAGTACCCGCAAGCCCTGGTGCCCCTCTAGCCCTCTGCAGCCCCTGGCAGGCCACGGTGCTGGGCCACCATGCTGGGTCACTGCGCTGGGCCACTGTGTTGGGCCACCTTGCTGCATCACTGTGCTGGGCCACCGTGCCAGGCCACTGCCTCCCCAGGCCCCGTGGGGCCGAGCCCCCTGAAGCTTCCCAGGGCTGGTGAGGGCCTCCTGGCTGCTGCTTTCGTTCCCCACTTATGGGAACTTCCCGTCTTTAAGATCTCTGGTAACATTTTGTTGAGATCAGCCAGGCCATTGGAAAGAAATTGGGGGAGTGTTGGCACCTGGGCAGATGGCGGGACAAGGGAGCAGACAGAGTGTGGCCGTGTTGTTCTCTTTTGCTTTGGGAAACCAGGTTCAAACCACCCCAGCCAGGTTCAGTGGCAGAAAGGCTCCCACGGCAAGAGAGTGTCGTCTGCTCCGGGACTGGTTCTGCTGCGGGTTTGACCCACCAGCCCAATCCGCAGTAGGGACTTCCCACCCCATCCCCCTGGGTTCAGAGCTGTGTGTGTTTCCTAAATGGCTACTTGGGCTCAATTGTTTGGCTCTCCCAAGGAGATGGGGCAAGTAACACTCACACTACCCCCCCCCGCCCCCGCCCTCTCCCTTCCCCCTGCTCTTTTTTGGGACTGTGGCCCCCTCCCCAACCCCCTCCGCCTGCCCATCTCCTTCCTTTCACCTTCCCCATCCCTTGGTGCCACTGGCCTCCCATCCTCCTGCCAGCTCAGCTCAGGGCACATTTTTTCTTCTCTTCCTTTTTCCTAAGAAGGTAAGAACAGTTAGTCTGGAAAGAGTGAAACCAGAGAGATTAAAAAAAAAGGCAAGGGGGGATGGGACAGAGGCTGGCTGGGGTTTTCCTGGGGCTGCTCTGGCTCCCTGGTGTGAGAAGCCCTGCGAGAAGCCCTGCTTTAATGCAGCCTCTGTCACGAACACAACAAATGGCCACAAAACAACTCACCTGTGTTCAGGTATTCCTGAGGGGTTACAAAGCTCTTTTGGAAATTATGAATGAGACAAAGCTGGAATTTACCTGTTCAGAAGCAAGTTCTCATCCCAGAGTTAAAGGCAGCTGATGGTGAAACATATTTAACAGAGGCTCAACAAGATAAGTATTTCCCTACAAATAATCTAATTCATTGCACGAACCTGATTAATGCTTTATGCCTGTAGCTGTTTATTGACTACTGAACCAGGCCTTGTGGAAAAATAAACCCCAAACCGTAGTAATATATAATTGTGTAATTAAAGACCATCTTATAACGTGTGCACAAAAGAGACTAAATAGAGACTAAATTAAAGCCACACAAGCAGCCTACATTCTGGTATCTTAATTTTAGGTACCTTACTTTGGAGGCTAGCATTTATAAAAGTGAAAACAAGCTTTCTTTTTTTTTTTTTTTTTTTTTTTTAAAGTGGAATTCACAACAACGGCTGCAACATTCCTTGTTAGCAGGATTTGAAACCTGAACCTTCGGCGGGGCACCGTGGCTTGAGTTACAAGACTAACTGCGCGACTTGCATCCAGGATAACGGGGTTATTTTGGGTGTGGGGAGCGAGCTTGCGGGGTCATGCTCGGAGCCGCGAGAGCGGGCAGCGGGCTGTGCCCTGCTCTGCCCTCCCCTCTGGCCACCGCTGGCAGCCCGGACTTGCTGCAGCCTGAGGGTAAACTGTGCACGTGGAGTTAATTTTGGTGCCTCGCCACCATTTTGTTGAAAATGTGACCAAAAGAAATGCTCGTAGCTTTATGTCTTGGCCAAACCCTCACACCGTGTCACGGGCCAGAGAAAAGGCTCTTGTTTAGTTCTGGATCTTTCCTCTTGCTAAGTTTTCAATATCTGTGGGAAATAAGTGGAAGGTATCATAAATTCCCTAAAATGTTTCAAAAGTATTTTATAAAGGAAAGTGTTTTGCAGCACAAATATCAGGGTAACCACTTAGTTTACCAATATTTTAATTTAACTGTGTTATTTCCGAGGCACCTTTGATGCAAAGGTGTTCATTGCTCGCGGTCTCCATCCTCGTTTAGAATTGTTAACGCTTCTGTCATAACAAAGGGCTGATTTTATCACGGCTGTCTGTGGCTGCGTTAGAAAATTTACTGCTAGATTGATATTTTTACAGAAGTATGTAGGGAAGACTGTTTCTACGCTCTCTTTGCAAGAGGTCTACTTATCTCTGTCAGATTTCTGGAGGCCGCTGCTGATTTTACTAAAACTGAAATGCTTACTTTTGCATCGCGTAGTGCATTATTTTAACAGCGGAAGATGGCACATAAACACCTTTTATCTGCTTTCCCTCCTACTAAGCTTGTAACATCAAAGATCATCCCATTCATCTTTGTTTCAAGGCGGGCTGTAAGTTTTCATCTGACAGGGTTGTAGAAAATCAAACTGACTCTACTTGATCACAGTAGGATCTGCATGAAAATCCATCTACAAGTTGAGTCATAATACTTACCTGTCTGGGTTAATTTGAGAACAACAAGAATGATAAGCACATAAAACTGAAATAGTGTTGTTTCACAGCAGGACCATTCCCCCGTAAGTAAAACAGAAGAGGCTGATTTAAGTAAATGTGGAGCTCTGTGCAAAGCCACGTGATTGTGTCCCATCGGTTATCAGATGCAATTCGTTGTGATAATTTGTCATTGCACTTGCCCTGAATTTGTGTGCCATGCTGCCAGGGGATTACCCCAGCTGAGGGGGGGAGGATTAAGGCGTGTGAAGGAATGCAGAGAAGGTGTCAACAGAGGTTTCTTGCTGAACAGTGGAAGAGCAAAAAATCTGTGCTTGTGGTCCAGTATCATAAGAGAAAAAAATGCAGGTTTCTAGTAGGGCTCAGGCTGTCACTGTAAAGCTTACAGAGGCAACGGTACAGTCACGGCTAGCACAAACTGACAGTTCAGCTTCTGCCTACTGTGCTCGAGCCCTGTAAGTCCTTGGTTTATTCTAGGTGCAGTTTTGTCACCACAACCAAATCAGACCTGGCAGCAGATCATATATGAATTCATACCTTGCTGATCTATTAAATCTTTAATTTATACAGGCAGAAGAAGTACATCTCCCCTTTCAAAGTGAAAAAAATGAGAAAAATCCTCTCTCCTTTCAAGATGAAATGACAGCATGCTATCACTCACTCACATACTGCATTCTTACATACCAGATAATTTAGCTATATTAATCAGATTAGTGGGCAAAACACTTCTTTTTGAGAGTTAGCCTTGCTTAGAAAAAGAAATGCTTCTGTTGTCGTAGGTATACTGGCTATGCATGAACACGAGTAACTCTAAAGAGGATTGGGCATTACATACCAGTTTGGAAATTCAGTCATTAGCTATGTATCTTGCAGATCTGTGCAAGTTAGCCAGATATATGTGTGTTTATACATGTGTTAGTGGCTGAGCTAGTCATTTTGCCCATATCTAAAGCTTTCTGACTCTCCATTATGTGGCCCTGCTTATAACTTAGCCAAACTTTAACTGCCCAGGCTGAAACTTTCCAAAGAAATATTGTGCCTGAGGCAGAACTTGAAATGGAAAGTTTCAGCTAAAAGATTTCAGCTTTTCCTAAGAATAAGATTGAGAAAATTGCTTGGTTTGGCCCATGTTAGCAAAATTCTTAAAAACTAATCGTACAGAAAAACTGTAGTGTTTTTTTGTAATGGGGTGATGATCTGATATTTGGGAGAACAATAGGATTGGGAAAGTGCTTTTAGCTGTTCCTCTGCCCAAATTTGGCCAAGTTGTGATCCTTACAGAAATTGCATTTTGAGCATGTTTGGGCTTTTGTGCGCAAGTCTCCCAAGTCGGGTGCTGGGCGGGGGGAGAGGGGCAGCAGGGGGAGATGGGGGAGGCCGGCAGGGGCTGGCGGTGGCGCTGGGGGCTGGAGAGTGCTGGTGCATGGGTGCCCCCCCCCCCCACTGCCGGCCCCAGGGCGCTGGGTGGTGCAGCCTCGTCTTGTGTGACAAAATCCCCATCCTTTCCATTAGGGAAATTTCCATTAGGAAGTTACATACAACAATAAGCAAAGGTTGTAAAGTCAAGAGCTCAGGAATTAGGAAATGCCGGACTGAAGTTTCCTGTGCAATCTTCCTTTGTGCCCCTTTCGTACAGCCGTTATGATGCAATCTTTAAACGACAAAACTATTTTTATAGCTGTCTTCTTAAAGATGTCTCTTTTCTTGTGATAATGGGCGTTTCTTTTTTTTTTTAATCGTTCAGCAGCAATAGCCCTGCACATTACAGAGGCTATGCATCTTACAGAGTAAAAATGGATTTTTTTCATTGAGCAAAGTGGATTTTGTATCAAATTTTGATGCTGCTGAAACTGAGTATCCTGTGTCCCTAATGGAAATAGATGTTTGTAAAGGAGTTGGATCTGTCAGAGCTGTTGCCTCTCTACCTTGTCTTTAATTTGTTGCTGTCTTGCCATTTTTGACCATTGCTAGTTTTTAACATTGTAGCGTGGAGTGCAGTATTCAGCAAAACGAAAAAAGCAGGCTGAAGTGGAACAATTTATGTTGCCCTAAAGAGGAAGGAAGGATGCCTCTTCCTGTCTAACTGAAGGCATGTTCTGTAAGGCGTTACTTATTGGTATGCTTTCCCCTGCCTGTTTCCAGGATAAGGTGGAAAGCAAAATGATAAACGTCCTTGTCTGATGTTTGCACAAATTAGGTTACAGAGACAAATTACTTCCCAGATCTTCTTATTGTACAGCCTTGGCAGGTTTTGTCTAAAATTAAAAATAGATATTCTGTGTATTCCTGCTCCATTATTATCTGCAAATTTATAATTTAAACATATCAAAGCAGGATAGACTCTGTGTCAGATATAAGACTACTAGGTTATACTCTGTTCAAAAGAGAAAGAAGTCTGAGTAAAGAAGATACAACCACAGTGGTAAAGTTCCTCCTTTCATGCATACTCAAATCTGACACCTGTCTTCCAGCATTTAAAAAGCAGAATTTTACAATACCATTTATAGAAAGCAGTGAGCTTTTAGGAACATAACAGGTAAAAGCTTCAGCAGTTAACATAAAACAAGGCATCAGCTGAATACCAAGAAAGACAGAGTTCCAGATTTCTACTCTTCTACTAAATATATCTCCCCCCTAAGTTTAATGAAAATTTAAAACAGTTGGAGAAATTACATTACTGTTGCAATGTCTAGGGATCCAAGTTGTCTTCCATCTGTGTTTTTGAAGTTGGCTCAAGTCCTGCAGGCCAGGATGCAGCGTGCTGTGCCGGCAGGGCTCCTGGCTGCCTGGCCGGCTGCACCCCATGCTGCCCAGGCTGCCCGCCTGCCCGGGACCGCTGGCTTTGGGGAGGTGAGCATGCAGGAGCTGCTCCTGGGCGCCATGAGTCCCCTCTCCTGTTAGGAGTAATAAAATGCCTCTGGAGTATTTTAAAATTCTCTTTAAGATCTGTCTGGGAGAGCTGTTGAGTTCTTTCAGTGTTTGGTCTTCCCAGTCTTTCACTGAATCTCCATACTTTTTCTTAATCTAGTATAAAGAATTATGCTCCATTTTTTTTTTATCAGCAGGAATAGATTGTTTAGTTTCTCAATTACTTTGTAAAATTCCCCTTGAAGAGATGTATGTCTGGGATTTTTTCCCTAGGTCTTTCCTGTTGCATAGATCCACCTCCCCTCCTTCCAGGATGGGCACATATTTCTCCTGTCACCTGGCATCTCATTCCCGGCATATTCACTTCCATTTCAAATCCTCTTCCATCTTTTGGAGCCACATTGTCCTGGAGTCACTGAAACAAATATCTTGTATCTCACACATCTGTAGGGAGGCAAGACGCCTTGTCCAAAAATCAAGGCAAAGGGAAACCAGAGTTTATGGAGTTAAAAATAGTCGCAGCAGGAGACAGAAAGATAGCTGAGCACTGACTCATTATTTGTAATTATTTGAAGGTACCTTCCTAGCCTAGTTGTGTGGCTCTTGGATGAGAACTATGAGCAAGAAGACAGTAGAGCGATGCTTCATTTCTTTCATAGACTTTCTCATAACATAGGCTATATACTATATACAATGCGATCATATGATTTTCTGAAGTTTGTGGCACACTCACATCAGGTTCCTATCACTATAGATGCAGCCTCATGGGCTGAACCACAGCGTTACCCATTTCATCAATGTGTCTGTAACAGTCTCAAGTTCCTTTTCATGCTTCAACGGCTGTGCTGTTACATATTTTCAGAAGTGTCATACACAACCAGAAAGCAGTGATTTCCAGATGGTATTTTTGGGTCCTTGAACTTAATCTGTATGAGCTCCAGGAAATTATTCTGTTTGTTCTATACTCCTGAACTGAACTAAGGTCTCTGCTGATAGATCTTTTTGTGCATGAAAAATAACCAGAAATCTTTAGGTTGGTCTTGTCCAACATATCGAGACCAGAGTGAGTCTGTGCACACTTGTGCCCTGCAAACAGCAGTCATGTTTTTCTTTGGTTTCTGCTGAGCAGTGAATGTTTATTTGGATGGTTGGTGAATCCATCTCCATGGATGTCTTGCTAGGCTGTGTTTCATGAGGAGCTGCTAGAGGCAGTTGTGAGTCTGTGTACACTGAATTCCTTTATTGAGTAAATGTAAATGAGAGGATTTGAGGACTTCCACAACAATTGAACTCCCCAGTTCTGTAGCAACACTCATTTAATCTGTGGGAAACTCATCAAAGAGCACCCACCAATTTGACTAGTTTCAAATCTCACAGGCGCTTTTGGGGCATTGTGAACTCCCATAGCTTGAGGGGTGGATCTGAAAATGCAAACACAACATGGTTCAGAAACCTCCATGGTTCCTTTGTTTTACTCAGAGGCTTTTTGTTTTTTCTTTGTCTAGATAATTTGTTTCTGAAATGACAAGATGATGCTGTCTGTTCTGACAATACGCTCAAATCTTTTGTAGCATCTGCATATCCTATGCAGATATCCTGTGGTTTTGCTAAGATGTTTTTGTGTTTTATGTTTTTTTGTTTTGGGAGGAATTGAAACTCTTAACCTGTTCTCACTGATTATATGCTCAGGGTGCAGCTCCTTACAGGCTGATATTTATTTCTTGAGGCTTAAACCTTTAAAACACTTTAAATTCTTTGCCACTCTTACTGTGTTTTAACAAATACTTGAAGGCTTCTTCAGTTCTCTGAACTGAGGTTTTGAACTGAACTGAAATCTCTTTAGTTCCTTAATTTAAAAAGCTCTAAAAGTCCTTGAGTACTTCTAAAATGTTCAGAAGGCACTGTGAAGAAGTGAATCAATCCAATTATATCTTTTATTTCCTTGGTCTTTTGCTCCCAATATAACCTGAGATTATCCAAATCAAAACTATTTATGTGTCTTGCTCCTACTATTTTATCCGTGTGTTTGCTTATACAGAGAAGCAGGGAATTATCTTGACTTGTCTGTGCATTGTCTCATGCAGTCAATGCATGTTTTCATGTCTCTTTTGTTTTTTTGGGGGTGTCCAGGTGGGGATGTCCAGGGTTGGGCATGTTGTCCAGGCAAGTGAACCTCCAGAATATCACTTAGCTTCACTGTTACCTGATATTTGGGGAATTCAAGCTGGGAACTGCTTGCCAGAAACACTCCTTAGTTTAAGCACAATCTGATGTTGCATTTGATATATCTTGACAAACTCTCCTTTATTCTTGGAGAATGCACCAGTAGACCGTTAAAGCAGCTCCTCTAATTGCTTCCTTTCATTGCCTTCGACAAAGACTTCTGCTAAGTCATTCCCTAACTCTTGTACCGACCAGGTTGCTTCACCGCTTTTGACCTCTGCCCCTGTCAGAGGTTTAAGATGCTGTCTCCATGGTCTGATTTTTCACTGGCTGCAGCTCCCACTCAGCCACATTCATTGCTCTCATGCACCCCTCATTCCTCAGTTCAGCTTGTAGCTGTGTTGGTATAAACAGCAATCCCGACTCTTCAAAGCTTCATCTGCTCCTACCAGCTCACTGCCGTCTTTTTTTTTTTTTTTTTTAAATGTGTGCACATTACTATGTGATGATTTGGTTTCACACCTTTATCCCAAGCCCCCATGATGGGTAGCTCATCTCTGCCATCTTGTACAGCTGATGGAGGCACTTTTGAAGCATCACGAGTTGTCCTGTGGGTATGTACTTCCTCCTGCCCCAGTTCAGCAAAGTCCAAGCACTGTCTCTGGAGGACTGGGAGGCACCGGGGGGGGCACTGGCTCCACCTCAGCAGCACAAGAGCACTCGTATCACCACATTCACTAAGAGCTGGCCATTATTTTGATTCATGTCATACAGACTCTCTTTCCCTCTAGCACCTGATTTTTTCCGGGAAGTAGAGTAATTTCAGATCTTTAAGGCATCATCGTGGCCTGCTGGCTACTGATGTCTTTGGACCCAAAGGTGCTTGTGTAGCTCTGCGTGAATCATACTAATAGTTGCTAGTGGTGGCTCTTGTGTGCCAGCAGCTTTGTTTCCTTGCTCATGGCCTCCCTCTGGACAGCTTGTGCTTCGTGGCCCTTGCCTGCCCGGTGTGGCCTGTGGGCATCGTCTGGCCTGGGACCCAGCGGGGAGACAGTTTGTTATCCACTGGAGGTCTGAGAGCTTCCGGCCCGTAGCGCTCTCTAACGTGGTGATTCCTCCACTAGCTGCTATTTCTTCAGCCGCATGGTTTGATAAAGGAGCCCTTCTCTGGCTGGGAATTAACAGTGAATTCTCCCAAATAAACCACATTGCTATTTTTATGCTTGGGTTTCTCCAACAGTAATTGGGCCCAGGACCCATGGCTGCAGAAAGCAGGCAGTTGCCAAGGGCACTGAACTGGTGGGGGCTGTTGCAAAATGGTCACGGATTTGCTGCCTCCTTTGCTTCTGCCAAAACCCGGGCAGACTGGGCTCGTTTCTGTTCCTGCGCGAAAGCACGTGGGCTGAGCTCAGCCCCTCTGGGCGGCGGGAGCACCTGGCCCCGCTGCTGCGCTGCGGGGTCTGCCTTCGCCCCAGCCCGTCCTCTGCGTATCGGTGCTGGGAAGTGCGTCGGACGATATCCTGGGGGGCCTCCGCCAGCGCTGCGCCCCGCTCCCCTCCGCGGTCGTTGTCCTTGCGCCCGGCACGCTGCGGCCCCGGCTGGCGGATGGCTTCGCTGCGCATTGACATAGGCTCGCGCAGAAGCCCGCAGCTCGCCGGGCCGGGGCGAGCGGCGCTGTGGGGCTGGGGCAGCCCCTCTGCCGGGCCCCCGGCAGGCGCAGGAGGCCCCCGCCGCAGCACGGGCCCTGCGTGCCGCACCTGCGCCCTCCGCTGTTATCTGTCTGTGGCCAAAACCCCTTTCTGCTGCTGGGCTGTCTTGGAGGGACCATAACGGGTGCTGAATTGTCTGAAGCTGATAAAAAGCGGCTGGGTGGGTATTTGAAACAGAACATGCATTGCATCTGTAAACCTGCAAAAACAAGTGCCAAGACCAACCTGCAGTGAGGCTGTTTTGTGTTTCCAGCCGTTCAGCTCCTTCTCCTCCTGCCCCAGAGAGGGGGTGCAGGCAGCACAGGCCTACGGCGTCTGTGCCCTCGGACAGAGTCGTTGTACGAAGGTCCGAAACTTACCAGCTATGGCTAAAATTCCATTTCTTTTTCAGTTTGGGTGACCTCTCATCCTCCCTGTAATTAAGTGAATATGTTTGTTGTCTTTTCTTGGTGATGATAAAAAAACAATCTGTAAACCTGCGGGAGGTGTTGTATCATTCCTTCCCCTTCTGACCTTCCTTAATGCATTTGGAGAAGGGCACTTCTGAGAGCCTGCGTTACTGTGGCTCGCCTCACCCTGCTGAAATGCGCTTGCCCAATCTGCTGAGCAAAAATAGGGAAAAGGTAGGTTTGCCCTCATCCAGACCACAAAAGCCTTCTAATATTTTCTCACATCTCAGCTTTCCCGCAATACTGTTTTTTCCTTTTCTCATTTTTCTTCAGCTTTCAAAAATTCTTCAGGAGGAGCAGGGAGGCGAGCAAGTACCGGAGAGGACAGGAAAAGTGTCCCATCTTCCAAGAGGGCTTTTTCTCCTTCTGGCCAGCCAGAAGAGGACAGGAGCTTAGTGGTCCCCTGCTCTCCCCCTTTCCTCAGCACGGTTAACATCTGTGAATGTGTTAGGAAGTAAATGCCAGGAAGGAAGAAGAGCTATTTAAGCTAACAGGCAGAGTTGGCTCAAGTGGGATATAAACTGCCAATGAATAAGTTTTGGGTGGAAATTAGAAGAAGGTTTCCTGCCATTAGAACAGCACAGTTTTGGAAACTTGGTGGTGCTTCATGAGGTTATGCAATATGGTGCGTGCAATGGTAGGGAACTCCTCTTGTGAACAACTGTTACTAGTTTAAACTGTTGTTTTTGTTCCTGGCTTTTAACTATAATCTAGGAACTCTGTTTTCAGGAGTTTGCGAAGTTAACAGGGTGCCTGTTTTGTGTCAGGATAACATTTTCCTTTTGGGATAAAACTGAGGAAGGCTAGATATTTTTTTTCTTATTTGCCTATTTTTCCATTTGTATATCACAAAGGCAATAAAACTAGCCTAGGACTTGGATAGGAATATTTAGTACATTTTTACAAATTTGTAATGTTTGCTAAAATAATTACTTTGAACTTGTAGCTGGTAGCCAGCATGGATAGGAGGTCGAAGTATGATCTCTCAGAAATGAAGAGCTGGGATTTTGCTGTTAGACTGTTGAAAAAGGAGAGACCCAGGGCCTCTGTGGGTCGAGACTCCCCCTCCGCGCTCCTCTCTGTCTCTTCAAGGTGGGAAGATGTCAGGTGACTGAAGCGCTTTCTGTAGGTAGGCTGAGAACAGTCTACCATGAATTATAAGTTGTACGGTGGGAGTCCTGTAACTCCTACACTGGATCCACTTAAACTCTTGGATATGTTAAGCTAATAAAGTTGCAGCCTGCCGCTGAAATCCATCCCAGAGTCTGTCTTCAATAGCCTCCCTGTAGTGATTAATGACAGCAAGCTCGTTGCTGTTTGCAGTTAGGGATTTGCTTGTATCTGTCTGCTTTTGCAGATAGTGAAGTTTCAGATAACGGATTATAGTTCCTGTGGTTCTTTGTTGCCTAGAACATGGCACAGAAATTTTACACCCCTGTAAATTGTTGTCAAATGCTGCTATTCTGGTTTTATAATCCACGTGTTCATTTTGCATAGCCGTAACTGAATAGTTACGGTATAATGTTGGGAGGAGGAGTGGGAACCTTGATTGCAGCAGTGTTGCCATATCAATAGTTTAGACAGCTTTCCCCCTTCCACTTGTGGGTAGATGTATATTGGAATATTTTTATACATGCTGGCAGCCCAGGAAAGAATAATTAGCACAATCACAGCTAGTAATTTGCGAGCAGTGGCTTGTTTTATTTGCAAAACATCTGTTCTTTATAAGTTCTCCTTTTCCTTTTTCATTCTGCTTATGCCCATGACATTTAAAAAATTACATTTTTTTGTGTGCTTTAAAAAATAATGACTGTATGATAGCTTGCTCAAGTATAGGTAAATAAACTCTGGGGATCACTGATGTATCAAATGCTTTGTATGTAAGTATCATTAACCATTCTCTAATTGTATTTTAATAACAGTTTGTAGTTTAAAAGTTTTACAGTTCTTGGTTGGATGAAGAGGTAGAAAAGCAACAAGGAATTCAGATGATTAAAAGTTTAGATTTCCCTAGACCATGGATTGGCTATTGCTAAGGTCCCCAATGCCCTGAGGAAGTCTTGCTTCTTGTGGTCAAACCTGAGACAAAAAAATGGACTTGCTATACATCCCTCCTCCCATCTGCTGAAGCTCTAGATATTTTTTTAGATTTCTTCAGTGCTATATGAAATAGGTTCAGGCATTAGTTAGATCCCTCAAGTAGAAGCATAGCATAATATTAAATGTTTTGATTGTCAGTGGTTGATAACACCGTGAAATCGTCCCTGTTGTTTATAATATGGCTGGGAGGTGCACCGTGCATGCACATATACCTGCAAACCAAAAGTATCCTTCTGTTTGGGTTGGTACCAGTCACAGTGCATACAAGCATTGCAGGTTTGGCGCACTCAGCCACGGGGCTTTTCATTTATGTTGTTAAAGGAGATGCCTCACATTAGACTCAGGGGAGTAATTCAAAATAAAAACTATACAGACTTCTGCAACCTGAGGTTTCAGTTTAGCATCCGCTTGACTTTAGATGTTGAAACACCACTTTTATGACTGATATTTTCTTCACTGTATTTCTAACTTTGTGTTACATTTATATATATTTTTTACACAGCATCCTTTACCTTGGGTGTTTCCTTCTATCCTTCCATCACTCTTCCAGTCAGAATTAATCTGAATATTATTTACTGGGGGAAGGGAGGGAAGGGAGGGAGAGCAACAGGGAATTCCCATTCATCAGTTCAGCAGCACTAATGGAGCTGAATGAAATCTTTCCCCTCATTCACTTTCTGTGGCCTAATATTCACCACCTTGTGGCTCCTTGGCTTGCGCCCACAGCACGCTGAATTCCCAGATGGTCACCGTATTGAAATGTTAGCCAGGCCTGGGCCTGTTCAGCTTCCAGGACTAGGCAAAACTGGGTGCATTGAGTCTAGCTTGGCTAAAGGCTGGTCTGCACCTAACCATGTAATAGTTTACAGATATGTATGAATCCTTCGTATTCTGGAGTATATTTTTCATTCAATATACAAATATAAGTCCCATTAAAGTGAGTAGCAGTTATGTATGTTCATGAGGAGGAGAATAACTTCTGTGTTTTGCTTCTTACAAGGCATATGCTGTTACGATATATATTTTTAATTGATTAAGAGGTGGGAACAGTAACAGTGTATCTGATCCAAGTTTTTAGCAAAAGATTCTTTATTGGTCTCCATACTGTAAAACATTATTCTAGGCATGATCCCAAAGGCATTTTTGATCATCGGGCTAGATGAAAAGAATATACATTTCTAAGTATCCTGGAAGTACTAGTAATTTAAATTACAAGTTTATCTTGCTAACATTTTATTTGATGGCCAGCAAGCCACAGTTCAAAAATGTTAAGCAAAATCTTGTAATTTAAAAAATATGTCTCAGAAGTTTTGGGACCTTTTATCTTTTCAGTCCTTGCCATTTGGGTGGCAGGA
This sequence comes from Apteryx mantelli, assembly GCF_036417845.1. Lineage (NCBI taxonomy): Eukaryota > Metazoa > Chordata > Aves > Apterygiformes > Apterygidae > Apteryx > Apteryx mantelli. The sequence goes on along the minus strand of NC_089979.1, from coordinate 149,122,221 downwards.
CCCCAATAACTTGTCAGAAATACTCTCCATGCCATTAGAGGATGAACGGTCAGTGCACCCAGAGGCAGGGGTGGCTGCTGCACCCCGGGTCATCTTGTGGCATGCGCCCATGCTCGCCCATGCCATAAGGTCCTAAGACGTATCAACCTGTCCTGGGCATTATACGATCAAATTTAATGTCTTATATCAAAAACATATGAATGGTGTCTCCTCCGATATTTTCAAGGCAAGTGGCTATGACTGAAATTGCAGTTTTAGCTCGTGCCTACAGATAGTTGCCTGTGCATGTATAATTTACCTGCCTAGACCTGTAACCCTCATGTAGCACCTACCCTAGGCCTCCAACAGCCTGAAGAAGGCCTTGGCAGTTCTTTCTTGAAATATGCTTTCCTGATCTAAAACTTCCACTGTCATTGTATTTTTGCTTATTAAATAAGGCTCAAGCATTTTAATGCCAAGAGACAATGTAACTTAAATGAGTATGCACACTCTGAGACTCTTTTCTAAAAAATATCTTCTTTTCCTTTACAAATAATTTATAATATGAGATTCTATTATTATTTTCATAAGTTCATATAGCTATGAAAGTGTAGTATGGAATATCTCAGTTATTGAAATAGGTGACGAAAACTATAAAGCTAAGAAAGTACACAACTGTATGATAACTATTCACACATTTGCTTTGAAATAAGAATATGCCACATAAAAGTTAAGTTTTATGAGCAGACATGTTAGCATGCAACTTCATATGGGGCACCAGGTGCAAAGAGCTGGTTGAAAAGATCTTCCCTTTTTGACAAAAGCAGAAATATGCTCCCATGAAAGGAAGGACTTTGCTCCCAGAGGGCAGCTCAGACACTGGCTAGGCCTGGGGCAAAAACAGTGACGTGTAGAGATGGTAAAGATTGAAAAGATGAAGATTTTGCCAAAATGAATTTTGAATTATGCAGATGCATAAAAATCCATGAAATGATGTAGGCTGAGAAACACAGAGGATAGACCCTAGCTGAAAACTTCTGCAAGATATTTACCAAAAGTATAGCTGTAAGATAGAACTTGCAGAGTCCTGTTAATCCATACAGCCTAAGTCCACTGGCAATAAAGGGTATTTCACACACTATCATTTAGGGAGCAAATCTTTTTTTAGATAGTTGGAGAAAGATTTTAGATATGTGGAGACAGATTTGGTGAGTGCTATTAAAATAATAAGCATCTGCTATTAAAATAATAAGCATCAACTTTCATGTGGCTACATTCTTGCATCTTAATAAGTTGAAAAGATTCCTATTTAACAAATCAAAAAAGATTCCTGTTTAAAGATAAGCATTGCAAATAAGTTATTTGCTGAAGTAGCAGTTTTAAAAAAATGCTTTTATATAATAATTATTACTTTATGTAGACTATTAAGGGACAGTATATTCATTTGTGCATCATGTTACATTAGGTTAATTGTCATCTATTTCAAAAGAAGAATTCACTGAGATAGTATCATGTAGTCAACTGTATTGAGTATGTTAGGAGTGATTTGTATCTAGTATGATAAGAACGACTATTAAATTTAAGGAAAAAAGTGAAATGTATAAGAAATGAATTACTGGAGAAAAAATGTAAAGTTATCACTCTTCAAACTCATCTGTAAAATTCAGAAACTTTTTGAGTCCTGCACTGGAAAACCATCAAAGAAAACCATAGTTTTCACTTATATTTTCACTTATTTAAATTTTTCTGTGAAGCCATTCTTAATGACATTAGGATTTTTTGCATGACTTTCAGTTATTTTATTCTCTTAGGAGAATCCTAAATTCTTAGCATTTAATTTGTTTATATATGTGATGTGCATTGAAAAGAGAATAAATCTAATTCTTTTCTGCAAATTAGATTTTCTACAGCTATTAGCCCCCTAAAATAGTCTAAAAATCTGCTTTTTGCCAATTTTTGTGTAGGGAAATATTTAGGTTCTGTGTTTTTTTTTTTTTAGTAGTGGAGAGTAGAAGGAGCATCCACGAGAAGAGAGGTTCTCTTTTATGTGCATTTTGCTTCTTCAACTGCCCTCTTTTGCTACCCTCGACATTTGAGTCACATTATGGTGAATCAAATCTACTCCTAGCCAAGAGGTATGCAATCAGTTAGCATGGATGAAGTTATATTCCTGAAATGTCCCTTTACTTCTGCCCTAAAAACGAATCCTGCTCACTTTCATTGTATTTCTAAGTAAGTTTGAACCTGGAACGTGTTTCCTTGTAACCTGGCTATTAGACTCTTTCCATTGGCAAGAGACAGACAACTTGATGTGCTCACTCAACTCAGGGTCCCATTTATATAGATAAATTTACTGTGCCAGAAGTTACATTAAAGCGTCATACTGCCCTAGTTGTTTTAGAACAGGATTCTATAACCTGGTAAGCTTTCCTACATAAACATTTGCCTATGTAGAATTTATGCCTTTACATTTTTGCTTTTTTTATCACATTTTTCGTTCTTGAAGCAGTGAAGACAACTTCCACATATATACCACAATATCACCTTTTCTTGTTTTCAGAGCAAAAATATTGTCACTGTGAAGGCTAGCCTTTTCCTTCAGATTTACAGCATTATACAGACACCTGCTCATCTGAACAGGATGAAGAAGCAGGAGTCAAACAAATGGACACTGCTGGACTTACCAGCATAAGAAAGCATAAAAGAAGGAAAATGGTCTCTACATATTGTATTTCCCACTAAATGATGATAAACATGACATAAATGAGCCCTCTTAATGCTTTAGATGTGATCTGTATGAGAGTGCCGGGGACTCCAATGGGATTACAATGTGTGACTTTGCAAAGTGACTTTTCAGATACAGATGCAAAATAGTGCACGTTGTCTTGAAGTATCCCAGTGACTGAGAAGCAAGTATTTAAGGCAGTGCCTGAGAAAGTTCTTCCTTGGAATGATACATCCACATGTAACTGAGTGCATACAACAAGGAGGTAGAGAGATTTACGTATTATTATGAGGTATAACTGGAAAAATTTGCTGAAATAAAGTTAAGAATTGCACATATAGAAGAAATGCTTTCTGATTCTTAGCTGTGTTTTATTGTGTGATAATTGGGAAGTTATTACCAAAGAAAGCTGAAATATTATTATTTGAGATGTTTATGATGAGAATGGTTATGTTCCATGCAGCTCAAAATGGGATGGATGCAGATAGGCTAGATCGTCGGTAGGCCTTTCTACCTTTCGTTTACTTTGTCCTGCTAGTCATGATCCAAACTATGAAAATTGTGCAACTTGGTGTTTATTTAATATTAATGCATGCTAAGACCCTTTAATTGATGTAATTGCATAATGATAGCAATGTTTGGCCTTTATGATGCTTTGACTCTGTATTTAATTTTGAAAAAATTGTCGGGTGTGCCTGTCGTGTGCAGTGGAGGTCAGCGCAGAGGTCCCCAGGCTACGGTTGGCACAGGTGAACGTGGCTGCGGCCCTGAGCTGCACGGGGTGGGTTTCGGTGGGGGTCCTCCACGCGGTGTGATTGTGTCAGAGCCATGAGGTTGCCTCGTAGCAGAGCTGGCTGTCCCGGTACGGCGCTCGGGCAAGGGGCTCTGCTGCTCCGGCGCCTGCAGCTAGCATGGCTGGTGTTAGCGTAAACCTCTCTGCACCATGGTCCATGGTGAGGCACAGACAGAAAGCCTTGAAAAGCCTTGGGCTAATAAAGTTTTACTTTAGAAGTCTTGCCCCACTGAACTCCACGACAAAACTGCAGTTGACTTCACAGGGATAAAACCTGTCTCTTATTCTTCCTAGATTTTGAATAGAAATCTCAGCTTCCACTAAAGTTAATGGAAGTCACATGCCCGTTCCAGGAGGAGAGCAGATCTCTTTCATCTCTTGAGTACCATGCTCCTCTGTGGCACTTCCAAGGCTGCATCAGTTATCGCAGGCCCGTTTATTTTAATGATGCAGCAGGAGTGTCCTAACTTCCTATGAAGGTACTTTGTTGTAATTATCTTGTATGTCTAGGGGCACCACAAGGGGTTACATTTATTTTACTGCCAAAGAACTGTTGTTTCAGCTGCAGTTCTATGAAGAAACAATCACATCTCCAGCAGTTTGTTAGATTAATCACAGGTGTGTAATCCCAGCACATACCCTAGAGGGTATATCCTTTGACCTGTTTCCTTTTTTAAAGGGGAAATTCTGAATTAATATCAGTTGCATTGCTTATCACAGTTCACATTGGGTTTCTGCAGGACACTGCAAAAAATAAACTAAAAGCTTGTATGACCTTTATTTTACTTGTGTATAAACGAATACTGTAATTTAAAAAACCTGAATTGCTCATTAGCAAAATAGCCTGGCAAACTGAAAATTAATGATAAGAGTTTGAAGGCAGAACTGGTCCAGTAACTAAGTAAAGCCTGTAGAAGGGAAGGATTTGTCTACCCTTAGCACCTAATGGTGCTTCTGTGTTTTATCCCAATGGCATTAAAATAATTAGCTCATAACATCATTATTTATTATTTTGCAGTAGGTAATAGCTAAAGATCACTGATCCTCAAGAATCTGTGTAGTCATTTTGCAGGTTTAAACTAGGATTTTAACATAGTAATTATTTGTTCAGGACTGGGGTAGCATAAAGATACACCATTTTTCAGCTTCATTCAATGCCTTATGTTACAAAATGGCATCAAGTGAGGTTAAGAGTCTCCAGAACCAAAACTGAAGGTTTTCTGGACTATGAAAGGCTGTTACTTTTCAGTTATGCAACTATCTAATGCAGAAAAAAGTAAAAATCAAAGATCTAGGCCTTTTGTAAACTGTAGTTAGTTTAAAAGCCTCAGCCAGGGAAAAATTCAACCAGTGTATTAGAAAGAACATACATTTACATTTATTATAAGTTGAATTCTTACAATAAAATAACCTTAGGAAGAGAATCTCTGTATGGGACTGGATCTCTCCACATTAAAAAGAAATATGTTTAAATGACTCATAGAAACATAAGAACTATTTTACCTAGCAGTATATTTTAAGTAATTTTGGCTGCTAAGTCCTCTCTATTTTTTTGGAAATGAGATTTTTATTTTACCTGAAGCAGTGAGCATAGTGGGTTGGTATGGGTGTCTATCACAGCACTTCAGGGATATGCGCACACTGCGAAAAAGCGGGATGGAATATCAGGGCTTCAGATTATCCATATCTGCATTTCTGAATTTCCATTTTGAGCACTGTACTGAAACAAATTAAGAGCAAAGTAAAACCTTTCCTGAAGGTTGTTCCATCCTAAGACTCAGCTCCACACTAAAATGTAGGAGTATGTTAATCACAGAATGTGCACCAAAATAGGTATTTAATTAAGGTGATGAATGCAAGTGAAAAATGACTATTGGCACGGATTTTGTGAGGGCTTGTGCAGGAATGTGCACCTTCCTAAGCACAGACCCTCGCTGACTGCTCGTCGATGGAGAGCCAGATGTGCAGCAAGCCACAGCAGAGTTTAGAAAGCAGTGAGGAAGTCTGGGAAAAACACCATTCTGAAAGGAGTTAAAGCCTAATCTTCTGGCTGTCTGTATTCTTCACTCATGCTATTCTAGAACTCCAGAGTGACTCTTGTATATATAGGAACTGGCCTTAATATAACTCTCTTGTATGCCCTATGGATCTGTTCAATATGCACAGTACATCCTTAGTTCCCCTATTTATCACCAAGCAAAGAAAAGAAAGCTTGCTAGTGTTTTAGCAGAAGTCTGTCTAGGAAAGTAGTGGTCTGGCAGGTCTTGCAGAGCAAGGCATAGCTGCCATTCTTCAGGATATTTATATGAAATGCATCCAGTGGGAATTCAGATTCCTTTGGGGATTTCTTTCTTGGACAGGGTATTGCAAGTAATAACCTTTAACTGCTATTAATAATCTATTAACTCCTTTGATGGGTCTAGTGAACACAGCTGTGTGACAGGAAATCTTGTTTTGGGAGAATGGATGTACAGAGTCCACCCTGAAAAAGATATTTGTGGGAAGAAGAAGAGAGATTTAAGAAAATAAATGTGCCTTGCCTCAGCTCTGTGATTGTTTCTCTTATTATTGTGCTTAATAATAGACTTAACTTCAAAGCCCAATTAACACTTTTATGAACACAGTATGATTGGTGAAATAGTTCACATGTTTTTTGCTAAAGAGAAGGTTGTTTTCTGCCCATGTGAGTTCATATAAAGGCTTTCTCAAAACAGACAGTACTTGAAACTTAATTGAAAATGACAACTTACAATTCTGCAGAAAACTGCAAAAATGAATATTACATTTTTTGCTGTGAGATTTCTTTAGCGTCCCTGTGATTAAGTTAGTGACGAATGCCTTCTCTGCTTCCTACATATGAGTGCTGTAGCACAGTAATAGAAGATTAGTCGGAGAAAATGACTAGTACTGGAAATACAATACTTAACTTTTCAGGCACTGCTAATTTGTTAAATTTGGCCTGCAATGATACAAACTATAAAACTGTGTTGCAATAGGAGGAAGAAATCTTGCTTATTTCTATTGAATCATTTCATTTGCTGGTATCTTTGCCTTGAGACTTGCAGAAAGAGTACTAATACTAAGAAGGCTACATATGAACTTTATAAAGAGAGAATAAACTTCCCACTTTGACTGTTTTCATTAAATGTTTAGCTATGTAAGTTTTACCAAAGGACCATGTAACAACTGAATGAAGCCTTCAGGATTTCTCTTCACAGTGATAACCTGGACTTGTACCAGATGTTTCTTTTGCAAAATCCTGGGAGTACTTTCACTCCGTTAAGTCTTGGCAGGGGAAAGTCCTAACAATTGCCACAGCCAGGCTGCGGAATAACTTTATTAGTGTTTACAGACAGAAGAAGCTGAATGATCATAAATCCTATTCCAGTGGAGTGTTTTACATTGTTATCGTTATTTGAATTTTAAAATGGGAAATGGTAATAAATGAAAACCTGCCTCTACTGAAATCAGTGGAAATAATTTGCAATGATTTTAATTCAGCAGAATTTCATCCAGGATCCCTGTTCAAAGTGTTTGTTTAGTGAGAACAGAGTATGTTGAACACTTCACAGGGGCATGGTACAGAGAAATCCTTTCTCCCCAATTTCCTGTGAAAATTCGTTAAGACTCATGGGACCTCTGAACAGGTAGGTGGAGGCAATCCACTTGGGAGGAATTTGTTTTGTTAGAACAGGGTATAAAGATGGGATAAAACTTGTGCAAAGACTGGGCCAGACGTGCCTACTTATGTGTATACTTATGGTTACTTTACATACACTTCTGTCTTGCTCACTGACGATCTCACTTGACTCAGTGACTGAGTGCTGCTAACCAGCGCTGGTGGACCACGGCCCTCTGCAGCAAAGCTAGTGTTATAATCAGGATCTTGGGGGTTAAACCCGGTGCACTATCTGTGGGCAATCCTTTCTCTGATCAGCAATGAAAGCCTGATGCTGCAACGTATTAATACATCAAATCTCAAACGTATTTTTTCAGTTTCAAAAACACTACGTGTAAGGAATATTGTTAAGATTTAAAGCTTTGAAACACCATGAAAGCACCTTCTGGCACTTCACCCTGGGGCATGGCGGTAGTTATGCTGCCGCGCTCCCTTTCCCATCAGCTACCTGCCTCGCAGCTGGGCCGTCGGCTCCTGCCCCGCGACCAGTTCCCTTGGGCCCCTGTCTGGCGGCTCGCACCGCCGGCTTCCTGGAGTGCGGCAGCTGGGAGCCGAGGGGCTGGAGACCCCTTGGCCGCTGGCTGCTGGCCGGGGCTGCCCTGGTGCTGTGCCAGTGCCTCTGCCACTTTGACGGACTTCTGTGAACCACATCTGTTTTTCCCAGCAAGTGAGGACGAGTCAGCTCTAATCCAAGGACTAATCCGGCTAACTGTGAAGAAGCCCAGATTTGTTGTTTGCTGACAGAGTTCTGATTTTTTTATCTTAGAGGATTTCTTAATCTCAGCCATATGCTGTAGCATGTAATGCATATTGATTTGTGAATAAACACTGTGATTCTGTATGTGCTTAAGTACTTCTGTATTCTGTATGGGCTTCTGTAAGTAGCAGAACGTGGAAATGGGAATATGTTTAATTCTTGCAATTAAGCATTGGTATCTAAAGCAAAAAAAAAAAGTTTATGAATTTCAGATAAATTTTGTTTTAAGATTGTACATAGTATTCCAGATATGCTTGATTATGTTTTATAGTACTTGCTACATATGTGTTTATGTAATGTAATCAATGGTAATCTCCCTGAAATTAACTGTGTACTAGTAACACCTGATTGTCAGTTTTACATGCAATAGCTCTGGGATTTAATGCTGTGTAACTCTTCCTGGAAAAACAGAATTCTGCCTTGTGCTTCAACAAAGACTTAAAATAAGAAGGAAATATAGCAGAATTGCATAGAATATTAATTGAGTACCTCATTCTGTGACATTAATATTTTTTTTATCCAAAAAGCCTCAGCCTTTTTCAGCAGAAAGAAGAGTTTGTACTCAGAGAATGAAGACCTAATCTGCATTTTGATTCTTTGTCGTTCACTGTGTGCCTTGTGTAACACACTGCATACTATTCAAACTCATCTGAATATAAAAAAAAATTCAAAAATTTTTTTGCTGAGACACGATTATAGCATCAGTGCTTTACGAAAATGATTTGTCTTTGCATCACACAAATATGTGAGTTTGTTGTTATTATTTCCACTTCAGAGCTGGAGAACTGCAGTGCGGGAGTGTGAATGCAGAAACGAGTGGGACCCTTCTGAGGCACCCAGGAGCCGATTTTTCAGCGCAGCCAGCTAACATACCCATTCGCATGTTCAAAGGCTGACTCCTATTTACTTTAGCGGAGGCTCGGAGAGTTCAGGCGTCCTGCGAGTTCTCCGGCCCCGGCGCACGAGTTAGGTTTGCCAGGAAAGAGGAACTTGCAGTGTGTGTGAAAGCTGTGCCCCAGGCGAGCTGCCGAAGCCGCCTGCGGCAGGCGCGGGGCCGAGCTGGCAGGCAGCGCTCAACTGCCATAACCACAGGACCAAGTCTCTCTTCTTGCAAGTCATCAGCGGGGTGGAAAACTTTAGATTTACCGCACAGATCGCTGCTGCTCAAAATAACGGACTAACCGACCGCAGTCACAGGTTATGGCCCAGGCGGGGCGGAGGGACGGGCGCGTGGCAGCGGGTTTCACGGCAGGCAGGGGAGCGGCTGCGGGGCCGGCAGCCCTGGGCTCCCTCTTGGCGCCGGAGCGGCGTGCTGCAGCGTGCCTGAGGCTTGCGCTTTACTTTCTTCAGCCTGGCTCAGCTCTGTTTTGCCCCTCCAAATCCTCATTTCAGTTCCAGGCTCCCCGTCTCCTTTCCTAGATCCTTTCTAGGGCTCCGCATCCCAGTCGTCTTTCTGAGCCAGATGGAGGTGCTGATCCCAACAGGCCGTATTCCTGCCCTGGGCTTCTGCCCCCTGCCCAGCTCTTTGCTGCGGTTTGGTCCCTCTTGCAGCACCCCAAACCCTGGGTGCATCTGCGTATTCAAACCAGGCCACTCTGGTACTGCCCAGGCCCCCCCAGGGGACGATGACAGAGAGAGCAAAAGGAGATTTGCCCCTGGCCTCCTCTCTTAGCAATGCTGAGACCTTCGTCTTGAAATGCAGTTGCAGGGAGAAAGCCACTTTGGGGTACTCCCTTCACAGGGTAGAAAATATTTAGTGCACATACAGAATTTAGCTAATGACCTCTAACAAATCATCCACTTCCTTTTTTTTTTTTTTTAGGAATATAATTTTGGGTGATTTCCTCCCTTCTGCCCCTCCCAAGAAGAGCAAGAGACAAACCCTGCACACTCAGATAACTGCCGTCACAAATTTCAAGTTCCCTACTTGGAAATATGAAGGCTCCAGGAACTCTCATAAAAAGGTTGCCAGAATTTTGGACCTAAAAGTTTTCTCATTCACTTCTGTCTTCGGATATCACTGAACTGTTTTTTGCTGTAGTTTTCAAATAAGTCAGACAGGCAAACATACTACATGAAAATTTCAACCTGGAGGTTCAAGTGAAAACAGAGCCTTGCTATACAACATGCTAGGACCACCTGAAGTTTAGGCAGAGCTATCCGCTTCTCCTGTGATTCTTCTTCATACCTTCCATTCTTTCCCAGTTTTGCTCCTGATCTGTGAACTGGCAGCCAAAAGAGGCTGAGAAATCAGTTCCAGGAAGAAAACCAAAGTATTCCAAAGAACTGGTTTTGAAAGAATTTTACCAGAGGAATTGATAATACAGCAAATGAGACAAAATAACTTAAAACTAATGGAAAGGTGGAAGAGATACATAACTAGGATAGTCTTATAAACATAACAGAAAAAAAAAAATCTTAATGCAGGAGTTCTTGTAACTGTTTAATATGGTAAGAAACACTGACAGATAGCAGGTAAGAGATAGGCAACCAGTTAGGGCTAGCACTTGCCCAAGTCTCAGGGTGTTAAGTCATGAGGGTCTCATTGCACCTGCAGGGAGAGGTCACTGCTCGAGCCTGAGTTCAAAGCTGGAGGAACGTGCTCCTTCTACCATGTAATCACTAATATAAAGCTGCATTACTGCAAATATGGTAAGTGGATGTACTTAATGTATCACTATTTCTAGATGGGCCAGATCTAACCTTTAGCCTGATTTTTTTTTTTTTAAAACCTACAATTACTGACACCAGTTTGACCTTGTTTTGGGACCAGTTCTAGCCTGATCATTCCTTCTACCACTGTTCTTACTGCTCCTTCTTTTGTCTTCTCTTCAGAGCTCAGGCTAAAGCTTAACTGACACAGGACTCTACAGAAAGCTATTAATGCTAGCAGATTTTAGTGGACCTGTGTCCCTGCTGTCATTCTTTTCCTGTATTTCCTGCTCGTCCTTCACCTTAGTAGTGGTGGCTCATCTATGCTTACAGAGCACCTAGTATCACAGAGGTCTGGTTCAGGAGCTGGGCTCCTAGGTGCTGCCCAGGGTCTGAACATGATATCTGGGACACTGCAAGTGGATCTATTTTGTCCCCAGTACTCTGAAGTGTTAGAGCATTCAGTAGCAACAGCTTGGGTAAGTGAAATTATAAAAGCTTTATCAGTTGTCAGGAAGATTCTCTATCATCCTCTGGACTGCATTTTCATTAGGGGAAGTGCTGCTTGCTCTTTCATGCTGCTGAAGATGTTTTTTGATCCCCTGTTGCTTCCTTATTTACCATGGAGAGGAATCATGTGAATGAAAGGATTAGAAACAAGTAAGGTTTTGGCAGTATTTCACACAGAGGACATAAAGAAGCCAGTGCTCACTTATGGACTGCAAGGCTTCAGAAAAACAGTTTCTCTTTACAGCTAATTGGAAAAATTCTGCAGTCATTTTAAAACTGAAGGTTGAGCTGGGATCAAACTGCAGCTGTTAATTACCAAGCAGATTTCATGGAAGTTTGGGCAGTTTTGACCTGAAGCTGTTGCGGTGTTTCTGCTTTAGACAGCCTCATTCTTGTTGAAAAGAATTTTAAATAGTGCCTATGTCAAAATCACTGCTGGTAACACTATACAAAAATGACTGAGGTATATTCTGAGGTAGTGAGTATTAATCATTGCTAAAACATAGTACCTAAGCCTCAATGTATATTCTAAACAAAATCATCAGTATTGGTTACTTTTGTTTTTCCTTATCTAAAACATAGATACAGTGCCTATGTCTATAGCCAAAGTCTCTTGTAAGAAGCTGTTTCAGCCAGACACCAGCTTTACAAATGCTAAGTTTATGGAGAAATGACACAAACTTACAATATTTCTCCCAAGTTTTAACTGTCATATACTAATGAAACAAAATTTTTTATGTTATTTGTAGTAATGTCTTCTAGCTGTTCCCAGAAATACTGCTTCTTTCAGCTAGTATTTGAAGTCTTCAGTTGCATATTGCAATTTATTTGTGGCTGAAGAGTAAAGTAAGTGGAAATAAAAAAATTCCTAGGAGCAATTGCCATTTAGAAGAGAGAAAATAAGTTCATCATGAAGATACTAACCCACTCTTTGGGAACAGAGCATTTTAACTCAAACTTGCTCTTAAATACATTTTGATAAATAAGCGTTGCTTCAATGGTGGTTAAGCTTCAATTAACTGTTGGTTACCCTTGCTATATGGATCCCTTGCTCTCCTTGGAGAGGGTACTGATCTGAATAGTCTAAGTACTTGCCTATCACTGCAAGTCACTCAGAATCTGATTTTTAGCAATTAAATATAGTTAAAGTCTGTCAGCAGGTAGTTGCCTTATCCCTTTCAGTCAATGCCAAAATAAATTTTAACAGGTAAAAACTTATCCTTTTCTGGGCTTTGATTTTCTTCAAGAAAATAAAATGAAAACACAAAATCCACTCAGAGTCTTTTCTCTCCAGGGTTGGGCACTTTCCAACATTCATTCAGCTCGCACCCCTGGTCCTCTGAAATATAATGAACTTCGGAGTCCTCTTTGCAGAGGGCCGCCACTCCTTTCTTTCGCAAGACTGGGAAAATGTGCTGCTGCCTCCTCCCTTCGGAAGACGATGTTTTTCCAGGCCAACCCAGCGGCCTGCAAGACTCCGAGTCAGGCGCAGGCGAGACGTGTGGGACCTCGCTCCCCGGGTGCCTCCCCCAGAAGGGCTCCCGCGGGAAGGAGGAAGACGCCGGCGCGTGAGACTGTGCTTCCCACGCGCTGGCAGCCCCTCTGGGCGCAGCGAGGGGAAATCTGCAGTGCTTTGTCCCCTTCCCAGCTGGTGGCACAGGCTGTGTGGGGCGAGGAGAGGTGTCTTCTGCCTCCTGCCAAACAGAAAGACTCTCTGGGTGAGACTTAGGTGGCAGGACAAGGTGATGTGCTTGGAATTGGCTTCCAGTGAAGCCAGCAGCTGAAAAGGGATTTATATACAAGCAGGAACCATTCAAGTACCTGAGTAAAAACAATTCTCTTTACCTTTGATGTTCTGTTAAATTGTTTCCATTCTACGTGGGACAGTGATTCACTTTCAGTGATGTTCAAACAGGCCTTAATTCGGACTCTCAGAACCCTCACTTTATTTTGGGACTACTTATAAACACAAAAATGAAGCACAACCAAAAGTATTTGAAAAATTGAGGCAGATAACAACATACGTAAAGCATTTGTAGGATTACAGCCTGTTATCACTGCCACTATTATCGTGAACTGAAATCACAGAATGAATTTGTGTCATCGTAGTCACTTTACTAGTAAAATGTCAATGTTGCAAATTCAGGTCAGGAAGAGCTTGAAGAAAGCGCATCTACAACTTCTTGACACAGTTATTAAGAAAATGAGAATAATTTGCCATGTAAACTATCTCTGGTAATTTTTAAGCTTGCTCTGGTGCAAAAATCCACCTTTTGCTCAGAGCTTTGTAACAAAAATATAGTCACCCAACCTTTGTTTCCAATTCTAACACAAATTTAAGGTGATAACAACGGGAGAAATTAGACAAGTACTTTCCTTCCCCCTGGAGGCTGAAGGTGATACTTCTGAGCTCTGGCTGGTCTTTTCTAAATTCTGGCCCTTGCAGCTCAAGTCTTTCAAAGTATGAGGGTGTGTCACCGCAGCTGCTGCATCAAACAAAATCAAACAGATTTGATTAATATAAACTTCAAAATCATGCCATCTTTCCTTCACAAAATACTTCAAACACAGCAAGAAGTGTCATCTCCCAGATGACGGAGGTTAATCTACTTAATCTCCTCTTTTCCTTGCATCTGAATGCAAACTACTGGAATATACCCAATTACGTCTCACCAGTCAGAGTAAATTCCTCATTCCGACTACTTCAATCAGATTTTAAGAAGAGATTTCTAGTTCCTTTGCAATATCAATCTGGCTTCTAAACCCACACAAATGTTTAAAGCAAGATGAACAAAACAGGAACCACAACCTCCTGACTGCCGTATTATCAGAGGAGGGCAATTACAGGATTCTGGACTAAAATTCTTTCTTGATTTGAAACCTGTGATTTCAATGGATGTAGCAGGGGTGGGAGTCAGAGCAGTATCAGGCCCACCGTCTGTAATAAGAACATGAATATATTATTTTACATGAGAAAAATCTCATAACACCATCCTGTTTATAATCTAAGAACTCCTAAATTTGCACATAAAAGGCTCATTTCTGGTGTTCTTAATCATTGCTTACAGGAACTTTCCCTTGTCAGTGATTTTTAAGACTGAAGCAAAAGTATCTGTTCATACCAAACTAAAACTTTTTTACTCATACAATTAAACTATCTACTGTTTAAAATCATTGATATAATGAAATCTAAATTTATTGCCATCTTAAGAAATTTCCCTGTGTCAATCCAAAGCCACATTTCCCAACGAGTAATATCTCACTTACAGACCAGCAAGATTTTCTCCAGTTCGTGTTTTCCAATGTTCTTTTATTCTCTCATTTTGTTTCTCTTCTGTTCATTGTTATGAATCAGACATTTAAAATGCTCCAGTATTCTGTGAAATTGCACAAATTTTTCTTAACAGTCTTAAAGAGCAGAAGCATTAACTTTGCCCCCCAGCCTCTGTGAGAGCTCTGAAGTTGTGACATGAAATGACACAGTCAAACATGCAAGCAGGATCCTACATGTATTCCAGTTCTTAATGTAATACAAGACAATAAATAAAATGCTCAGCTTTAAGTCTGTAGGAAAGAACAATTCTAAATCCCTTCTGCGAGATTAAATGGCAAAGAAATTTAAACGAAACTGAGGCAACTCCCCCCCCCCTTTTTTTCTTCCTGTACTTATGTCATGACTGGAGAACTGTGCAGTCCATATTCAAGGATACAAACAATTTCCAGTGTCACTACAATGCAATATACTAACATCTTAAAATTCAGTTGTCGTCTCTTTAAAACTCATTACAACTTGGTAGTCATACTAAGATAGTGACTAAAAGTTTTGCCACTTGCAGAGTTAATTAACTTGATGTACATATTGGAATAATAGGAGCCAACATATTAAATCACAAATGTTTCGCCTAATGCTTCACTTGGCATTATTTTCAACTTGGTGATTCCAGTTCTTTTGGGGACTAAATTATTTATCTCAACTTTTCCAATTATGGAAGATTCTTATGAGTCTGCTTTTAGTGATATTTTAGAGCAGAAAATCCAGGCTGTAATTTTCCTTAGTACTTTCCTGTATTTAAATAGCCTCTTGGAACCAGTTATGATGAGATTGTTGCCAAATTCCCAATTGCTACTGAACAAAAAACAAATACAACAAATAGTTGACAGAGAGGGCAATATTCTGATGTTTTGGCAATAATAAATGTGTGTATAAATTTTTGGCATTGCCTTAGTCAACTGTGCTGATCAAATTGAAATGTCATTGAAGAAATGTTAACCTCAGTTGCAAGCTACCTGCTGTGCCTGCAGGCACCTCCTAGTGAGCCACTCTGGGAAAACAATGAATTTGGAAACAAAGTGGGACTATTAAAAGAAACTTTCAACTCTTGCCTGTAGTTTCTGGGCTTGAGGAAGGTTGTATGGAGTGAAGCATAGCTCCAACCCTGCATTTTGGCTGAAAGGTAGGGGAGAGTGGGGCAGAAGCAAATTTGGTCTGATCATACTGTCCTTTTTCAAGAAAAAAAGCCAAGTGGGGGGGTGAAGGTTGGTCTAGGAGCAATGCTCTAGCTCCATCTGCCACAGCCCAAGAACTGGCACTGAATGAAAATGCAGCAGGCAGTGGTCTTAGCAGGGCCAAGTAACTCGGCAAATTACTGCTTCCCGGGCGACGGGGGAGCAAGAAAACTGCTGGATGCAGACAAAGCCAGTTTTGCTCCTTATCTGCATTTCCAAATCCTAACTGTGGGATTGGGTAGCACCAATAAGGGTTCACTGAGTCCATCAGGGATTGAAATGTGATTAAAAAAAAAAAAAAGTTTAGAGGCTGCACTATGGTATGATTAGGTTACTTTGGAGAACTGCTACCTCAGGATTTTGTGTATTTCATAACACATCCAGGAGTTAATATTGGCCAGGAGACAACACCAAAGAGTGCAGTTAAAGATCAACTCCCGGCATGGTAAAATTAATGGCAGAATGCTTTCAGATCCCATGAAAAGCCTCTGCTGTACAATATATTTGTTTGTAATTGGTAAAGAAGGGAGACACAGATGGAGAAAGAAGAATTTGAAGATGAAGGCTATGTAGGTTAATCACTTTGAAAGAAAACTATAAGGATGTGATTGACACCTAAACCAGCTAGACAAATAAGTAAAAAGATAGTGAAGTAACTTCAGTGTTAGTGTATGCAAAGAAATATACACTGGATGAAAAAATATACTGTATTTCTTTTCCTTTAAAAGACCTTTGACCGAAACAGCTGCATACACACAGAAAAGAGAACAATATTGTAGTATCTGCACAGAAACAAGAGTGAGTTCTCTAGGAGACTACGTACCTTCTGGTCCAACTGGATATTGCAGAATTAGAGCACTTGAAGATGGGAAGGACTGAATTATCCACATCTAATTACCTGTATAACTTCTACTGAGCACAAGATTCAGCCTAAACATAAGCACTGGTATCACTTCAGATGCAGTAGGAAAACTTGCCGAGAGTCCATTTGCTGCCCAGAAGCGCACAAATCTCATACAGGTCCTTTGCCTTACATTCCTGCTCCTTGTGACAATCCTGGAAATCCAAGGCAATTCAATTGGCATTGTGTTTAGGCAGCTGAATTTACTTTTAAGTTCTTTTCCTTGCTTTTTTGGGCACTGGTTAACCCAGTTCTCAGAAATCCCACTCATGCCTAGACAAACTGTTACCCTCTCTAGTGCACAGTTGGAGAAAATATTTATGATGCTATTTACTGTTCTTAATGGGGAGCTGTGCAAACTGCATTTTAGACTAATCACTATATTGTAACTCTTTGCCAAGTGTTTGTAATGGTCTCTGTTTGCTAGAAGACTATTAAGAGAGTTCATGATCTTGTCCTTACGGCATGTTTGAACTGCCTGTTTTGTTTGACATCCCTGGCAAATAGAACTTCCTCTTGGTATAAAGTCATCTGGCTGCCCAACTGGCAACTGTGTGATGACAAAGACCGTGAAAATTTATCTAGAAAAATTAGGCAAAAATGATAGAAACTCTTTTTTTTTTTGTTTCTTTGCTTCCCCCCCCCTCCCTCCACCAGTTGACAGTAAAATTAAGCAGGTCATTCATGTAACTACAGTAGTTCACATTCAGGGAGCTATTTTCATAACTGTGAAGGCTGGATTTTCCTTTTTTTATCCTTAAAAGAAAGCTTAAGTTCTGATTAAATTGCTCAGGATCACCTGCAATGCACAAGATGTAGCATTAGTAAGTTAAATATAAGCACTGTTAGCTTTGTCTGGCCATGCATTCAATCACTTCTCAAAGAATTGTGCTGACCAATTTTTTTCTAATCCCTTGTATAGTTATAGTGAATTAATCTAATACACCTGACATCCTCTCCCTTTATGGCAGTTAGTGGTGTTTTCCATATTTGCTCCTCTGATTGTGTATTATTTATAATAGGGCAGTAATGCCCAAACTGTATTGGGCAATTTCCAGGCATGTAGCGGACCATGCTCAGTTCACTGGAGAACTTGCACTCATGTGACTAGATGTGACATGACTGAGACAGTGCTAGGTGATGAATTAACAATGAGAGACAAAATAGTTTTACAGTTATTAACCTATATAGCCATATTTCCCAGTCTTTCCAAATTCCTATCTGAAGTAAAGTACATCCTTAAATAATATTGTCCCTCTTCATCCTTTGAGCCTCATATACATGCAGTCTGTCCTCTCTTTGTTCATTCTAGTCTCTTTCACCATCTACCAGCTTAACTGGCCTTCCCTACTTTGGTCTCCTGACTCACCTCCCGGCTGTCCTGTACTTGCGTGGCAGGACACGGCCTCTTTGCTACCAGTCAGCCTCTTCCCTCTGTGTGACTCCTGTTCTTTTTTACGACTCTACTAGTAGTTTTTTCCAGGCCTGCTTTTCCCACCGCTGCTGGCTTTCTCAGCCCAAATTGCCTGAGCAGACGTCACTTCAGAGAGCATTCCCACACGTTCAGGGAGGAACGCTCTCTCCCCATATAACAGCAGGGAAGGACTGCTGGGGAGCAAGGACCCTATGGACTATTCAGTTATGGTCTGACTCTTGTTCCCTATGTAACATTCCTTAGGTGAAGGTCAGGAGTTGGGAAAAGCTAGTGGCTGTGGCTAGGTTGTTCTTCATGTTATCTGGCTTGTACAAACTCCAGCACTACTGGTGTGATTTCTATCTTCTAGACCTCGAGAATCCAAAACTTTTCTCTTATCACTCAGTGTTTATGTTTTGTAGTCTTGTAGGGTACGAAACTTTTCTTTGATGAAGCAGATGGCTCATTTTGTCTTCCCCTTTGTTTATTATATTTTGACGCCTGGTTCTTTCATTTGGATTTATGGTGAGATGCTTTTCTTCCCTGTGAGTGTTCAGAATCCAGATTCTTTTTTTTTAATCTCAGTTTATCCATTTAGAAACATAACAGAGGAAGTTTTTTCCTTTTTCTTTCCTGCTTAAAGCTGAGATTTTCCTGTACAGAAAAATTACATTGTTTTCAAGTCAATAGCTACAAGACTAGACCCAGTGACCAGCTAAATCCTCATGGGAAAATGTGTATGTGTTTTTTTGTACACGTATGTTGTCTACAAATGGTTTTAAGTGTGCTTGAATATGTCTTGGTATCTTCCAAAACCGACCAATTCTTCTTATAGTATTTCTGAGAAGAAGTAAATCACAGTGTGAACTTCAGGTCTGCCACATGTATCCTCACGAATCACACTTTAGTAGTCCCATGGCACATTGACCAGTACAATGTTGAACTTAATTTGTCATAATTTTTATTATTTGTGTTTCTTTACACTTTATCATTTATTGCTCTTCTTGTATTCATTCCACATTGGCTTACTTTTCTCTTCTCCATTTCCATTTTATTTTCCCAAGGTAAATAAATTCCAAATATTTAGTTACTGCCTGTGGCAGCCACATTAAATGTTCATCCAGCCCAATTTAATGTCAAACATAGAGGCCAGCTTCGGAGAAAGAATTAAAACCTGCACAATTACCTCTTCAGTTCCCTGTAGAACCTAATCAGTCTCATTCCCTGAAGATCAAAGGTTTATAGCCTAATTTTTTAAAATAATTTTTTTTCTTCTAATGTGTAAATGATTCCTATTGAATACATCTAATATATCTCATCATCTTTTCAGTTCTCCTGAGCACTTGGCTTGCTCTGGTGAATGAATTCCACAGACTATTAGTAACACATGATATTTTTCTAAGTAAAGAAATGTTTTCTTTCATCAGATTTAGGTTTGTTGCTGTTACTGGTTGTCTCTTTGCTTTTGTACTAAAAGAATTAGGTTTTTTTTCTTCTCCACATTTTTCATTTCTTTCCTGTTCCCTTTCTTAATTAAACAGTCCCAATCTCTATCTGAAAGTTTTTCCTATGTTTTTGTTCACTTACCATCTGTCTCTAAAGCCATTTTATATCTCCTGTGTCTTTTCTGAGATAAGCTGACCAGAGTGAGTGCATTATTTGAAGTGCAAGCGTTGACTCATACAATGCTATTTTCAGTTCTTTCTACCCCCTTCCGTAGGTACTCACATTTTGTTTGCTTGTTTGTCCACCACTCTAAACTAAATGTCACAAATACAAGTCCTCAAGGACTATAGAGAGGGATATTTATTCTGTAGTCCAATGGTTAAAGCACTCATTTTAGGAATATGTCCATTTTCTCATGCAAGAGAATGCCTGAATGGAAAATGCACAAATGGTCCATGATTGGGATCCCCATCTACTGCCTCCTTGCTGGGTTTCCAAACACTGGGCTTCTGAGCAGCCTTCTGAAGTCTCTGTCCATATATGTTCACACCCATGATCCATTCCCAGCTGCACAGCATTAACAGATTTGTGGAGGCAAAAGGAAGGAAAGAGTGTGGGCATGTCATTCTTCCTCCCTGCCTGTTCCTAAGCAAACACCTAGCCTGGTCAGAGAACTGTTCTGGTGTGTGGAAACTGTGAGTTCAAATCCCTCTGCCAGTGAAGGGCTTACAACCTTGGTTTTACATTTATTGGGCCAGCGCTGTTATTCTGAGACAAAAATGAAAATGTGGGTGGCAGCAGTATTTTTTGACCAGATCTCAGTGCTGCGGTGTGTTATGCACTTTCTAAGCACAGGGAGGAAATCAAGAAATTCACTACAGATGTCTGCTGGATGGCATTAATCTGATCAAAGGTGGAAATGTACATCTGAGCAGGTTGTTTGGACTCCCTTTATAGCGAGTGGTAAGTTAGGTGAATGAAGCCAATCCCTTGTTTCTGATTCCAGGTGGCCTTGTGAAAGAGAGGTCCACATGGGCAGCTAGACCAGCTGAGCTAGGGGGGGCTTCTCGCCATACAGGATGGTGCAGATATGGGTACCCACAGCTCCTGGAAAAAGCTTCTTTTTGCGCCTGTGGCGTCTCAAGTAAGCAGCGATTTTGGATAGCTCTTTGGAAAGTGCCTAACTTCCGCCCAAACTGCACTGTAGTGCCTATGTTTTCCCTTGAATCTCACGGTAAGGGCATGTCTATATTAAACTGGGGAGTGCAAGAAGAGATGTTCAGGCTGGCAAAAATCAAGCGAGTTCCAGATTGAGAAACAGGATGATCACATCAGCATGTGCCATGTTAGGGAGGCAAGTTTAGTAGCTTGGCTGTGCTGCTACACTGCTGCAGTGAGATTACTTTGGAGATGATGTTGTATCTCTGCATGGCACTATCCCACACTGTATGGATGGACGACCTTGGAGAAGATCTTTACAGAAAGATCTTATAAGATCTTTATAAGATCTTTATATCTTTATAGAAATGTCTGAGAAACAAATGCTAGCAAAGGAGGAGAGATATTCAAGCTGAAGCAAACTATTGGTATAGGTACAAGTGGTCATGTTTTATCCTAGAAATGATGAAAATGTGTGTCATGGTTAGAAGAATCAGTTTTTGGAACAATCTTCTAGAAACAGTGGGGACAAACTGTCCAAATGTTAAAATAGAGCTTCATCAGTTTAGGAGCAAACTATATATTGTGGATTCCTGTAATACCACAGGCTTGGACTGATAGACTTATGGGGTCACTTCTGGTCCTGTGTTTTACATTCCTAATATTTGAAGATGTTTTTCAACATCTAAGTATCTGCCAGTAACTCCTGTGGCAGTGAGTTACATGGTTTAATTATATACATTGTTTAATAGGAATGTGTTTTACTGTTTTACAGTATCCTATCTTAAATTTAATTAAGTGTTCCTTTACTGTAGTATTTGATGGATAGACCAGGAATCTCTTCTCTGTGCCACTGTTCAAATCATATACCTTTTTATGTCCTCTATTTTTCACTCCCTTTGTAAGATACTTACAAAGAAAAATCTCAGTATTTTTGCCCTGTTTTCGTGTACAAGTTTCCTGTGCCGTTGATCATTCCTGTTTTAGAGAAGCAAAGCATGTGAGATATCAAAAGCAGCAATGATGAGGAAAGATTAACCTTACTGGAAGTATTTAAATGAATGAAAGGAGGTGAAGTAAATATAAATGTATATATAAGAAGTAAATATATATAAGGTATAGTTTATCATCCTTCTGAATTAGAGAAATACCAATTGTAGTATAAAAGCTTTGATATGCTGCAAATCAATGTTTTACAAAACAAGGAAAATCAGCATTCTTTAGCAAAATAACTAAGCTGTACAAATTCAGAACAAATGAAAATACAAAATTTTAATCAAGATTTCCTGCTTGTTGATTTAGATTACTTTGATTTTCATTCATCTTGCTAGCAGTCTTGCTGTCTGAGAGGGAAAAAAGTCCTGCAACCCTCAGCTGACAAATGGAGCAATGGGGTGGGTTATCAGGTACCTGAGCCTCAGCTGTGCTGTGCAACTGTGGACGTTATCTCTGCTGTTAGGTGAATGCAAGCCAGCTCTAGTCCCAGGGTTGCATAGCTGTGTTAGCACGCAAGGCTGTAGAAGCTGCGGCAGGACTGAGCACATGATTGTTATTAACATATCTGTATTGTATCTAGATAGCTTCTGGCCCAGTGGCTCACATTTCAGGTAGAGCTTTTAGTCTGCCCATGCAGACATACCATGGACTGGATATTAATCCCCCCCCCCCCCCCCAAACACTGTGAGGATAATTGAGCATTGGAACAGCTTTCCTGGTTGCAGGGAAGGAGGTTCCCTGGAGGTTTTCAAGACTTGACTGGACAAAGCCTTGTGCAAGCTGATCTGTCAATGTTGACTCTGCTTTGAGCAGGAGTTTGGACTAGACACCTCCCAAGATCTCTTCCAACCTGAATTATCCTATGATCCCATGACCTCTGTGTTTGGGTGACTCTTACAGCTGGTTATCTACAGCCTCCTCTAGGAGCACAGGTGAGATGGAGAAAGAAATTGAGTCAGGCCCTTTCCATGTTTTTCCCATACCCATTTCCACCTGACTCCCTCCTCCTTGGAAGGAGACATTTTACAAAAGTGAATATATTCTAGGTGAAAGCAATGAGAAGAAGAATGTATGACCAGAAATTCTGTGTTTAAATACTTATATGTATTTCATAACTGCAGAAATTTGAATTCTACATGTTTCTTTCCTTGTGTGGTTTCTTGAAGGGATCTCAGAAGTTGACAGCTCTACATGAGCTACTCATGGTCAGAGATATCAGCCATGGACAGGACATATAATGAGTGTTTGTGGCTTGGGAAACATCCAAATATAGCCCCCGTGGTAGTGTGGCTCAGGCATCAACGGAATGTGTGATGCTAATGACAGGAATTTGATTTTATGCTTGGCATCTAGATAAAGCAATTAACCAGTTGAGAAATGCATGATGAGCATATGATAGATAACACGTGATACAGTATAGTGGAAATAATCAAATATTCGCAAGGGGAAACCAGGGTCATGACTGATTTGTAACTTGAAGTGATTCAAACCATCAGGCTGACTGGATCCTCCTAGTACAGCGGGGTCACCAGCAGCAGAGTTTCACTCTCTTCTGAACTGTCCCGGAAAGGAAGCCTGAGAATCAAGTGTTTAGCTGGATTGTGTGGCTGGCCCAAAGGTGGCTGAGTTTGGAAGAGCTGGGGCAAGAAGCAAACCCTGGGATAGGCCGTATGGGCCCTGGAGAGACCATAGTCCCTTGCAACAACTGACAACGCCTGTGAGCCAGAATGGCCAAAGGGAGAACAAGGCTGCAAGGAGTCTGTGACCTGGATACTTGCTTTCAGATATGAATATGCAAGACTGAATCCTGCAAGGGCCAGAAAACACTTATTCCTTTTTTAGTGTATGGCTCTGAAACTTTGGGAAAGCAGGTAATGACTCCCACCTTTATTTCATTCTGCAGGAGAACAGTGAAGTGCTAGGTCCGTTTGTTAGTTTTACAGTGCCATCTGGAAATTTTTTCTCCTTTATTTCATCCTTTCTTCTTTCATTCTTTCTTTCATAAGGTTGATCTGGATTTCAGTTTTGATACTGAATCATGTGCTTTACTGCAGTATGCAAATGCCATCCTTATGTTAACTTTCGGGATTGATTGAGAATAATATGACAAATGGGTTTAATGAGCCACTGCGTTTCAGTGTTGACTAGAAGCCCTTGTCTTACATGAGGCAGAAACATATGCACAGTATATGCTTAGCATGCAGTCTAAAAGAGTGTGTAGAGACGTTCCTAAGTCTGAGTGCTGAAAGTCTGCCCTAAAATGCCTCTAGTTGGCCAAGTGCAAGGTATCTTGCATGAACTACCATTTCAATAACTTTAATAAAATATATTCAAAGAATAAAACAATCAAGGAAGCATATACTTTTCATTTAGGCCTGGGATTGATTTCCATGTCAACATGAAGAAACAGCTAAGTGGAAGGCATGTGCCTGCATGAGTGTAATAGCAATACCACTGATATCTTAGTTCATAAGGTCATTCATCTAAAATCTTCAAACAGTTGGCTCAAAGCCTAAAGAGAATACAAGTTTAGGTATAGATGAGTAGTCCGGAAATCTTTGTTGCCTCTAGCACGGATTGCATGGATAGAAATTCTCATTGTCCATAAAAGCAAAATTATTGGACCTCTTCTTTTTTTTTTCTGTTTCCCTCTTTGGACTGTATGCAGATAACCAGATCTTCTCCACAACTCTCCAGGCTTTTTCTCTTGATTTTAATAATTTTCCTTGTGATTGGAAGCATTATTACAAAGTTTAAGGATAGATGGTGTTTCTCAGAAAGGCAAAATTCCTGGAATCAAATGACTTGTGAGAATCTCAGATTTTTTTTCTAAAGTTTTCTGAGAAAATGACTGAGGAGAAAAGCTTGTGACTATAAAAAGAAAAAAAGAGGCATAAAAAAATGATCATTCTATTATTCCATTTTAGACGTCTTTCTTTTTTTTTCCTCTCCTTTTTGTTAGCCTATTTTGGTAATATGTACTATAACATCTCTAATAATAATCTAGCTTCAATTCAGTATTCCTGTAATTCTGCAGCTCTACAGAGAGATTCCAGTGAGACACATCTATAGAAACCTAACCCTCTGATTAAATAGGTTAACAATGTAAATCGTTTTTTTTAATAAAGTTTAAACTATTTAACCCTCAGTATTGTAAACTGGTGTAAAATATGCAGCACAGCATACATATGAAATTAAGAATGATGCAGAAAGGTGTCAGAGGGATGTTTTAACACAGCAGGTTATTTTTTTGCCTTATTCCTGTAACAATATTGGAACAAAGTAACAAGCAAAGAGTTCCTGTAGTCTCATGCTGACAACGGGGAGAATTGGGTATCAAGCAATCCCCATACATACAGTCCATCAAAGAAAAAGCGGTAGCTAAAAAGTCAGGGAGGAGAGATACCTTTCCTTTGGTAAGCCCTACGTGTTACATCCACCAGATGGTGCCACTCTTCAGCAGAAGTCTGCCTGTCTTTCTGGGAGGATGCTGCTTTGATAGTGTTCATTTTTCCAGCTCAGAGAAACAGGTAAGTTTTCCCTCTTTTCCTAAGAACAGATTACAGGTTATCAGATGCACCTTTTAGTCTGTGACATGACTTTTTTATATGACAAGCTAGAAGAGCTTTTTTGGTTTCAAACTTTTTTTTTCTTTGTCTGGATTACCTAAATTAATTGTTCCCCTTCTGCTGTATGGAAACTGAAGTGAGCAAGAGGCTTGGAAAATCACAAAGGAAGCTCTGTTACACAAGCCGACTCCTTAAGTGCTGTCTCCATCATGCAGTAGATACTTTATTCTACTTTCCACCTACATTTGCCACGATATAATTTTTCACTTTGAAAATAATATGTGCACTATTGCATATGCAAATGCATCCAGTACCTCCACCCGGAGCATTTTTATAAAGCACAGAAAACCTTGAAAACCTTTATATTCAGTTATACTAAATATCAAGGAGTCAGGGCTGGGGGGAGGGAGAGCCATTGAAATGAATTGATATTTCAATTATCTGTGTTAATAAAAAAGAGAAAGAAACTGCTAAAATCACAAGAACTTAACCTGATCATTTTTGATAGTTATTCAAACTATATTTTTTGATTATATATTTTGACACTATAAACTGATTGGGTTCTCCAGTGCTATGTGGCTGCTTTGTATGGCACTGACAGTGTAACTTTATACGGAAGATATTGCATTGCAAGGATGATCTTGTAAAGAGAGGCCCGTACGCCTCTCTCACACATCCAGGGTGAACCAGCTTATGTCAACCCCCTTCCCATAATGTTCAAGACCAGACTGCAGGAAAAAAATATGGCTGAAACATTAAAAAAAAAAAAAAAAGGCTGGTCCTTCAGTGCACAAGAGTGGACAGGACCTGTAGCACTTCCATCAGTGAACTCTTCACACTGCAGCAGGCCGGAGTTGGCTCTACAGCAGCTTCACAGTGAACTTTGGTAGCAAGCACCGCCTAATGGCAGGAATACAGCATTTTAAAGGAAAGCTTTCTACCTGGTCTCTACTTCTATATATTGTGCAACTAGATGATAGACACTGGGAGGAACAAAGTGAGATAGAGCTAGTTGTTTCACTTAAAAGAGAATAAAATACCATAGCTAAATACATGTGTGAACAAACACCAGATCTTTTAACTTTAATGATGTTGCAGTTTCTCTCCTGCAATAGCTGGAGGCCTGCATTACTTATTCTAGCTACAAGTAGTTCAGTAAGAGAAGGTTTGCTTTTGTCAGTAAAGACAGCGGTATAAAAAAGCTTGCATAGACTCTCTGTTCCATATGTCCTTTTACCGAAAGACTGGGAAATCCATGTCTAGGAAGGACAACCAGTTAGTACCACCTAGCAATGCCCACTGAGCTAAACATTTTTTATTCACTCTGCAGCTGGAAAAATGTCTGTCAATTAGCCCATGTTAATCACCTTTCTGTTTACATCTCTTTTAAAGTTCACGTGTAATTCCCTTCATGTCATAAATTCTCTGATTGCCAGTAAAATGAGCCTTTCAAAACTGCAGTCTGTGAATTTCCCTGAATTGGCCCATCATTGGCAAGAAAATGTCACGTGATTATTTCTGCATGGGGCAACCTGTCACAGTGATTCAAAGAGCCAAATATTCAGAAATACTTTTAATTCTCTTGCTAGTGAATTCCAGCCAAATCAATCTTAAATAAGTAGTAAAAGTGGATGACTTTGGAGGATTTTTGTATTATCAGTTATTATCGAAAGGACAAAACTGAGAAGTAGCCATTGGCAGTGTTCAACAAAATTATATTTTATGTAATTCTTTAGTCTTATTCAACTAACGTTGACCTTGATCAGACTCAGCTGTTGACTGTCCTGCTGTTCTCTTCCAAAATTTGCTGGATGTTCTATTGTAAAGACTATTTTCAGTGATCTGAGGAATAGAAGGTTAGCAGTAGGTCATGGCTGCCTGAAGGTGCTGCTCGATCAAAGTCAGGAGACTACGCATTTACTTTTCTGTTTCACCACTGAGTTTGGATAAGAGCATTTACTGGCTTCCATACAAACTTTGGGTTTGGTTTCTTTCTTCTCTTCAAAAGGCTGACTATTTATATTGCATCACGATGCTGTAACAGGGCACTCTACAGCATGGGATATATTTAAAAACAAAGACATATGCTCTGGGTCAATAGAAGTATGAATTTTACTATTTGCTTATGAATAACTACAATTTCTTACACATTATTTTACAAATCAGTAAGAGTGAGGTGTATATACAGAATTCCTTGTGCTAACAGCACAAAAGCGATGATAAGGCCAACATCTGCTTTAGAGAAGTGGCTGAAAATCTTCTACAAAAGAAAAATATTTTAATTTTGTGTATATATTTGAAATAAAACACATTTTTGGCTTCCAGGCCAACAAACTTAGTTTGTTTAAAACCTTTAATTCTAATTTGTATTTGAGTTGCCACTTTCCCCAACTCTTTATCCTGAGCCTCATGAGCTGTCAGAGACAAAACAGCCTGCCAAGAAGCCATCCTCCTGGAGGATATAAGCAAGGCTTTTCTCGGAGCCAAGAGCTCTGGGGTGCATAAGAATGAAGCAGTCTCTGTTCTCCTGTTGCAGATTCCCAGCACTCCCGGATGCCACTGACCTGGTGAGAAAAAGTCATGAACTTGCTCCAGAGCCCTGAGACACCTGGCCAGCTTGTTTAACCTTTTCAGTGGGGCCCTTTAAACTAAAGAATTTGTTGATAGTAATATTTATGCCTCTTAGACATGTTCCTGGGGCGGTCTCTTTCATACTTCTGTTCATTTGATTAGTTTCCATAGTGACACTTATTTGTAGAGTTTAGAGTTCCTGCTAGCAGGTTCCTGCAAATGCCAGCCACATGCGTGCCATGTTAATAGGACAGAGTCAGTCCTGTTCCTTTCCTTTGGGTGGTTTGATTTTGCTCTTCAGCTGAGGGCATCCTGAGGGAAAAAAAGGAAAGGGGGTGGGGGGATCCTTCGGATTCAAGCTCCAGATGCTGGGAGCTTATTATTCTGGATGGTATTTTTGACTGAACTAGTTCTGTCTGAATTTCAGTGGCAGCCTCTGAAGTAGCTGCCTGTCTGCGCCACCTATTATATAAGCTGGGGAAGCCTTCCATTATAGCAAGGCCTTTAGACTGCTGCTCTATTTAAAATGCAGAATTACAAGAAAAAGCAATTCAGTTGAGTGGTGCCTTGTAGTTTGTCTTTTATCCCAGGTAAAAGTAGGAACTTGTTTTTCTTCTAGGGAAAACTACTATGTTAAGAATAGGAGAATGCTAAAATCAGGCACAAATTCATATACACACAGCACACGTATTAACAGCATGCTCACCTGTGAAAGAGGTAAACAGACACCTGCAGTAAGTGAATAAAAGCAGACTTCCATACTGACAAGAGCAATTTCAGCAGCATGGTTATTTATAAAAATGCTGATACTTGTAACAATCCCAACGAATTCACAACACAGACTAAAAGATATTTAAGAAAAGGAGTTAGTAGATATGAACCACATCCCCACAAGACAGCTTCTGGAGCTTTAGACAAAAGGATACTGCATGTATTTTTTCCTAGTTTGGGGGAAGAATGAGAAGTAGAGGGAAATCTGGATTTGACAAGGATTGTGTCACACTGAGAATTAGTTCCCTCATGTTTCCTGTAGAGACTTTGAGGCCTTTTATGTTAGTTTGCCACATTTCTTACTGGAAGACATTGAAAGGTTGCTCGAGCCACTGACATGTATGCATAAAAATAAAGCAATAAACAATTGCAAGAGTTCCTAATAGCACTTAGCCAGAGGACAGAGAAGGAACAACACTCCCAGGAGACCAAAAGTTTGATTCTGTGCCTATACTAGAGCAAATAAAGAACAGACTCTCTTAAGTCATAGAAATTAAATTGGGGTAAATGTGACGTGAGTCAAACTGGAATCTGGCCCTTGAGTTCACAAGCAATCTTGAAAGTACTGCTGGGGCAGAGCCAGAGGAAATTGAGCATGTAGCAGGAGTGACTCTCCTGACCTGCACAAGGGTAAGTGCTAACCTTCATAGCTGCCCTAGCAGCCTTTAACTCTCAATAAGGTAAACGATGATGAGGGCTGTAAAAATATTAGTTTTATTGAGATAGCCCAATAAAATTAATACCAAACAAATGTTAAACACTGTTGATTATTTAAAGAAAACGAAAATAGACAAAAACTGTTTTCTTAAGTAGCATTTTAAAGGAAAAATGATAATTGTAGAATGAGAGGTAAAATTTTAAAGTTGGTGTTTTTCTTTGTTTCCCCCATGTACAGAATCTTTACAAAATTGAAGTATTCAGTGGAGGGAAGGAAGAAAGTAATCAGATTTGTAAAACAGCAAACCTTCTTTACTTCCATAGGAGATAATTTTTAAAAGCTAAGCTAGTGTGCCCTATATCACCGATCCAAACATCAGAAGGCTGACATCAAGTTGTGAATTCCCTGTGACGCAGTCGGCCTTCAGGAAGGCTGCAAGAAGGAGGAGAAGGGAGCCCTTGGAAGCCTCCCATGCTGCTCAACAGAATTAATGGGGTCTACTGGGGAAACTCTCCAGCTCGCTCTCAGCAAGAAAGATGATCGCTGCAAGTGAAATCTTCCTAAGAAATGAAATGAAATCTTCAACTAATATTATTATCGTGAAAAGAACAGTGATCTCTCTATTTAGGTTGCTTTCTTTCTCTGTTTAAAGAATATTTATGAACTTTTCCGGTTTGTGGAAGCCCTCAGAAATTTGGCAGGGAGAAAGTCCTGTGGCTAGAGAAGCGCATTATCCTTGCCCGATGAAATTCCACTCAGATTTGATTGAGAGATTAAGTCTGACAGGGAGGAAATGATGATTTTCAGTTGCACCGTCAACACAGTGTTGGCAGCATGTCAAAAACAATAGGTAAATATGAAAATTATAGTCTAAGACTGATTCTGTGCAAGTGCAAAGCAAAGCAAAACCAAGAAGAACAGATGGCCTCTCTGGAAACAAGGAGGGAAAGTGAGGCCAAGCTCTTTGGCTACATCTACTCTCCAAATAACATGTGTGCGCCCAGGCTTACATCAGGACTGAGCCGGGGCAGTTGTGCTGGGGCAGCTGTAGCCCCTGGCAGCGCTGGCAGATAGGCTGTGTGGTGTGGAGCGAAATGCTGGTTTGCAAGTCCAGAGATCCTCACTCAAAATCCCAGACTCAGCTTCAAAACAGAGGGCATCTTCAGACAGTCCTCCTTAGCTCATTTTACCCATCTGTGCTATCAAAAGAATAATGTTCTTATCCTGAGATAGAGATTATATGTTTGTGAGGCCAAAGAAATGTGAGTACTGTAAGAAAGGCCTTGAGGAAACAAATAACTCTGCATTAATTGCTGGCATTGGCTGGCTCACTGGAATGAGAGTATGCTGTACTAATTAAAAGATAAGGAAAGAAAATCAGATGCCTCCCTCATTATATGAGCATGAGTCAGAAAGAGATGAGAGGAGGCAGTGAACACTAATGATATACACACATACACTGACAGTGTATATAACTCTAGGTTCAGAATTTGTCCCTGTTCATCTTGATTTGCCAAGGAAATGAGTCTCATGTGAGTGTGCTGTCTGTCTCTTCCTATCCTTCTTTCTATCATTTTGCCTCAGTAACTTTTAAACTTGGCTAAATTCAATCAAATCTGTCAGGAGAGTATAAAGTCTCAAAGGTCTGAAAATCAGTGACTGGGAAGAAAAGGGAATCCAGGTTACTGTCCTTGTTACAGAGGGGTCTGCAACGTGAACTCAGGAGGTACTTTTTCAGTTTAGATGCCATCTGGTCCATCAGCACAAGCACTGGCTGCCCAGTCAGCACAGACATACCTCAGGAAGAGACACAGCACGTGTTGCCTCTTTTAGCTAGCAGGTGTTTTAGAGACGTGGGAAAAAGATGAAAGTAATGTGCATGGGGGCTTTATGGAGAAGAACAGGAGGCATCGCAGAGAGGTCACAGTTATTTTAGTGGGAATCTACTGAGACAGTCTGTGGGAAATCAGACTTCACTAGATCTGAGACTGTTTACTGATTTCCAGTCAGATGTATTGAGATAAAAAATACAGATTTAAGAGAAGATTTTGTGGATGAAGCAACATGATTTTTTTTCAGTGTTTTGACATTCATGCCCATTGACTGATTCCATGGGATAAGCCTTGATTTGCCTTACTGCAATACAGAGATGACTCAAACTGTTCCAGTTTGTGACGGACAAAGGCTTTTTCTGTGTCCTTTCTCCATAATGCTCTCCATGTTTTCCCCAGATTTTCGTTCACATTCTGGTCATTTCCTTACCCACCTCCATAATGCTGGAGGACATTGTGGTATGCCCTCCTTCTGCCTAACATGTCCGAGACTAAGGAGTGTACTTCCATGCCCATCACATGCTATTTCCTTATCCAGGCTATCCCCATCCTGTGCTTGCCTCCAGGTTTAAGCCTGCGGTTCACATCTCTCCAGCCTTCTGCTGCCTCACAGCTTCATGCTTGGAATCAGTACCTATTCAGAGTATAAAAATATCTACAATTTAGAAATCTGATTCTACAGATATGTGAAAATATGCCTTTATGAGTCTAATCTCATTTGTATTGCAGACAAAGGAAAGGCTTCTACTGACTTCAGGGACAGAGATCTATGTTGTTTTAAAGTATATTTTAAGGTAAGATATACTAAATACAACAAAATATCTGACAGTAACTGAAAAAGATTTGTAAAGTCAAACATAGAGTAGTAATGAACTCCTGTGTTTGCAGCAGAAATCACAGCCTCAGTAATCCTGGCAGTAAAATCTCCAAGACCTCCAGACATGCCATAGCTGTTGCTTGTACAGCTAATGTTCTCAGTTAGGGGCAGTGGTGAGAAAGGTGGGTCTTTTTTTTTAGGAAAAGTGTTAATGGACAAACAGAAACTCCGAACAGAACTCTGATAGCATTCATTTATTGTGTGCCACCGACCTTAGAAACATCCCTTAAAACTAGCCCACTACCAGACTTTTTTTTGTTTTGTTATTGAATTCTGTACTGTCTGCACAGATCAGTCTCAAGGTGCTTAGGAACAGGTCAAAAATCTTATATTCACAGGTAGGCTTCTGTAAGAAATAAGAAACCCATCTCAGGAACCCCTGCCTACTGAGTATTTTGTAAATACTCAATATTTGTAAGGTAGGTACTGGCTTAATGTTTTTTTTTGTAAAAAAATTGGTTTAGATGAGATATGTTCTAAGTAGCATATAGTGTGTTTTCACTGATAGTGATTAGCCACTGCAAAAATGGACAATGACCTATGTTTTATATGTGTAGACCCTAGGCAGTTGCTTACCACATGATTAACTGGTATCTAAAAAATAGAGTTGATTCTCACACAATTTAATCTCACATCATAGAATAGGTCCAGGAACATCTAGGAGGTTATAGGATGACCAGTGTTTTCTTTTCAGTCATATCTTACATCTTCAGATCTGCCCAATACCAGCTGACTTCTTTCTTGTGAGTCCTGATTGCTTCTTATTTGCTCCTTGTGCTACAAGCATTTGTAAAAAGATATCCTACGATGAAGTTCATCTTCTTCCTTAATAATTAAATAGTAATTTATTTGAACACTGTGACCTGGATAAAAAATGTATTCTTATAGCCATTTTGAGAGAGGAGTGAGCAGGATACCATAATAAAACCAGACTCGGTGTTTAGCAGTATGCTATTTACACAAGCTGTTAGGGACAGATACTGAAGACACTAGACAGTCCGAAGAAGTATATGTTTTCCGCAGAGCCAGACCACCAAACCTCTGAGTCTCCCTCATTACCCCCAGCTGCTTTATGATATTCTAGAGCAGAAAACAGACCACACTGTCTCTTTTCTGAGCCTGAACTCATCAGCTGATGCAGAGCCTAATGATTTAAGTGCAGAGTATGTCAATACCATGCAGAGATATAAGAGCTGCCTTTAAACCAAACCGGCTAGGGTAGCAAGACTAACTGTATCAAATCATCCCTCTTGGAGGGCTTTGCTGCTTCTCTTTTCCTGTCCGAATGCTCAGGTAATGCTCTATTGCACTATGTTGTGGTGAGTAGGCAGGTTACTTACCCCTCACCGCCACCTGAGTTCATCTTGCATCCCTTGTTTAGTGTAGAGTCTATTTGGTCTATGCAGTTTCTTCTCTGCAAACAACTTAAAAATCAAGGGCCTAGTCTAGTAATGGTGTCTATGTATCTTCTTGCATCTTAAGATCTCGTCTTGATAACGATACTGTGCCTTTTGCTTATCATGCACTGGAATTTCACAGTATAACACTGTGTTAGTCAATGACGTGAGAAAGCGATATAACTCATATAGGCTATGGCATCCCCGAATCGGAGCAAGCACTCCCTCATCCTACCAAAACCCCCCAAACATATAAATAGCAAACTTCACACTTTCTGTATTTCCAGCCTAGTTTAAAGATATTTTCTGTTGTACAGGACTGACTGTAATTTTCCAGGCTGCTGCCACCTGCCAAAGAAAAAGAAACACCAGCATTTGAAGTATTGATTTTCCTCCTCAAAAACTTAAATTTTACTTCCAGTGGGAAATCTTCAAATCTAGGTTAACTTGCATACTCAGGCATTTAAATAGCACAAACATTTTATACAAGGGTAAATAGCTGTTCAGCTACTCTCTGCTTATCGAGCAGTTAAACCATGTCTAGTAAAACAGCTAGAGTTACAGAATAAAACTCAGAACCTTTCAGTACTCTTCAGAAGCTGAAGAGTAGTGAAACAGTACCAGAAACAGCACCAAAGGGAAGCCCATAGGAAAAATGAGTGTATCTGGAAAACCTTGTTATAAAGCAAAGTAGATTTTGGATATTTCTTTCCCGAGTTTTTTTGAACAAAGTGATTTACCTGCATAATAAACTGTTTCAGAACCAAAGATTGTATTTATTGTGGAGGAAAAAGGATGAGCAGGGAGGCACTGCGGGGCGGAACATGGGAAGGTCGTAACGGGCGGAGCACTGCTGCCGGAGAAGAAGGCAGGGCTTTACAGCATTATAAAAGAGCAGGATGCGCTTCATTAAACGCCATTTTGCCACTCCTCATATTGGTGTCTGTGTGGTGATGGTCCGGGGCCTGGGGAGAAGGCCCCGTGCCTCCTCGGTAAGAACGAGAACGGTAACAAGTGGTGACCCCGACGTGATTCCGAGGAGGCGGCTCGGCTGGCGCAGGCGCCGGGAGCGTGAGGAAGGGATCCGGATCCGGAACTATGGAGGCCATATGTAAGGTAGTAATGGCCTGCGCCAAGGAATGGCGGGCGCCGCTGAAGGCGAGCGCGATACGAGCGTGTGTAGAGAGGCTCGTGAAGGAGGGAGTGATTACTTCTCCTATGGAGATTCTGCGGGAGGAACTGTGGCTGCAATGCACAGCAGCGCTGGCGGAGTTCCCGATGAACGGGGGATCCGCGAGGGAGTTAAAGGCGTGGGGGCTGATAAGAATGCTCCTGCGGAGAGCGAGGAAGGAACGGGAGACGCGGAAGGCAGCTAGAGAGGCACTTAGAGGGAGTGGGATACGCGTGGGGTCGACGGAGATAGAGGGAGCGGCGGAGGAGGCGGAGGAGACGGCGCCAGAGGGGGGAGAGGAGCGGGTCGAAGAGCAAGGGGAGGAACAACGGGACGGAGGTTTGGTGATGCCAGCCGGGCTGGGAGAAGAGGCTTCGCGTGCCCCTCCACCACACTACCCCTGGGACGAGTTGCGACAGGCAGACAGAGCAGGACAACCTTGCCCTGTCGCGCCCAGTGAGCCCGAGGGGGAAGGAGAAAGGGGGGAGAATGAGCGAGGGAATGAGCGAGAGAATGAGCGAGGGAATGAGCGAGAGAATGAGCGAGGGAATGAGCGAGGGAATGAGCGAGAGAATGAGCGAGAGAATGAGCGAGGGAGAATACGAACACCGAATGAGTGGCTCCCCGGGGCACTCATGGTACCTGATAAGAGCTGGAATCAGGGCGAGTCGGCGGCCAAAGATGGCGCCGGGGACAGAGAAAGAGGGCGGAGGAGAGTCACCTTCGATAGTACGAGACGAGCCAGTGGGAGGGAACGGGTGAGCGAGGATGAGATGGACAGCCTTACAAGACGGTTTCAAGAAGTCTATCGGGGGGGGGGAGCGCGAGGGAGGCGTGAGAGCGGAGGAGGTGGAGGAGGATGTGGAGATAGGACTAGAGCAGGCGCTGCGGCTCCTGCGGAGGCTGGAGAGAGAAGTACAAAAACAACAGCGGATGCTGCAGCGACTGGCCGACACACGATCCCAGGACGGTTCCAGTGGCGAAAAGCCCCGAGCCGAGTTATACCTGCCAGATTGGCAACTATCAGCGGGGGCGGTGACATTACGGGGTCTTAAACTCACGGCACCCCCTGAAACGCCGTCGGCGCTGCCGGTACGCCTGGCGCCTGGAGGGCTCATAGAATGGACGCCCATCGACCCGAAGGCAGTGAACCATCTATCGAAGTGTATTGCGGAGCAGGGCCTGAGACACCGGGACACACAAGCGGCACTAGACACGGTGTTCTCAGCATCCCTGACCCCCTCCGACTGCCGAATGCTAGCATGCGCAGTACTGGCTCCCTCCCAAGTTCTCCTATACAAGGACATGTGGGTTGGCCGATTGCATCAGGAATTGACACTGGGAACTCGCGATCCGAATCATCCACTTTACGGGTCGACCCTGAACCGCCTGAAGGGGAGTGATAATGCCATGACCACTTCGCAACAGCAGGCCGCCTTACTGACGGCCGGTGAAATACGAGCCATCACAACGGCAGCACGCGCGGCGTATGAAGACTTAGCGCGCGTGGTGACAAAGACGGACCCATGGGTGGCAGTAAAGCAGAAGCTGACAGAATCGTTCTCTGCCTTCTGCGATCGACTCTATGCCGCCATTGAGAGCGCTGAAGTCCCTGAAGCGGTGAAGGCGTCACTGATGCTCGAGTGCCTGAAGAATCAGGCCAATGACGACATAAAAGAGATCATTCGCCGAGCCCCGAGGGACCTGGGGCCTACCCAGTTAATGAAGTACGTGCTGGAAGAACAGAACCGGTTGCCCGTGAGAGAGATCCGAACCGTTGTCGCCACAGCCATGGCGGCACAGGCCGCGGTCGTACGATCAAAGACATGCTTCGGATGCGGCCAGCTTGGCCACATCAAGGCGGCCTGTCCGAAGGCGCGTCAGGGTCCGAGCACCACCCATGCCCCGCAGATAACATGCTGGGCCTGCGGCAGGCCGGGGCACCGGGCACGGGAGTGTCGCCGCATGGCGCCGGGAAACGGGAGGTGGGGAGGCCAGTCGGGGACCCCTCCCCGCCCCCAAAGAAAAGCCCCGGCCACCGTGTATACCCAAGAGGAGAGGGGGAGCTCGACCGGCGAGAACCCGGAACAGTGGCCCTGGTACTAGACTGCAACCACCGGCCTGGGGCCATGGTCACCCTGGAGAACCCCTGGGCCTATCCCCAGAACACACAGCTAAAGATGTTGGTGGATACTGGGGCTGATGTCACGTGCATCCCTCTCCGCATGTGGCCGAAAAACTGGCCGACGGACCAGGGAGGAAGTCTCACCGGGGTGGGAGGCAACGCGAAGGCGTACCGCTCGCGGTTCGCATTGAAACTCACCCTGCATGATCCTGACGCAAAACAGCATGGCGCGCCAACACAAGCGACAATCACACCTTATGTCACCGAAATTGCTGACCCGGTACTGGGCCGGGATGCGCTCAGCCAACTCAACATCAAGATCAGAAATTTTTGATGGGGGCC
The DNA here is from genome assembly GCF_036417845.1 of Apteryx mantelli. Classification (NCBI taxonomy): domain Eukaryota; kingdom Metazoa; phylum Chordata; class Aves; order Apterygiformes; family Apterygidae; genus Apteryx; species Apteryx mantelli. The sequence goes on along the minus strand of NC_089979.1, from coordinate 149,085,392 downwards.
ACTGGGACCGCCGCTAGTGAGATCAGGACTATACCCTTAAAATGGAAAAGTGACAACCCGATATGGACTGACCAGTGGCCCCTGACTTCAGAAAAATTGGAAGCGGCGCAGAAGATAGTGGCTCGCGAACTGGAGCAAGGGCACCTAGAGCCCAGCAATAGCCCTTGGAACTCTCCGATTTTCGTGATCCTAAAAAAGACTAAGGACAGCTACCGGCTATTACATGACCTGAGACGGATCAATCAACAGATGTGTGACTTTGGACAGTTACAACCGGGACTGCCGGTGCTGACGGCACTTCCTGAGAATTGGCCGACTATGGCAGTAGACATCAAAGATTGCTTCTTTTCTATCCCGCTGCACTCACGGGATAGGGAGAGATTCGCATTCACAGTCCCATCGGTGAATAAGCAGGAGCCGGCGCGGCGCTACCAATGGACGGTGCTCCCACAGGGCATGAAGAACTCACCTGCAATTTGCCAACGCGTTGTAGCCGACGCAATAGCCCCGGTACGAACACAACATGCGGCGGGGGTCATGATCCACTACGTGGATGATATCTTGATGGCAGCACCCAGCGCAGAAGGGCTGCAGGAAATGGCAGCCGACCTGAGGCGGTGCTTGGCTGCAGCCTCGCTGGCGATAAACGAAGCAAAGGTCCAGAAGGGACCAGGCATTAAGTTCCTAGGGGCGGAGATTGGACACTCGCAGATAAAGCCGCTGCCTATAACTTTGAACCCAGACGTCCGCACCCTACATGACGCTCAGGCGCTAGTGGGGAGCCTCCAGTGGCTCCAGAATATGGTGCCCATAACACCGAGCCAGATGCAACCGCTGTACGAAATGCTGAAGGGCAGGAACCCATGGGAGGAGAAGCGACTGACCGCAGAGGCCAAGGAGACTCTGAAGAACATCTCTGAGATGCTGAGCCACCCATCGGTGCAGCGCTGGGACCCTGCTGATAAGATCACGCTCTACCCAGTGCTGAACCGGCAAGGTGGCATGGCTGTGCTCGGACAAGGACAACCAGAGCGGATGCGAGTGATCTGGTGGGTCACGCCCACGCGGCCGGCTGGAGCGTTTGTGCCGCATTCCAGCCTCTTAGCACGAATGATCACTAAGGGGCGGAAGACATGTATCTCTGCATTCGCACGTGAACCGGACGCGATTGCCCTGCCTTTCAAGAAGGGCACCGATGCACAGACAGAGACCTTCGCCGCGGCGATGGCAATGGCCATGGAAGGATTTCCAGGAGAAATCCAGCACCTCCCACACCTCCAGCCGTTGAGGCACCTGGACATCATAGAGGTTGGCGGGCCTGCTTGAGTGCTTCCTACTCCGAAACCGGGAAACACTGTTTTCACGGATGCCTCCTCAAAGACCCAGACAGCGGCCGTCGCCTGGCAGGAGAATGGAGAATGGAAGGAGGCCACCTTTCGAGCGGCAGACGTCAGTGTTCAGTACCTTGAAGCCAAGGCCGTAGAGATGGCCTTGAGAATGTTCCCTGATGACCACCTGAATATCACCACAGATTCCATCTTCACGTACAACCGGGTGAGGCAAATGGCCACGCAGGGTTGGGCGGGCACGCCGATCGCCACAATGCTAGAAGACGCCTTGCAGGCGCGGACTGGCACGGTTTGTATTACGCATGTCCGGAGCCACAGCAAAATACCGGGCTACTATCAAGAAGGCAACGCGGAAGCCGATAAGGCGGCCGGCAGAGTGATGACCCTGCGGGAGGCCAGGGACCTCCATGAGTGGTTGCACGTCGGAGCCAAAGCCCTGGCCAAGACTTGCCACATCCCCATCTCTGAAGCCAGAGGCGTGGTCGCCACATGCCCGTACTGCTGCAGGCGGCCTTTGCAGGAGGGAGGGACGAACGTCCGAGGCCTGATGGCGAACCAAGTCTGGCAGACCGACTTTACCTTATGTCAGAGGCTCCGACCAGATCCCTGGCTGGCAGTCACGGTGGACACATACAGCGGCATGATCGTAGCCACGCAGCACAGGAAAACCACGAGCCGAGCGGCCCAAAAGCACTGGGCGTACGCTATAGCTGTGCTGGGGCTACCTCAGACCATCAAAACCGATAATGGATCCGCATTCACATCGGCGAGCACCGAAGGGTGGGCGCAGCGATGGGGAATCAAAATAATCCACGGCATACCGTACAATAGCACGGGGCAGGCCATAGTCGAGAGAGCCAACAGAACTCTTAAACAGAAAATTGACGTGTTGGGAGAGGGGGAGGGCATCCCCGAGCACTCAGCCATCCCCAAAGAGAAACAAACAGAAATTTTACAAAAAGCACTGTACGCCCTAAACCATCACCTCCGAGGGGAGAATAGTCATGAACCGGTAGCAAAGCATTGGGGAGGGACGAGCCCAACGGAGGGTCCCGAGGTGCAGGTCAAGAATCCCGCGACGGGGGAATGGGAGACCGGGTGGAGACTACTAACGCAGGGCAGAGGTTATGCTGCGGTCGCGAGCGCAGAAGGGGGCCCGGAGGCCGCGAGGTGGGTCCCCACACGCTGGGTAAAGCCGCTTTTACGCAAAATAGAAGCTCATCGAAACAGCTCTGACACCTGAACTATAGGCTGTGCTACCAGCGGACTGCCCCCGTCTTCGGAAGGTGCATTGGGCCCGCCCCTATTGCTTTTAATGGTCGAGGTTATATATGTGTCTCTGCAGATCGTGGTCCAGTGAAGGTACTCAGCAAGAGCGTGAAGCCTGTCTTGACTCGCTATGACTCATCTACTGAACAAGACGGCGAAGATCCTGATTCTGGGGATACTGTTCCCAGTGGTAATGGCTCTCTACCAGATTGAGCCCAGGCAAAATATGTGAGTTACCTGGGCGAACAGGACAGGGCAACACGCTTTCTGTTTGTCTCTAGCTTCCGCTACCCAACCTTTTAGAACCTGTTTAATAGGGGTCCCCAGCTATAATGTCAACAGCTTCCAGGAGTACAGCACGGGAAGCTGCAGTGGCAGTCTGTCGACTGCTAGCTGCAGTGCCACCCTCATTGCAGGCCTAAACAGAACGCTGCCATGGGACCCACAGGAGTTAAACCTGTTGGGGTCTATGAGAATTGGAAACACATCAGGCAATTGGACTCAAACATGTATATATTTTGGGGGACGCATGCACCCTTACCGGTTATTTAACTGGACAGGGTGGACGAACGTCACTCCAACAGCAGTCTATTATGATTATCAAAACCGTGGTTCCTTCTGTGGCACCAATGGCACCAGCCGCCAGGGGCTGGGAGCCTTTGGGACTGAGGCCACAAAGGGGCACTTAATTTGGAACAATGGTACCCCAAAGGCCTTGCCACCAGACGTCTTTTTTGATATGTGGTGACCGGGCCTGGCAGGGAATTCCAAAAAGGGTAATGGGTGGTCCATGTTATCTTGGTAAGCTGACATTACTAGCACCCGATCAAAATTGGTGGAAACATATCACGGAGAATGAGACCGCCGTCCGCAGTAAACGAGCAGCCATAGGGCTCTCACCTGAGTGTAATGATCAAGTTTCCCTCCGCAGTCCCACTGAAAGAGTGTTTTTGGCCTTCTTCGTGCCTGGAGCAGCGGCAGGCAACGCTCTGAACCAGATCGGCCGGTTAGCTTGCTGGGCTGAGAAGCAGGCTAACATCACCACTGAGATAATAGCGAGCCTATTAGAGGATCAAGGTAGTTTGCGACATGCTATTCTGCAGAATAGAGCTGCAATTGATTATTTGCTACTAGCCCAAGGCCATGGTTGTGAGGATTTTGAAGGTATGTGTTGCATGAATTTGTCTAATCATGGTGAATCAATTCACAAACAATTGCAGTGGTTGAAGGAACATGCCAGCAAAATCCGTCAGAACCATGGGTTTTTAGACGAATGGCTAACTAACCTGGTTGGCAATCTACCACCGTGGCTAACAGGACTGCTTGCTGAAGGCTTGCGCATTTTGTTAATCCTCATAGTTATAGCCTTATGCCTGTGTATAGTACTGAGCTGTGTTAAGACAGCCTTGCTGAAAGTAGCGGGCCGCGTCTGGATTGCTCGACAACAAGAAGGAGAAATTTTGGAGGAATGGCTGGGCTTTGGAGGGGGGGGAATATAGTCTGTTGGAAATGAGCAATCCCGCCTATGCCTTTAAGGTTTTCCCTGAACCGACGAAGACAAGGACACCGTCTGCGTTAAGAAGCGGAAGAAGGGGAGGCAGCACACAGCTCTGCTCACGAAGCTACTAATGCAAGGAACCACCCGATGGCGGTCCCGTCGAGACACGCCGCACTTCCGCGTGTTTTGTTGCGTCCCGCTCGATATAACGAAACAACGTTGATGGGAGAGGGGGAGATGTGGAGGAAAAAGGATGAGCAGGGAGGCACTGCGGGGCGGAACATGGGAAGGTCGTAACGGGCGGAGCACTGCTGCCGGAGAAGAAGGCAGGGCTTTACAGCATTATAAAAGAGCAGGACGCGCTTCATTAAACGCCATTTTGCCACTCCTCATATTGGTGTCTGTGTGGTGATGGTCCGGGGCCTGGGGAGAAGGCCCCGTGCCTCCTCGGTAAGAACGAGAACGGTAACATATTTATATAGACTCACACTACACTCATGTAATATTCATAATGTCTGTCTGAAGTGTCAGTGTCCCCTCACCTGGGCTTTATCACACTTTGCAGTTTGTGCCTACAATTTAGGCACACATGATAAAACCTGATGTCCTATTATATAAGCTGGTCAGAAATGACTGAGGTTGTTAATGATTCTAGATTTCATAGCAATTAGAGAAAGGATTAAGGGATTAATATATGCTAATCTTGTTATCTATGAGGCCCTGAAGCTGTAAAATTTGATATTGAAGCCAAACTAGGACAATATGCGAGGTTGAACTCACACTTTATAGTAAACTCCAGGTAATTCTAATAACACTTGTTTTTATTTTTTTCTTTCATTTAATGATTAATTAAAAATCCTTCAAAGAAAAATTATACCATATGGTATATAACCTGAAGCAGGGATTCCCAAATATTTATGCTGTACTGTGTGTGTCATTTGCAGTAACTGGGTACCTTTAAGGATATGCATATCAGCATTTGAAAACATAAATAGTAGAAAAGAAGTAGATTCTGTTGCAGTATGAAGACTCAGACCTAAAGTTTATTGTAAATAAGTCCAGAATAGGAAACAGTTCTCTATACTTGATTCCAGCTTTTACTATTACATTTATGCAATTCATGTAGATGTTACCCTGTACTACTGAATACATAGTACTCAAAAGTCATGAATTGGAGCATGACATGAACATGCAAAAATGAAATTTAAAAAATATTTATTTTTACTTTCTGCCTTCTGTATCTTTAAAACATGTTTCCAACCTACAGGACTAGAAATTCATTTTACAAAAAGAAACCAAATTGAGATTATTGCAGTCTTAGTCTTTTGATTGCAGCGTGTGGAGTCTCAATAGAGGACACTATCAGTGAAATGATATGTTACTTAAAAACTGTTGTCTTACTAAGAATAAAAGTACTGCCTTTTAGTTTCAGCTACTGTATAGGTATTTCCCAGCTGGGAATTACATACAAACAGTTGTATTGTATTGCAAAAGTACATTTTTGCCATCTTTTCTTGTGAATTTGATCTCAGTGAAAAATAAGTGGCCTACAACCGAACAAAATGACTAGGAAGTGAAGGTGGCATATGCAATATTCCCTGTCCATTTGAGACAATCCTCTGTTGGTTTCCCATGTCGGGGAAAAAGGGGATTTACTGAGATAAGGGAGGGACAGGAGGGGTTTAAGGAGCCAGATGAAGAATGTGGTCACCTGGCTGCAGTAGTAGCTAAACTGGTTTGCACACATGTCCCAGTTTTGGGTAGGATGTTTGGCAGGAATATAAAAGCAGGGCTGCTGATTTGCAATTGGATCGCCACTTTCTGCTATTGTGCTTCTCTGTGCAGACACCTGTTTGAAATTCTAATGGACATACAGTCCATAGCATTTTTAAAGCGTACAACACAGTGATTTGCATGCTTCAGGACGACTACTCAACTTACAGCTATTTTGCACAGTCAGAGTAATTTAGGGTGAACACAGATGAAAGAAGAAATTTCTTAGGTATGTCTTTTTTTCTCCATGCATTATCTATTATGGCAGAAACTATTCAATTTTGGAATAAATCTTTAAAATTTTTAATCTCTTTTCTATTGATTCAGTTTAAAATTAATTGTTTTTATAAGTATATTTCACAGAAATGTCTTCTGGTTCCTTTCTGGACTTTTCCACCATCATGAGCTGCTGCTTTTGCTGGTTATGGTAACATTATCAGCATTTGCAGGTGAAATATTGATCTTGTATTTCAGCATGTAGAAAAAAGTTGCATATATATATTTGTTTAACGTGATTTTTAAGCACACTTATTTGTAAATGTTAAAGACCATAGATAAATTCTTTTGGCATCCTGAATAGTGACTGACCTCAGCAGATAAAACAGGTAGTTTAGATCATCAGGCTGATGCTATGGGAGCAGGGGGAACACGTCCTGCAAGACCGTAGAGCTACTTTGTGGAGAGATTACTGTAGCAATTTCTGAAGGCTATTACATTTCTGGAGGGTTTCCATGACTTGGTGAGAATTCTCCAGCCCTGTACCTCCTGTACCCTCTGTGAACTGCTAGGGAAGAGACCCAGCAGAGCGAAGAGACAACCTGCTGATCATCTTCTGCCAGCATGCATATGGAACCCCCAAAATCCAGCAGACTGGAGATTGTATCTGAATTCTAACAAGGCAGGTGAAACATCCTTACAAAATCTTGTGCATTTGCATTCAAAAGAAAAAATTGGAATTTTGAATTCCTATTGGGAACTCCAACCCCCAAAATTATTATTATTAGTTTTACTCAGAGCAGGTTGTTAAAATTATGTAATGGAGTTTACTGGATCAATGCATTATTGGTCTTTAAGTAGAAGGGACCTGAAACAACAAAGAAATGCTTTTAAAGGCATTCTGGTGAATTTATTAGCATTTTCTTCAGGGTCTGTAAAAAAAAGTCTTCTAGACTGAGGTCTCTCGAGCATGGGCCAGTGAACCCTTACAACAAGGACTATCTCACTCTTTAAAGGATGTGCTTAAGTTACATTGTTTGCCCAATCTGGGACAGTGTTAAAAGTATTTCCCTGCTGGAGTGCAGGGTAGCGCTTCAGCTGCCCTGCAAGATCTGAGGTGAGGTATCAATGACAGATCCTTGTAGTTGGTTACTAAGCTACCTAATGAGAGACTTGCCTTTGCTGTCCAGGTTCTTCGTAGTCTATTCTCATATTATCATCTCTTACACACTGTGTATGTGCCTCTGATTAATCTACTGCCATCTTCAGACACCTGTTACATTTTCAAACAAAGCTTCTTCATTCTGCCCCTCTTGCCTGAATGAAGCTCCCATACATATTCATAAAATCATTTTTTCTTTTCAAAATTTTCCTTTTCAGCAATGACTAAGAGACTTAAGTTAGCCTGCTTGGGTGAGGACACTATATCACAGGTACTGATATCATCTCATTCTGTCTTTTTGTTTCTCTGATGTCTTTATCTACTTCCTGTCCTTTGTCTTACACTGCCAAGTATCTGTGAAACGTAATGTCTTCTGGTTTTGTATTTGTCTGGGAACTTGTAAAATGTAATCTGGATCAGTAAATAGCATGAGCACGTACTGCAGTGACAAAGGTAATCACTCGGGGATGTAGACCCATTGTGATGTGCCACATTTTGTGATTTTTGCATTTTATGAACTTTTCTTTTTTCTAGGCCTGAGGGTCAGCTCAAAATTAAAGCATAGTGCTTTCTTGATTTGTTTTTATTCACATTTTCCTAATTTTTATTTTGGCCATTATTATTAAGATTCCTTGTCCCTTAAAAAAAGTTTGAAGGCTGTCTGCAGCAGACATCCAAGTCTCTCCTCAAAGGCAGAGAAAGACACTTAGACCTTCTTTAAAATGGGGAACTAATGAGCTCCCATAACCCTGCCAGATGTATTATATGCAGCTCTGAGAGATGTGTTGCCTAACCATACCTTTCCAGGATGACTACCTCTGCTTCCAGAGGCTCTGCCTCTGTGTTCTCATTGTTTATATTTGTCTTCAAGGCATCTGGCTTCCTAAATCCCTCTGCTGCTCTGAACTCTCAGCCTCACCGTTCAAGTTCAGCGGCCTGCGCAGAGCAACCTCCCTAGCCACTGACCTGCTCTGTAGGAGAACTGGGACCTCCTTGAGGGCTCCATTTGAAGCAACTGTTCAGCCTGCCAAAGCAGGCGGTAACAGACACAGGCCCGGAATTACAGTGATGGGCAATGGACAAACGTCACTGTGTATACAGCTCAAGAACTGATTCTTTTTGGGCTATTCATATTCATGAATGCTGTCTGCCTTTTTGTGACTAGACTATGGTATACTTCTAGCTGTCAGTCTAAGAATAAGAAATTAAGTTTTGTTTAACAAAACTTTCCTTAAAGAGTTTTATATGTTGCAGCTTTATAAGCTTTCTTACAGCTTTATAAGTTGTTGTGTTAATGTTTATGTTCAGAAGACCGTCCTGTCAAGCCTTGATGAATACCTCTCTGCTTCTCCACGTATTGGCTGCTCAGATGCCATTCCCAGCCCTTGAGGGCACACAGTCCTGTTTGTTAGGACTGGGCAGAATTTAGGCTCTGTCTCATTGGCTTGGTGGCTGTAGTCACACAGATTTCGTAGGAGTGTCAGACACAGGGACTTTCCCAGCATTAGAGGTGGCATTCTGAAAGCATGCAGCTACTATGAAAACTGAGATTTTGCATTAGTTTCAGTCCAGTCGCTTTGAAACTACCACAAGCCCTCTCAGTTCTTCCTGCTCATTGCTGAGCACTCAGCAGAGCCCCAGGGAAATGATGTGCCCTTTTGTCCAGAGGCTAATGCAGCCCTGAATGGGTGATCTGAGCCCCTGAGTTGAGCCGGGCACCCATACTGGGTCACATGAAAGAGATGGTAACACAGTCAGGAAGGAAAACATGACAGCACGCACTCACCAGGCTGCACTTGACAGTGCGTCTTCTCTTTGGCCGCAGCACTGTTTGGCAGTGTGGAGTATGGGAGTCTCCAGTGTCTCAGCCGGGTAAGTGAAATGGAGCCATTGGCATGGGCTAAGGTCTCTCCAGCCTCCCCTTGAAAATCTGTGCTTACATTTCACTTGAGGAAATGTGAGACAGCACAAGTTATTAGCATGCAGAATCAGCAAAGGACTATTAATAATCACGTGCTCTCTCTCTTCCCTCTAACCTCGATTTCATGCACAGCGAAAATGCAGGTGTGCACATCCATGTGAAAAAACAACCAAGTATCTTCAGCCATTTAAGACCTTCCAGACTTCCATCAGTCTTTTTCATGTCCGGAGACCCTTTTTTTTCATCTTCCTTTCTGTTCTTTGGTCATTCTTTTTCTGTCCTGGTTGCAGAGACAGAGCTGCTCAGAAGAGAACTTCTCCTGTAACCTTCTAGGCCCTCTTCTCGTGTGCCTCTTTCCTTCATCCTTAAAGTCTCCCCTCAGAATTACTAACATCTAATGAATTTTTACCATCAGCTTGCCATGCAGACTCAAAAATTTGTTTCCTGCTGCTCAGCTACCCCTTGTAGTCAACTCACTGTATGAGTAAGATAGTCCTAGTCACAGTTTTGAGCCTTGATATTTCTGTAATGTGACTTCTATGTAGTATGCAACAGTTCCTGTTAGCAAATGATTCAGTCTACATGGAAAAATCCAGTGGTACAGAGACTTTATAAAATCAATCAGAATTTGCAGGTTTACATAGATAGATTTCCTGGTGTCAAAATAATACTAAGAAAAAGATAATCATTTTTCTTACAGATTTATTCAGAAGATAATGATTTTTAACGTTTATTAAAAGATAGTTTCTATGAGGCAGCCATTTAAATCTCATTATTTTTTCAAACACTTTCAATAAGAATGAGAGAACATGGCAGTAGAAAACGATACATCACATTATGAGTCTGTCTTTGGGCAGTCTATTCGGGATTCTGTTTGGAGCATGTACTGCAGCAATTTTGCATCCCTGGAGAAATGTGCTTGCTAGATTGAAGATAACAGGCTGATCAATTCAAATTCTTGGAATAATGCATTGGTTTTGCACTCACTATATTTATTATTCTTTCTTTGAAAATGTCTTTTCCCAAATTTTGTATTGTTCATTTCTTAGAAGTAATCTAGTTCAATAAAAGGATATGGTCAGCTTTTTTTTGCCCTAATTTGCCAACACTGGACTGTAGTGTTTACTGCATTTTCGATGGAGGCATTTCCATATTAGATAAATTGCTTCTAGCTCTGCACTCACTGATGAAGCTAATGCTTCTTCCAGGCAGTCAAAAGAAAAGAAAAAAATCCTTCCCTCCTTTGCTTCTGCCTGAAATCCAAACCAATGTTTTAATTTATAAGGAAAAGAGCTTTAAATATCAGAGTAAAATCAAACAGTAAGTCAAATATAATAGCTAGGCAATTGCTACTAAGCAAATATTTAGCTTACTTAAATATATGCCCCTTTTTAGGTTATTCAGGACATTTTATGCAGAGAGCACTCATAATTTTGGGGATAGGTAAATATATTCATTCAAGCTCCATTCCATGCAGAATTACATTGTTACTACTATTTCTGCTTATATGTAGGGTATACTCTATGAATGTTCTTTTATATCAGCATTTTTTGGGGGTAAATGCCTTCTGTTTTCTCTCAGAGTAATCCAAAATCTTAACCAGCCTTGAGATGTTAAGTAATAGTGTTTAAATCTGTCACTAAAACTATTAACACAGAGAGAGGAAGTAGATTGAAGTAATGCTGGGCAGTAGTAAAACTGCAATTTTAATAGTTGGACTGTGTCCAGAAAAAAAATCCCGTGAAATCCTTAATTATAAGCAGTCGCTCATTATCTTGAGTGAACCCTGGAAGCTACTGGAGTACTGTAAACATGAACCAGTATAGTTAAAATGGAAAAAAACCAGTATTTAAAGGATTCGTTTCTCTGAATAAAAGGTTTTGGTCTTTTCTAAAAAGACGTGCTTAAGGAGTCTCTTAACACTTAATAAAGCTTCCAGAAATGTAAATAGACATTTCAAATCATCTAAGTAACTTTGCCACTACCTCCTTACAGCTAAAAGATAAAATAAAAGAAAATATAGCAGTGACAAAATCCCAGCAGTTAGTCCTTTCTTCAAATAACTGATACCTTTACCGCTTCAGTGACTTGGAAAATTGTGAAGCAGTCTAGCTGAACTACTCTACAACTTCTTTACAGACCAGTTGGATTGTAGGCTGTTCTAATATTTAGACTGAATTTCACTTGCCTTTATATCGGTAAACCCAAATATTACTGTTTCTTAAACAATTAGATGAAGTTTTTTAAAGACAATATTCTTGTAAATGACTTTCCCATTCACTATATGAGATACTTAAAATCTTTATTCCAACTTAGTTTTTTTTCCCATGAATTTCCTTCCTTAAATTTCAGAACTGCTCACTGTTAAAGGCCATTGTAAATTTTGCAAGGCAGGATCCTGCTTCTGCCCAGTTTTTCTTTCCTGTCACCTCAGGTTATTGTTCTGCTGATGTGCCTTTTTGCTCTCTTCTGATGTGGTTCTAGGCCCACTGTTGGCTCTTTAATAACAGAAAGATATATGAAATATGATGAATATTTCCTTCCTGCCTAGAGCTGGGTGTATGTTAAGACACAATTAACGTGGAGAAATCATATAATCAAGCAATTCACTTGAAAGGTACTTAAGGAGGTTGAACAGCCCTTGATTCAGTGCTTTACTATCCTTAATATCATAAATTTTTCTTTACAGCTAACCTGGCATTAATTAAATTAATAATGACATAAAAGGTTTTTGATATTTTCTATCTTGGTCCAGGAAAAACCTGTTAACAGGAGAGAAATCTACTTTTAGTGCTAAAAGAACAGCCAGCTTCACAACAAGTAGCCAAAATTTAGCAAGCTTAGATCTTTCTTAATCTCCTATAGTTGTGAAGGCTGGAAATCAGCTGAGTTTTTGTAACTGTTAGTTCTCATTTGATAACTAACATGTACTACCTTCACACAGAATTTTGTGCTGGAATTTACTGTCTGTTATTCTTAACCTTTTTAACAGTATTGCTGTATATTTTAGCTCTATAAGATACATTTGATTAAAAAAATCTTTTGTAGATTATGTTGCCTAAAAACAATGTTTAAGTCATTTGTTTTGTTTTTTAGGTAGTTTGGTAAGTTAGCAGAAGTCTTAACTAGCATTTGGAAAGGTTTGCAGGTTAGTTAAAAAGAATTGTAAAAAAGAGTAAGGAGAAATTCCATGTGATAATTATTGTATGTAATTTTTAGGATACACTGTATCTTGTCAAATTTTGGTATAATTTCAAAGCTTGTGGGTTTTCTGACCTATCATCAGTTGAGTGGATTCATTTTTTGACTGTAAGACACATGTAACATACACTGGTTCTTTACTTAATGCTTTTTCATATTTTCTTCCTTTCCAGGATCATGAAGAACTTTTTAGAGTGTTTTAAGTGTTAGAAAAATTATGTCTAATAAGAGAAGCATATTTGACTTGAAAGCAAATTAAATGTAACAAACTTTTCAGGATAGTCTTCCTGTTCAATTTTTTCCTTGTCATTATGATTACTGTCGAATTGTGATTTTATTTTTTCTTCTCAAAGTAGTGTTGTGATCTCTTACTGAATAGGACAGTTCTCTGAAATACTGCAGAATATTGCATAATAGATTGGATGGGTTATATCAGTCACCTTACCACTGCAGATGCATTCAGAAATTACAAGGTGGGCATGAAGGCATGAGTTAAAAACACCTTATGGACTAAGTGACTAACTGATGTGGTCTTAAGATGTGCTTGCTGTTAGAGGTGGCTGTAGTACCTGCGCCAGTTTAGATATGGGTAAGTGCAATTTCAGCTTTACTTATGAAGAAAATTTTCTGATAGGATATAATGTTGATCCGCTGTGCAATCCAGCCTTATTTAACTGGATTTATGGAGACTAGATGTACTCTAGCATTTATTTAGAATTATATTTATACATTGACCTCAATATTTATGCCAGTTGAAATGCAGGCTGATCAAAGGAAATCTGTCAATAACCAATTCAGAAAAGTCTAGAAAAGATGGTAATGATGCCTTTCTGCTTAAGTGCTGAAGAGCAAGGCACTGTCCATGTCATGGCCGTAAGTATGACTGAGGCACCATTTCTGAATGATGCTTGGAGGGGCAAGTGTTTATTAAAGCAAAGAAGTGTAAATGTCATGTTGACATTTTTCCCTTGAAGTATTTTGAAAAGATCAAAGTTGGGAAGTTTACTACTATCTATGTTTTGTTTGAAAGTTTTCCCATAGAACAATTTTCAAGGTGTTGCACTATTTAATAAGCTTTCTGTGAGTATGAAGAATTTGTTTTACTAAGAAACCCTTTGAAGGCTGGCTTAAAGTGGTTAACACTTATTTATCAGGATTTTATAGATAAACAGCCCTAAATTTTAATTCAGTATAATAGTATTTGAGCCTCCTGGCCTCCAGAAATCTGGCCTCTCCCTCATCAAAGAGTTAACTATCATGAAGAGAAAAATAAGAGTTATAAATAAGGTTGTCTCAGTATCTTCCTGTCTACTTGTACCAATCGGTGCTGTGAAAGGAGCTTATAACATTTAAAAATGGTGTGTGGTGCCACGGCCTAGCGAACTACAGTGTTTTTTGTTTACACAGAGCCTCCTCCTTAGTGCAGATTAAATAACCTATTGTATTTAAACTCTAATCTAGCACACACGGATGTTAGTGGGAGTCTTTTAGTTGATTTCAATGTGTGTTGGACCAAAGTCAAGCAAACTAGCAAACTATGTCAACATTTCTCTGGTCTGAAGACTTTCCTTTGGAGGGAGTCTTGGGCTGGTGGCCCCGTCCACATTCAAGCTCTACATCTACATCCCTGGGGGTAAGAGTTACCCCCAGGCCCTTGTGGCGTAGAAGGCAAGGCCCCCCGAGGCCTGGAAAACCTGGTAACTCAACCGTGCCTCTCTTTACTAGCTAGCAAATAGTAGCTTCCAGGGAAAAAAAAGGTGTCAAGTGCCCCAACGCGCACGGTGCCAGGCAGCAGGGCCTGCTGCAGCATTGCCAGCCCAGACGCCGACGTAGCAGGTTGGGAGGCAGACGTGAGGTGCCTGGGCGCTCTTGGGCTGGTCCCCAGCTAACAGTGTCGGAGTAGGGCCGTGGCTCGGGGGCAGAAGGGGCAGGCTGTCTGTGAAAGCTGGAAAACTAGGGGAGATCAGGTGCTTTAGCTGTACTAGCTATTTTGGGAAGCTCTGTTCTTCAAACGACAGGGGTGGTTATTTCAGGGCTGTGGTGTTAATCCTTCACAAGAGAGTTCTGCTCAGGGGCAGGAGGGCGTGCTGCTGCTGGCTGCAACACTCTGCCTTATACGAGAGGTATCGCTGGGGGTGGGTAGCTCAGACGGCGTGGTGGGTTGCGCTGCAGGGGACTCGACAGGCCAGGCGCTCTGGAGTTTTTCCTCCTTCCCTTGATGGAGCTACCAGGTCACTCTCATGGTATTGGAAACTTTGCTGCCAGGCCAATATGGGCAGAGGATTTGATCTGGCGAGTATAGCAGGGGCAGGGGAAAAATCATTAGCTTTTTAAATGAGAATGAAAAAAAAATTGAAACATTCTGTATAACGTAGCATCATAATAATCCCCTTTTGGTATGTCCCCAAACTGTATCCTTCACATGGCAAAACAGTCACTGCTTGCCACTATTTAACTTTAGAACTATTTAAGAATGCTGTTTTCCTTTATTTATGGTTCAATAGTCAAAGGAGAATTAGCTGGTATCTCTGCAGTGTGCCCATATTTGTGTTCTGCTTAATGCTCCGCATAATAATTGCTTTTTCTAAGATACCATTTAAGATAATTCATAGAAAGCTGTCAGGGAAAAATGAGAACTTCACATTGAAAATCTTTAATTACCTGTTAGAAAATTTAATTTATGTGATATGTTGCTATCCATTTACTTCTGGAGACTAAAGTTAACATGCTAGCTGTAAGTCTAAAGTCAGAAGGAAAAAAGTTTAGTAATCCCCTTTTTGCAGTCGCTCTTTGTTATGTCTATGCCTTCTTATCATATCAATCCCCCCTCCCCCCCCCAAATGCAACATTATTTATTGAGAATCTTACTGAAGGTATAGAGTATTCAGATGAATTTTTGGCTGAATATTTACTTTGCTTTCACTTCTACTTTTATTTTACATGAATGAGCAAGTGCAGAGATCTCATAAAAAAAAGGCAATTGAGTTTTGAACTCTTTATCTTTTTCATAATGGTGGCATTAGACCTGCTCTTCCTTATGTTGTCTATTGCAGAGAGGAAAAAAATACAAATAGTAGGTCTAGACTTAAGACCTGATACAGATTTTATACAGTAAAAATTGCCTGTATGTACAACACAAGATGATAAGATTCAACCCAAAACTTTATCAGTTAAAAGTCAAGCTGTTTAGAAAACACACAATGGATTTAATATTAATTTTGTAATGTACTTATATTCAATTTAAAATAAATAGAAGATTAAATTATGTATTTCCCCATCCAGGGTTCATATAACCCCATACGATCTGTATTTAGGAAGATGGTACAAATCAGCTCCTGTTCTGGGCTCAGCAATGTAGCCTATGAAAACACACACTTGAAGGGTGTTGAAGACAATTCTGCGTGGTTCCTTGAGGAGACTTTCCTTCCAAGGTGTTATCCCTGACTTTTCCATGAAAGTGTGCCAGGCCATAAATAGTGCCTTTTGGGTCACTGGAGATCCATATGGTGGTAAGAGTGAGGGTTAGGTCTCTGCATTGGCCTTTTGTCCCCAGCCTTCAATTCTTTGAAGCTCTGTTGTCAAAACCTTACGTATGAGGCAGAACTCACAGCCACATCCTTCAAGTGTCTGAACTGAACTGAAAGGAAAATGAGCATTGCTAAACTTACTGTAGAGGTCTGTTTTGTTTTTAGCAGTTAATCTCTGGGAATACTGAGGAAGATGAATATTCCCTAATCCTTCCCAGATGTTGGCCTCCTATTGTCTTAGTATCTTCTTCAAGCTTGGGACCAGCAATGGTGCTGCGGAAACCAATGATGTCCTTATTCTTGCTGGGAGAAGACTACTATCAGCCATTGTCTTGCTAATCTAAGCTTTTTTATAAGAGTTGGATACATTTATAACCATCCTCTGTAACATACCTGAAGTGTTCTTTCATTTATTTATTTATAAATCATAATTTAAAAAGTTTAAAATATTTTATTTATTTTTAACAGTCTTGAAGCTCATAGTATGCATGTTCAAAAGAAAAGAGTTAAAAAGTAACATAAATTGGAAAAATGCTAACATTGAACTATAAAGAGATTTTTTTCTCACTCTCTTGAAAGGGATTTTGTTAACATTTCTAGGAATCCCCCGCTGGAACCCATCCTTATTTTTAGTACCAGTGTAGTGCTGCCCTGCCCCGTGCCTCCTCTCTCGCTGCCTGCTGCCCCGTGGCAGCTGCAGCTGTGTGGCAGGTTGCAGATTGGGCTGTCCAGCTGTGCTTGGCCTGGGGGGTGGGTTGTGGAGCGGGAGAGAAGCCCTGGCACGAGGCTGCAAATGAGTGCGATAGGGGTCTAGCTGCAGGGGAGGTAAGTTGGGAGCCAAATGTGTGAGACTCCCTCCAATGTGTGAGATTTGACAGGTCTGCACTGCGAAGACTATAATTTCAAAATCTTGCTAGGAGGGTTGGAAATGCAGTTTCCTCCGAGGCCTGGACTAAGGCTTGTTAATGATTCTGTATCTTTGGTACAAGAGGCTGTTTCTTTTGGCAGTGGAGGAAAGTGCATTCCCTACAATACTTTCAGGCCATCTACAGAGTAAACATAATTTACTTACTCCAGACTGGTCACATAGCCTTTTAAAATATTATATTCAAGAATCCAGTCTAATCACAGCCCAACCCTTCCTGTATTTCACTATGTTACTCAGTTTAAAAAAGGAAACTGTATTTTAAAAAGCTTTATAGACCAAGTTCCATCTACATGAACTGTGTTTATTTCTTTAGGCAGGAAGCTACTCAACTACTATTTCTGGAAATAATGGGAAAGTAGTTGCATAGAGAAGAGTATGAATAATGCCATTGTTGTCCTTTTATTCAAAGCCACCAGTACTCTCTCATTAGTTTTTAAAATTCAGTTTAGAACTCTAATAGGAATTTCTAAATTCCTATTTTGTTCTCAGGTTAAACATAGGCTAGTAAACAATAGCCACAATTAACAAATAATCTTTTATTTCCATATCACGTTCATAACCAAAAACAAGCCTTATATTTTCATTCCATGCAGCAAATAAAAAGTGAAACTTAGAAAAACGGATTGAATAATTAATATTTTATCCTCCTATAGTTGCTAGGTTGACATTTTATCATAGAGGCTTTTGCATGGACAGTGTTGGACAGGTTCTCTGCTGTGGTAAAATTTTTGAAAATCTCTTTTGAATTGGGATTAAGCAATTAGTTTTGATTCTTGACACAGGGTAAGTGAGTTGACTGAAGGCAATCTTCTCAATTCAGCTTCTCCAAGGGCAGGGCTCTGCTGATGGCTTTTCATTCTTGTATCAGTTATTTGGTTATGAAAATTTAGTCCTTTATCAAAAAAATAGATAGACTTTTAATCTCCCCTAATCCCTATTTCTTTTTAATTTGTGTTTCCATTCCTGCAAAACATGGTAAGAATTCTCTAACTCTGATTAGGAAGGGAGGGAAAAGAGTTGAACTTAGAGCTGGTAGAAGATTTCCCACTGTAAATTCAATGCAACGTACGTAAGATAAAAATGTTTGCTCCACTTATGTGGCTGGAACATCCTCTGAGCTATAACTGGCTTAAAAAATATAGAGCCTATAATAGAAAGAAGAAAAAAAATCATTATTTAATAATAATCTATATTTCTTCTAGCATTGTCACCGAATATGGAAATTCTATTCGAAAAAAAGGCTTGGCTTCCAGATTTCAGACTATTTTCTATGCTAACATAGAAACATCTGTGAGTTCCTTGACTCCACCTACAGACTAAATGATAGAAAAAACAGTTGAACTAAGGCATTTGGACCAATACAGCTCGTGGTTCGAAAGAACACAGCTCATAGTGCTCTGAGTGTACCTGTCCACATTGCTGATTCCTTGCGAGTTCTTACACTATATACCATGTAAGTTTAATATGAAGGGTGCATAGGCACCCCAATCTCGATATTACAATATGTTACTGACCCTTAAGTCAGCTTGACTGTTTTCACTCTCCTGTATCACAGAAGGCAGGATTTACCAAACAAGGGATGTGTGGTTATAGCTTCCTAGTTGTGCCCTCCTACTTTCACCTCTGGATATGCCTGCTAAAAAAGCAAAAACTTGAGCATGCATTGCAGATTCTCAAACCAGCCTCTATACTGCTGTACACAAAACTCTACCTGTTTTGTGCACTTGAATCGTGAAGTGCATATGCTTCACTGATGCCCGGTTACTTTTTCTGAAACACATACATATACACACAGGTAGTAGGTTTGCACCAGAAAGAATTTTTCAATCTGCCCTTTGCTCATAAATCAGCTATTCTAGGTTCAAACAAAACCAAATAAGTGAGGTAACAGCTTTCTGTTTAGCACAGTCCAAGCAACCAATCCATTATTATTAGGCTTTATTACAGTTGCCTTTTGCCTTCAGTCAAACCTATAAGCACACCCGCTCTTTTTTTTTAATACATAATTTGAGGGGAAATTGTCAGCCAGGTATTCTGGAAGACTCATTAATATGGGAGAATCCTGACTCCATCCATAAAGTAACGGAAACCTCTGTTACAACTTTAATTCTAACAGAAGAAAAGTCCCTTCTTTTAGATAATTTTGTAGTCAAGCTGGTTCTTTATTATTACTTTTCCATATATCTGCTAAGGATATGCTTGTTGCAGGATACAGTATTCAGTTTGCATGCTTTCCAAGGGAAAAAAAGGAGATCCTAAGAACAAAAAACATTGCTGCTGATTGGCTAACCATTTTAGTTCTAGCATTCCCTTACTCTATTAGGTTAATCTCAAGCTAGTTTTTAGAATACACATTGAGATTCCACTGCAGAATGTTGTTTGGATCATATTATAGAAAATAATCATCTGTAAACATTGCTGGTTTTGTTTCCCTTTTGATATGAAAACATTCACTTTTGGTTTTAGCTTTTCTAAAGCTGAAGTTGAAAACATATTCCCACTGACCCTTGTATATGAAGAGCATAAATTCTTCTTTCACAATGAAGAATTTAAAAGCACATTTCTCTAACAGCACCCCCGGTAGCTCTAAACAAGGTCACATTAAAGTTGCATTATTCCTATTTGAAGTGTAACTATGGAGAGTTTCTTCTTTTATGTGGTTAAATATAAACTCAAACAGTAAGGGTCAAAAACTGACTGGCAATTCCTGTGCCAACCAATATAAATTTAATGCCTTCCCTTCCTACATAATTAAGGACAGCCACAGAGTCTCACAGAACCTCTTTCACTATTATTATTTATCTGTATTGCAGTACTGCAATACAGTATGAGCTCAGAGGCTCCATCTACAATTCTCCATGCAGTGCCTTAACCATAAGATCATCCTTCCACTTCAATCTCATACAGTATTTGTTATCTGCTGGAGCTAATAGGCAAACCTAATGAGCTGATTACAGCACTAAGATAGTATTTTGAGTACATTACTGTAACCTGTCAGTTGTCCCACCCTTTATACATTTTTTCAGAGTGGAAGAGCATATTGCCGTATTTATTCTAGAAAAATGACTGAATGATGACACTGCAAATGGGGCATCAGCTATTAATCATGGCACAAAACATTCAGTATTTTTTTTCAGAAAATGTAATTAAATAAACATATGCTAATGAATGGAAGAAAATAGCATTCCTTGCTGTGAAAAAGGATGGATTACTAAGCTCACATGAAGTCCCGTTTTGTTCAGTGGGACTCTGTGCAATCATAATATTGTGAGAAGACTTCATTTGGAGAAATTCTGATGGAAAGATAGTGTCTTCACGGGATGACAG
Organism: Apteryx mantelli; assembly: GCF_036417845.1. Taxonomy (NCBI): domain Eukaryota; kingdom Metazoa; phylum Chordata; class Aves; order Apterygiformes; family Apterygidae; genus Apteryx; species Apteryx mantelli. The sequence continues at coordinate 149,065,221 of NC_089979.1, read as the reverse complement.
AATGGCAGCAAGCACCTTTTCTTACGTACAGCCTGGGGAATACAGGCTAAGCTGCAAGACAGAAGCCTTTGCCTTCTTGCTATGCTTGGAAGTTCACTCTATGGCTCCAACCGGTCTTAACCCCAGCCATGGGAGAATGGTTATAAGGAGCTTATTTTGTGGGTGAGAGAGCTGAGGAAGTCTACAAGAAACCTTTAGGAAGTGCTACATTTAGAACAGAAACAGTTCCCTGTCACAGTCCCTATTACAGTCGAAACAAGTCTCTATGAGTGGTCTCTTTCAAGATATTATCCAGTCACTTCCAGTAACATTGAGTAACTTTCTAGCAAAATGGTTCCAACCCTTTTCTGGCTCAGGTAAAATTCAATGTCAACAGGTAAAACTGCATATCAAGACAATTTTTTTTCTGCTACATACCTTTACCTATTTACCATCCATGAACTGAAAAGAGCACTGAAAACTTTTCTATCATATAAGCAAATGTAAAATGCAGTGGGTATTGCAGTAGTACCCTGCAGAACTAGGAACTTTAATATTACAGGCACCATTTTACCCCATCATAATACTTCCAATGCTTCAACTGTGCTACCCAAGAAGGGCTTTCTCACTTGGACCACTATAGGTATGCTGAAAAAAGCATCTAGCTGCAGTTGTTGCTGATTTGCATTGCTTAGCCAAACACCCACTTTTCAGTCATCTAGGCTAGATAAACAGCAGTGAAAGGCATTGAATGAGGTTAAGTATACTTACCTAAGTAAGTACATCTTGGGATGTGCCTTATAATACTAGTTGTGGACCACTTCTAGACCCTGTCTAGAGATCCACCATCTACTATAGTCTCCACACTTGTGGCAACAGTTCTCTAGCTAGTGTGCAAGATCTCTGCCTTTCCCTGTTTAGTGGTCCTTGGTTTATATCCTCTTGGTTAGTGAAATAGCAGGGTTGTTATATTTTGCTTTGCTGTACTTTACCACTGTGTCATTATCTACTCAGAAGAACAGAAAAAGACTAATGATGAATAATGTTTCACTGCTTTCTCACAAACAGTCAGCTGGTAAAATAGATTTTTCTCTCCCACTGATTTGTACAGAACATAAGAACCTGCTTTTCATTATAAAAGCACTAGAAAAAAGTTGTGGTTCAAGACCTCTGTGCTGTGGAAATGAAGATTCTGATTCAGACCTTATTTTTCTCCTCTTATGGGGAAAACTGTTAAAAGTTAATGAAAGGATCCTGAAATAATGATAAATATCGGAATGTTTTTATACTGTCAAAACACTCAATTTATATAGAACTGCAGATATTCCTATTTATTTTACTATTGCATTTTAGTGTTGATATTTTGGTTACTAAAAGTCTTCCCTTTAAGAATAAGATCAGAGATTTTATTGTAGCGTTGAGACTAAGAGTAATATGCAAATGATTTTTGTCTGTGTGCTGAGAAGATGGCTCTGAACGTGATTTTAATAAACTGGAACTTCCAAGAATAAGCCTCATTCTTAAAGATGTGCTTTGGGGGAGCTGTATGCCTCTAGGTATTTCTAATGAGCACAGAGCCTTTTCACTTGTAAGCTATTGGGTTGAATCCAGTTCAGCTAAGCAAGAATTAAAAAATGTTTCCATTTAAGTATTGTCCACTGCCCTCTATCTAGGATTAATTTAACTGGGTCTCCATTCCAATTCCTGTTACAGACTTGCTACTCCACTACACTCTTGCCTTAGCAGAATGGAGATTGCTTACTCTGTGGTTGTGCAGCGCCTAATTCAATTCAACTGTGATCTTAGATCCACAAATGAGAGTTCCTGCAGAAAAGGTCAAGTTACCATGTATTCAAGTTTCCTATACCAATATGCTCAGGTGCCTGGCATTCGGAGTGCCTTGAATAAAAGCTATTGTCTACCTCTAGTCAGACTGTCCAACAGAAAGTGTTAGGCAGTCTGTATAGTCCATATATAGCAGATGATGAGGTTCACTGCACCTGCACTGCAGGGCATATATGCACCTATTTCTGTCTGGGGAATCCTAGCAAATAATAAGCTGAGGCCAAACTGATGTTCATGTATTTGAGAAAAATTATCATGCTATTGTCTGTGATGAACACTGAGAGGTTAAATCTTAAAGATTCCAGATTGAAAATAAACTGGTTAACAACAACAGTAAAAAAAAAAAAATCTGATTCATAACTTTTGAATTCTGGGAATTGACTGTACTAGCCCCAAAATGGATCAGACTGCAGCAATAGAAACCTAGTTGGTCAATAGTTTGCCATTTTCTATTGCACTTAAACAGCTAGAACAGAGAACAAGCATTTATAAAATTGCTTGCAAATCTGCTTTCCTATTGCTTGTAGTAGAGTCAGCCTCTCAACATTATGACTTTCATTGGGTGCCAGATGTGGGCAGAAGAAGCTTTACAACTTCTGTCATGTAATATTTAAAGCCTGATTAGGTATTTCTCATTTAATCACATTTATTATTAATTTCAATGAAACTGATGTTTCTCCCCATGCCTTTTACCAGTCAGTGCATAAAAGCTGGGTTGCTAAGGAAGAATAATAGCCAAATATTCCAGTTTAGTTGACTGCATTCTGATTACTTAATAATGTTCAACTATGTGCAAATTTGTCCTTGCTGTTTGCTACAGAAAGTACTGCGCTACTGAAAAAACTCTTACATCAGAATAGGCTGCACTGCATTGGTTTAAGTACTTCCCTCAGAATGGCTTATATTCCAGGTAGTTAAACAAGTCCACATCTAGGGAAAAACGCATCATTTTTTTCCTGTACCATTCCCACAGCACTAATGATCAAATCAAAAATGAATGCCAAAAGCCTGCTCTGAGGAGCTGAATCTACCGTTCTTGCAGAAATTCAGGACTGCACATTTCAGTGTCTCGTGGGACTACTGCTATGCCCCAGTGCTGCTCGGTCTGCGAAAGCAGCAAAACCAAGCCTTAGAAGTAACTGGGATGCAAAGCTAAGAAAATGGAGAGAAATTCCGCAACGCAGTGAAGGGTACCCTAGGTCTGCATGTAAAACCTAATTTAGGTTGAGATATTCGTATCACACATGCTGGCTGGTGCAACTCCGCAGGAGGCATTTTTCACGAAAAGCACCGTTCTGAATCCAAAACGCGTTGCCGGCGTGTTTGACTTTCGCGAGACCCGAGGAGAGCCTTCCTTCCTCTCCTCCCCCCTCAAAGTTTTGATGCGCTCAGTGTCATTTTGACGTGGGGGGAACGAAACCTTCGGACTGCTCACCCTGCAGTCACTTTTCCGCCGCCGCGGAGAAGGGACAGCGGAGCCCGTCGCTCGCCGGGCAGCGCCAGCCGCCCCCGCGGCCGCGCACCATGCGCAGGGCCCGGCCGGGGGGCAGCGCCTCGGTCCCCCCCCGCGGGCAAGTCCCCCCCCGCGGGGGCCGCCCGCGGCACCGCGGCTCGGGGCCCGACTTCGGGGACGCCGCGGATTCCTCCTCCGCGGCCGCAGCCCCGCAGCAGCGCCGCCGGCTTCCCGCGGGGCCGCGGGCAGGTGCGCGCGGGCGGGGGGCGGCGCGGCCCCCCGCGGGCGGTGGGCTTGGCTTGCCGCTGCCGCGGGAGCGGCGTGACTCACGCAGCGCTCGGGCGCGGAGCCGAGCGCGCAGGCACGCGGCGGCGGCGGGGGCGGGTGGCCGCCGGGGGGAGGCGAGCGGGCGGGGGAGGCAGGCGGGCACCGGCTCCCCGCCCGCCCACTCGCACATGCTGCCGAGCTGCAGGCAGCGGCAGCGCCGCTCCCTCCCCAGCCGCCGCCGGTGACCTTCCCGCCGCCGGCCGCCGCGGAGCACCCCGGCCGCGGACCCCCGCCAGGGCAGGGCAGGGCAGGGCAGGGCAGGGGATGCGCCATCGCCCCCGGGAGCACCGTGCAGCGCCGCCCGCCGCCCCGCAGCAGCCTTGGCCCGCGGCAGCCGCGGCCCGCGAGGAGCCTCAGCATGAACCCGCAGTGCGCCCGCTGTGGCAAAGTGGTCTATCCCACCGAGAAAGTCAACTGCCTCGACAAGGTGCGGGGGCGGCGGAGCCCGCGGGGGGGGCCGGGGCCGCGGCCGCGCAGCCCTCCGCGCCTCGCGGGGCGGCAGGGCCGGGGGCGAAGCCGCGGGGGCAGCGCGGCGCAGCGGCGGGTGGCAAATAAAGTAGCCGGGAGGCCGCCGCCGCGCCGGGATCCCTCCTCCGCCGCCGCCGCCGATCGCCGCAGGGCGGGAGGCAGCTCGCGGTTACCGTGTCGCCGCGCTGACGCAGGGCTAATAACGGGCCGGGCCGGGGCTCCGCTGGGCTCCGCTGCGGGCGGCCGGCGCGTCGCGTCGTGTCGCGTCGCGGCGCTGCGCTCGCCGCTCCCGGGGGGAGCGAAGGGGCCGCGGGCGCCGCCGTCGCGGCTGCCGCCTGCTCGGAGCGAGGCGGCCGGAGGCGCCCGCGGCCTCTGGCGCAGTGGCCGCCCCTGCGTGGGGCCGGGGGGCCGGGGCGGCAGCGCGCCCTTTCCCCGCAGGTTATTTCCTTGCAATTTTGGCCGTCACGGAGTGCGGCCGCCTCGTAAATAAAAGCACAGGCTGTAAGGCTGTGACGTGCTCCGAATTAGCATCCCCCGAAAGGAAAGGCGGTAGGAGCTCCGAGATGAAAATACTGTATTATGTGCTAAATTTAGTCTCTATTAAATATACCAAAAACCCAACCATTATATTAGTTATTAGTACAGTATTGCATTCTTAGAAAACATCTTTTTTTTTTTAAACTAGACAGTCAAACTTCTCCTTCGGTTATCTTTGATTTTGGCAAGGTCAAAATGCTGAGGTCTTGTCACTCAAACAGAAAATTTACATTTCCAAGTGTTTCAGGAGCACCTTCAATTATGCATGAAAGTAACTCTTTTGATTTAGTTTACAGAAATATTAATGCACATTCAAAGTATTGGCATGTAACTGTTTTTACATTTACTGTTCCCTAAAATAGCTCTTAAAGCATCAATATTGTAAGTAATTCTACTTTACATTTCTTTATAGTACTGGCATAAAGGATGTTTCCACTGTGAAGTTTGCAAAATGGCTCTGAACATGAACAACTACAAAGGATATGAAAAGAAACCTTATTGCAATGCGTAAGTATTGCAAATGTCAAGTCTTGCAGAAACGCACTTGAAAGAAAAAACTGGCCATGCATATTGTAAGACAGCTATTGTCCTGCTGTAAAAACTTAATCTGGAGATGTGGCAGTGCATTCTAGAGTGGCTTAGTATCTTTTCAGACAGTGTATTGTGCTCGTATTGAAGTGACAGAAAATGAAAATATGTGATTATGATATGAGTAGTGTTTTAATATCAGATCTTAGGATGCAGGCCCATTCCTTCAAGGAGGTGTTTCAGGACTGATGCTAACTCCCATTATATTCATTATTGGCTTGTTAGGTGATAGATATCCATTATGCAGCTGTCTGTTCAGGACTGTGACCTGGATTAACATTTTGTAATAAGAAAACAAACAAGGTGCTTCTTAGTTTTCCAGGAACAATATCCTGTTAGAGATCATGACAACCTATTTTTAACTGTTTTGTTGTTCATATATCTGAGATTACTGAACTAGATATTACAAAATCACTGCTTCGAGCTTCGTTCTGTTTTATATTTTTGTTTTCAGATTTTGATAAACAAAACATGAATTTTTGTTGTCAAGTATAATCACATTGTACTCCACTTTTATTTTTTTTGGTTTTATTGTGGGTTTTGAAGAGTGCTTTGACATTTGGCTTGGGAATACTGTAGAAGAGCATTTTGGTATACATATGAAGAAGTTTCATACTGTTCTTTGTAGCATGTTCATAAGATTTGCTAAGTGCTTTTCAGTATATTTTAATCTTTAGAAACATTTATAATATACTTTGTTAAAAGAGTATCTCTAAAAAAATTTGGACCAAATTTGACTTTAGTATTGTTTCAGGTGTCATACCTACTGTTACATTTTCACCTTCACCTACTTAAAATATAAGAGAGAGAATTTTGAAACTGTGGACACATTGTAATTTTTTCAGAAATATTTTCTTATAATCCTCTTAAAATATTTGTTTCTTGTTGAGGTAGACAGTCAATGGCTGGTCTTTACAGGATAGTTCAATAGCATATGTGTATTTCTTCCAGGCTAAACCCGTAGTAAATCAATGTCTGTGTATCTGAAGTATGAGTATTGTTATAAATGCTACTGTGCTGCCAAAGCTTGAAACACCTCTCTGAGTGGGCATAGCTGTACTTTAGAAACGTGGACTTGCACACACGAACTTCTAGCTCTCCTTGAGGTGTTCTGCAGTGTGGGGGGCTGACACTGATGAGGCCTCTTGTAATTAAGTGTGATCAAGTGTCAGTTTTGCATGTTGTAGGGAATCTCTCTGTGAAGGGAGTTGTGTGCTTCAACAGGTGGCATGCTATGAGTTGAGACTAACTTAAAGGTTATTGGCCCTGGATGGGACTCTGCTTTCGGTAATTTTGGAGTAGCAGTATGAAGTACAAACTTACGTAATTTACAGTGATTAAAACTCTCATACCATTTTGGTGCTTTTTATCCAGCTTTTTGTGAGCAATTTTTAGTGCTGGTACTTTGGTTGCTTGATCTTTCCTAGGTAGTGAGGTACTCACTTGTATTTAGTAACACTGTTTTTATAAAATTCCTACATGCTATAGGTTAAGGTTTCCATGCCGTGTGTATTTATTTTCAGTTGTAGAAGAGTTTCTTATGTATATATGTTGCATGTTGTGTCCTTCTATTTATGGATGAGGAGGATAAGGATTATGGATATGTCATGTACCATTAAGGTACTATTTTTCCCAGTATTTGCTCTAACAGACTTTGTAACAGGTGATCCTTGAAAAAAATAATCCCTGTCTTTGAAAGGTCCCTCAAACCTTATGTATGTATGAAACAGTTGCTGATCAAACTAGTCAGGAAGAAACAATGTAAAAACATGGAAAAATGAGTTTTTCTATTAAAGATGAGAGCCAACTTAATATAATCAATGTTATATGTTTTGTTCTTAAGTCTTGCTAAACTTAAGTTTTTAAAGATACTTTAAATGAATAATTTAAATAATCATAACTGTTCTATGGAACCAGTGAGGGGAGACTAATGTGTATTTTCTGGTTTTAGTGAACTTTAATATCCTTCAAAGGAGGAACAAAATGTTTATGCAAAATGGTGTTTTGCAAACATAACTTGTTTGTTTCAGTTACGATATTTTGACACACTAGTCTTGCATCTCAAAGGTTACATATTTGCAAAGCAGATGCCATTATAGTAGTTAAAATTATGATGTGTCTTATCCACTGTTCTTTAGTGGGAGGGAAATCCATTTTTATGTTAAATACTGTTTGATCAGAAAATCTGTGAAGAAAAGAATGCAAATTTACTCATACAAACACCTACAAACATTTGACAAAGAGCAATTACTGTTAGACTGTTTATCGAGGCCATCCATCAATGAGAGTGTAATTTGTACATAAAAGTGCAAAGTATGCACTAATTTGAATGGGAGAACAATGCCTTAAGTTATTGAATTGGTTTAGAAGCTGTAGTTAGCTTTTTATTAGGACAAGTTGAAAAGCATGTATGTTCAGTAATTTCTGCAGCTATTTGTTAGTTCCTAAGCTAGATAATGCACTTCAGTATGTTTTGATCTTTGAACCTAAAGTAGTATATTCCACTCTTTTTTCAGATATTGAAATTATTTATTTTTGCTGGAATACTAGCAAAAAGCAGAAGTTACTTTGACTGTAAAACCTAATCGTGTTTCCATTAATATAAGAAAAACATGCTGATTTGTGACTGTTTCATTTCAAACTATACTTTTGTTTGGTTGCGGAAAGAGAGTAAATTCAGAAATTAATGGTTTAACAGGAATTAGTGAGCCAAGAAGGAATGTATTATGAAATACTTTAATTTGGTGTCCATTAGAAAACAACATAAATATTTGTAAACACAGGATTCTGATTTTTTTAAAACCAAGTTTTTGTTGGGCAGCCTGCCATGTTTCCTGGTTGTATGCATTCCTTCTGGTAAGTGTATATTGATAGCAAAAGTAATTTCTGGGCTATTGGAAGTTGTAGAACTAGTATAGGTCAAGAAGCTGAGCTTGTTAGTATTGCAACTCTGATACTACTTTTGCATGTTGTAGATTTATAAAAGATTTCTCAACCGGGTTATAAGGGAAAACTTTGTCTACATGTGCTGTGAAAAGAATGGTCTTGTGAATAAGATATGAGATCTATGTTTCTGTCACAGTTCCCATGCAGTTCCATAATCTATCTCCTGTAAACCTTTCAGTTCTCTGACTTGTGGAGAAGAGATTGTACAACTTCTGTTTTCTCTCTCTTTTCTATTATCTACATAATTTGTAAGCTCTTTGAGTCTGGATAGTCTCTTGTTACTTGTTCGCATGGTGGCTACAGTAGCAGGGCTTTGATCTCAGCTGGGACATGCTAATACTACTGTAATCATATAACTGATGATATTACATTTCTCAGTTTACCTACATTCACATTTCATCTGAAAGGCCTCACATGCAAAATTTTGAATTCTTGTAGATTCTCGGCACATGGACGCTGCTTGTTTTGCATTATAACTTCAGTTTTGCCTTTTACTTGCTGTCTGACCTTAGATCACAGAATCACAGAATCGCTGAGGTTGGAAGGGACCTCTGGAGATCATCTAGTCCAACCCCCCTGCTCAAGCAGGGTCACCTAGAGCACATTGCACAGGATTGCATCCAGGCGTGTTTTGAAGGAGACTCCACCACCTCTCTGGGCAACCTGTTCCAGTGCTCTGTCACCCTCACAGTGAAGAAGTTTTTCCTCATGTTCAGATGGAAGAGTCTGTGTTTCAGTTTTTGCCCGTTGCCTCGCATCCTGTTGCTGGGCACCACTGAAAAGAGTCTGGCTCCATCCTCTCGACACCCTCCCTTCAGATACTTGTACACATTGATAAGATCTCCTCTCAGCCTTCTCTTCTCCAAGCTAAACAGGCCCAGCTCTCTCAGCCTTTCCTCATAAGAGAGATGCTCCAGTCCCCTAATCATCTTTGTAGCCCTTCGCTGGACTTGCTCCAGTAGTGCCACATCCCTCTTGTACTGGGGAGCCCTGAACTGGACGCAGTACTCCAGATGTGGCCTCACCAGTGCTGAGTAGAGGGGGAGAATCACCTCCCTCGACCTGCTGGCAACACTCTTCCTGATGCAGCCCAGGATACCATTGGCCTTCTTGGCCACAAGGGCACATTGCTGCCTCATGCTTAACTTGGTGTCCACCAGCACTCCCAGGTCTTTCTCCGCAGAGCTGCTTTCCAGCAGGTCAACCCCCAGCCTGTACTGGTGCATGGGGTTATTCCTCCCCAGGTGCAGGACCCTGCACTTGGCTTTGTTGAACTTCATGAGGTTCCTCTCCGCCCACCTCTCCAGCCTGTCCAGGTCTCTCTGAATGGCAGCACAGCCCTCTGGTGTATCAGCCACTCCTCCCAGTTTTGTATCGTCAGCAAACTTGCTGAGGGTGCACTCTGTGCCTTCATCCAGGTCACTGATGAATAAGTTGAACAAGAGTGGACCCAGTACTGACCCCTGGGGGACACCGCTAGCTACAGGCCTCCAACTAGACTCTGTGCCGCTGATCACAACCCTCTGAGCTCTGCCATTCAGCCAGTTCTCAATCCACCTCACTGTCCACTCATCCAGCCCACACTTCCTGAGCTTGTCTATGAGGATGTTATATATGATATGCCACTTTGCCAGAGAGCTGCCTGATTTGTGAAATAATGTCAATGAGACTGAGCGCTCAGACTTGTAGTCCAGTTTTGTCGTTCAGCAAGGCCCTATGCATTGCCTGAAGCAGGTGAATGAGCTGCACTTTGTCTCTCTGAATGTGCACGTAGCTAGCTGGAAGAAAGTACGACTTTGATTACCTCTCAATAAAAGAAGGGTTAAGACAATTAAAATGGCTCAGCTAATCTGATAACTTGTTAAGTCAAGGTTAGTTTTAATACGAATCTGAACCCCTATTCTGCTTTAATGTCTGCAGGTGGAGGATATTAAGTACTTGTATATATGGAAACAATTAGAAGTAAATTAATTAATACCTTTTCTTTGTAAACTCAGAGCTGTTTCTTCTCAACTGCAAATAAGATGATGCTAGGAAATGAATGGCGTTTTGGCAGCTAACTGTCTGTGTACTAGTTTTCAAGCTTGTTAAATGATTGAATCATCTAGGATGATTATATAGTAACTTATTCTTACAAATGTTCATATAAATACTTTTTTGACAGATTCACTAGACCAAAACACAAGACTACTTTTTATGCAAAATGTGGAAGCTGAAATGCATATTTTTGGAGTGTTCTTTCTGCGTTAGCTACAGCTGCTGATGCAAACAGGCTTCTTGCATGTGCGAACACGTCCAACAGAGATGTGTTTTTTAACTTCTGCAAAATCTAATAGCTAAACTTATGCAGAGCTGTTGTAATCTCTTGCCAAAGGCAACCAACCTCACTGTTGGAATGAATCCTTCTAAAATTGTTGGTATCTAAGATTTCGCTAATCGCCTGTACACAGTGCGACTTCATTCAAGTTTTTATTTAGGACAACCACCATATGGACTGATTACGTAACTCTGAAATTTAAATCTACTGTCATCAGTCTTGGCATGGATTATTGACATAAAGAAAAAATCATCATCACTTTATTTTTTCTAGGTTTAATTTCTTTTTAACTTATGCCAGTAGAAAATAGATATGCAAATTCACGTGCAAAAGATTTTTTTGTTGTTGCTAGAAAAATTGTACTACAATTTCAATCTGTGAATGCAGTCAAACTTTACATTTTAAAATACTATAGGGAAGAGATAAGAAATGTCAAAGTTATTTTATTCCAGCTGGGGAATGATAAGAACAAGATACAGTTTTTTGGACAGTTGGATAAGCTAGAAAGTGAATGCAATTGCTGGTAATATGTGGATGAATGTGGTGAATAAATGGAATCCATTATCCTGTAAGGGAAACTTGAATATAGAGGTTTGGTTATAGTTGTGAAACATGACGGAATTTTCTTTCCACCAGTACGGAAGCTTCTAGAAGGTAACCAGATATATGATTCTTGGTAAAATTAGCTAGTGTTAGCTTATTTTTCAGTATTGATTTTGTTAGATGTTTATTTCTCAATATAAATATAGCAGGAAGAAAGAAAACCAGCAGGTAAGAAGTAACAAGAGTAGTCTTTCTGAGATATGATGGAGCCACTTCTAAGAGTTGCAAGAAAGCACAAAGAGTAAGCAGATTTTTGTGTTTTATTTCTTCACAATTTGCTTTTACTGAACAACACCTTATTTAGTGTAAAAGGATAACATTGAGCTTGGGCTGGTGAGGAAGATTGTTTTAAGCTGTGGTTACATTTTCAGCCAGTTTGTTTTTGGGTTCTGGGCTTTTCAGCTGTTCCTGATCATTAGTTTTGTTCAAAAGCAAGCTATCATGTAGGCCAGCCCAAAATGTTCATTCTCATAATATGAAACAACCTCCAAACTCCCCTGCAAACCTTCCTAGAAGGCAAAGATTTATACTTTATCACTGTATTAACTTTCTGTATTGAAGACTCTTGGGATGTAAGACAAAATGAGCAACCCAAATAACAGAATCATTAGAAAAATAGAGCTGGTGGGGATCTCAAGTCAGAGTCAAATATGTCACTTAGGTCCGTTATTTCTTGTTCTGCTTCCCATAGGCATGGAGTCCAGTATTTGAAAACAGCTAATCATGTCTGCCTTCAGTCATCTTTTCTTTAAACTAAACAGCCCTAATTCTTTCATTCTTACTTCACAGATCATATTTTAAGATCATTCTTGTTGCTCTGCCTTGAACTATCTCCAAATGGTCTATATATTTTTTTGAACTGCAGTGCCCAATGGAGTGATACCAGTGCTGGTAGAACACCAAGTCAGTCTGTACAACTTGCTGGTGTAATTTTGCTCGTAAGTCCCAGTACATTCTTTGCCTTTTTTTTTTTTTTTGAAAAAAAAATTGTTAAGTCATTTTCAGATTGTCATGGGCTACAGTTTAATCTTTGCAGAATTGCAACCTCAGCAGTTGTTATCATCCACTATTTGAGAAGTTAATTGTTCTTGGCTCAACATAGGATCTTCCACTTGTTTCTTATTGAATTAAATCTCTGTTTTTCCCCAGGCTGTTTCTCCAATTTGTCAAGTTCATTTTATATTCTAATTCTGTTATCTAATGTGCTTACAGCCCCCTTCCTTGCCTCTCACCCTTCCCGCTGGAGAGGTTGTAAGCACATTGCAAATTTAATAAGTGTAATCTTTATTTCATCATGCAGGTCACTAGTTGAAAGCATAGAAGAGTATCGGGCCCAGTACATACCTCTGTGGAATGCCATTTGATGCAGCTTTCCATTCGGATAGTGAGCAGTGATGAATGAATGAATTACTTTATCTTCTCTAGTAATTCATGGAGTGCTAGGTCAGGTGCTAAATTCTGCATAAGAAGAGAGAAAATAAAATTATGAAGTAACTTAATCATTGTTGATATTTGTGCAAACACTGTTTAAATATTAAGAATAGCTACAAGCACTCTTGTAGAGGAAAAAATATGTTCCTACTACTCAATGCTGTGGTATCTTAATTGGTTAACTGAGTATTAAGTCCAACTTAGTATTGATGATATTCAGTAATGAGAAGAGTAGGACAAGAGGCCATGGCTATTTGCTAGGACTGTTGAAGGAGCTTCTTAGGAAAAATTTATCTAAGTCTCTGAAAGGTGTTTGTTACATATCTCTAAACTTCTTGAAGAAGGAATGGCACGCCAGAACACATTGCAGGAGTTGAATTCTATGCATGAGGCTGCTGGTGGTTGTGAAGGAGTTATTAAAGAATTATGATCGCTGATGCTCAGTTCTTGGGAAGAGTTGGTCTACCTTTTGATCTCTGTTACTTTGAGTAATGGGATGCTAACACACTTCTTGGGTTCCATTTCCACACGTTCAGTTTGGCTGTGCCTTGATTTGATGTTTGAACAAGGCCTGCATATGACGCCTTGCTTACAGGCAAGTGCTCATGGATGTTCAGGGAGAGAATTGTGTGTGCTCCAACAGGTGCCTTGGTTTGGATGGTTGCAAGCTGTGGACAGCACCATGGAGTGCTACAGCTCAGCTGTAACCAACTTGTTTCCCTACTGGTGCAAATGAGATGAAAAGCTGCCCTGAGGGAAATAGTCTGCTATGTTTTTTCCCTCAAAGTGGGTGGATTCCCGGATGACACTGGTTGTCACCTCCAGTATCCAGTGTCAGTATAGGCTCTGTGTTTGGAATTCTTGTTTTCTAGTATTCTGCCGGTTGGTGTAACTGCTTCAAAGGGGACATTACAATTTGGTGCTACTTAGGACATTGCTGGGGAAAATAAATAGAAAATACAAGAATTAACACTGTGCATCTTATTTGTATTTTTAAGCAGGAGTGCAATATACGTGATATCTAAGGTTATATGCAAGAAATATTTGTAGGAATCCTTGCTGTGTGGAGTCCTGATCAGTTGCCAGTTTATGTCTTGGCTCAAAAAAATACGTGGTTTTAATTTGTATGGTCATTGGTCATCAGAGACTGTAGATAGTTTTTCTAGGGACAGGTATGTGTACCTCCCTGGTACCTGTTGTCACAGGATAAAGAACAAGTATTCTTACAGAACTATAGTTACTGAGAGAAAATATTTCTGAGTCAGAATTTCAGTAAGTGTGATTTTCCTTTGCTTGGTAATGTCTTGTCCATGGTTGATATTCAATATAAACTTGATTTTTTTTTTCTTAATACTTATTACTTTGCATACTCAGACTTAAAGACAGATGAAGTTTGTTTCCTTTACATTTACTAAAATATTTAGGCAGCAGAACAAGAACAAAAGATGAAATCTTGTGATTCTAAATCATTTACTTATTTGTGTTGCACAGCTTGAGCTTTGGAAGAGGTAATAACCAGTTGTAGCAAGTCTGTGAAATCTTGATGGTATATTTTGTTAATGGTTTTGTGATTTAACTGTTTGGGGGTTTTAAATGTTCTTATCCATATAATTTCCTGTCATATTTTTCAAATAATTTAAAAAATGTATTTTCACTTAGCTGAGTTTGAAGTTCTGTGTTGCTATGTTAATGTTGCTGATGGTCGCAAGCAAACTTGTTGTCCTGGCGGTCTCTGTATTCTTTAAGGCTTGAAGGAAAATACTTGTGTGTTCCAACATTTCACGTCACTTTGAATTTTCAGAATAGATGATGTCAACAGAGAATGACAACATCATGTCACTCAGCTCAGTGTCAGTAAACATGTTTAGCTATTTACCGAAAGCGTCACTGAAAGCTTGCCATAATTATCCAGACAACTTACAGTCTTGGTTGAGTGATCAATTAATGTTGTTTTTTATAATTTTAAATGTTGTGGGACTCTTAACAGAAATCTTGCTAAATTTAGAGACTGCAGAGTTTAGATGGAGTGCAGAGTTTAGCTGTGTGATGTTTAGGTTCCTTAAAAAGGTGACTGTAGGCAGGAATTGCAGGGGAAAAGTTTACTATGAGAAGAGATGCATAGATTACTTGTTGAATACCTAATCTGTTTGAGTCCAAATTAACCAGTTCATGCTGCTCCTAGTTATGCAACCTCAAGTAGCAACTTAAAAAACAAAACAAAACAAAAACACCAAGTTACATTCTTTTCCTTGCTTCACAGATCAGTTCATTTATTCTCCTTGTGCTTCTCTTTGTCTTTTGATAGAGGAGAGTTGAGCAAACTATTTTGGTTTGCTTTCTATTCATGCAGGCTGAAGAGAGTGGGCTTGTTGCCTGTGTAACTTTTATTTGTACCAGGAATAGTCTGAATATTGAATAGTGCAGAATTTTTAATCTCTCCTATTTCCTCCCCCTGCCCCCCTTCTGTTCTTAGTTGCAGTGGAATTGTGTGACATTTTATTTGTATTTGATCCCATAACATCTCAATATAGAGGAGGCCATGAAAATGTACTATCAATGTTGTAGCTGAGGAAGGACTATAGCAGCTTAGTTTTAAAAATGAAAAGCTAATTGTAACTTGGCCAGTGATTGTTTAAGCATGTATTGCAAAGGCTTTTTTGGGAAGTGCATAGTTACTCTTTAAAGAGTGTTTCTTAAGATGTAAAACTGTATGAAAACAGTGTAAATTTCCTTCTTTTGAGATCTTATTTCACAGTTGCCGAAAATTCGCATTAGATTTTTTTGCCTTAGGAGAGCAAATGTTTGGAGGTATGCCATCATGTTCTGCCTCTCCAAATGGCAGATTTGTACTGCCTTTTAATTTAGTCATTTTATACTTCTTCTTCTTTTTTTTTAATTCAGCAACCTGAATGGTAATAGCTGTTTTGTTTTGTTCCAATTTTACTCTGGAAGAATTCAATGCTCATAATACCATTCCTTCTAACTTCAGAAAACTATAAATAGAAATATTTAGGCAAAGATAAAAAATAAGATACTGCTTTTATAGCCAGTTATATTTTAATTAAATCTAAGCTTTATGGAGGGGAGAAGTGTTAAGATGAGAAAATTTGCATTATTACCCTCCTCCCCCCCCAGTGTTGCTTTATTTAAATTAGAAAAAGGGCCTATCCCTGCTGAACAGTGTAGAGTGTCATATGTTCAACACAGTGAGTGGAGTATACACATATTGTATAGCCATAGTTATGCATGTCTGTGATGGCAAGAGGGAAGAAATTTCTGGTTGGATTTGCCAGGACGTATGAATAGAAGAGGGGCCAGCATGAGTATTTGTACCAGCACAAGTGCTCAATAAGTGGCTGACCAGGAAATTATTACTAGAGTAAGCACTGGCAGTGCAGATATATTGGAGGTTGCAGACCATGTTCTAAAAAACCTGCCTTAAAATATATATGTAGAAAACCAAAGCATCCTAAAGGACTCAGATTTGTTTTTTGGAGCTATTGTTTGTGTGCTTTGATACAGCAGTGATAGTGCTTTTGTTGATGTTAATATTTGATGGGTAGCAGAGAACTGAAATTGATGGAGGGGTTGAGTAAAAAGATGAAATACCTGTTAAAAGAAGCATGTTTGAAAAATAGTTGCTCTATGGTTTATCATGTAGGTGTATTTGATACAGATTTTGCTGCAATATAAAAAGGTCTGTGAGTTTTATTTCAAAATAGTTGATATGAAGTGTCAGGCTATCAGAAAACAGATGAAGTTTGTTACAACAGTTATTAACATAACTTGTTGAAATATTGTAGCATTAGCACAAAATTGTTAGGAAGAATGGAGAAAGGAAAAATGAGTCTGAAGGAAACAATATCAAAGGTATGCTTAGAAGAAACAGTACTCCCTGCAATATCTGAAAAGGACTGACGGCCCAAGTAAATGAGACTGAAAGATAAATAAAGGAAAACCTACAGTGACAATGTGTGTACTTATACAAGAAAAGATGAGTATACGTGCATGCAGAGAAAGCAAGGATGGAGAGATAGAAAAGGGAAATAATTACATAATTTATAAAAATGTTTATTGAATTTTTCAATATAGCAGTGCCAAACTAAATTTCTGAAATGGACATATTTTTGAGTATTTGATTAGGAATGGGGTATTCTCATAATGGGTGACTAGTTGGATCGTGATATGGATTTTAGTTCACTGTGTTTATTTTGATACAAAGAACTTTGGCTAGTCAAGGGAAATTAAACACACTTACTGTCAAGTAATGCACTTCGTAAACTATGAAGCTTACAGTGTGTGTGCTTACAGTGTGTGGCTTACCGTTGCATCAAAAGCATTGCGAATCCATATCAGCAAGAATGGTGGCAGCAGGAGAAGAAAAAGTAGGACAGGGTAGGTGAGCTCTGACTGGGCTGATGGCCGGTCTATACCATCTCCAACTTCTCCATGCAGCCAGGTCTCTGTTCTTGCAGGTGTTGACACAGATTGTTTACTCACACTCTGAGTTCTGTTAATTCTGCTATTATTTTATCAATAATAAATTGATACTCAGTACTGTTCAAGAGATAACATTATTATATGGAATATGATTTGTTTTGTTTAACACTGAAAGTACTGACGATTTAGTCTTTCTTTGAGGAACTTTGAGTGCTTTAAATTGTTATTAAGTTAGTAATTCATCAGAAACTTCAGGAAAGTTGGATAAAATAAAGTTTATCACTTAATTTTGTGCTTCCTAAAAATGTTTCAGTTCAATGAAGCAGTAGACTACCAAATAATGTCTCCATGAAGGTGAAAAACTTGAAGGGAGACTAAGAAATATGGTGAGAATTATGTGAAAATGAGAGTAGCATATCTGTATATGTCTTCCGATAGTCCAATGCAAGCAAGGGTATATTGCGAACTGTCTTTTATTCCAATGAGATGAAGATGGATATTTTGGGAGGTAATAACTTAGGTTGGTCTTGTTAAAGTTTTGATTTTATCAATTATGAACCACTTGGCATAGCCTGAAAATTATTTTTGGAGTGTGTTTTTAAATGTAACAGATCATCTGGTTCTATAGGGTATTAAGCTTCTCAGTACCAGTGAATATTTTTGTGAAAGAGGAAAAACTCCTGAAGTCTGAATACAAGATGGTCAACCCTTACCTGTATTAATTTCTTATTATAAGGGCCCTTGTTTAGGATGACTCTCATTGTGGAGGAGAGACTCAGAGTAACATATAATTTCCTTGTACTGACTAAACGCTTAACTTTGACCCAAGTACTGCTGTTTCAAGCCTCCTTTGGGTCAGCAGCAGGAAATCTTTCTTTTACTGCTCAAGTGGCAATGACAGGTTGTGTCTCCTGTGCAGAATAATATTGTGTATGGAAAGCATTAACAAAAGGAAAATTTAAGCTTGCCAAGCTGGGTACAGATGTGAAGACAATAATGTGGTTTTAGAAGTTGAAGGAAATAGGGTAAAAATGGACATTTTTCTCCAATTACTTATTTTACCCTGATGGGAATGGCAGCCCCCCTTTTTCATGGCTTACCCCATCTTGCCTGTCCTTTGTGCTGTGCTAAAGACATAGACTCTGACTGACTTTGTTAGGTTAGTAAATAGGCCCCTCTCTTTTCTTCTGCCATCTTTCTTTGAGCAGCTACAAAGCCTCCGTGCTGCTCAATTTCAGATGTCTCTGGTGGGTTTCTGTTCTCCGGTGCCTGCTGCCAGCGTGATGATGATTCGGTGTGTGCTGGCTCTGCCTGCTGCCCGCCCAGTGTGTCTCGCAGGTGTGTCTCGCTGCTGTGCTTGGCTTTGGCACTGTTTGTATCCACCTCATCTCAGCTGGAAATGTTGCAGGGTCACCTGCTGGTGTGTATCTTCAGAGTGTTTGATGAAATAAGGCATTATTTAACAATTGGGATAACAGATATTAATATGTGCTTTTAATATTGACTATATGTCTTACACTGAAGAAATCCAAACTGAACATTCAAGAACAGGCTGATCAGAATGAATCTTCTAAATTGATTTTATAGAAGCTTAATTAGTATTAATTAATACTATGGGCTGTTAATTTTATACCTGTTGAATGAAATTTATCATTTGAACAATTTCATCCCAGGAAATGTTTTTCATGGATGTGCCAATTTCAGCTTTTTTTCCCTGTGCATTTTTGTTATTTTAACTCTCTTGCTTTTATTGTGGTAGAATGCTTAATTTCAGAGACAAACTATTTAGCTTTGTCACTTAGATTTATTTTGCTTAGGTGTATTTTATCAACGCATATATTATCAAAACATTAAAATATTATACATCTTAATTATATAGGTTAATTTTATTATAGTTGTACATTACATTTAGTGCTATGATAATTTATTAATGAGAACATATAAAGGTGGAAGAAGATAAAATACATTCTCTTTACGAGCCTGGCATTGTAATACAGCTTGAAGAGCTGAAGAACAGTCATTTTAAGAGAAAAGTTTCTTTTGAAGACAATTTTGACCATTTTAAAAAATTATTCCAAATCACAATTCCTTCTAGAAGAGATCTGTTTTCCCAATCACATGTAATGTTAAGAATGCTTTGAGTATGTTCGTGCAGGTGAATGTGAGAAGCTCTACTGCTCCCTGATGTGTTGGCTTTTTTTTCTTTGGGGTGCTCCTAGTATTAATGTCTTTATGGAGCTCTTTAACATGTGGACATTACAGTTGTAGCAGTCTCCAATTTTTATCTTCTTATTAGACATGTTCCTCTAATTTTATGAGGGCTATATTAGAAACTGTGTTGTTTCTTTTTTATATAGGTTTCATTTAACATTTCTGGTCCATTGCTCATTACTTAAATATGTCAGGTAACATGTTGGAAAGACTATCCCTAACAAATCTGTTGAAGAGCACTTTGGAAGAGGAATATTACATGGAACTCCATGTTAACTCCAAAGAACTCCAAGACTGGTAAAATACTTAAAAAGACAGTACTTCAATATATTCTAATTTGTTTTTCTCCCAAGAACTTAGAATTAATTTTATTTGAATCAGATTCCTTCCTTTCTGTGTTTTTTGTCCCTATATGATTATTCTGGAAGGTTTTGGCTCAAGTTCTAAAACTGATAGTATATCTGCTGGAATTTTTGATCTTGGAATGAAAATATAAAAACTTAGTCCTGTAACTTAGAAGGCTTCCCTGGAAGCTTGAATATCTTCTGTAATCACATGTATGGTTAATATACTGCTAGAATGGAGACTATGCCATTAAATATAATTTAATATTTGTTAATAATCATGTTTTACATCCTATGAATGATAGTTCTGTATATGAGAGAAACCTTTAAGAGATGAGTCACTATCTCTTAATTTCATTTTTGGCTTTTCTCATCTGAGGTATGGACTAATGCCAGTTTATACTACATTGCTAGAACAGCTCTATCACATACCTACAATGATACAAAAATGATAATTTAGATAATGTCTCTGAAAAGTAATTGAAGTAAGCCAGTATCTAGTCTACATTCTGTTTTTTCTGTGGAAGGAATAAAGAAATGGATCCTCTTGTGCTTTTTTTTTAATGTTAATTTTGTCACACTTTTCCTAGCATGAGAGGCACGTGCTCAGTGGAGTGTCTTGTTACTCGTGTTTGTTGTGTGTTACATCTTTTTTGATTTCATTCTTACTGCAAGCAGAACAGTTCTTGCTGGCCTTAAACCCTTCCTTGGTACACATTAGGATAGTGGAGAATGTGGTTAATGTACATTTAAAGTGACATAAAATATTAAGATCAGTAATCATTTCTGTGAGGCAAGAAACCTGTAAAACAGTGGGGAGAGAACTACTTACTGGATGGTACCAATGGCACAAACGGTGGTAAGTTAAAGTACCCCCCAGGTGAAACAGGAGTGGGGAAATAGAGAAATGTGACATTCCAGGAAAGCTGAAATATAGATTAAGTTGTCACTGCATGAGAATTCAGAGTGGAAAGGGCACTGCACATATAATATGTTCATTAAATGTTTAAAACAGGCAAAAGAACTTAAAAATCATGACTGCATAATGCTGGCAAGTTTCCTTTTCTACATAAGTTGTTGAATGCCTCTCCTTGCCATAGTAGCTGAGAGCCTGCCAGGAGTGAATTAAGTAACATGATTAATGTCTGTCACATGTTTCTTCTCTCATCTTCTCCCCAGCAGGAGTATAGTGCGTATAGTGCAGTGCGTTTTTCTTTGTAGGTTTAAAGAAAACAAGGCTGTTTGTGAAGATGTATATATGTGTAAAAGAAGACAGTGTCAGAGAAATGGGACATGTCCTTGGAACAGAAAGAGTTTGTGATGGCCCTGAGTTCCTGGAAACTGGGCAGTTTATGGAACGAATTTCCTCAAGGAAGCTTCTCCCTCCATGGCAGATGACTTTTGTTGTTATTGTAGAGACTTCTAGTGAGCCAGAAAAAGTATAATGGAAAAACAGTCTTCATCCCTTAAATTTTGATTGCCTTTTTAAATATTTTGCCAATATTTTGTTCAAGATGAGGACAGGTAACTTGAGATTTGTTTGAAACTCTCTGGGAAGCCAGGGCTGAGTATGGAAGGAAGCTTTCACGTGCTTATGCTAAGCTCTTTTGCTTAGAGGGTATTCTGCTGCATTCTGTCTGCGGTGGGGTTCCCTGATGTTACTTGATACTGCCTGGGGAATGGCCAAGAGTTCAAATTATGGGGACAGGTATATCAAATGTAGTCAGTTATTAGAAAGCTGTTTATATTTAATTGTATTTGTGACTGGAAAAAGGCTTTTTTACATACAAAGTGCAGCAAAAAAGATTATTCTTTTCTCTCTTAATCTTAAAAGTTTTCTTCTTTCATGCTAGCAACATGAGGGTAAAATTCTTACCTAATAGTTTTAATAAATAATAATGTATTATTTAAAGTAGTATAGATTTTTGTGTAGTTTGGATAGCATTAAATGGAAGAATGAGATGCATGTGACAAATAATGAAACTTGGTCAAAGAAGTTTCTGGTTCTTTTATCTGAAAAATATACCAGGGTTGTTAGATCACTGCATGGTTCATTGTTCACAAATGTGTTGAATGTACACAAAATCTGCTCAAGAATAGAAGTACCTACAACTGATAGACACGGATTTACATGTTCTAAATATCTAAGTTTTTTCAACAACCATAAAAGTAGACAGACTTTTTTCTTCTAATATGAACGTGTTCCACTCTCTGACTATTAAATATGATGTTGTATTTGAGTATTGTTACCTTGGAATTTTAATCTCATTTACACAAGGTCTTGGTTACAGTTGCTTAGTAACATGTTGCAGAAATAGATTTGTTGATTTATGATAATATATCTACAATATCCTTATAATTAAATATGTTGTAAGGAAAGCAAGTACACAATGTGGGTGTATATTTCAGCTCAATGTTTCTAATAGCCTCCATCTTCACAATATATCCCACAGTAAGTGTCTTCCTATTATATAACTTACATAACCCATGACTCATTTTTGTACATTGTTTTGTTTTAGTTTTAGATCATGCTGATTTGCTCCCTTCAAACACTGCAGTTTGTAGGTCAGCCTGAAAACCTGAGTTTTAGCAATTTACTTTCATGGGACTGCAGTTCCAATGTGGTAGTTATTTTGCAATACTTGGGTTAATATCAAGAACAAACTGATAGATGGAGAGAAGCTCATGGTTCATTTTACATAGTGTTACACTTGCATTCCCAGAAGAGAGAAGTGTTTTAGAGATTAAGTACCCTGAGACTTGTAAAAGAGCCTTTTTTGACAGTTAAAAGAAGTATCCAGAGAAGTGTTGGCTGCTGCATATGTTTAAGTATTTGCAATTAGTGTATTTTAAGGTTTCCTGAAATGTGTAAGGTCTTTCATTTCTTTGCAAACAGTTCTTAAGATGCCTATTGAAGTTCTCTGTAATATATTGCAGAAGAATTCAGAAACTGAGAAATTTCTAGCAGTAGTATGCTTTCTGTGTAAAAAGTCTAGGAAAGCAAAAATTAAGTAAGCACCTCTGAGACAGATGGAGTGTTATTAAAATCCTGGAGACTGCTTTAAACACAGACCCAACCAAAGAAAAAATGCAAATAAATGTAACAAATTTATAAATAAAACAAAGCTAAACATCCTGTATGATGAGGCCTGAATTCAGTCTGCTATTCTCTATATATTGTAAAGCATAAAAAGCTTGTGTTCTTCAACTTAGAACATTTAAATAACTCTTAGGCCAGACACCCTGTCTTTTTAGCGGGACTGAACACACTGGTGTTATGTAACCAATAGTAATAATTGTTTTGCCTTTCTGCCTAGTATGTTTTCCTCAGTTTCCTTGTGAAATTAAGTAATTTAGGTTCCTATCAAAGTTAAAAATTTACAAAGACTCATACAAATCAATACCTGTAATTTTTTCTTCAGAATTTTTTTCAGTGTGTAATGTAAGAATGTTGAGGAAATTATTATTATTTTAAAAGTGCCATTCATATGGCTGTGTTCAGTCAAATATTTTACTTTCTGATTTCAAATGCTTGTAAGCTATTATGGTTGTTCCACTACTGCAGTATCCCTTCAGTGGAAAACTGGGGGTGGAATTCATCTGGTCTATCTTTGACATATCCCATGCCGATGTCTCCAAGCTGAAATAGTTGCTCTAGTCCCCTTTTTATAGTCAGTGGAGAAATAAATGCATTTAAATTTCAGTTCATCTGACTTATTTTAGGATAGCTGAAATGAACCTTAGGCATCATTAATTATATTAACTTAATCTCCAAGGCCTGACTGGGATGGAGAGGTTTACATTTCATGAAATGAACCTTGTCCTCTGTACGAGAGCTAACTTGCAATAGTTACTGCTGAACAACTGTCAGGACCAGGCATCTTCTTTTTCTGGAACTCTGACCAACCCATGTTTTCTGTCCTTGGGATTTTTGTAGGCACTTGAGCAAGTTTATGTGAGAGGAAAATGTCAGTTGTTTCTTTTTTACTTTTAATCCTATTTTAGAGTTCCAGCCGTCACCTTGCTGCATCCTGCACCCTAGGAGGCTGAGTCCCTGAACATTTGCCTTGTTCAGATTCTTGTGTTATTCAGAACTGTATCATTAGTTTTTTTTAAAAAATTAATATTTCAGGTCTCAAAATAATTATATTCCAGTTTAAGACAAATATTTGATCTTCTGATTTTGGTGTTCTGTTGTTCTGCTCTGAACTTTATGTCAATATTGTCATGGGTCTAGCAACCCAGGGCAGGTGTGAACTACTCAAACTTAGCTGTGAGAAAATTAGGTGCGTTCAGACATGAATTTGTTTCGTATTAATGAATCCATGAAAACTGGATATGTATACAGAATTATGAACCCTGTTAAAATTAACCATGAAGGATTCATTCAGTGAAGATATTTTTGAATTCCATGTCATATATTGGATTGACATTTTTTTAATATATGTCATATATCCTGGGGAAAAAATACACTCACAGCCAATTATAAATATTATAAACAGTTTGAGTTTAGTCATATGCCTTTTTTAAATCTTAATGAAAAATGTACAGTAACTCAGCAAAAAGCATCCCTGTTATTTTAAAAAATATTTCTTGTATTCCACTTTTTTAAAAGAAAAATATGCAAGTTTGGATTGGTCTCTGAGACCACATGCAGAGAACAATGAAGCAAAAGCAATTATGAGACCTGGAAATATAAAATACGGTAGACTTTCCAATGAGCTGAGATTTCTTCTTCCAAGACACAGTGACTGAGTCACCTGGGGAGACTGAAGGCAGACAGCACAGAAAGGTCATGGGCTATTCTCTTCTAGAGTAAGATCTGATGGACTACTGATATTTTTTCAATTTACTTTTGGCCTTTCAGAATAATTTGACTAAGGAGTGTTCAGTGTATGGAAACCTTTTCTTTGTTTTTTCATTAAAAAAAAGTTTATTTGCTAAATCTAAGTTAGCAATTTATCTACCCTCTGCAAGCTCTATATTTATTTTATAATCTTTTGTGTGTTTTGTCTGTCTTTTAAGTCTTTATTTACATATGAAAGAAGACATACAAACTCTTGTCTAGAAGGCCTGTGTTCATGACACTGTATACCTAGTAAATCTTAATTTTAAGTAATCAAGATATAACTTTGACTTTTTTGGAAATGGACTGGAAAAAAACAAGCACTGTTAAAATGTAACTTTTCCTGCTTTGAGTTAAAAGCTTAGAAAACATTTTGCTTATGTCGGTGATAATTCTGTAGGCAGTGAAAGCAGTATTTTTAGAATACTGTTGGTTAATCATGAAATGATTTTTTGTTTTTAACAAGATCTGAGAAGGTGGTACTTGGCAGGTAGCCATGTTTTTAATCAGCATTGCAACATCAGCTTATTCCTTCCACCACATTTCTAATTGTCTAAAGTTGTAGCCCTAGTCTTACAGTGGCTGGATTTATAGAAAGAAAACAGACACCATGTGGTGACAGCCTGCCTGAAGAGTAGTCAGAATTCTCTTTTTTTATACAGTGGACTTTCTATCCACAGCAAAGCATCTTACTGTCTCTCACAGCATGCAACTGTTCTCTTGGTAATCCAATTTCCATAAAGCCAGTGCCCACTTTCATTCTGCTTTTTGAAGTGTTTGCTTTCCAGTTGTGTCGAAACAATGAGACTGACTCTGCTTTTAGGCATTAGCCTGCCATGCAACGTTCACTTACAACATTTGAAAAAGCAAGAAACAAATAGTTATTGTCTATTTGGTATAGCTATTCTATTTGTTTAACAAAGGTGGACAATGACCTTTTTGAGGTGGAATGATTCTGAAGCCTTTACTAGTATTTTGGAAATGCAACTCCATGCTAATGTCCTTCTGGATTCCTTTTAGATTTCCCCGTACATGTGTACCACTTGTATGCAATAAGAGTAGACTATCTTACTAAAAAAGAAATGTTCTTGCTCAAGAAATATTCCTTTTGTTTCTGTTTGGAGGTTAATGTTAATGAACTGTCCAGCTAGTACATGGATCCAGATTTAATAGAGAAGTTAACAGTTGGTTTGTCGGTGACTATTTTTGTTGTCATTCATTGAGTGATTAAAACAATACTAAAAATCTTGACGCTTTAGAGCACAATGATCCATAAACTCTCACAGTGAGAGAACCCAAAGAATTACTTTATTTGAAAGAGAATGGAAAAGGTTATTTATTCAAAACCTTTTTACTTAAGAATTTAACTCTCAAGTTGTTATAGAGTCAGATATTTTAACTAAAATGAAAAAAAATCTTCATTAGGTTTAATGTTATTTATTCTTTTTTTGAGGAACCCTTTTCCTGGTCATTTACTTGCTATGCAAAATTTTCCCCAAGATGTACATTTAATGTTCAATTTCTGGCCTAGTTATAAATGTGTCCATAATCTCATAAATAATATTTTGACATCTTCTGTGAAGTGAAAGAGAAGTTATGAATAGTCATTGTCTTCTTCTTTTATAATGTTCTGAGAAAGATGTATACTTCAGACTATAGATGAATCAGATTTTTTTGGGGGGGAGCATAGAACAGTTCCTGTATAATCAAAATTGCTAATCTTTGGTCATTTAAATTTAATTTACTATGAGTACTGGTTAGATCTTTAACCAGCAGGGATGGCTGATAGAAATATACCAGCCTCAAAAGGATCTTTTTGTGTTCTTTGTAAACAAAATACAAGAAAGAATTGTGGAATCTGGTCAGATACTGAATGTCGCGTTGGTCTGACTCAGCATAAAGTGTTAATCTATATTGTGTCAATTAGTATAGTGATATTTTAAAAACAGAGGACAACACCTCTCTAGTCTTAAACATGCTCATTGCTGATAAGACCCTACCTGTCAAATGATACATTATCCTTCATGTCCAGGTGTTCCCTTGGTACTGATGAGAGTGAGCAAGCCCCATGGTGTTCTTTTCTAATGAGCTGCCGGAGGTGCTCTCTAGTGTAGTGAGAGAGGCTAAGTGAGAGCAAAGACAGAAGGATGTAAAGTTCATTTGCTTGGAAGGTGATGGGTGTGCTGCATAAGGGAGATTCTGTGCAAATGGGGCTTGTTGCTTTTCAGATGTCTTTATCTTAAAAGGAAAAAAAAATAGGTTGAAGAGGTGCTTTGGCCTAGTTGGTCCATAGGACTAGTCTAGGTAAGACATAAATTTTTGTAGTGAGTGGCACATAAGGAAGTGATATATCTATCATCAGGGCTGAGACTCTTCTAGCTCTCCAGCTTGAATGACCAGGTACATACCCACTACAGGTTTGCACTCTGAAGCTTTAATCAGCACACACTGATAAGCATATATCATAAGAGTATCTAGGAGCAGATAAGTGCCTTTTAGTCTACCTTAAATGGAAATAAATTAGTATTTATGAAGACACTCTTAAAAATTAAATGATAATTTAATAAATCTATTCTCACTATTCTGTGAATCTTTTTATAAAAATATAGGTATCACATAGACCATTTGTCTTGGTGTATGCACATTGAAGAATTAAAGACTGGAAACCAACTTTAGATCATTTTAGCTGTTCTTGCACTGAAGTAGGAGCAAGTATACTTAAATTTTTCTGAATGTATGTTTGTCTAATCTGTTCTTAAAAGTCATAGTTTTCTCAGAGTGGTTGCTCCAGTATGTCTACAATTTATAGTTTTCCTGAAGTCCAATTTATTTGCTGTGGTTTGTTTTAATTCCTCTTCTTCTCTCCTAGCAGATATGGAGAACAATTGCTAGCTCTGTTTTTTTGTAACATTTTATGTATTGAAACACAATTATTGTGGCTTACTTCAGACTCTGGTTTTTTTTTAGACTAAACAAACCCTTGTAGTTCTTCTTCGTAAATTATGTTTTCTAAAACTCTTATAATTTCTGCTGCTTTCTTTAGAACCCTTCTAATTTGTCTTTGTCCTTTCCAGAATGACATTTGCATTTTATCAACGGTGTCATAGAGTTGGCTTGTATTTAGCTTGTGTTCTCTGTATCATTTCCAGAGGTTTTCTTCCCACTTGCTGTCTGGGCAAAAATGAAATAATGGGAAATGTGATTCTTAAGGAAACTTCTGAGAAGGTATCTAAAAGCTGATATATACTTAAGGAAGATGAAACAGGCATCTCCAGAAAAGAACAAGTTTTTTTATTTCTGTAATGAGCTGATTACATGAATGCTTCTGACATATTAATTGGATTCATAATGCAACTGTTATGTCAGAAGTTATGATACCATTAATAGACTATGGCAATGCCAACAGGATAGCAGGCTAAAACCATGGTAGCATCAGAGTGCATTAGGAAGAACCATAGCTGCCTAAGGTGACAGTCCTCTCCAACGGTTAGAAGACTGCCAGGGTCTGAGGAGACCTGAGGTCTCTGTGAGACTCTTTCATTGTTCTACTGGTTCACAGGGGGCATTTGCTTCACTTCTCTACACCTAAGAGTTTTTTTTCTTCTTTTTTTTAATCTGCGTGCCTGGATACCCAAATTCTACAAACTGTGCTTACTTTCCAGGACTTGAGAATGGAGATGAGAAAATATTTTAGTTCTTTAAACTTTCATAATCTAACTTCTGTTATATTTTCAGTTAATCTCAGTCTGCAGTTCAGCCTCTACTCCTGTTGTTGCATAACTTGCCCAGGTTGGTTCTGTTGTGTGCAGAGTAGTATAGGTTGATCAGCAAATCATGTAAGCCTGCTCTTAAATTTAATGAATATGAAAAATTTTGATGTCATTGAAATTACTTCTGAATTCACTGCATCTATCAACTTACATACATGTATACACATTAAATGTTATTGTAATAACATATCTAATGCATGTGTGTATTAAGTCCTTTTCTTCTTTACTTTCCCTCTTTGGCCTAATACACAGAACAAATGTGCACATGCTATTTGATATCTTGCTGACTACTGAGTGCAAAAGTAAAGTGAAGATTATCTAGACTCACCAAGACTTTTCTCTAAGCAAATCTTTAGTAAATCCAGCCTTAAGTTGCTGTCATAAAAACTTTATTGTCTTCATTCTGTTTGAATTTCTTCTATGAAAATAACTTAGGCGTATTTTAAAATGTTGCTTACTGTTCCGTTAAACATAGCATATCTTTCTGTTTATTGTAGTGATGATGTGAGAGATGTTGTCAAGGCTTCTTCTCTATGTCTTTGGTCTGCAGTCAGTTGACTGGTTAACTAGTCTCAGAGCAAAACAGAAAAATGGATATAGGGGCTTCATTTCTGGCTTCAGCTCTGATCCCTTACCATAGCTCTGAACTTGAAAAAGACCTTGACATAGGTATTTTTCTGGGCTCTTTTATTTATATACTGAAGAACTAAGTGCAGTGGTTCACCATGATTTGTGCTCATGTGACTTGATACTTGGTGCCAGAGTAAAGGTGTGAGCTCCATCTGCAGTTACAGTCCAGTCTGAGAGGCTGAGCTGTTTGAAATCCTTAAGTTTGCACACTGGCTGCCTTGATCACTCCAAAGTCCAGCAGTTAATATCTATTTACCTCAGGACTTGAATATTGCTAGCTCATCCTCTTGGATCAAAAGGAAAAAAATGAGGTATGAGGCAGTGAATACAGTCTGAGCTAGGAAGACAAAATGCAAGTAATATTATTCAGTGAGAAGACAGTGACATCTTTATGTTCATCTTCCAAACCTTCCAATCTCCATTCCAAAATGGGGCCTTCAGCCCTGGAATCAGTTGCTGGCATCCTTGGTTTTCAGTAAAGGAGGCCATCTAGGGTCTGGTTCAAAACAGGTGCAGGATCTAGGGTAAGACTCTTACGGTACACATCTTCATATCCAGATAGATACTTCTACTTGTGGTTTGAGAAAGAAACCTCAGAGAGGGCATAGAAATTACATCTGAATGAGATGATGATAGTCCCAGCTAATGGTACCACAGTTTAGATACTGCAGTGGGACCATGCCCCGCAGTCTGTGCATATGCAGCAATTTTGACCAGACTCAGGCTGGCTATGATGAAGCCACTTTGCACTTGCATGGTTTACCTCACAGGGAGTCTCCCAACACTATGCCCAGAATCGCCAAAATACATAGAGCCTCACCATGCTGTAGAATTACTAGACCTGGGAGAAGGTCAGACACAGTTATGAAGCAGCAGAGAGACCTCCTAATTGGGTGAACCACAGTTATGAATCCAGAGATCTAGATGCTGTTCTTTTTTTCTGTTTGTTTTAACATTATTTTGTGTGACTGTGACACTAAAGTTTTCCAAAAGTTCTTTAAATACAAAATGTTGCTTAACTTTTAGAGGTGAGAATAACATGCAGGGGGGCACATTAGGAAAGCTTATTTACATTTTTACTTAATGAAGACAGTCTACTCTTGCCTCTGTCCTCCTACGCTCCTCCAAAAATGAGCAGGACTTCGATCTTCCCGCAGCTGAGGTATGTAGGCCCGTTGTTCTCTGCAAATCAGGGCATTGCATCATCAGAGCCGAGAGCTTATTCCTGTTCTCTTGAGCGGGGTGCTAAGCGGTTGCTTAGCGACGTGAGGCCACTAGCTCCAGCGCCTGCCCTCACCCATTCAAACTGGCAGAGGAACAGAGTTTGGAAAGTGAGATCTTCTATTTAAATATTTCTTACAGTGTACAGATAGCTGAAAAAGAGGGCAGTAGGCAGAATGAAAGCAGAAAAGCTGTGGAGGAGGAATGAGAAATAAAGAAATGGCGTTGAGGCTGTGAGTGAGGGAGGATCTAAATTAAAAAAAAAAGGGGGGAGAAGAAAGTAAAATTGGAGAAGGAATACCTCAAGATTTAAGAGGAGATGTGATTAAATAAATCTGCAGATGCAGAGAGCTAGAACCACTAGAGAGGGATGTTTTTTCTTCATCTTTAGGATGAATGCTTGGGAAAGAAATTTTATCAGTGTTGAGGTTGGACATGAAATTATGCTGCAATAATAAGGTACAGCAGTGATGATGGCGGTTCTGCATCATTTTTCTTTCATTCAACCCTTTTTAGAATGTATTCAGAAACAGTTAAATATACTTACACAGTAATTATACACAGTACTGTATGGTGCACAGTAAAATGCTATAGTATCCCTGATGAGAAAATATTAGAAAAGCTAAGCAGTTTTGTATTAGATTTTTATGCTCCTAAAGTTACGAAGAGAGCTATGATTTCTCTTAAGACAGCATTGAATTCATCTGTGTCACTAAAAATACTTGCTTTCTGCCTTTTTCTGTATAGACATAGGCAAGATAAGTGTTTCATTTACCATCAGAATCGCGTGAATTGAGTGTTGGCAGCATTGCCCTTTTCTTTCCAGCTTCCTCAGCAGCTACAATTGCACTTTCCTTCTCCTTTATGCTTCTGTGCTGCTCAAAAATGCTATCTGCTCTCTTATCCTTGACATTATTGCTAATTCTCTGTCTCTTCTCAGGTCTCCTTCACTCCCTAGAAATTGCACTTTAGATTTGTTAACAACAGTTTTTAGCTGGTTGCAGCATAGCTGACATGGAAAATGCTTTCCTCCTTAGGCTTCAGAATGTTTTTTTCCAAGTGTGGGTATGGGTTTTGCCAGCATTTGTGGTATCTTATGGTGTCTTATTTATGCTATGGAGAAAAAGGACCACCACCAGGCCTCTGCTATTCTAACTTGGTAACTCATCCCTGGGTAACCCTGTCTGGTTGTGGAACTTATTATACCAGCTGTGCATAGGTGTTTAATAGATTATCTTTCCCTCCTTACATTAGACTTTTCCACATGGCCTTCTGCCAATAAAATGGAAACATGGCAAAACCTGTCCACCTCTTCCCCCCAGGCTCTTGTACTACTGCATTTCCTTGGTGGCACCTGGCTCCGTCTTCCTGTCCTGCACAATCAGAACCGTGGTATGTAACTTTCAATCCTCTTCCCTTTCCCTCTGTTTGATACCATCTCCTAGTGCGCTTCACTCATTGCACCCCTGGTAGTTTCCTTCTTGTCTCTACTTTTGTTTCAAAACTGTTGTCTTGGTTCTGATGGTTTGTTTGTTTCCTTTTCTTTAGCTGAATGTCCAGAGCCCCAATTCTTGCCTCTCCTCAGCCTTCATAAATGTGATGAGGAGGTGCTCTATTTTGTCTCCAATTTTGACCATATCTAGCTTGATGATATGTTGCTATTAATTCCTTTTTCGTTCCCTTCACTTCCACCCGTGTGTATCAGGTCTTGATTCCATTCTCATTCAAATCCCTCCTTGGTGGACAAGCATTCAAAAGGACCTTGAAATCCTGGCTTTTCTGTTGCATTCTCACTAAGGCTTACTTTGAAAAGTTAAATAACAGAAAAATATAGAAAGCTAGCAACAAATAACCCCTGCTAACCTAGTTCAAATACAACATCCTTGCTTTTTCCATCTTCCAACTGCATTGACTTTCAGTGCTGCTTTTCCTGTGTTTTCTATATAGATTATAAACACTGTATCAAGGATGGAGTTTTACCTGCAAAGTACCAGCACGCTGTGGGTGTTCTACAAGAGAAGATGGTGATGTTAATTTAGCAAATTTAGTACATTTTGAAATTGGGTACGTTGTGGCATTTGACAGATATTAGTATTGCATTAGCATTTTCTTCATCTAACAGAATGATGACTGCATTATGCAGCTTGCAGTGAAATTGTACAGATCTTAAGCTGCTCTTATTGTTTAGAATTTCTTAATAAATACTATTTTCCAGTAAGGTTGCTGCTACTAGCTTGTTCATATGTTCTTATCCAGACCCATCTTTCTCCTCATTTGTTAAGCTTTGCAAGCTGAATTTTCCAAAATGATAGACGGTGCAGTAACTTTATTATTGAACTCTGAGATGTTCTTGGGTGTTATATAAAATAGTATTTAACTTCAAGATGGTATCAAGAATGGAAGAACCTCACAGTAAGTTCTACTCATTTTGAATGGCCCTTACTATGTGAACAAGAGATTATAAGCAGTGTAAAATAGTTGGTTAGCGCGTACTCGCATCTATTTCAGACAATGATGCATGCTGAAAAGAAAAGTGTATGTTTAGGATTTTGGGGGACTGGTGTGGGGATGATAGGGAAGGGCTAGTTCTATGTGAGAGAGAGCTAAGAAGGCTAGAATAAAGCCCAAGGAGACCTGCAAAATTGCCTGGTGCCTGAAGCAAGTGGAAGCTAGCTGATGCAAATGGAAGGGATGATCCACACGTTCTGCAGCCATTAAAGTGAACAGAAGAAGGATGTGTGTATCAGAGGTCAAGAGCTGGAATTAGGGATAGCTTTAAAAGAATCGCACAGAGAAGAAAAAAGGAAAAATTTCAGCAGAAGTGGAAATAGGTTGCAACATGTGTGGGAATAGTTGTTTTGATCTGCAGTGACCTGGGTTGAACATAGATATATTTTACCTAGGCAGTGATTTTTGTATGTGTGTTGTGAACATAGGAGATGTGTACACTTTACAATTATGAAGGATTTCACCAGTTATTAAGGTAAAATCAAGCTATTCATTTAACTTTAGGTTCTGTTGGAACAGGTGTTGCTACTGACTTTTTGAACTGATGGGCTTCCCAGTTTTGAATACATTTCATGTATAAGATCCGAGTCCACATTTAAACTATGAAAGGAATGGAAATTTCCACTGTCAGCTTTTCCTTGCAATGAAATATTTTGCCTCCCACATACTGTAGTAGTATTATATTCACAGTCCTGCACAGGGTATGCCTGATCTTTTTCTTCATCTTGTCATACTCAAACAGAAGCTGAGGTGTAGCTTTAGATGTCACTTTACAAGTGCATGCAGAATTATGTCATTTCTATGGCTCTTTGAGATGTCCATCTCAGAAGAATAGTTGAAATGCTATGCCAATATCTCTACCAGAACATAATTGCTGGAGCAGTAGAAAACAGATGCAGTAAGATAAAATCCTGCAGAATTGCATTCTGCTTATAAAACCTGTGCAAAATGTATGGTCTACTTATTTATTTTTATAATACATGAAAAAAAAAATCATACCAGCAGGGAATTGCCACTAGGGAATGAGAACTTTTCAACAGTGACTTGCATAAACCAAGATATTCAAAGCTGGTCTATGTTTTGCAGTTTTGTATTGTACTCCAAGGTAACATCAGCTGTTTTAAAGGTGGTGGAGGAAGTAGTTATTTCCATGTCAACCAGGGTTTTGGCAACCAGCACTGGTCTATCAGTGCTGTCTCAGGAACTTCTATGTTTGATTTTAGTGTTCTCATTCTAAAAGTTAAATTGTGTTGACTTTGTACCTGGAATAGTGTCGCCCCCCCCCCAGTATCACAGATATGGTATAACAGTTACCACAACTTGGGTTAGAAGACAAAGCCAGGAAGTACGAATCAGACTAGTAAACAGTTAACTAAATTTTTTTGAATGTGATATTTGCACTGTAGTAGTAGATACTGCTTCCATGTAGTGGAACTTCTTGGAAAGCCTTGACAATAGCTGAGGTGCCCTGAACTGTAAAGTTTTAGAAAATATGTGTATGCATATAGCATACACATACTCTGAGAAAAGCTGAAAAGCTGCTACTCCTGCTGGGTGCAGCTTACTGCTGGGTGCTCCGCAGTTCTAACAATAGGACGTATTATTTCAGTAGATCAGTGGGTTTGTAATGGTTTCTAAGCCATGCTTATTGACATGAAAACTGAATTCCTTTTCATTTATTTTTTGCTTTTCTTGTAAAATAGGATGAAGACAGTCCAATTTTATTTGTAAGCTCAATTTGAATGCTTGTGACTTCTAACTCTCCCTACTTTTTGCCTGCCACACTCAAAACTTATTTCTGTGAATCTTTAGAAACAGTTCTGCCTGTAATTGTAATCAGCTGTATTGTTGGAAAACTTCTGCTTGCTTGAATGTTTGAGATTTATGGCAACTGCTACAATTCATGGCTTGATACTGGCTGGGTGTATCAATAAGAAATTACCAGGGCACTATTTCACTAAGCTACATTTGACTGCATTCCAACTACTCTAATTTTCAGCTGATGTCAGAGAAGTACAAGGTTTCACAGGCATGGGATAATGATAAAACAGTAGTGTAGGGACTAGGGTGCATGGGGCCAGACTGGCTGGTCCTTTTGGCCTGGGAAAAGGAGAAAAAATTCCCTCGTTATACATTTAACAAAAATTACATACAAACTGATGGGAACTGTGCATGTTCATTTTTAGGGCAAGTTCTACTCAGTGTGACAATTCAGTGCCAGCAGTGGTGAGATAGCTCTCATGACTACTAGTTAGTCTGTAATGCATGTGCCACCACAATATCAAATTAATAGCTATAGTTCAAATGCTAGAATTGTCTCTGTATGTTTGGCATGGTTTTAGTATTACTATTTCCAGATGTTTAGTACTGAGCACTAACCTTTGAGAATGTTAGATGTTGTAAATTAGAATTTACTATCAAATGTTATCTTTGTTATTTGAATTCGTTACAAAGGAAGTTGAATATATCTCTCCTAAAATGCTTATTCAGTAAGTTAATGTAATTTAACAATACAATATGCATAAAGAAGCCAGAAACCAGAATAGAGGATTTTCTAACAATTAGTGAAATCTTTCATGAATAGACATTGGGAGAAATTGGAGAAGGATAAATGTTGCCTCCTTTTCTGATTTCTAGTAGAATGATTTTGTGGTGTTTTAAAATACAATATCAAATCACTTCCTAACTTTAATTTTGATGAATTTGAAAGAATAAAAAATCCATAAAAGTTATAAAACAGTAGATGACATGCAGAAAAAGCTATGCACAAAAGGTCAGAGAAATTTTGCATGATTCAGCGTATGAATAATACATTATTTTTCAGAGAATATTTTATGAAGTGATTGTCCTTTGTTATGTTTATGTGTGAGAATTGGGTTTTGTCACCAGCAAGAAGAATTCATTTTCCTCTAGCTTTTTCTCAAATGCTAATTTATTGCTATGAAAGATGCCAAAGTGACAGATCTGAAGAATGAAGCCCTCTATTTATCTTCTGAATGGATGGAGCATGAGTAGCAGTGAAGCCTTTCTCATGCTCTTTAGCCAGTGTGCCTCAATCTTTTTACCATGTTCTGAGCATATTTTTACCAGTGAGAGGTGCTTATTCATTCCATAGTTTCCGTAATGGACTACCAAGGGTATCAATTAGTGACAAGTGAACAGTAGCTTTACAGCTTGGATACCTGCCCAGTAGGAACAGAACTAGCAACTCTTTTGCATAGGCCTCTAGACAACTCTCCGAGTGTCAGTGCAGATAGGAGCTGTTTGCAGTCGAGCAGGGGGAGGACAGAGAGATCCTGTTTTTATCACCAAGCGCCCAACACGTGGGAAAGAATTCCAGTTCAGCTAACTTGTCTCCTCTCTGTGGAGTACTTATTTTACCTTTTTGTCACTAAATTGATAGTACTACAGATGCCACAGTGAAGGAATAAGTAAAAATTAGGTGGAATACAGCTTCTTATTATGTATGAAATCTCAGTGCCCTTTTGTCTACTCAGTATGAGCTTGATATGAGTGAAATTTGTGCTTTTAAAAGCCTAGGACTTGAAAACAGGTTTATTGCGACTTAGAACTAGCATTTATATCCCAACTTTTTTTGCAGCGTTGTGCTTTGCTTGGTTATGGAGACTGAATTTAATTGATTGGTCTTGCAAAGATACAAATAGAGACAAAAATAACCGGAGCAGAAAATAGCATGAAAAATTGTATTCTTGTATGAAAGATGAGTAAGGTAAAAGCAATATTTATTTAGATTAGTCTTTTTAAACATTCAGATAATACAGCTTTCCATTTTCTTAACAATTGTTCTTGTGTTAATATCCTATTACATCAGTTATTCTAAAGCAGATTTGTTCTTGTGAGGACAGATATCTTTTTCAGACCTGTCCAGACTTGCTTATTGAGTTGGAAATTCTCCTAATTCACTCGTGCGCCCAGCCCCCCTGCCGCCAGGCCTATGCTCCGAGTGCCGGCCGGCCGTGTGCGGTCGGAGCTGGTCCGCCGGCCGTGCCCTGCGCACCCGGCGCGGCTGCCTGTGCGGCGCCTGCCTCCTGCGCGGGGGCGTCTGGGAGCCGGGCTCCTCCTGGACTGATGCTCTGCCGCTGCGGCCTGGGCACCCGCTTTCCTTGTCGCATGGTCTGACCTACCTTTTGCCCCCCCGCCCTGGCCCCGACTTTCACAAAACCCGGTGCAGACGCTGGGAGAGAAGAAACTCGGAGGCTCTGTGTTTCACAGCTTTTTACAGTGTGACTGTATGGGCACGCTCAGGAATGTTAAGTTTAATTAACAAGGGGGTGAATTTGTAAAATATTAATTAAATCAGATTAAACTAGGCCACTTTACTTGTGAATGAAAATGTCCACTTGGGAGTTTACCATGATTTAACTAACTCGTTTTAAACTCACACTTGAAATTAATTTGGCTTAGCATCCACAATTTTCCTTGTGTAGATACACCCACAGAATTTTAAATAAGAAAAAGATTTGATGCAATTTCTAATAAAGCTGTTTTTTTTTTCTTCCGAGAAATAGTTTTTGCAAGCTTCCTTTATTAATGAGTGAAAATAGAAAAGGTGGAGGCTAGGTACTGAACAGAGTTGACGCTGTGCGCCTTTGTCCAGCTGCTCAGCAGTTACCTTTACTGGGACATCCCAAAGCAGGGTGAACGTCCATGTCTTGCTGCTGTTCTAAACCTCAGTAGAGCAGGTATTTAGGATGGTGTGCTCTCACACTTAAGTGCTGTTTGCTGGTGTCTTGTCCTGTCTCCCAAATAAGAGTCTAAAACACCACACTGTTGACTCATTCTGACCGCCTTGATCTGTGGCTTGATGAGCACTTAAATATGTCATGAAAAGTTAGATATCCCTAAGGAAAAAAAGGATTAAAGGAGACCATTCCAGAGCACTTAATCACACAGCAATTAATGTGAGAAGATGCCTAATGTTGCTTTATGTCATAGAAAACTACAGTTTTGAGAAGGTGGGGTGGTAATTCTTAAAATAAAAATATTTACATTCAGTTTGCTGAGAAGTGATATTTTAAAATTTTGGTTCTTTTATTGGAATGAAAAAACAGTTTGTGCAGCCTTTATTTGCGATGAAGAAAGTTAATTGATGGAGAATTAGAATAACCTTACTTATATGACACAAACTGGAATCCTGGCAGAATTAATTATTTTTTCTGTTTTGAAAGTGTGAGAGAGGGGCTGATTTTACTTATTTTACTGTTTTTTTTTTTTAACTTATAGTCATGTAAATCTGGAATAAGTATTATTTCCTTAAACAGTATCTGAATAAGGATCATATTGGGGCTCTTGAATAATAATACTGATTTCTTATTTAATAGAAGTAACTG
This sequence comes from Apteryx mantelli, assembly GCF_036417845.1. NCBI lineage: Eukaryota > Metazoa > Chordata > Aves > Apterygiformes > Apterygidae > Apteryx > Apteryx mantelli. The sequence continues at coordinate 149,027,406 of NC_089979.1, read as the reverse complement.
ATTCAACTCTTTCATATGGCTTCTCTGTTGCTTTATGGTCAGCTTAAGTTGACCTAAGACTGCACTGCCACTGGAAGTCTTGGTTCTGCCCTCCCTTCTGCTGCTCCCATCACTTTCTCACCTGCTTCCTTGGGCCGGTACTGGTGCTCATGTGGCTATGTGATTGCTAGTACTGAAACAAGGGGGTTTCCAGGTGCTGGGGGAAAGCAGAGATAGGGCAGGATCACATCTTTTGACAGCACCATGGCATTATGTGCTTGCATTGGCCTAAACTGATTATGAAACTGTACTTTTAGCTTACAGCAAAGGGACAGCAGTCCTTGTCTGTACCCTGGTTGAGCTGAATGATACAGCTTCAGTATACATGAAGATGCTTCAGTCAAAGTGGTAGCAAGTAAAAGCTCATGGGATCACCCTGTGATCATTTTGGTCCTCCTCCTACTCATTTCAATGTGCCTGTCAATTGTTTCTTGCTGGCAGAAAGCATATACTGTGTTAGCAGCGACTGTGTTTTTTAATTATTTTTATTTTATTTTGTCTTTGAAACCCCACCACCTGGTAACCAGGTTTTGATCTATCATATTGCTTCTGTTTTTTTCTGAATTGTTTTTGCATTGGGAGATACTAGCATGGGGTGAGCAAATGGACAGGATTTTCTGGACAAGCTCAAGAGCAGTATTGTGAAGTGCTCACTTGGACTATCATCCAACAAAATCATGGGATCTAGCTGTACTGCATTCTGTTACTGATGATTCTGTGGTTTGACTTTACCAGATGTGCATACCATAATAGCAGTAATTATAATGAAAAACACTGAGATGGTGGCATTGCTCTAAACCGTCAAGTTAGCACAGTCCTCCTTTCTACTCCTCCAAATCCAATTAATTCCATCTGCAGTTTCTTATAATTCCCAGTGGTATTTATGAAACAAAATCTTAACTTTCTAATCTAAGAACTAATTGTAAATTAATAGCACAAGTATGTAACAAAGAAAAGGATTAATGCAGGCCCACACACTCGCTTTTCCTTTTTGATTACATTTCTGTATTGGATAGATCTCTTAGGACTGATACCAAGCTGTGAAATCTATTGTAACATAGTCAGAAAAGTGTTTATACTGTGATGAGAGAGGTGGGGTTTTTTTCATACTCCTTGCTTGGCTATGTTTCTGATATATTTTTTTTTATTCTGTGTTATTGTCCTGTGAACCTTCTTTTGATGATTTTGATGAATTGCTCTATTCCTTATGGGAGACATGGAAGTGATTTTGACTATAGATGTTTTTCCAAGAAAATTGATGGGGTTTGTGTTTTCTATTGTTTTTTTTCGTGTGTGTGTGTTGAAGTACTGTAGCTGCCAGAATTACTTGTAAAATGGAAGACCTAAAATTTACCGTCTTCATATTATTGGAATACTGTTCTTAAGCTGTTTTTTGAAAGCCCTGAATAGGTTCTCTACTATCATTTCTCATGTTCTTTATATTTGGATAAATTAAGATATTTTCCTTTTAGCTTCTTAAAATACTTGAAATGTTAAAGTGCAAATTCATGCATCACAAGCAAAGGCATTCTTCTGGGAAAGGTAATATTTTCAACCTGAAGAGCACCGATAGTTTGATGACTAGTGTCTCTTCTCATTAATCAGTCTGTGCTGCTTTTGCCTTTGCATCTCTGCTTTTCATTAGCTTAAACATTTAGTGCTCTATTTAAGCTCTGTATGATGCTGGAGAAGATATCTGCAGCTTGGCTCGTTTCCCTCTAAATCTTATGCTCTGCTATTACTTGGGTATTGCTTGGACTGTCCTTTCTCCTTTCCTATATTGTCCATATGTGTTGGACCATACTTGATGTTAATAACGCACTAGACCCTCACTTGTCTGCCTATCCAGATCTTTGAAGCACATCTTCCAGGAGTAGCCTGCTTTCAAACAAACAAGAAACCTTCTACCAGAGGGAGAGGGCTATTTAGAGAACTGAAAAGATGACAAACCAAGATCACTCCTTAATTTTTTTTCCTCTGTGTGGTGTTTATTTCAATATTTGTCTTTAAACAACAGTCTTTTCAAGAAGGGACTATTTTATCTTTTCCGAATCAAGCATATTTTTGGCATACAACCTAACAGTGCAAATGCACTGTTGCAGCTAAAAAAAAAAAGTTAATGAAAGTATTTAAGCTTAAGAGAACTAAGTGTTTCTTGAACTGAAGTGTTTAGAATTCAAGTCACTTTCTAACCCTTTTCTGCCATTGTGCTGTTCTGAGAACTGTATGAATAATTTTTTGACAGAAGACCTGTTAAGCTTAATGACAAAAACTGTTAAATTTTCTCATCACCTATATCACGTGCTTTCTCAAAGGGGTGATGAAAGTAGATGTAAACACTGAAATACATCCTGTTATCCTTTGGCTAGATTCTGACTCCGTCAGTTTATTTTTCATGACTCCTCTGGAGCAAAGAGGTCTGAACCTGCCTAACTTAGCTTCTGGGGGGTTTCCCTGCTGTGAAGTCGAACTCCAAGTACTGTTGCATGGAGTTTTCTGCACCTCCTCTTCGAGGCTTTGGTGGCAGGGAGATGCCCATGAGGAAGAAGGATGGGACTTCGGAGTTACCATCTCCAGTTAATTCCCAGCTGCCAGACTGAGTCTATATTCCCAGGATTTTTCAAATAGTAGCATCATGAAGGCATATTAGGATAGCTAGGAGGAGCCAGACAGCATTCTTTGAGGCTTGCTAAGTTGGAAATGAACTGTTTGCCTTTGTTTAGTAAAGTCGATTGACTTATTCGTAGGAGGTACTGGCTGTTCTGAAGGAGGCTCTGTGTAAGGATTATGAAGCCTTTCGTGAATGGAAGGAGTGCAACTTTGTGTGCAACTAGTAACTCAGCCAAATGTCAAAACAGACTGGTTTCTGGTTGATTATCAAACCTTTCCTTTCAGGGAAAGGTGACAGACAAATCAGTCAATGACTTTTTTCAAACTTGTCTAACTGAAGCCAGTATCTTTGGTGCAGCCTGATTGGAATTCAAAGCAAGACTTGGGGTGAAAAAGCATTAGTATCATTGATGAACAGCGCTGCCAGTGCATAATGGACAAACATGCAACTTCCTTTCTCTGACTTGTTTAAAGAATTTGACAGTTTATTTTGAGATATTGATGACTCTCCTAATGGCAGTAGCAAGGGTTTTATTTTCTTGTAGTAAGAAAGGAGAGACTGTTCATTAACATGGGACAGTTCATTTTTACTGCTAAATAAACAGACTAACAGCTACTTGCAGCCATTAGAATTCAGATCACTTCTTTCTCTGGGAAGAGTTTTTCCGTGACGTTGTGGCTGGGAGAGCAAGCAATTAAAATCTGAGTTTTGAAAAAGGAAAAGGCTATGGCTGCATGCTGCTGCTGCTGGTGATTTTTAAGTGCATCACAGACAAATGCTTCCTTAAAAAAAAAAAGAGAGAGAAGTCCTGACATTGACTTAGTATTCCCTCTGTAAGCCCATTTAATGTGTAGTAGATGGAAGGAATGTCACTGCAAGAAGATTGGAACGACAGCAATATGCATCAGAATTGAATACTTTTGTTGAAACAGGCTAAGCTGTTTTGGTAGTTACCCGAATTGATTTGTGTTGGAACTAACATAATACTCAGGTGTTTCTAGGTGTGATATTTGTTGTAATGTAAAATAAGCAATAAATATCTATGCTTATAATGAACTGATGAGACATTGTTAATGTTAACACTGGGTAACAGTATTATTAGCAGTAAACATATATGCCAGAGGAATTACCAGAAATTACCAGAAATTTACATTTATTTTGCTGTGTTATGTAGGTATACAAAAGCATTTGTCTACTTTAAAGGGCAGACATCTTTCAATCTACAGTGTCATATTCTACTTTAGTATGGAAGGTCAATGTCCTCTTCTCTCTCATCCCTCTGAATCTTTGTACTTTGGCTCCTGTTTTCTTCAATATCTCATGCCGGATTATTGTTAGTGACTCACACATGCAGGTAAATAGTTAGCGTGTGTCCCAGCACACTATTAATTTGAGATTATCAAAAAATTACACAAAATGTCTTTGAACAGAATGTGTAATGAAATTTCCAAAGGAGAAATTCTATTTCTTGGCAATAAATACATAAATAAATAAAGTTAATATTGCTGTTAATATTCTGGCTTGTCTTCCTTCTATAAGTAACAAATCTTTTTGATCCTCATATAGCAATTTACAATGACCATCTCAGCATGGAAATGAGTCTGTCTGTCTGTCTGTCTGTCTGTCTCTCTCTTCTTCTCTGACTACTGTTTCTCCTCTTTAGGATACAGGACTTTTGGAATTGAGTTTATTGGAGCTGTGTATTTTTGTTTCTGGCTGTTTCCAGCTTTTCATTACTCTTTTGTAACTCTTTTTGTTGCTGTGCTGTTCAGGGTCTTCTGAATCCATTTCTCCTCTTTCCTGCATCTTGAAGATAAGGAAGTAGGAATCCCAGTTCTGCCATCTGACCCTTCTTTTTAGCAGGAATCTTTCCAACTAAATGGAAGGAGCCCTAGGACAGCTATTGAAAGGTTTTATTTTGTTACATTAATAATGACAGTTTATTCCCAGACTTTTTTCTGCTTGTAGGAATTAGATATGCTCACATTATAAAAAGACATGCAGATTTTAGAGAATGCGTTCTCTTGGGTTTGTGCAGCCATACATCTCATTTCATTAGTTAATGAAGAGGAAGTTTCATTTGTGACAGTTAAGCTGAACAGCTGATTAAAGTTGCTATTCCTTTAAGAGTTTTGTTATATGCTTCAACTTCAGAAGCCATAGTTCTAATGGTATGTGCTTTTTCTAGGGAGTAGGAAGGAAATTACATCATTCAGGGCAGAGATAATTGTAGGTGCAAATTATAGCTGGCTTTAGAGCCGCATTTAAGTGCTTCGATTTGTTGACTAAAAATTATGGCGGTTAAAAAAAAAAAAAAAAAAGACTGCTGATACTGCTTCATGCAACCTTGACCGGAAACTCTTGGTGACATGTCGTGTGATTGTAAATTGACACAGTTCCACTGATGTTACTGTAAACGTACAAACTCAAACCTTCTGAGGCTCTAGTGCTATATGTTTTGTGTGCAATATTACTTTGCTTCATACTAAGAAAACAACCGTTTTCCTACTTGGCTTTGCATGCCAGTGAAGGATTTATAACTTTGTTCCATCTAAATGAAGATTACCTCTTGTACTCTTTCCAAAAAGAAACCTGAACAGAGTTCAAATTGCTGTGTGCCAAGGGAGTTAGATAAGTGAGTTACGTTCTTGAAAGTAAGAACATGCCTGAGCAGTAGCTTGTGAAAATACCTATTATACATATTTTAATATTTTATAGAGACCAAAGGCTATATTGAAATGGCATCTGATATTCGGTGTTATGGTATTAGGTCATACCACTGCTCCTAACTATCCATGAGTAAAATAGAGGCAGTGTGTGTAGATCCTAGCTGTATTCATTTTCTTCTGATTCATCTGTCATCTCTTGTTTCTTAATCTGTCAAGGAACACACCCACATACCTCTGTTTGGTATTGGGTCCAACATGTTGAACTTGCTCCCTCCTCAGATCTCTCTAAGGAGGGATCTCTCTAGTCTAAGTTGAATTATTCACGGAATAAAAATGCAAATTTAAGAAGCTGTTGATTCAGAGATGTTGTGGAATGGCCACTCTTGATTTTACCAGTTATTATTTACATCTGATCCTTTTTTTCCCCTTCTCTTTTATATAAATCACATGCTTTGCAGTGGAAAACTTACAGGATATATTTGATTATGTTCATGGTGTTAGGTAGTTGGTTGTTGGGAAGATACTTGAGAAAGACTATTCATATTGTGTATTCTTTTCACATGGAAAAATCTATAAATGGGAAGAATGCCTCCAAAACGCTTTTCCTCAACTCTGGTCTTTTACCATGCTTTGCTTTAAGAGTTGAGGTTTATAGGTTTGCAGAGGGGTAAAGAGTTGTGGAGGTTGCATTGTTATCGGCACTTCCTTTTTTTTCTGGTATCCAGTACTAAAATGTTAAGAAACAGCTGTGTGGGGTCAAACCAGAGCTCCATCTAGTGAGCATCGTATTTGTGACAGTGGCCAGTAACACATGCCTGAGGAAGGGATATCTGAATATGTCAGGAACTCAAGGGATTTTTTTTGTATCTACCTAGTTTCTAACACTCTGTGACAGAGGTGCTTCCTGAGTTAGAAATTCCATCTTTGTATTGAACAATTCTGGATGTTTTTTTCTTCTAATTTGCTTAATAGCTTTTTGAATCTAACATTTGGTTTCATATAACTTCTGTGGCAGATTTACTGTTACATTACACTATATAGGCCTAGAGGCTCAGTAGGCATTCCCATGACAAGGAGAATGACTAGCAAAGATTTGGTTGCTTCGTCTCTGGCCTATGCAGCTGCAATCCCGTATTGTTAATGTGGAATTGGGGGGTTTCTCTGAGGTTTTTGAGAATTTGTCCCAAGGTGCCTTTCTACACATTTCTGTGGTTAAGAGGTTGTATATTAGGCCTGCTCTTCTCGGGGGATTTCCTCACTTTGCTTGCTGTTTAGTAGGAACAGAACATAGACCTGACTCTTTTTTGTGAGCATGTCTTTGAAAACAACTGTGTTTATGAAATATAGATCAATTTCAAATTTTGATCCCCTTTTTTGGGCAAGATCAATGTGTAAGAAAAATAATTGAACTGAGTAAAATTTTGCATTTGAAAACATTTGAAACTAGACTGCTTCTTCTTGACAAGGAAGTGGAAAAAAAATGTCATTCTGGGCAGATGTGAAACTTGCCTTCTGGTCACTTCTGGTCATCAAATAACCTGAAGCAATTGTGGATACAGTAGCTCTCTCTGTTTCTATAGTGCCTGAATTACAGCTTCAGTGATGATATTTTTTTATTTCTGTTTGTTAAACTGTGATTTCATGATGAATTTATTTTTTTTCCTCCCAAATAGCTCTTTTGGTGCCCTTGTAAACTGCTGCCTTTTTGCTGGAAAAGTGAGTGAAGTAAGCTAACACAAAAAGTAGTTTATATCAAAGAATTGCTGAAGTTGGAAGGGACCTCTGGAGACGGTCTAGTCCAACCCCAGTGCTCAAAGCACAGTCAACAAGAGCAGGTTTCCCAGGACCACGTCCAGTACGGTTCTGGATATCTCCAAGGATGGAGAGTCTGGGCAACATGTTCCAGTGCTTGACCACCCACATGGTGAAAAAGTTCTTGCTTATTTTTAAACTGAATTTCCTGATTTCATTTGACTGTCTAGTTTCCAGGCCAAGTTGTATAGTCCTGTTTGGATTCACACCACAAGTTGATTTCTCTGGACATCACGAGGACCTGAGGTATACATCATCTCTTTCAAGATACCCTATTCTATTTATCAAGAATAGGTTATGGTTTTAAAAAAAACAAAACAAAACAGCAGAACATTGCAAAAATTAATTGACCTACCTTTGTCTTAGACAATCTGCACCCACCTACCAGGTATCATCATTAAGTCTTGAATCTACGTTCTTCAAATTGACCAGCATTCATAAAATCATGATTCTTGATTTTTGTTCTTGGATCTGAGAGCAGAGTTTGGTCCAAAAGTTCATTATTAAGTATAACAGTGTTTAAATTACCTGCACCTCAAAATGCAGAAAGTGAAATAATGACTGTTATGTCCTCTAAGTCAGAGGTAGAAGCTTGTGGTTAATAACAGAAGTTGTGGAAAAGGAAATGCTGGACTTCATAGTCTCCCAGTTACCTCAGTGTATGTTCTCCTTCCTAAGCTACAGGGTAGGATGTGGAGAAATGTCACTTACCCTTTGTGAACACAAAATCTTTACATGTTTCTATGAAAGATCCTATATTTGTGATTCTGTGAAATCATCACAGGAGCTCTTTAAGATTTATCTAGAAGAGAGAGGAAAGAACTTGTGTAACACCAGATTTTGACCCGCTACTTAGGTGAAAGCCATCTTAATAGCATCATCATAAAAAGTTAGTCGGATGGTATCTTGAGAGTGTGATATTCTTGCCATTAGATAATACAAAATTATCAATTTAGCAACAGCCAATGCGTGTCTATAGGACTAAGCTTTGAATATTTTACTGCCTTTTTTAGGGCTGTTCTTTATGATAAAAGGCAGTGATTGCATTTGAGAATTGCTTAAATTCACCCAAGGATTTCACACCCTACTGAAGCAAGAATCATTATTATCATTACTATTTTGGATAAAACAAAGTCGAGAGTAGGTGTTTTAAAAGTGCCTAATGGATAGAGGCATCCAGCTCTCGTTTAGGGATCTGGTGCACAACTCCAAGGTGCTTCTGAGAGTGCAGCGTTCAGGATGGGTCCCTGAGGCACAGTGCAGTGCCATGCAGAGAGTTACGCAAGGCTCCAAACAAGGTGGTTTGAGTACTAGAAGCAATACTGCTGGGGTAGCATGAAGATCTGCCCAAGCTAATCAACTGTGCAGAGGAACTAGGTGCAATAAGCTCGGCAGAGAGCTATACTTAAAATACAGAGCAGGGGTTAATGGAAAGGAACAACCTATTCAGTCATTTTTGCTAACCTACATTGATGTAAACCACAGGATCACCTGGTAATAATGCAAAAACAAAATAGTGTTCATATGAATTTTATGAAATAAAGTCACAGGTTATGTCCAGTCAAAGACCATAAGTTGTCTCTCATCTAGATCCACCAGGTGTGGATTCACTCATGAAGGGGGGATGTAAATAAAGCAGTTTTAGCCCTTCCCCAGACACTGCATCATGCTGCCTATGAGCTTCAAGTCATATGACATTGTTGATATAGTTTTGCTGCACCTTTTCTGTCCCTTCTCTTCTTCTTTTTCACATGGTGGTTGTAACTAGTCCTGGACATACTCTGACTGCTTACTTTCAGGTGTGTTTGCTCTGTATGCAAGCAGGGTGACTTGTGGTTGATAACCAGTGGCTTAACACCTACCATATTTCTTCAACCGTTCTGTCAGATAAAAGTTAAATAGTTACTGAACAAGCCTTGGGTCTGTGTATGCTGCCAGCAAAACCAACTTCAAACAGCTGGTGAAGTGTGATTGAAGTCATTGACAGTTGTTGGTCTTTTTGTCATTTCCGACCAGAGATGCAAATAGATTTGCACAATCCAGGTGTTGAGATATGGGAAGTAGCAGCAGCGAAATGCTAATTTAAAAACAAAAATCACGGATGTTTGAAATAAATGATGCTGTGCTTGCATTTAAGTGCTGCCTTGAAATAGAGCCTCAGAGTGCATTTTTCATAGCTTTTGCAGCAGCTCCACTTTAATGCGTTATGTTCAAAGTGACAGGGATCCTTGAGCAGGAAGGGATAGCGCTAGAGGGATAGTTGGGCAGGAGGGCTGGAGGCCTGTGGGAGCTGCTTGCTGCTGGCCAGCGTGCCATCAGCTGACACCCAGCTGTGCCGAGAAGCCGGGGGACATCTGTTCATGGAGGGTATGAAAGCTGCGGGGAGAGGAAAGAAGGAAATGGCTCCAGTAGGAAGAAAGGAGCACCAGAATGAAATAAAAGTCTGATTCATTGCTTCAGTATCCTAAAATTGCTTCATCAACTTCAGTATCCTAAAATTGCTGAAATTCTTTGATATTGCCTGCAACTGTCAGCATGTTGCTGAAGTAATAAGTCTAGATGGAAGGGTCAAAGCCAAAACTAGAGATCTAATAAAGTTGTATAACCTGCCTTTCAGTGAGTAGGAAGAATGAAAAAGAACTACAGTCACAAAAATAAATTCTGAAAAAATTTTCTAAGGTCTTCAAGTAGAGTGAAGTGCATCAGAATTAGTAAGCATTTAAAAATAAATTACTGCTACATTGAGTTGGTGCCATTATAGTGACAGATGACCTGAATTGTTTTGCTGGGAAGGAAGCACCCTTCCCTTGAGAAAAATTCACAGCTGCTTATCTTGGCTGTGCAAAAACAAAACCTTAAATATTTATTTATTTATGTAGTTTAGATGGAGAGTTCAGAGGCAAAACATAATTCCTTTTATTTACAATAACAGTGAAATAATTCAGATCTCTTTTTGCTTCAGGGATGTATTTGAAGATGTTATGGATACTAAAATACCTGTGGCAAGAGTGCAGTGATCATTGACAGGCCTCCTCTTATTGGTTTAAAAAAAAAAAAAAAGGCAGTGAGATGCAGATCATAACTTTCTGCAAATCACTGACAGCAAAATAAAAATATTAAAGAGAATATAATTTCAGAGTTTTCCTTCAAAGGGCACGGTCACTTCTACAAGCCTAGATAATGGAAAAACAGCTTTTTAATTTCTGTAGTGACTCATTTTAAAATCTTTGTTCATGTACTTTAATCAATGGCATGCAGAAGGATTGGCATGAAGAAAATGTCATTTGATTTGAAACCATAAAGGAAGCAGATAGGATGAGAACCTAGGTCTCCTGATTCTTTTGTGTGTGCACTAGGAAGTGCTGCCTTCCATAGATGCCAGAGGGTCTTTTCCTACTCACACTGCAAAGGGCAGCATAACTTGATGAAGCCACTACAGAAACCAGATTTTAAAAATACTTTCCCTTTAATTTAATTTAATTTTAGATATATATAATTGTATTTTCAAGATATCATTTGAAACTTTCATAATTAAAAGTGTATCTTGTACATAGCTTGAGAAGTTTTTTCAATGGTAAAGATTATGAAAATCTCTAATTTTAAATACAGAATAATATATATAAAATCTCTAAATATGTTACTTTAATGTAACTTCATGATGACATTTAATCAAGCACATATTAATCAAAGAAGAATTGAAACATCAGCAACTTAAAGGCAAAATATTTTTCACTGTGCACATGCAGTGATGCCATGAGAAATACAACAGTTTGCTGAAAGCACACAAGTTGTCATGTTGGCACAGTTTTAAACAAGCAAGGCTAAATGAGGCAGAATATGACATTTTGGAGTTCATGTTGAGAGTAAACATGCCACAACAATCTACTGTCTTGTCAAAGAGCTACAAAAATAATTTATTTCCTTTCCAGAACAATTCCTAGGAAAAGAATAGTTAAAGAGAGTGTATTAGCTATTTGGGAAAAAAATTAATATGGAGAGATGAAAGGAAAGAATGTTTGGGTCATATGAAAAAGGAAGATCAAAAAGAAATATTTAGGAGATGTAGTTTGTTTGAATATGTTTTTGGAACACCAAAGTGATGGGCTTACCCTAATTTCTCTTTAAGTCCGTTCCATAATTAAGTACATCCCACCAGCAGGAAGTATAGATGAAACCACACTTTGAATATGAAACATGTTGTTAACTATTTGGCAAATTCTTCCAATATTTTCTTTGATCTGCTTATTGATTTATATAGTGCCTAAGCTAGGGACTTTACGTAAATGAGCATCAGTTTAAGGGGTTGGTTGACTTTTACCTAAGAAGTCCTAATTAGCTTTAGTGTTGCCTATAGTAGTCCAAATAATTTCTGTTGTGTGATATATAAGCAGACTCAAGTTTCAACCCTTGTATTTGAAGAAAAAAACCCTGACTAAACAGGACTTGTAATCAAAAATTGTCCATGTTATTGATCACCAAGACAAATTGCAAAACATAGATTTTTAGAGAGGAAAAGGCTGAGAAATTTTTGTTGGAATATTTCATGGACTGATTTCTAATTTTAGAACAACTTGATTATTATTCTTGAAGTATAATATATGTACAATAATGTATATCAAATATCATACCTAAAACAGAGGATTTTTTAAATGGTAATTTTCTATGTAGCAGTTGAAAGATGCTCAAAATAGGAAGCTACATTTGTATCCATTCTGCATTGGCATCATAGTAAATACGGTGATTTTAATTTCCTACCATGGATTGTCATCTGAAACCGCCAACAAGAGTTCCTGCCTCCTTGGGAGAACTTTCCCACTATAAGTATTTGAGCGGGAAACAGAATGCTGTCAGATGCTCTTAAAGGATTTTTCTGTAAATCACAGTGACTTTGGCAGCCAGAATTTTAGGCAGTCTGTCTTTATTGACCATGCAGAGAGGCAGTGGCAGATGCTGAGGGGTCCAAGTCGTTCCTGTAGCACTTTACCAACAACTTACCACTACTGCAAATCATAAAAAGGTTTTTGTTGCATATGAAGCTGCAGCTTCTGAATTTAAGGAATTAAACAGAATCTGAAAACAAATTTGTACACTCAGGAGAAGTTTTTTGGAAAAATATTACAATGTGATAGTAAAGGCTATAATGCCGGCTGCTGACATAGACCGTCCCCCCCTCCCCCCAAAGCTTTTTGGGTCCCTTAGAAAACAGGCCACTTAATATAAGGAAGGACTTTGAGATGAATCTGTACTGCAGAATCTATACCATACCCATAAGCAGATGTGTGCAGACACCACGCTTGGTAAGAAGCCTTTGAAACTTTTTTGTGACTCTTTAGCTGAACTACTGCTCTCTCTTATTGCAGCCAGGCTGGGTTTCAGCCTGGCTTTGCAGTTAAGCCAGGCACACACTGCGTGCCTCAGGGTTCCTCGACTGCTGCCCAGCCTTTTGGTCGGCTCAGCCAAATTTGACACAAGGTCAAATTAGGCTGATTTTTTTTGCCTGAGTTTCCAAAAGAGAGGCATCCAAACAGAGGAGAAATAGCATGGCCATAAGATAAAAGCTTATGATAAAGTGGGGTCATGAATTCACCACTTCTGGGACGTCAGAGTATCTGCATGCAATATCATCTTCAAAAGGCCTATCTATAGAAAAGCCAATTTCTGCTGTTCATGGAACTGCTTGTTTTCTGCCACGTTTCATCATTACATTTGTTGCTGGCTTTTCCTTTGGTTTCTTTCTTCAGTATATATTTTATACTGAAAAGCTGCATCTCAAAATTGTCTTTAAAATTCTGGTATTCTTTTGCATAAATATCTGCATGTTCTCCTATTTAATTGCTGAAAAAGGCCTTGGTAAAATCCAGGTTATAAAAGGAGATGCTCTGACCTTGTTTTTTGGCTAATTTAGTCTCTTTTTTGGGAGTATTGTTACACACATTATTGAGGGCCAATGTGAAGTAAGCCTGTGGCACTGTTTGGGTTGGGGCATTGCTTGCAGGATGAAAGATGGTGAGGTATTTAAACCGGTTCTGGCTTTTTAGACCAAAGTGAAGAATAAGTGAGCTATAATGTTGACTTTGTTTGATGAAGTGCATAGTGAATGTTACTCAACTGAAGAATAAATATTCTTGATACAGCTGTTGAGAGAAAAGAAAAAACATTGCAGCATGCTGTAACTTAGTCGTGTTAAGCATTCATTTAATCATCGTATTAATCATTAGCTTTGGTTTTAGTTTTTAAGTTCTGGAGCAAGGCAAGGCCTTTTGTTCTCAAAAATATGCTAAGAATTTGAGGTGGCCAAAGCAGACTGGCTTTATTACTGACCACTTTTTATTTCATTAGTTATGTGACAAATTGCAAAGGGCTGAGATAGTGAAGTTTTGCCTGAGTTTTCTGAATTTAGATCTAGGTACCATATTTCATTGCGATGCCAGTAACTTTGTGCTGCCTTTTTGTCAGTAGGGTCTCTGTGAACTAAGGTCATTATGGGCAGCCAGTAGGGCCGGTAAGTGCAAAATAAGCAGATATGTAGCTAAGGAGACATAACCAGGATAGGTGCATTAAGAATATCAGTGGGTGGATAAATAGTTGAATAATGTCCTTAGTAAGAAGCTTGGGGTTCACTTCTGTGAACACAAACATATAGTACAAGAAAATAATTTTGTTAGCCATTTCCACAGCTCCACTCTGTGTGTATCAACTGTAGACATCTTAACTGTGTAACACTTTCCAGGGAAGTGTATGAGGATGTGGGGGCATTTTGTTTGCCCTCTGACAAATTATTCTTTTTGGTACCTAATGCTAATTTGTTGTGAGTGAAAAATATAACTTCGAATTGTAATCTGTGACAAAATATCTGGTGGATACTTAGGGGAGAGACATTTTTACTGCAGAATGAGGAGGAGAAACTTTGAGGAAACAGCATTTGTTTTAGATAAATGTGGGATAGTGTCTTGTTGGATAAAATATTGATTCATACAAGCTGTTGGCTCTTTTTGGTAGTTTGAAGCTAAGCGAAATGAAATATTAATAGTGCACCGTCAGGGAACACTAATCATGTGATTATCTGTTCAGCTATTGCACAACATATAAGTCATATTTAGAGAGTATTACTAAATTCTTTTTCTGCTCTTATAACTTTATTATTTGTTTTGTTATGTTTTGTAGGAGAGCTAGCGCTGATAGAGTTGCTAGACATGTCTTGACTACAGTATACTATATTATCTTTCCAGTATTGAATTGCTTTTATTTCTTGTTATTATTTTTGTTTTAGTATGGTAGCACTAAAATTCTTTATTAGCTTTGTATGACTTATTCTGATATGTGTTGCATTCATTTGTCTCTTTCTGCGAATCAAACTTAAGAAAAAGAGAAGTTAATTTGTACCATTAAGTTGACTTGGTTACTGCATATATAATAAAATAATACTGATGATAGCATGTTTTACTTTAACAAGTTACAAAAATATCAGAAAGATATACAGAAATTTCTTTTTATAAGTATCTTATTTTTGTGTGAGTAGTGGAAGTTAAGTTTTAGTATTTTATAAAAAAGGTATACAGTTACCAGTGGTAATTAAATTTAAGGAAGTACCAGAATTGGCCAAGCTAATATTGGTTGGAAATGAACATCAAATCTCCTTGCCTTGAAGCCCATTGAAAGCTTTGAAATATCTGTGAAAAGAGGGCTGGCAAAGATGCAATGTGTGTGAGATATGGAACTCTTACGTTTTTTGAGGTGAAAGCTGCCTGTTAGACAGGCCAGCATCAAAATGTTATTATTTAGAAACTGTTTAAAATGCTACCTGGGAGACTGTCATGTATTTTAAAAGAAAAGTAAGACTGGTAAGGATCAAAAAAATCTGTTTTTGCAGTAAGTTTCATGATCTTGAAATATTTTTTATTATTTGGGTACCAAGAATTCCTACATAAGACCTGGCCTGTTGTGCCGCATGCTTTACAAACTCATTCCATGCCACAACTCAAACCACAGTTCTTCCTGCAGGAAAGAAAGGCTCTGGAAATGCAGCATGAAGTCACATCACTGGTGTCAAAAAGTGGTGCAAATGAGAAGTGTCAGCAGTGCTTTTTGCAACAACATTAATATTAGAGATAATTTTGTTTAATACACATTTTCAGAATACTGCTATTGTGGATATATGAAAGTTCAGTCCTAAAAATCTGAAAGCATAAATTTGCTTTTGATATGTCCCCCCGCAAGCCAAGGGATCAAAATCAGCCTTCATTATAATACCCTAGGGTGGGTGTTGAGAACTAGATTTCTTAGAGTAACACTCTTAACTTAAACCTCAGATTCTCTCTTTTAAGTTACAGAAGGATCCTGTCAACGACCCAGACACCATAATTTTCTGTACATTATAACCAGATAGGTAAGGCAACAAACTTGCATAATATAAAATCTCACATAGCTTTCTGTCTGTTTAAACAAACAAATAATTTATGCATAATGCTTCCCTTCGATGTCAAAGTACTGTCTTTTGTTGTAAGGGGGGAAGACTGATACCCATGAGGTTTGTTAAGATGATTGAGAGGGAAAACAGGCACAGATCTGTCAAACCAAAATATTACAATATTTATTACATTCTTTTTTCTAATTTTGCACATGTCTAGCTGCCATGTGAGTTTTTTACAGTAGCTTGACTCTATGGAAAGCTTAAAATGAAAACGACAAGCTATTTTTTATTAATGTTAGTCAAAAACCAGATAATGACATTTTCATGAAAGCTTGTTTAGTATGAACTTTGAAGAGAGCAGTTTCAATTCATGCGTTTCCGTTCTTGTTTAGGCCGGAGACCCCCATGTGATAGTGTATATATACCCCTGGTGGTAGGTGAACTCCTCTGAAGTGATGTGGTGTGGCAGCAGATCCCAGGGCAGCCGGTGTGAGGGATCCCTCCCGAGTTGCAGGGAAGAGCCACGGCAGGTCCCGTGCCGAGCCCGGCAGCGCTGGCTTTAGGCCGTTCCTCTGAGCGCTCGGAGCGCAGCCGGTAGGAGGAGGCTGGGCAGGGTCCCGAGCCCCAGGCTGCTGGCAGGGCGAAGGATTCTGGGTTTTTGTGTGTGTGTGTGTGTGTGTGTGTGTGTGTGTGTGTGTTTGGGGCAGGGTGTGATAGGGAGAAGGGTGCAGATACCTGCCTGATGGGTCCAGAAGACATAGGCTGAGAATAAGGGAGGGCATGGAGTTAGGACCTGACCTGGTGGAGCGAGAGTGTCAGGTAAGGAGGTTGCAGAGGACAGGATGGAAGAATTCCCTGTATGTGGCCTGGCAGAGGGCTGTGAAATGCAGGTACTGTTGTTGATACCAGCTGCTCTGGAGCCCCAATTTAGAGTTTTTTTTTTTTCCCTTCTGGTAGTTCATTTGTGCAGTAATATACAAGATACAGTTCTTAACCTTTTACTTTATTTATTTATTTATTTTTAACCTTTGTGGCTATTCATTACTAGTGATATAGAACAGGATAGCATGATTATGTTAAAATCTGAACAGTTTATCCAGTGCATGTGAAAGCAAGGATGGGTATAACATCAAAACACAGAGGAATGCTGAGGTAAAGGAATCGGTGCTGTCTTATGGCTCATGTTTGAGTCAGTTACCTCAGCAGCAGAGGGACTTCTGTGAAAAATAGGTAAGAACTGTGAAATCACGTGTGTGCATTATGATATTCTAGTTTCTGATAAAGGGCTAGACAAAATTTTAGTTATTTTAAAGGGGAATTCTAGGCTTTTTTTTCCACATAGAAAGTAGATCCAGCACGTGTTAGAGGTGATTGGATTCTAGAAGAGGCAGTGTTCTCTGAAAGTCTGTTCTGGGGAAGAATCCCTTCATAGGAATGCTCTTCTTTTGACTCTCATATACTTAATCTGTTTTTCTGTTTAATCTGTATTGTGGAGGTCTGGCACATAATGTAAGTAGAATTTAACCCATTAATGATTTGAAAAATAAGATCAAAACTTAGACTGGCGTTGGGAATGGACCTGGGAAGTAGCAGAAACATATTAAGTATGGTCCTTGTTCTGCTTGTAGTCACCCAAACCAGAGGTAAAGTGTATCAGATGCATATATTGGTGTGAATATATCCTTGTTTGGGAGAAGGGCAAAAAGACACTTATTGAGCTAGAACTGACCCCCTCCCCCCGCTATAACAACTGACACGACCCGATCAGACAAACACAGTGAAACAGGTACCACAAGAGGCTGCTAGGTATGGTTGCGGGCTGGACAACATCAGCAGGAAAGAAGTAAGGGCACAGGCATCCTGCTAGCTGGCTGAGAGGCTTGCCCTCCCAAACAGGGTAACTTTGGGTTCTGACTGTGATGGGTTTTAGGCCAATTTCTTAGACGGTCCACCTAAATACTTGTGGCCCTCAACACCTGTATTTAAGCAGGATAATTGATGATAATATTAGCAGTAATAGCAGTGGAAGACAGGATGTGCAGGTTGTCACTGATATCTCATTGGTCATTATCTTGCTGAATACATATGTAGTTTTGCATGAATTTTGAAGATAAAGGGGTATATAGTATACGTTCCTGAAGGCTTGGCTTGGCTTGGCTTAACAAGGAACAACTTTTTTTTTTTTTTTACTGGTAAAGAAAATACTTATCTCTGCATTTTGTTAGAAGCTATTAAAGCAAAACTGCAAAAAAAGTCTTGCCTCCTCTCCCTCCAGTATCTGCTCACACCTGTTTCCACAAACTCTCCTGTGGGGAATCAGAGCTGGGAGCTGGAAGAAGAACCTGCTCTCATTCAACTCTGTGGTTACAGCACTGAAGTTCACACAGGAACTGGCCACCATTAACTGGGGTGCATGTTCACCTTGTGCTTTGGAAAGCCTCTGGAAAGATTTCTGGAAATGCTGAGAAAACATTATTTTGGAGCACATGCTTTGAACTTAGGAAGAGTCTCAGGGAGGAAGAAAGCTGGTGCCCAGGTCAGAGGTCAAACTCGTGGCGATGCCCAAGCGTGATTTCTACCTTTGCTGTTCCAGGGGAAGGCTGTCACAGCAGTCTGACCAGGAAACTGCTGCATAGTTGTAAATTCCTTCCATACTTCTATTTAACAGATGATCTCCATAAATATTAATATTTGTCCAGCACTTTGAATAGGAAAAAAGTAAAAATAAAATAAGTTTAAACATTATCATGAAGTGCTTGGAGTTTCACAAATGCCAGGATCTAATGCTGTATTTATTATATATTGTGTGACAGTGTTTTATATAGTACTACAGTATATCCTTGCTGTTTGAAGTGGTGAGTAGTCACATAGATGATGGTTCTGCTTAGAAGTAATAATGATTTGGGTGCATGTTAGGTTCTTACTCTCTAGCATAAGGTCTCATATATCTTATGGAAAATGAATATTTTCAAGCATGATAACAATATTTAATCTCAATGTTAGTTTCATACGCACAGGAAAAAAACCCCCACACAGAATTTTGTGCAGTTTGGTGCAAGGGGTAATCCCTTCTGCATTTTTACCTCAGTCCCCAGTTGGCTGCAAACTCTTACAGTGCCAAGGACCTGTACTGTGGAGACCTTTCTTTGGCAAGGAAAGCAGCCTAGTCTCACCCATGGGGTTGTTGGGCTCCATGGCTGGACCTACACTACCTTCTCTGCCATTCCTCCAGCACTTGCCCAAGCGAAGCTGCCCATTCCCTCTTGCCTCCTGCCCATCCTGCAATTCAGATCTCCACAGAGAAAGCCTCCGAGCTCAGAGCCTGGTGCTCAGGGGAACAGCCTGAGGTGTCTCCACTCCATCCTTTGGTCCTTGCTGTGGAGGGTCATGACAGGGTTAAACTGGTGGAAAGTTACAAGTAGCAAAGCGCATGGGAAAGGAGAAGCAAGTAGCAAGGTAGGAGGCATGATCGCGTGTGATCAGCGTGATGATTGGCTAGCTTGTGCATGAGCAGGAGCTCATGTGATCAGCACGGTGATTGGTTTAGCGAAGCGTATCTGTGACGTGAACAGTATATATCTGTAAAACCGCTGAAGCAGCAAACTTCTTAGTATAAATATGCTCAGAAACAAATAATAAAGGTCTCAAGATGCACCCCTTCTTGAGTCCGTGCCTACATTCGCAACACTTGCAATTTAAGGAATGCCCTCTCATCCCACCTTTCTTTATAGCTGTGGAAGGAGGAAGGGGGTAATCTGTTTTGCATGTCTATTTCATTTGATGTTAATAAAATCTAACTGTAATTCTACTGACACACTGGAATAGGTTGCGGGGGGTGGGGGGAAGCTATGGAGTGTGGAGGGTCATGACAGGGTTAAACTGGTGGAAAGTTGCAAGTAGCAAGCAACAGGAGCCTCAGACAAACATACCCAAGGACACGGTGCAGCTAGGAATGATACATCCTGAGAAAGTACAGATAAACCAGCAAAAGCCAGTGGGAACCAAGGTTAAGAACAAGACAGCTTTTCTCTTAACTAGGAAGCAAGTAGCAAAGTACAAGGCATGATCGCTGCGTGCGTGATCAGTGTAATGATTGGCTGCCTGTGACATAATCTGCATGGTGATTGGCTTAGCAAAGTGTATCTGTAAAACCGCTGAAGCAGCTAACTTTTTAGTATAAATATGCTCAGATACAAACAATAAATGTCTCAAGATGCACCATGTCTTCAGTCCGTGCCATCAATCCGCCACAATGGAGTCTCCATAACTGAAGGTTTTTAAGAAGAGTTGTTTGTCAGAAGCAGTCTGGGTAGAGATACTTCAGCTCTGAAGCAAGGGATGAACTAGGTGATGTCTTGAGCTCTCTTCAAAGCCCATGTTTTAGGGTGCTGTATTTTTATTTTGAAACCAAGCCAGTAACTGTGTTGCTTATCAAAGTCAGCTTCATCCTATAATCCTTTTGATAAGAAGCAGTGCTTTGCTAATAATTTCAAAAAATCATCTAGAGAATATTTTTAATGATATCTCTCTCTTGCAGGGTTTAATTTTTCAAAAATCTATTTTATGTATTACTGCAATACAGATAACCTGTTATGAAAGACGGAATTTATCTGTTTGTTTGTTCCTTCCTTCCTTTCTTCCTTCATTCTTTTCTTCCCTGTGTGTTTCTTTTTCTCTGGCTTGGTAACATTCAAAGGCTAATTGATAATATACAGTAAGGGAAGTAAGTGAAAGAACAAACTGTTTAATATGGAGAAAGACTCTGAATTTAAGCGGTGCTGGAGAGGAAGTTGTAGATGAGAGACTGCCCATTTCCAGGAGGCTAACTAGGCATATTGCTCCCTACTGCTCTCAAAAATGTACCATACTATTTCCATATTGCATTGTATATTTCCATATTGTATTTTCGTTTTCTTTTTAAAAATTCTGTTCCTTTTAAGTGAGTATTCTGTCCTGTGTTTCAAGTTAATTTGTAGACTTTGAATCAAGTATAAAAATAGTAAGCAAAACAAATAGGTAAAAATCCCCCAATTTTTCCATGGCTCAATGAGAATGGAATTATTTTCAATGGGTAATACATTTCTCAAGCCTGCTTTAATTAGTGTATTTCAGTTTGGGTGATTTTTATCATTGTAATCTGCTTCAGGAAGAGCTGTTGTTATTTTAGCACACTTTCAAAATTAGGTTTATGCAAACAGAGTTTTGTGTCTACCTGTAAGAAAGCTCCCCAAATCAAAAGGCGTCTTGGGTTTAGTGTCCTCTGATCATTAGTCCACTGAGCTTGCTTAGTGAATGGAAAAAGACAGATAGTGAATTGTTCTCGTTAGGGGACGTTACAAGGGCCGCTGCCTCCAGCAGGCTCTGGGAGCACCTGGGGTGGGGGAATTCCTTCTGCCCAGCTACTGGAGCCTGACCCGGCACGTCAGTGTCCCAAGATGATGGATGCGGCTGCTGCTGTCCTGTTTGCAGGTTCAAACAGCAGCGCGGCTGAGTGCGTATCCCAGAGACACAGGGGCACAGACACAGGCACTAACATGGCCAGTTACACAGACTGCCACAGACAAGCTGCTGCCTTCATCAACACCCACGTATAACACCACTGGAACTCAAATAAAATGTAAATGTAGATAGCTGGGTCCCCTTCCTCCTCTCTGGTTAGTGAAGACTGAAGGTCACGAGTGAAAGCATGCACACCTTCACTCTCCAGTTCACGAGCACACGCACGTTTGCAGATTCCTCAAATACCAGCACAGCCCCTCTATCTGCCTGATATCCCTACCTGGATCATGAGCCCCTTGCCTGCTATGTAGGTCTTCTACTCACGGGTTAGTCCAGCCTGATGCTTGCTAGCAAACAGATGCACGCACTTGCACACTTATCTCACAAGCACCCCACAAACCACGGACCCCTCGAATACCAGCACAGTCTCTGTCCATCTGATATCCCTGCCTGGATTCTGGCTCCCTTCCCCGCTATACGGTCCAGCTTGAAGTTTGCTAGCGAAGGAGCTGGCATGCAGGTACACAGGCCTTATGGCCCCTGGTCCCGCTCCAGTGGCTGATGCTGGGACCCTCTCTTGCCCCAGCTGCTGGCACCACAGACATGGGGGCCAACATTGCCTGAGGTCTGACTCCAGTTGCTGGCCCCAAACTCACCCACTCCTGTCTCTCCAGTTGCTGGCACGTAGCCCTGACAACACTCGCACAGCTGGTAGAGAGGGAGATGACACAGAAAGGTAGTTAGGAAAAAATTTAATAAGATGAGATGGACTGCACTCATCATGCACAGGGCTCCGTCAGACGAGGATACTGACTGGCCATTGCTTGCATGAAACTGGCCCCTTTTATACCTCCTCCTCTCTATTCCCCTCTCCTTGTTCTTCTCCAGTCCCCTTCCCCCAAATTTTCCTTAGTAAGTTTTGCACAGTCCCACAGGCCCCCATGAACAACCAGAAATCCTTATGTCTGCCTTCTTATCAGTTATAAAGTCCAGGTTGGCCCTCTACAAAGCTATGCCTGTACTTTCTTAATGGCCCATCAATTAGTGACCAGAGACTTTTGGTCTTTGCATTGTCTGTTACCCATTGTCTGTCAGGTTTGGGTCTCTGTGTGTTTTGTTTCTCACTTCTTCCCCCTTTACTTATTTCCCTTTTGCACTGAAAAGGTCCTTGATCAAATTACCTTAATGAAGCAGATGCTCTCACATTCAACGTACCCTTACAGTTATGAACAGTTCCTAACCCTACAGTTACGATCTTATTCCTAATTAGCTACCTAAAGATATGCACAAAGAATATGTAGGATGGGTATTGTATTTTTTTGGGAAAACCACTTTGTGAAAAACGTATGTGTAGAACATCAAAAACATGTTCCTTAATGCTAAATTGCTATGATATTGTGGTAGAACAAAAACTTTGTATTGAAAAAAGTATCTGTCATTCAGTTTTTTTAGTAGCTTTAACCCAAAGGTTAAATATTATAAGTATATATAAATGTTATAA
The DNA here is from genome assembly GCF_036417845.1 of Apteryx mantelli. Classification (NCBI taxonomy): domain Eukaryota; kingdom Metazoa; phylum Chordata; class Aves; order Apterygiformes; family Apterygidae; genus Apteryx; species Apteryx mantelli. Next base: position 149,004,865 of record NC_089979.1, on the reverse strand, counting down.
GTATAAAATAAGAAACAATAGGCAGTTTATGACAAACAGTGGAAGCAGAAAAATAGTAACAAAGAGGCTAAGAGTTAAGTATTGCGTTTTAGTGTATGTGTGTCTCAAATGGACAGCAGGTTATTTCCAAAGAGATGTAAGAGAAGTAGAGTTTAGACAGTAAACTTTGAACTTTTATGTTGTAGATATCAATATCACCTGAGATCAGTTTGTAGTCATTGGAGAGGAATAGGCACTTCTAAGGCATAACTCATCCGATCTCTATTAGATGTGCACAAGTGCCTGTTTCTCTCCATCAGCTATTAATGGGGTCTAGATGACTAGTCTCAGATATAGACACACATCCTGTAGATGTCTGTGTTTGATTGGATGAATCCTGCCTGCAGGGATAGATCTTGACTGCGAAGTCACAGCTGGGAGCTGTTGGCAGAGTGGCAATTTGCTTGCAAGTGCAAGTTGTGAAGAGAGAGGAGAAGAGCCAAGGATGGAGCCTTGCTGAATTGCCACAAGAAAGTAGAAGCTGATTGGAGAAAAACTCCTAGATGAAACATTGCAAGTGTGATTAGAGGGTGAGGAGAAAAACACCAGTCTAGGAGACAGTTCCAAAAGCTAAGTGGAATGTCACAAATCCTGGGTGATTGCAAGATTGGGACATCAAGGATGATTTGGTTTCTTGTTGCTGTATTGCTCAAAATCTTTGGGAAAATATCCTCCCATTTTTGGCCATAATCTCATAGGTCTTCTTTTAAGCAGATGAGAAAAATAGTCCCACGGTTGCTTCCACAGCTAAAACAGAATGGACAGTTTTAGTCCTAGTATCCAGTTCCTTGGTTTTGGATAGAAGCTGTAAAAAATAGAAGGAACGAGAAGTTCTGTGTATATAACCACACATTATCAATGGGAGAAACCAGTTAAAAATTCTAGAGCTCTCCCATAAAAATGGATTGAACCTGCAATGACCATCAAATAATTGGGTGCCACAATAGAAGATTTGCTGGTATGAAAGATTTATCATAAAATGTGTGATGTTTGTGGAGCTACTAGGAACCTAGAAATAGATGAATTTCAGTTGTTTTTGATTTTATATCAAATACATTGCACTATTGCAGGGCAACATGTTAGGACTTTCAAATATTCGAATAGCCCAGACTCCATGTCTATTCTGCTCATTGGAAAAAGAATAAAGTAATGAAAAAATAAGATTCACTTTTCTGTGACCTGACTCTAGGAATGTGAGAGAAATTGTCAGAAATTGGTGGTCCCTGTTCCTCATTTTACCAGCCTCGTACACAACAGGAAAAAGTTTTATTGAAAAAAAAAATTAATTGAGATGCTGTAAAAAACTATAAGATTCTGTATGTAATCCATGATATGACTTCTGTTTAATAATTCTCTGTTTAGAAAGCAATCTTTATCTCAAGCTAAGTTTTGAAAAGTTTCTTTTTAATTTAGCAGCTTTACAATTTACAGACTTCAGAAACTTTTGCCAGAAGTGTGACAAAGGATAAAATACTGATTAGTCTTTTGATTCATTAAAAATAGCTATATAAATGTAAATTTCTTGATTTTTTTTTGACCTGAATTATTTGATAAGAAAGGAAACATAAATAACTGGAACATGCTATATTTACAGTAGGTCTTTGATGCTGTCTTCCTGATGGAGACTTTAATTTTCCCATATATGAAATGTGATACAGATTTTTCTGAATTGGACAGCGTATGCTGTATTATGCTCTTTAATTGTTACTTTGCAGCCAAAATAATAGTGTGCAGCAGCAGTCATTTAAAAAGTAAGGCTAAGTGATAAGATCCAATGATTATTGCTTAGGAGGGATTGTCAGGACTGGTTACTATCTCATTCAGGTTCAGTAACTGATGTGCTTCCTAAGGCCACTTGTGCTACATTGCTATTGACTTGAGCACCTTCCAGCATTTTTGGTGAAGGTCACTAATAGTTTGTTGCAGAAAGTACCTTGCTTGATTTTTACTTGCTGTAGAAACCTGTGCAGAGAATCTCAGTATTGAGTACCATGCAAATATGTTTATTATTTACTCATTAATGCCAAAGTGTTTGTTGCACTAAAACATGTGAATCAAAAAAATGTGCCTTTTCCTAGTTACCTAGTTGATTCTAGGAATGTGTGCTTGACTTAGTGTCTTTTTGATTTAATGCCTTTTTACTGTATTTTGAGAAGTTTAGTAGAACTCATTGACATTTTATATAGTCAAGATTAATCATTTTTAAAAACTCCCCTTCTCATAACAGTAATATTTCCACATACTTTGTGTGCAATAGCTCTGCAGCTAGGCTGTCAACAGTTATTAAAATAAATGTTTGCTTTTTTCTCATTTTTTTGCTTGCATCTAATGTCAATGCCCCAAAGTCCATTGTCATACTTCGACAAAAATTCCCAAGTAAACTGAACACATAAGCTTGTTCAACATTTACTGTATTTTTCACATGTGGAATATAAATAACATTAGTGCCTAGGTACAGAGAACTCTAAAGTAGGCTGAGGATGGGGGAATCATCCATCTTGCTCTGCTTAACAATATCTATGCATGTGAAAGCACTGAAAATGCTAAAGGATGTTTGGATCTACTGCTTCTCAAGTGTATTTCTCTGTGTCTCCAACTTGGTAGTGAAAATCTAGGTGAGAACAATTTCAGGTTTCCTTTGACAGTGTAATTATTCACTCTGTTCTCAAGGGTTATGAACATAATCTGTTGAACTAAATGTCTGTTTCTGTCCACAAAGTAGTAACATTCCAAGGACACATAATACCTGTCAGCATCTTCAATCCCCTCAGGATCAGGCTTCAAACAAGATCTGCAGAGAGATCTGATGGGATTAATGATGGTCTGATGACAGTGGAAGAGGAAACTGAATGGTTCTCATAGAGCTGTAGTGTAGATAAGAGTCCCAGGGGAGGGAGTACTGTTGATCTGCTTGTAAGTTCTAAAAAAAAGCCAAATGGTATCCATTGGCTGCTGTAGTTATTTCCTTCCAAGAGGTCCCATGAGAGGTGATGGGCTGCAGCTTTTCTTTCCCTCATCTTGCTTAGGCTGTTTTCAAAGGTCATTGCTGAATCTCTTTTGATACAGTGTCCTAGCTCCTGTGGAACATGATGGGTCACCCTTTGGAGATACCTGTCTTTCTCCAATGATGTTTAGAGGCAACATTAGTGGTTACTTAAGAGAGCTCTAGCTTTTAGACACCGAAAGTGAGCTGATTTAAACTCCACTCTAACTATGACAAAGTGATTGCAGTCTGTCTGTTAGTTCCGTCATGGATCAAAGCCTGATTTGTATCACCTTACAACTGACCTCTCCATTCCTGTTTTAATCCACTGATACAATTTATTAAGCTATTAGTGATGCTCAGGTTGCTGTTCAGGAGATACAGAATTACTATGTATTGCTGAGAACACTTAGCTCTTGAAAAGTCTTTTGGAAGAGAGGACATAGCCCCAGTTTTAAAGCATTACCCGAAAATTGTTCAGCTGTTCAACTGAGGCTTGCCACAGTGTTAGATTTTTGTTTAGAGATTGCAAAGGTTAAACAAAAATTCTGACATACCTGCTTATTTTAGAGGTGGAGAACTTGACTGGGTAAAGAAAATTCGATTAACTTTAATATTCACAGCACTTGAATGTTATTGTGCCATTGCCAAGTTTGACAGTGAAATTGGTAAGGGATTTCAAAAATTCATGTTATGTTTTTGTGTTGAATATAGCAAGATTTGTGAGGCCATGTTGCAGAGCAATAAGAGAACTGTCTCCAGAACCGAAAACGTGCATTGGCAACATCTTACTAACGCACATAGACAAGCTCATTTTTACTGAGATGTTTGTGTAATTTGTTCAGGTTTGTTCATCTTAGCTAATGCCCTGTTGGTAATTTTACTGTGATCCGTGTAGCGGGAGGCAGCATGCCGACTTCCAGGCTGTGCAGGCCCTGCACACTGTCTTTTTGACTGGAGGCTGGAGTCCACCTTTTGAGTAGACCAATTTATTGCAGATCCCATCAGCAAAACCTGTTAAACTTTTGCTAAAGAAAGCATGAAGAGAAAGTAGCTGATAATTATGCTTTAAGATGGTCTCTTAATCCAAACGTAAAGATACTGATGGTTGTTTTAGATATCAACATTTGGGATCTCTTGGCAAAATGTTACTTTATGTTGTTGTTGGCCACAGGCTATAGCAATGTAAACTGTTGTTTCTTTTTGTTGACCTAAAAAGGTGTTAGTGATTATTCGCTATAGTGATGTTTGGGAGGTAAACTACGAAGCCATTATGCGACACTTTCTCTGTAGAGAAGTGAGCCCACGCTTTGTCTGAGCACTGAAGTGACAGTTATTATTTACTGTGGGGGCAGAACATAGTGGTATTTGCAATTGTGTTGCTGTTTCATACCTTTTTAAGAAGAATAATCATTTATCACCAAAGTAATAGTCTAAAAGTAACTCCCCCCAAACAAAAACAAAAAACAAAAAAACCCAACCCCCCCAAACTCCTCTGCATATTCTTTCACTGTATTTCTGTGTAGATGCAATCTACTGAACTATTAGTCAGTAACCATTTTCCATATTCTGACTCTTATTATCTGATTGTCTGAAGATTAGCTTTTGACAATTTTTCTTATTACAGTTTTCTGTCTCCTTTTCTCTTTTCTCTTTTTTTGTACTCAACCAACAGAGTCATGTGCTAACAATGACACACTTTCTTCTAGCTACTGCTTCAGCAGTATTGTTTATTAAAGATAGTGATAGTGCTCTCCTCCGCATTTCCTTCGTTATAAGATTTTCTGATTGCAGGGGTGAGGGAGTAATTTTCTCTGCTATTGCAGTGGTGGTTGTTGTTGTTGTGATTTCTAACCTAATCAATAGCTGCAGAGATTTTTCAAATTTGGTAGGCTCTGTGCCTTGGCCCACAGAATGCTGAGTCATTCACCCTAAACCACAGTAAATGTAGCTTTTTGTTGCTTCTGCTTTCATTTTTTCCCTTAATTTGCTCTTTTCTATCTTTTCTCCTTTGTCACTTCATATTTATGAAAGTCTGTGAGCATGTGTGCATGTATGTATATGCATGTTTGTATATATCTATTATTTTCTTGGTCTGGCTGTCCCTTGCCTCCTTTATTTTCTATTTCACTTTTATTTTTCTTTTTGGTTGGAGAGTCCTGCCGCACTGTTTGTGTGCTGCTGGTAATGTTTCCTTTCCCCACTGCTGGGTTTTCCAAGAAGGTTTGCTACTGTCTACTTGCAGAAGTTGGGCTCTTTAGTCAGAGCTCTGAAATGTGGCTTAAAAAAACCCCCAAACAAACAAAAAAACCCAAACAAAACTGAAGAACATAAACATACAAACAAAAAAAAAACCATTTACAGTGCAGTGAATGGTCATTTTGCTCAGGATACGTGTCACTAAAATTTGTGAACGGCAGGTTTGCACTTCCACACAGGCTTTTCTGAGGATCTTTGAATAAAATGCTTCTTGTTTCTATGCTATCATCTAAACCAGAAGTTCTTTAGATCTCATTTAATCCATTTAAGTTGTAAAGGGCATTCTACATTCCTGAGCCTCATCTAAGGAGGAGTCAGTGGGGAGTCCTCGAATTGCATAGGGACATTTTAGTTTTAGGTTTTATTTGTTTTAAGTATCTTTTAGCTAAAGCAAGCACAAAATCTAACACTTGGACACCATATGGATTCATGATGTTTATGAGAAGTATTACGAGGGATATGAGATCCATAAATCAGGGGGTGGCTCCCATTGATCTGTAAGTGTATTCTGTCTCCCAGTGACAGAGATGTATTGTCATGCTCATGTTTCTTGACATTTCAGGGTTGATCATATGATAGAAAATACAAGAGACTTGCTTGTACTTTGTTTGCATTTCATGTTGCGTCATATGTTCCTAAGAGACGATCCTGGCCTTTTCCTTCTGCCCAAAAATAATAACCTAATGATTCTGTTGTTCTTGCATTGTTGATCCATTTTCCATCTATTCCTGTGACTCCATCAGTTAATAGATGCATTAAATAGTTAATTTGCTGCTTGCACGGGCAGCAAAGAAAACACTTTATGCCCCATTCTCCAACTGCTGTCCTCCACTTTCCTCACTTAACGATACATTTTTTTTTTGAGACTCTGCTTTTCCCCAGCCTCTCCCATCCTTCTTCTGAGATCCAGCTATATACTGTATCATATCACTTGAACACTCTCAGTGCTACCCTTTGTCCCTTTTGCCTTGTGTGTGCTCTTACTTCAGCTGATTAACAGCAGCCTCTCAGCAGAAGGTTAGTTTGCTAATCTATGTCAAATCTAGCTTTTAAAAACAGGCAAAACTCAAATTGAACTGATCAATTCAAATGAAAGGAAATGGAAAACGCAAAAGTGCTGTAACTAGAAACTTGTGGCTAAGGCTAATATGGATTAGGTCATGTTTGGCAGGATTGCACACCTCAGAGTTGCTCCTATTCATGCTCATGCTCTCAGACTCACTGGAAAAATAAATAGAAAAGTAATTGGGGGAACTTAAAGTTACACCACTGACCTAAGGCTGAAGATAATTTTGCATTTGCTGTTCTGGCTGCGTATGGAGGTGTTATATTTGAAAGAGCTGCTTTGTTTTAATTTCTGCTGCATCATGCTTTTCTGTCTCAGTAGAGGTAAATAAATATAGTAAAAGAGGAAATTTTCATAACTGTGATGTGTGATCCAGATTCTAAGCAGAGTCTAACTGAAGAAACCTTTAATTAAGTAGCTTTTTAAATTGTTTTAGCTCTTAACTAACCATTTGGTCTTTGCATTATTGGTTGTTCCTAGTATTTTGCCCTTTGCTAGCATCTCGGACATGTGCCACAGGAAATAAAGGTAGGTCTAAGGTACTGTGCAGATATCCAATGGTTGTTATTAGGTTGCTATTAGACTGTTAGACTTTGGTACTGCCAGGCCTCACCACACACTGATCTACAAGGAGGACTACTGTGAGATGTCTTAACAGGCCATCCCTTCCTTCAGGCAAGTTCAACTATTAGTGGGATGCAAAGCAGTGGGAAGCGATCCTGTGTTCCTCTTGAAGTGTTTCTCAGTGGTATTTGGGACCAAGTTGCAGTCATGTACAGCAGAGAGGCCACTTTCATCTGCTGACCCAGTTGTTCACTTTCTTTCTGTTCCAGTGGCAGCCCCTGCTGCTTGTATTCATTACGACCAGCCGCTTCTTACCCTGGGCCTTCTTTGCTCCCTTCAAAGTCAGCTGTGGCTGTAGTGCTTTTAATTGGTAGGCATCTCAATGGAATATTTAGGAGTAGACGTGTGTGTGTGCGCGCGCACATGTATAAAACAATGGCCGTGTAAGAGAGGAATGCAGTACTAAACAAGGACAGTATAGATTATTCAGTATCAAGATCATAGTAACATATGAGAATATATAGTTGTTGCAGGTTGGGAAAACAGAAAAAAATGGACATTACTTTGTGAAGGACCTTGTAAATTTTTCCTGTGTGCCCTGTTTTGTGCTCAGCCCAAATTTTTACTAGCACATTTCTGTGCCCTGAAAAAATTCCCACTGAGGGCTACTGTGCAGGCATATGAATGCATGAATACTCTGTAGCATATTTATTGAACTTGTTTTTCATTACACAAAATTTACTTTGTTCAAATTCACTGTAAAAGAGAGGGTTGAAGCACATGCTTATACAATAAATTCTCTCTGCCTCACCTCACAAATGAAATCACAGGACAGCTGGGGTGTTGGCACTTCCTAACTTTCTCCTGCACACTGCTTTCTGTGCTCAGCCTTGGTTGTTGCCTGTCCATCTTGACTTTGGGGATAGCCAAGAAAATCCCACTGTGGGCTGCTGCACCAGTGCAGTACGCTTCCTATTCTGATATATATTTCCTCTTCTAATGTGTTGAGGTACCAGGCATGGTGCTAGCAAACACACTGTCTACACTTAGCTCAAGAAGGAAATAAGATTCAGATTTTATCAAGGGTCTAAAGTTCTGGCGGGGATGGGCACCACTATCCACAGCATAAGTGCCACCCCAGTTCAAAAATACCTGTACAGAGCCTTCTTATAGATGTGAATGGAAGCTATTATAGGATCACAGGATAATTCAGGTTGGAAGGTACCTCAGGAGATCTATAGTCTATTCTCCTACTCAAAGCAGATTCAGCTATGAGGTCAGACCAGCTTGGTCAGGACTTTGTCTTCTTGCACCTTGAAAACCTGCAAGGATGGATACTCCATAAACTCTCTAGGATATCTGTTCCACTGCTTGACTGTCCTCATGGTGGAAAAGTTTCTCCTTGTATCCAGCCTTAACCTCTCTTGTTTCAATTTACCCTCATTGTCTATTGTGTTCCCACCAAACACTGCTGTGAAGAGCCTGCTTCCTTTTCTCAATGACCTCCTCACAGGTACAGGAAAGGTGTTGTTGGGTCCCCTCAAAACCATCTCTTCTCCAGGCTGAACAAGCCCTGTTCCCTCAGCCTCTCCTCACAGGACAAGCACTCCAGCACCCTGACCATCTTGGTGGCCCTCCACTGATTTCACTTCAGTTTATTAATCTTTCTTGTATTTGGGTCCCAAAACTGGATTCAGTATTCTACATATGGTCTAACAAGTTCTAGATAGAGGAGGATAATCACTTCCCTCAATCTACTAGCTATGTTCCTGTTAATACAGCCCTGGATGTCTTCCTGTAAAAAGAGAAGCTATGTTGCCTCACGCAGGGTATTGATTAGAGGGCTTCGGCTAGCTAACAAAACTGGATATTTCAGCCTGCAGCTTGCATTGTTGTGCAAGTGGCAGGAGGCAGATGGTTGAGTCTTCTTCTGTGGTATTGATCAATATGCCACCTGAGTATGTCTCTCTCTGATTCCATCTGTTGTTAGGCTGGTGGTGGAGTTACCTATGGTGGGACATATGCAAGGCTATCATTATTGGCAGCACCATGTAGAGAGAATTGTACATTTGGTTATCCGTGCTGCTGGCCCTTTTTACAAGAATCATTGTTGGAAACAGAACCATTTTCTGGCATGTTGGAGAGTCCTTGTTCATTTATTACTTTCTTCACAATGCTGTCAGCCTAGAAACAGTAGACAGAGCTCTAGGGGTAGACATTTGAGAAGAGACTAAGTAATAGAAGAAAGGGATGAGAAGTGAATGGCATTGAGAGAGTTTCTGAATTCTGTTGAATTCTGAATCCTTGACTAACTGCAGTGCTGGCCACTAGAAAGATTTCTCCCCATCCCACAACTGTCTTTACTTACTTTGATTATGAGCCTTTGCAGTTGTATTATTTTCCTCATTTACCTTACTTGGCAATCATTGGCTTAGGGAAGAAAAGAAATATGTGATTTATGTATGAGAGTTTCCTGGAGTGGGAAACATACTATTAAAGTACAGCAGTGACAAGAAATTAGTGACCGTAACAAAATTTGACTATTGAACTATTAGGTGCATTTTTGTTGCTCACTTAAACTGCTAATGGAGAGATAGGGCTTTGAACCACACTGGGCATATAATTTCCATTTTTTTTTCCTGGGTATCAGAGAGCAAAGGATGCAGTATCTCAGGTACAGATAGTCCAGGAGTTGTGGATAGAACAGGTACCTATATCTGCCTCTGAAAAGCACATCATTATTACTGTCATCTGCACCATTTTACCTTTTGTTTATATGAGTAAATTGGATAGTCTGTTAGCTCTTAAGTGCACTGTGTCATTATGATACATGTGAAATCAAACCATGAGCATTTGTATAAACAGATGGAAACTGTGAAAATAAGTCATTATTCTGTCCTTCAAATGGAGTTCTGGATTATTTTGGGGTTTCTGCAAAAATATTAGAGACAATGAAAATAGGGATTACAAAGGATGGAATTGTTGATTTATTCTTAAGATAAGATGAAAGATAACTTTTTTTTATTTGAAATAAGTATTCTGTAATACTGATAATGGAAAAGGTTGTGGTTTTTTTTCCTGCATTTCAGCAATGCACAAAGAAACAAATTTTGGTGAAGGAACTAACAATGTTCTGAGGAAAATACTTCTAAAATTGTTGATGGGAACTAATGGCATTTTGCTTCCTTCGCTTCAAGCTGAAATCAATTTATCTCTGAGAGCTGTTTTGTCCACAAAATGGAAATGGAATATTTCAGTTTTCAAAATAGATATTTATGTTGAACATTAGTAATAAATTATTTGAACCAATTACAAAAAGCTGTGCAACTAACATTTGTTTTGGGCACTGACTTTTCTTATTTAATTTAATCTATAACTACAGATTTTTGGATGAAGTTTGGGTAGGTAAAACAAGTTATATCAGGTTAAGCACAGTGTTTATTTTACCCCAAGTTGATTGTTTAATTTAAGGTCCTGGCACCTTAAAAGCCAAAATCTGTATTCATGAAACCTGAGATGAATTAGGACAGCTGCTGTCTCTTTCTATTCTGAGTTAATCAAGATACTCAGCCAAAGGATGGAAGACCAAGATTCAAATCTCTTTCTGACAAATTCAGATTAGAAATTTCTACAGGGACCTTTGGTCTCTCAAAGTATCATTTCAGTCACCAGATTATGATGTTCTGAAATGGTTATTTATTATCTTCTGTAGAAGCTGTTCTATTTTATATAGAATACTAAATATAAATTAAGTGAGAGATCGAACTGAATGACTCTATAGACCTGTAGTTGGAGTATTCAGCAAAAAAGAGGTAGGTTCCCTGAATTCCAGTTCTTGTTCCAAAAACAGTTTAAGTAGTTATGCAAAGTGAAATGATACCAGCAGGAGAAACGGAGACCTGTGCAGAATACCCCTTGGATTAGTGTGAGGAATTGTGTTCCTTAGAGGCTCTCTTAGGGACCAGATTGAACTAGCTGTTACATTGTGCAAAAGTTCATGTTACAGAGAGCTGATGCATTAGGATTGAGTTGCTGAATTAGATGGGTCTCTGTCAGACTCTCTGACTTCGAGTGATTTCTGAATAATAGAATTAGTACACTCTCCTGAGAAGTAGGTGACCTTGCTTTCAAGCTCTTCTCTGAATTGGGTTTGTGGAGAAACTAGTCTCGCACTCCCACATTTGTGTGCCAAACCCTGAGTGGTAGAGTATAAAAGGAAAAACACCACCTTCTCCTGGTGGGGGAATTAATTTGGAAATCTTGACAGAAACTATTTCAACATTAATGGTTTTCATTCTATAAGGAATATTAGTTCTATACAGAAAATTCTAATCCAAGTTTCTGACCACTGATAGATGTTTACCTTGATTTTATCAAGGCTTTTGACATGGTCTCCCACATAACATTCTCATAGACAAACTGAGGAAGTATGGGCTAGATAAGCCAACAGTGAGGTGATCTGAAAACTGGCCGAACTGCCAAGCTCAAAAGGCTGTGATCGGTGGCGTGAAGTCCAGCTGGAGGCCAGTCACTGTTGGTGTCTGCCAGGGGTTGATGCTGCATCCAATACTGCACAACATCATGATGAATGGCCTGGATGATGGGACAGAGTGCACCCTCAGCAAGTTTTCAGACCATACAGAATTGGGAGGGGTGGTTGATACACCAGATGGTTGTGCACCATTCAGAGGGACCTTGTCAGGCTGGAGAAATGGGGTGAGAGGACTCTCCTGAAGCTCAAGCAAGGGAAATGCAAAGTCCTGCACCTGGGGAGGAATAACCCTATGAAGTGGTACAGGCTGGGGGTCGACCAGGTGGAAAGCAGGTTTGCAGAGAAGGTGCTGGGGGTGCTGGTGGACAACATGTTGAAGACAAGGCGTCAGTGTGCCCTTGTGGCAAAGGCGGCCCTCAGCCTCCCAGGCTGCGTTAGGGGGAGCGATGCCAGCAGGTCAAGGGAGGTGATTGTTCCCATCTACTCAGCGCTGGTGAGGCCCCCTCTGGAGTGCTGCATGTGGTTCTGGTCTCCCCAGTGCGAGAAAGACGTGGGCACACTGGAGCAAGTTGAGCAAAGGGCCCCAGAGGTGATTAACGTCCCGGAGCATGTGTCATGGGAGGGGAGGCTGAGGGAGCTGGGCCTGTTCATCTTGGAGAAGAGAAGGCTAGGGGGGATCTTATCCATGTGTCTAAACGGGAGGGAGTAAAGAAGATGGAGGCAGACTTCTGAGTGGTGCCCAGTGACAGGACGAGGGGCAGTGGTCAGAAATGGAAACACAGGAAATTCAATTAAACGTAAGCAAAAACTTGTTCAGGTCAATCAGTGGAACAGGTTGTCCAGAGGGGTTGTGAAGTCTCCATCCGTGGAGGTATTTAGAACGGGACTGGGCCTGGTCCTGGGAGACCTGGTCTAGCTGACTGTGCTTTGAGCATTGGGTTTGTCTGAGAAGATCTCCAGAGGTCCCTTCTAACCTCAACCATTCTGTGATTCTGTCATTTAGAAACAGAGGCAAGAAGGAAAAGCCATGTAGAAGATCTCATATTGGTGCTGTGTAAATGTAAGGGCAGAAAGGGTTCTTCAAGTTCCCTCCTGGAGAGCAGAGGGGCTGGGAGTCCAGTGGTACTGTGACTCTAACCAGGACTCATATTCTTCATCTGTACTAGCAAATTAAAGATTGCTCTGAAACTCAATTGCCTATACTGTTAAATTGTTATAGCAGTGTCAGGCGCGGCTTTGGCCTGTGCTAGCTACTACTCTCCCTGACAATAACCAGGTCTGATTTCATCCATGGCCCGTGCTAACTCCTGCTCCCAGTAGGCATCAGTTTGGATATGGTGACCCTGTTTTGGACTGTGAGAGAGTTTAATAGTATGGATTTGGGCTGTTTCACGCCAGTTGACATTAGTACCAGATAATGTTGCTAGATGCTTTTTAATTTACTAGCATCAATGTAGCCTTAAAGCCTGGGTGCCTGAATCCATAGCTGTCAACCTGTCAAAAAATGCATCTTTTGCCAAAGCTCTAGTTCCCAAGCTTTTAGGCTCATGAATCAGTTGTATTTTCAGAGGAGGACTGCATCAATCTTTTATGTCTGATGAGGAATCAGAAGACTAGCCTCTATGTCTGAGCCAGAAGCCCCCAGAGATTGGGCTCCACATATCAACTTAATTTAAAGAATTGAAAGACCATTAAAAGACTTGAGGAGACATTAAAGACATACACTGTAATATTAAAAAAAATAGAGAAATGGTTAAAAGACAAAATTATTTCTGTGGGAAAGGTGTGTGTGTGTATGTGTATATACATACACATACACACACACACACACACACACACATATATGTGTATATAATTCTGAACAGCGGCAATACCTACCCCTCTGTTCTTACATCTATTTCTTTCAGAACAGCAATTCTGTTCTTTAAATAGCTTTGCTTACAGTATTATCTTTACCTTACCATCATCATTTATCCAATTTACCAATCAAAACAGGATGTGTTTACTCTTTCACTGATGAGCAGTACACAATATATATGTTTTTACCAACTTTGGCATAGCAAGATTAATCCAGTATGCTGTAGAGTTCTTTTTTTTCAAAGACTTCTTTTGTTCCACAAAAATTATAACACGTGAAAATTGTTTTTTCAGGTACTTATTTTGACTCCTTTGACAATTTGGGTTTCAATGAAACTGTGGTGTTCATCAAGTATAGACTGTGGGCAACTGTCATCCAGATATTTAGTTTTCATGTGGAAAACTTACCAGTGCTTGTGCTGCAGTAAAAACACTTCAAGTTAAATGTTCTAAAAGTGGAGAAAAATAGCCAATTATCTTGTGTACTGTTTAGAGAAATTACACGCTGAAAAATACCTAGACTCCTGGCTTTGCATGTTTGCAGGCATTTGATACCTTGAGAAGATTTCTTCAAATACCAGTCTGCTTTGGACTAGTTGTTCAGAGTTTGATAAGTAGATAGTTTTACACTGATGATGCTTTGACAAACCTGGGGAAATTGATCCAATGCCAGAGTCGGTTTTGAACTCTTATTTCCGGACATTAATGAGAAGCTAGGTAAAGTAAACCATTCATTCTCCTGGCAGACCTGGGCTATGGTGAGCAGAGTTTTTCCCTCTGCTTTCCTTGACCAGGGCTCTGTTCCACAGATACCTTCAGCTTTCTCAGCTGAGACCTTCCTTGCCTTGAATTCAGTAGCAATGATGTACGTAAACACCTTGGAAATCTTGACCTCTGCCTTTAGATGAAAATTCAAGTAGAGCTCCATCAGCCAAAGGCTCACGTGTACTTGTGCAGGAGAGAGACATATGGAGGAGCATGGCACAACCTGAGTGCTTCTGCAGACTTGCACAATGCACCAGTTTTACTAGAGATTCTTTAAGCAATTGGAAACTTTCTGAACGTTGAACCTGTTTTAGTTTTGTGCATTTGCTCTTGTGTTAAAAGCTGTTTGGGGAAGGAACTGTACTGTACGTGCCTGGCTGGTTGTAGAATTGTGTCACAATCTAACCGTCCAGAAGCAGCCTCCAGGAATAATCTCAATACAAGCAGGAAAGCATGGTTATATATCCAAGAGATATTTGTGATGCAGTTCAGTTTTGGCAAAAGGCATATGGCTTTTTGAAACTTTAAAATATCATTTTAGTTTCTGAAATATATAGAAAATGCAGAGTTTCTGGAATCTAAAATGCTGCTTAGGATGAATTACAAAAGTTCCATAGAGGAAACCATGTGCTTTACATTGATTTGATGTGAAGTGGCTGACGTTCAGGTGATTTTAGACACTGAATTCCTTCAGAGGCTTCAGGCTTCTTCCTCGATCATTTGCAAGAAATTGGTGGAAATACACTTCTAGTTTCTATGAACAGATGGGGCTGGCTGGTTAACTGTGTGAAGGGACTATCTGTAGAAAAAAACCTAGCTCCTAATAGGAAAAATTAGTGACTTGGTGGAAATTGAGTGTCACTTATGAATAGTTAAATTATTTGCTGACTTCATTCCTTCATATTTCTAAAATAAGCATTTTATTTCTCCTTTTGTGAATAGTTTTGTTAGTAATAGTGTTTATTTAATTGGAACAAAATTTGGGGAGAAATTCATTAACATTGTAGTGAAAAGCAGAGGAACAAAACATTCCTGTCAGGAAAAAAATGTATTTACCAGCTGAAATAAACCCCATCAGTTTAACGGAATCTCTGTGGTCTTGCAGCCTTGATTTATTAACTTCTTAAGATGATTATTTAATGGCTTAGCTTTCGTTTATCCCAGCAGGGAAAAGAGGTGGCACTGACCCTAGACGTAAAGTACAGATAATGGTCTTTCATCCATGACACTAGTTTTAGGTTTTTATGAATATGCTTCTGTTACTAACATATTCCCTTCTTTTCAAGTCTTTGCTAACTTAAATACAGCAGCTACAAATAGTTTGGTTTCTGTTTCTTACTATCTCTCTACTATCTCTATATCTCTTGCTTATAAAGATGTATTCAGTTTTATTCCAAGTTGATTCAGTTGCTGTTTAAGGCTTAAGGCCATGAAGATGGCCTGGCTGATGTAGTTTCAGGAATGGAATAAAAGGTATAGAAGGCCCCAGGTACTGATGTCTGACCGATCTGTGGCCTGCAGCATTTAAGAATAAGAGAACTAGGAGATGTTTCGCTTTCTTTTTTTCAAGAGAATGAATACTCTTCCAGGTCTTCTGCATTCCTCTGATATAAAAGCTATTTAACTGCTAAGCTGTGTGATTTAAAGCACCAGCTTTTTGTTTAGTCTCATGAGTATCCCATGTGTTTCCATGAGTAGTTCAGAGACTTCCTTTCTTTTCCTTTTGTCTCCTCATTCACCTTTTTGCGCTTGAGCTAACAGCAGGACATTGCACCTGCTTGTATAGGTTGAATTTTTTACAAAACTGGTAGAAATTACCTTTTCTTTTGCCTTTTGTTGTAATTAAAATACTTGTTTTATACTTTGGGAAAGCTGTCTTTGTGAATTAACTTAGGAATAGTTTGCTTCCCTTTTAGATGTTATTCATCTAACATAGTTTTGTTTGTGGCTGCTTTACATCTTAAAGGATCTTTTTGTTAGGATATCAGCAGCCATCCTCCTCTCTTCACGGGAGGAGATGGAAAAGGATTCTTTGCCCTTTGATCTGAATTTGTTGAGAGAAGCAAGTCTACAGTGAGGATTTTTGGCCTTGAGGCAAAGGGAGCAAACAGCTTAAGAGATGTCTTCAAGTCGGCTTAAGAGATGTCTTCAAGTCGTGGCTGTTGAACTGACTTCCTGTATGGAAACTTGTGCAAATCCCCTAAAATGACATCCAGAGTAATTGCTTTGGTCTCTGAAATTCTGGTAGAATTTAGGGTCTGTGTCCAAGCAAGTGATGAGAAATCCCATGCTCTACCAGTTATCTAAAACTCATTCATTCACCTAAATCTATTGAAAATACGAAGAGCTGTGGCACCAACTCCTGTACTTTAAGGGGAAGGTACATGAAGGTATAGTTCAGCTGGGGAGAAAAGAGAGTGAGAAAGCAAAGAGGAGGAAGAGGGGAGAGTACAGTTTTTGCAGCAGTGCATTTAAGGAGCAATGGCAATTGTGTCTGATTCTACCCCATTATACTCAAAATAGTTAACAGTCCATGAGAAGCAGAAAGCATAATACATGTAGAAATTCTGGAGGTGTTTGCAGGGTACTATGTGAAAGTATGCTGCACAGTTGATGTTTTTTCACAGCAAACAAAAAATGTTTCTGGTTGGGCCTGATTCCTGTGCTTAGGATTTGGTACTCTTAGATTGTATTTTCTGCATAGTAGGACATTCTATTCTACAGCTGTAAGTCACCTTGAGGAGCCTATGAAATGTTACATGGAACTTATTAAATTATTGTAACGTTACATGGGCTTTTGCTAAGGTTTTACATAAAAAATTACAGTGCTTGCTTCTATATGTTCTTAGACTTTCAGCAGAATGGGCCAAAGCAGACTTCACTGAGGGTATCTTCCTTTGAAAGCAGACTTTGGATGTATTATCCAATTATTCTGTGTGGGTGTATGTGCTGTGACATGAAATCTTACATGCTATATTTGCATAGGCTATATTTTGGAAAATGTGGGTATGATATAACATTATTTCTTCTTTTGCTAATACTCATTTTATGCAAGTGGATACATTAAAGACAGTTTATAAAGCTGTACAAATAATATGATTGCTTAAAATTTACAGTATGTGAACAAGTGACTAGTAAAATTTTGAAAATGTTAGAAATATTTTGTTTAATGTAAAAAATACAAATCCATGCTTTCTCCGGCTGTTTCTTTACAGCTTTAACTGATTTGAAATTTATACTGTATTAATTAAACTGGGAACACTGGAAAAGGAATAAATAATTCCTAAATAAATAAAATATAAAATTGCTTACATAGCAGGTAATAACCAGGTTCTATATTTTTGATGCTGAAAAAAGAAAAAAATACGGAATCTTTTTTAGCAACTGTGAGTCTATATGCGCTATTATTTGCCAATCCATTTAGAAACATAAACACTGAATGGCATCTTTTCCCTACTAATTTTGTCATTTTCCTCTTGGCTTTTGCCACAGGTTTTCCCGTGTTTCTTCTAGTACACATGTAAACATAACCCTATGTAATTTACTCTTTTGCTGCTAGATTTTAGTTGCTGATGGTGGCACAGTTTTTACAAGGAAAAATGCTTAAGACACTGTAATTACAGTTTAAGAGGTAACGATGTTAAGGCATTCAAGACAGGTTGTTTCCGTCTCCTATCTGTTCTCCTCCCCTAGTTTTCAAATAAAGTTATCCCAATTACTTATGTTACAATATACTAGGTGTGCTCCTTTCATTACTTGCAGAAACAGTGCCTCTGAAGTGAATAATGCATAGCAAACATGGCTGAACCCTCCAGGATTATACCCGCAGTTCTGGAGGCGGAAGCCAATTATGACTCAAGCGTGGTAAACTATCCGATGACTTATCAGGTAAAGTCTTATGGCTTTTAGGGAGCTTAGGTTTCCCACCCTTCTGATGACCATCTAAACAGCAGTTCTGAAGAGCACAAAGTAATAAAAGACTAGTAATTCTGACTGTCTTTTTCTTTACTAATTCTTCATGATGTCTTTTTAGCATTTGTTTCTCTTCTGTACTCCAGGTGGCTTTTTAGTGCTCCTGTGGTCCTTTTTACCATGCCTTGGAATGATAACTTTGGAATTTAGAAGCACCAATGTGCTGTCTCATGTAGCTTGGCTCTATAGCTTTGTAAAAGAAACAAAGAAAAGCGTAAAGATTAAAAGCCTGTAAGCTTACATGGAAGAGTAAGAATTAGAAAACATGGAAGCTGGAAGCTAGAAAAAAATCTAAATAATCTTCAATTTTAGGAGTACAACATCTGTACTCCAGTTTCATTACACCTTGACCTACTGGATATATAGCCTAACAGTTTTTCAGTGAATGCATAAGAATATCAGTTCTTAGTAGCAAATATTCTTTCAGTTAATATGTTCTTGGAAGCTGAAGGCTTAATACGTGCAGTAGGCAGTAGATGAATCACTGTCTTGATATCTGATGTTATTCCAGCATACATTTTTACATTAAAAATCCAGAATGAAAGTTCTATTGTACTTTTTTTGAGTTTGAAAACTTAAGAGCAAGAAAAAGCATTGTTTAGCACAGATTCAAGTTTTACTTCTTTTGGACTTAGTGTAAGAAAGCCTTAAATCCCTGTACCCAGTGCTTCCTATTGTCTAGAAGCTTTTGAAGATCTAGAGCCAGCCAGCGGAAATCATTAGGCACAAGGACTAGATCAGACTTCAAGCTACCTAGTCTGGTCCTAAGTAGGTGTTTATAAAATGTGGTTAGCTGGCAAGATTCCTTCAGCCTGACAAAATGTACAGCTGAAACTGGAGAAGTATTTGCTGAATACAGTGTTTTGCTGTTGTCTTGAATGCCAAGTGTGTGGATGCTATGGAAACATTAATAACGATGCATCAAAAACTAATTATTTCAGAGATGAAGCCATTTTCTTTGTGTTCAACAGATGAATGGGACCCTAATTCCAAGCAAAATTGTAAAGACTCTTGAGTATTCTCAAAGTAACTTTAATTTCTGCTAATAGAAGTTTAACCAATGTCATCTGATGGTATAGAAGTTTCAGCACAGAGAAGGTGAGAGTTGGGTCTACAGCCTGTAACTGAGCTTGATTTACAATCTTCTTTTCAGGCTTTTGGGTCATGTAGGGCTGTACAAAATCCTATGCCAAATGTGTTGTAATGTTTACCGTTACAGCATTTCCTTTGTAAATACACTTTCTGTCGCAATACTGCAACAATATTTTTCCAATATTCATACGATGCATGTGGTTTTTATCTTGCGTGTTTTCTTTGTTCTGCTATGATGTTTAATGTAGATAAATCTTTTGAAATCGGCCTTGATTTAAGGTTCAAGGGAGATCACTCAGAGGTACTCCTGGTACTGGGTGGGCCTTTCGTGTGTTCAGCAGTCATGAGAAGGCTTGAATTGCCATGCAAGCACAGAGTTGTTCATTGTAGTATGGCAGGCTGAGGTTTAGCACTGCTGTGACTTAACAATGGCTGTCTATTAAAAATACCTTGCTGTGTCTGAGGGTTAGGAATTGAATAGATGTAGTATTAGAACATCAGGGAAAGAATGTTATTTAAGCTATGTTACTTGTAAAGATGCAGTTTAATCTAACTCAGTGTTCCTTTTGGTAAGGAAATAATTAGGTAAATTACCTATGTAGTCTTTGACACATTTCACTGAGTACAAGTCATTTTGATTACTTGAGGAAGACTTATGTAAATGATATAAATATACATATCTGTGATTAGAAATCAGGTGATGAACTTAAATTACAGGTTTTGGAAGAAAAGAAATTACAGAACATTCTATGGGAACAAGATTTGGTAGTCATGATATGTAAGATGGGAACCCCTGGAGTTAGCCATATACAGAAATACTGGCTTGTGGAAAGCAGAGAAAGCATTTATACAAACAATTTTTTTGCATAAATGTTCTTACTGCTTGAAAATATTCCAGTATTAGGGAAAATTAGCACATTCATCATGCTCTATGTAAGAACAGAATTTAGAAACTACTTGCATATTTCAGTGTCATGCTGCTCGAGTTACCAACTCACTGCTGCTTGAATAATTGATAGGAAAATTTAGAAGATTTTCAAGAAAATTTGTCACTGCTGGATACATGAAATATACCCCAGTCAAATCTAGAAAAAGAACAAACCTGCACTGAACAAATGTGATAAATATCTATTGATGTAGCGCATCAGAACAATGCTGGAGTAGGCAGACAGAGCATTTGGACCTGTCCAAAACATACTTCTTCTACGATATCTCTCTGTGCGCTGTTACTAGCCTTCTTAAAGGAGGACAGCAACATGTTGATGTCTTAATACTTAAGATGCTATGTGGAAGAAAAGGATTTGAAAACACAGAGGCATCAGCCTTTAGGTCTGCTGCTGGTGATGACTGAAAATGTTAAAAAAACAGTGTTTTAAAACAATCTGTGGGGTTTTCTGTGTTAAGGCACAGGTACTGTATAAACCCAGCTGAGCTTTAGAGTCACTGGGTGAAATCCTGGTAGCAGTCTTGCAGTGGCAAATGATATAATGTGTGTAAGTGTCCTCTTTGCCCTTCTTGATTGATTTCCAGTGCTGTTTTATAGATCTTGCTGGTGCAGTCGCATTTTTGTTTTTTGTTTTGCGTTGCCACAGTTGCCTTCATCTTCCAAGTCTCCCTGAACTTCTTTAGCTCCCTTTTTGGCTCCTGCCGTGGCTGTGGCTCTCCCTCGGCAGTCGTCTGTCTCTGTCACCTGCTGTTCTGGCTGTTTGGTGTCCGTGGGCTCCCCTGCAGCTCAGGGCTGCCCTGTGGTCTTCACTGCACTCCTGGTTCATCTTCTTTCCCTGAGCATTTGAATCCCATACTGAGAAACACCTATGTCTGAATGTTGACCAATGAAGGGGTGAGGTCTTGGCTTCACTCAAAATTCTTGAAGTTTTACTGTTGATGCTAATTGTGCTTGTATTTTACTCTTTTGATTTTGTGCTAAATCTGGATTCAGCAGGCTGAGATGTGCAGTATAACAATTCTTCTTGTTATACATTAAGTATTTTAAATATTAACTTTGTGTCTCTATTATAGTCTTTCAAATCTTTGAAAGCTTTTGACATGAATTTCTCAAGTAGCAAGACTCACCCAGTATGACTTTGTATGTATAATAAATATAAAATTGTGAAAGAAAGTTAAAAGAATGAATGAGAAAATATAAGACATGGAAAAAATGTAAATATCACCTGAGAGCTGAAGAACTGTTTGATACCAAAACAACATTGGGTAAGCAAAGGGAAGACAGCAATCGTTAGGCCCTGTGATAAGAGCAGGTTTTCACTTACTGGGGTAGCTGAGACAGGCCAGCACCTCAGCTGTTCAGCCTCTGTCGGATCTGCAACTGGGGATGCTTCCAGGCTCAGTTCCACTGCTGTTAGCACGCACACAGGGTCCTGTGGGACACAGTGCGGGTGGCCTGACATTCCCTGGCGCTCGTCCTTTCGCCTTCGCAGACCCGACTCGCAATAGTGTTCAGGTTAGCTGGTTGAAATAAAAATCTGAGCAGTCTGAACTCAGACTTCCTGCTAACCAATATCTGAAAATGTGTGTGGAGTAGGTTTCTTCATCATCTTTGATACTATAAGAAGAAAGTAATTTAATATCGTTACCGCTACACTTTTTTTCTAAAACTTGGTAGATACTGGCTACTTGAGGAATGTTAATGCTTTTGGATATAGGCTGTGAAAATGCTGGAAACTTACAAAATTTTACTTTTTAAGAAGAAATCTACTTTTTTAGTTCTAAAATAATATGTTCATCTAGGTTCCAGATCTCCTAAGTAGACCTGTTTTGCATAGCTCCCTCTTATGCCAGTGATTATAAGATTTTTACATAGTCTTCCTGATTTTTATGTTCTCCATCTATATGACATACATTTGCAGAGGTAACCTCTAATACTCTACTCTTTTGGTGCAGTGGAATTTCTATATGGAATTTCAAATGGTAGGAGTGATGAAACTTGATACTAGCATTGGCTACTTTATTTTTACACTGTTCTTTCTGAAACTAAGCATCATTTTCTGTCTTGTTATATTTCAGTAAAGGCCTCATTTTTTCAGCCTGTAGCAGAGGAAACTAACCTGTGTCTTAAGGCCAGGTACAGTCAGAATATTTCATGTGCCACCTAACCTTAACTTTTGTAGGGGGCCCCGGATATGGGTCTCTATAGCCAGGTATCAAGTGCATGTTTGGTCACGTGATGATGTGCACATGTGTATCTAGTCATATGATAGAGTGTTATATAGCCTTTCACTTGCTCCAAAATAGATTGTATGGCCTACCCCAATAAGCAGGTTGAAAATCCTTGCTTGCAGCGTTTTTTCGTGAATCTTTTTTTTTTGCTAAATCTTCTCAAAACAGTGTAACCTCTTCTCTCTGTGGGTACTTTTCTCATAAATGTGACCTCATGTTGAGTGGGCATACTGGAGCAACCTTCTCTTCTGCTTCAGGTAAGAAGTACAGAGTGTGGCGGTGTGCACCCATCCGTGACACAGAGGTGGAAATTAAATATGTCCAGAAGCTGGTCCCTGGAACAGCAGAAGAGAGGTGGAAAAATATTTTCCAGCTGCAAGAGGATCTGTTCTCCATACAGCAGAGCAGTTACCAGTAGCCAAAGAGAATTCTGTCCTCAAATTCAGCTCTGGAGAATTGTTAAATTTTCCTTGCCCTCTTCATTGCCTGACTTCCCAAGTACCAAATCTGTATTCTCCACTGATTAGCTTATTCCTCTTTCAAAAGCCTTTTTAATTCCATACAGACAAATAATCTTGGACAGAAAACTTCAAAAAGAAAATCAGAGAAGTCCTCTGAGCTTCACAGCAGAAAGTACTACAGAGCAAGAACTTCAAAGCAAAAAGTCAGCTGTGGGTAAGATTTCCCTCCTGCTGCTTTTGTCTCTGCTCTCTCACATCTTACATTCCTTTCTGTGTAGTGGCACAGTTTCAAGGTCAAGAGTGGAAAGTAGTCCCACACGTTTTCAAACCTGGTGGTAAGCAAAATCTTCTGGGATTCATATCCGATGTCTGCCAATTTAAACACTCCCTGGATGAGGAGAACTTAATAACTTGTCTCCTTCCTCCTAGGTAAATTATCTCACCCCATATCTTTTACATGAAAGGTAATTGGCATTCTCCTGTGTTTTTCCTCTGTGTTTTGTGCTGAATTCAGTGCTGTTTGTGGCCGTGGGCTCAGATCATGATTAACAGATTGGGCCCTTCCAAGTCTGAGATGCAACTTCCCTACCCATCCATCACTTGTTTGGACTGCAGCCTAACAACTGCATCATTATCAACTAACTAATTTCAGCTTGAAACTCTTGCATATGCTATACTGAAGTTCTAGTTCTCTAGTTACTTGTTTTCCATAATTCTTTTAAAATTGGTTTAGTTTTATTTTGATAACTTTAGGATATTTAAATTCAGCTCTCTACTACTGCAACTGTAAATAAGTGTCCTTTTTTCCCTTCCTTATCTTCTAGAGTTGGCTTTATTTAGAAGAACAGTTACCACATACAAAAATTATGAGAGGACAGACATAGTCTAATGTAACAGCCAGTGATGGTAATTGGTATTATGAAAAGATTTAATGGGCTTGACCCTCTGCTTAGAAGGAAAATAATTTTGATTCATGTAGTTTGTGACTATTGTCTGTTTAAAAGGTGTCACAAATTGTATGTTGTAAGCAAGCGATTGAAAAGATATTCTAGGGGAACAGATATCCTCACAGAAATTTAGTAATTCTGACAAGTGTTGTAGTTCTGTAACCATGAACAGATAACATTATGATAAGAAAATACACAAAAAAACTTTCTTAAATAACATCTTAAGTGTTGGATAAGTCAGAATGAACAAGAATGATGTATGAACAAGTTGATTTGAGAACAGACTTGAATTTATCCAAGGCTTTGAATCTGACCTTTTGTGAAGCCAAGAAGTCTGAATCTTCATCCCATTATCTATCAGAAAATGTTTTGTATTCCTTTGATTGATTTGAAAAAGTGGAAAAGCTGATGAAAACCTTGCAAGTAAACAAATAGTTAGGAAATTTTCTATGATTAATGGCTGGAAAAAACCACAAACTTTTAGGTACTTTCCTGAATTCTTGGGAGGTTTTACTGTTGTTTCCAAATCCCAGAGTGAAGGAGTTTCCTCATAAAGAGTCAAAGATTGAATTGTGATTTAGATTATTAATCAAGCTGTGCAGCTGAACCTAGCAATACAGTAACACATAGCAGAAACACCATACTGTCTATATTGATTTGTTCTGGAACTTCTTGTATAGATCTTTATACAGGATTAATCCTAATAACACTAGTGTGGTAAGACATATTGCTAAGTAGACTTAGACTACTAACAAAGACTTCAAACAAACAAACAAACAAAAATCCTCTGGACATTGCCATTAAATAGCTGGCATGACATCAACCTCTTTAACCAGTTCCTTGCTTTTTCTCAGACATCATCTCAGACAAAAGAGAAACTGAGCAATGGATTACCAGTGACTATGATATTACTGTAAGCCTTGTAAATTAAAAGCTGTTGCCATCTGTTTACTCGTCCTTACTCAGAATGTTCTAATGAAATGCAGTATATTCTTAAACTGGTAGTTAAGCAGATTTGGTCATTTTAATACTTGTGTTTAACAAGCATTCTGTTTTAGATAAAAGCTATACAATGTTAAAATGCATTTCAGTTTTCAGATAATTTATTATCTTAAATACTGATATTTTTAATAATTCTGAAGACATTGTTTTAAGCTTACTGATACTACAAAAATGTGAATGCTGAATATAGGATTTAAATGTAACACTAGCCTTTTTAATGGTTGTGAAGCAAGAATTTCCATAAATTAGAGGGACCGTATCTAAAACCATGTCTTTCTGGTTTGATATACTGTGTGGGTGGTTTCATAAATCAGCTACAGTTAAAATGACAATCCATAGTAGAATGCTCTGGTAATTCGATTTTGCTAAATGATCCTTTTTTAATCACAGTAATACATTGTGATAAATGGTTAATTTGATCAGTTCTAAAGGCCAATTTCAATTTCAGCAGGTTTTTTTTACTTCTGTCATGGGTATTGTTTACTTCCATGTTCATATATAAATACTTTTCATTGATACAATTAATTTACATAGTAATTTTAACCATAATAGCACCTGTTCAAGGCTAAGCATACCTTTTTCACTTAAAATACGGAGCTACTGTTTCTAAAGTAATGATCTTGGTTGCATCAGCTCTTAAGTGATTTGCTCTGGCTGTTAAAATGCTTGTGAATTTTTGAATACTAATTTGTGGAACAAACCATTTCATTTGCAAATGATCAGAATAAAAGCTGCTCTATCATGTAAATGGATACAAACAAGGTATACTTTCCTGTACTTCAGAATAAAGAGAAGGTGTAATTTGGGAGCCCGGGTTTAGAAAGGCATATTCTCCTCTGCTGTTGCTGGCAGGGGCCCTGGGGGCTGTGACCAGGAGGAGTGCCATCCTATATTTCTTGCGGGGGCAAGGCAAAACAAGGCATTAGTAGCCTGAGCTGATTCCTGCCCTCTGTTCTCCGTGTTAAATGGAATGAGTACAGGTGAGTGCTGTGATCAGAGTACCTGGGTCATATGTAACCATGATAAAAAGCAGTGCTGTGAAAGCTTATGGGAATGCATGGCTTTTTGCACTCAACAGGTGCCTGATGTATTTTTTAAACTGCATGTATGGCATTTGATTTTTGGGGGACAGGCATTCTGTCATTTACATGAGTTACCTACAGATGTCTGAAAGGCTGGTATTCCTTAGTATGCACATTATACACTATTCATTGCCACAGTTCCTTGTAACTGGACAGCAGGAACCCCAGCCGTGAGGTGGCTTGTTGCCTTCCCTGTCTGCCTATTACTGCTTTCCAGACAGGGCTCATGACCCTCCTTGTGGCCACTCTGACATTTGTCTTTCTCCTCTAGACAGAAGAAGGAAGGGTGAGACAGAGGCGATGAAAAAAAGAACAAAAATACCCTTCTGGAAGTGTCTGTTGGTCCCAAGGCACTGTATCATGCTGATGCCATCTGCTTCACGCAAGAGCTGACTCCAGTTTATGCCTCTTAGCAAAGGCTAGTTGTTGCTACGTGTTGCTGGCGTTGGGGTTCAGCTGTGCAGCTACCTATCATCTTCTGCTTATAAGGGTGTGACCATAGCAGAGCCCTTAGTTTGCAAGGGCAGACAGGTAGCCTTCAGTGTATGCAGCACTCCCCGTGGTTTCTGAGGCCAGAGCTGCAGCTTAGGGGGAACTTGAAGGACTTAGCTGTAACTACAGCAGAATAGGCTGGATGGTGTTATGCCTACAAAATTTTGTTTTAGTTTGCAGTGACATGAGTCTTCCTAGACAAGTGGTTAACATAATGGATATGAATATATTACACCTTAATTTTTTAAACTTGTAGTGGCATTATTTCTCAGTATGCAAATAACCAACCTGGGATAGCTCTCATATTTATGGCAGAAAAGAACTTCCTCAAAGTGTTGCATCTTTGCTCTTTCTGTGCAGTTACTAGTAAGGGCTTGGGAACCTTAGATCCCCAGGTTGTCCCATATTTCTCCTCTGCCTTCCTTGTGTGGTGACACTGTAAATGAAGGGATGTTCCACAGCCTGCAAAAGGTAGCTTTTTATAGAGACTGAGGGTTTGGTGTCTGTGCACAAGGGTGACAGTGAGTGTGCTTGAGGTCTGCTGGGTTACCTTTTGGAGGGACGTGAGCTAACTCAGGTGTGGGGCATCCAAGGTTGTTCTCCGTTTAGGAAGGTGACCTGCATCCTCACTGTGTATCTGTGTTTATGTAAGAAAAGAGCTAATTTAGCAGTCTTTAAATGAGATCTTGGGTGCTGCCAACATTTAGGCAATGCAGATGATTGGTGAGCTAGGATCCCAGAGTGAAGTGCATCCCATACTGACGTGACAGTGCTGATGCACTTTATGCACACCTGTGAGTGTGAGCTCTCGTAATAACTCATTATTGCATCTGCATGATAAAGAATACATACATCTTTCTGATTCTGTCACCTGATTATTTTTCCTAGTACATGTCTAAGGAAGGCTTTTCAGCCTCATCTTTGATTTTTATCAAGATGTTGGGTGGGAAATGAAGGTGGTTGAAATGCAGCAAATGCCTTATTCCTGAATATGTTAAATAGTCTGACCAAAGGGTGGTACAGTGGCAGATGAGGACTGAAGTGTTGATGTAACCTTCCCTGCAAGCTATATCCTTTACTTGTATTTATTCTAAAACTCACTTTAGTAATATGAGTTGACTATGTATGTGGGGATCTTACTGTCCACCAGTTTTGAAGGTGCCTTCCTGAAGATAACTTTTATGACTTCCAAAAGGAAGGTATTACAAATGTATTTATTACAAATGTAATAAACTTAGAGAGTTTGGATGCATAACTCCTTATAGCAGTATAGTAGCAGATACTAGATGGTACCTCTTGGTATAAAGATTAGAACCAAAAAAATATGTCTGAAACCCCCAAATCTTACATTGTATGGTCTGGCGATTCTAGTTAGGTGCTTCCCACAACTGTTGTGTATGAACTATGAGGTATTCCTGCTTAGTCTCCCTTGATGCATTGATCTACTCCATCATATTGCAATGCAGAAGTCTGGTAATGTAAGATGTAGTCTGATGGGGAAATTAGGCCCATAGTGGAGAACAGGCTATATGAAATCCAGACAGCATTTCTCATCAAATATTGCTTTTGCATTTCTGAACAGAAAGTTTTCAGCTTTTGGCTAAAAACTGAAATCCTATTTAATTTTTTATGTGCGCTTTTAAATTTTTCAAATAAAAAGGAACTTTTTTCTACCAAAAGCACACATTTCATGGAGAAAAATCTTGTAAATAGCAAAAGAAACTTTCTAACAAAATACAGTTGAATGAAAATACAAATCATCTTTAGAAGGTATAGAAGTTTTATTACGAAGCTATATTGATAGAACTAGCTGCTGAAAGAACACATTAGAGATAACCTTGAGTTTGAACATGGAAATGCTTAAAAATGCATATCCTCAGTATTCTGACATTTATTTACTTAACTGCTTACTTCTGCTGCAGAAATTATGTTGCAAACATTATTGTATCTGAAATATGTGCTTGTTTTGTTGCACCTCTGCAAGGAGAGGCACAAATGGGATAGCTGGCAGACAATCAGCTGTGAGTGATAATTGAATGTATGAGTGCCTCACATAGTGGTAAGCTGAATGTCTTGATTTGAGATTGAAGCTTTTGGACAGAAATTAGTAAGAATCAGCTGCTTTAAAGTGTTGCTACCTCATATAGTAATATCCCTATTTTGGGATAGCCTGCTTGGTTTTGTTGTTGTTGTTTCCTTCTGTTGGTGGTCTTTCCTATAACATTTCTTTTTGTTTGGATGTAAAGTTGCAGGATAAGCCTGTAAAAATGAGCAAGTCATGGTTCTGTAAAAGAGGCCTAAATATGATGAGAAGGATTTGACTATTAAAGGTCTCTATAAATAATGGCAAAGCAAATAATAAGAATATAGGTGTAAAATTTCAAATGGAAGAAGAGAAGCCTGATAGATTGCTATTCTGAACCACTACAAACTTTGATTCTGGATGTAATTTCCTTTTATGTACAGCTGTGTTGGCACATTTAACATTAAAACATTTGAGCTTTCTGTACCTGGAATGTCAGTATAACCTAGCTTGATCATTCAGGTTTCTGCACTAATGAGGTCTGGATTTAAGACACCGTAGTATCCCAACTGTACTCGCTTTTGTAACTTTTCAGTTTCCATAAAACATTTATATTTTAAAGCATATTAGCTTAGTCTTTATTTAGCACCTCACTATACCAGGTAAATGCAGTTAAACATAGTTTTATTCCTTCTACTGAAAACAAATTTTGGCCAGTCAGTGGCCAGGATAGGTGTGAGGGATTTGGACTTGTTAGAGGAACTCATTCATGTTCTTTCTACAAGGCATGACTGACACTATTTTTATAGTAAATACTTCTGACACAAAACCATTGAACTGTGAAAAAGTGCTACACGCTGAACTGAAGTAACAAAGAGTGCTGGACTACATTTGACTTTCTAGCATGTGTAAATATTTATTGTTTGGCTTTGTGCTTCTTCTTCTAGACATTACCCAAAGCAGTCCTTCACTACAGTGGCTGATACACCAGAAAATCTTCGCCTGAAGCAACAAAGTGAATTGCAAAGTCAGGTAAATCAACTAGTTCTTGTATCTCATTAATATTAGAATATCAAGCCCACTTTTCTAATGGCTTTTCACATTAGCATTAGTATTTGTTCATACTGATATTCAGTAGCACTCTAATTTAATTGCAAAAAATATTTATAGGTCAGAATAGCACTGCAAAACTCAGGGGTTTATACCTGATCTCACATTAGTTATCACATTATTGTAACTCCATTGACATCACTGAAATTATCCTTCACTTGCAACAATATATGAAGTACATTTGTAAGTAGTTTTTAGTATCTGAAACGTAATAGCTGAAACCAGGGGGTTCTCATGCCCTAGACACACTGTTTTTATGAACTTGTATTAACTTCTTAATAATAAACTAGTTGTGTGATTAGCAAACAATTAATTTGTGATTAGCAAACATTTAGATGCCTTTAATATTTGTCATCACTAAACTGACTGATTGACAGAGTTGGAGCTGTTATGTCCTGTATAAATTCACATATGGAACATTCTGTAAGCAAGTTGTGATAAAAATGTTAACTGTCAGAACTTACCTAGGTTAGTATGAAGGACATTGATATTGAAAGGTATTACGGTAAAGAAAACGAAAATGGCGATGAAGGCTCATATGTCCAAAACATGCATGTTAGTTTGCTGTTATTACTCAGTAATCTACAAAATACAGTTTTGCTTGACATTAATTTTTTAGTGACTGGATTTTTTCCCTGAAATACTGGTCTGCTATTGTTTGATTTTATGCAACATTGGAAATTGGTCTGGTTGTATGAGACAATTGATAATATTTGATTCCATTTTATTTTGTGAAAGTTGGTTTTTTACTGCTGTGGTTTTATTCTGCTACACTGGAATTTAACTGTAAACCTCTCATTATGAATTGATAATTATCATTGTCAATTAATGTAATACAAGTTTCAAGCACAAAACTGGCAGTAGGCAACAAGAGTCTTTTTGTTTGGCAACCTCTTTGTAGATTAATGGGTGAAATCAAAGGAAGAAATACAGGCACAAATATTTACCATGGTATACATTTGCAAGGCTCTTTATCTTTCCCCATTGTGGTTATTGATCATAAAATTTAGAGAAATGCTACAAAGATGAAGTTTACCATCTGCAAAGAGGAGTGTTTTGTGGAATGTACATTTTACCTTGCTTTCAGTAGATTTAAAAATACTGTTTGCTTCATTTTCTTATAGTTCAGTAGTGAGTGTACCATAGTTAATGTTGTGTTACAGTGTCAATGGGAACTTTAAAACTGCATTTTTAAAGGTTTATTTGAAAAATTATAAATGTTGAGTCCACTAGTTTCCTAGTGTTTTGATGAAAAAATGATTGAATTCAGGAGAATAATAGAATCTTATTACTACTTCATCAGTTTTTCACTGGATTGTCTTGTACACCCATGGATTCATACACACACACACACGCCCATGTGCACGTACACACACACATATGGATACGAATCTCAGGCAAAAATGAAAAGCAATCTGACATGTATCCTTTGCTCACGGCTACTTCTGTGTGCTTATCCCCAGAATCTAAGTTATACCCTGTGTGAGTTTGCCTGCTGGGACTTTTTATAAAGTTTCAGCTACATGAGTGAACCAATCTAATTTATGACACATCTGTGATGTGCATGCCATTGCTTGTCTTAAGAGAGGGAGGCAGAGAGGAGGAGAAGACAGCTGACTTTCTCCCTGCTATATGAGCTGCCTCTGACACCCATGATGAAAAAGCTGAGATAAAAGTTTTGAACCTTGCCTGAATGCTCACAATTCTCACTTAAGCCATGAATCTTAATTTAAAAAGCACTCGGGGAAGCCTCTACAGCCATACTTCTTAATATACTTGCAAAAGACAGATTTTAATAGGACTGGTTTCTGTAGGCAGGTATGTTTTAACTTGAGAGCTTGTCTGAAGAAGATTAAGAAAAGTATGGGGGGTGGCGGCAGAATCTTGTTTAGATGTTTGGGGAAAAGACAACTCTCCTGCATATGGTCCAGACAAATCATATTCTCATTTAGGAACCTTTCTGTTCTTAAAGCAGTCCATTTTCTCCGTGGTTATTGGGATAATACTTGTGAGGAACTAGGCACTGTTAAGAATTGTCAGGGAGGTATAGAGGACAACTGAAAGGCGTCAGTTTGAATCAAGACTAATGTAGCAAGGACTGAAATAATTCCTGGTTTATGAATGTGAGGTATTCTCATAAGTGATGGGCTTGGTAGGTCTCCAGTTTAGCTCACCTGTTCTAAACTCACCTGTATCAATTGTCTGTCTTGGCTAATGTTGAATAAGCCAAGGGGAGTGTCTGCTTTTAGAGCCCCTCAGAGAAATCCCTTTCCTTATCCTATTTGAAACACACTGACATGGCACTTGGGTTAAGGAAACTTGTTCTGGTATTGTTTTCACTCTATAAACAGAGGACTTCCAAGGATTCCAAGATTCCAAGGATTTAGCATGATCTAGTTTAAATCTTGTCATAAAATAGTTGTAACTTCTGAATAATTCTGTAATATTTTGAAGAATATAAGGACAGAGAATTTGCATTCTGGATCAACCTTATTGGCCATTATTCTATCTTAAGCTTTGCAAGACTCCAAATTTAAACAAACATATGATCTATAATTTGCTGTTCTTCAGATCTCATTCTGTCACAGTGCTGTACAGTGGAAAAAAGCATGTACATGGTTCAAGAAAAGCCTTTCACATGAAACCAAACTTGACTGGTTAGAATCATGTTATTACTACCTTCCAATATTCATTCAGAGCAGCTTGAATCTCTGCCAATGCAGTGACAATTTGGAATTGAACTGATTCTGTGTTAGGCAGTGTAAAAAACTGTTAACTTCTGAGTAGGGAGAAATGCTTTTCTACAGCAATAGCTGCATTCTGGTTTCTAAGTAAACATCTATAATGCTTTTAATTCTAAAGAGGCACAACCGTGTGTTTAACTGCAGGACTCCACACTTCTTTTAAAAATCCATAGCTTTAGAGCTATTATATTACTCAGCACAGCAGGAGGAATTGGTGAAAAAAACACCATAAAATATTATATAACCTAAAAGACGCATGTTTTTGTAAACCTGTTGTTTTGCTTTTCATTTAAGTAGTGACTGGCAGCATTTTAGCTCCAAGTGCTGGGTCCTCTATCAAGAATCCATTAAGGTCAGCATCAGGTGCCAGCCTGTTGTGTTGACATAACATGACAAGAGCAAAACAAACAAAACCAAAATGCTGTTTCCTAGAGGAGTCAATAGAAAATGTATTGCTTTTTACAACACTTGAAAAATTATGTTGTTAAGAAGTCAAATGGCACCATTTAAAAGCTTTCCAGAACATGATCTCCTTCTGTATAATATAATTTCAAAGTGTTTCCCCTCCTTTAGCTGTTTGCTTCACTGGGCTTTCTTTTAACTGTATAGTTTGAAGGAGACACAAATGCATTCTAGGAGATGCTGGAAATTTAGTTTTTCCGTGCTGGAAAACTCCCCAGTTCAATGTGCCTCCTGGCTGAAGGGAAAAGGAGTTTTGAGATCTTTCACTTTCTAAATAAAGAACATAGACAAGGATCCAGACACCATTTTCCTTTATGCCTTTCTGAAGGAAAATCCCTGTCTTTAATTTGCTGGGGCTTAGTGCATTCTCTTATTCCACAGCATACAATGGATGCTTTCTGCATGCACTTCCCTGCCCTAAATGAGCTCAAATACAGAAGCTGCCAAAAAGTTCCTCTCAGTTATTTTGTTTACTTGGGAATCATCTTCATGTACCTTCTTTGGCTTGCCTTAGCTATTGGTCCCTCTAACTTTCTAAAAGTGTAGATTGCTCCGTGGCGTTTAGCTCTTGTCTGTGGCCGTGTCATGTAAATCAAAAGCTGCAATTCCAGTTCAGCTTCCAGAGAGAGAGTTGTTCTGCTGCAGTTCTTGGCAGGGAGGATATTGAAGTTGTGGATCAAAGGGAGGGCTCAGTGTTCAAGGTGCTCAAGGTGAGTTTGCATACGCCAACACTTCCTGAGAAAATTTACTTTCCATTAAGTTTTGGGGGGCTTGATTCAAAATCACAGGTGTCAGCCTACTGCTGCCTTGTTCTCATCTCTGCTGACACAGCCTGAGGCTTCAGTCCTTGGAAATTCCTAGTGCTCTTTTTCGTCTGGGAGAAAATACTTTTCTTACATGTACTTCCCTTACCATGCAGCCTGGGTAATTGAAAGTGCTTGGGGTGTTTTTTTGTAGGAAGAAGCATACCTGCAGGCTTTCTTGTCAAATGGAGTTCATAAAATGTTGATTTTTAAGAAGAGCCATCTTTCCGTAGGAGATATACCCAACTGGAATCAGGCTATTATCCTATTAGCCTAATAACTTAGAGTCCTTACTTTTTCAGGAATTGCTTGTTTGTTATCTTGTTCTATCAACTTTCACCAAGAAAACCATGGTAATATTGGCATTTGGAACAGAGGGAACCTCAGAAAAGGGAATAATCCTTATGGTCAGGCGTTTGGTTTTTGGAGGGTCATATTCCTTTCTGTTCAGGTTCAAGAAGCAGTGTGGCTGGGTAGGGTGAAGAGTTAGGCCATCACTTTTGAGCTCTCCAATCCCATTATTCCTTGATCCACAGGACGTTGGCTAAATATAAAGCTGAAAGAAAGCAAGACAAAATTCTACCCGAGTTACCATACTAACTGTTGAATCTTACCTATAGAGAACACTCTAGTCTCTATAAATTCTGGTTATTATTGTAACAGATATTGCAGCCTTTCTAGGAAGAGGATCCAGGAAGAATCCTATCCTAGTTTGGGGGAGTTTATGGTCCAAAAGGCTATGGGACATATACAATAATAAAAGAGGAGGAAGAAAATATGACAATAAAAATGTTTTTCCATTTTCAAGGGAACTCCAGTTACAGTAAATGCAACTGAATCAGCTCTAACACTTTTGAGGCAATTTCAGCATTTCTGTAGTGCCTCACTCTGCATTGGCTCAAACTGCACTCCATACACTGCTGTGATCTACACTGTCACAACAATAAATTAATGCCTTTCTTAGAATATTGCCTGTTGCTTAAAAACCCCACAAACTTCAGTGTACAAGTTTTAAAGCACATTTGAGGAAAGTTTGTGTCATTCTGAGAACATCAGTATCCTTAGTCTTCTTTGCTTATGGTAGCTGCCTAGAGTTTTAGAAAAATCTGCCAGGATAGAAAAATCTGATAGAAAATATATTTTCTATGTGTGTGTGTGTGTGTGTGTGTGTGTACATGTGTGTGTATATATATACACACATATATGTATAAACAACATAAAAATGCCAAAGCTGTTCCCTTGTCTGAAAGTGAAGAAAATCAATTTCACTCAAATTAACAAATAATGACAGACAAACCCAAGAGAGACTGATTCCAGAACAGCAGACAATATGGAGATTAGGAGACTGTGGGACAGGCTTAAGACCTTCTAAACACAGGGTAGGACTGTGCAGCTGGATCTCCCAAATTCCAAGTAAAAGTCCAAACTACTCTGTGTTTGAACTTACACTTTAGAGTTGAAAATTTTTCTTGATGAAATTTTTGTTGGCACTGAAAGTGTTATTTTCTTTTGCAAATCACGTTCATGAGGGAAAAGTGACCTCCTTAGAGGTCACAGAGGCGTGGTGGGCTAGCTCACATGACTGGAGTTCTGCAATGAATAGATACAGGCTCTTTTGGAAGGACGAGCAGGGAAGGCGAGGAGGTGAAGTTGCCCTTCTTGCGTGAGAGAAGTGGGAAAGCATGGAGCTCTGTCTAGGGATGGATGACAAGTCAGCTGAGAGCTTATGGGTCAGGATTAGTGGGCAGACCAATGTGCGCAGCCAGTGTCGGTGTCCTCTACAGATTGCCTGATAAGAAGAAGATGGTGAGATTTTCTTCAGAAAATTGGAAGAAGTCTCATGTTCACAGGCTATGGTCCTCATGGGGGATTTTAACCACCCCAGTATCACCCCAATATATGAACATCTGCTGGAGGGGCACCTCAGCAGGGCACAAGAAATCCAGGATGTTTCTGGAGTGCACTGGTGATAGCTTACTGACACAGGTGATTGAGGAGCCAGTGAAGGAAGATGGTCTGCTGGACCTTATACCTGCAAACAACAAGGGACTGGCAGGAGATGTGAAAGTAGGGGGCAGCTTTGGATGCAGCGACCATGAGGTTGTAGAGTTCAGGATCCCAAGAGGAGGGAACAAGGCAAAAAAGTAGGATCACAACCCTGGACTTCAGGAGAGCAGACTCTGGCCTCTCCAGAGATCTGCTTGGAAGTATCCTATGCGATGTGGCCCTGCAGAGGAAGAGGGGTCCAGGAGAGCTGGTTGATTTTTCAAGGATTATCTTCTCCAAGCTCAAGAATGGTTCATTCCGATGTGCAGGAAATAAAGCAACGGTAGCAGGAGGCCTGCATGGATGAGCAAGACACTCTTTACAAAGCTCAAATGTAAAAAGGAAGCATGTAAGAGGTAGAAGCAGGGTCAGGTGACCCAACAGGACTACAGAGACACTGTCTGAGCTGGCAGGGATGGGGTTAGGAAAGCTAAAGCCCACCTGGAGTTGAATCTGGTGAGGGATGTTAAGGGCAACAAGAAAGGCAGTTACAGATATATAAGGTGCAAAAGGAAGATGGGAAAATATGGCTTTCTTTTCTGAATGGGTTGGGGACCTGGTGATAAAGGATACAAAAAAGGCCGAGATACTCAGTGCCTTCTTTCCCTTGGTCTTTACTGGTAAGACCAGCCTTCCCAGGCCTCTGAGGTCAGCGAGAAAGTCTGGAGCAAGGAAGATTTACCCCTGGTGGAGGATGATCGGGTCAGGGAACATTTAAACAAGCTAGACATAAACAAGCCCATGGGCCCTGATGGGATGCACCCACAAGAGCTGAAGGAGCTGGCTGATATCATTGCAAGGTCACTCTTGATAATCTTTGAAAGGACAGTGGGGATTGGGGGAAGTTTCTGAGGACTGGAAGAAAGTAAATGTCACTCCTATCTTCAAGAAGGGCAAGGAGGAGGATTTGGAGAACTACATGCTGGTCAGTCTCACCTTGATTCCCGGGAAGGCGGTAGAGCAAGTAATCCTGAATACCTTTTCCAGACATATGAAGGACAAGAACGTGACGAATCAGTCAGCATAGATTTATGAAGGGGAAATCATGTCTGACCAGCCTGAAAGCCTTCTCGGATGTGACGACTGGTTTGGTAGGTGACACGAGAGTAGTGGATATTGTTTACCTTGACTTTATCAAGGCTTTTGACATGGTCTCCCACATAACATTCTCATAGACAAACTGAGGAAGTATGGGCTAGATAAGCCAACAGTGAGGTGATCTGAAAACTGGCCGAACTGCCAAGCTCAAAAGGCTGTGATCGGTGGCGTGAAGTCCAGCTGGAGGCCAGTCACTGTTGGTGTCTGCCAGGGGTTGATGCTGCATCCAATACTGCACAACATCATGATGAATGGCCTGGATGATGGGACAGAGTGCACCCTCAGCAAGTTTTCAGACCATACAGAATTGGGAGGGGTGGTTGATACACCAGATGGTTGTGCACCATTCAGAGGGACCTTGTCAGGCTGGAGAAATGGGGTGAGAGGACTCTCCTGAAGCTCAAGCAAGGGAAATGCAAAGTCCTGCACCTGGGGAGGAATAACCCTATGAAGTGGTACAGGCTGGGGGTCGACCAGGTGGAAAGCAGGTTTGCAGAGAAGGTGCTGGGGGTGCTGGTGGACAACATGTTGAAGACAAGGCGTCAGTGTGCCCTTGTGGCAAAGGCGGCCCTCAGCCTCCCAGGCTGCGTTAGGGGGAGCGATGCCAGCAGGTCAAGGGAGGTGATTGTTCCCATCTACTCAGCGCTGGTGAGGCCCCCTCTGGAGTGCTGCATGTGGTTCTGGTCTCCCCAGTGCGAGAAAGACGTGGGCACACTGGAGCAAGTTGAGCAAAGGGCCCCAGAGGTGATTAACGTCCCGGAGCATGTGTCATGGGAGGGGAGGCTGAGGGAGCTGGGCCTGTTCATCTTGGAGAAGAGAAGGCTAGGGGGGATCTTATCCATGTGTCTAAACGGGAGGGAGTAAAGAAGATGGAGGCAGACTTCTGAGTGGTGCCCAGTGACAGGACGAGGGGCAGTGGTCAGAAATGGAAACACAGGAAATTCAATTAAACGTAAGCAAAAACTTGTTCAGGTCAATCAGTGGAACAGGTTGTCCAGAGGGGTTGTGAAGTCTCCATCCGTGGAGGTATTTAGAACGGGACTGGGCCTGGTCCTGGGAGACCTGGTCTAGCTGACTGTGCTTTGAGCATTGGGTTTGTCTGAGAAGATCTCCAGAGGTCCCCTCCGACCCCTGTTATTCCTCTCCCTCTTCTCCTTTTTCAGTGCCTGTTCTTCCTCTCTATCTTCTCCTTTCTCTCCTTCCTCTCTTTGCCTTTCTGTTTCAAAAGTTCATGTTAGAAAACTTTCAGGCAGATTGTTTTTATTAGCTGTTTTCCTTGAGTTTTTGAAATGCTTTCTCATTATATATGCTTTGCTTTTATTAAGTCCTTGGAATGAACTGCCACAGTGAATGCTATAGGGGAACAAAATGCTGGATGGATTACTAAAGCAGATGTTTAATGGATTTTCTTGGGTACCCTGAATGAGCTCACTGGAGAAGTCATGGAGAAAACAGTCCTTGGAGCTAGAGGCAAAGATAAAAATACCTTCTTCAATGTGAAGGAACAGAGGAACAAATGTGGAATAAAAAGCAAAGTGGCCTGTTTATAGGTTTACAGGTGGTTCTTTGAGCTGCACCAGAGGACCCTGGAACAGACTTTAAAGATGAGATTTCTCCTGATATCAGGCACTGATTATCTGCTCCTCTCTTCTACTGTCCAAGGAGCTGAGTCCGCTCCACTGTATGTGTGTGAAGCAAGAGGTGAGAGAACAAAAGAATGCAGGCTTCCCCATTCTCTTCTTGCTATTGCTTGTGCCGGCCGAGTCCTGGACTCATTGCTTGGGTGTGCGAGTTAAAACGAAGCAAGACTGCCTGCAGGAAGTTCTCCCTTACTCCTTTGTGAGCCCCGGCACAGTAGTGTTTTGTAAATGACACTCACCTAGTAAATGTGATTTTCTCAACTTCTACTAGCTATTTGTTCCTTCTCCCC
The DNA here is from genome assembly GCF_036417845.1 of Apteryx mantelli. NCBI lineage: Eukaryota > Metazoa > Chordata > Aves > Apterygiformes > Apterygidae > Apteryx > Apteryx mantelli. The sequence goes on along the minus strand of NC_089979.1, from coordinate 148,966,399 downwards.
CTCTGAAGACAATTTAAATGACTTTTGATCTGCATGAGTCAAAGACATAAAAATCCTTCTTGATGTGAATAATATAAAGCTTGGGAAGAGTGCAGCAGGCAGAATGGATTTCAATCTTCTGAGAAAATGGTTGTCACCTTTTCTGCTTATCTTGCTGAGCAGGTGAGGGGCTCTGTCTGCATGCTGTCTGTACAGGATTGGCTCCTGTTACAGAAGAGATGAGCAAGTGCTACCATATGTCTACATGGTTTCTGATATATTTTTTCCTCTTGCAGTTACTAGACAAGCTGTGAGATTTCAGGCTGTGACAACAGTGCTTCCTCTCCTTTCTTGTCTGCTACTCCTCGCTGTCACAGCAGCTGGACTAGCAAGTGGAGATAGACAAGTTGTAACACTGTAGTTAGTAGTCACCAGAACACAAAGCAAAGATGCAAAACTGTGTGTAGTACTATAATAGCTGACAAACAGATTGGGAGGCACATAGGGGGCTGCTCTGTGGAATGTATTGACTTATTTTCATGTTACTGACACATTTGTAGTGTCCTGAAATTGTTTTGATTTCACAGGTGAAATTACAAATCTTTTGGTGGAATATAGGATATGATTTTGAATTTCTTTTTGAAGTGGAAAAGAAGAATGGCTTGTTTGAACTTTGTGTTAAGTTGTTAAGAATAAGTTTTAAGTCTTTTGATTCCTGGTGCTGGCTGTACATCATAGATTTTTTTTTTCTAATTTCATTGATTTGTTTAATTATACATGATTTTAAAAATAATTTCCAATCACAGTTTATTGGTCAGTGTAACAAAAGGTGCTTGTGTGAAGGGGTTAGGATAATAGTATTTTTTTGTATTTTTTCCTTGTTTATTAAAATAACTGTTGTTTTTTTTATGATGTTCAAAACTGGCCATTCTTCCCCTATTTCTTTTTGGACCAGATCATGCCTTTAAAATCAGTAGGATAAGCTGTGTGGGTAAGATCAGTAAATTCTCTTCCTTTTTTGTGAACATTTGTTATTATGTTTCTATTATATTTTATTGGATTATATTGATCAGCATAATTAAAGTTTTCAGTGCATGAGCAAAAGAATGATTTTAGACCATTCTCTTCATGCTATTTCTTTGTTTCGCTGCAAAAAATCTGCAAAGAAGATCATGGAAAGAGCCCATTGTGAAGCAAACATGAATACCTGCCAATATTGAGAAGAAACTTTAGACAGAATCATGAGCATATATGGAAACTGTCCACCACCTATCTAACCTAAACTTTTCACTGTTGCTTTGATAGTACAAAAATAAAAGTGCCAGCATTTTTTCTGCATTAGTGCTTGAATTGTTGCTAATATTCTTAGTGATTTGAAAACCTGGTGTAACTTGGTAGGGGAAAACCAGAACTAAACTACACTTAAGAAAGCACAGTAGCATCCGCAGAGACTCAGAAGCAAGCAGTGCAAACTGTTTCTGCTGGCCACAGAATTATGAATCACAGAATCGCAGAATCACAGAATCGCTGAGGTTGGAAGGGACCTCTGGAGATCATCCAGTCCAACCCCCCTGCTCAAGCAGGGTCACCTAGAGAACATTGCACAGGATTGCATCCAGGTGTGTTTTGAATATCTCCAGAGAAGGAGACTCCACCACCTCTCTGGGCAACCTGTTCCAGTGCTCTGTCACCCTCACAGTGAAAAAGTTTTTCCTCATGTTCGAATGGAATTGTCTGTGTTTCAGTTTTTGCCCATTGCCTCGCATCCTGTCGCTGGGCACCACTGAAAAGAGTCTGGTCCCATCCGATCAACACCCTCCCTTCAGATACTTGTACACATTGATAAGATCTCCTCTCAGCCTTCTCTTCTGCAAGCTAAACAGGCCCAGCTCTCTCAGCCTTTCCTCATAAGAGAGATGCTCCAGTCCCCTAATCATCTTTGTGGCCCTTCGCTGGACTTGCTCCAGTAGTGCCACATCCCTCTTGTACTGGGGAGCCCAGAACTGGACGCAGTACTCCAGATGTGGCCTCACCAGGGCTGAGTAGAGGGGCAGGATCACCTCCCTCGACCTGCTGGCAACACTCTTCCTGATGCACCCCAGGATACCATTGGCCTTCTTGGCCACAAGGGCACATTGCTGCCTCATGCTTAACTTGGTGTCCACCAGCACTCCCAGGTCCTTCTCCGCAGAGCTGCTTTCCAGCAGGTCAACCCCCAACCTGTACTGGTGCATGGGGTTATTCCTCCCCAGGTGCAGGACCCTGCACTTGGCTTTGTTGAACTTCATGAGGTTCCTCTCCGCCCACCTCTCCAGCCTGTCCAGGTCTCTCTGAATGGCAGCACAGCCCTCTGGTGTATCGGCCACTCCTCCCAGTTTGGTATCGTCAGCAAACTTGCTGAGGGTGCACTCTGTGCCTTCATCCAGGTCACTGATGAATAAGTTGAACAAGACTGGACCCAGTACTGACCCCCGGGGGACACCGCTAGCTACAGGCCTCCAACTGGACTCTGTGCCACTGATGACAACCCCCTGAGCTCTGCCATTCAGCCAGTTCTCAATCCACCTCACTGTCCACTCATCTAACCCACACTTCCTGAGCTTGTCTATGAGGATGCTATGGGAGACAGTGTCGAAAGCCTTGCTGAAGTCTAGGTAGACAACATCCACTGCTCTCCCCTCATCTACCCAGCCAGTCCTTCCATCATAGAAGGCTATCAGATTGGTTAGGCATGATTTCCCCTTGGTGAAGCCATGCTGACTACTCCTGATCACCTTCTTTTCCTCCACATGCTTGGAGATGGCTTCCAGGATGAGCTGCTCCATCACCTTTCCAGGGATGGAGGTGAGGCTGACTGGCCTGTAGTTCCCTGGGTCCTCCTTCTTGCCCTTTTTGAAGACTGGGGTGACATTGACTTTCTTCCAGTCTTCAGGCACCTCTCCTGTTCTCCATGACCTTTCAAAGATGATGGAGAGTGGCTTAGCAATGACATCCGCCAGCTCCCTCAGCACTCGTGGGTGCATCCCATCAGGTCCCATGGATCTGTGGGTGTCAAGTTTGCTTAAATGATCTCTAACCCACTCCTCCTCCACCAAGGGAAAGTCTTCCTCTCTCCAGACTTTCTCTCTTGCCTCCAGGGTCTGGGATTCCTGAGGGCTGGCCTGAGCAGTAAAGACTGAAGCAAAGAAGGCATTCAGTAACTCTGCCTTCTCTGCATCCTTCGTCACCAGGGCACCCACCCCATTCAGCAAAGGGCCCACATTTTCCCTAGTCTTCCTCTTGCTACTGATGTATTTGAAGAAGCCCTTCTTGCTGTCCTTGGCATCTCTCACCAGATTTAATTCCAAACGGGCCTTAGCCTTCCTCGTCACATCCCTGCATACTCTGACAATGTTTCTATATTCCTCCCAAGTGGCCTGTCCCCCTTTCCACTTTCTGTATACTTCTTTCTTCTGGTTGAGTTTTGCCAGGAGCTCCTTGCTCATCCATGCAGGTCTCCTACCTCCTTTGCTTGACTTCCTACTCATAGGGATGCACCGCTCTTGAGCCTGGAGGAAGTGATGTTTAAATATTAACCAGCTCTCTTGGACCCCCCTTCCTTCTAGGGCCCTAACCCATGGGATTCCTCCAAGTAGGTCCCTGAAGAGGCCAAAGTTTGCTCTCCTGAAGTCTAGGGTTGCGATCCTACTTAGTGCCCTGCTGCCTCCTCGCAGGATCCTGAACTCCACCATCTCATGGTCACTGCAGCCAAGGCTGCCCCCGACCTTCACATCTTCAACCAGTCCTTCTTTGTTTGTTAGTACGAGGTCCAGCAGCACACCTCTCCTTGTTGGCTCCTCCACCACCTGTGTCAAGAAGTTATTATCAATGCTCTGCAGGAACCTCCAGGACTGTTTGTGCCTAGCTGTGTTGTCTTTCCAGCAGATATCGGGGTTGTTGAAGTCCCCCATGAGAATCAGGGCCTGCGATCGTGAGGCTACTTCCAGCTGTCTGTAGAAGGCCTCATCGACTTCCTCTTCCTGATCAGGTGGCCTGTAGTAAACACCCACGACAGTGTCACCCATGCTAGCCTGCCCTTTAATCCTTCCCCATAAGCTCTCGACTCACTCTTCATCCACCCCTAGGCACAGCTCAATACATTCCAGTTGCTCTCTCACATAAAGAGCAACTCCACCACCTCGCTTTCCTGGCCTGTCTTTCCTAAAAAGCACGTAGCCATCCGTGACAGCACTCCATCATGTGAGCTATCCCACCATGTCTCTGTAATGGCAATGAGATCATGGCCCTGCGACCGCACACAGATCTCTAGTTCTTCCTGTTTGTTCCCCATGCTGCGTGCATTGGTGCACAGGCATTTCAGAGAGGTGATCGAGCATGCAGGTTTCCCAGGAGGGGTACAAGAGGATCCTCCATAGCCACATCCCATGCGCACTTCCCTGGCTGCATTCACCTGCTGGAGGCATCCTTACTTGAGCAGTCTTTTGCCAGCTACCCTGGCACTATAACTCTCCCCTTTCCCCGTCCTTCCTAGTTTAAAGCCCTCCTTACCAGGTTGGCCAACCTGTTGGCAAAGACCCACGTGCCCCGCCTCGTGAGGTGGATCCCATCTCTCGCCATCAGTTGTCGATCTTCAAACAGGGTCCCATGGTCGTAGAAACCAAAACCCTGTTGCCAACACCAGCAGCGCAGCCAGTCGTTAACTTGGAAAGTCCGTCTCCTCCTCCTCTCATCCATCCCCCTCACTGGCAGGATTGAGGAGAAGATGACCTGGGCTCCCAGACCCTTGACCACCATCCCCAGAGCTCTGAAGTCCTGCTTGATGGTCTCCAGTTTGCCCTTGGTGTCATTGGTGCCCACATGGAAGAGCAGCAGTGGGTAATAGTCCGAAGCATGGAGTCTATAAAATCCACAGTAGCAGGAGAAAAAACACCTCTCCCTGTGCCAAGACAGAAAAGCAGGATGCAAAAAATATGAATATAATGAGATCCATTTTTCTAGCATATGTTGATGTAAAAAATAATTATGCAAATTCTGTTGTACATTTCTATTTCAGATGTACCTAATATTTAACTATAAAAAGTGAAGTTTTTATACATTTATGTGATACATAGGTAATTTTTATGGTAGGATGAGGGACAGTGTGGTTATTATTATTAAATAGAGAATTTATTGAGCAAAACCATTTTTATACACTTGCTTCTGTCTCTGAGTCAATGTACAACAAGTAGGGCATCCTTAATGGAAAATCTTAGGATCAATAAAATCAGAAGTGATTCAGACCACCTCTAGCTATATAATCAGAAGCAATAAAAAGGTGACAAAAGAGAGGCATAGAATTCACAGCTCTTTTCTGTAAGTTGAGGTGCACAGTTTGTCCTTAACTACAAATGCTTTTGACACTTTTCGACACACTTTCAACACAGCGCTAGTGTTGAAAATTATATAACTTTTTAGAAGATTAATGAATAAAAATCCTAATTTAAAAGTTAAGTTGTTATCAGAATTGCTATGATTTAAAGAAGTATTTTACTTAATCTTTTTTATTCTAATCTGTTTCTTTTCCCTAGGAATTCCTGTGCATTTTCTGGGGATGGGGGATGAATGGGGAACATTCATTAAGCTGGGACCATACTAACATGTGTGTTCTTTCATGTCTTGTCAAGTTTTTCTCTTCTGATTCTCATGAGCTTCTTTTCAGCTTTTTACTGTTGGGACTAGATCATTTGTTAATGGTTGCTCTGTGCAGCTCTGTTACAGGAAGTTGGATGCTGTGATTCGGGTTAGCTATGTTTTTATTGCATTATTGCAAGAAATTTAAACCCATAAAATGAAAAATGCATTCGTCTGCAGAAAATTTGAGGTAAAGAACGAGAACAGAAGAATTGTTGTAAGAAGTGAGGCATCTAGGGACTGCAAATTAGATGCGGAGGATGTACCTGTACTGCTAAATAGAAGGAGGCTAGGAAGAAATTCCTGGTCTCAAAAACAAGTAGTATGTACTGGCTTATATCCACATTGTGTATGGCTTGCTCCCTTTAGACTAGTCTGGTTGTGGTTCACACATAGCACTGGATTTTGAATCTCTAGGTCCATGTAGTGCACTGTGACATATGTAATGAATATAATATTTTTCCCAGTTTGTGTTGTTTGAAATAACGTGAGGGCTGCACTATAGCCCACCAGAGGGGTCCCTGTGAAGCATGAAACCACATGTCTGTGAGACATGGTGGCCATGGGGGTGTTTGAGGGTTCGGTGTCTGCTTGGGTGTGTTGAAGGGCTGTGCAGGTCAATGGGAGCAAAACTTGTGCTGTTATAGCCATACTGCCTTTCAGGAGTGGTCCCACCACTGACATATACATTAAACTCTTGCCTTGGGGACGGCAGTAGAGCAGAGCTAGGAATGAATGAAGCCCTATGGCGCATCAAGGTGCCAGTCCTGAGCTCATTCCCCAGCCGTCTCTTATGCGGCAAAGTAGCTGCACTCAGGAAGTCTATCAAAGACAGAAAATGAGGCCACAACACTTTTTCTTTCCTTTCTGGATCTCAGTTGTCTGTGTGTCTTTTGGGGACTGCCATATGTAATCAAAAGGGGGTCTGTGTAGTCTGGCTTCCTGTTGCTGCCACTGCCCTTTTTTCCTTTGTACAGGAAAGCTTTATACTTACCATGATCAACAAGAGAGAACTTAACTGAACGGGTGACTGGTCTCATCCAGTGCGCAACGCTGGTAACGTCAGCATTAGAAGGAAGGACAGTTAAGGAGTGTGCCTTTACTTATCCCCCCAGGAGGAAAAAAGGGAATTTTCAGGAAGATTTTTTTAGTCAGGGCATTGAATTGGGAGAATTTTATTTTCCTTATGTTGCCACTGACTTCCTCCAGGATGTTCGTAGTCTTTGCCCTAGACTTCATTTGCGCAATGGAGGGGATAATTTCTCTCTCTTTTCACAGCAAATTGTAGTCGCATATTTAGTATTTTTTAAGTGTCATCTGAATATTCTGGTTAATACCCTTTCATCCAAAGGAAAAGCTCAACATTTGCTTTTCCTGTGTGAGATTATGACAGTGAATTCTTCGTACATCTAAGCACTGGATTAACCCATTTGGCATTTCACATTGTGACAATTAATGGCTTCCATTTAGTTCACTCATTTTAAGCTCATATCTTTTCAAAAATATTGACCTGTTTCTTAACAAAGAACAAAGCTAGTCATCCATCTTGCTATAATGAAACCAATACTTTTGTTCATTGCTGGCAATTTCTCCACAAACTTCACAGATTCTGGACTGAGAATTTCTAGAGGCAAGGTTAATTTTTCTCTTCATTTTTTTTCTTGTCCCTGTTCTCATGGCCTCACATTAACTTGTTGAAAGAATATGATTAATGACCATATTTTTCTTAATTGTATTGGTCTTTCAAAATGTTTTGAAGCTGGTCCTTATCCCCTTGTAAATTTTTGTCCACAAGGATGATCCACTTTTACTCTTTAAACATTTTTTTTTTCTGCTGATAACTACAAGCTCAACCTCTCAGTTTTGCTAATTCAAGGGATTCTTGAGAGTGCTCATTGCTCACAGTGTTCTGTTGACTTACAGATACCCTTGGTTCCCTTTCACATGAGAAATCAAATTGAAAGTATTCACATATTTTTGAGTAGATTGAGAGGTAAAATTCTACTCTAATGTATCTCTGGAAACTGCCTGAGACCCATAGCTAGTTTTTCCCATAATTGAGTATGTTTTTCTGGCATGCAGTAAACTTGTTGCATATTTTCTATTGTGCAGGGATGTGTAGAACTATAGCATAGATTTTCTGTGAGTGTGATTATATTTCTCTTTATTTGATGCAGTTTTTTTTTACAGAATACATGCACTCTTTAGTTCTATGTTAAAAAAAGGAAAATACTGATTTACCCACGGACTTCTCCCATGTGATTAACTGTGGTGTATGTCTGTTTTTGAAGAGCCTTTACAAGTATATATTTTGTTTAGCAGTTACTTGTATCTGTTAAAATATTTTTAATTGTTAATGATTCATTTCTATATACAATAAGAATTGTAAGGGCTGGATTTCTTTTCCTTTTTGTTTTTTTGAGTGTGGCAAAAAAGTCCATCCAGATGTGTGTCTTTTCTTTGTGTAAAACAGCTGTCCCCATTGTGTGCATTGGCAACTGAGTAGTACCCTTCAAATCCATTATTAATTCTCCTTTTGTTCAACATTTGTTGTAGAGATGTCCTTAACAAAATGACCAGCAAAGCTGCTTCATAGGAGAATTGCACGCCCAGTGAGGGTGTGACGTTCCCTTGTTTTAACTGGAAGTGTTACAAAATAGAAGCTTTAAATAAATATAAAGGCAAAAAGAGAGCTTTCACCTCAGTGGAGAAATTAAAAACTGGATAAACAAAATCTCTTTCTTCTATGTTCCCCATCAAAATGTAGAAGGCTGGCTTTGGAGTTTTTGCACAGCTGCAGAAAGGCTTTGTCTGCTGCAGGAAGATACCCCTTCTGCACTTTGAAGCTTTGTGATCATTCTCTCTGTCTGTTTCTCTCTTTCTCTTTGTTTTGTAATTCTGGATATTTAATTCTGGATATGGCATTTCTGTACTCTGAGCTGTCTATGGAGAATGTGAAGAGCACTTGTAATATGTTGAGTGTGACTGTGAGAAGGGAAAAGGGGAAACCAGCCTTGGCTTGCCTGGTGGTACAAGGCCAAATCACCACATGATTCAGAAATTGTGTGGTGTTAGGACTTTAAGAGTATTTGGAAGAAGAAAGGCAGTAGGATTCCTGGGCAGTCCTACCCCTTGACCCCAATAAAAGGGCATGAGTGTTCGTCAGCATTTTAGGTGGTCATTTTTCTGATGCTTAGGTTACTTATTGATGGGCTGTTTTAGATCCAAGAAATATATTGTCCTTCTGATTTATACTCAGATGCTGCAGGGACCATTCAGAGTTCAATGATTTCTTGTAACTACTGCCTCACAGGATGGATTGAGGTCTCTTCGGGGTGATAGTTTGTCAGGTAGTGCTATGCTTGCAGGAGATTATGTTGATTGGCTTTCAAGTGAAAGGGTCATGAAAGAAAAGAGAAAGGAAAAAGACTAGGATTAGTATAATGTTTAACCTTGTCAAAAACAAAGTGACTAGAAGAAGATACTTAATGCTCTCATTGAACCAAATGTTAGGGCTTTGAAGGTATTTGCGGAAACACTTCTTTGCAAAAGATTTAATGTTAGAGTGTGCTTGCAGCCTAGTTTTATTTTTTTCCACTAGCTTACTGGACTGTAAATTTTAAAGGGCTAAATTCATAAGCTGTTTAGTAGAAAAAGCTGTGGCCTACTGTCTCTTCTATTACTTTGGCACTGAATACCCAAATCAGAAACCCAAACTAAAAATACTCACTTGATATCAAAGACCAAAATGTAAATATTTTATATTTAAATAAATTTACAATTTAATTTAGTTTGTATTAAATGTAAAATTCACACATTCATATAAAAATATCTTTAAAAATCTGATTGCTTTGCTTCTGTTTCACTATATAATATTTAAGAAGTGAAAAGTATGTTAATTTTTAACCTTTCTTGAATTCAAAATAGTTGAATTTCACTTGAAAGAATATAATTTTATTGGGCTAAGTTGAGCATCAATATCTTGTTCAAAATTTTTTTAAGGAAGTTGCTGTAAATTGCTGTAAAACTTTAAAAGAAAAGATTTAAAGGTGAATGAAGCTACCATTTATATATCAAGAGCTGTGCTCTTTTTTGCAAAATAGGGTAACTTTTTAATACAGTAATATGCTTATCAATAAATGAAGTGTTTACATGAGTTTAGATGTGCCAACAAAGTCAGGGGAATGGTACAAGATGCTCAATCCTGTCAAAAAGTGAGTAATAGAGATAAGTTTATTGAGCACGGGATGCTCCACTGCTGGTGTGATAAGGCTGGAATGTGAATGCCCATCTCGGAGGCAGGTTAGGCATGTGGTACAGCGTGGTCTAACATGAAGTGGAATGCATGGCTTGTTTTGATCTGAGTAAATTGTTTTTATCACTGTATGAGAGGAGAATCAAAATCAAATAATTTTGTATTTGGCTTTATTTGGGGTTTTCTGCTATGCTGCTGGCCTGTATACCCCTGTACTGTTGGCCTGTGTACCCTTATGTTGCTGGAAAGAACATATTAGTACCATGCCTTGTTAGGATGGTGGCCTTTGCCACCTGCCAGAGCCTGTGGTCATTCTTTATGGAATAAAATGAACACTGGAGTCGCATGATATTGCTGCTAATTATCTCTGAGATGACAGCAACTACTGCAACAGAAGCTACTCTTCCTTTTTCCAGCCTTTTAAATTCAGCTCCCTCCTTTAGTTAAATTCCCTTTCTTTCCTATCCTGTCTCATCCTATCTTACAGTGCTTTAAGCCCTGCTATTTCTTTTGGGCTTTGCTCTACTTTGTGCTGGTTCTACTTTGCAATTGCAAAACTTTGGGATTTTCTAGATCATATGGGGATTGACAGCCCAAGCACTGGAATGTTTTGTAGTGAGTGAGCGATACCAATCAAAAACGAAGCCACCACTGTGGAAGGCTGTCAGCAGGGAGCAGCACCAGAGGCCACACAGCTAAAGGGGTCAGCAGTTGCTGCGTGCAGAAACAGAGGGGGTGTAGAGAGCAGACGGAAAGAGAGGATCCATGGTAAAGTATTGTTCTTAAGACAAAGCCCAATTCAGATAAAATCAGATGTTAGAAAAGTTTTCAGCATGGGGAGGACTGTGCTAAGGAGAATATACAGCTGTGAGGAGAGCTGTGTCTCTGGACTTAAACTGGGTCATCCCTGTTCTCGGAACGAGTTGTATTTACAAGTACACATGCATCGATGATGGATTAAGTTAATAAGTGAAAAAATAGGTAAAATTTCCCATTTTTTGTAGATGCTGGATCCATAGGGCAGTATTTTTCTGACATCTGGGGTGCAAAAACCTGGATGAATCAGAACATCTAAAATAGGTCATATAAATGGTGCCCCTAAAAATGCCTGTTTCTGTGCATTAACTATGAGGGAAGTGTCAGATAACTGTCTCAGATAAAGACTTCTGAAGTAAGGTGGGATCCAGTGTCTTATTAGCAGAATTTGAATAATAAATCACATGATGGCCAGAGCAAATTTGGCTTTGCATGGGTCTGGAGTTAAATGTAAAAAAAAAAAAAAAAAAAGGTTTGGGGAGGGATGGGACACATCAGAAGCCTAGTGAAAAGCACATTGACTATCCTGAGTCGGTAAGGTGTGGAAAGTTATGCTTGGCATCCTATTTTATAGCACCCGAACATGGTGAAGGAGGCTCAACCAAAACTTTTCTGGTTAATGTTTTACCTCTGCTGCTTCCTGCTCTTCAGAGAGGTTGGGAAGAAACTTCCTGCTCACCATAGGAATTGAAAGTATTTATTTTCAATAGAAGCCTAGGACATGCAGAAATATGTAGTTTGGAGTCTCCCTCTTTCTGAGCGAAAACTCCACTTGCTTCTGGTGAGTCGAGGAAGGGATGTTTGTAAATGCTCTTAACAGGCTTCCCAATTTAATTTTTCTTCAGACTTTGTTTCATGGCAAGTGATTTGACATAGGCATCAATTCCTGGAGCATTTAAGCATTTCTGATTCATTACTTCTGTCTACTTTCAACAAAACTGTGTTTTACTAGTTAAGAGTTTATGTACATTGGGGACTTCTTCATTAATTTTGTTACTAAGCTCTCTGGAGTCATTTGGAATCAACAGCTCTGTTGAAAGAAGAACCTCTAGACTGGATATACAAAGAATACAGGGATATAATTTCTGTTTTGGCAATAGTGAACAATTTAGTGTTTAAAAATTTTATTTTGTTACTCTTCTGAGAAACCATTTTGTTTAATTTTCTCATTATGACTCTGAGCGATTTTTGTCTGCTCTTGTAAGCTATAAATGGGTAGAAGTATTTAACATCTACTGCAGGGGCATTACAGAGTCCAATATTACCAAGACAAAAAATGTTGGTTTTAAATGTGGCTAATCAGATAATCAGGAATATGTAGGTCAAATTGTATGAGAGATTAGATATATTTTCCAATATAATGAGAAAGTGGCAACTGATCACTGGACTGATTTACACATTTTCCAGATCTGTGTGTCTGGTTGAAAGGCTGATTTGTGAATGATTAATTTTTTTGATTTGCTGGAAATTACAGAGTTAAAAACAGAATTTTGAAAGATTTTTTTTTTAATAGTGTTAGCCCAGAAGTTAAAACAGTGAAAGTTCAAAAGCTGAAGAAATCATTTTAGCATTTTAGTGCTTAACTTTTTAAAAATAAATAGGAAGAAGTTTCAAGTGAAAAATTATTTTGGATTAAAGTGGAAGCATAAAATATTTCCTGGTTTTCAGAGACGCCCCCCCCCCCCCCCCCCCACACACACACAGTCTTTCACTCAGCCCTATTTAAGAGACCAGGAAGGCTTAGCTATTTTTCACTCATTTTGTGTACTAACGGCTTTCAGACAGTTTCTCTTCTCTCACTTCTTATGTCCAATAGAAATAGAGGAAAATATGTATTTCAGACAGTTAAGTTTCCTCTCTTTCCCTGAACAAACCTCAAAGCAATAAAGTTAAGTCTTCTTTAAACACACTGAGCCAGATCCTCAACTTGTTCAAATTGACTTAGTGTCGTTGATTTCCTTTGCCTCCCAGTTTAGTTAAAACTCCTTTTTGGTATTGAAGAGTGACAGCTTTTGCCATCGGTGGTAACTGCACTGTTTTCAGCAGAAGGCCCTGGAAATTAAACGAACTCCTTTAATAAGATATTCATTTAATTTTAAGATCATCTGTATGCTTTATTATTGAAAGTTTGGTTTTGAGACAAAACAATACCAACAGGAGAAATATGATAATTTGGCAAATTAGACTTGTAGGACTCAGTCAAGCATATAAAATGAAAGTTATTTTTCTCCCCTTTTAATAATTATAATATAAAGTAAATAAGATCATTCAGTATTTTTAGCCAACATTGCTTTGACTCTGTAAACCATGTAAGCTGGAAAGCTGTTAGTCCTGTGAGTTATTTTTAATGCCTATAAATCTTGCCTGTAATGCATTTAAAATAGAGAAGTTCTTTTGGCTACAGTGGAGTGTTTCAGTAATAGATTTATTTTTAACAAGAAATGCTGAGGGAAGCCCATCTTTTATTTAAAATTACTATGTTTATAATTTTTTGTTCATTTTCCTCTGCTTCAAACCTTTCACTGTATCACTGATGATGGGAATTAGAACTTGGAATTTTACTGAAATCAAAGGAAAATATCCCTCTTTCCTGAAAATAGCTGACAGTGTAAAATCACAGCATCAGCTTCCTCTGCCTGGTGCCGTCTTCTCTAGCTAGCTTGAGAACTGGAAGCAATATAGCTGCTGCTATAGCATGGGTCATCATCTAAGTGAATTTATTCAGCTGAGTAGTTTGAATTGAGAAGATCATTGAATGGCAGTACCTAAGTATCTTGGATATCTCTCTATGATACTGTGTTGAGTAATGAAAACACAGGGTCTGTAAATAATTTGGCTGCAAAAACCTCCTCTTGGAATCATAGTTAATGTGGCCAAAATCAAAATGTCAGATAGATGGTTTACTAGAGGTGGTTCCTCAGCTGTATGCTGATTTACAAGTCTCACAGAAATAGAATACCAAAGAAGTCAAGTAAAAAGAGTTTATTATGCCAGTTGACTATTAAATGTTAAATACCAGTTTTGTAAGAAAAAAAATCAGTGTAGTTTTACATTGGAATAAAACTTTGAGGGGAAAAAAGTTAGCAAATATAATCTCAGGGTTAAACTGGACATTTATCAGTAATGTGGCTTTACAAATAAATAGACTATTTCCTTTTTGTAATCTTCATGATGACAGCAGTAAATTATTCATCTGCAAACTCTGTTTCTATACTCAATAGATCTGTGAGGTTCTTTGTGCTCACCAGGCTGCTTCATGCTCTGTATGTAAATGGTTGAATAGCTGCCCGTTGTTGCTACCTTGGTAATGAGCTACAACAGCAACATGGAGATGTCGTCTGTCGAAAGAAAAAGCAGGTATTTCACCTAGGAAAAGAAAGGTTGGGAAAATGTATTTCCTTTTTGGTATTTTATCTGAAAGAGCAGATCAGAAAGAAATGTCTGACTTACAATTGGTTTATATCAATCTTATCTTCCTGTACTTACCAGGTTTTTCTTCTTTGAGGTGTGTGTTCTTTGCAGTAGAAATGAAACACATATTAACAACTGTCCTGACCCTGATTTGGAAATACATTACTGAAGCATATTAGGTCTTTAGGGTGTTTGCTTTGCATGTATTTCAATTTATCTTAGGAAGGTATGCTGTTAAAAAATAGGGGTTATTGCCCTAGTTCTTTCTTATCTCACTTTCAATTAAATCTGATTTCTCTGTTACCATAGCATTTCCTGTTCATATGCCACTCAGTCCAGGGTTGGTCACTTGTGAATATTTTCCATTTGGCTATATGGCCATTCTTATTTTTCTGAACTAACAGCCTCTCTCCAGTATTTTTGGTCTGTGTGGGGGGTGGTCAAGCAGCTGTTTTTCACAACTGATGCAATTGCTAATATGTTTCCTATGCATGAAGGCAGATTTCTATTCAGTACCCCTGGGGACAGTAAACATTATTTTTATCATGTTGGAACTACAGACTCTGTCAGGCCAGTGAAGTTGTTCTCAATTAGTATGAGGCAGCCTGATTCAGGAGGGAATAACTGTTCCTATTCAAGCCCATTTTTCTTTGAGTGTTGCCTACACTGATTTCCAGCTGTTACTGTGAAGCTTTGGGGAGCTAATGGGGTTCACTGGAACATCTATCTCAAAAGGAAATGCCTGAGTCAGTGTCTAGTTGAGTGATTGGCGATTCTCATGAAAAAAAAAAAAAAAGGTTAATACACACTTAGCTAATTATCTCTCAATGTACATGATCATCTTTTCCAGTCCAGTAATTAAAGAAAATTAAGTGGAGCCTCACTAATTTGCACTAATGTTGGCAACAAACTATTGCCAATTACTGAATTTTATGAATTAGTACATGTGAAAACATGCATTTTTTGCAAACCATAGATACAGTAACATGTGATGAACCTTATACAATAATGCCAAATTGTTTTTACCCTACCACTAACTCACTTGTCCATGTAAGGTAAGTTAGTATGATATAAAATGAGAACAGAATCTTTCTTATGCTGAAGTTCACCCTTTGTTTACTGTATAAGGTTACTGTCCAGTAGTGCATATTTTTCCTACTGAGGTCTAAAGACACATAATGCTTCTTGAATACCGTTGTCCTATTTGCTAGTAGGGTTCAGTGAGGTCCTTAGAGACTTCCTTACATTATAGTATAACTTGACTTTCTTCTCTTTTGAAGCAACTACAGTTGTCCCCATGGCTGCCATAGCCAGCACAGCATCTTACTTTGATGCTTTTGAGCTGCTGTAAGGGGTCCAGAAGCCAGACAAGATAGCCCTTCTCTGCCACCTTGGAAAACCCATTGCAAGTGAAAGATCATCTCCAGCTCACTGACTGCTGTATTACTTCAAACTTCCCCCGTTTCCTTTTCCTGCATGAAAGTAGTTTTTCTGAGAGTCCCCTTGTGTGGCTGCATTACAGGCCTCATCCTAATGTTTCTTTCAGAAGGCTCCTCCTCCACTCCTGTTTTTTAAAAGCCAGAGCTAACCCCACATTTCCCAGACCTCCAATTTGTATCCTAGTTCTGCCTGTATTTTAGACCTGGTTTGGTAGCCCCTTGACAGCAGGCTGCCTTCCTGTCTACATAGATAATACTAACTCTACCCATTGCTTTTGGCAAGATCCTTGTCCAGACCCCAGTAAAATGCTAAAGCCCCTGATGAGTGTAGGCTGAATAGCTCCTTGCTGTTGCCAAAAAGTTTGTTAGGTGTCACTCGCAAACGTAACCATTAAGAGGCAAAAGACTATTTTGGCACATTTGAGACAACTTCAGCCCTCAGCCTCTTGCATAGGATTTCTTTGCCATCCCTCTGTCACTCATCTGAACACCAAATAATGGAAACCTTTTCATGTTGAGCTCTAACTGATCCTCATCTTTTGCTTCTGGCTGGAGACTTTGTGAGAAACAGTTAAGACCGTCTTGTACCAAGGATTATTAGACTTTTGTCTTCTCATTTCTAGCTCTTTCCAGGCACTGTCTTTTTATTTTTTTTTATTACTATTGAAGATAACAGCAAATGGGGATCAGGAACACTTGTTCCAATCTGTGCTCTCACCTCTTTTCTGTCTATAGGAAACTTCCACTCCTAAAATAATTGAAATTTATCTCTAAAATCATAATAATTCCCTTGCAACTTTAGCTTCACAATGATCCTCTTTAATAACTGTGCGTCATTCCAGGGCCTCACTCCATCCATTCTGAGGTGGTATCTGAATTTCCTTTACTGGAATTTCTCCAGTCACAGTAATATAACTGATTAAAGCCTGGATGCCTGTAACTTTCCAGAACTCCAGCTTGCAGATAGGAAAGTGAAACCCTGTATGTAGAACAGCCAAATATGAAGTCTATGATCTAACAGCAAGACTGGTAATATATTAAGGTGCCTTGCTTTTTGGCTTAAACTACCCCTTGCTTTTCTGTTGAAACACCTAGTTATAGAAAACTGCCTGCAAGCTGCAGGATCCAAATGCCTTAAGGTATTCATTTTATATGACATAAATTTAGGAAAATGGGAAGTTAGAAACTAATAAAGATAGTGTTTCTTTGCTTGTATTCTACCAGCTGTCTTTTCCTTTTTTCACAGGTTGAAGAAAATCTACTGAAATAAGAATGATGTTTGGTAACCTTAAAGTTATGAGGAATGAAACATATGATTGGGTTTTTCTTTTACTCCTTACTCCTTTACATTTTGACTTCTGAACTAAGGAGTCAGTTCCCCATAGTGCCTAAGCCCAATTTATTTTCATTACAGTTAGAAGTCCTAAATACCTAAATCAGTTCTAAGGACTTAAATGCTTAAGTTGCTTTATGAGACTTAGTCTTCTAAGTCATATAGCATATGGAACAGCATATTTTGCCCTAAGCTCATCATTCAAAAATCAAAAAATCAAAAGCAATTCCAGTAAGAACTCTGTTGTAACAGTCTCATTCCATAATGTTCATATTAGTCCCTACATGGATTTGGTTAATTAGAAGTTATAAACAGTACTAAAAACCAAAACAGTACACAAAAGCCGGTGTCATTTTTTTCATAAAATCAGAAATTATGCTTGGGATATGAATACTCTTCCCTCACTACTGTTGCTCTCTGCTGTCCTCCCAAACATCTCTCTATAGAATAAAAAGGAGCTAGACCAAATTTTCAATGCATTTTTTTTATGGGAGAACAAAGAACTAAAGTTCAAGAAGCATTTATGCAATGCTTCTGAATATGACAATTTTTTCTCTCCCATTTGGCAAATGTAAAGCCCACATGCTCCTTCAGGATAAGCAAAGTTGAGAATAAACCTTGGTTATTTAGCAATTAAAATTGGCTGTGGTTGAACACCTAGAACAAATCCATTAAATTCAGTCACACTTCTGGGTTATCACAGAAGCTGAAAATGGCTTATGAAAAAAAAATTCTGGGCTGAATCTTATAGTAGGACTACTGCGTTGTCTGAAAAGTATTTTGTAAATGTTCAAACTACATATTGGTCAACATGTTTTAAAATGGCCTGTATAGGGGAATAGTTTTGCTCAAGAAAGTTGTTGGCTGTATCCAAATGCTGTTCATGTGCTTATGGAGAAGTGCTACAAACTAGTTTCCATATGTGAACATTACATCTGTATAGCTTGAGATGCAAATCTAGTTGCAGCCATCCAGTATAGGCTACGCTGACTCAGGGCCTGCCAATGTGAATCAGACTGCATGGTTTATTTAAAAAAAATTGGCCCATAATGTGCAAATATACTATATGGCAGATTGTTGTTGTTACAACAGTAGCCTAGAAAAGGATAATTTTCTGTAATGTGATGTTATATGTGATTGTCTTGTGCGTTTTGCATATAATACCAGAGCTAACGCAAAAAGCCTTTGGTTTGTGCAGAGGTAGTGAAGTTCAGTAAAGCGTTTCCTGCAAACTATGACCTTATTGGTCAGTTCTGGAGGGGAGTGGGACTTTTTGTTGGAGAGGATTTAGTGGAAGGCCACCAAGATGATTAGAGGGTTGACAAACTTGACAGCTGAAGAAAGACTGAAGGAACTGTTTTTTTTCAGCCTGGACAAGAGAAAGTTCAGGTGAAATCTAATCACAGTCTTCCAGTACCTGAAAAGATAGTTACAGAGAACATGGAGGTACTCTCTTCACCAGGGTGCGTGGTGACAGGAAAAGAGGCAAAATGTACAAGTTGCTTCAGGGGAAATTCTTTATGGATATAAAAAAAGTCTTCACCATGAGAACAATTAAACATTGGATCAGGCTGCCCAGAGAAGCGGTTAAATCTTCCTTGTTGGAAAAATTCAAGATTCGGCTTGGCAGGGCCCTGGATAATGTAATCTAAGGCCCTGCTTTCAACAGAAGGGTGGACCGTATGATCTCCAGAGGTCCCTTCCAACCTGAACTTCCTGAACTTTTCTATGATTGTATGGTTCTTCTTGAAAACAAGGACTGTTTTTTTTTTTTCTTTTTATAATTTCTTGAACCCAACTGAAATGTACTGAATACATAAGATACATAGATTACACAGATTCCAAAGGATTTTGAAACAAGTGACATTCCCACAACTGAAAAGGAAATACAGTCCAGTAAATAGTGCACTCATTACGAGTCAAGATCTTTTAGGGCCTGCTACTCACTGCTGTGTACACTGGTGTACTTAGTTTTTCCTGTGGTAGTTCTCTGATCTGTAAAATGAGGATAGTTGTCTCATTTTTATAGCACTAGAAGAATAACATATGACAAGCACTATCTAACAGTGATAATGCTGTTTGTGATACTGTTTAGCAGCTTTTAGCATAGCATTTCTTAGATTTAACGGATAGTCCCCAGGGACAATTCCATTTTGGGTTGAAATATATTTGTGCTTAAATAGCAATGAGAGATTTCTGTTTTCTTTCTGCCTCGCAAAGCTGTCTAATTCTCAAGCTTAAATGAGATACAAGCTCTCCTGGGAGTCATGTTGTAGGTGTATATTTTTCTGTTACCTTTTATGTAAAATTCTTGGAGATTTTTATTTTTAGTTTGAAGAGACATTGCTCAAATTGTGCTTTAAAAAGGTTTATTTTTGGATTCTTGAGAGAGATTGTTGTAATCAGGCAATTTTTGTATTGCAGTTCCTGATAGCACTGTTCAAGGTGCACAGATTGTGAATATAACGAAAAAACATCAGACAAGTACTGTCAGGTTTGTGAGGAGGAGGCTCACCGGAGTTTGTTGCATGTGTCATCTGAAAAATTCTCTTGTGTTGATCTGTTCTTTCTAAGTACGATGAGCATTTATTGTAGTACATAAGTAAAAGCCCAGCTTTTCATGGGTTAATAGGAGAAAACAAAAGCGAAAATTGTGGCAATATGATTAGACTACAATCATATGTTTGCATAAACAATATATGCTATAAACATTTGTCTTATCATTTTAAAATGTAAACTCAGGAAGGACGGTAGATCAGGTTCTGTCTTTCACCAAAAGAAGAATGGATTAAAGCGTTCTGAATGATGTGGATACAGCACAATAATTGTTCAGGGACCTTTAAAAACTGTAAGGCTTACAGATGTAGTGTTTCAAAAAGGAAGAAAAGAAAAAAAAATCCCAGATTAAAGCAACTTCTTTTTAAAAAAATGGCTTTAGTCATAAAATAGAAATAAAGAACAAGGAAGAGAGTTAACTGTTGCCTTCTTCCCTCCTGGGAAATATATTAAACCTTATATTTCAAAATAAGAAAACTTTCTTTGGATTCTATGGCAGTTGATGTTGGAAAACTCTTAAGATAGTGCAGTACTGACCTCCTGTGTTTCAGGATATAACAAAATAAATGTGGGAGATGATGTCTTGCAGTTATGAAATGAAATACCACATTGTTGGCTTTTTACTTAAGTGCAGGAAGGAAGGAGAAACTAATAATGCTTTCTTCCAGTTTAGCCTGATAATCACCCTTATTTGTGACTTCAGATATGTTCTGCTGGTATGAAGTAGTATACAGGTAGTAGTTTTTGCCAGGAAATTGTATATGAATGCTTTTATTTTCATAGCAGTAGGTGAACTTAAGGAAATTTTTGGTTTTTGGATCTTATTTTGTTCTTTAAAACATTTACCATGTTAGTATTTCCCCTATTATTATCCCCTTTCCTTTCCTGTTATTGGTGGATAAACAATTCAAGTTGAATCACCAAATGAAAACTTGAGATGTAAATTAGACGAGGAAGAATGTACTTATAAATGAGGCTGATGCTGCTGAAGGTCCTGGATGTAGAGCATGTTATTTATTTCCTATGAAAATTTTTTTTCTTGCCACTTCATTCATTTTTTCAATTACTCTGCTTTTGTTTCTGCAGTCTTCTATTAATAATCTGTACTTCATTTTTCATGTTTCCCTGTTACAATGTTTTTTGTCACTTTTAAACTTTCTTGTAAAAAGAATTTTGCATGTACTCAAATGGAATATTCAGTTAGCTTTCAGACTCATAGTTGTTTCATCCCTAAAATTTTGACCAAAAGTTCATGTTTGCTTTTGTAAAAGAAATCAGGAAACCTTTATGTTAGACTATTTTCTCTGGAAACCTTTGGTTGTGGAAAGTAATTGATTGTTATGTCAGGATACAGTGGAATCCAGCTCAGGAAGGATTGATTATGAGAGTAAAGAAAAAGGCTCCATCTACACTGAAGGTTTAGTGGGGGAAGGGAGATGAAAAAGAGAAGACAAAGCAGGAAAGAGTGGGAGAGAAGTGACTGAGAAGAAAAAAGTTTCAGTATTTAAACCTATCAAAAATGTGCTTTGAAGGATTATGGTGAACAGCCCTTTTTAGCACATGTTCTATGTTCTAATTATTCTGTGATACTTGGATGCTATTGTGATAGGTGCTAAGAAATAGCTAAAATGGAAGTAAATCCACCTTGTGTTATTCACTCAGATTCGAGGAAGCTTCAGTGGCTTAATTTGTATTAAAAATGGTCAAAATGGCTTCTGGGTTATGGAAGGATCTGAACCCTTTGCAGTGTTACATTTTTATTTGGGTTGTGAATAGCCTTTACAGTCATAATTAGTTAGTGTTATAATCACTGCAGCATGATAAGGGGGAATGAGCATTATATATGCATTTCCCACCTGCATTTTTAGGATTTAGAAATGTAATGCTAATTACTAGAAATTTCCTGGCTCTTCAGTGTGGTTTTATATTGTTTGTCTGTATTATTTTTAATGAAAAAAAAAGAATAAATAGATGATATTTCAGTACATGTTGCAAAAAGGTATCTATGAGCAAATGCTGCTGCTACATTCTGCTTAATTCCTGTTTAGGGTCAGCCAGTGATGTAGGTGATGGGTCAGTTAGGGACCTGAGAAGCCTTCTTCATCCCTTCTTGAGCCCCTGTGCATCCCCCTATGGATGGAGATAGCACATCTGGCAGTATTTGCTTGGAAGCAGGAAGCGTGAGGCTGGGACTGTGGCACTGTCTCTGTTGCACTGGCTGGCAGAGCTGCTGAAGCACGTGAGAAGCGTACACTGCATCCATTCAAAATGTGGTCGAGCATCTGTAGCTGTGTACACTCCCTTGCATTCCTGGCAGAAATTCTAGCTGAATCAGCTAGAATCACACCTGGCGCTTCCGTAGGGCTGTGGTAAAAGCTACGGGCTGACCAAACTCCAGATTTATGTGGATTTAGTTATGGAACTCTCAGTAGAATCAATGCTAGCTTTAAGGGCTGTACATCACTTTGGAGTTGAAAATATATATTGCGCTTGGGTAACTTTTCTCATTTTTTGAGAAGCAAACAATAGTGTCCTGTTTTGCTTACTGAGTCTTTCTTGGTTGTGAGATATGTAAGTACTGAAATCACTGGATGGTTTAATGTAAGCTGAAGAAATAAAAAGGTTCTGGGAAAGATGGTGTTTCTTTTGGCCCTGCTGAAGCATTTTTGACTTTTAAAGAAGCAAGATGTGGTATGGAGTTCACAGAAGATTTCAGGCTGTAGTTAAGAGTAAGTTGGAATTTGTTTGACCTTTTTCCCTGTACATTCTTTGCAGAGTGTTAGGTGGTTGAGGTCAAACTGAAATGTGTCACTGGTCAGTGTCTGAATTTAATTAGTAGGCAAGGACTTGGAGAACTCTAGAGCACAAGATGCATGATCACCACCTACCTATTTAAAATAAAAACAGAACATGATCTGTTTGTGTTTTCCTTCCACCAGCTGGTACGATTTTCTTGAATTTGTTTGTTTCTAGATTCAAGGCTTAAATGTGGGAAATGTTACACAGAACTGTTGTGCTACTATGCTGGTTACTCAGTCTGGTTTATGACATCTGCAATGATTTATGTGGACAGTCACTACTATATATTACATTTAATAACAGAAATTATGAGCCACTATGATGGTATTTGCTGAACTGATTTCTTCCTAGCCAAAGTTGCAAGCATTGTGTTGATTTATAGATCAATCTAAGAGAAATTAAATTCATACATTTTACTCTTAAAGAGACAGAATATTGTAGATGATTATGATAAACTGTGACATAAACACTTACCGAAACTTAAAAAGCAAGTGGCAGTTTAGGCTTGTCACGTATTGGCTTTCCTATGCCAAAAAATAATAGTAATGCTATGTATCTTCATAACAAATATGTTTGGAATAACTCAGATATTTTTGTTTCTACAAATTATACATTAGTCTGCTTAATTTCTTTACATACTACCCTCAGCATTTAAAATAACAGTAGGCTTGAATAGCTCCTAGAGAATTACTTGCCCCCAGTTCGAAGACACTATGTAAAGACTTGAATTTTTTATACATAGTCTTTTAATAATTATCACATCAAAGAGAGCAGAAGCAAGAAATTCTGGGGGATTAAATGTCCATGATGAGGAGTTTTGGTAAAATAATCTACCTTTGATATGTATTGGTTATTTTCATTTTACCAAAACAACTCTTTATAAATCCTTGCTAAAATACAATTTGGATATGGCTTTTAGTTCTAAGTACTCAAGTATTTGCTAACAGGCATAGTACCACAGCTATGCATCCAGTTTTTTTTTTTTTCCATAAAACTGGAAAATCTTTTATATTGATTTAAAGAATAATAGAAATTGAAATGAAATTTAATAAAGAAAAGTACATTAGTTTGAACTTTGGGACTCATACCAAGAATGTTTTTTATAGTCTCAGGGCTTCTTGGAGAGCATTATTAGAGGAAGAATTTGACTGGATGTGTCACCCGTGAAATGTTGCTATCTAAATGGGCAAATGAAAACTTAGGGTTTATCAGGCGATACATTTCCTATAGAGGGAAGTAGTAAAACTAGTGAATATGGCATCTCCTCTGGAATGTGCTGCAGTTCTTATTTCATGTGCTCTAGAAAAATGAAATCTTTTTGGAACTAACGCAGGGAAAAATACCAAAATGCCTATGAAAATGAAAAAGCTGTCTCATGAGAATAAGGACAACGCAGTGGTGCACTGTGCAAAAAGCTCCAGGCTAGCTCCGCTCCAACACTGTTCAGCATGGAAAGGTGGCTTGTGGTGCAGAGAAATGTTGTCTAGGCCCCAAAACACGGCAGCTGCGGTAGGGCAGCGGGCAGCAGAGCTAATAAGCCTCCCATCTGGGAAGGGCTTATCAGCTGATGAGCAGCCCCAGGCTGCAGGAGCTGTCCCGTTCCCGTTCCAGAGCTTGCAAGGTGGTTCCTCATCTAGGGGGGATAGAGATGCAGGTCTGCCATGAGGAAAGTGGTTTGTTTAGCCTTGCAA
This sequence comes from Apteryx mantelli, assembly GCF_036417845.1. Classification (NCBI taxonomy): domain Eukaryota; kingdom Metazoa; phylum Chordata; class Aves; order Apterygiformes; family Apterygidae; genus Apteryx; species Apteryx mantelli. The sequence goes on along the minus strand of NC_089979.1, from coordinate 148,942,450 downwards.
GCTCAAGTCTGAGATGAGGGATATGTTTGTACTCTAGACTACACTCCAGGGGAGCAGAAGAGCTGTGTATATGCAAAAGAACAATGTTGGTATAAGAACAAATGGGTAATAAAATGGCCACCAGTAAATTTAGCCTGGAAAATAAAAGTTTTGTAGCCAACAAAACTGAGAACTGAAATTTTGGGATAGCTATTCAGTGGGAGTACTAGGAATGAGAAACCTAGGTAGGTTTTAGATATACTTTGATCAATTTGTGCTAAGACCGCACGCGAGGGATCAGACTTCACAAGGGTCATTTTCAATTCTTTGCCTGAAAAACTCTCTACATCATCACTTAGTCACCTATTTTCCATTCTTTAAATTCTTGACTCAGTTAGGAAAGTGATTGGTGGCTGACAAGAGGCAGGGTCATAGGTTTCCTGTTAACCACTGTTTCCACAGTTTGGTTATTTTTGTCATGGTATCAGAGGGTAGAGAGGGTATTGAGACTGTGGTCCTCTGATTAATGCTGTGCCTTCAGTAAAAGATGCCAAGGCAGTGCCCTTGCATTCAGATTTGCCCTGAATCCCCTCCTCGTGCCACGGGGATGTGGAGGGTTTCTTATGTTTCTCTGGAGTTTCCTTTCGCTCTGTGCCTGGTGTGTGGCTTCTGTATCTGTTCAGCAGGACTCCTCTTACTAGCCTGAACTAATAACAACCTCAGTTGCCATGTACCAGTAATTAGGAGTTCCAGAGGATAAGTATTTGTCAGAAACTTAGATGGCAGGCGGAAATGAGGCAAAGCTCAATGCTGGTGAAAAGGAGAGAAGTTAATCAAAAGAAAAAAAAAAATCAGATTACCAGTCATGAACTATCTCACAGTAGACCTGTGTTTAGTCTCCGTAATGCACAATATGATTGTAATGACAAGTTTCAGCACATATACCATGATAAATGGATGCTATTCTTTTATGACAATGATTACATTATACATGTTGGCATTTATGGGACATAGTTGTAAATTGTTAGAATATTCAATCAGAAGATTGTGTTTTCATCTATTGTTTTCTCTGACAGCTGGAATAAGACCCTGAAGTCAAGTGGCAGAGATCATAGAGATCCCTGGTTGCTGAACTGCTTCTCTGCCTCAGTTTTCAAGTTAGACTTCTTTGCTACAGTTGTTACTTCTCTGTTTCTTCTTGGTGATTTATTTTGTCTCTAAAATAAAAAGCAAGCAGTTTGAGCCAAATTCTTTAAACTCTGCCTACAAAATTGTAATTAGATCTGTTGTGGGTGTAGATTAGTAATGTGCAAAAGCAGCATGTCACATAATTGCCTACTGCATATGTGCAAACAGAGTTTTTTCATGGAGACAAATAAACCTGCAGATTCTCTTCACCCTCCCCCATCTGAAAAATTAGCCTTGCATACTCTTTGTGTTTTTGAGAAAGTAATAACTGGTTTTAGTTTAGAACTGTAATAACCATCTTGAAGCAATAAGACTTCAGAAAAAGTCTTGAGTAGTTTATGCCGTTATCACTATCTTTGACAAAAAAATCCATGTGAAATTCAGATATTGTTTCTTTTTTATTTAATTTTAGATGACAGATCAATAAATGTGCATCTTTGGTTTGGTCCTTTGTACTTACCTGCAGCTGTGGCCCCACTGCTGTTTCCCTCTTTCCTATATTCTTCCACTTCTGTCTTGAGTTACCTTGTTTTTGATCTGAACATTCTTAGCTGTTTCTGCAGCTCTTTTACTATATGGCCTGCGTCTGTGTGTGTAAGTAGTTTTGTGGGGGAGCTGGAGGGAAGGACAATGATAAACCGTTAGCAAAAATATCATAATTTACATGTGTAATGTTACAAGCATTATATTAACTGCTATTTAGTTCAGGATAGCCTTGCCTTTAAAAAAGTAGGTTTTTTTTGAGTTGCTCTGTGCTTAGCACTATTGTCCATTTGCTGGATTTCCCTTTCTTTATGGTAGCTTTTATTTGTCTAATTGTGTATATTTTAATAATTAACATTTCCCATTTCTGCCTCATTTGATGCTAGTGCTATTAACAAAGAGAAAACTGAGACCAGATGGTTGCCAAACAGTGAAACCACCTGGTATTCTAGCAATGCCAAATATATTTTCCCCTCCATTTTTCTTTAGAAAATTACTGAGACAGATCCAGGATTTTTAGAGGATCCCAAGAATGTTTGTATATAGCCTGTCAAATACCCTGAACCTTCCAAGTTCATCCTTGTAATTCTCTACTGCTCTCCCTACTCTCTTTCCTTGTAACTCATATCTCAATTTTCCATTTCACTCTCTGCCTCCATTGTCTCATTCCTTTCTTCTATTCAAGCTCTGCACTGCTGGCTTTCAGGCACACAGTTTGGAGACCTTGCTCCATCAAGCTGCCACTGAGGCTAAAATCGAAGGCTTAACCCTCATTGCTTCTTGCTCCACTGCCCCTACATCCCATGGCACTGGTGGGGTGGGAGGAGAAGCTCTCATTACAAGCAGAATCCAACAAGGTGAACCTGCCTTGAGTCTGCAAGCTTTCTCACTGCCACTAGGTCTATTACTAGTGCTCAGGAAATCAAAAAAACCCCCATGTTGCAGAACATGGCATTTTTCATGCAGCAGAATGCAGCTTACCATCTGATGCCTTGCTGAGTTGAGGGCCAAATCTGAACTGTTGTCAGGGGTGTGATAGTGTGATTTGGGACTGACACAATCATTGATTTTACGTTAGTGTATATATAACGTACAGTCTGCTCTGAGTGGCAGGAGTTAGACTAACCTAACCAAAAATATTTTTTTTGCCAGTACAAACTGCATCTACGCTCTTCTTCCCATGTCAGTGCCGTATGCTGATATGAGCGGCACCATGTGTACGATGACAGACGAGCTGTTAGAGTGTGTGGTTCTCACATTTTGGAAATCTGGTATAGACAGCGCCTGTGTCAGTGTTGATACATCTTTGAGACAAGCACCATTAACACACCATATTGACACAGGGCCTGAGTCAGGGAATGAAGTGCAGCTCTTCACTTAGCCACTGCCAGTTCATCTTTGTCTCTTCTTCTTTCTGCTGTCTTTACAGCCCATCACCAGGACCTTTTTGGTTTGCAGACTCCAAATACCTTGAATCACATTGAATGAACTCCTGGGGATTGCAGGTCAGTGAGTGTAGGTGTCAGTCTTAACATTCGGACTGAATTCTAGCAGAGATAATGGCTGCAGCTACGTCTGCTCTCAGGAAATATTGAAATTACTGCAGTATCTGCTGGCTCTAATCATGATTTCCACTGTGCTAGGAGCTGTGCAGATTCATAACAATAAAGCAGTACCTGCCCCAAAAGAGCTTGCCCAAAAACAGCCTGTCTGTAGGAGGCAGTAGAACGGTGCAAGCAGATGAGGAAATAAAGCAAAAATTTGAAACTGGTCAGTGTACTAGATAGCTGTCTCTAGTGATGTGTCCATAAAGTGTCTGTATCTACCCATTTCTTATAATTCTTTTCCTGCGCTGCAGGCTGACAGTGGTTGTGGCAGCACTGTACTTTCTTTTCAGAGCCTACTGTCTTACCATCTTGTGCTGTGCATATGGTGTCTTTATTCCTTTGCTCGCTGTTCTCTTATATTATATGCCTATTTCTAGCATATTCTGCTCAGCTGTAAGAGGTGGAAGAGGCAGTCATTCTTCATCCAGCTGGTTTTAGCTTCACTGTTGCTCTGTCAGTGATGGCCCTTGGTAACATGATCTTCCTAGACGGCTGCAAGTCCTCATACAGAACACTCCCCTTCAAAAATGGGCTGTAGTTGCAGCTGGATTTTGTGAGGTCCACATCTATGTTGGTTACAGCAAGGTTGAACACAGTCCCATTATAGTGCACACAGAACAGTTCAGCAGCTGGGGGTCTTTTAGGGAAAAGACATCATAGTGGCCTCCCTTCAGAACTTTCTACCATTTTGGAAAACTTTCATGCTTAAAATACTCCCTAATATCTTTCTAGCAGATAGGACTTCTAATGTGCATGCAGGCTTTGTGATAGGAAAAAAACACAAAAACAATTTCTTGGTGGGAATAATGCCCATAGAGTGCCTGCTGAGAGATATTCCTGTTCGGCCTATTTAGGCAACCTGGCATAAAGATTCGAATGTTGCTTCTTGGGGCTTTTCCATTGTGAAGAGACAGTGTTTTTCTTCAAACTTTTTTTCTGTAGTATATTGATTGTAGTACTGATTTTGCAATATTTAACATTTCTCAAAATATGTGTATGTTCACTGAATTGACAGGACAATGGAGGATCAAAATTATTGCCATGAGTAACTGTATTTCCCCTCAGCAGAAAATATTAAGCATTCACAAGGAAAAGGGTAGACATTTTTTGAATCTGGGAACCCAACAAGCTGAAATTTGTATTAATCTCTGTAATTCAAATAATTGTGTTGGAAAGCATGTTATACAGTTGCCAGTAGTTGTGCTTGTTCCTATTATGTCAGCATGAAAGTGCTGTGGGTTTTGGAAGAAATGCTCTGCAATTAATAAAATACTACTCATTAGTATTTTGTTGGAAGCACAGAAGCAAGTGCAGCATCGGCAGTCAGACTGTATCTTGACTTTTGAACTAAATAGACTCTGGGCTGCGGTCAAGGATTTGCCTCTTGCTGTTGATTGTCTGTGTCTCTATTACGCAGTGAGGCAGGGTGCATGCTGCTGTGAATTGCAGAGCATTTAGGTGGCTCTTTTTTCAGCCTATTTGATTTGTGCAGTGTGAGTGTATTACCGGTCTGCTTTAGAATGTACCTCCCTGGACATGCAAACTGAATAGCGCAGACCAAAATCCCTGTTGCATCTTACCTGTATGTTCCCTGACATATGTGATGTTCCCTGAGATATTAAAAAAGGGATTCTGTGCTTTTGGTCAGTTATCTAGCTCTTGAAAATAGGTTGGATATAGACTATGAGTTCTCCCTTCCAGATAGACAGATTTCCAAAAATTATGCAAACCATTTCACATCTAAAGAGAAAAAAAGCATTTCAGCTTATTTTTTTTGGCATTATGTGCCAGTCCTTTTTTCTTTACATACAAGTGACACATGCAGTTTATGTCATTACTGGAGGACTATCCCTGCCTCTGCCCTCCCTCCCCCAAAGTTGTCTTGGGAAATGTAAGTTCCTGCTTATTGACGATGAGAAAAATCCAAACATTATTGAAAGTATGACAAAACTATTTTCATCAGTCTTCTTTGCTTCACAACTAGAGATCTTCTGTGATATAGAGATATTCTGTGATCTTTACTATATAGATAAAGCTACTTTTGGTAGACATTTTCAAAACCCTAAAGCAATCAGAAGTAGGGTGTATACAGATTTAGAAAAGTTATTTCTCTCTTTTATAAGAGGCAATAACCTCTCTCCTAGATTTCCCTGGTCAGTAAAAGAAATAGAAACAGGCTATGGCCTTTAGTACTGGTAGCTAAAAAATATATTGTTTTTATTCTACGTCTCTAAGGAAGTTTTGAAAAATCAACATAGGAGAGTATTTGAATAAAAAAGGCCATTCTTTAAATTGCCACCTTCTTTCCACTAACTTTAATTTAACTAAGGGAACAGTTTTTACAATTAGAGTGATTTGTAACTGTTCTCATCTTTCTTTTCCCTCTCTCCGCTCCTGCCCATTGCTATTAGCTAACATCTCTGATAAGCAATGTAACTCACAGCCCCTGTCTGTTCCTTTGAGATGCCTGGTTTGCCTTTTCCTGAAACAGTTTTTCTTCCTATTTTTTTTTTTTTTTTTTTAATTTTCAGTTCATCTCTGGAATCATCCCTGCTTTGCGGGCCCTTGCACTGCTTTTGCGTTTGCTCTGTGGAAGCAAGTCCTGCTGTTACACCCCACTTTTTGCTCTGATCCTAGCCCAGCCAACTGTCACTTTTTAGCCTGCAGGGAACCTTCTGGTACTAACATTCCTCCCTTGTTTTTATTAGAAGGGCATCTCTCACAACATATCCCTCACTGTTTGAAGAAGAAGTCATGTGTATTCAGTAGGAATGAATAATGGATATATTTAAAGGGTACCTTGCCCTTCTCATTCCTTTGCACATCGTAAATAACCACTCTTTTAGTTTGGTTTTACATACTGTTCTTCTATAGTTCCTTAGAAAAATTCCTCTACAGGCACAGTTTGAAGAATCTGGTAATTCAGCTGTCAATTTAAAAAATACAGGGCTGCATGAAACTGATAGTTCCTGCATCTGAAACTGAGCCTGTCTTGTGTAGCTCTAGAATTCTGGAGAATTAGGAAACTGCTCACATATTTACTTCTAAGCAGGTCATCAAAATAGAGCATGAGAGGAGAGGTATAGGCAATATGATGGGGGATGCTGAGGCACTGGCTGAAGTTCATTTCACCGTGCTTTAGACATCTGTAGTAAGCATCTACACCTGAGCTGGTCAGCTGTGGTTCTCTTTACAGTGATTGAAGAACAAAAGGTATTTTTCAGATGTAATTTACTTACCCTATTTAAATATCTCCTTCAGGATGAGTTGAGTTATTCTCTGAAAATGCCTGTTTTCTTCATTCAGGGTAAAAGCAACTTGGTTGATTGTAGATGTCTGTATTACAGACATATGTGTTTCCCTGAATGAACCTACTTTTCCTGGTCAGTTATCACAGCATGAGGAGTTTGTTGGATTAAGGGCTGTATTTAAGGATAAACTGAAATTACTGGGAATTTTCCTATTAACTTTAACAAGCTTTAGTTGAGGCTCCCAAAGAAGATCCCAATATTGTAGGTCAGGGTTGGAGGATCAGTTAATTATCTGATCTCAATTTAAGGATGTTAATGTGAGAGTTTCAGCAGCAACTGTTTTTGCTGGGAGGAGGATGAGGGGTCAGTGGATGTATTTTTACTGCAAAGTTTACTTAGATGACTGACAAATGGAGTGGTCTGACTTGTTGGTTGCCATCAACACTGCAAAACTTTCCCTAAGTTATCATGCACTCACTGTGCTGCTTTCCCCTGTGTATGTTCCTAAGATTTCTTGCGGTGCATCCCTGGGTCTTGTGGCATCAGCAGTCTGAGACAGCCTGTGTTTCTTCCCCAGTGAACTGTGGAGGACTGTTGTTGGCTACCACACAGGCATGGGGAACTGTGGGCTTGCACCAGGGACTATCAGATGGTTAGTCTGTGACCTCTTTGTGAATGCGTAAGTGAAAGAGAGTTCTCCAAAATGAGCTGAGCAATCTCATCAAACTCACCAGAAAAGGATGAATGTGTAGGCAGGAAGAGAATCCCAGTGAAGGCATATTTAAAGGAAGAGAGATTTATCTTTGAGATCTGAAAAAAAAATAAAGGTGATCTGTAGACTGTTGTTCAGTTTTGTTAGCTTTTTTTTGTTTTTCTTTTTTCTTACAAAATAAACTGGGTTTCAGTGGGAAAGTATGTATTTTCTAGATGTAGAGGCAAACATTTTTAAAGTATTGGAAACTATGAAAATGATGAAATTAAATGTAACCATTACCAAAGTGAGTTATGTTTAGATGATTTAAGTGTCAGAGTGGATAAAGAAAAGGCAATTTTGGAATTTTATGACTTTCCTATATTTCTAGCAGTTTTACTTTGCTTATTATTATCATGATAGTTGAGAGTCCAGTGGTGTAAAGATTAGATTGTATTTATAAGAGGCTGCCTAAATACTGAATTCTACAAGAAATTATTCCCCCTAAGTCTAACGAACTGCTTCAGAGATTAATCTTTGTAGCGATTTGGTTCTCTTCACAAACACCTGTCTTAGTTTTTGGAATGTTACTCAAGTCAAAAACAGATTTTCTGTGTTTTCTCTCTGCAGATAAAATTTCTTAAGAATATCTGACATTCAGAGCTGAAAATAGATGGGAATTTAAACATACAAGGGTGAATTGTCTGCTATGTATTTTCTGATACTCTCAAGAAGTCTGAAACTAACTTTCCTAAATGCAGAGTTCCATTCCCCTTCCTTCCCTTCCTGCTTTAAAATGAGGAACCTGAGAAATTACACCCCCCCCCCCAAACTGGGTTTACTGTCAAGTTCTAGCCTGAGTTTAACTAAGACTAATCTGTAGATGCCGTGCTGCATTAACATTAACACTGATTTTATGGACTTTCGTATTTTTCCCCTTTTACTTTCAGCTTTTAGGAATACACTTTTCATTTTTGAACTTCCTTCTAAGGCAATAGGATATCTTCATGGTGCCTTTGTTGAGTGGCAGGCAAATGCCTTGAAGGGGAGAAGAATTTTAAGGATTTCAGAATCTGCTTACAGTTAAGTAGAAAAGACACATAGTCCCTCTCCTCTGTCTTTCTCACCCAAGCAGGTAGCTTGGTTACACAGAGATAGAAGAACTAACTGCCTGAGATGGCTGTAACAATGATACGGATTTTGCAACTAGGGCGGCCCTGCAGACTTCCACATGATGTATCAGTTTCCAAGACACAAACAATAAATGACAGCATAAACAGTTGTAAGGAGCTTCCATAAGAGAACCTGAATGCAAATGATCCATTAACTCTGTAGAATAAGAGATGTGTCCTTATCAAGGAAGTAGACAAGAGAAGCTGTAGGATAACGAGACATGGAGGATAGTTACTATATGAGTGGAATTGTAGGTGTCAGCAGTATGGCATCTCCGTGACAGACATGAGAGAGCCTGAGTTTGCAAAGCAGTTAGCAGGGGCCGGAAGGTATAATTACATTGCGCTCCATCGTTTGCTCTAACTGCTGTGTGCCTGCACGTCCGCATTGCTCAAATCTAGATCTTTCAGGTCTGTGTCCTCTGTGCTTCGTTCTGGGCTGCATCCTGGCGGTTCTCAACTGGACTGGTTTCAGACTCTTTCTTCTGCTACGGCAGTGAATGTTCCTTGTTTTTTTGGCAGTTCATGAAAGTTTTACAGATTTTTCTGCCTGTCATATGCTGGCTTCTGCTGCCTGTTAGTATTTGTTTTGGTTATCTTTTGTAAAATATGACTATAACTCTTACTCTTGGTCTGTATTACCGTTTTCTGGGGTCAATTTTATTTACGTCTCATGCTGTACATTTTTTTTAGTTCAGTTTTTGGCTTGTTTTTTTGTGTGAAGTTTTCCACACTTTTTGGACAAATATGGCCTTCATGTTATTTGGAAGACTTATTGGATGGTATATTTTTTTCTTACTGTTTTTTGGGGGGGATGTTTTTTGCCAAAATTGTTGTTGTTGTAACTGCCTGTCTTTTCTGTGGATGTGCATTTTCCAGGTGTATCTTTCTGGTTCATAGTGGGCAGATGCCACTGAGCTCTGCTGATGCTCTGAGCCAACTGGAGGCTGCATGACCATGGTTAGCACGGTGTGGAGCCCAAGCTAACATATCCTGCCTCTCAGCAGGACTTACTAGCTCAGTCTTGATGCTTTAGCCAACCAGCAGTTAGGCATTTTCTGTCCGTCTTGGAGAGTAGGCAGAGCAAGCTGACACGTGCTTGTAATATACTGTGTGCCTCCTTAGGAGTGCCCAGTTCATGAGTTCATTGTTTTCCTGGTGGCTGCCTGACCATTCTCTTCTCTGATGGAGAGAAGAGCAAGAACAGTGGTTGTATGGTCATTTTAGAATCTGGAATTAAAAATGTATTTCAGGGTTTTGAAAACCTACCTATAAGGCATTTAAGATTTTTTTTTTCTTACCTTCTCTGCATCTGATAATTATCCCCCTGTTTGGAGGAGTTTGCTGTCATTGGCCTCATTTTTGAGGGGATTATTAAAATTTATAGTAATTTATCAAGTTACATATATTTCTATCTTTCATTTTCTGACTGGAGATGAGATATGGTAAAGGCAGATCTATGTCTGTCATGGCAGGGTAAGAAATACTTCACCTCTTCAGACTTTTGTTCCTTAGAGATAAACTAGTTCAAATGCAGTGTGTACCATGTGATAGGGAGTGGGCAGATTTGACAGTATTTCTCTGACATAAAGGTTGGAAGCTCTTCGCTCCCATTGCACTCAATCGGCATCTGTAGTTCTGCATAGAATTCACTTACTGCTTCCAAAATGCTAAAGTTTCTGCCACAAATTCAATGGATGGTAATAGTTTGTGGAATTGGGGGCAAAAAGCTTGATTTGCTGCTGACTTGTTCTGTATGTAGCCTTCTCAGCGTGTGCAGACTTTGGACAGTGTTTGTGTTGCATTTTAATAGAGCAGGATATGGCCTCCACTTTGCTCAATAGCAAAACAAAGTGCAAGGCACTGGAACAACGTACTTTGTGGCATGCAGTTATTTCTTAGACTGAAGCATCTAAGTCATTTCAGTGGAAATAATTTTGGATGGAGTAGAGCAAAGGCAACTTGTTTGGGCTTAGGCCTGTTGAAGTAATTTCAGATCTCCTTCTCTTCAGTTATAATTTTACTTGGATCGCAGCTACCGTTCCCATGCTGTTGTGATATATCCAAACTGTGGACTCAATCTTTTTCTCATTCTGAAATTGTTGATCTCTGACTGCCTTCAATTTCCTGTCCCTGCACATCTCAGAGTCTGGAACTCTTTTGCCTGCACTTTTTCTGTGAGTCAGTCCCACAATCCTAACTCTAAAGAGACCACATTATAGAGGCGTTATCTGCAGAGTTACTATTTATACATTTTAATTTGCGCCCATGCAGCATTTTAACTGTTCTGACGTGGATTCCAAGATATTCGTTTGTTAGAAGTAGTTCCCCGGCAAAACTGTGATGTTTCTCAGGGAAATATAGTGAAGAGATTTGCAGATGGTCAGAGAGACTTGCTCAGGCATACTGTGCAGGGTAACACAGACATACTTGCCCAATTTCTGAGTGATGTATAGAAAGAAAGTATATCTTAATGTTAAGGCAGTTGATAGCACTTGAACCTTTTCATGTGTAGTTGCGATATAGCAAATGGGTTTCTGTAGTGCTGGAATGGTGGCCATTTCTGGTTTAAAACATCCTTGACAGAGAAACTTTCTTCTCTCTGAAAATTTTAACTATTATGTTGAATACTTCAGAACCATGCCTTGTGAAAATGCCTTTTTTACTCTATTTAAAGGAAAAACTTTTGAATATAACAGGATGCATTTTAAAGACTTTTTGAAAAAAAGTGCAAAACACTGCATCTTGGAACATTGTTGTTTTATTTACTTTTGACTATGGAAAATGTTATTAAAAATAATCTTAGATTCAGATTTTGCTAAAGGTTTCCCTAGGAGCCCTTTTCCCTTGCTACTAATAAATGATATGTATAAAATACTGTTTGCAGTTGTGACTTTGAGCATTAGGAGTTGTGTGTGCATTGTGTTTCTCTGGGGATTTCCATTTTGTTTTATTTTACTCCCTACAATTTTTCTTGCTTTTAACAGAGATTCCTTTATCTGACTGAATCAGAACAGTAAAACTAAGGGGATGAAACTCTTAACCCTGCAGTCCTCAGTTCAGCAAAATTGATCAGTGGCATTTTATGAGTTCATAGTTCCTTGACTTCCTCAACTAAGCAGTATTCAACCTATAGTTTCCAGTTCACATAAAAACCTTGAGGACAATTAATCTGCGGGTCATTCCCACTTGGATGTTTTATAGGAAGCTATTAAGATTTACAGTGTACAATAGTAATAATAGTTCTCATCAAGTAATGATGGGAGGACCATGTTTCACTGCCATTAGAAGGAGTAGTGTGGCCTGACCACTTGGACAGATTGGTTACTGACTGCTGTTAGCTCTTAAATGGGACTTTAATGTACCTCTAATACTAGCAAGAGATAAACAGGATTTATGACTACGGGCAATGTTAGAAGGTGGGAGATGCTGTCAACACTGAAACCTAACTTTGTCAGATAGGATAGTCTTAGGGATCCTAAATAAGAGAGATTAGTCAACTAAAAGGATATCTCATTGAGTTTAAGCTGGAATTGTTCTTTGCATTCAATTTACCTGTAAACATTTTTCTAGTCATGTTCCTAAAAGCCTAATTTACACTGAGTAAATCTTTTCTCAGTCTTGCCATTAAGTTTGTGAGAGGCAAGGTAAATCAAAGTAAAATCAACAAATGTAGGAGCCCTACGTCTGTGGAAACAGCAGATCCAAACAAAGATTTGTGCCAAGATGCCGTGGGAGAGTATTTCTTGCCAGTCTGCAAAAAGCAGTGCATTAGCAGATGGTGACCTTTGGGAAGTAGTTGTGTGTGCTGGGCACAGAAGGAGCAGATGGCTCTGGGCAAACCTTAAACACAACATACTGAAACAAATTCATAAATATTCAGGGTGTGGTAAAGACTGTAAATCTATGAACATTTCTCTCAGGGCAAATTTGTTGTAAGTGGTGCCGTGCTCCCATCCCATCACGCCCCCGTACTAGTTGCTTCCTTGCTCTATGTCACGTATGATGATGCCAGAGTCTGTGGGGCTGTGCAGTGTATCAGGTTAAGGACAGGGCATATTTTTAAAGCAGATTAGTGGCGTAGCTACCTGGTCTGTACAGGGAAGTGAAGAAGGGGCTGTGCAGGAAACCCATGTAGCCTGCGCTTTTGGGGATTAAACATGTGCTTTGTAGTGACTAAGTAAGTTCTTGAGGTAGAGGTGGAATGAAAAATGTTCCTGAGGAGTGCATCCGTCACAGTCCTCCACTGATGGTACCCATCGTGATGATCCGCTGTGTTGAGTTCCTGCTCTGCGTTTTACTTGGTTTGGTGTTTTTGGACTCCCACATTGTTCATACAACTGATAGGCTGCTAGGTGCTTCTGCTATTGCAAATGATTCTTGTCAAAGGCTAGATGCCAAAAAAGACAAGAGAATAATCAATCTTTTAGGCTTCATTTATGTTTTTAATGGATTTTTCATAGGCAAAAATTAATCTCTTTTTGATAATAGATGGCTTTGCTGCCAAATGGCAAAGTATACCTGCAAAACTGTAAATGAGCAGCATTTTCTCCAGCATAAGATTTTATGTACAGGGTGAGAAGATGGAGCTCTGTCCTTGGCTGCTTCAGGCTGGCCTCTCGAGTGGCTTTACACAATCCTGTGTCTGGGCCTCTCATAGATATCTTGCTGATGGCACGAATATGAGAAGTTTGATTTGTTAAAGATCTGTTGGATCACTTAGTCCTTTCACTGTGGGTGTGTGCAGAATTATTTCTTGTCAAGTATTTTCTCTTTAAACTTTTTCATTGAAGATGATTTATTAGTGCTTTATTTCTAATGTTTATGCCACACATTGTTTCTCAAAGGATGAGTTTCTCAGGACACTCGCCACTGAGGGTGCTCTGCGTTTGTGAGGCTGTGCTGAGTTTTGGAGCCAAGAGGGAGGCATTACGAACCACTGATGGGGGTTGTGGTGATAAGTTGCTGAAAAACAACTTTGTAGGAAATGAGTAGATTTGTGATACTTTCATTTGGGGTTATAGACATTTCCACTGCAAAACTAAATTTCAAGGGTTTCAGTTATTTAAATCGTTCATTGCAGTGATATTTACAGTTCCTATAGAGAATATTATTTTCTACTGAAATTGATTTAAATCCATTAAATTGCAGTTTTGTCCTAGATTTTAGAATAATAACAACTTGATTTTGGGTGCATCTATATTTTTTAATTAAAATCCCACAATTTTTAAATTATCTAAAATCTGGGGTCAGTCAGCAGTTGTCTTTTCCTCCCTTCATTCATATACATTCTTGATACTGACCAGTAGTTTTGTATCCAAGTTCTAAATGACTTCTTTATTATTTGATGTTGTCTGGAAACTGAGAGGTTTGATTTTTTGAATTGATGATGACTATTGGCTTTAGTAATTACATTTCAGTGAGCTGTGGCCTTCATGAAACATTACATTTCTTTGTGATTTTTATAACTTAAAATTACATTTTGAAGTTAGATAGCAAAATCCCAATAATGCATATATTAACCCTGCTAATATTTTAAATCATTAATTTTTTTATGATGGCAGAGAGGTTGTTCTGAAGGATACAGTTAACCTTCTTACTCCTGTGAAGTGATTTATTAATAGAGAGTAGGAACCCTTTTTATGTGACTGATAGATTAAAATAATGTGAAGTTAAAACTACTGAGTTCCCTCCCTCTCTTCTTCTTGTGTTCCTTTATAAGATGAATAAAGGTCATTTGAAGTTAATGGCTGGTACATTTAGAACTAATAACAGGAAATGCTGTTTCATACAATAGGTAATCTTTCTTATAGGCAGGGCTGAGCATGTTTCCCATTATAAGATGACGTTTTCAGTTACTCATAATTCTGCTAGAATTTAAGCGGTAAGGCTGAACATTTCCATGTCAGCTGTCTGCCCCCGGCCAATCCAAATTTGGATTTTTTTATACAAAATGTTCAGCTGTTTTCAGGACTGAGACGAGGACAGATTTTTATTCTCTTGTTAAAAATTCTTGAGACTTTTTTTTTTTGCAGAGCAGCTCTGTTGTCTTAGTGTTTAGGGCTGAGGAGCTGAAGCTTGGTGAGATGAGAGAAAGCCTTTTGTGTTAGGGATGAGTCTTTGTCTGTGAAAATCTGTCCAAATTTGGTGAAGTTTTATATGACTTCAAGTAATCAAAGTTCACATATACTCAGAAAGATCTCTTTGATTTTTAGCAGCAGGCAGTCCTGGAATATTGTGTCCATGCAGTATGTTCAGGGAAGCCTCTGAGAGTCAATGGGAAGACCCAGAACTATTTGGTAGCCATAAAGGAAGAGAAAAGGCAATAGGGAAAGCTTACTTGAGAAAGGTATTTGAAAAGTACCTTGGTAAAGGGATTTAGCAGGAAACCACTGCAAGATGGACTAGATTAGTTTAGAAGCCCAGAGCGATGACTGATAATGATGGGCTGAGGGAAGGCGAGGTGCAGCGGGGCTGAACCTGGGAGAGATGAACAGAAGGGCACACCACAGTCCGCCACCAGTCCACTCTTGCCTCAGAAGCCTGAGCGGAGCTGCTGTTTCCTTAGTGTAAGGGTGGCTTGAAAAGAATGTATTTGTGAAATCTACAGTCATTTATGTGTGAATTTCAGCTATCTTTAAAGGTACTGTGCAGGAAAAATGATAGTTTATCACTGCAGTCATTTGCTGCAGTGTGTCTGGGGTCTGTGTGCTGGACCTAGAGGCTCCAAACCTGCGCATGAGCTTGACTGGCTCTCTTGAGAATGTTGCACTGGAATTTTGTCTAATGAAAATATTATATGCACTAAAACTATATTAAAGAAAAACACAGAGAGTATGAATGCACACATCCAGAATTAGGATGGGCAGGACAAACTTTATTGTATAGCCTTGTGAAACTTTACTTTTGTGATCTAGTGGTATTTTTTGAATATCACCATCATATTATTAAATGCTTGCTGATAAAATAAGCCTAAGCTAACCTTGAACTCTAACAGTTCAGTGCATAAGTTGGACATTTTCTGGTTATCAGTTGTGTAAAGGAGAATACTGCTTTTTGTAGAACTCCTCTCTCATATGTTGCGAAATTTGGATGTGTGTAGTAAATAAAGCAGGGGACATAGGAAGTGAAAGGAGGTTCTTAGGGATAAGGTAGTTGAATCCAGCCAAGGAAACATGGGTTCTAACTCTGTCTTTGCTATAAAGTTTTCTCTATGGCTAAACAGTAACTTAAGATTTTGCAGATTTCATCTTGATTCTTTATGTAAAATTTGAGATCCTCAGGACTGATTTGTGGAAATGCCGAGTACTCATTAGAAGTAACTTAAGTCCAGCTGTGTTTTGAATGTATTCAAGTCTTAGGACTCTCAGACTGGACACCCTCAAACCCTTGTATGCTTTTGACCTTAAGATTTCTTCACCTCAGTTTGCAGATTGCCATGTGTGAAGTGCAGATAATGCTGTTCCTACTTTACATGGTGCATTAGGAAGGTAGATTAATGATAGTGATGAGAACTATAGACAAGCTCTTGAAGAAAATAATACCCCCATACTGACAGCAGGATTTGAATAGTCTGATCTGGAAAAGGATACAACTTCATATGGAACTCTCTTTCCTATGTATAGAATAAAGCAGGGGGCCTGTCAAAGGATAATATATATTACCTGATTAAAGACAATATCCCAATACATTTATGCAAGAGGGACAAATTAAGCTTGTACAGGCAATCGTTTCCTAACTTCTGGATGTTTGATTTTGCAACCTTCTAAATACTCTTTTCATGAAACATTTTTTTTTAGGTATAATTTATGTTTCAACTTGAGAAGAGAATGGTGGACTCATTATGAAGAGAGGCTGAAATGTGAAACTGCGCATTAGAAGACCCCAGATTTAGTTATAGCTATTTTTCTTGTGAAAATAAATGCTTGCTAGATGCTGTGTTGGGATCTGTAGTTCTGTGGTTACTGCTCTGAGTATGAAATGACCATGGAGGGTGGTCTTCTCTATACAACTGCAGTACCTATGGAGGTGATCCCAGTGGAACAATGGATGAGGCACATTGCTTGGACAGTAGGGAATTTTGCCCAGTCGAAGACTGTCTCTGTTCTGTGGATAAAGGAAGGCTTCCCCCTTAAGAGCTGAGAGCCTTTCACAAGTATTTACCGTAAAAAAATCTTGCTACGTTGCTAAGGGCACGTTGTGAGAAATAAAAACAACTCTGTTCTTCTGTATTTTCTATTCTGTAGGTAAAATACAAAAGAGACTTTGAAGAAAGCAAAGGAAGAGGGTTCAGTATTGTGACGGATACACCGGAGTTACAAAGACTGAAAAGGACTCAGGAACAAATCAGTAATGTATGTGACTGCCCCATAAAGTGGTTGTAGATAGAGAAATAGTGTGCTTAAGAAAAGGCATGATTGTTGGTGTTTCTAATGAAGTCTGTGAGAGTGAAGAAACTGATTTTGGTGACTGATTGGTGTATGTCAGATTTTGAAGTGTGTGTAACTTTATACCAAGCACTTGTACAGCACATTGGCAATGTGTGTCCACCTCTCCAGCTTTCATCAATTGTGCTCATACTGTTTCTATACTAAAATGATTTGACATTTTTCACTTTTTAGTAGGTCTGCTAGCAAATAGGAATAGTTTCATAACTTTTTGTTTATATACAAACTATGTAAATTATATAAGCTAAAAATTTTGATTTTTTTTTAAGCAGGAGTTGTCAAAATTAACATAACTTGCAAGATGGAGTTTTCTAGAACCAATACTTTGATACCAAGTGTTTTAAAAGAAAATACATGCAAGACAATGTTCTGCAAGATCAGAAAGGAATGGCACAGAGAAACTTAGTCATGTACTTCATAGCTTAGAACATAAATGCTGAATGCTTTTGAAAGAGTGGGATATTTATAATGGGACTTTTCCTGATTTATTTGTCATTGGGAAAGTTACTTATTTTTACTGTATTCCTATGTAGCATGTTTAGCTCACTGCCTGATGGAGTGTTGGGTGATATGTAGTACACCTTATGATGGGTATGAACTTGTGTGAGCTAGATGGGATACAGAATCAATACCATTATTTTTCCTAGCTTCCATACTACTGCTTCTGTTGCTGCTAGAACTTGTCTCCATTGATTATTTTGTGAATATCATTCAGTGGATCATTCAGTGTAGTGATAAAAGAATTGCATGCCATTAGAGAGACTGGTGCAAGTATGATCGAAAGAAAATGCTGGAGTTTAGTTACCTGAAAGAAAAAAATATTTTTCAAGTTGGGATGTTTTTGAAAAAGATGTCACTGAAAAATACCAGTTTATCATAGCAATGGAGATGTACCACTCATGCTGAAACCTTCACTGATTAAGATCTTGGTGTCCAGAGCTGGTATTTGAGGTGAAAAATTGGGGGGGTCATTGTCTGGAGCCCTGGACAATGAGGGCAGTTAATTTAAGAGCAGTGCAAATGATCCTGTGGGTAAGTAAGACAAGAATTTAATATATTTCTCATATATATCTCTATATATAGATATCTATAGATAGATAACATATATACACACACACATTATACTGTTTATATGTGTGTGTGTGTGTGTGTATATATAAAAGTTTATATAGCTCGTATCTTAGGTTAATGCAGGGGCTAACTGAAATTTCTTGTTTGTGAGAGAGAAAGATGTATCTTTCAGAGCAGCAAAAAGCACAGCCATTAAGACTTCTACTTGGGATCTGGGAAACTTCAGGGAGTCCCTGGTTTTAGTCGGATGTATTTTTATTCAGACCAGGGACTTAAGTTGGGTCCTG
This sequence comes from Apteryx mantelli, assembly GCF_036417845.1. Taxonomy (NCBI): domain Eukaryota; kingdom Metazoa; phylum Chordata; class Aves; order Apterygiformes; family Apterygidae; genus Apteryx; species Apteryx mantelli. The sequence continues at coordinate 148,924,274 of NC_089979.1, read as the reverse complement.
TCATGACCTACATAGCTTTTTAGAGCAAGAGTAATTCTTTGGTGTGGAGGAGTTCTGGAACACACCAGGGAGATGAAACGAGCAGAGCTCTAATGAATACGTAATGCTTTACGCGGAGCTGCTGGGCTAGGAGAGCCGGAGAGGAGTGCCCTGCCCTAGGCCTATGGTATCGATCTTTGGAAACTGGCAAACCATGAAGATGAGTTTGCATCTCCTAAGCCCAAGACCCTAAACATCAGCGTATTGGCTACTGGGACCCAGCTGCTTGCATACTCTTTCTCTCTCTCTCTTGTTCAGAACATGTTGGGTTTGTCTGGTTTTGGAGTGGAGAAAATAAAAGCAAATTCAAGAAGTTTTGTGAGGTAGGAAGAATGTTTTCTTCCAAACTCTATTTTTGAGGGAGACAAGGGGGTTTCTCTTCTAGCAGAAGACCTAATTGTTTAATTTATGATACTGTCTGGCTCCTGAATCAAACATATTTACCTGCCTTTTCAGATCAAGAATTTTTTTTTTGACATGAAAAGTATTTATTTTTTTTTCTTTTTTTCTGTAGTTGGACGTACAATTCCTGTCTCTTCTTACCTAGCTATCTAATCTTAATAATACACATATGTTTTCTTGAAGTATGTAGCTGACACAGATTTCAAGTCATGGATTCTATTAGAAATAATTAATCTTGAATGGTAAAATCAAATTTTAAAATTTACATAATAGAAGAAGTTGCATTTCAGTTATGCTTACCCTAAAATAATTGTTTGATTTATTGCATTACATCATAGAAAGATAATTCTGCATAGGCCACAACTTGAATCTAATTAAAAACTCCTGTATTATAGAAATACATTCCACACAGAGTAGTTTCTGTATTTAGCAGATAAACAGTATACATCATGGACTAAGGATCTAATTAAGGTTTCAAGACGTTGAAAGGTAAGCATTTTTATAATTTTAAAATAGTTTTACTTTTCATATATAGTAAAATAGAAAAGTACTAACGTATATATTTAATTTTCAGTTTTGCTTTGATTTCACCTTGAAGTATTAGAAACTTCTCAAAGATCCTATTTGAAACAAAATTGTAACAACTTCATTGAAGGGGTAAGTGAGCAGTTATGTGTGTAGCTATTTTTGCTGAAGATAGATAACAACAATAGATGTTATTTATTAGGGATCTTTAGCAAATGTTGTCTTTTGTCTTGATATTAAGTTCTACAGCATACATGAATGTTATAGCACTCTGACTCTTTCCTCATGTATTAAAGAAGCTTTTATGCTATCAGTAATACAAAGCTTGCAAGGAAGAAAGATAGTGGAGGAACAGGAGGAGACAGAGTTGAAAGAGGGGTGGTTGGATTTCAGCTGCTATTTTGCCACCAGCAAACTGGCTTGTGAAGACTTAGACCAGAATAATGGAATTTATTTTGTGGCATGATAGATATATCAGGACCAAAATGGAATTTCTTAGAAAAGAATGAAACTTACCCCATAGTATCTCATGCTTTTTTAGCTGTAGGAGCCAAATTCTGCAGACATACCAAATACTGACTAGAAAGAATCACAGGGCCTTTCTGGGGTTTTTAGGATCAGCTACCCCAACTACAACTGTTCCAACTTCTTAGCATTCAGTTAGCTTGAAAGGCATAAACCAGACATACTAGTGTGCTGGTCTAGATTGATATAGGGAGGGCTGCATTAACTAACTAGCTTTTTTTAATGTCAAGTTTGTAGTATTTTGAGCACCATTTGCATGGCTGAGGAAGCATTTTAAATTGCCATATATTTTAAAAATTGTTATGTATGACTCAAAATGTTTGTAAGTTCGTATTTTTTCAGTTATTTCAAATATAAAAATTCTATCACTTCTGCTGCAGAAGTTGTCACTGCTTTTTGGCACCGAATATGTAGCTCATACACAAAAAAGTTATACTGTTCATGCAGAGAAATATATTAATTTTTTTAGAAGACCTTGCAATGTTGAACTATGTAAGAGAGAGGATTTTCAGTATGAAAGCAAATATTCTCAAAATTAAAGAAATACCTTGTATTGTTTTAGGTGATTTTAACTAATAAGTTAACTGAAATTGGTCTTACAAGAATAAAGATAAGCTTGCAAAATGAACAGAATAATTAAAGAAGATGGCAAAAATCTATTTATTGATCTGTCATGACACATGGCTTAATGAAGAAATAGGATCTCAATCTAATAATACTTCCTTTGGGAAAGTTGAACACTTGCAACATCTTGCAGCAATGAGCTGTAACTTACTGCCACTACACTTTTATGTCTAGAGATATGGTTTGAAATGTGTTCCTCTCCTATGTGAAATAAGTTGCTCTTTCTTAAATCTGTTCCTGGTAAATGTCTGCAAACTATAAAACAAAACAAGTGTCTGTGCAAGTTGATGGAGTGAGAAGGTTTCATTAAGATAAAGGCCAGTGCTCAGCTAGTAGAGGCTGCTGGCTTGGTTGTACGGCTAGAAGGGTGCGTGGAAGCTTTCATAGTGGTTGACCTCCTTACATTGAGACCCTGCTGTGTGTAAGCATTTCTCACTTCTGCATTCATGCTATTATGAACTTAAGTCACGTGGGAGCAAGAAGCAGCACACATCTGTGCTCTTCTTTCCTATGAGAGCTAGCAAAATAGTCACTGACTTCATTTATACATACAAGTGACTTTTTTTTTCCCAGGCAGGTTTGAATTGGGTGGGAAATGGAAACTCTATGTTAAGGTAATAAAAGAAAATTAGAAAAAAGATGAAATTTGGTTTAAAAGCACATTCCCAAAGTATCCTATTTTGGTCAAGACCTTAAATTAGGAACAAGGGTCCCTAGACAGTGGAGAGAAGCTCTTTGAATCACCCTTGCGGGGGGTCCATATACAGGAAGTTGAACTCTTCACTGAAGTCAGTGAAGCCTGTGCTAGATGAGAGCATGAGATCCTGCTGATCGTATAAAAGCTGCAAATAGCACCAAGTTTTTCTTTAATCACCCTAATGTTCAGGAAGTAAATTAGCAGAGCTTTTTGCTTATCTGTATGAAAATAACTTTTTAGACATTAATCGAATTCTTATGTAAAATTCAAGTTTCTTTAGAAATATTTTTTGGTTATATACAATAATCTTTTCTTCAAAATAAAAATCTTTCAGCGTATATTCTCAGAAGCAGAGTATGTGGATTTGAATGAGAAAGGTTACATATTTATTGTCTTATATTTTATGAAAATGTTGCATGTTTTTTTAAGTAGCAAGGGTCACATTCTGCCTCCAGTTACATACATACAACACATACATTAAATTTATATAACTTCAAGGGAAGCCATGGAGGATAGGATTTCCCTCTTGATGTGAAAGAGCTAAACACCTGTTTTCTGTAAAAAGACACAAAGGATAAGGAATTGGGTACTACATCAGATGTGATACAAACATGTCTTCATGTAGCAATTAAAGGAGGGAAAAAAAATCATATTGCTACTGTACTTGTGCACATCTGCACATCTGAAATTAGAAACCAACCCTAACACTCATTGAGCCACAGCCCATATTTGGAAGTTATTGGCACAGTTGTTCAACCTGTTTATTTGCTTAAACATAAACTGCTCTCTCAAATTGCCGAAACAGATTGTAGAGAAAATTGGCAGGAGAAGATGTTAACAACAAGGCCTGGAGCTCCATTTGTAGGATTCACAGCGTAAAGCCTGCAGATAGTTTCTAAGGGATTCGGCCCCCCCCCCCCGCCCCACTGAATTCAAGTGAAGGAGAAGAATAGCATGAAAGGGAACAAGAAAAACTGACAGCAACATGAATGTCTGCATTTCACAAAGGCAGCCATGGCACATCAACGGAGAGACTGGGTAAGCATGTAAAATCGCATACAAAAAGAGCTTATATTATTGAAGGCAACGTTGGGATTTTCACCGCTTCTGAAGTGATTCACACTTTATCTGAATGTCTTTATATTCCTAAACATGATTTTTGTTGCTGAGTCATTTGAAAGATATGCATTTAATGATATATGACAACTGTATCTATTAACATAAAAAGAATAGCACTTGCTGTCCAGTTAAGAACTGCTGCATGCATGTAGCAGACATCGAAGGCTCAGTTCACCCACTGCCTTCTGCTCCCGTTAGTTCTTCTGGCAGTTTAACATGAACTGCAACTCCAAGATCTGTTCATTATTTGGTATGCTGCAGGCTTAATTCCACAGGACTGCATTTCAGATATGCCACATATAACTCATGCAATAAAGCATCTGTCAGTTGAATTCAATAGCATTTTTTATGGTTGCAAGCTAGGAGATTGAATATGTCATTTCCCCTGTTAATACAGATGGATCTGTGTAACATGGTGGAGGTCCTACTGTGCTCTCGTGCAATGAACACACATGCACAGAGTCATTTCCAAACTGGTTCCATTTCCAGGTTTTGTTTCTAGTCTTACTTTTTATAGCTGCATACAAATGCAGATTCTGAGAAGCCCCGCATCTTTTAGCTTTCTAATACTTCTGTGCTGAAGTTAAAGGGATACCCATTACACTTTTCATAGTGAGTAAGCAGAAAAAATTATGCCTTTGAGTGCAGAGTCCTATTATATGCTTCAGAAATGACTTAGCAAAAATAATCTATTAATTTGCAATGACCATGAGTATTTTTTGCAAACAGATACAGCTTTCTTATACTGTACAGCTTTCAGAAATTTGTAAAATGGCTGAACACATGGTTATGGAATGATAAGTCTAAGAAAATGTAAGTAATATTTTAGATAGAACTTGTAGTGAGTGAGCAGCTAGAAATCTGTGAGAATACATTTCAAACCTCAATGTGTATTCTACTTAAAAAAAAAAAGTCTTTCCTTAATGCGTCATTAGAAAAGTAATATGCAAAAGTTAGAAAAACAGTGTTAAATTTGCCCCTGTGTGTTTGAAGTCTTGAATTATATATATGGTGATAGGCTACTTCCTCTGCTTTTGCTTACCCATTGCACTCTCCTCTTCTTTTTCCTGTTCTGCTTTCCTCTGGTCTTATCCACAGTTTCCCACGTTTGTTCCATTTTCTTTGCCTTTATACCCCCCATTACTGCAGGTACCTCTGTGTGTCTCCTACGCAGTCTTCTGTTTCTCACTTCTTATGTTCAGATCTTAAAGATCTTAAAGATTTCTCTTTCTCAGTCTCGTTATCTTAATCGATGTGATGTGTGTTACAATAGCTCCCAACAACTGGGAAGAAGCAGTATTTTTTAGACCCTGAAATGCTGAGGTGAAGGATACTCTTTGAAATGTCAGATACTCATTACAGTCATTATGTAATAGTATGTCAGTAGTGATGGGATTAAATAATTCAGTTGACTTTAACTACTGGAAGAATTCTACTGAGCAGGTAGACTTCCGTTTTGTGGCAGCATATAACTCAACCACATTAGGTAATATTCCATGAGGGCAGCAAAACAGATATCCCTAGCATGGTGATATTCCTTACCTGCTGAAAATTTGCTTCCTGCTCCAGAGCAGGATAAGCACTAGACTGCCTCAGTGACATTGTTATGACTGTTTCTTTTATAACAACAGACGGAAAGATGTGCAACTCTTCACCCAAAAGAGCAGAAGCATTTTACCATTGAAAAGTTGAGAAAAAAACTCAGCCTGAGGGAGGCAACTGTTTTTGGAAGAACTGTTAGCATTAAAAATAGGTATTTATAATGGTCATCAATGAGTACCTTAAGCTATTGCATCCTGTACTTAGATGTGCAAATTCAGACAGGCGCTCAGCTAAGAAAAAGTCTGTGGGAACACTAAACCCAAACTCATATTGAACTTCTGGTAATTGGCTGAAATGGAAGTGCTTTTCTATCAGACATGAGTCTATTTGGACTTGTATGGCAGCTTGGGAATTGGATGACCTTGGGGCAATTTATGACTGTGGAAGGCTCCCTTTCAGCAGCTCCCCAATGAACAGGGAAAGTGGCCTCAAAAGCACCCTTGCAAAACTAAAGCTGAAACTGTCCTCAAAGATGTAAGAGGAAATATTTTAGGTTAAATGGATCTCCAGTAGCTGAAGCAAGCACATGTGGCACCTACATAGGTGCCTCTTAAACTGTGTTATTCCATCTGGCTTTATTCTATAGGCTAGGTTAGAAAACTTTTCTCTCCACTTTATCAAACATAAGATGAATAATAATGCTTTGTTATGATTTATCTAGGATTTCAGAAGTCTTTTTATAAGTTTATAGATGAAATTACTGTAAAGATCACTTATTTTCTTCTGAATCACTTCTTTGATGTGAAATTAGTGGATTATGAAAGTTATAGAGTTTTTATGATGTTAAAATACATTTCAGAGTTACAAAAAGTTTTTGGTGAAGTTGCACAGGTAATAGTATAGTCTTTCTGCTTCTAATTTAAATAAGTAATTTTGACAGGATGACTGTAACCTTGCTCACTGTGTTGACAATATAAAATGAATTGTGTGGTGGACGTAAAATAAGCCTTCTAGAAAAATCCCCAAAGGCATGGATTTGCTGTATTGTGTAAGTGGGTCAATTCATGCATGAGAAATGAATGCTAATTATAAATTGGTTGCAAAACTATGGACTTTAAGTGGAATTGAATCAAATAATAACCTAAATATTTTCATAGACATGTCCTATCCATGTTTCTCTTTAAAAACAACAACGAAGTTAAGCATTACAGAGAAATAATTGAGACATTTATTTGCGTTACATTAAAACAGTGTCATTCAACTCCAAAATCAAAGGCATCGTATTCATTTATCACTGGCACTAGTAAATTTTAAGTTGATTCTGTTAAATCTGTATTTGGGTTGATGGGATGCTTTTGTGAGATACACTTTAATTCAGCAGAGAATGGTCCATTTCCCAATGGTCAGAACAACAAGTCCAATCTGGAAAATGGCTTTTGTTTTTTTTCTGGTTAAAATTAAAAAATTATCAAGTTAGGAGACATGAAAGAAAAAGAAAAAATTTCCAGCTTATTTGTTCCATCTTCTGTTTGTGATACAACATTCAAATCAATTGCAAGGCAAGGCTTATATGCGAGACACCAGTAATTTAAGAAACTACTGTATAATCTCTGAATAGACAACATAATGTTTCATGTACTTAATTTTTAATGCATGCTAATTACCTTATCTTGTCAAGAAGAACATGTATTACAGATGATGAAGTAAAACCTTAAGTTGTTATATATTTGCTAAAAACTGCACATCCTAGTTGGATTGTAAAGCAGCTAAATTAATCTAAGCAAGAAATTGACGCTTGTGCTATTTTCACATTTGTGCATTTGTTGTTGCTGCAGTATTGAATGTGGTCCACATGCTCCTGTAGTTTATAGAATGAAAACATATCAGCCATCATAAAGATAACTAAAAAGTATTTTGTGGCAATCACTGTAAGCACCAATCTGTCGTCTGACTAGAGGAGTTGACTCTCTTAGTAAACACTAGTGTTTGAATAAATGTTCTTCCGTAATTTTGAAAACTTAATCAACTTGGAATGTTTCTGATATTTAAACGTATGGCTTTTTATGTCGTGGTTCTAAGCAACTAAGTCGTGATAAAAATAAAAGATACTTTTTTTACTTATGTCACTTGAATATATTTAAATAATGTCAAAATCACTCATTATTTTTAATGAATACATATTTTTTAAGCCAGTGGTCTTTACATATAGTAAAAAGAAAATGAAAATTCTTTATGTAGTAGCTCAACTTGGGAGCTAATTAAAATGATGTTTTTAGAAAGAACGAAAGTCAATTAGCCAGAAAGTTGAGAACCAGGAGTTAGGAACTTCAGATATTTTTGAGCAGTTAAGTGCTTGCAAGAAAAAGATAATTTCTCATTTCCCTGTGTTCCTTCATTGTCCACTACCCACTCATCATTTCAGCTTTTAGTTCTGTTTTATTTGATGTTTTTGTACAGTGCATCAGTTGCCAGAGCAGCATCTTAGGCAGTAAACCTCCTGCTGAAGAACAAGATGCTCTGCTTCTTCTAAAGCTAATATCTTTAATCTTGATCCCTGGAGATTTGAATGTTTCACCCCTATAATGCTCACAGCCTTCATTGACCTTGACAGCAGGGGTATGTGGTCCTTTGTGGCACTCAGTCATTTTTTTTGCATGTTAACACGTGTCTGTGATTTCCTTAGTCTGTCAGTGACTACATTAGTTGTGACAAAGCCAGCACTGTATTAAGTCAAATGATTAAATTTTTTAACTGTCCTAACAGAAGACGGGAAGTAGCAAAAGTTTTCATGTGACATTTCTGCTTGTGTCAACAAAGATGTTGGAAAATAAGAGTTTACTTTTCCAGATAGCAGATTGGAGTGACACAAATATTGCTTTCTAACCCTTTCTGATCTTAGTATTATTCAAATAATAATTTAGTTACACAAGTGTTTGTATACTTTATTTGAAAGGTTCTTTCTCTGGCCTGTGCAAACATAGTTTTACTGTTAGCAACCACAATATTCTAATGAAAATCTGAAGTATTTTTTCAGATTAGCCTTCAGTATCTCCTATCTTTTCTCTGTTCATAAGGTTATTTTTACCCTTTCTGGAGCCTGTCAGGCTTTCTGAGCCTCATTTCTGCTGCTCCTGCTTTATATCTGGTTCCCCCTTTCTTCACTATAGAGTGGTGGTGTAAATCAAAGCCCTAACCTGTTTGGCCAGTCCAGCCTTTTTCTAGGTTTAAGAAGAGAAATATATTCCAGAGCATATGACTTATCTTGTTGACATTAACTGATTTTTACAGGGTTTGGCAGAACAGGGTAGCTGTTACCAGTTTCCAGAAGAGCCGGTAAGTGGCTGGGTAGGATAGTGCGGCTGGCCTGGGTTTTGGCACAGCACAGCTGGTCTTTGGGGAGGAGGAGGATTGGCTTGTGGGGGGTCTGTGGTAAAACCCAGAGGCTGCATCAGGGCAAGGTCTGAGTGTTTTCAGGGCTGTGTCTCAATGTACCAGCGCTGAGCAGGGATCACACTCCCTGCTGTTCTCAGCTTGTGGGAGAAAGGCTAGATTCAGACACTTTCAGTTGCCTTTTCTCTTGAAGGATCTTGCCCACAGTTGTGTTGCAGAGCTGGAGCCACTCAGTAGTGCTGCTCCCCCAAGCACCACTGATGGAAAACGGGGGAGTTGGAGGACCTGGGAAGGAGCCTGCATCTCATCTCGTTCTTGACTGCTTGGCAGGGAGACCTGCTCCAGGGCGGTCGGGCTGCCCTTGGCTGCGGTGTTGTGAGAGTAAGGGAAATGATCAGAGGGTTTCTTTGACTGTTCCAAGAGAGCTGTAGATATGACCGGGGCAAGGGCAACAGGCAAGGAATGAGGTTGCTTGTTTGGCATTGCCTTTCGTTTAACATTATTTTCTGTGCAGCGTGTGTTTCTGGCATAGGTAATAGCTGGCACTCTGTCTTGAATCGAGAAGTCCAGTGACCAGTCGGTTTCCTTTCAAACAGAAATGAAGTGGATGAAAGGTTCAAAAAGCTTGGTGGTGATAAAAAATTAATTAGGATAATCAAAGCTAAAGGTCATGGCAAAAAGTTATAGAAGGTTCTGACAATATTGAGGGATTGGTGGGATTCCAGCCTATCTGGAAAAGGGGTAGAACAGATATTGAGAAGACACACAAGAGAATTGAACTTTAAGTTTGAAAGAAATGACTGAGTGGAATAAGTGTACAAAATCTTGGGTGGCATGGAAGAGGGAATAACAAAGGTGGTTATTCACTGTTTCTTATAAGGCAAAAATTAAGAGCATTGAGTGTAATTGTCAGGCACCGTGTTTAAAAGGAAAACAAATATTTTTTTCATGTGGCATATAATTAAACTTTAAAAGTCGTTAATACAGGAGGCACTGAGTCCAGAAGTATACAGTACATTCAAAGAATGATTGAACAAGTTCATGGAAGTTAAATCTGTCAGGAAATACTAACCATTGTGGCCCAAATGCAAGGGCAGGGTCAGGAAGGCTCTGGAACACTGACTGCAGGAAGCTGGAAGGAGCCTGGCAAGGAGAGGACTGGCTCTTTGCTCCTGAGGTCCCTCAGTAA